>NC_139150.1:114943876-116187269 GCF_964270905.1 Leucopleurus acutus | reverse complement strand
TGAGACCAGAATGGACGTGTGTTTAAAGGTGAAAATTGTGCTACCATGTGATCTGGTAGGCCCAGTGATGGGCCTAACACCTGAGTAGACCAGAATCAAAAAGACACAGGCTGGAAATCCTGCACTGCAGCAACATGTACCATAGCCAAGACCTGGAAGAAACCAAAATGTCCATCAACAGAAAAATGCACCAAGAAGAAGTCGTCCATGTACACAATGGAATATTAGCCATGGAAAAGCATGGAACAGTGCCGTGGGCACCACCATAGAAGGATCTAGAGATAATCACCCAGCTTGAACTAAGAAAGAAACCGAAAGACAGGTATCCTATTACATCACTTATAGGTGCTATGTAAAACTTGATACCCATGAAATAATTTCCAAGAGAAGGACACTCATAGATTCAGAAAACCAAATTATGTTGAACCAAAGGGAAAGGTGTAAGGAATGTACGAATTAGGATATGGGGGTTAACAGACATGTACTAATACATGTGAAATATATAATCATAAAATACCTATGCAATGCCAAGAGAGGTCTACTCAACACTCTGGAATAAACTACACGGGAAAGGATCCAACGATGAAGAGATCGAAACATAGACATAATGAACCACATTCTGTACACCTAGAACACACACAACATTTTTCTCAAATTTGCTCTGAATAAAAATTAAATATAAAAAACAAACAAGAAGTAACAAGATATAAGCTCTTGGGGGTTTGCCCTGGCACATTCCACTCTAATTTGCAGCCTACCAACACGATTTCCAGGAAAGCTCTGTTGCCCCAAAACCCACAGTTGGAAATGTAGAAATGCTGCCGCCTCGTGGCCGTTTCACGCAAGAGCGGCTGCAAAACCACAGTTAAGGGTCACTTAACATTCACAAGGACTCAGGGCTGTAAAGGACACCTGCCCTCAAAAATTGTGCTGAGGTATGGAATGGCCAAAAAAATTCAAAACTGGCAAATTTTTTGTGGAGATACTATGAAGAGGTAAGTTTTACTCACGATTTTTCCAAAAAAAAGCAAAATGGATAAAAGCTCAACATCAGGTATTATCAGACTCATGCAAATTTAGCCTACAAAAAGGTTTCAACTCACGCAACTCAACTACCATCAGCAAAAAGTCTACAAACAATAAATGCTGAAGGTGTTTTAGAGAATTGTGTACCCTCTAGCTGCTGGTGAGATGTAAAGTGGTAAGAGCCAATAATGAGAACAGAAAGGAGCTGCGTTTAAAAGTAAAAATGGAGCCAGCATTCCATTCAGCAGGCCCAGCGCTGAGCCTCTCACCTGAGAAGACCAGAGTCGAGAAGGCACAGGCTGCAACATCTGCACTGCAGGAGTTTTCACAATAGCCAAGACACGGAAGCAACCAAAATGTCCATCAACAGATGAATGGATACAGAACAAGTGGTCCATGAACAAAATGGAATATTAGCCATGGAAAACAGTGAA
Source organism: Leucopleurus acutus (assembly GCF_964270905.1). NCBI lineage: Eukaryota > Metazoa > Chordata > Mammalia > Artiodactyla > Delphinidae > Leucopleurus > Leucopleurus acutus. The sequence goes on along the minus strand of NC_139150.1, from coordinate 116,185,809 downwards.
ACACTGCTCTTTGAGGCACCACAGATGAGCCTAGAGATAATCACAGAACATAAGGTAAGTCGGAAAGCAAAAGACATATCCTAGGATATCACTTATAGGCGTTATCTAACAACTGACACAAATGAACGTATTTTCACAGAGAAAGACACTCACAGACAAAGAAAACAAATTATTCTTATGTTAAAGGAAAGGTGGGGGCAATGGAAAATTAAGATTAGGGTTACCATACGTGTACAAACACCTACTAAATAGATATATCAAAAAGACCGATCATATAGCAAGGGAGGTCTATGGAACACTCGGCAATAATTTACATGGGAAGAGAATCTGTACATGAATATATATATATATATATGTATATATATATATATGTGTGTGTGTGTGTGTGTGTATATATATATATATATATACATATATATATATATATAGTGTTCAAATGAACCAGATTTTGTATACATAAGACAAACAATATTCTAATCATTACCCTGATTTAAAAAATTAAAACAACGAACAAGAAATAATGGGACATAAACTTACCGGGGCTTTTCCTGGCACATTCCATTCTCATTTACAACCTGGGAACTCGACTTCCAGAAAGGCTGTGCTGCCCTAGTAACCCGAATTGGGAATGCAGAAATGCTGCCACCTTGTGGCTGTTTCCCACAACAGCAGCTTTCAACCCAGTGCTAATGGTCACTAAATATTCACACTCATTGCAGGCCTGTAAATGACACCTGCTGAAAAAAAAGAATCCTGGGTTCGAAAATTGACAAAAAAATTCAAAAGAGGGCAGCCTTCCCAGAAGACAATTTCAAGAGGTTTATTGTACTCACAGTTTTATCTGTTTTTGTTTAACAGAAATAAAAAAAGGCGTTGAATAATGCTGAACATTAGGAATTATTAGAGACATGCAAATCCAAATTACAAAAGCCTATCAGCTCACACCAGTCAGAATGGCAATCAGCAAAACTTCTGCAAACAATAAATGCTGAAGGGGTTGTGGAGAAATGCATTCCCTCGGCTCTAAGTGGGACATGGTAAGAGCCAGTAATGAAAACACAAAAGAGGTGCCTTGAAAAGGTAAATATTGAGCTACCATTCAATCAAGCATACCCACTGCTGGGCCTATTGCCTGAGAGGATGAGAATCAAACAGACACAGGCTGGCAATCCTGCACTCCAGCAATATTTACCATAGCCAACATTTGGAAGCAACGAAAGTGACCGTCAACAGAGGAATGCAGGAAGAAGTAGTGGTCCATGTACACAATGGAATATTACTCCAATAAAAACAAATATAAATTCAATTTTAAAAACCAAACATAAGCAAGGAGACATCAGCTTTTGGGGGTTTATGCGGGCACATTCCACTCTAATGTATAACCGAGGAACACCACGGGCAGGAAGGTCTGTTTCCCTTGTTCCCAGAGTGGGGCAAGTGGAAATACTGCCGCCCAATGGCCGTTACCTGCAACAGCAGCTTTAAAACCTGTGCTGAGGGTCACTTCATATGCACAAGTACTGGAGGGCTGTAAATGAAACCTGACCTCAAAATGTCTTCAGGGAGGTAATGGCCAAAATATTTTGAAATGTGGCACATACTCCAAGAAATCCATTTGAAGAGGTAAGCTGTACTCACAGTTTGAAGAAAAATAGGGCATGACTGAAAGCTGAATTTCAAGGGATTATGAGACGCATGCAAATCCAACCAAAAGGAGGTATCAACTCACACCACTCAAAATAAACATCATCAGAAACACTACAAAAAATAAATGTTGAAGGGGTTGTGGAGAAGTGCATACCCTCAACGTTAGGTGGGACGTAAGCTGGTAAGCGTCACTAATGAGAACAGAATGGAGGTGACTTTACAAGGTAAAAATCTGGCTACCATATGATCCAGCAGGCCCATCCTGGGCCTATAACCGAAGATACACAATTGGAAAGACACAGTCAGGCAAATGTGCATTGCAGCAGTATAACAATAGCCAAGACATGGAAGCAACCAAAAAGTCCATCAACAGATGAGTGGACAAAGAAGAAGTGGAACAGGTACAGATAGAATATTAGCCAAGGAGACAAATGACACAATGCCATTTTCAGCACCGTAGATGAGTCTGGAAGTAATCACGCAACTTGCAGTAAGTCAGAAAGTGAAAGACACATATCCTATATCACTTATAGGTGTTACCTAAAAATTGATACCAGTGAAGATATTTGCACAGAGACAGGCAGTGAGACATTCATTAAACAAACTTAGGGTTCACCAATGGAAAGATGTGAGGATTGGATACATTAGGATGTCAGGGTAAACAGAGATATACAAACAGGTGAAGTATATAATCACCGAAAACCTACGGAATACCAAGGGAAGACTACTCAACATTGAGTCATAACCTACATGGGAAAAGGATCCAAATGACAATGGATATATGTGTGTGTGTGTGTGTGTGTGTGTGTGTGTGTGTGTGTGTAAAACAACCACATCTTGCACACCTAGAACAATCAAAACATCGTAATCAAACTTGCTGTGATAAAAAATGAAAATTACATTTACAAAACGAACAAGAAGTAGTGAGATATAAACTTAAGGGGCTTATTCCTGGCACATTCCATTCTAATTTGCAACCTAGAACACGACTTCCATTGAGGCTCTGTGGGCCTAGTAACCACAGTTGGTAAAGGAGAACTGCTGCCGCCTTGTGGCCGTTTCACACAACAGCAGCTCAAAACGCAGTGCTGACGGTTGCTTGATAGTCAACATAATTGCACGCCTGTAAATGACACCTGCCCTCTAATCAAATCCTTGGGTCGTAAATCGAGCAAAAATCACAAAAGACGTGCATATTTCAAAACGACATATTCAAGAGGCATATTTTATGCACATTTTTATTATTTTTCTTTTTTTCTGGTGTTAAAAAATAGGGCATGGAAAAACGCTCAACATCAGGAATTAATAAAGCCATGCAAATCCAGTCTACAAAAACGTTCACCTCACAGCCGTCAGAATGATCATCAGCAAAAACGTCTACAAAGGGTAAATGCTGAAGGGGTTTTAGACAACTGTGTACCCTCTAGCTGCTGGTGGGATGTAAGCTGGTAACAGCCAGTACTGAGACCAGAATGGACGTGTGTTTAAAGGTGAAAATTGTGCTACCATGTGATCTGGTAGGCCCAGTGATGGGCCTAACACCTGAGTAGACCAGAATCAAAAAGACACAGGCTGGAAATCCTGCACTGCAGCAACATGTACCATAGCCAAGACCTGGAAGAAACCAAAATGTCCATCAACAGAAAAATGCACCAAGAAGAAGTCGTCCATGTACACAATGGAATATTAGCCATGGAAAAGCATGGAACAGTGCCGTGGGCACCACCATAGAAGGATCTAGAGATAATCACCCAGCTTGAACTAAGAAAGAAACCGAAAGACAGGTATCCTATTACATCACTTATAGGTGCTATGTAAAACTTGATACCCATGAAATAATTTCCAAGAGAAGGACACTCATAGATTCAGAAAACCAAATTATGTTGAACCAAAGGGAAAGGTGTAAGGAATGTACGAATTAGGATATGGGGGTTAACAGACATGTACTAATACATGTGAAATATATAATCATAAAATACCTATGCAATGCCAAGAGAGGTCTACTCAACACTCTGGAATAAACTACACGGGAAAGGATCCAACGATGAAGAGATCGAAACATAGACATAATGAACCACATTCTGTACACCTAGAACACACACAACATTTTTCTCAAATTTGCTCTGAATAAAAATTAAATATAAAAAACAAACAAGAAGTAACAAGATATAAGCTCTTGGGGGTTTGCCCTGGCACATTCCACTCTAATTTGCAGCCTACCAACACGATTTCCAGGAAAGCTCTGTTGCCCCAAAACCCACAGTTGGAAATGTAGAAATGCTGCCGCCTCGTGGCCGTTTCACGCAAGAGCGGCTGCAAAACCACAGTTAAGGGTCACTTAACATTCACAAGGACTCAGGGCTGTAAAGGACACCTGCCCTCAAAAATTGTGCTGAGGTATGGAATGGCCAAAAAAATTCAAAACTGGCAAATTTTTTGTGGAGATACTATGAAGAGGTAAGTTTTACTCACGATTTTTCCAAAAAAAAGCAAAATGGATAAAAGCTCAACATCAGGTATTATCAGACTCATGCAAATTTAGCCTACAAAAAGGTTTCAACTCACGCAACTCAACTACCATCAGCAAAAAGTCTACAAACAATAAATGCTGAAGGTGTTTTAGAGAATTGTGTACCCTCTAGCTGCTGGTGAGATGTAAAGTGGTAAGAGCCAATAATGAGAACAGAAAGGAGCTGCGTTTAAAAGTAAAAATGGAGCCAGCATTCCATTCAGCAGGCCCAGCGCTGAGCCTCTCACCTGAGAAGACCAGAGTCGAGAAGGCACAGGCTGCAACATCTGCACTGCAGGAGTTTTCACAATAGCCAAGACACAGAAGCAACCAAAATGTCCATCAACAGATGAATGGATAAAGAACAAGTGGTCCATGAACAAAATGGAATATTAGCCATGGAAAACAGTGAAACACTGCTCTTTGAGGCACCACAGATGAGCCTAGAGATAATCACAGAACATAAGGTAAGTCGGAAAGCAAAAGACATATCCTAGGATATCACTTATAGGCGTTATCTAACAACTGACACAAATGAACGTATTTTCACAGAGAAAGACACTCACAGACAAAGAAAACAAATTATTCTTATGTTAAAGGAAAGGTGGGGGCAATGGAAAATTAAGATTAGGGTTACCATACGTGTACAAACACCTACTAAATAGATATATCAAAAACACCGATCATATAGCAAGGGAGGTCTACGGAACACTCGGCAATAATTTACATGGGAAGAGAATCTGTACATGAATATATATATATATATATGTATATATATATATATATGTGTGTGTGTGTGTGTATATATATATATATATACATATATATATATATAGTGTTCAAATGAACCAGATTTTGTATACATAAGACAAACAATATTCTAATCATTACCCTGATTTAAAAAATTAAAACAACGAACAAGAAATAATGGGACATAAACTTACCGGGGCTTTTCCTGGCACATTCCATTCTCATTTACAACCTGGGAACTCGACTTCCAGAAAGGCTGTGCTGCCCTAGTAACCCGAATTGGGAATGCAGAAATGCTGCCACCTTGTGGCTGTTTCCCACAACAGCAGCTTTCAACCCAGTGCTAATGGTCACTAAATATTCACACTCATTGCAGGCCTGTAAATGACACCTGCTGAAAAAAAAGAATCCTGGGTTCGAAAATTGACAAAAAAATTCAAAAGAGGGCAGCCTTCCCAGAAAACAATTTCAAGAGGTTTATTGTACTCACAGTTTTATCTGTTTTTGTTTAACAGAAATAAAAAAAGGCGTTGAATAATGCTGAACATTAGGAATTATTAGAGACATGCAAATCCAAATTACAAAAGCCTATCAGCTCACACCAGTCAGAATGGCAATCAGCAAAACTTCTGCAAACAATAAATGCTGAAGGGGTTGTGGAGAAATGCATTCCCTCGGCTCTAAGTGGGACATGGTAAGAGCCAGTAATGAAAACACAAAAGAGGTGCCTTGAAAAGGTAAATATTGAGCTACCATTCAATCAAGCATACCCACTGCTGGGCCTATTGCCTGAGAGGATGAGAATCAAACAGACACAGGCTGGCAATCCTGCACTCCAGCAATATTTACCATAGCCAACATTTGGAAGCAACGAAAGTGACCGTCAACAGAGGAATGCAGGAAGAAGTAGTGGTCCATGTACACAATGGAATATTACTCCAATAAAAACAAATATAAATTCAATTTTAAAAACCAAACATAAGCAAGGAGACATCAGCTTTTGGGGGTTTATGCGGGCACATTCCACTCTAATGTATAACCGAGGAACACCACGGGCAGGAAGGTCTGTTTCCCTTGTTCCCAGAGTGGGGCAAGTGGAAATACTGCCGCCCAATGGCCGTTACCTGCAACAGCAGCTTTAAAACCTGTGCTGAGGGTCACTTCATATGCACAAGTACTGGAGGGCTGTAAATGAAACCTGACCTCAAAATGTCTTCAGGGAGGTAATGGCCAAAATATTTTGAAATGTGGCACATACTCCAAGAAATCCATTTGAAGAGGTAAGCTGTACTCACAGTTTGAAGAAAAATAGGGCATGACTGAAAGCTGAATTTCAAGGGATTATGAGACGCATGCAAATCCAACCAAAAGGAGGTATCAACTCACACCACTCAAAATAAACATCATCAGAAACACTACAAAAAATAAATGTTGAAGGGGTTGTGGAGAAGTGCATACCCTCAACGTTAGGTGGGACGTAAGCTGGTAAGCGTCACTAATGAGAACAGAATGGAGGTGACTTTACAAGGTAAAAATCTGGCTACCATATGATCCAGCAGGCCCATCCTGGGCCTATAACCGAAGATACACAATTGGAAAGACACAGTCAGGCAAATGTGCATTGCAGCAGTATAACAATAGCCAAGACATGGAAGCAACCAAAAAGTCCATCAACAGATGAGTGGACAAAGAAGAAGTGGAACAGGTACAGATAGAATATTAGCCAAGGAGACAAATGACACAATGCCATTTTCAGCACCGTAGATGAGTCTGGAAGTAATCACGCAACTTGCAGTAAGTCAGAAAGTGAAAGACACATATCCTATATCACTTATAGGTGTTACCTAAAAATTGATACCAGTGAAGATATTTGCACAGAGACAGGCAGTGAGACATTCATTAAACAAACTTAGGGTTCACCAATGGAAAGATGTGAGGATTGGATACATTAGGATGTCAGGGTAAACAGAGATATACAAACAGGTGAAGTATATAATCACCGAAAACCTACGGAATACCAAGGGAAGACTACTCAACATTGAGTCATAACCTACATGGGAAAAGGATCCAAATGACAATGGATATATGTGTGTGTGTGTGTGTGTGTGTAAAACAACCACATCTTGCACACCTAGAACAATCAAAACATCGTAATCAAACTTGCTGTGATAAAAAATGAAAATTACATTTACAAAACGAACAAGAAGTAGTGAGATATAAACTTAAGGGGCTTCTTCCTGGCACATTCCATTCTAATTTGCAACCTAGAACACGACTTCCATTGAGGCTCTGTGGGCCTAGTAACCACAGTTGGTAAAGGAGAACTGCTGCCGCCTTGTGGCCGTTTCACACAACAGCAGCTCAAAACGCAGTGCTGACGGTTGCTTGATAGTCAACATAATTGCACGCCTGTAAATGACACCTGCCCTCTAATCAAATCCTTGGGTCGTAAATCGAGCAAAAATCACAAAAGACGTGCATATTTCAAAACGACATATTCAAGAGGCATATTTTATGCACATTTTTATTATTTTTCTTTTTTTCTGGTGTTAAAAAATAGGGCATGGAAAAACGCTCAACATCAGGAATTAATAAAGCCATGCAAATCCAGTCTACAAAAACGTTCACCTCACAGCCGTCAGAATGATCATCAGCAAAAACGTCTACAAAGGGTAAATGCTGAAGGGGTTTTAGACAACTGTGTACCCTCTAGCTGCTGGTGGGATGTAAGCTGGTAACAGCCAGTACTGAGACCAGAATGGACGTGTGTTTAAAGGTGAAAATTGTGCTACCATGTGATCTGGTAGGCCCAGTGATGGGCCTAACACCTGAGTAGACCAGAATCAAAAAGACACAGGCTGGAAATCCTGCACTGCAGCAACATGTACCATAGCCAAGACCTGGAAGAAACCAAAATGTCCATCAACAGAAAAATGCACCAAGAAGAAGTCGTCCATGTACACAATGGAATATTAGCCATGGAAAAGCATGGAACAGTGCCGTGGGCACCACCATAGAAGGATCTAGAGATAATCACCCAGCTTGAACTAAGAAAGAAACCGAAAGACAGGTATCCTATTACATCACTTATAGGTGCTATGTAAAACTTGATACCCATGAAATAATTTCCAAGAGAAGGACACTCATAGATTCAGAAAACCAAATTATGTTGAACCAAAGGGAAAGGTGTAAGGAATGTACGAATTAGGATATGGGGGTTAACAGACATGTACTAATACATGTGAAATATATAATCATAAAATACCTATGCAATGCCAAGAGAGGTCTACTCAACACTCTGGAATAAACTACACGGGAAAGGATCCAACGATGAAGAGATCGAAACATAGACATAATGAACCACATTCTGTACACCTAGAACACACACAACATTTTTCTCAAATTTGCTCTGAATAAAAATTAAATATAAAAAACAAACAAGAAGTAACAAGATATAAGCTCTTGGGGGTTTGCCCTGGCACATTCCACTCTAATTTGCAGCCTACCAACACGATTTCCAGGAAAGCTCTGTTGCCCCAAAACCCACAGTTGGAAATGTAGAAATGCTGCCGCCTCGTGGCCGTTTCACGCAAGAGCGGCTGCAAAACCACAGTTAAGGGTCACTTAACATTCACAAGGACTCAGGGCTGTAAAGGACACCTGCCCTCAAAAATTGTGCTGAGGTATGGAATGGCCAAAAAAATTCAAAACTGGCAAATTTTTTGTGGAGATACTATGAAGAGGTAAGTTTTACTCACGATTTTTCCAAAAAAAAGCAAAATGGATAAAAGCTCAACATCAGGTATTATCAGACTCATGCAAATTTAGCCTACAAAAAGGTTTCAACTCACGCAACTCAACTACCATCAGCAAAAAGTCTACAAACAATAAATGCTGAAGGTGTTTTAGAGAATTGTGTACCCTCTAGCTGCTGGTGAGATGTAAAGTGGTAAGAGCCAATAATGAGAACAGAAAGGAGCTGCGTTTAAAAGTAAAAATGGAGCCAGCATTCCATTCAGCAGGCCCAGCGCTGAGCCTCTCACCTGAGAAGACCAGAGTCGAGAAGGCACAGGCTGCAACATCTGCACTGCAGGAGTTTTCACAATAGCCAAGACACGGAAGCAACCAAAATGTCCATCAACAGATGAATGGATACAGAACAAGTGGTCCATGAACAAAATGGAATATTAGCCATGGAAAACAGTGAAACACTGCTCTTTGAGGCACCACAGATGAGCCTAGAGATAATCACAGAACATAAGGTAAGTCGGAAAGCAAAAGACATATCCTAGGATATCACTTATAGGCGTTATCTAACAACTGACACAAATGAACGTATTTTCACAGAGAAAGACACTCACAGACAAAGAAAACAAATTATTCTTATGTTAAAGGAAAGGTGGGGGCAATGGAAAATTAAGATTAGGGTTACCATACGTGTACAAACACCTACTAAATAGATATATCAAAAAGACCGATCATATAGCAAGGGAGGTCTATGGAACACTCGGCAATAATTTACATGGGAAGAGAATCTGTACATGAATATATATATATATATATGTATATATATATATGTGTGTGTGTGTGTGTGTATATATATATATATATATATACATATATATATATATATAGTGTTCAAATGAACCAGATTTTGTATACATAAGACAAACAATATTCTAATCATTACCCTGATTTAAAAAATTAAAACAACGAACAAGAAATAATGGGACATAAACTTACCGGGGCTTTTCCTGGCACATTCCATTCTCATTTACAACCTGGGAACTCGACTTCCAGAAAGGCTGTGCTGCCCTAGTAACCAGAATTGGGAATGCAGAAATGCTGCCACCTTGTGGCTGTTTCCCACAACAGCAGCTTTCAACCCAGTGCTAATGGTCACTAAATATTCACACTCATTGCAGGCCTGTAAATGACACCTGCTGAAAAAAAAGAATCCTGGGTTCGAAAATTGACAAAAAAATTCAAAAGAGGGCAGCCTTCCCAGAAGACAATTTCAAGAGGTTTATTGTACTCACAGTTTTATCTGTTTTTGTTTAACAGAAATAAAAAAAGGCGTTGAATAATGCTGAACATTAGGAATTATTAGAGACATGCAAATCCAAATTACAAAAGCCTATCAGCTCACACCAGTCAGAATGGCAATCAGCAAAACTTCTGCAAACAATAAATGCTGAAGGGGTTGTGGAGAAATGCATTCCCTCGGCTCTAAGTGGGACATGGTAAGAGCCAGTAATGAAAACACAAAAGAGGTGCCTTGAAAAGGTAAATATTGAGCTACCATTCAATCAAGCATACCCACTGCTGGGCCTATTGCCTGAGAGGATGAGAATCAAACAGACACAGGCTGGCAATCCTGCACTCCAGCAATATTTACCATAGCCAACATTTGGAAGCAACGAAAGTGACCGTCAACAGAGGAATGCAGGAAGAAGTAGTGGTCCATGTACACAATGGAATATTACTCCAATAAAAACAAATATAAATTCAATTTTAAAAACCAAACATAAGCAAGGAGACATCAGCTTTTGGGGGTTTATGCGGGCACATTCCACTCTAATGTATAACCGAGGAACACCACGGGCAGGAAGGTCTGTTTCCCTTGTTCCCAGAGTGGGGCAAGTGGAAATACTGCCGCCCAATGGCCGTTACCTGCAACAGCAGCTTTAAAACCTGTGCTGAGGGTCACTTCATATGCACAAGTACTGGAGGGCTGTAAATGAAACCTGACCTCAAAATGTCTTCAGGGAGGTAATGGCCAAAATATTTTGAAATGTGGCACATACTCCAAGAAATCCATTTGAAGAGGTAAGCTGTACTCACAGTTTGAAGAAAAATAGGGCATGACTGAAAGCTGAATTTCAAGGGATTATGAGACGCATGCAAATCCAACCAAAAGGAGGTATCAACTCACACCACTCAAAATAAACATCATCAGAAACACTACAAAAAATAAATGTTGAAGGGGTTGTGGAGAAGTGCATACCCTCAACGTTAGGTGGGACGTAAGCTGGTAAGCGTCACTAATGAGAACAGAATGGAGGTGACTTTACAAGGTAAAAATCTGGCTACCATATGATCCAGCAGGCCCATCCTGGGCCTATAACCGAAGATACACAATTGGAAAGACACAGTCAGGCAAATGTGCATTGCAGCAGTATAACAATAGCCAAGACATGGAAGCAACCAAAAAGTCCATCAACAGATGAGTGGACAAAGAAGAAGTGGAACAGGTACAGATAGAATATTAGCCAAGGAGACAAATGACACAATGCCATTTTCAGCACCGTAGATGAGTCTGGAAGTAATCACGCAACTTGCAGTAAGTCAGAAAGTGAAAGACACATATCCTATATCACTTATAGGTGTTACCTAAAAATTGATACCAGTGAAGATATTTGCACAGAGACAGGCAGTGAGACATTCATTAAACAAACTTAGGGTTCACCAATGGAAAGATGTGAGGATTGGATACATTAGGATGTCAGGGTAAACAGAGATATACAAACAGGTGAAGTATATAATCACCGAAAACCTACGGAATACCAAGGGAAGACTACTCAACATTGAGTCATAACCTACATGGGAAAAGGATCCAAATGACAATGGATATATGTGTGTGTGTGTGTGTGTGTGTGTGTAAAACAACCACATCTTGCACACCTAGAACAATCAAAACATCGTAATCAAACTTGCTGTGATAAAAAATGAAAATTACATTTACAAAACGAACAAGAAGTAGTGAGATATAAACTTAAGGGGCTTCTTCCTGGCACATTCCATTCTAATTTGCAACCTAGAACACGACTTCCATTGAGGCTCTGTGGGCCTAGTAACCACAGTTGGTAAAGGAGAACTGCTGCCGCCTTGTGGCCGTTTCACACAACAGCAGCTCAAAACGCAGTGCTGACGGTTGCTTGATAGTCAACATAATTGCACGCCTGTAAATGACACCTGCCCTCTAATCAAATCCTTGGGTCGTAAGTCGAGCAAAAATCACAAAAGACGTGCATATTTCAAAACGACATATTCAAGAGGCATATTTTATGCACATTTTTATTATTTTTCTTTTTTTCTGGTGTTAAAAAATAGGGCATGGAAAAACGCTCAACATCAGGAATTAATAAAGCCATGCAAATCCAGTCTACAAAAACGTTCACCTCACAGCCGTCAGAATGATCATCAGCAAAAACGTCTACAAAGGGTAAATGCTGAAGGGGTTTTAGACAACTGTGTACCCTCTAGCTGCTGGTGGGATGTAAGCTGGTAACAGCCAGTACTGAGACCAGAATGGACGTGTGTTTAAAGGTGAAAATTGTGCTACCATGTGATCTGGTAGGCCCAGTGATGGGCCTAACACCTGAGTAGACCAGAATCAAAAAGACACAGGCTGGAAATCCTGCACTGCAGCAACATGTACCATAGCCAAGACCTGGAAGAAACCAAAATGTCCATCAACAGAAAAATGCACCAAGAAGAAGTCGTCCATGTACACAATGGAATATTAGCCATGGAAAAGCATGGAACAGTGCCGTGGGCACCACCATAGAAGGATCTAGAGATAATCACCCAGCTTGAACTAAGAAAGAAACCGAAAGACAGGTATCCTATTACATCACTTATAGGTGCTATGTAAAACTTGATACCCATGAAATAATTTCCAAGAGAAGGACACTCATAGATTCAGAAAACCAAATTATGTTGAACCAAAGGGAAAGGTGTAAGGAATGTACGAATTAGGATATGGGGGTTAACAGACATGTACTAATACATGTGAAATATATAATCATAAAATACCTATGCAATGCCAAGAGAGGTCTACTCAACACTCTGGAATAAACTACACGGGAAAGGATCCAACGATGAAGAGATCGAAACATAGACATAATGAACCACATTCTGTACACCTAGAACACACACAACATTTTTCTCAAATTTGCTCTGAATAAAAATTAAATATAAAAAACAAACAAGAAGTAACAAGATATAAGCTCTTGGGGGTTTGCCCTGGCACATTCCACTCTAATTTGCAGCCTACCAACACGATTTCCAGGAAAGCTCTGTTGCCCCAAAACCCACAGTTGGAAATGTAGAAATGCTGCCGCCTCGTGGCCGTTTCACGCAAGAGCGGCTGCAAAACCACAGTTAAGGGTCACTTAACATTCACAAGGACTCAGGGCTGTAAAGGACACCTGCCCTCAAAAATTGTGCTGAGGTATGGAATGGCCAAAAAAATTCAAAACTGGCAAATTTTTTGTGGAGATACTATGAAGAGGTAAGTTTTACTCACGATTTTTCCAAAAAAAAGCAAAATGGATAAAAGCTCAACATCAGGTATTATCAGACTCATGCAAATTTAGCCTACAAAAAGGTTTCAACTCACGCAACTCAACTACCATCAGCAAAAAGTCTACAAACAATAAATGCTGAAGGTGTTTTAGAGAATTGTGTACCCTCTAGCTGCTGGTGAGATGTAAAGTGGTAAGAGCCAATAATGAGAACAGAAAGGAGCTGCGTTTAAAAGTAAAAATGGAGCCAGCATTCCATTCAGCAGGCCCAGCGCTGAGCCTCTCACCTGAGAAGACCAGAGTCGAGAAGGCACAGGCTGCAACATCTGCACTGCAGGAGTTTTCACAATAGCCAAGACACGGAAGCAACCAAAATGTCCATCAACAGATGAATGGATACAGAACAAGTGGTCCATGAACAAAATGGAATATTAGCCATGGAAAACAGTGAAACACTGCTCTTTGAGGCACCACAGATGAGCCTAGAGATAATCACAGAACATAAGGTAAGTCGGAAAGCAAAAGACATATCCTAGGATATCACTTATAGGCGTTATCTAACAACTGACACAAATGAACGTATTTTCACAGAGAAAGACACTCACAGACAAAGAAAACAAATTATTCTTATGTTAAAGGAAAGGTGGGGGCAATGGAAAATTAAGATTAGGGTTACCATACGTGTACAAACACCTACTAAATAGATATATCAAAAAGACCGATCATATAGCAAGGGAGGTCTATGGAACACTCGGCAATAATTTACATGGGAAGAGAATCTGTACATGAATATATATATATATATATATGTATATATATATATATGTGTGTGTGTGTGTGTGTATATATATATATATATATATACATATATATATATATAGTGTTCAAATGAACCAGATTTTGTATACATAAGACAAACAATATTCTAATCATTACCCTGATTTAAAAAATTAAAACAACGAACAAGAAATAATGGGACATAAACTTACCGGGGCTTTTCCTGGCACATTCCATTCTCATTTACAACCTGGGAACTCGACTTCCAGAAAGGCTGTGCTGCCCTAGTAACCAGAATTGGGAATGCAGAAATGCTGCCACCTTGTGGCTGTTTCCCACAACAGCAGCTTTCAACCCAGTGCTAATGGTCACTAAATATTCACACTCATTGCAGGCCTGTAAATGACACCTGCTGAAAAAAAAGAATCCTGGGTTCGAAAATTGACAAAAAAATTCAAAAGAGGGCAGCCTTCCCAGAAGACAATTTCAAGAGGTTTATTGTACTCACAGTTTTATCTGTTTTTGTTTAACAGAAATAAAAAAAGGCGTTGAATAATGCTGAACATTAGGAATTATTAGAGACATGCAAATCCAAATTACAAAAGCCTATCAGCTCACACCAGTCAGAATGGCAATCAGCAAAACTTCTGCAAACAATAAATGCTGAAGGGGTTGTGGAGAAATGCATTCCCTCGGCTCTAAGTGGGACATGGTAAGAGCCAGTAATGAAAACACAAAAGAGGTGCCTTGAAAAGGTAAATATTGAGCTACCATTCAATCAAGCATACCCACTGCTGGGCCTATTGCCTGAGAGGATGAGAATCAAACAGACACAGGCTGGCAATCCTGCACTCCAGCAATATTTACCATAGCCAACATTTGGAAGCAACGAAAGTGACCGTCAACAGAGGAATGCAGGAAGAAGTAGTGGTCCATGTACACAATGGAATATTACTCCAATAAAAACAAATATAAATTCAATTTTAAAAACCAAACATAAGCAAGGAGACATCAGCTTTTGGGGGTTTATGCGGGCACATTCCACTCTAATGTATAACCGAGGAACACCACGGGCAGGAAGGTCTGTTTCCCTTGTTCCCAGAGTGGGGCAAGTGGAAATACTGCCGCCCAATGGCCGTTACCTGCAACAGCAGCTTTAAAACCTGTGCTGAGGGTCACTTCATATGCACAAGTACTGGAGGGCTGTAAATGAAACCTGACCTCAAAATGTCTTCAGGGAGGTAATGGCCAAAATATTTTGAAATGTGGCACATACTCCAAGAAATCCATTTGAAGAGGTAAGCTGTACTCACAGTTTGAAGAAAAATAGGGCATGACTGAAAGCTGAATTTCAAGGGATTATGAGACGCATGCAAATCCAACCAAAAGGAGGTATCAACTCACACCACTCAAAATAAACATCATCAGAAACACTACAAAAAATAAATGTTGAAGGGGTTGTGGAGAAGTGCATACCCTCAACGTTAGGTGGGATGTAAGCTGGTAAGCGTCACTAATGAGAACAGAATGGAGGTGACTTTACAAGGTAAAAATCTGGCTACCATATGATCCAGCAGGCCCATCCTGGGCCTATAACCGAAGATACACAATTGGAAAGACACAGTCAGGCAAATGTGCATTGCAGCAGTATAACAATAGCCAAGACATGGAAGCAACCAAAAAGTCCATCAACAGATGAGTGGACAAAGAAGAAGTGGAACAGGTACAGATAGAATATTAGCCAAGGAGACAAATGACACAATGCCATTTTCAGCACCGTAGATGAGTCTGGAAGTAATCACGCAACTTGCAGTAAGTCAGAAAGTGAAAGACACATATCCTATATCACTTATAGGTGTTACCTAAAAATTGATACCAGTGAAGATATTTGCACAGAGACAGGCAGTGAGACATTCATTAAACAAACTTAGGGTTCACCAATGGAAAGATGTGAGGATTGGATACATTAGGATGTCAGGGTAAACAGAGATATACAAACAGGTGAAGTATATAATCACCGAAAACCTACGGAATACCAAGGGAAGACTACTCAACATTGAGTCATAACCTACATGGGAAAAGGATCCAAATGACAATGGATATATGTGTGTGTGTGTGTGTGTGTGTGTAAAACAACCACATCTTGCACACCTAGAACAATCAAAACATCGTAATCAAACTTGCTGTGATAAAAAATGAAAATTACATTTACAAAACGAACAAGAAGTAGTGAGATATAAACTTAAGGGGCTTCTTCCTGGCACATTCCATTCTAATTTGCAACCTAGAACACGACTTCCATTGAGGCTCTGTGGGCCTAGTAACCACAGTTGGTAAAGGAGAACTGCTGCCGCCTTGTGGCCGTTTCACACAACAGCAGCTCAAAACGCAGTGCTGACGGTTGCTTGATAGTCAACATAATTGCACGCCTGTAAATGACACCTGCCCTCTAATCAAATCCTTGGGTCGTAAGTCGAGCAAAAATCACAAAAGACGTGCATATTTCAAAACGACATATTCAAGAGGCATATTTTATGCACATTTTTATTATTTTTCTTTTTTTCTGGTGTTAAAAAATAGGGCATGGAAAAACGCTCAACATCAGGAATTAATAAAGCCATGCAAATCCAGTCTACAAAAACGTTCACCTCACAGCCGTCAGAATGATCATCAGCAAAAACGTCTACAAAGGGTAAATGCTGAAGGGGTTTTAGACAACTGTGTACCCTCTAGCTGCTGGTGGGATGTAAGCTGGTAACAGCCAGTACTGAGACCAGAATGGACGTGTGTTTAAAGGTGAAAATTGTGCTACCATGTGATCTGGTAGGCCCAGTGATGGGCCTAACACCTGAGTAGACCAGAATCAAAAAGACACAGGCTGGAAATCCTGCACTGCAGCAACATGTACCATAGCCAAGACCTGGAAGAAACCAAAATGTCCATCAACAGAAAAATGCACCAAGAAGAAGTCGTCCATGTACACAATGGAATATTAGCCATGGAAAAGCATGGAACAGTGCCGTGGGCACCACCATAGAAGGATCTAGAGATAATCACCCAGCTTGAACTAAGAAAGAAACCGAAAGACAGGTATCCTATTACATCACTTATAGGTGCTATGTAAAACTTGATACCCATGAAATAATTTCCAAGAGAAGGACACTCATAGATTCAGAAAACCAAATTATGTTGAACCAAAGGGAAAGGTGTAAGGAATGTACGAATTAGGATATGGGGGTTAACAGACATGTACTAATACATGTGAAATATATAATCATAAAATACCTATGCAATGCCAAGAGAGGTCTACTCAACACTCTGGAATAAACTACACGGGAAAGGATCCAACGATGAAGAGATCGAAACATAGACATAATGAACCACATTCTGTACACCTAGAACACACACAACATTTTTCTCAAATTTGCTCTGAATAAAAATTAAATATAAAAAACAAACAAGAAGTAACAAGATATAAGCTCTTGGGGGTTTGCCCTGGCACATTCCACTCTAATTTGCAGCCTACCAACACGATTTCCAGGAAAGCTCTGTTGCCCCAAAACCCACAGTTGGAAATGTAGAAATGCTGCCGCCTCGTGGCCGTTTCACGCAAGAGCGGCTGCAAAACCACAGTTAAGGGTCACTTAACATTCACAAGGACTCAGGGCTGTAAAGGACACCTGCCCTCAAAAATTGTGCTGAGGTATGGAATGGCCAAAAAAATTCAAAACTGGCAAATTTTTTGTGGAGATACTATGAAGAGGTAAGTTTTACTCACGATTTTTCCAAAAAAAAGCAAAATGGATAAAAGCTCAACATCAGGTATTATCAGACTCATGCAAATTTAGCCTACAAAAAGGTTTCAACTCACGCAACTCAACTACCATCAGCAAAAAGTCTACAAACAATAAATGCTGAAGGTGTTTTAGAGAATTGTGTACCCTCTAGCTGCTGGTGAGATGTAAAGTGGTAAGAGCCAATAATGAGAACAGAAAGGAGCTGCGTTTAAAAGTAAAAATGGAGCCAGCATTCCATTCAGCAGGCCCAGCGCTGAGCCTCTCACCTGAGAAGACCAGAGTCGAGAAGGCACAGGCTGCAACATCTGCACTGCAGGAGTTTTCACAATAGCCAAGACACGGAAGCAACCAAAATGTCCATCAACAGATGAATGGATACAGAACAAGTGGTCCATGAACAAAATGGAATATTAGCCATGGAAAACAGTGAAACACTGCTCTTTGAGGCACCACAGATGAGCCTAGAGATAATCACAGAACATAAGGTAAGTCGGAAAGCAAAAGACATATCCTAGGATATCACTTATAGGCGTTATCTAACAACTGACACAAATGAACGTATTTTCACAGAGAAAGACACTCACAGACAAAGAAAACAAATTATTCTTATGTTAAAGGAAAGGTGGGGGCAATGGAAAATTAAGATTAGGGTTACCATACGTGTACAAACACCTACTAAATAGATATATCAAAAAGACCGATCATATAGCAAGGGAGGTCTATGGAACACTCGGCAATAATTTACATGGGAAGAGAATCTGTACATGAATATATATATATATATATATGTATATATATATATATGTGTGTGTGTGTGTGTGTATATATATATATATATATATACATATATATATATATAGTGTTCAAATGAACCAGATTTTGTATACATAAGACAAACAATATTCTAATCATTACCCTGATTTAAAAAATTAAAACAACGAACAAGAAATAATGGGACATAAACTTACCGGGGCTTTTCCTGGCACATTCCATTCTCATTTACAACCTGGGAACTCGACTTCCAGAAAGGCTGTGCTGCCCTAGTAACCAGAATTGGGAATGCAGAAATGCTGCCACCTTGTGGCTGTTTCCCACAACAGCAGCTTTCAACCCAGTGCTAATGGTCACTAAATATTCACACTCATTGCAGGCCTGTAAATGACACCTGCTGAAAAAAAAGAATCCTGGGTTCGAAAATTGACAAAAAAATTCAAAAGAGGGCAGCCTTCCCAGAAGACAATTTCAAGAGGTTTATTGTACTCACAGTTTTATCTGTTTTTGTTTAACAGAAATAAAAAAAGGCGTTGAATAATGCTGAACATTAGGAATTATTAGAGACATGCAAATCCAAATTACAAAAGCCTATCAGCTCACACCAGTCAGAATGGCAATCAGCAAAACTTCTGCAAACAATAAATGCTGAAGGGGTTGTGGAGAAATGCATTCCCTCGGCTCTAAGTGGGACATGGTAAGAGCCAGTAATGAAAACACAAAAGAGGTGCCTTGAAAAGGTAAATATTGAGCTACCATTCAATCAAGCATACCCACTGCTGGGCCTATTGCCTGAGAGGATGAGAATCAAACAGACACAGGCTGGCAATCCTGCACTCCAGCAATATTTACCATAGCCAACATTTGGAAGCAACGAAAGTGACCGTCAACAGAGGAATGCAGGAAGAAGTAGTGGTCCATGTACACAATGGAATATTACTCCAATAAAAACAAATATAAATTCAATTTTAAAAACCAAACATAAGCAAGGAGACATCAGCTTTTGGGGGTTTATGCGGGCACATTCCACTCTAATGTATAACCGAGGAACACCACGGGCAGGAAGGTCTGTTTCCCTTGTTCCCAGAGTGGGGCAAGTGGAAATACTGCCGCCCAATGGCCGTTACCTGCAACAGCAGCTTTAAAACCTGTGCTGAGGGTCACTTCATATGCACAAGTACTGGAGGGCTGTAAATGAAACCTGACCTCAAAATGTCTTCAGGGAGGTAATGGCCAAAATATTTTGAAATGTGGCACATACTCCAAGAAATCCATTTGAAGAGGTAAGCTGTACTCACAGTTTGAAGAAAAATAGGGCATGACTGAAAGCTGAATTTCAAGGGATTATGAGACGCATGCAAATCCAACCAAAAGGAGGTATCAACTCACACCACTCAAAATAAACATCATCAGAAACACTACAAAAAATAAATGTTGAAGGGGTTGTGGAGAAGTGCATACCCTCAACGTTAGGTGGGACGTAAGCTGGTAAGCGTCACTAATGAGAACAGAATGGAGGTGACTTTACAAGGTAAAAATCTGGCTACCATATGATCCAGCAGGCCCATCCTGGGCCTATAACCGAAGATACACAATTGGAAAGACACAGTCAGGCAAATGTGCATTGCAGCAGTATAACAATAGCCAAGACATGGAAGCAACCAAAAAGTCCATCAACAGATGAGTGGACAAAGAAGAAGTGGAACAGGTACAGATAGAATATTAGCCAAGGAGACAAATGACACAATGCCATTTTCAGCACCGTAGATGAGTCTGGAAGTAATCACGCAACTTGCAGTAAGTCAGAAAGTGAAAGACACATATCCTATATCACTTATAGGTGTTACCTAAAAATTGATACCAGTGAAGATATTTGCACAGAGACAGGCAGTGAGACATTCATTAAACAAACTTAGGGTTCACCAATGGAAAGATGTGAGGATTGGATACATTAGGATGTCAGGGTAAACAGAGATATACAAACAGGTGAAGTATATAATCACCGAAAACCTACGGAATACCAAGGGAAGACTACTCAACATTGAGTCATAACCTACATGGGAAAAGGATCCAAATGACAATGGATATATGTGTGTGTGTGTGTGTGTGTGTGTGTAAAACAACCACATCTTGCACACCTAGAACAATCAAAACATCGTAATCAAACTTGCTGTGATAAAAAATGAAAATTACATTTACAAAACGAACAAGAAGTAGTGAGATATAAACTTAAGGGGCTTCTTCCTGGCACATTCCATTCTAATTTGCAACCTAGAACACGACTTCCATTGAGGCTCTGTGGGCCTAGTAACCACAGTTGGTAAAGGAGAACTGCTGCCGCCTTGTGGCCGTTTCACACAACAGCAGCTCAAAACGCAGTGCTGACGGTTGCTTGATAGTCAACATAATTGCACGCCTGTAAATGACACCTGCCCTCTAATCAAATCCTTGGGTCGTAAATCGAGCAAAAATCACAAAAGACGTGCATATTTCAAAACGACATATTCAAGAGGCATATTTTATGCACATTTTTATTATTTTTCTTTTTTTCTGGTGTTAAAAAATAGGGCATGGAAAAACGCTCAACATCAGGAATTAATAAAGCCATGCAAATCCAGTCTACAAAAACGTTCACCTCACAGCCGTCAGAATGATCATCAGCAAAAACGTCTACAAAGGGTAAATGCTGAAGGGGTTTTAGACAACTGTGTACCCTCTAGCTGCTGGTGGGATGTAAGCTGGTAACAGCCAGTACTGAGACCAGAATGGACGTGTGTTTAAAGGTGAAAATTGTGCTACCATGTGATCTGGTAGGCCCAGTGATGGGCCTAACACCTGAGTAGACCAGAATCAAAAAGACACAGGCTGGAAATCCTGCACTGCAGCAACATGTACCATAGCCAAGACCTGGAAGAAACCAAAATGTCCATCAACAGAAAAATGCACCAAGAAGAAGTCGTCCATGTACACAATGGAATATTAGCCATGGAAAAGCATGGAACAGTGCCGTGGGCACCACCATAGAAGGATCTAGAGATAATCACCCAGCTTGAACTAAGAAAGAAACCGAAAGACAGGTATCCTATTACATCACTTATAGGTGCTATGTAAAACTTGATACCCATGAAATAATTTCCAAGAGAAGGACACTCATAGATTCAGAAAACCAAATTATGTTGAACCAAAGGGAAAGGTGTAAGGAATGTACGAATTAGGATATGGGGGTTAACAGACATGTACTAATACATGTGAAATATATAATCATAAAATACCTATGCAATGCCAAGAGAGGTCTACTCAACACTCTGGAATAAACTACACGGGAAAGGATCCAACGATGAAGAGATCGAAACATAGACATAATGAACCACATTCTGTACACCTAGAACACACACAACATTTTTCTCAAATTTGCTCTGAATAAAAATTAAATATAAAAAACAAACAAGAAGTAACAAGATATAAGCTCTTGGGGGTTTGCCCTGGCACATTCCACTCTAATTTGCAGCCTACCAACACGATTTCCAGGAAAGCTCTGTTGCCCCAAAACCCACAGTTGGAAATGTAGAAATGCTGCCGCCTCGTGGCCGTTTCACGCAAGAGCGGCTGCAAAACCACAGTTAAGGGTCACTTAACATTCACAAGGACTCAGGGCTGTAAAGGACACCTGCCCTCAAAAATTGTGCTGAGGTATGGAATGGCCAAAAAAATTCAAAACTGGCAAATTTTTTGTGGAGATACTATGAAGAGGTAAGTTTTACTCACGATTTTTCCAAAAAAAAGCAAAATGGATAAAAGCTCAACATCAGGTATTATCAGACTCATGCAAATTTAGCCTACAAAAAGGTTTCAACTCACGCAACTCAACTACCATCAGCAAAAAGTCTACAAACAATAAATGCTGAAGGTGTTTTAGAGAATTGTGTACCCTCTAGCTGCTGGTGAGATGTAAAGTGGTAAGAGCCAATAATGAGAACAGAAAGGAGCTGCGTTTAAAAGTAAAAATGGAGCCAGCATTCCATTCAGCAGGCCCAGCGCTGAGCCTCTCACCTGAGAAGACCAGAGTCGAGAAGGCACAGGCTGCAACATCTGCACTGCAGGAGTTTTCACAATAGCCAAGACACGGAAGCAACCAAAATGTCCATCAACAGATGAATGGATACAGAACAAGTGGTCCATGAACAAAATGGAATATTAGCCATGGAAAACAGTGAAACACTGCTCTTTGAGGCACCACAGATGAGCCTAGAGATAATCACAGAACATAAGGTAAGTCGGAAAGCAAAAGACATATCCTAGGATATCACTTATAGGCGTTATCTAACAACTGACACAAATGAACGTATTTTCACAGAGAAAGACACTCACAGACAAAGAAAACAAATTATTCTTATGTTAAAGGAAAGGTGGGGGCAATGGAAAATTAAGATTAGGGTTACCATACGTGTACAAACACCTACTAAATAGATATATCAAAAAGACCGATCATATAGCAAGGGAGGTCTATGGAACACTCGGCAATAATTTACATGGGAAGAGAATCTGTACATGAATATATATATATATATATGTATATATATATATGTGTGTGTGTGTGTGTGTGTATATATATATATATATATACATATATATATATATATAGTGTTCAAATGAACCAGATTTTGTATACATAAGACAAACAATATTCTAATCATTACCCTGATTTAAAAAATTAAAACAACGAACAAGAAATAATGGGACATAAACTTACCGGGGCTTTTCCTGGCACATTCCATTCTCATTTACAACCTGGGAACTCGACTTCCAGAAAGGCTGTGCTGCCCTAGTAACCAGAATTGGGAATGCAGAAATGCTGCCACCTTGTGGCTGTTTCCCACAACAGCAGCTTTCAACCCAGTGCTAATGGTCACTAAATATTCACACTCATTGCAGGCCTGTAAATGACACCTGCTGAAAAAAAAGAATCCTGGGTTCGAAAATTGACAAAAAAATTCAAAAGAGGGCAGCCTTCCCAGAAGACAATTTCAAGAGGTTTATTGTACTCACAGTTTTATCTGTTTTTGTTTAACAGAAATAAAAAAAGGCGTTGAATAATGCTGAACATTAGGAATTATTAGAGACATGCAAATCCAAATTACAAAAGCCTATCAGCTCACACCAGTCAGAATGGCAATCAGCAAAACTTCTGCAAACAATAAATGCTGAAGGGGTTGTGGAGAAATGCATTCCCTCGGCTCTAAGTGGGACATGGTAAGAGCCAGTAATGAAAACACAAAAGAGGTGCCTTGAAAAGGTAAATATTGAGCTACCATTCAATCAAGCATACCCACTGCTGGGCCTATTGCCTGAGAGGATGAGAATCAAACAGACACAGGCTGGCAATCCTGCACTCCAGCAATATTTACCATAGCCAACATTTGGAAGCAACGAAAGTGACCGTCAACAGAGGAATGCAGGAAGAAGTAGTGGTCCATGTACACAATGGAATATTACTCCAATAAAAACAAATATAAATTCAATTTTAAAAACCAAACATAAGCAAGGAGACATCAGCTTTTGGGGGTTTATGCGGGCACATTCCACTCTAATGTATAACCGAGGAACACCACGGGCAGGAAGGTCTGTTTCCCTTGTTCCCAGAGTGGGGCAAGTGGAAATACTGCCGCCCAATGGCCGTTACCTGCAACAGCAGCTTTAAAACCTGTGCTGAGGGTCACTTCATATGCACAAGTACTGGAGGGCTGTAAATGAAACCTGACCTCAAAATGTCTTCAGGGAGGTAATGGCCAAAATATTTTGAAATGTGGCACATACTCCAAGAAATCCATTTGAAGAGGTAAGCTGTACTCACAGTTTGAAGAAAAATAGGGCATGACTGAAAGCTGAATTTCAAGGGATTATGAGACGCATGCAAATCCAACCAAAAGGAGGTATCAACTCACACCACTCAAAATAAACATCATCAGAAACACTACAAAAAATAAATGTTGAAGGGGTTGTGGAGAAGTGCATACCCTCAACGTTAGGTGGGACGTAAGCTGGTAAGCGTCACTAATGAGAACAGAATGGAGGTGACTTTACAAGGTAAAAATCTGGCTACCATATGATCCAGCAGGCCCATCCTGGGCCTATAACCGAAGATACACAATTGGAAAGACACAGTCAGGCAAATGTGCATTGCAGCAGTATAACAATAGCCAAGACATGGAAGCAACCAAAAAGTCCATCAACAGATGAGTGGACAAAGAAGAAGTGGAACAGGTACAGATAGAATATTAGCCAAGGAGACAAATGACACAATGCCATTTTCAGCACCGTAGATGAGTCTGGAAGTAATCACGCAACTTGCAGTAAGTCAGAAAGTGAAAGACACATATCCTATATCACTTATAGGTGTTACCTAAAAATTGATACCAGTGAAGATATTTGCACAGAGACAGGCAGTGAGACATTCATTAAACAAACTTAGGGTTCACCAATGGAAAGATGTGAGGATTGGATACATTAGGATGTCAGGGTAAACAGAGATATACAAACAGGTGAAGTATATAATCACCGAAAACCTACGGAATACCAAGGGAAGACTACTCAACATTGAGTCATAACCTACATGGGAAAAGGATCCAAATGACAATGGATATATGTGTGTGTGTGTGTGTGTGTGTGTGTAAAACAACCACATCTTGCACACCTAGAACAATCAAAACATCGTAATCAAACTTGCTGTGATAAAAAATGAAAATTACATTTACAAAACGAACAAGAAGTAGTGAGATATAAACTTAAGGGGCTTCTTCCTGGCACATTCCATTCTAATTTGCAACCTAGAACACGACTTCCATTGAGGCTCTGTGGGCCTAGTAACCACAGTTGGTAAAGGAGAACTGCTGCCGCCTTGTGGCCGTTTCACACAACAGCAGCTCAAAACGCAGTGCTGACGGTTGCTTGATAGTCAACATAATTGCACGCCTGTAAATGACACCTGCCCTCTAATCAAATCCTTGGGTCGTAAGTCGAGCAAAAATCACAAAAGACGTGCATATTTCAAAACGACATATTCAAGAGGCATATTTTATGCACATTTTTATTATTTTTCTTTTTTTCTGGTGTTAAAAAATAGGGCATGGAAAAACGCTCAACATCAGGAATTAATAAAGCCATGCAAATCCAGTCTACAAAAACGTTCACCTCACAGCCGTCAGAATGATCATCAGCAAAAACGTCTACAAAGGGTAAATGCTGAAGGGGTTTTAGACAACTGTGTACCCTCTAGCTGCTGGTGGGATGTAAGCTGGTAACAGCCAGTACTGAGACCAGAATGGACGTGTGTTTAAAGGTGAAAATTGTGCTACCATGTGATCTGGTAGGCCCAGTGATGGGCCTAACACCTGAGTAGACCAGAATCAAAAAGACACAGGCTGGAAATCCTGCACTGCAGCAACATGTACCATAGCCAAGACCTGGAAGAAACCAAAATGTCCATCAACAGAAAAATGCACCAAGAAGAAGTCGTCCATGTACACAATGGAATATTAGCCATGGAAAAGCATGGAACAGTGCCGTGGGCACCACCATAGAAGGATCTAGAGATAATCACCCAGCTTGAACTAAGAAAGAAACCGAAAGACAGGTATCCTATTACATCACTTATAGGTGCTATGTAAAACTTGATACCCATGAAATAATTTCCAAGAGAAGGACACTCATAGATTCAGAAAACCAAATTATGTTGAACCAAAGGGAAAGGTGTAAGGAATGTACGAATTAGGATATGGGGGTTAACAGACATGTACTAATACATGTGAAATATATAATCATAAAATACCTATGCAATGCCAAGAGAGGTCTACTCAACACTCTGGAATAAACTACACGGGAAAGGATCCAACGATGAAGAGATCGAAACATAGACATAATGAACCACATTCTGTACACCTAGAACACACACAACATTTTTCTCAAATTTGCTCTGAATAAAAATTAAATATAAAAAACAAACAAGAAGTAACAAGATATAAGCTCTTGGGGGTTTGCCCTGGCACATTCCACTCTAATTTGCAGCCTACCAACACGATTTCCAGGAAAGCTCTGTTGCCCCAAAACCCACAGTTGGAAATGTAGAAATGCTGCCGCCTCGTGGCCGTTTCACGCAAGAGCGGCTGCAAAACCACAGTTAAGGGTCACTTAACATTCACAAGGACTCAGGGCTGTAAAGGACACCTGCCCTCAAAAATTGTGCTGAGGTATGGAATGGCCAAAAAAATTCAAAACTGGCAAATTTTTTGTGGAGATACTATGAAGAGGTAAGTTTTACTCACGATTTTTCCAAAAAAAAGCAAAATGGATAAAAGCTCAACATCAGGTATTATCAGACTCATGCAAATTTAGCCTACAAAAAGGTTTCAACTCACGCAACTCAACTACCATCAGCAAAAAGTCTACAAACAATAAATGCTGAAGGTGTTTTAGAGAATTGTGTACCCTCTAGCTGCTGGTGAGATGTAAAGTGGTAAGAGCCAATAATGAGAACAGAAAGGAGCTGCGTTTAAAAGTAAAAATGGAGCCAGCATTCCATTCAGCAGGCCCAGCGCTGAGCCTCTCACCTGAGAAGACCAGAGTCGAGAAGGCACAGGCTGCAACATCTGCACTGCAGGAGTTTTCACAATAGCCAAGACACGGAAGCAACCAAAATGTCCATCAACAGATGAATGGATACAGAACAAGTGGTCCATGAACAAAATGGAATATTAGCCATGGAAAACAGTGAAACACTGCTCTTTGAGGCACCACAGATGAGCCTAGAGATAATCACAGAACATAAGGTAAGTCGGAAAGCAAAAGACATATCCTAGGATATCACTTATAGGCGTTATCTAACAACTGACACAAATGAACGTATTTTCACAGAGAAAGACACTCACAGACAAAGAAAACAAATTATTCTTATGTTAAAGGAAAGGTGGGGGCAATGGAAAATTAAGATTAGGGTTACCATACGTGTACAAACACCTACTAAATAGATATATCAAAAAGACCGATCATATAGCAAGGGAGGTCTATGGAACACTCGGCAATAATTTACATGGGAAGAGAATCTGTACATGAATATATATATATATATATATGTATATATATATATATGTGTGTGTGTGTGTGTGTATATATATATATATATATATACATATATATATATATAGTGTTCAAATGAACCAGATTTTGTATACATAAGACAAACAATATTCTAATCATTACCCTGATTTAAAAAATTAAAACAACGAACAAGAAATAATGGGACATAAACTTACCGGGGCTTTTCCTGGCACATTCCATTCTCATTTACAACCTGGGAACTCGACTTCCAGAAAGGCTGTGCTGCCCTAGTAACCAGAATTGGGAATGCAGAAATGCTGCCACCTTGTGGCTGTTTCCCACAACAGCAGCTTTCAACCCAGTGCTAATGGTCACTAAATATTCACACTCATTGCAGGCCTGTAAATGACACCTGCTGAAAAAAAAGAATCCTGGGTTCGAAAATTGACAAAAAAATTCAAAAGAGGGCAGCCTTCCCAGAAGACAATTTCAAGAGGTTTATTGTACTCACAGTTTTATCTGTTTTTGTTTAACAGAAATAAAAAAAGGCGTTGAATAATGCTGAACATTAGGAATTATTAGAGACATGCAAATCCAAATTACAAAAGCCTATCAGCTCACACCAGTCAGAATGGCAATCAGCAAAACTTCTGCAAACAATAAATGCTGAAGGGGTTGTGGAGAAATGCATTCCCTCGGCTCTAAGTGGGACATGGTAAGAGCCAGTAATGAAAACACAAAAGAGGTGCCTTGAAAAGGTAAATATTGAGCTACCATTCAATCAAGCATACCCACTGCTGGGCCTATTGCCTGAGAGGATGAGAATCAAACAGACACAGGCTGGCAATCCTGCACTCCAGCAATATTTACCATAGCCAACATTTGGAAGCAACGAAAGTGACCGTCAACAGAGGAATGCAGGAAGAAGTAGTGGTCCATGTACACAATGGAATATTACTCCAATAAAAACAAATATAAATTCAATTTTAAAAACCAAACATAAGCAAGGAGACATCAGCTTTTGGGGGTTTATGCGGGCACATTCCACTCTAATGTATAACCGAGGAACACCACGGGCAGGAAGGTCTGTTTCCCTTGTTCCCAGAGTGGGGCAAGTGGAAATACTGCCGCCCAATGGCCGTTACCTGCAACAGCAGCTTTAAAACCTGTGCTGAGGGTCACTTCATATGCACAAGTACTGGAGGGCTGTAAATGAAACCTGACCTCAAAATGTCTTCAGGGAGGTAATGGCCAAAATATTTTGAAATGTGGCACATACTCCAAGAAATCCATTTGAAGAGGTAAGCTGTACTCACAGTTTGAAGAAAAATAGGGCATGACTGAAAGCTGAATTTCAAGGGATTATGAGACGCATGCAAATCCAACCAAAAGGAGGTATCAACTCACACCACTCAAAATAAACATCATCAGAAACACTACAAAAAATAAATGTTGAAGGGGTTGTGGAGAAGTGCATACCCTCAACGTTAGGTGGGATGTAAGCTGGTAAGCGTCACTAATGAGAACAGAATGGAGGTGACTTTACAAGGTAAAAATCTGGCTACCATATGATCCAGCAGGCCCATCCTGGGCCTATAACCGAAGATACACAATTGGAAAGACACAGTCAGGCAAATGTGCATTGCAGCAGTATAACAATAGCCAAGACATGGAAGCAACCAAAAAGTCCATCAACAGATGAGTGGACAAAGAAGAAGTGGAACAGGTACAGATAGAATATTAGCCAAGGAGACAAATGACACAATGCCATTTTCAGCACCGTAGATGAGTCTGGAAGTAATCACGCAACTTGCAGTAAGTCAGAAAGTGAAAGACACATATCCTATATCACTTATAGGTGTTACCTAAAAATTGATACCAGTGAAGATATTTGCACAGAGACAGGCAGTGAGACATTCATTAAACAAACTTAGGGTTCACCAATGGAAAGATGTGAGGATTGGATACATTAGGATGTCAGGGTAAACAGAGATATACAAACAGGTGAAGTATATAATCACCGAAAACCTACGGAATACCAAGGGAAGACTACTCAACATTGAGTCATAACCTACATGGGAAAAGGATCCAAATGACAATGGATATATGTGTGTGTGTGTGTGTGTGTGTGTGTAAAACAACCACATCTTGCACACCTAGAACAATCAAAACATCGTAATCAAACTTGCTGTGATAAAAAATGAAAATTACATTTACAAAACGAACAAGAAGTAGTGAGATATAAACTTAAGGGGCTTCTTCCTGGCACATTCCATTCTAATTTGCAACCTAGAACACGACTTCCATTGAGGCTCTGTGGGCCTAGTAACCACAGTTGGTAAAGGAGAACTGCTGCCGCCTTGTGGCCGTTTCACACAACAGCAGCTCAAAACGCAGTGCTGACGGTTGCTTGATAGTCAACATAATTGCACGCCTGTAAATGACACCTGCCCTCTAATCAAATCCTTGGGTCGTAAGTCGAGCAAAAATCACAAAAGACGTGCATATTTCAAAACGACATATTCAAGAGGCATATTTTATGCACATTTTTATTATTTTTCTTTTTTTCTGGTGTTAAAAAATAGGGCATGGAAAAACGCTCAACATCAGGAATTAATAAAGCCATGCAAATCCAGTCTACAAAAACGTTCACCTCACAGCCGTCAGAATGATCATCAGCAAAAACGTCTACAAAGGGTAAATGCTGAAGGGGTTTTAGACAACTGTGTACCCTCTAGCTGCTGGTGGGATGTAAGCTGGTAACAGCCAGTACTGAGACCAGAATGGACGTGTGTTTAAAGGTGAAAATTGTGCTACCATGTGATCTGGTAGGCCCAGTGATGGGCCTAACACCTGAGTAGACCAGAATCAAAAAGACACAGGCTGGAAATCCTGCACTGCAGCAACATGTACCATAGCCAAGACCTGGAAGAAACCAAAATGTCCATCAACAGAAAAATGCACCAAGAAGAAGTCGTCCATGTACACAATGGAATATTAGCCATGGAAAAGCATGGAACAGTGCCGTGGGCACCACCATAGAAGGATCTAGAGATAATCACCCAGCTTGAACTAAGAAAGAAACCGAAAGACAGGTATCCTATTACATCACTTATAGGTGCTATGTAAAACTTGATACCCATGAAATAATTTCCAAGAGAAGGACACTCATAGATTCAGAAAACCAAATTATGTTGAACCAAAGGGAAAGGTGTAAGGAATGTACGAATTAGGATATGGGGGTTAACAGACATGTACTAATACATGTGAAATATATAATCATAAAATACCTATGCAATGCCAAGAGAGGTCTACTCAACACTCTGGAATAAACTACACGGGAAAGGATCCAACGATGAAGAGATCGAAACATAGACATAATGAACCACATTCTGTACACCTAGAACACACACAACATTTTTCTCAAATTTGCTCTGAATAAAAATTAAATATAAAAAACAAACAAGAAGTAACAAGATATAAGCTCTTGGGGGTTTGCCCTGGCACATTCCACTCTAATTTGCAGCCTACCAACACGATTTCCAGGAAAGCTCTGTTGCCCCAAAACCCACAGTTGGAAATGTAGAAATGCTGCCGCCTCGTGGCCGTTTCACGCAAGAGCGGCTGCAAAACCACAGTTAAGGGTCACTTAACATTCACAAGGACTCAGGGCTGTAAAGGACACCTGCCCTCAAAAATTGTGCTGAGGTATGGAATGGCCAAAAAAATTCAAAACTGGCAAATTTTTTGTGGAGATACTATGAAGAGGTAAGTTTTACTCACGATTTTTCCAAAAAAAAGCAAAATGGATAAAAGCTCAACATCAGGTATTATCAGACTCATGCAAATTT
The DNA here is from genome assembly GCF_964270905.1 of Leucopleurus acutus. NCBI lineage: Eukaryota > Metazoa > Chordata > Mammalia > Artiodactyla > Delphinidae > Leucopleurus > Leucopleurus acutus. Next base: position 116,154,308 of record NC_139150.1, on the reverse strand, counting down.
AGCCTACAAAAAGGTTTCAACTCACGCAACTCAACTACCATCAGCAAAAAGTCTACAAACAATAAATGCTGAAGGTGTTTTAGAGAATTGTGTACCCTCTAGCTGCTGGTGAGATGTAAAGTGGTAAGAGCCAATAATGAGAACAGAAAGGAGCTGCGTTTAAAAGTAAAAATGGAGCCAGCATTCCATTCAGCAGGCCCAGCGCTGAGCCTCTCACCTGAGAAGACCAGAGTCGAGAAGGCACAGGCTGCAACATCTGCACTGCAGGAGTTTTCACAATAGCCAAGACACGGAAGCAACCAAAATGTCCATCAACAGATGAATGGATACAGAACAAGTGGTCCATGAACAAAATGGAATATTAGCCATGGAAAACAGTGAAACACTGCTCTTTGAGGCACCACAGATGAGCCTAGAGATAATCACAGAACATAAGGTAAGTCGGAAAGCAAAAGACATATCCTAGGATATCACTTATAGGCGTTATCTAACAACTGACACAAATGAACGTATTTTCACAGAGAAAGACACTCACAGACAAAGAAAACAAATTATTCTTATGTTAAAGGAAAGGTGGGGGCAATGGAAAATTAAGATTAGGGTTACCATACGTGTACAAACACCTACTAAATAGATATATCAAAAAGACCGATCATATAGCAAGGGAGGTCTATGGAACACTCGGCAATAATTTACATGGGAAGAGAATCTGTACATGAATATATATATATATATATATGTATATATATATATATGTGTGTGTGTGTGTGTGTATATATATATATATATATATACATATATATATATATAGTGTTCAAATGAACCAGATTTTGTATACATAAGACAAACAATATTCTAATCATTACCCTGATTTAAAAAATTAAAACAACGAACAAGAAATAATGGGACATAAACTTACCGGGGCTTTTCCTGGCACATTCCATTCTCATTTACAACCTGGGAACTCGACTTCCAGAAAGGCTGTGCTGCCCTAGTAACCAGAATTGGGAATGCAGAAATGCTGCCACCTTGTGGCTGTTTCCCACAACAGCAGCTTTCAACCCAGTGCTAATGGTCACTAAATATTCACACTCATTGCAGGCCTGTAAATGACACCTGCTGAAAAAAAAGAATCCTGGGTTCGAAAATTGACAAAAAAATTCAAAAGAGGGCAGCCTTCCCAGAAGACAATTTCAAGAGGTTTATTGTACTCACAGTTTTATCTGTTTTTGTTTAACAGAAATAAAAAAAGGCGTTGAATAATGCTGAACATTAGGAATTATTAGAGACATGCAAATCCAAATTACAAAAGCCTATCAGCTCACACCAGTCAGAATGGCAATCAGCAAAACTTCTGCAAACAATAAATGCTGAAGGGGTTGTGGAGAAATGCATTCCCTCGGCTCTAAGTGGGACATGGTAAGAGCCAGTAATGAAAACACAAAAGAGGTGCCTTGAAAAGGTAAATATTGAGCTACCATTCAATCAAGCATACCCACTGCTGGGCCTATTGCCTGAGAGGATGAGAATCAAACAGACACAGGCTGGCAATCCTGCACTCCAGCAATATTTACCATAGCCAACATTTGGAAGCAACGAAAGTGACCGTCAACAGAGGAATGCAGGAAGAAGTAGTGGTCCATGTACACAATGGAATATTACTCCAATAAAAACAAATATAAATTCAATTTTAAAAACCAAACATAAGCAAGGAGACATCAGCTTTTGGGGGTTTATGCGGGCACATTCCACTCTAATGTATAACCGAGGAACACCACGGGCAGGAAGGTCTGTTTCCCTTGTTCCCAGAGTGGGGCAAGTGGAAATACTGCCGCCCAATGGCCGTTACCTGCAACAGCAGCTTTAAAACCTGTGCTGAGGGTCACTTCATATGCACAAGTACTGGAGGGCTGTAAATGAAACCTGACCTCAAAATGTCTTCAGGGAGGTAATGGCCAAAATATTTTGAAATGTGGCACATACTCCAAGAAATCCATTTGAAGAGGTAAGCTGTACTCACAGTTTGAAGAAAAATAGGGCATGACTGAAAGCTGAATTTCAAGGGATTATGAGACGCATGCAAATCCAACCAAAAGGAGGTATCAACTCACACCACTCAAAATAAACATCATCAGAAACACTACAAAAAATAAATGTTGAAGGGGTTGTGGAGAAGTGCATACCCTCAACGTTAGGTGGGATGTAAGCTGGTAAGCGTCACTAATGAGAACAGAATGGAGGTGACTTTACAAGGTAAAAATCTGGCTACCATATGATCCAGCAGGCCCATCCTGGGCCTATAACCGAAGATACACAATTGGAAAGACACAGTCAGGCAAATGTGCATTGCAGCAGTATAACAATAGCCAAGACATGGAAGCAACCAAAAAGTCCATCAACAGATGAGTGGACAAAGAAGAAGTGGAACAGGTACAGATAGAATATTAGCCAAGGAGACAAATGACACAATGCCATTTTCAGCACCGTAGATGAGTCTGGAAGTAATCACGCAACTTGCAGTAAGTCAGAAAGTGAAAGACACATATCCTATATCACTTATAGGTGTTACCTAAAAATTGATACCAGTGAAGATATTTGCACAGAGACAGGCAGTGAGACATTCATTAAACAAACTTAGGGTTCACCAATGGAAAGATGTGAGGATTGGATACATTAGGATGTCAGGGTAAACAGAGATATACAAACAGGTGAAGTATATAATCACCGAAAACCTACGGAATACCAAGGGAAGACTACTCAACATTGAGTCATAACCTACATGGGAAAAGGATCCAAATGACAATGGATATATGTGTGTGTGTGTGTGTGTGTGTGTGTAAAACAACCACATCTTGCACACCTAGAACAATCAAAACATCGTAATCAAACTTGCTGTGATAAAAAATGAAAATTACATTTACAAAACGAACAAGAAGTAGTGAGATATAAACTTAAGGGGCTTCTTCCTGGCACATTCCATTCTAATTTGCAACCTAGAACACGACTTCCATTGAGGCTCTGTGGGCCTAGTAACCACAGTTGGTAAAGGAGAACTGCTGCCGCCTTGTGGCCGTTTCACACAACAGCAGCTCAAAACGCAGTGCTGACGGTTGCTTGATAGTCAACATAATTGCACGCCTGTAAATGACACCTGCCCTCTAATCAAATCCTTGGGTCGTAAGTCGAGCAAAAATCACAAAAGACGTGCATATTTCAAAACGACATATTCAAGAGGCATATTTTATGCACATTTTTATTATTTTTCTTTTTTTCTGGTGTTAAAAAATAGGGCATGGAAAAACGCTCAACATCAGGAATTAATAAAGCCATGCAAATCCAGTCTACAAAAACGTTCACCTCACAGCCGTCAGAATGATCATCAGCAAAAACGTCTACAAAGGGTAAATGCTGAAGGGGTTTTAGACAACTGTGTACCCTCTAGCTGCTGGTGGGATGTAAGCTGGTAACAGCCAGTACTGAGACCAGAATGGACGTGTGTTTAAAGGTGAAAATTGTGCTACCATGTGATCTGGTAGGCCCAGTGATGGGCCTAACACCTGAGTAGACCAGAATCAAAAAGACACAGGCTGGAAATCCTGCACTGCAGCAACATGTACCATAGCCAAGACCTGGAAGAAACCAAAATGTCCATCAACAGAAAAATGCACCAAGAAGAAGTCGTCCATGTACACAATGGAATATTAGCCATGGAAAAGCATGGAACAGTGCCGTGGGCACCACCATAGAAGGATCTAGAGATAATCACCCAGCTTGAACTAAGAAAGAAACCGAAAGACAGGTATCCTATTACATCACTTATAGGTGCTATGTAAAACTTGATACCCATGAAATAATTTCCAAGAGAAGGACACTCATAGATTCAGAAAACCAAATTATGTTGAACCAAAGGGAAAGGTGTAAGGAATGTACGAATTAGGATATGGGGGTTAACAGACATGTACTAATACATGTGAAATATATAATCATAAAATACCTATGCAATGCCAAGAGAGGTCTACTCAACACTCTGGAATAAACTACACGGGAAAGGATCCAACGATGAAGAGATCGAAACATAGACATAATGAACCACATTCTGTACACCTAGAACACACACAACATTTTTCTCAAATTTGCTCTGAATAAAAATTAAATATAAAAAACAAACAAGAAGTAACAAGATATAAGCTCTTGGGGGTTTGCCCTGGCACATTCCACTCTAATTTGCAGCCTACCAACACGATTTCCAGGAAAGCTCTGTTGCCCCAAAACCCACAGTTGGAAATGTAGAAATGCTGCCGCCTCGTGGCCGTTTCACGCAAGAGCGGCTGCAAAACCACAGTTAAGGGTCACTTAACATTCACAAGGACTCAGGGCTGTAAAGGACACCTGCCCTCAAAAATTGTGCTGAGGTATGGAATGGCCAAAAAAATTCAAAACTGGCAAATTTTTTGTGGAGATACTATGAAGAGGTAAGTTTTACTCACGATTTTTCCAAAAAAAAGCAAAATGGATAAAAGCTCAACATCAGGTATTATCAGACTCATGCAAATTTAGCCTACAAAAAGGTTTCAACTCACGCAACTCAACTACCATCAGCAAAAAGTCTACAAACAATAAATGCTGAAGGTGTTTTAGAGAATTGTGTACCCTCTAGCTGCTGGTGAGATGTAAAGTGGTAAGAGCCAATAATGAGAACAGAAAGGAGCTGCGTTTAAAAGTAAAAATGGAGCCAGCATTCCATTCAGCAGGCCCAGCGCTGAGCCTCTCACCTGAGAAGACCAGAGTCGAGAAGGCACAGGCTGCAACATCTGCACTGCAGGAGTTTTCACAATAGCCAAGACACGGAAGCAACCAAAATGTCCATCAACAGATGAATGGATACAGAACAAGTGGTCCATGAACAAAATGGAATATTAGCCATGGAAAACAGTGAAACACTGCTCTTTGAGGCACCACAGATGAGCCTAGAGATAATCACAGAACATAAGGTAAGTCGGAAAGCAAAAGACATATCCTAGGATATCACTTATAGGCGTTATCTAACAACTGACACAAATGAACGTATTTTCACAGAGAAAGACACTCACAGACAAAGAAAACAAATTATTCTTATGTTAAAGGAAAGGTGGGGGCAATGGAAAATTAAGATTAGGGTTACCATACGTGTACAAACACCTACTAAATAGATATATCAAAAAGACCGATCATATAGCAAGGGAGGTCTATGGAACACTCGGCAATAATTTACATGGGAAGAGAATCTGTACATGAATATATATATATATATATGTATATATATATATATATATGTGTGTGTGTGTGTGTGTGTATATATATATATATATATACATATATATATATATAGTGTTCAAATGAACCAGATTTTGTATACATAAGACAAACAATATTCTAATCATTACCCTGATTTAAAAAATTAAAACAACGAACAAGAAATAATGGGACATAAACTTACCGGGGCTTTTCCTGGCACATTCCATTCTCATTTACAACCTGGGAACTCGACTTCCAGAAAGGCTGTGCTGCCCTAGTAACCAGAATTGGGAATGCAGAAATGCTGCCACCTTGTGGCTGTTTCCCACAACAGCAGCTTTCAACCCAGTGCTAATGGTCACTAAATATTCACACTCATTGCAGGCCTGTAAATGACACCTGCTGAAAAAAAAGAATCCTGGGTTCGAAAATTGACAAAAAAATTCAAAAGAGGGCAGCCTTCCCAGAAGACAATTTCAAGAGGTTTATTGTACTCACAGTTTTATCTGTTTTTGTTTAACAGAAATAAAAAAAGGCGTTGAATAATGCTGAACATTAGGAATTATTAGAGACATGCAAATCCAAATTACAAAAGCCTATCAGCTCACACCAGTCAGAATGGCAATCAGCAAAACTTCTGCAAACAATAAATGCTGAAGGGGTTGTGGAGAAATGCATTCCCTCGGCTCTAAGTGGGACATGGTAAGAGCCAGTAATGAAAACACAAAAGAGGTGCCTTGAAAAGGTAAATATTGAGCTACCATTCAATCAAGCATACCCACTGCTGGGCCTATTGCCTGAGAGGATGAGAATCAAACAGACACAGGCTGGCAATCCTGCACTCCAGCAATATTTACCATAGCCAACATTTGGAAGCAACGAAAGTGACCGTCAACAGAGGAATGCAGGAAGAAGTAGTGGTCCATGTACACAATGGAATATTACTCCAATAAAAACAAATATAAATTCAATTTTAAAAACCAAACATAAGCAAGGAGACATCAGCTTTTGGGGGTTTATGCGGGCACATTCCACTCTAATGTATAACCGAGGAACACCACGGGCAGGAAGGTCTGTTTCCCTTGTTCCCAGAGTGGGGCAAGTGGAAATACTGCCGCCCAATGGCCGTTACCTGCAACAGCAGCTTTAAAACCTGTGCTGAGGGTCACTTCATATGCACAAGTACTGGAGGGCTGTAAATGAAACCTGACCTCAAAATGTCTTCAGGGAGGTAATGGCCAAAATATTTTGAAATGTGGCACATACTCCAAGAAATCCATTTGAAGAGGTAAGCTGTACTCACAGTTTGAAGAAAAATAGGGCATGACTGAAAGCTGAATTTCAAGGGATTATGAGACGCATGCAAATCCAACCAAAAGGAGGTATCAACTCACACCACTCAAAATAAACATCATCAGAAACACTACAAAAAATAAATGTTGAAGGGGTTGTGGAGAAGTGCATACCCTCAACGTTAGGTGGGACGTAAGCTGGTAAGCGTCACTAATGAGAACAGAATGGAGGTGACTTTACAAGGTAAAAATCTGGCTACCATATGATCCAGCAGGCCCATCCTGGGCCTATAACCGAAGATACACAATTGGAAAGACACAGTCAGGCAAATGTGCATTGCAGCAGTATAACAATAGCCAAGACATGGAAGCAACCAAAAAGTCCATCAACAGATGAGTGGACAAAGAAGAAGTGGAACAGGTACAGATAGAATATTAGCCAAGGAGACAAATGACACAATGCCATTTTCAGCACCGTAGATGAGTCTGGAAGTAATCACGCAACTTGCAGTAAGTCAGAAAGTGAAAGACACATATCCTATATCACTTATAGGTGTTACCTAAAAATTGATACCAGTGAAGATATTTGCACAGAGACAGGCAGTGAGACATTCATTAAACAAACTTAGGGTTCACCAATGGAAAGATGTGAGGATTGGATACATTAGGATGTCAGGGTAAACAGAGATATACAAACAGGTGAAGTATATAATCACCGAAAACCTACGGAATACCAAGGGAAGACTACTCAACATTGAGTCATAACCTACATGGGAAAAGGATCCAAATGACAATGGATATATGTGTGTGTGTGTGTGTGTGTGTGTGTGTGTGTGTGTAAAACAACCACATCTTGCACACCTAGAACAATCAAAACATCGTAATCAAACTTGCTGTGATAAAAAATGAAAATTACATTTACAAAATGAACAAGAAGTAGTGAGATATAAACTTAAGGGGCTTCTTCCTGGCACATTCCATTCTAATTTGCAACCTAGAACACGACTTCCATTGAGGCTCTGTGGGCCTAGTAACCACAGTTGGTAAAGGAGAACTGCTGCCGCCTTGTGGCCGTTTCACACAACAGCAGCTCAAAACGCAGTGCTGACGGTTGCTTGATAGTCAACATAATTGCACGCCTGTAAATGACACCTGCCCTCTAATCAAATCCTTGGGTCGTAAGTCGAGCAAAAATCACAAAAGACGTGCATATTTCAAAACGACATATTCAAGAGGCATATTTTATGCACATTTTTATTATTTTTCTTTTTTTCTGGTGTTAAAAAATAGGGCATGGAAAAACGCTCAACATCAGGAATTAATAAAGCCATGCAAATCCAGTCTACAAAAACGTTCACCTCACAGCCGTCAGAATGATCATCAGCAAAAACGTCTACAAAGGGTAAATGCTGAAGGGGTTTTAGACAACTGTGTACCCTCTAGCTGCTGGTGGGATGTAAGCTGGTAACAGCCAGTACTGAGACCAGAATGGACGTGTGTTTAAAGGTGAAAATTGTGCTACCATGTGATCTGGTAGGCCCAGTGATGGGCCTAACACCTGAGTAGACCAGAATCAAAAAGACACAGGCTGGAAATCCTGCACTGCAGCAACATGTACCATAGCCAAGACCTGGAAGAAACCAAAATGTCCATCAACAGAAAAATGCACCAAGAAGAAGTCGTCCATGTACACAATGGAATATTAGCCATGGAAAAGCATGGAACAGTGCCGTGGGCACCACCATAGAAGGATCTAGAGATAATCACCCAGCTTGAACTAAGAAAGAAACCGAAAGACAGGTATCCTATTACATCACTTATAGGTGCTATGTAAAACTTGATACCCATGAAATAATTTCCAAGAGAAGGACACTCATAGATTCAGAAAACCAAATTATGTTGAACCAAAGGGAAAGGTGTAAGGAATGTACGAATTAGGATATGGGGGTTAACAGACATGTACTAATACATGTGAAATATATAATCATAAAATACCTATGCAATGCCAAGAGAGGTCTACTCAACACTCTGGAATAAACTACACGGGAAAGGATCCAACGATGAAGAGATCGAAACATAGACATAATGAACCACATTCTGTACACCTAGAACACACACAACATTTTTCTCAAATTTGCTCTGAATAAAAATTAAATATAAAAAACAAACAAGAAGTAACAAGATATAAGCTCTTGGGGGTTTGCCCTGGCACATTCCACTCTAATTTGCAGCCTACCAACACGATTTCCAGGAAAGCTCTGTTGCCCCAAAACCCACAGTTGGAAATGTAGAAATGCTGCCGCCTCGTGGCCGTTTCACGCAAGAGCGGCTGCAAAACCACAGTTAAGGGTCACTTAACATTCACAAGGACTCAGGGCTGTAAAGGACACCTGCCCTCAAAAATTGTGCTGAGGTATGGAATGGCCAAAAAAATTCAAAACTGGCAAATTTTTTGTGGAGATACTATGAAGAGGTAAGTTTTACTCACGATTTTTCCAAAAAAAAGCAAAATGGATAAAAGCTCAACATCAGGTATTATCAGACTCATGCAAATTTAGCCTACAAAAAGGTTTCAACTCACGCAACTCAACTACCATCAGCAAAAAGTCTACAAACAATAAATGCTGAAGGTGTTTTAGAGAATTGTGTACCCTCTAGCTGCTGGTGAGATGTAAAGTGGTAAGAGCCAATAATGAGAACAGAAAGGAGCTGCGTTTAAAAGTAAAAATGGAGCCAGCATTCCATTCAGCAGGCCCAGCGCTGAGCCTCTCACCTGAGAAGACCAGAGTCGAGAAGGCACAGGCTGCAACATCTGCACTGCAGGAGTTTTCACAATAGCCAAGACACGGAAGCAACCAAAATGTCCATCAACAGATGAATGGATACAGAACAAGTGGTCCATGAACAAAATGGAATATTAGCCATGGAAAACAGTGAAACACTGCTCTTTGAGGCACCACAGATGAGCCTAGAGATAATCACAGAACATAAGGTAAGTCGGAAAGCAAAAGACATATCCTAGGATATCACTTATAGGCGTTATCTAACAACTGACACAAATGAACGTATTTTCACAGAGAAAGACACTCACAGACAAAGAAAACAAATTATTCTTATGTTAAAGGAAAGGTGGGGGCAATGGAAAATTAAGATTAGGGTTACCATACGTGTACAAACACCTACTAAATAGATATATCAAAAAGACCGATCATATAGCAAGGGAGGTCTATGGAACACTCGGCAATAATTTACATGGGAAGAGAATCTGTACATGAATATATATATATATATATGTATATATATATATATGTGTGTGTGTGTGTGTGTGTATATATATATATATATACATATATATATATATAGTGTTCAAATGAACCAGATTTTGTATACATAAGACAAACAATATTCTAATCATTACCCTGATTTAAAAAATTAAAACAACGAACAAGAAATAATGGGACATAAACTTACCGGGGCTTTTCCTGGCACATTCCATTCTCATTTACAACCTGGGAACTCGACTTCCAGAAAGGCTGTGCTGCCCTAGTAACCCGAATTGGGAATGCAGAAATGCTGCCACCTTGTGGCTGTTTCCCACAACAGCAGCTTTCAACCCAGTGCTAATGGTCACTAAATATTCACACTCATTGCAGGCCTGTAAATGACACCTGCTGAAAAAAAAGAATCCTGGGTTCGAAAATTGACAAAAAAATTCAAAAGAGGGCAGCCTTCCCAGAAAACAATTTCAAGAGGTTTATTGTACTCACAGTTTTATCTGTTTTTGTTTAACAGAAATAAAAAAAGGCGTTGAATAATGCTGAACATTAGGAATTATTAGAGACATGCAAATCCAAATTACAAAAGCCTATCAGCTCACACCAGTCAGAATGGCAATCAGCAAAACTTCTGCAAACAATAAATGCTGAAGGGGTTGTGGAGAAATGCATTCCCTCGGCTCTAAGTGGGACATGGTAAGAGCCAGTAATGAAAACACAAAAGAGGTGCCTTGAAAAGGTAAATATTGAGCTACCATTCAATCAAGCATACCCACTGCTGGGCCTATTGCCTGAGAGGATGAGAATCAAACAGACACAGGCTGGCAATCCTGCACTCCAGCAATATTTACCATAGCCAACATTTGGAAGCAACGAAAGTGACCGTCAACAGAGGAATGCAGGAAGAAGTAGTGGTCCATGTACACAATGGAATATTACTCCAATAAAAACAAATATAAATTCAATTTTAAAAACCAAACATAAGCAAGGAGACATCAGCTTTTGGGGGTTTATGCGGGCACATTCCACTCTAATGTATAACCGAGGAACACCACGGGCAGGAAGGTCTGTTTCCCTTGTTCCCAGAGTGGGGCAAGTGGAAATACTGCCGCCCAATGGCCGTTACCTGCAACAGCAGCTTTAAAACCTGTGCTGAGGGTCACTTCATATGCACAAGTACTGGAGGGCTGTAAATGAAACCTGACCTCAAAATGTCTTCAGGGAGGTAATGGCCAAAATATTTTGAAATGTGGCACATACTCCAAGAAATCCATTTGAAGAGGTAAGCTGTACTCACAGTTTGAAGAAAAATAGGGCATGACTGAAAGCTGAATTTCAAGGGATTATGAGACGCATGCAAATCCAACCAAAAGGAGGTATCAACTCACACCACTCAAAATAAACATCATCAGAAACACTACAAAAAATAAATGTTGAAGGGGTTGTGGAGAAGTGCATACCCTCAACGTTAGGTGGGACGTAAGCTGGTAAGCGTCACTAATGAGAACAGAATGGAGGTGACTTTACAAGGTAAAAATCTGGCTACCATATGATCCAGCAGGCCCATCCTGGGCCTATAACCGAAGATACACAATTGGAAAGACACAGTCAGGCAAATGTGCATTGCAGCAGTATAACAATAGCCAAGACATGGAAGCAACCAAAAAGTCCATCAACAGATGAGTGGACAAAGAAGAAGTGGAACAGGTACAGATAGAATATTAGCCAAGGAGACAAATGACACAATGCCATTTTCAGCACCGTAGATGAGTCTGGAAGTAATCACGCAACTTGCAGTAAGTCAGAAAGTGAAAGACACATATCCTATATCACTTATAGGTGTTACCTAAAAATTGATACCAGTGAAGATATTTGCACAGAGACAGGCAGTGAGACATTCATTAAACAAACTTAGGGTTCACCAATGGAAAGATGTGAGGATTGGATACATTAGGATGTCAGGGTAAACAGAGATATACAAACAGGTGAAGTATATAATCACCGAAAACCTACGGAATACCAAGGGAAGACTACTCAACATTGAGTCATAACCTACATGGGAAAAGGATCCAAATGACAATGGATATGTGTGTGTGTGTGTGTGTGTGTGTGTGTGTGTGTGTGTGTGTGTGTAAAACAACCACATCTTGCACACCTAGAACAATCAAAACATCGTAATCAAACTTGCTGTGATAAAAAATGAAAATTACATTTACAAAACGAACAAGAAGTAGTGAGATATAAACTTAAGGGGCTTCTTCCTGGCACATTCCATTCTAATTTGCAACCTAGAACACGACTTCCATTGAGGCTCTGTGGGCCTAGTAACCACAGTTGGTAAAGGAGAACTGCTGCCGCCTTGTGGCCGTTTCACACAACAGCAGCTCAAAACGCAGTGCTGACGGTTGCTTGATAGTCAACATAATTGCACGCCTGTAAATGACACCTGCCCTCTAATCAAATCCTTGGGTCGTAAGTCGAGCAAAAATCACAAAAGACGTGCATATTTCAAAACGACATATTCAAGAGGCATATTTTATGCACATTTTTATTATTTTTCTTTTTTTCTGGTGTTAAAAAATAGGGCATGGAAAAACGCTCAACATCAGGAATTAATAAAGCCATGCAAATCCAGTCTACAAAAACGTTCACCTCACAGCCGTCAGAATGATCATCAGCAAAAACGTCTACAAAGGGTAAATGCTGAAGGGGTTTTAGACAACTGTGTACCCTCTAGCTGCTGGTGGGATGTAAGCTGGTAACAGCCAGTACTGAGACCAGAATGGACGTGTGTTTAAAGGTGAAAATTGTGCTACCATGTGATCTGGTAGGCCCAGTGATGGGCCTAACACCTGAGTAGACCAGAATCAAAAAGACACAGGCTGGAAATCCTGCACTGCAGCAACATGTACCATAGCCAAGACCTGGAAGAAACCAAAATGTCCATCAACAGAAAAATGCACCAAGAAGAAGTCGTCCATGTACACAATGGAATATTAGCCATGGAAAAGCATGGAACAGTGCCGTGGGCACCACCATAGAAGGATCTAGAGATAATCACCCAGCTTGAACTAAGAAAGAAACCGAAAGACAGGTATCCTATTACATCACTTATAGGTGCTATGTAAAACTTGATACCCATGAAATAATTTCCAAGAGAAGGACACTCATAGATTCAGAAAACCAAATTATGTTGAACCAAAGGGAAAGGTGTAAGGAATGTACGAATTAGGATATGGGGGTTAACAGACATGTACTAATACATGTGAAATATATAATCATAAAATACCTATGCAATGCCAAGAGAGGTCTACTCAACACTCTGGAATAAACTACACGGGAAAGGATCCAACGATGAAGAGATCGAAACATAGACATAATGAACCACATTCTGTACACCTAGAACACACACAACATTTTTCTCAAATTTGCTCTGAATAAAAATTAAATATAAAAAACAAACAAGAAGTAACAAGATATAAGCTCTTGGGGGTTTGCCCTGGCACATTCCACTCTAATTTGCAGCCTACCAACACGATTTCCAGGAAAGCTCTGTTGCCCCAAAACCCACAGTTGGAAATGTAGAAATGCTGCCGCCTCGTGGCCGTTTCACGCAAGAGCGGCTGCAAAACCACAGTTAAGGGTCACTTAACATTCACAAGGACTCAGGGCTGTAAAGGACACCTGCCCTCAAAAATTGTGCTGAGGTATGGAATGGCCAAAAAAATTCAAAACTGGCAAATTTTTTGTGGAGATACTATGAAGAGGTAAGTTTTACTCACGATTTTTCCAAAAAAAAGCAAAATGGATAAAAGCTCAACATCAGGTATTATCAGACTCATGCAAATTTAGCCTACAAAAAGGTTTCAACTCACGCAACTCAACTACCATCAGCAAAAAGTCTACAAACAATAAATGCTGAAGGTGTTTTAGAGAATTGTGTACCCTCTAGCTGCTGGTGAGATGTAAAGTGGTAAGAGCCAATAATGAGAACAGAAAGGAGCTGCGTTTAAAAGTAAAAATGGAGCCAGCATTCCATTCAGCAGGCCCAGCGCTGAGCCTCTCACCTGAGAAGACCAGAGTCGAGAAGGCACAGGCTGCAACATCTGCACTGCAGGAGTTTTCACAATAGCCAAGACACGGAAGCAACCAAAATGTCCATCAACAGATGAATGGATACAGAACAAGTGGTCCATGAACAAAATGGAATATTAGCCATGGAAAACAGTGAAACACTGCTCTTTGAGGCACCACAGATGAGCCTAGAGATAATCACAGAACATAAGGTAAGTCGGAAAGCAAAAGACATATCCTAGGATATCACTTATAGGCGTTATCTAACAACTGACACAAATGAACGTATTTTCACAGAGAAAGACACTCACAGACAAAGAAAACAAATTATTCTTATGTTAAAGGAAAGGTGGGGGCAATGGAAAATTAAGATTAGGGTTACCATACGTGTACAAACACCTACTAAATAGATATATCAAAAAGACCGATCATATAGCAAGGGAGGTCTATGGAACACTCGGCAATAATTTACATGGGAAGAGAATCTGTACATGAATATATATATATATATATGTATATATATATATATATATGTGTGTGTGTGTGTGTGTGTATATATATATATATATATACATATATATATATATAGTGTTCAAATGAACCAGATTTTGTATACATAAGACAAACAATATTCTAATCATTACCCTGATTTAAAAAATTAAAACAACGAACAAGAAATAATGGGACATAAACTTACCGGGGCTTTTCCTGGCACATTCCATTCTCATTTACAACCTGGGAACTCGACTTCCAGAAAGGCTGTGCTGCCCTAGTAACCAGAATTGGGAATGCAGAAATGCTGCCACCTTGTGGCTGTTTCCCACAACAGCAGCTTTCAACCCAGTGCTAATGGTCACTAAATATTCACACTCATTGCAGGCCTGTAAATGACACCTGCTGAAAAAAAAGAATCCTGGGTTCGAAAATTGACAAAAAAATTCAAAAGAGGGCAGCCTTCCCAGAAGACAATTTCAAGAGGTTTATTGTACTCACAGTTTTATCTGTTTTTGTTTAACAGAAATAAAAAAAGGCGTTGAATAATGCTGAACATTAGGAATTATTAGAGACATGCAAATCCAAATTACAAAAGCCTATCAGCTCACACCAGTCAGAATGGCAATCAGCAAAACTTCTGCAAACAATAAATGCTGAAGGGGTTGTGGAGAAATGCATTCCCTCGGCTCTAAGTGGGACATGGTAAGAGCCAGTAATGAAAACACAAAAGAGGTGCCTTGAAAAGGTAAATATTGAGCTACCATTCAATCAAGCATACCCACTGCTGGGCCTATTGCCTGAGAGGATGAGAATCAAACAGACACAGGCTGGCAATCCTGCACTCCAGCAATATTTACCATAGCCAACATTTGGAAGCAACGAAAGTGACCGTCAACAGAGGAATGCAGGAAGAAGTAGTGGTCCATGTACACAATGGAATATTACTCCAATAAAAACAAATATAAATTCAATTTTAAAAACCAAACATAAGCAAGGAGACATCAGCTTTTGGGGGTTTATGCGGGCACATTCCACTCTAATGTATAACCGAGGAACACCACGGGCAGGAAGGTCTGTTTCCCTTGTTCCCAGAGTGGGGCAAGTGGAAATACTGCCGCCCAATGGCCGTTACCTGCAACAGCAGCTTTAAAACCTGTGCTGAGGGTCACTTCATATGCACAAGTACTGGAGGGCTGTAAATGAAACCTGACCTCAAAATGTCTTCAGGGAGGTAATGGCCAAAATATTTTGAAATGTGGCACATACTCCAAGAAATCCATTTGAAGAGGTAAGCTGTACTCACAGTTTGAAGAAAAATAGGGCATGACTGAAAGCTGAATTTCAAGGGATTATGAGACGCATGCAAATCCAACCAAAAGGAGGTATCAACTCACACCACTCAAAATAAACATCATCAGAAACACTACAAAAAATAAATGTTGAAGGGGTTGTGGAGAAGTGCATACCCTCAACGTTAGGTGGGACGTAAGCTGGTAAGCGTCACTAATGAGAACAGAATGGAGGTGACTTTACAAGGTAAAAATCTGGCTACCATATGATCCAGCAGGCCCATCCTGGGCCTATAACCGAAGATACACAATTGGAAAGACACAGTCAGGCAAATGTGCATTGCAGCAGTATAACAATAGCCAAGACATGGAAGCAACCAAAAAGTCCATCAACAGATGAGTGGACAAAGAAGAAGTGGAACAGGTACAGATAGAATATTAGCCAAGGAGACAAATGACACAATGCCATTTTCAGCACCGTAGATGAGTCTGGAAGTAATCACGCAACTTGCAGTAAGTCAGAAAGTGAAAGACACATATCCTATATCACTTATAGGTGTTACCTAAAAATTGATACCAGTGAAGATATTTGCACAGAGACAGGCAGTGAGACATTCATTAAACAAACTTAGGGTTCACCAATGGAAAGATGTGAGGATTGGATACATTAGGATGTCAGGGTAAACAGAGATATACAAACAGGTGAAGTATATAATCACCGAAAACCTACGGAATACCAAGGGAAGACTACTCAACATTGAGTCATAACCTACATGGGAAAAGGATCCAAATGACAATGGATATATGTGTGTGTGTGTGTGTGTGTGTGTGTGTGTGTGTGTAAAACAACCACATCTTGCACACCTAGAACAATCAAAACATCGTAATCAAACTTGCTGTGATAAAAAATGAAAATTACATTTACAAAACGAACAAGAAGTAGTGAGATATAAACTTAAGGGGCTTCTTCCTGGCACATTCCATTCTAATTTGCAACCTAGAACACGACTTCCATTGAGGCTCTGTGGGCCTAGTAACCACAGTTGGTAAAGGAGAACTGCTGCCGCCTTGTGGCCGTTTCACACAACAGCAGCTCAAAACGCAGTGCTGACGGTTGCTTGATAGTCAACATAATTGCACGCCTGTAAATGACACCTGCCCTCTAATCAAATCCTTGGGTCGTAAGTCGAGCAAAAATCACAAAAGACGTGCATATTTCAAAACGACATATTCAAGAGGCATATTTTATGCACATTTTTATTATTTTTCTTTTTTTCTGGTGTTAAAAAATAGGGCATGGAAAAACGCTCAACATCAGGAATTAATAAAGCCATGCAAATCCAGTCTACAAAAACGTTCACCTCACAGCCGTCAGAATGATCATCAGCAAAAACGTCTACAAAGGGTAAATGCTGAAGGGGTTTTAGACAACTGTGTACCCTCTAGCTGCTGGTGGGATGTAAGCTGGTAACAGCCAGTACTGAGACCAGAATGGACGTGTGTTTAAAGGTGAAAATTGTGCTACCATGTGATCTGGTAGGCCCAGTGATGGGCCTAACACCTGAGTAGACCAGAATCAAAAAGACACAGGCTGGAAATCCTGCACTGCAGCAACATGTACCATAGCCAAGACCTGGAAGAAACCAAAATGTCCATCAACAGAAAAATGCACCAAGAAGAAGTCGTCCATGTACACAATGGAATATTAGCCATGGAAAAGCATGGAACAGTGCCGTGGGCACCACCATAGAAGGATCTAGAGATAATCACCCAGCTTGAACTAAGAAAGAAACCGAAAGACAGGTATCCTATTACATCACTTATAGGTGCTATGTAAAACTTGATACCCATGAAATAATTTCCAAGAGAAGGACACTCATAGATTCAGAAAACCAAATTATGTTGAACCAAAGGGAAAGGTGTAAGGAATGTACGAATTAGGATATGGGGGTTAACAGACATGTACTAATACATGTGAAATATATAATCATAAAATACCTATGCAATGCCAAGAGAGGTCTACTCAACACTCTGGAATAAACTACACGGGAAAGGATCCAACGATGAAGAGATCGAAACATAGACATAATGAACCACATTCTGTACACCTAGAACACACACAACATTTTTCTCAAATTTGCTCTGAATAAAAATTAAATATAAAAAACAAACAAGAAGTAACAAGATATAAGCTCTTGGGGGTTTGCCCTGGCACATTCCACTCTAATTTGCAGCCTACCAACACGATTTCCAGGAAAGCTCTGTTGCCCCAAAACCCACAGTTGGAAATGTAGAAATGCTGCCGCCTCGTGGCCGTTTCACGCAAGAGCGGCTGCAAAACCACAGTTAAGGGTCACTTAACATTCACAAGGACTCAGGGCTGTAAAGGACACCTGCCCTCAAAAATTGTGCTGAGGTATGGAATGGCCAAAAAAATTCAAAACTGGCAAATTTTTTGTGGAGATACTATGAAGAGGTAAGTTTTACTCACGATTTTTCCAAAAAAAAGCAAAATGGATAAAAGCTCAACATCAGGTATTATCAGACTCATGCAAATTTAGCCTACAAAAAGGTTTCAACTCACGCAACTCAACTACCATCAGCAAAAAGTCTACAAACAATAAATGCTGAAGGTGTTTTAGAGAATTGTGTACCCTCTAGCTGCTGGTGAGATGTAAAGTGGTAAGAGCCAATAATGAGAACAGAAAGGAGCTGCGTTTAAAAGTAAAAATGGAGCCAGCATTCCATTCAGCAGGCCCAGCGCTGAGCCTCTCACCTGAGAAGACCAGAGTCGAGAAGGCACAGGCTGCAACATCTGCACTGCAGGAGTTTTCACAATAGCCAAGACACGGAAGCAACCAAAATGTCCATCAACAGATGAATGGATACAGAACAAGTGGTCCATGAACAAAATGGAATATTAGCCATGGAAAACAGTGAAACACTGCTCTTTGAGGCACCACAGATGAGCCTAGAGATAATCACAGAACATAAGGTAAGTCGGAAAGCAAAAGACATATCCTAGGATATCACTTATAGGCGTTATCTAACAACTGACACAAATGAACGTATTTTCACAGAGAAAGACACTCACAGACAAAGAAAACAAATTATTCTTATGTTAAAGGAAAGGTGGGGGCAATGGAAAATTAAGATTAGGGTTACCATACGTGTACAAACACCTACTAAATAGATATATCAAAAAGACCGATCATATAGCAAGGGAGGTCTATGGAACACTCGGCAATAATTTACATGGGAAGAGAATCTGTACATGAATATATATATATATATATGTATATATATATATATATATGTGTGTGTGTGTGTGTGTGTATATATATATATATATATACATATATATATATATAGTGTTCAAATGAACCAGATTTTGTATACATAAGACAAACAATATTCTAATCATTACCCTGATTTAAAAAATTAAAACAACGAACAAGAAATAATGGGACATAAACTTACCGGGGCTTTTCCTGGCACATTCCATTCTCATTTACAACCTGGGAACTCGACTTCCAGAAAGGCTGTGCTGCCCTAGTAACCAGAATTGGGAATGCAGAAATGCTGCCACCTTGTGGCTGTTTCCCACAACAGCAGCTTTCAACCCAGTGCTAATGGTCACTAAATATTCACACTCATTGCAGGCCTGTAAATGACACCTGCTGAAAAAAAAGAATCCTGGGTTCGAAAATTGACAAAAAAATTCAAAAGAGGGCAGCCTTCCCAGAAGACAATTTCAAGAGGTTTATTGTACTCACAGTTTTATCTGTTTTTGTTTAACAGAAATAAAAAAAGGCGTTGAATAATGCTGAACATTAGGAATTATTAGAGACATGCAAATCCAAATTACAAAAGCCTATCAGCTCACACCAGTCAGAATGGCAATCAGCAAAACTTCTGCAAACAATAAATGCTGAAGGGGTTGTGGAGAAATGCATTCCCTCGGCTCTAAGTGGGACATGGTAAGAGCCAGTAATGAAAACACAAAAGAGGTGCCTTGAAAAGGTAAATATTGAGCTACCATTCAATCAAGCATACCCACTGCTGGGCCTATTGCCTGAGAGGATGAGAATCAAACAGACACAGGCTGGCAATCCTGCACTCCAGCAATATTTACCATAGCCAACATTTGGAAGCAACGAAAGTGACCGTCAACAGAGGAATGCAGGAAGAAGTAGTGGTCCATGTACACAATGGAATATTACTCCAATAAAAACAAATATAAATTCAATTTTAAAAACCAAACATAAGCAAGGAGACATCAGCTTTTGGGGGTTTATGCGGGCACATTCCACTCTAATGTATAACCGAGGAACACCACGGGCAGGAAGGTCTGTTTCCCTTGTTCCCAGAGTGGGGCAAGTGGAAATACTGCCGCCCAATGGCCGTTACCTGCAACAGCAGCTTTAAAACCTGTGCTGAGGGTCACTTCATATGCACAAGTACTGGAGGGCTGTAAATGAAACCTGACCTCAAAATGTCTTCAGGGAGGTAATGGCCAAAATATTTTGAAATGTGGCACATACTCCAAGAAATCCATTTGAAGAGGTAAGCTGTACTCACAGTTTGAAGAAAAATAGGGCATGACTGAAAGCTGAATTTCAAGGGATTATGAGACGCATGCAAATCCAACCAAAAGGAGGTATCAACTCACACCACTCAAAATAAACATCATCAGAAACACTACAAAAAATAAATGTTGAAGGGGTTGTGGAGAAGTGCATACCCTCAACGTTAGGTGGGACGTAAGCTGGTAAGCGTCACTAATGAGAACAGAATGGAGGTGACTTTACAAGGTAAAAATCTGGCTACCATATGATCCAGCAGGCCCATCCTGGGCCTATAACCGAAGATACACAATTGGAAAGACACAGTCAGGCAAATGTGCATTGCAGCAGTATAACAATAGCCAAGACATGGAAGCAACCAAAAAGTCCATCAACAGATGAGTGGACAAAGAAGAAGTGGAACAGGTACAGATAGAATATTAGCCAAGGAGACAAATGACACAATGCCATTTTCAGCACCGTAGATGAGTCTGGAAGTAATCACGCAACTTGCAGTAAGTCAGAAAGTGAAAGACACATATCCTATATCACTTATAGGTGTTACCTAAAAATTGATACCAGTGAAGATATTTGCACAGAGACAGGCAGTGAGACATTCATTAAACAAACTTAGGGTTCACCAATGGAAAGATGTGAGGATTGGATACATTAGGATGTCAGGGTAAACAGAGATATACAAACAGGTGAAGTATATAATCACCGAAAACCTACGGAATACCAAGGGAAGACTACTCAACATTGAGTCATAACCTACATGGGAAAAGGATCCAAATGACAATGGATATATGTGTGTGTGTGTGTGTGTGTGTGTGTGTGTGTGTGTAAAACAACCACATCTTGCACACCTAGAACAATCAAAACATCGTAATCAAACTTGCTGTGATAAAAAATGAAAATTACATTTACAAAATGAACAAGAAGTAGTGAGATATAAACTTAAGGGGCTTCTTCCTGGCACATTCCATTCTAATTTGCAACCTAGAACACGACTTCCATTGAGGCTCTGTGGGCCTAGTAACCACAGTTGGTAAAGGAGAACTGCTGCCGCCTTGTGGCCGTTTCACACAACAGCAGCTCAAAACGCAGTGCTGACGGTTGCTTGATAGTCAACATAATTGCACGCCTGTAAATGACACCTGCCCTCTAATCAAATCCTTGGGTCGTAAGTCGAGCAAAAATCACAAAAGACGTGCATATTTCAAAACGACATATTCAAGAGGCATATTTTATGCACATTTTTATTATTTTTCTTTTTTTCTGGTGTTAAAAAATAGGGCATGGAAAAACGCTCAACATCAGGAATTAATAAAGCCATGCAAATCCAGTCTACAAAAACGTTCACCTCACAGCCGTCAGAATGATCATCAGCAAAAACGTCTACAAAGGGTAAATGCTGAAGGGGTTTTAGACAACTGTGTACCCTCTAGCTGCTGGTGGGATGTAAGCTGGTAACAGCCAGTACTGAGACCAGAATGGACGTGTGTTTAAAGGTGAAAATTGTGCTACCATGTGATCTGGTAGGCCCAGTGATGGGCCTAACACCTGAGTAGACCAGAATCAAAAAGACACAGGCTGGAAATCCTGCACTGCAGCAACATGTACCATAGCCAAGACCTGGAAGAAACCAAAATGTCCATCAACAGAAAAATGCACCAAGAAGAAGTCGTCCATGTACACAATGGAATATTAGCCATGGAAAAGCATGGAACAGTGCCGTGGGCACCACCATAGAAGGATCTAGAGATAATCACCCAGCTTGAACTAAGAAAGAAACCGAAAGACAGGTATCCTATTACATCACTTATAGGTGCTATGTAAAACTTGATACCCATGAAATAATTTCCAAGAGAAGGACACTCATAGATTCAGAAAACCAAATTATGTTGAACCAAAGGGAAAGGTGTAAGGAATGTACGAATTAGGATATGGGGGTTAACAGACATGTACTAATACATGTGAAATATATAATCATAAAATACCTATGCAATGCCAAGAGAGGTCTACTCAACACTCTGGAATAAACTACACGGGAAAGGATCCAACGATGAAGAGATCGAAACATAGACATAATGAACCACATTCTGTACACCTAGAACACACACAACATTTTTCTCAAATTTGCTCTGAATAAAAATTAAATATAAAAAACAAACAAGAAGTAACAAGATATAAGCTCTTGGGGGTTTGCCCTGGCACATTCCACTCTAATTTGCAGCCTACCAACACGATTTCCAGGAAAGCTCTGTTGCCCCAAAACCCACAGTTGGAAATGTAGAAATGCTGCCGCCTCGTGGCCGTTTCACGCAAGAGCGGCTGCAAAACCACAGTTAAGGGTCACTTAACATTCACAAGGACTCAGGGCTGTAAAGGACACCTGCCCTCAAAAATTGTGCTGAGGTATGGAATGGCCAAAAAAATTCAAAACTGGCAAATTTTTTGTGGAGATACTATGAAGAGGTAAGTTTTACTCACGATTTTTCCAAAAAAAAGCAAAATGGATAAAAGCTCAACATCAGGTATTATCAGACTCATGCAAATTTAGCCTACAAAAAGGTTTCAACTCACGCAACTCAACTACCATCAGCAAAAAGTCTACAAACAATAAATGCTGAAGGTGTTTTAGAGAATTGTGTACCCTCTAGCTGCTGGTGAGATGTAAAGTGGTAAGAGCCAATAATGAGAACAGAAAGGAGCTGCGTTTAAAAGTAAAAATGGAGCCAGCATTCCATTCAGCAGGCCCAGCGCTGAGCCTCTCACCTGAGAAGACCAGAGTCGAGAAGGCACAGGCTGCAACATCTGCACTGCAGGAGTTTTCACAATAGCCAAGACACGGAAGCAACCAAAATGTCCATCAACAGATGAATGGATACAGAACAAGTGGTCCATGAACAAAATGGAATATTAGCCATGGAAAACAGTGAAACACTGCTCTTTGAGGCACCACAGATGAGCCTAGAGATAATCACAGAACATAAGGTAAGTCGGAAAGCAAAAGACATATCCTAGGATATCACTTATAGGCGTTATCTAACAACTGACACAAATGAACGTATTTTCACAGAGAAAGACACTCACAGACAAAGAAAACAAATTATTCTTATGTTAAAGGAAAGGTGGGGGCAATGGAAAATTAAGATTAGGGTTACCATACGTGTACAAACACCTACTAAATAGATATATCAAAAAGACCGATCATATAGCAAGGGAGGTCTATGGAACACTCGGCAATAATTTACATGGGAAGAGAATCTGTACATGAATATATATATATATATATGTATATATATATATATGTGTGTGTGTGTGTGTGTGTATATATATATATATATACATATATATATATATAGTGTTCAAATGAACCAGATTTTGTATACATAAGACAAACAATATTCTAATCATTACCCTGATTTAAAAAATTAAAACAACGAACAAGAAATAATGGGACATAAACTTACCGGGGCTTTTCCTGGCACATTCCATTCTCATTTACAACCTGGGAACTCGACTTCCAGAAAGGCTGTGCTGCCCTAGTAACCCGAATTGGGAATGCAGAAATGCTGCCACCTTGTGGCTGTTTCCCACAACAGCAGCTTTCAACCCAGTGCTAATGGTCACTAAATATTCACACTCATTGCAGGCCTGTAAATGACACCTGCTGAAAAAAAAGAATCCTGGGTTCGAAAATTGACAAAAAAATTCAAAAGAGGGCAGCCTTCCCAGAAAACAATTTCAAGAGGTTTATTGTACTCACAGTTTTATCTGTTTTTGTTTAACAGAAATAAAAAAAGGCGTTGAATAATGCTGAACATTAGGAATTATTAGAGACATGCAAATCCAAATTACAAAAGCCTATCAGCTCACACCAGTCAGAATGGCAATCAGCAAAACTTCTGCAAACAATAAATGCTGAAGGGGTTGTGGAGAAATGCATTCCCTCGGCTCTAAGTGGGACATGGTAAGAGCCAGTAATGAAAACACAAAAGAGGTGCCTTGAAAAGGTAAATATTGAGCTACCATTCAATCAAGCATACCCACTGCTGGGCCTATTGCCTGAGAGGATGAGAATCAAACAGACACAGGCTGGCAATCCTGCACTCCAGCAATATTTACCATAGCCAACATTTGGAAGCAACGAAAGTGACCGTCAACAGAGGAATGCAGGAAGAAGTAGTGGTCCATGTACACAATGGAATATTACTCCAATAAAAACAAATATAAATTCAATTTTAAAAACCAAACATAAGCAAGGAGACATCAGCTTTTGGGGGTTTATGCGGGCACATTCCACTCTAATGTATAACCGAGGAACACCACGGGCAGGAAGGTCTGTTTCCCTTGTTCCCAGAGTGGGGCAAGTGGAAATACTGCCGCCCAATGGCCGTTACCTGCAACAGCAGCTTTAAAACCTGTGCTGAGGGTCACTTCATATGCACAAGTACTGGAGGGCTGTAAATGAAACCTGACCTCAAAATGTCTTCAGGGAGGTAATGGCCAAAATATTTTGAAATGTGGCACATACTCCAAGAAATCCATTTGAAGAGGTAAGCTGTACTCACAGTTTGAAGAAAAATAGGGCATGACTGAAAGCTGAATTTCAAGGGATTATGAGACGCATGCAAATCCAACCAAAAGGAGGTATCAACTCACACCACTCAAAATAAACATCATCAGAAACACTACAAAAAATAAATGTTGAAGGGGTTGTGGAGAAGTGCATACCCTCAACGTTAGGTGGGACGTAAGCTGGTAAGCGTCACTAATGAGAACAGAATGGAGGTGACTTTACAAGGTAAAAATCTGGCTACCATATGATCCAGCAGGCCCATCCTGGGCCTATAACCGAAGATACACAATTGGAAAGACACAGTCAGGCAAATGTGCATTGCAGCAGTATAACAATAGCCAAGACATGGAAGCAACCAAAAAGTCCATCAACAGATGAGTGGACAAAGAAGAAGTGGAACAGGTACAGATAGAATATTAGCCAAGGAGACAAATGACACAATGCCATTTTCAGCACCGTAGATGAGTCTGGAAGTAATCACGCAACTTGCAGTAAGTCAGAAAGTGAAAGACACATATCCTATATCACTTATAGGTGTTACCTAAAAATTGATACCAGTGAAGATATTTGCACAGAGACAGGCAGTGAGACATTCATTAAACAAACTTAGGGTTCACCAATGGAAAGATGTGAGGATTGGATACATTAGGATGTCAGGGTAAACAGAGATATACAAACAGGTGAAGTATATAATCACCGAAAACCTACGGAATACCAAGGGAAGACTACTCAACATTGAGTCATAACCTACATGGGAAAAGGATCCAAATGACAATGGATATGTGTGTGTGTGTGTGTGTGTGTGTGTGTGTGTGTGTGTGTGTGTGTAAAACAACCACATCTTGCACACCTAGAACAATCAAAACATCGTAATCAAACTTGCTGTGATAAAAAATGAAAATTACATTTACAAAACGAACAAGAAGTAGTGAGATATAAACTTAAGGGGCTTCTTCCTGGCACATTCCATTCTAATTTGCAACCTAGAACACGACTTCCATTGAGGCTCTGTGGGCCTAGTAACCACAGTTGGTAAAGGAGAACTGCTGCCGCCTTGTGGCCGTTTCACACAACAGCAGCTCAAAACGCAGTGCTGACGGTTGCTTGATAGTCAACATAATTGCACGCCTGTAAATGACACCTGCCCTCTAATCAAATCCTTGGGTCGTAAGTCGAGCAAAAATCACAAAAGACGTGCATATTTCAAAACGACATATTCAAGAGGCATATTTTATGCACATTTTTATTATTTTTCTTTTTTTCTGGTGTTAAAAAATAGGGCATGGAAAAACGCTCAACATCAGGAATTAATAAAGCCATGCAAATCCAGTCTACAAAAACGTTCACCTCACAGCCGTCAGAATGATCATCAGCAAAAACGTCTACAAAGGGTAAATGCTGAAGGGGTTTTAGACAACTGTGTACCCTCTAGCTGCTGGTGGGATGTAAGCTGGTAACAGCCAGTACTGAGACCAGAATGGACGTGTGTTTAAAGGTGAAAATTGTGCTACCATGTGATCTGGTAGGCCCAGTGATGGGCCTAACACCTGAGTAGACCAGAATCAAAAAGACACAGGCTGGAAATCCTGCACTGCAGCAACATGTACCATAGCCAAGACCTGGAAGAAACCAAAATGTCCATCAACAGAAAAATGCACCAAGAAGAAGTCGTCCATGTACACAATGGAATATTAGCCATGGAAAAGCATGGAACAGTGCCGTGGGCACCACCATAGAAGGATCTAGAGATAATCACCCAGCTTGAACTAAGAAAGAAACCGAAAGACAGGTATCCTATTACATCACTTATAGGTGCTATGTAAAACTTGATACCCATGAAATAATTTCCAAGAGAAGGACACTCATAGATTCAGAAAACCAAATTATGTTGAACCAAAGGGAAAGGTGTAAGGAATGTACGAATTAGGATATGGGGGTTAACAGACATGTACTAATACATGTGAAATATATAATCATAAAATACCTATGCAATGCCAAGAGAGGTCTACTCAACACTCTGGAATAAACTACACGGGAAAGGATCCAACGATGAAGAGATCGAAACATAGACATAATGAACCACATTCTGTACACCTAGAACACACACAACATTTTTCTCAAATTTGCTCTGAATAAAAATTAAATATAAAAAACAAACAAGAAGTAACAAGATATAAGCTCTTGGGGGTTTGCCCTGGCACATTCCACTCTAATTTGCAGCCTACCAACACGATTTCCAGGAAAGCTCTGTTGCCCCAAAACCCACAGTTGGAAATGTAGAAATGCTGCCGCCTCGTGGCCGTTTCACGCAAGAGCGGCTGCAAAACCACAGTTAAGGGTCACTTAACATTCACAAGGACTCAGGGCTGTAAAGGACACCTGCCCTCAAAAATTGTGCTGAGGTATGGAATGGCCAAAAAAATTCAAAACTGGCAAATTTTTTGTGGAGATACTATGAAGAGGTAAGTTTTACTCACGATTTTTCCAAAAAAAAGCAAAATGGATAAAAGCTCAACATCAGGTATTATCAGACTCATGCAAATTTAGCCTACAAAAAGGTTTCAACTCACGCAACTCAACTACCATCAGCAAAAAGTCTACAAACAATAAATGCTGAAGGTGTTTTAGAGAATTGTGTACCCTCTAGCTGCTGGTGAGATGTAAAGTGGTAAGAGCCAATAATGAGAACAGAAAGGAGCTGCGTTTAAAAGTAAAAATGGAGCCAGCATTCCATTCAGCAGGCCCAGCGCTGAGCCTCTCACCTGAGAAGACCAGAGTCGAGAAGGCACAGGCTGCAACATCTGCACTGCAGGAGTTTTCACAATAGCCAAGACACGGAAGCAACCAAAATGTCCATCAACAGATGAATGGATACAGAACAAGTGGTCCATGAACAAAATGGAATATTAGCCATGGAAAACAGTGAAACACTGCTCTTTGAGGCACCACAGATGAGCCTAGAGATAATCACAGAACATAAGGTAAGTCGGAAAGCAAAAGACATATCCTAGGATATCACTTATAGGCGTTATCTAACAACTGACACAAATGAACGTATTTTCACAGAGAAAGACACTCACAGACAAAGAAAACAAATTATTCTTATGTTAAAGGAAAGGTGGGGGCAATGGAAAATTAAGATTAGGGTTACCATACGTGTACAAACACCTACTAAATAGATATATCAAAAAGACCGATCATATAGCAAGGGAGGTCTATGGAACACTCGGCAATAATTTACATGGGAAGAGAATCTGTACATGAATATATATATATATATATGTATATATATATATATGTGTGTGTGTGTGTGTGTGTATATATATATATATATATACATATATATATATATATAGTGTTCAAATGAACCAGATTTTGTATACATAAGACAAACAATATTCTAATCATTACCCTGATTTAAAAAATTAAAACAACGAACAAGAAATAATGGGACATAAACTTACCGGGGCTTTTCCTGGCACATTCCATTCTCATTTACAACCTGGGAACTCGACTTCCAGAAAGGCTGTGCTGCCCTAGTAACCAGAATTGGGAATGCAGAAATGCTGCCACCTTGTGGCTGTTTCCCACAACAGCAGCTTTCAACCCAGTGCTAATGGTCACTAAATATTCACACTCATTGCAGGCCTGTAAATGACACCTGCTGAAAAAAAAGAATCCTGGGTTCGAAAATTGACAAAAAAATTCAAAAGAGGGCAGCCTTCCCAGAAGACAATTTCAAGAGGTTTATTGTACTCACAGTTTTATCTGTTTTTGTTTAACAGAAATAAAAAAAGGCGTTGAATAATGCTGAACATTAGGAATTATTAGAGACATGCAAATCCAAATTACAAAAGCCTATCAGCTCACACCAGTCAGAATGGCAATCAGCAAAACTTCTGCAAACAATAAATGCTGAAGGGGTTGTGGAGAAATGCATTCCCTCGGCTCTAAGTGGGACATGGTAAGAGCCAGTAATGAAAACACAAAAGAGGTGCCTTGAAAAGGTAAATATTGAGCTACCATTCAATCAAGCATACCCACTGCTGGGCCTATTGCCTGAGAGGATGAGAATCAAACAGACACAGGCTGGCAATCCTGCACTCCAGCAATATTTACCATAGCCAACATTTGGAAGCAACGAAAGTGACCGTCAACAGAGGAATGCAGGAAGAAGTAGTGGTCCATGTACACAATGGAATATTACTCCAATAAAAACAAATATAAATTCAATTTTAAAAACCAAACATAAGCAAGGAGACATCAGCTTTTGGGGGTTTATGCGGGCACATTCCACTCTAATGTATAACCGAGGAACACCACGGGCAGGAAGGTCTGTTTCC
The DNA here is from genome assembly GCF_964270905.1 of Leucopleurus acutus. Lineage (NCBI taxonomy): Eukaryota > Metazoa > Chordata > Mammalia > Artiodactyla > Delphinidae > Leucopleurus > Leucopleurus acutus. The sequence goes on along the minus strand of NC_139150.1, from coordinate 116,125,116 downwards.
CTTGTTCCCAGAGTGGGGCAAGTGGAAATACTGCCGCCCAATGGCCGTTACCTGCAACAGCAGCTTTAAAACCTGTGCTGAGGGTCACTTCATATGCACAAGTACTGGAGGGCTGTAAATGAAACCTGACCTCAAAATGTCTTCAGGGAGGTAATGGCCAAAATATTTTGAAATGTGGCACATACTCCAAGAAATCCATTTGAAGAGGTAAGCTGTACTCACAGTTTGAAGAAAAATAGGGCATGACTGAAAGCTGAATTTCAAGGGATTATGAGACGCATGCAAATCCAACCAAAAGGAGGTATCAACTCACACCACTCAAAATAAACATCATCAGAAACACTACAAAAAATAAATGTTGAAGGGGTTGTGGAGAAGTGCATACCCTCAACGTTAGGTGGGACGTAAGCTGGTAAGCGTCACTAATGAGAACAGAATGGAGGTGACTTTACAAGGTAAAAATCTGGCTACCATATGATCCAGCAGGCCCATCCTGGGCCTATAACCGAAGATACACAATTGGAAAGACACAGTCAGGCAAATGTGCATTGCAGCAGTATAACAATAGCCAAGACATGGAAGCAACCAAAAAGTCCATCAACAGATGAGTGGACAAAGAAGAAGTGGAACAGGTACAGATAGAATATTAGCCAAGGAGACAAATGACACAATGCCATTTTCAGCACCGTAGATGAGTCTGGAAGTAATCACGCAACTTGCAGTAAGTCAGAAAGTGAAAGACACATATCCTATATCACTTATAGGTGTTACCTAAAAATTGATACCAGTGAAGATATTTGCACAGAGACAGGCAGTGAGACATTCATTAAACAAACTTAGGGTTCACCAATGGAAAGATGTGAGGATTGGATACATTAGGATGTCAGGGTAAACAGAGATATACAAACAGGTGAAGTATATAATCACCGAAAACCTACGGAATACCAAGGGAAGACTACTCAACATTGAGTCATAACCTACATGGGAAAAGGATCCAAATGACAATGGATATATGTGTGTGTGTGTGTGTGTGTGTGTGTAAAACAACCACATCTTGCACACCTAGAACAATCAAAACATCGTAATCAAACTTGCTGTGATAAAAAATGAAAATTACATTTACAAAACGAACAAGAAGTAGTGAGATATAAACTTAAGGGGCTTCTTCCTGGCACATTCCATTCTAATTTGCAACCTAGAACACGACTTCCATTGAGGCTCTGTGGGCCTAGTAACCACAGTTGGTAAAGGAGAACTGCTGCCGCCTTGTGGCCGTTTCACACAACAGCAGCTCAAAACGCAGTGCTGACGGTTGCTTGATAGTCAACATAATTGCACGCCTGTAAATGACACCTGCCCTCTAATCAAATCCTTGGGTCGTAAGTCGAGCAAAAATCACAAAAGACGTGCATATTTCAAAACGACATATTCAAGAGGCATATTTTATGCACATTTTTATTATTTTTCTTTTTTTCTGGTGTTAAAAAATAGGGCATGGAAAAACGCTCAACATCAGGAATTAATAAAGCCATGCAAATCCAGTCTACAAAAACGTTCACCTCACAGCCGTCAGAATGATCATCAGCAAAAACGTCTACAAAGGGTAAATGCTGAAGGGGTTTTAGACAACTGTGTACCCTCTAGCTGCTGGTGGGATGTAAGCTGGTAACAGCCAGTACTGAGACCAGAATGGACGTGTGTTTAAAGGTGAAAATTGTGCTACCATGTGATCTGGTAGGCCCAGTGATGGGCCTAACACCTGAGTAGACCAGAATCAAAAAGACACAGGCTGGAAATCCTGCACTGCAGCAACATGTACCATAGCCAAGACCTGGAAGAAACCAAAATGTCCATCAACAGAAAAATGCACCAAGAAGAAGTCGTCCATGTACACAATGGAATATTAGCCATGGAAAAGCATGGAACAGTGCCGTGGGCACCACCATAGAAGGATCTAGAGATAATCACCCAGCTTGAACTAAGAAAGAAACCGAAAGACAGGTATCCTATTACATCACTTATAGGTGCTATGTAAAACTTGATACCCATGAAATAATTTCCAAGAGAAGGACACTCATAGATTCAGAAAACCAAATTATGTTGAACCAAAGGGAAAGGTGTAAGGAATGTACGAATTAGGATATGGGGGTTAACAGACATGTACTAATACATGTGAAATATATAATCATAAAATACCTATGCAATGCCAAGAGAGGTCTACTCAACACTCTGGAATAAACTACACGGGAAAGGATCCAACGATGAAGAGATCGAAACATAGACATAATGAACCACATTCTGTACACCTAGAACACACACAACATTTTTCTCAAATTTGCTCTGAATAAAAATTAAATATAAAAAACAAACAAGAAGTAACAAGATATAAGCTCTTGGGGGTTTGCCCTGGCACATTCCACTCTAATTTGCAGCCTACCAACACGATTTCCAGGAAAGCTCTGTTGCCCCAAAACCCACAGTTGGAAATGTAGAAATGCTGCCGCCTCGTGGCCGTTTCACGCAAGAGCGGCTGCAAAACCACAGTTAAGGGTCACTTAACATTCACAAGGACTCAGGGCTGTAAAGGACACCTGCCCTCAAAAATTGTGCTGAGGTATGGAATGGCCAAAAAAATTCAAAACTGGCAAATTTTTTGTGGAGATACTATGAAGAGGTAAGTTTTACTCACGATTTTTCCAAAAAAAAGCAAAATGGATAAAAGCTCAACATCAGGTATTATCAGACTCATGCAAATTTAGCCTACAAAAAGGTTTCAACTCACGCAACTCAACTACCATCAGCAAAAAGTCTACAAACAATAAATGCTGAAGGTGTTTTAGAGAATTGTGTACCCTCTAGCTGCTGGTGAGATGTAAAGTGGTAAGAGCCAATAATGAGAACAGAAAGGAGCTGCGTTTAAAAGTAAAAATGGAGCCAGCATTCCATTCAGCAGGCCCAGCGCTGAGCCTCTCACCTGAGAAGACCAGAGTCGAGAAGGCACAGGCTGCAACATCTGCACTGCAGGAGTTTTCACAATAGCCAAGACACGGAAGCAACCAAAATGTCCATCAACAGATGAATGGATACAGAACAAGTGGTCCATGAACAAAATGGAATATTAGCCATGGAAAACAGTGAAACACTGCTCTTTGAGGCACCACAGATGAGCCTAGAGATAATCACAGAACATAAGGTAAGTCGGAAAGCAAAAGACATATCCTAGGATATCACTTATAGGCGTTATCTAACAACTGACACAAATGAACGTATTTTCACAGAGAAAGACACTCACAGACAAAGAAAACAAATTATTCTTATGTTAAAGGAAAGGTGGGGGCAATGGAAAATTAAGATTAGGGTTACCATACGTGTACAAACACCTACTAAATAGATATATCAAAAAGACCGATCATATAGCAAGGGAGGTCTATGGAACACTCGGCAATAATTTACATGGGAAGAGAATCTGTACATGAATATATATATATATATATATGTATATATATATATATGTGTGTGTGTGTGTGTGTATATATATATATATATATATACATATATATATATATAGTGTTCAAATGAACCAGATTTTGTATACATAAGACAAACAATATTCTAATCATTACCCTGATTTAAAAAATTAAAACAACGAACAAGAAATAATGGGACATAAACTTACCGGGGCTTTTCCTGGCACATTCCATTCTCATTTACAACCTGGGAACTCGACTTCCAGAAAGGCTGTGCTGCCCTAGTAACCAGAATTGGGAATGCAGAAATGCTGCCACCTTGTGGCTGTTTCCCACAACAGCAGCTTTCAACCCAGTGCTAATGGTCACTAAATATTCACACTCATTGCAGGCCTGTAAATGACACCTGCTGAAAAAAAAGAATCCTGGGTTCGAAAATTGACAAAAAAATTCAAAAGAGGGCAGCCTTCCCAGAAGACAATTTCAAGAGGTTTATTGTACTCACAGTTTTATCTGTTTTTGTTTAACAGAAATAAAAAAAGGCGTTGAATAATGCTGAACATTAGGAATTATTAGAGACATGCAAATCCAAATTACAAAAGCCTATCAGCTCACACCAGTCAGAATGGCAATCAGCAAAACTTCTGCAAACAATAAATGCTGAAGGGGTTGTGGAGAAATGCATTCCCTCGGCTCTAAGTGGGACATGGTAAGAGCCAGTAATGAAAACACAAAAGAGGTGCCTTGAAAAGGTAAATATTGAGCTACCATTCAATCAAGCATACCCACTGCTGGGCCTATTGCCTGAGAGGATGAGAATCAAACAGACACAGGCTGGCAATCCTGCACTCCAGCAATATTTACCATAGCCAACATTTGGAAGCAACGAAAGTGACCGTCAACAGAGGAATGCAGGAAGAAGTAGTGGTCCATGTACACAATGGAATATTACTCCAATAAAAACAAATATAAATTCAATTTTAAAAACCAAACATAAGCAAGGAGACATCAGCTTTTGGGGGTTTATGCGGGCACATTCCACTCTAATGTATAACCGAGGAACACCACGGGCAGGAAGGTCTGTTTCCCTTGTTCCCAGAGTGGGGCAAGTGGAAATACTGCCGCCCAATGGCCGTTACCTGCAACAGCAGCTTTAAAACCTGTGCTGAGGGTCACTTCATATGCACAAGTACTGGAGGGCTGTAAATGAAACCTGACCTCAAAATGTCTTCAGGGAGGTAATGGCCAAAATATTTTGAAATGTGGCACATACTCCAAGAAATCCATTTGAAGAGGTAAGCTGTACTCACAGTTTGAAGAAAAATAGGGCATGACTGAAAGCTGAATTTCAAGGGATTATGAGACGCATGCAAATCCAACCAAAAGGAGGTATCAACTCACACCACTCAAAATAAACATCATCAGAAACACTACAAAAAATAAATGTTGAAGGGGTTGTGGAGAAGTGCATACCCTCAACGTTAGGTGGGACGTAAGCTGGTAAGCGTCACTAATGAGAACAGAATGGAGGTGACTTTACAAGGTAAAAATCTGGCTACCATATGATCCAGCAGGCCCATCCTGGGCCTATAACCGAAGATACACAATTGGAAAGACACAGTCAGGCAAATGTGCATTGCAGCAGTATAACAATAGCCAAGACATGGAAGCAACCAAAAAGTCCATCAACAGATGAGTGGACAAAGAAGAAGTGGAACAGGTACAGATAGAATATTAGCCAAGGAGACAAATGACACAATGCCATTTTCAGCACCGTAGATGAGTCTGGAAGTAATCACGCAACTTGCAGTAAGTCAGAAAGTGAAAGACACATATCCTATATCACTTATAGGTGTTACCTAAAAATTGATACCAGTGAAGATATTTGCACAGAGACAGGCAGTGAGACATTCATTAAACAAACTTAGGGTTCACCAATGGAAAGATGTGAGGATTGGATACATTAGGATGTCAGGGTAAACAGAGATATACAAACAGGTGAAGTATATAATCACCGAAAACCTACGGAATACCAAGGGAAGACTACTCAACATTGAGTCATAACCTACATGGGAAAAGGATCCAAATGACAATGGATATATGTGTGTGTGTGTGTGTGTGTGTGTGTGTGTAAAACAACCACATCTTGCACACCTAGAACAATCAAAACATCGTAATCAAACTTGCTGTGATAAAAAATGAAAATTACATTTACAAAACGAACAAGAAGTAGTGAGATATAAACTTAAGGGGCTTCTTCCTGGCACATTCCATTCTAATTTGCAACCTAGAACACGACTTCCATTGAGGCTCTGTGGGCCTAGTAACCACAGTTGGTAAAGGAGAACTGCTGCCGCCTTGTGGCCGTTTCACACAACAGCAGCTCAAAACGCAGTGCTGACGGTTGCTTGATAGTCAACATAATTGCACGCCTGTAAATGACACCTGCCCTCTAATCAAATCCTTGGGTCGTAAGTCGAGCAAAAATCACAAAAGACGTGCATATTTCAAAACGACATATTCAAGAGGCATATTTTATGCACATTTTTATTATTTTTCTTTTTTTCTGGTGTTAAAAAATAGGGCATGGAAAAACGCTCAACATCAGGAATTAATAAAGCCATGCAAATCCAGTCTACAAAAACGTTCACCTCACAGCCGTCAGAATGATCATCAGCAAAAACGTCTACAAAGGGTAAATGCTGAAGGGGTTTTAGACAACTGTGTACCCTCTAGCTGCTGGTGGGATGTAAGCTGGTAACAGCCAGTACTGAGACCAGAATGGACGTGTGTTTAAAGGTGAAAATTGTGCTACCATGTGATCTGGTAGGCCCAGTGATGGGCCTAACACCTGAGTAGACCAGAATCAAAAAGACACAGGCTGGAAATCCTGCACTGCAGCAACATGTACCATAGCCAAGACCTGGAAGAAACCAAAATGTCCATCAACAGAAAAATGCACCAAGAAGAAGTCGTCCATGTACACAATGGAATATTAGCCATGGAAAAGCATGGAACAGTGCCATGGGCACCACCATAGAAGGATCTAGAGATAATCACCCAGCTTGAACTAAGAAAGAAACCGAAAGACAGGTATCCTATTACATCACTTATAGGTGCTATGTAAAACTTGATACCCATGAAATAATTTCCAAGAGAAGGACACTCATAGATTCAGAAAACCAAATTATGTTGAACCAAAGGGAAAGGTGTAAGGAATGTACGAATTAGGATATGGGGGTTAATAGACATGTACTAATACATGTGAAATATATAATCATAAAATACCTATGCAATGCCAAGAGAGGTCTACTCAACACTCTGGAATAAACTACACGGGAAAGGATCCAACGATGAAGAGATCGAAACATAGACATAATGAACCACATTCTGTACACCTAGAACACACACAACATTTTTCTCAAATTTGCTCTGAATAAAAATTAAATATAAAAAACAAACAAGAAGTAACAAGATATAAGCTCTTGGGGGTTTGCCCTGGCACATTCCACTCTAATTTGCAGCCTACCAACACGATTTCCAGGAAAGCTCTGTTGCCCCAAAACCCACAGTTGGAAATGTAGAAATGCTGCCGCCTCGTGGCCGTTTCACGCAAGAGCGGCTGCAAAACCACAGTTAAGGGTCACTTAACATTCACAAGGACTCAGGGCTGTAAAGGACACCTGCCCTCAAAAATTGTGCTGAGGTATGGAATGGCCAAAAAAATTCAAAACTGGCAAATTTTTTGTGGAGATACTATGAAGAGGTAAGTTTTACTCACGATTTTTCCAAAAAAAAGCAAAATGGATAAAAGCTCAACATCAGGTATTATCAGACTCATGCAAATTTAGCCTACAAAAAGGTTTCAACTCACGCAACTCAACTACCATCAGCAAAAAGTCTACAAACAATAAATGCTGAAGGTGTTTTAGAGAATTGTGTACCCTCTAGCTGCTGGTGAGATGTAAAGTGGTAAGAGCCAATAATGAGAACAGAAAGGAGCTGCGTTTAAAAGTAAAAATGGAGCCAGCATTCCATTCAGCAGGCCCAGCGCTGAGCCTCTCACCTGAGAAGACCAGAGTCGAGAAGGCACAGGCTGCAACATCTGCACTGCAGGAGTTTTCACAATAGCCAAGACACGGAAGCAACCAAAATGTCCATCAACAGATGAATGGATACAGAACAAGTGGTCCATGAACAAAATGGAATATTAGCCATGGAAAACAGTGAAACACTGCTCTTTGAGGCACCACAGATGAGCCTAGAGATAATCACAGAACATAAGGTAAGTCGGAAAGCAAAAGACATATCCTAGGATATCACTTATAGGCGTTATCTAACAACTGACACAAATGAACGTATTTTCACAGAGAAAGACACTCACAGACAAAGAAAACAAATTATTCTTATGTTAAAGGAAAGGTGGGGGCAATGGAAAATTAAGATTAGGGTTACCATACGTGTACAAACACCTACTAAATAGATATATCAAAAAGACCGATCATATAGCAAGGGAGGTCTATGGAACACTCGGCAATAATTTACATGGGAAGAGAATCTGTACATGAATATATATATATATATATATGTATATATATATATGTGTGTGTGTGTGTGTGTATATATATATATATATATATACATATATATATATATAGTGTTCAAATGAACCAGATTTTGTATACATAAGACAAACAATATTCTAATCATTACCCTGATTTAAAAAATTAAAACAACGAACAAGAAATAATGGGACATAAACTTACCGGGGCTTTTCCTGGCACATTCCATTCTCATTTACAACCTGGGAACTCGACTTCCAGAAAGGCTGTGCTGCCCTAGTAACCAGAATTGGGAATGCAGAAATGCTGCCACCTTGTGGCTGTTTCCCACAACAGCAGCTTTCAACCCAGTGCTAATGGTCACTAAATATTCACACTCATTGCAGGCCTGTAAATGACACCTGCTGAAAAAAAAGAATCCTGGGTTCGAAAATTGACAAAAAAATTCAAAAGAGGGCAGCCTTCCCAGAAGACAATTTCAAGAGGTTTATTGTACTCACAGTTTTATCTGTTTTTGTTTAACAGAAATAAAAAAAGGCGTTGAATAATGCTGAACATTAGGAATTATTAGAGACATGCAAATCCAAATTACAAAAGCCTATCAGCTCACACCAGTCAGAATGGCAATCAGCAAAACTTCTGCAAACAATAAATGCTGAAGGGGTTGTGGAGAAATGCATTCCCTCGGCTCTAAGTGGGACATGGTAAGAGCCAGTAATGAAAACACAAAAGAGGTGCCTTGAAAAGGTAAATATTGAGCTACCATTCAATCAAGCATACCCACTGCTGGGCCTATTGCCTGAGAGGATGAGAATCAAACAGACACAGGCTGGCAATCCTGCACTCCAGCAATATTTACCATAGCCAACATTTGGAAGCAACGAAAGTGACCGTCAACAGAGGAATGCAGGAAGAAGTAGTGGTCCATGTACACAATGGAATATTACTCCAATAAAAACAAATATAAATTCAATTTTAAAAACCAAACATAAGCAAGGAGACATCAGCTTTTGGGGGTTTATGCGGGCACATTCCACTCTAATGTATAACCGAGGAACACCACGGGCAGGAAGGTCTGTTTCCCTTGTTCCCAGAGTGGGGCAAGTGGAAATACTGCCGCCCAATGGCCGTTACCTGCAACAGCAGCTTTAAAACCTGTGCTGAGGGTCACTTCATATGCACAAGTACTGGAGGGCTGTAAATGAAACCTGACCTCAAAATGTCTTCAGGGAGGTAATGGCCAAAATATTTTGAAATGTGGCACATACTCCAAGAAATCCATTTGAAGAGGTAAGCTGTACTCACAGTTTGAAGAAAAATAGGGCATGACTAAAAGCTGAATTTCAAGGGATTATGAGACGCATGCAAATCCAACCAAAAGGAGGTATCAACTCACACCACTCAAAATAAACATCATCAGAAACACTACAAAAAATAAATGTTGAAGGGGTTGTGGAGAAGTGCATACCCTCAACGTTAGGTGGGACGTAAGCTGGTAAGCGTCACTAATGAGAACAGAATGGAGGTGACTTTACAAGGTAAAAATCTGGCTACCATATGATCCAGCAGGCCCATCCTGGGCCTATAACCGAAGATACACAATTGGAAAGACACAGTCAGGCAAATGTGCATTGCAGCAGTATAACAATAGCCAAGACATGGAAGCAACCAAAAAGTCCATCAACAGATGAGTGGACAAAGAAGAAGTGGAACAGGTACAGATAGAATATTAGCCAAGGAGACAAATGACACAATGCCATTTTCAGCACCGTAGATGAGTCTGGAAGTAATCACGCAACTTGCAGTAAGTCAGAAAGTGAAAGACACATATCCTATATCACTTATAGGTGTTACCTAAAAATTGATACCAGTGAAGATATTTGCACAGAGACAGGCAGTGAGACATTCATTAAACAAACTTAGGGTTCACCAATGGAAAGATGTGAGGATTGGATACATTAGGATGTCAGGGTAAACAGAGATATACAAACAGGTGAAGTATATAATCACCGAAAACCTACGGAATACCAAGGGAAGACTACTCAACATTGAGTCATAACCTACATGGGAAAAGGATCCAAATGACAATGGATATATGTGTGTGTGTGTGTGTGTGTGTGTGTGTGTGTGTGTGTGTAAAACAACCACATCTTGCACACCTAGAACAATCAAAACATCGTAATCAAACTTGCTGTGATAAAAAATGAAAATTACATTTACAAAACGAACAAGAAGTAGTGAGATATAAACTTAAGGGGCTTATTCCTGGCACATTCCATTCTAATTTGCAACCTAGAACACGACTTCCATTGAGGCTCTGTGGGCCTAGTAACCACAGTTGGTAAAGGAGAACTGCTGCCGCCTTGTGGCCGTTTCACACAACAGCAGCTCAAAACGCAGTGCTGACGGTTGCTTGATAGTCAACATAATTGCACGCCTGTAAATGACACCTGCCCTCTAATCAAATCCTTGGGTCGTAAATCGAGCAAAAATCACAAAAGACGTGCATATTTCAAAACGACATATTCAAGAGGCATATTTTATGCACATTTTTATTATTTTTCTTTTTTTCTGGTGTTAAAAAATAGGGCATGGAAAAACGCTCAACATCAGGAATTAATAAAGCCATGCAAATCCAGTCTACAAAAACGTTCACCTCACAGCCGTCAGAATGATCATCAGCAAAAACGTCTACAAAGGGTAAATGCTGAAGGGGTTTTAGACAACTGTGTACCCTCTAGCTGCTGGTGGGATGTAAGCTGGTAACAGCCAGTACTGAGACCAGAATGGACGTGTGTTTAAAGGTGAAAATTGTGCTACCATGTGATCTGGTAGGCCCAGTGATGGGCCTAACACCTGAGTAGACCAGAATCAAAAAGACACAGGCTGGAAATCCTGCACTGCAGCAACATGTACCATAGCCAAGACCTGGAAGAAACCAAAATGTCCATCAACAGAAAAATGCACCAAGAAGAAGTCGTCCATGTACACAATGGAATATTAGCCATGGAAAAGCATGGAACAGTGCCGTGGGCACCACCATAGAAGGATCTAGAGATAATCACCCAGCTTGAACTAAGAAAGAAACCGAAAGACAGGTATCCTATTACATCACTTATAGGTGCTATGTAAAACTTGATACCCATGAAATAATTTCCAAGAGAAGGACACTCATAGATTCAGAAAACCAAATTATGTTGAACCAAAGGGAAAGGTGTAAGGAATGTACGAATTAGGATATGGGGGTTAACAGACATGTACTAATACATGTGAAATATATAATCATAAAATACCTATGCAATGCCAAGAGAGGTCTACTCAACACTCTGGAATAAACTACACGGGAAAGGATCCAACGATGAAGAGATCGAAACATAGACATAATGAACCACATTCTGTACACCTAGAACACACACAACATTTTTCTCAAATTTGCTCTGAATAAAAATTAAATATAAAAAACAAACAAGAAGTAACAAGATATAAGCTCTTGGGGGTTTGCCCTGGCACATTCCACTCTAATTTGCAGCCTACCAACACGATTTCCAGGAAAGCTCTGTTGCCCCAAAACCCACAGTTGGAAATGTAGAAATGCTGCCGCCTCGTGGCCGTTTCACGCAAGAGCGGCTGCAAAACCACAGTTAAGGGTCACTTAACATTCACAAGGACTCAGGGCTGTAAAGGACACCTGCCCTCAAAAATTGTGCTGAGGTATGGAATGGCCAAAAAAATTCAAAACTGGCAAATTTTTTGTGGAGATACTATGAAGAGGTAAGTTTTACTCACGATTTTTCCAAAAAAAAGCAAAATGGATAAAAGCTCAACATCAGGTATTATCAGACTCATGCAAATTTAGCCTACAAAAAGGTTTCAACTCACGCAACTCAACTACCATCAGCAAAAAGTCTACAAACAATAAATGCTGAAGGTGTTTTAGAGAATTGTGTACCCTCTAGCTGCTGGTGAGATGTAAAGTGGTAAGAGCCAATAATGAGAACAGAAAGGAGCTGCGTTTAAAAGTAAAAATGGAGCCAGCATTCCATTCAGCAGGCCCAGCGCTGAGCCTCTCACCTGAGAAGACCAGAGTCGAGAAGGCACAGGCTGCAACATCTGCACTGCAGGAGTTTTCACAATAGCCAAGACACGGAAGCAACCAAAATGTCCATCAACAGATGAATGGATACAGAACAAGTGGTCCATGAACAAAATGGAATATTAGCCATGGAAAACAGTGAAACACTGCTCTTTGAGGCACCACAGATGAGCCTAGAGATAATCACAGAACATAAGGTAAGTCGGAAAGCAAAAGACATATCCTAGGATATCACTTATAGGCGTTATCTAACAACTGACACAAATGAACGTATTTTCACAGAGAAAGACACTCACAGACAAAGAAAACAAATTATTCTTATGTTAAAGGAAAGGTGGGGGCAATGGAAAATTAAGATTAGGGTTACCATACGTGTACAAACACCTACTAAATAGATATATCAAAAAGACCGATCATATAGCAAGGGAGGTCTATGGAACACTCGGCAATAATTTACATGGGAAGAGAATCTGTACATGAATATATATATATATATATATGTATATATATATATGTGTGTGTGTGTGTGTGTATATATATATATATATATATACATATATATATATATAGTGTTCAAATGAACCAGATTTTGTATACATAAGACAAACAATATTCTAATCATTACCCTGATTTAAAAAATTAAAACAACGAACAAGAAATAATGGGACATAAACTTACCGGGGCTTTTCCTGGCACATTCCATTCTCATTTACAACCTGGGAACTCGACTTCCAGAAAGGCTGTGCTGCCCTAGTAACCAGAATTGGGAATGCAGAAATGCTGCCACCTTGTGGCTGTTTCCCACAACAGCAGCTTTCAACCCAGTGCTAATGGTCACTAAATATTCACACTCATTGCAGGCCTGTAAATGACACCTGCTGAAAAAAAAGAATCCTGGGTTCGAAAATTGACAAAAAAATTCAAAAGAGGGCAGCCTTCCCAGAAGACAATTTCAAGAGGTTTATTGTACTCACAGTTTTATCTGTTTTTGTTTAACAGAAATAAAAAAAGGCGTTGAATAATGCTGAACATTAGGAATTATTAGAGACATGCAAATCCAAATTACAAAAGCCTATCAGCTCACACCAGTCAGAATGGCAATCAGCAAAACTTCTGCAAACAATAAATGCTGAAGGGGTTGTGGAGAAATGCATTCCCTCGGCTCTAAGTGGGACATGGTAAGAGCCAGTAATGAAAACACAAAAGAGGTGCCTTGAAAAGTTAAATATTGAGCTACCATTCAATCAAGCATACCCACTGCTGGGCCTATTGCCTGAGAGGATGAGAATCAAACAGACACAGGCTGGCAATCCTGCACTCCAGCAATATTTACCATAGCCAACATTTGGAAGCAACGAAAGTGACCGTCAACAGAGGAATGCAGGAAGAAGTAGTGGTCCATGTACACAATGGAATATTACTCCAATAAAAACAAATATAAATTCAATTTTAAAAACCAAACATAAGCAAGGAGACATCAGCTTTTGGGGGTTTATGCGGGCACATTCCACTCTAATGTATAACCGAGGAACACCACGGGCAGGAAGGTCTGTTTCCCTTGTTCCCAGAGTGGGGCAAGTGGAAATACTGCCGCCCAATGGCCGTTACCTGCAACAGCAGCTTTAAAACCTGTGCTGAGGGTCACTTCATATGCACAAGTACTGGAGGGCTGTAAATGAAACCTGACCTCAAAATGTCTTCAGGGAGGTAATGGCCAAAATATTTTGAAATGTGGCACATACTCCAAGAAATCCATTTGAAGAGGTAAGCTGTACTCACAGTTTGAAGAAAAATAGGGCATGACTGAAAGCTGAATTTCAAGGGATTATGAGACGCATGCAAATCCAACCAAAAGGAGGTATCAACTCACACCACTCAAAATAAACATCATCAGAAACACTACAAAAAATAAATGTTGAAGGGGTTGTGGAGAAGTGCATACCCTCAACGTTAGGTGGGACGTAAGCTGGTAAGCGTCACTAATGAGAACAGAATGGAGGTGACTTTACAAGGTAAAAATCTGGCTACCATATGATCCAGCAGGCCCATCCTGGGCCTATAACCGAAGATACACAATTGGAAAGACACAGTCAGGCAAATGTGCATTGCAGCAGTATAACAATAGCCAAGACATGGAAGCAACCAAAAAGTCCATCAACAGATGAGTGGACAAAGAAGAAGTGGAACAGGTACAGATAGAATATTAGCCAAGGAGACAAATGACACAATGCCATTTTCAGCACCGTAGATGAGTCTGGAAGTAATCACGCAACTTGCAGTAAGTCAGAAAGTGAAAGACACATATCCTATATCACTTATAGGTGTTACCTAAAAATTGATACCAGTGAAGATATTTGCACAGAGACAGGCAGTGAGACATTCATTAAACAAACTTAGGGTTCACCAATGGAAAGATGTGAGGATTGGATACATTAGGATGTCAGGGTAAACAGAGATATACAAACAGGTGAAGTATATAATCACCGAAAACCTACGGAATACCAAGGGAAGACTACTCAACATTGAGTCATAACCTACATGGGAAAAGGATCCAAATGACAATGGATATATGTGTGTGTGTGTGTGTGTGTGTAAAACAACCACATCTTGCACACCTAGAACAATCAAAACATCGTAATCAAACTTGCTGTGATAAAAAATGAAAATTACATTTACAAAACGAACAAGAAGTAGTGAGATATAAACTTAAGGGGCTTCTTCCTGGCACATTCCATTCTAATTTGCAACCTAGAACACGACTTCCATTGAGGCTCTGTGGGCCTAGTAACCACAGTTGGTAAAGGAGAACTGCTGCCGCCTTGTGGCCGTTTCACACAACAGCAGCTCAAAACGCAGTGCTGACGGTTGCTTGATAGTCAACATAATTGCACGCCTGTAAATGACACCTGCCCTCTAATCAAATCCTTGGGTCGTAAATCGAGCAAAAATCACAAAAGACGTGCATATTTCAAAACGACATATTCAAGAGGCATATTTTATGCACATTTTTATTATTTTTCTTTTTTTCTGGTGTTAAAAAATAGGGCATGGAAAAACGCTCAACATCAGGAATTAATAAAGCCATGCAAATCCAGTCTACAAAAACGTTCACCTCACAGCCGTCAGAATGATCATCAGCAAAAACGTCTACAAAGGGTAAATGCTGAAGGGGTTTTAGACAACTGTGTACCCTCTAGCTGCTGGTGGGATGTAAGCTGGTAACAGCCAGTACTGAGACCAGAATGGACGTGTGTTTAAAGGTGAAAATTGTGCTACCATGTGATCTGGTAGGCCCAGTGATGGGCCTAACACCTGAGTAGACCAGAATCAAAAAGACACAGGCTGGAAATCCTGCACTGCAGCAACATGTACCATAGCCAAGACCTGGAAGAAACCAAAATGTCCATCAACAGAAAAATGCACCAAGAAGAAGTCGTCCATGTACACAATGGAATATTAGCCATGGAAAAGCATGGAACAGTGCCGTGGGCACCACCATAGAAGGATCTAGAGATAATCACCCAGCTTGAACTAAGAAAGAAACCGAAAGACAGGTATCCTATTACATCACTTATAGGTGCTATGTAAAACTTGATACCCATGAAATAATTTCCAAGAGAAGGACACTCATAGATTCAGAAAACCAAATTATGTTGAACCAAAGGGAAAGGTGTAAGGAATGTACGAATTAGGATATGGGGGTTAACAGACATGTACTAATACATGTGAAATATATAATCATAAAATACCTATGCAATGCCAAGAGAGGTCTACTCAACACTCTGGAATAAACTACACGGGAAAGGATCCAACGATGAAGAGATCGAAACATAGACATAATGAACCACATTCTGTACACCTAGAACACACACAACATTTTTCTCAAATTTGCTCTGAATAAAAATTAAATATAAAAAACAAACAAGAAGTAACAAGATATAAGCTCTTGGGGGTTTGCCCTGGCACATTCCACTCTAATTTGCAGCCTACCAACACGATTTCCAGGAAAGCTCTGTTGCCCCAAAACCCACAGTTGGAAATGTAGAAATGCTGCCGCCTCGTGGCCGTTTCACGCAAGAGCGGCTGCAAAACCACAGTTAAGGGTCACTTAACATTCACAAGGACTCAGGGCTGTAAAGGACACCTGCCCTCAAAAATTGTGCTGAGGTATGGAATGGCCAAAAAAATTCAAAACTGGCAAATTTTTTGTGGAGATACTATGAAGAGGTAAGTTTTACTCACGATTTTTCCAAAAAAAAGCAAAATGGATAAAAGCTCAACATCAGGTATTATCAGACTCATGCAAATTTAGCCTACAAAAAGGTTTCAACTCACGCAACTCAACTACCATCAGCAAAAAGTCTACAAACAATAAATGCTGAAGGTGTTTTAGAGAATTGTGTACCCTCTAGCTGCTGGTGAGATGTAAAGTGGTAAGAGCCAATAATGAGAACAGAAAGGAGCTGCGTTTAAAAGTAAAAATGGAGCCAGCATTCCATTCAGCAGGCCCAGCGCTGAGCCTCTCACCTGAGAAGACCAGAGTCGAGAAGGCACAGGCTGCAACATCTGCACTGCAGGAGTTTTCACAATAGCCAAGACACGGAAGCAACCAAAATGTCCATCAACAGATGAATGGATACAGAACAAGTGGTCCATGAACAAAATGGAATATTAGCCATGGAAAACAGTGAAACACTGCTCTTTGAGGCACCACAGATGAGCCTAGAGATAATCACAGAACATAAGGTAAGTCGGAAAGCAAAAGACATATCCTAGGATATCACTTATAGGCGTTATCTAACAACTGACACAAATGAACGTATTTTCACAGAGAAAGACACTCACAGACAAAGAAAACAAATTATTCTTATGTTAAAGGAAAGGTGGGGGCAATGGAAAATTAAGATTAGGGTTACCATACGTGTACAAACACCTACTAAATAGATATATCAAAAAGACCGATCATATAGCAAGGGAGGTCTATGGAACACTCGGCAATAATTTACATGGGAAGAGAATCTGTACATGAATATATATATATATATATGTATATATATATATATGTGTGTGTGTGTGTGTGTGTATATATATATATATATACATATATATATATATATAGTGTTCAAATGAACCAGATTTTGTATACATAAGACAAACAATATTCTAATCATTACCCTGATTTAAAAAATTAAAACAACGAACAAGAAATAATGGGACATAAACTTACCGGGGCTTTTCCTGGCACATTCCATTCTCATTTACAACCTGGGAACTCGACTTCCAGAAAGGCTGTGCTGCCCTAGTAACCAGAATTGGGAATGCAGAAATGCTGCCACCTTGTGGCTGTTTCCCACAACAGCAGCTTTCAACCCAGTGCTAATGGTCACTAAATATTCACACTCATTGCAGGCCTGTAAATGACACCTGCTGAAAAAAAAGAATCCTGGGTTCGAAAATTGACAAAAAAATTCAAAAGAGGGCAGCCTTCCCAGAAGACAATTTCAAGAGGTTTATTGTACTCACAGTTTTATCTGTTTTTGTTTAACAGAAATAAAAAAAGGCGTTGAATAATGCTGAACATTAGGAATTATTAGAGACATGCAAATCCAAATTACAAAAGCCTATCAGCTCACACCAGTCAGAATGGCAATCAGCAAAACTTCTGCAAACAATAAATGCTGAAGGGGTTGTGGAGAAATGCATTCCCTCGGCTCTAAGTGGGACATGGTAAGAGCCAGTAATGAAAACACAAAAGAGGTGCCTTGAAAAGGTAAATATTGAGCTACCATTCAATCAAGCATACCCACTGCTGGGCCTATTGCCTGAGAGGATGAGAATCAAACAGACACAGGCTGGCAATCCTGCACTCCAGCAATATTTACCATAGCCAACATTTGGAAGCAACGAAAGTGACCGTCAACAGAGGAATGCAGGAAGAAGTAGTGGTCCATGTACACAATGGAATATTACTCCAATAAAAACAAATATAAATTCAATTTTAAAAACCAAACATAAGCAAGGAGACATCAGCTTTTGGGGGTTTATGCGGGCACATTCCACTCTAATGTATAACCGAGGAACACCACGGGCAGGAAGGTCTGTTTCCCTTGTTCCCAGAGTGGGGCAAGTGGAAATACTGCCGCCCAATGGCCGTTACCTGCAACAGCAGCTTTAAAACCTGTGCTGAGGGTCACTTCATATGCACAAGTACTGGAGGGCTGTAAATGAAACCTGACCTCAAAATGTCTTCAGGGAGGTAATGGCCAAAATATTTTGAAATGTGGCACATACTCCAAGAAATCCATTTGAAGAGGTAAGCTGTACTCACAGTTTGAAGAAAAATAGGGCATGACTGAAAGCTGAATTTCAAGGGATTATGAGACGCATGCAAATCCAACCAAAAGGAGGTATCAACTCACACCACTCAAAATAAACACCATCAGAAACACTACAAAAAATAAATGTTGAAGGGGTTGTGGAGAAGTGCATACCCTCAACGTTAGGTGGGACGTAAGCTGGTAAGCGTCACTAATGAGAACAGAATGGAGGTGACTTTACAAGGTAAAAATCTGGCTACCATATGATCCAGCAGGCCCATCCTGGGCCTATAACCGAAGATACACAATTGGAAAGACACAGTCAGGCAAATGTGCATTGCAGCAGTATAACAATAGCCAAGACATGGAAGCAACCAAAAAGTCCATCAACAGATGAGTGGACAAAGAAGAAGTGGAACAGGTACAGATAGAATATTAGCCAAGGAGACAAATGACACAATGCCATTTTCAGCACCGTAGATGAGTCTGGAAGTAATCACGCAACTTGCAGTAAGTCAGAAAGTGAAAGACACATATCCTATATCACTTATAGGTGTTACCTAAAAATTGATACCAGTGAAGATATTTGCACAGAGACAGGCAGTGAGACATTCATTAAACAAACTTAGGGTTCACCAATGGAAAGATGTGAGGATTGGATACATTAGGATGTCAGGGTAAACAGAGATATACAAACAGGTGAAGTATATAATCACCGAAAACCTACGGAATACCAAGGGAAGACTACTCAACATTGAGTCATAACCTACATGGGAAAAGGATCCAAATGACAATGGATATATGTGTGTGTGTGTGTGTGTCTGTGTGTGTGTGTGTGTGTGTGTAAAACAACCACATCTTGCACACCTAGAACAATCAAAACATCGTAATCAAACTTGCTGTGATAAAAAATGAAAATTACATTTACAAAACGAACAAGAAGTAGTGAGATATAAACTTAAGGGGCTTCTTCCTGGCACATTCCATTCTAATTTGCAACCTAGAACACGACTTCCATTGAGGCTCTGTGGGCCTAGTAACCACAGTTGGTAAAGGAGAACTGCTGCCGCCTTGTGGCCGTTTCACACAACAGCAGCTCAAAACGCAGTGCTGACGGTTGCTTGATAGTCAACATAATTGCACGCCTGTAAATGACACCTGCCCTCTAATCAAATCCTTGGGTCGTAAATCGAGCAAAAATCACAAAAGACGTGCATATTTCAAAACGACATATTCAAGAGGCATATTTTATGCACATTTTTATTATTTTTCTTTTTTTCTGGTGTTAAAAAATAGGGCATGGAAAAACGCTCAACATCAGGAATTAATAAAGCCATGCAAATCCAGTCTACAAAAACGTTCACCTCACAGCCGTCAGAATGATCATCAGCAAAAACGTCTACAAAGGGTAAATGCTGAAGGGGTTTTAGACAACTGTGTACCCTCTAGCTGCTGGTGGGATGTAAGCTGGTAACAGCCAGTACTGAGACCAGAATGGACGTGTGTTTAAAGGTGAAAATTGTGCTACCATGTGATCTGGTAGGCCCAGTGATGGGCCTAACACCTGAGTAGACCAGAATCAAAAAGACACAGGCTGGAAATCCTGCACTGCAGCAACATGTACCATAGCCAAGACCTGGAAGAAACCAAAATGTCCATCAACAGAAAAATGCACCAAGAAGAAGTCGTCCATGTACACAATGGAATATTAGCCATGGAAAAGCATGGAACAGTGCCGTGGGCACCACCATAGAAGGATCTAGAGATAATCACCCAGCTTGAACTAAGAAAGAAACCGAAAGACAGGTATCCTATTACATCACTTATAGGTGCTATGTAAAACTTGATACCCATGAAATAATTTCCAAGAGAAGGACACTCATAGATTCAGAAAACCAAATTATGTTGAACCAAAGGGAAAGGTGTAAGGAATGTACGAATTAGGATATGGGGGTTAACAGACATGTACTAATACATGTGAAATATATAATCATAAAATACCTATGCAATGCCAAGAGAGGGCTACTCAACACTCTGGAATAAACTACACGGGAAAGGATCCAACGATGAAGAGATCGAAACATAGACATAATGAACCACATTCTGTACACCTAGAACACACACAACATTTTTCTCAAATTTGCTCTGAATAAAAATTAAATATAAAAAACAAACAAGAAGTAACAAGATATAAGCTCTTGGGGGTTTGCCCTGGCACATTCCACTCTAATTTGCAGCCTACCAACACGATTTCCAGGAAAGCTCTGTTGCCCCAAAACCCACAGTTGGAAATGTAGAAATGCTGCCGCCTCGTGGCCGTTTCACGCAAGAGCGGCTGCAAAACCACAGTTAAGGGTCACTTAACATTCACAAGGACTCAGGGCTGTAAAGGACACCTGCCCTCAAAAATTGTGCTGAGGTATGGAATGGCCAAAAAAATTCAAAACTGGCAAATTTTTTGTGGAGATACTATGAAGAGGTAAGTTTTACTCACGATTTTTCCAAAAAAAAGCAAAATGGATAAAAGCTCAACATCAGGTATTATCAGACTCATGCAAATTTAGCCTACAAAAAGGTTTCAACTCACGCAACTCAACTACCATCAGCAAAAAGTCTACAAACAATAAATGCTGAAGGTGTTTTAGAGAATTGTGTACCCTCTAGCTGCTGGTGAGATGTAAAGTGGTAAGAGCCAATAATGAGAACAGAAAGGAGCTGCGTTTAAAAGTAAAAATGGAGCCAGCATTCCATTCAGCAGGCCCAGCGCTGAGCCTCTCACCTGAGAAGACCAGAGTCGAGAAGGCACAGGCTGCAACATCTGCACTGCAGGAGTTTTCACAATAGCCAAGACACGGAAGCAACCAAAATGTCCATCAACAGATGAATGGATACAGAACAAGTGGTCCATGAACAAAATGGAATATTAGCCATGGAAAACAGTGAAACACTGCTCTTTGAGGCACCACAGATGAGCCTAGAGATAATCACAGAACATAAGGTAAGTCGGAAAGCAAAAGACATATCCTAGGATATCACTTATAGGCGTTATCTAACAACTGACACAAATGAACGTATTTTCACAGAGAAAGACACTCACAGACAAAGAAAACAAATTATTCTTATGTTAAAGGAAAGGTGGGGGCAATGGAAAATTAAGATTAGGGTTACCATACGTGTACAAACACCTACTAAATAGATATATCAAAAAGACCGATCATATAGCAAGGGAGGTCTACGGAACACTCGGCAATAATTTACATGGGAAGAGAATCTGTACATGAATATATATATATATGTATATATATATATGTGTGTGTGTGTGTGTATATATATATATATATATATATACATATATATATATATAGTGTTCAAATGAACCAGATTTTGTACACATAAGACAAACAATATTCTAATCATTACCCTGATTTAAAAAATTAAAACAACAAACAAGAAATAATGGGACATAAACTTACCGGGGCTTTTCCTGGCACATTCCATTCTCATTTACAACCTGGGAACTCGACTTCCAGAAAGGCTGTGCTGCCCTAGTAACCAGAATTGGGAATGCAGAAATGCTGCCACCTTGTGGCTGTTTCCCACAACAGCAGCTTTCAACCCAGTGCTAATGGTCACTAAATATTCACACTCATTGCAGGCCTGTAAATGACACCTGCTGAAAAAAAAGAATCCTGGGTTCGAAAATTGACAAAAAAATTCAAAAGAGGGCAGCCTTCCCAGAAGACAATTTCAAGAGGTTTATTGTACTCACAGTTTTATCTGTTTTTGTTTAACAGAAATAAAAAAAGGCGTTGAATAATGCTGAACATTAGGAATTATTAGAGACATGCAAATCCAAATTACAAAAGCCTATCAGCTCACACCAGTCAGAATGGCAATCAGCAAAACTTCTGCAAACAATAAATGCTGAAGGGGTTGTGGAGAAATGCATTCCCTCGGCTCTAAGTGGGACATGGTAAGAGCCAGTAATGAAAACACAAAAGAGGTGCCTTGAAAAGGTAAATATTGAGCTACCATTCAATCAAGCATACCCACTGCTGGGCCTATTGCCTGAGAGGATGAGAATCAAACAGACACAGGCTGGCAATCCTGCACTCCAGCAATATTTACCATAGCCAACATTTGGAAGCAACGAAAGTGACCGTCAACAGAGGAATGCAGGAAGAAGTAGTGGTCCATGTACACAATGGAATATTACTCCAATAAAAACAAATATAAATTCAATTTTAAAAACCAAACATAAGCAAGGAGACATCAGCTTTTGGGGGTTTATGCGGGCACATTCCACTCTAATGTATAACCGAGGAACACCACGGGCAGGAAGGTCTGTTTCCCTTGTTCCCAGAGTGGGGCAAGTGGAAATACTGCCGCCCAATGGCCGTTACCTGCAACAGCAGCTTTAAAACCTGTGCTGAGGGTCACTTCATATGCACAAGTACTGGAGGGCTGTAAATGAAACCTGACCTCAAAATGTCTTCAGGGAGGTAATGGCCAAAATATTTTGAAATGTGGCACATACTCCAAGAAATCCATTTGAAGAGGTAAGCTGTACTCACAGTTTGAAGAAAAATAGGGCATGACTGAAAGCTGAATTTCAAGGGATTATGAGACGCATGCAAATCCAACCAAAAGGAGGTATCAACTCACACCACTCAAAATAAACATCATCAGAAACACTACAAAAAATAAATGTTGAAGGGGTTGTGGAGAAGTGCATACCCTCAACGTTAGGTGGGACGTAAGCTGGTAAGCGTCACTAATGAGAACAGAATGGAGGTGACTTTACAAGGTAAAAATCTGGCTACCATATGATCCAGCAGGCCCATCCTGGGCCTATAACCGAAGATACACAATTGGAAAGACACAGTCAGGCAAATGTGCATTGCAGCAGTATAACAATAGCCAAGACATGGAAGCAACCAAAAAGTCCATCAACAGATGAGTGGACAAAGAAGAAGTGGAACAGGTACAGATAGAATATTAGCCAAGGAGACAAATGACACAATGCCATTTTCAGCACCGTAGATGAGTCTGGAAGTAATCACGCAACTTGCAGTAAGTCAGAAAGTGAAAGACACATATCCTATATCACTTATAGGTGTTACCTAAAAATTGATACCAGTGAAGATATTTGCACAGAGACAGGCAGTGAGACATTCATTAAACAAACTTAGGGTTCACCAATGGAAAGATGTGAGGATTGGATACATTAGGATGTCAGGGTAAACAGAGATATACAAACAGGTGAAGTATATAATCACCGAAAACCTACGGAATACCAAGGGAAGACTACTCAACATTGAGTCATAACCTACATGGGAAAAGGATCCAAATGACAATGGATATATGTGTGTGTGTGTGTGTGTGTGTGTGTGTGTGTAAAACAACCACATCTTGCACACCTAGAACAATCAAAACATCGTAATCAAACTTGCTGTGATAAAAAATGAAAATTACATTTACAAAACGAACAAGAAGTAGTGAGATATAAACTTAAGGAGCTTCTTCCTGGCACATTCCATTCTAATTTGCAACCTAGAACACGACTTCCATTGAGGCTCTGTGGGCCTAGTAACCACAGTTGGTAAAGGAGAACTGCTGCCGCCTTGTGGCCGTTTCACACAACAGCAGCTCAAAACGCAGTGCTGACGGTTGCTTGATAGTCAACATAATTGCACGCCTGTAAATGACACCTGCCCTCTAATCAAATCCTTGGGTCGTAAATCGAGCAAAAATCACAAAAGACGTGCATATTTCAAAACGACATATTCAAGAGGCATATTTTATGCACATTTTTATTATTTTTCTTTTTTTCTGGTGTTAAAAAATAGGGCATGGAAAAACGCTCAACATCAGGAATTAATAAAGCCATGCAAATCCAGTCTACAAAAACGTTCACCTCACAGCCGTCAGAATGATCATCAGCAAAAACGTCTACAAAGGGTAAATGCTGAAGGGGTTTTAGACAACTGTGTACCCTCTAGCTGCTGGTGGGATGTAAGCTGGTAACAGCCAGTACTGAGACCAGAATGGACGTGTGTTTAAAGGTGAAAATTGTGCTACCATGTGATCTGGTAGGCCCAGTGATGGGCCTAACACCTGAGTAGACCAGAATCAAAAAGACACAGGCTGGAAATCCTGCACTGCAGCAACATGTACCATAGCCAAGACCTGGAAGAAACCAAAATGTCCATCAACAGAAAAATGCACCAAGAAGAAGTCGTCCATGTACACAATGGAATATTAGCCATGGAAAAGCATGGAACAGTGCCGTGGGCACCACCATAGAAGGATCTAGAGATAATCACCCAGCTTGAACTAAGAAAGAAACCGAAAGACAGGTATCCTATTACATCACTTATAGGTGCTATGTAAAACTTGATACCCATGAAATAATTTCCAAGAGAAGGACACTCATAGATTCAGAAAACCAAATTATGTTGAACCAAAGGGAAAGGTGTAAGGAATGTACGAATTAGGATATGGGGGTTAACAGACATGTACTAATACATGTGAAATATATAATCATAAAATACCTATGCAATGCCAAGAGAGGTCTACTCAACACTCTGGAATAAACTACACGGGAAAGGATCCAACGATGAAGAGATCGAAACATAGACATAATGAACCACATTCTGTACACCTAGAACACACACAACATTTTTCTCAAATTTGCTCTGAATAAAAATTAAATATAAAAAACAAACAAGAAGTAACAAGATATAAGCTCTTGGGGGTTTGCCCTGGCACATTCCACTCTAATTTGCAGCCTACCAACACGATTTCCAGGAAAGCTCTGTTGCCCCAAAACCCACAGTTGGAAATGTAGAAATGCTGCCGCCTTGTGGCCGTTTCACGCAAGAGCGGCTGCAAAACCACAGTTAAGGGTCACTTAACATTCACAAGGACTCAGGGCTGTAAAGGACACCTGCCCTCAAAAATTGTGCTGAGGTATGGAATGGCCAAAAAAATTCAAAACTGGCAAATTTTTTGTGGAGATACTATGAAGAGGTAAGTTTTACTCACGATTTTTCCAAAAAAAAGCAAAATGGATAAAAGCTCAACATCAGGTATTATTAGACTCATGCAAATTTAGCCTACAAAAAGGTTTCAACTCACGCAACTCAACTACCATCAGCAAAAAGTCTACAAACAATAAATGCTGAAGGTGTTTTAGAGAATTGTGTACCCTCTAGCTGCTGGTGAGATGTAAAGTGGTAAGAGCCAATAATGAGAACAGAAAGGAGCTGCGTTTAAAAGTAAAAATGGAGCCAGCATTCCATTCAGCAGGCCCAGCGCTGAGCCTCTCACCTGAGAAGACCAGAGTCGAGAAGGCACAGGCTGCAACATCTGCACTGCAGGAGTTTTCACAATAGCCAAGACACGGAAGCAACCAAAATGTCCATCAACAGATGAATGGATACAGAACAAGTGGTCCATGAACAAAATGGAATATTAGCCATGGAAAACAGTGAAACACTGCTCTTTGAGGCACCACAGATGAGCCTAGAGATAATCACAGAACATAAGGTAAGTCGGAAAGCAAAAGACATATCCTAGGATATCACTTATAGGCGTTATCTAACAACTGACACAAATGAACGTATTTTCACAGAGAAAGACACTCACAGACAAAGAAAACAAATTATTCTTATGTTAAAGGAAAGGTGGGGGCAATGGAAAATTAAGATTAGGGTTACCATACGTGTACAAACACCTACTAAATAGATATATCAAAAAGACCGATCATATAGCAAGGGAGGTCTATGGAACACTCGGCAATAATTTACATGGGAAGAGAATCTGTACATGAATATATATATATATATATATGTATATATATATATATGTGTGTGTGTGTGTGTGTGTATATATATATATATATATACATATATATATATATAGTGTTCAAATGAACCAGATTTTGTATACATAAGACAAACAATATTCTAATCATTACCCTGATTTAAAAAATTAAAACAACGAACAAGAAATAATGGGACATAAACTTACCGGGGCTTTTCCTGGCACATTCCATTCTCATTTACAACCTGGGAACTCGACTTCCAGAAAGGCTGTGCTGCCCTAGTAACCAGAATTGGGAATGCAGAAATGCTGCCACCTTGTGGCTGTTTCCCACAACAGCAGCTTTCAACCCAGTGCTAATGGTCACTAAATATTCACACTCATTGCAGGCCTGTAAATGACACCTGCTGAAAAAAAAGAATCCTGGGTTCGAAAATTGACAAAAAAATTCAAAAGAGGGCAGCCTTCCCAGAAGACAATTTCAAGAGGTTTACTGTACTCACAGTTTTATCTGTTTTTGTTTAACAGAAATAAAAAAAGGCGTTGAATAATGCTGAACATTAGGAATTATTAGAGACATGCAAATCCAAATTACAAAAGCCTATCAGCTCACACCAGTCAGAATGGCAATCAGCAAAACTTCTGCAAACAATAAATGCTGAAGGGGTTGTGGAGAAATGCATTCCCTCGGCTCTAAGTGGGACATGGTAAGAGCCAGTAATGAAAACACAAAAGAGGTGCCTTGAAAAGGTAAATATTGAGCTACCATTCAATCAAGCATACCCACTGCTGGGCCTATTGCCTGAGAGGATGAGAATCAAACAGACACAGGCTGGCAATCCTGCACTCCAGCAATATTTACCATAGCCAACATTTGGAAGCAACGAAAGTGACCGTCAACAGAGGAATGCAGGAAGAAGTAGTGGTCCATGTACACAATGGAATATTACTCCAATAAAAACAAATATAAATTCAATTTTAAAAACCAAACATAAGCAAGGAGACATCAGCTTTTGGGGGTTTATGCGGGCACATTCCACTCTAATGTATAACCGAGGAACACCACGGGCAGGAAGGTCTGTTTCCCTTGTTCCCAGAGTGGGGCAAGTGGAAATACTGCTGCCCAATGGCCGTTACCTGCAACAGCAGCTTTAAAACCTGTGCTGAGGGTCACTTCATATGCACAAGTACTGGAGGGCTGTAAATGAAACCTGACCTCAAAATGTCTTCAGGGAGGTAATGGCCAAAATATTTTGAAATGTGGCACATACTCCAAGAAATCCATTTGAAGAGGTAAGCTGTACTCACAGTTTGAAGAAAAATAGGGCATGACTGAAAGCTGAATTTCAAGGGATTATGAGACGCATGCAAATCCAACCAAAAGGAGGTATCAACTCACACCACTCAAAATAAACACCATCAGAAACACTACAAAAAATAAATGTTGAAGGGGTTGTGGAGAAGTGCATACCCTCAACGTTAGGTGGGACGTAAGCTGGTAAGCGTCACTAATGAGAACAGAATGGAGGTGACTTTACAAGGTAAAAATCTGGCTACCATATGATCCAGCAGGCCCATCCTGGGCCTATAACCGAAGATACACAATTGGAAAGACACAGTCAGGCAAATGTGCATTGCAGCAGTATAACAATAGCCAAGACATGGAAGCAACCAAAAAGTCCATCAACAGATGAGTGGACAAAGAAGAAGTGGAACAGGTACAGATAGAATATTAGCCAAGGAGACAAATGACACAATGCCATTTTCAGCACCGTAGATGAGTCTGGAAGTAATCACGCAACTTGCAGTAAGTCAGAAAGTGAAAGACACATATCCTATATCACTTATAGGTGTTACCTAAAAATTGATACCAGTGAAGATATTTGCACAGAGACAGGCAGTGAGACATTCATTAAACAAACTTAGGGTTCACCAATGGAAAGATGTGAGGATTGGATACATTAGGATGTCAGGGTAAACAGAGATATACAAACAGGTGAAGTATATAATCACCGAAAACCTACGGAATACCAAGGGAAGACTACTCAACATTGAGTCATAACCTACATGGGAAAAGGATCCAAATGACAATGGATATATGTGTGTGTGTGTGTGTGTGTGTGTGTGTAAAACAACCACATCTTGCACACCTAGAACAATCAAAACATCGTAATCAAACTTGCTGTGATAAAAAATGAAAATTACATTTACAAAACGAACAAGAAGTAGTGAGATATAAACTTAAGGGGCTTCTTCCTGGC
Source organism: Leucopleurus acutus (assembly GCF_964270905.1). NCBI lineage: Eukaryota > Metazoa > Chordata > Mammalia > Artiodactyla > Delphinidae > Leucopleurus > Leucopleurus acutus. The sequence goes on along the minus strand of NC_139150.1, from coordinate 116,096,589 downwards.
ACATTCCATTCTAATTTGCAACCTAGAACACGACTTCCATTGAGGCTCTGTGGGCCTAGTAACCACAGTTGGTAAAGGAGAACTGCTGCCGCCTTGTGGCCGTTTCACACAACAGCAGCTCAAAACGCAGTGCTGACGGTTGCTTGATAGTCAACATAATTGCACGCCTGTAAATGACACCTGCCCTCTAATCAAATCCTTGGGTCGTAAATCGAGCAAAAATCACAAAAGACGTGCATATTTCAAAACGACATATTCAAGAGGCATATTTTATGCACATTTTTATTATTTTTCTTTTTTTCTGGTGTTAAAAAATAGGGCATGGAAAAACGCTCAACATCAGGAATTAATAAAGCCATGCAAATCCAGTCTACAAAAACGTTCACCTCACAGCCGTCAGAATGATCATCAGCAAAAACGTCTACAAAGGGTAAATGCTGAAGGGGTTTTAGACAACTGTGTACCCTCTAGCTGCTGGTGGGATGTAAGCTGGTAACAGCCAGTACTGAGACCAGAATGGACGTGTGTTTAAAGGTGAAAATTGTGCTACCATGTGATCTGGTAGGCCCAGTGATGGGCCTAACACCTGAGTAGACCAGAATCAAAAAGACACAGGCTGGAAATCCTGCACTGCAGCAACATGTACCATAGCCAAGACCTGGAAGAAACCAAAATGTCCATCAACAGAAAAATGCACCAAGAAGAAGTCGTCCATGTACACAATGGAATATTAGCCATGGAAAAGCATGGAACAGTGCCGTGGGCACCACCATAGAAGGATCTAGAGATAATCACCCAGCTTGAACTAAGAAAGAAACCGAAAGACAGGTATCCTATTACATCACTTATAGGTGCTATGTAAAACTTGATACCCATGAAATAATTTCCAAGAGAAGGACACTCATAGATTCAGAAAACCAAATTATGTTGAACCAAAGGGAAAGGTGTAAGGAATGTACGAATTAGGATATGGGGGTTAACAGACATGTACTAATACATGTGAAATATATAATCATAAAATACCTATGCAATGCCAAGAGAGGGCTACTCAACACTCTGGAATAAACTACACGGGAAAGGATCCAACGATGAAGAGATCGAAACATAGACATAATGAACCACATTCTGTACACCTAGAACACACACAACATTTTTCTCAAATTTGCTCTGAATAAAAATTAAATATAAAAAACAAACAAGAAGTAACAAGATATAAGCTCTTGGGGGTTTGCCCTGGCACATTCCACTCTAATTTGCAGCCTACCAACACGATTTCCAGGAAAGCTCTGTTGCCCCAAAACCCACAGTTGGAAATGTAGAAATGCTGCCGCCTCGTGGCCGTTTCACGCAAGAGCGGCTGCAAAACCACAGTTAAGGGTCACTTAACATTCACAAGGACTCAGGGCTGTAAAGGACACCTGCCCTCAAAAATTGTGCTGAGGTATGGAATGGCCAAAAAAATTCAAAACTGGCAAATTTTTTGTGGAGATACTATGAAGAGGTAAGTTTTACTCACGATTTTTCCAAAAAAAAGCAAAATGGATAAAAGCTCAACATCAGGTATTATCAGACTCATGCAAATTTAGCCTACAAAAAGGTTTCAACTCACGCAACTCAACTACCATCAGCAAAAAGTCTACAAACAATAAATGCTGAAGGTGTTTTAGAGAATTGTGTACCCTCTAGCTGCTGGTGAGATGTAAAGTGGTAAGAGCCAATAATGAGAACAGAAAGGAGCTGCGTTTAAAAGTAAAAATGGAGCCAGCATTCCATTCAGCAGGCCCAGCGCTGAGCCTCTCACCTGAGAAGACCAGAGTCGAGAAGGCACAGGCTGCAACATCTGCACTGCAGGAGTTTTCACAATAGCCAAGACACGGAAGCAACCAAAATGTCCATCAACAGATGAATGGATACAGAACAAGTGGTCCATGAACAAAATGGAATATTAGCCATGGAAAACAGTGAAACACTGCTCTTTGAGGCACCACAGATGAGCCTAGAGATAATCACAGAACATAAGGTAAGTCGGAAAGCAAAAGACATATCCTAGGATATCACTTATAGGCGTTATCTAACAACTGACACAAATGAACGTATTTTCACAGAGAAAGACACTCACAGACAAAGAAAACAAATTATTCTTATGTTAAAGGAAAGGTGGGGGCAATGGAAAATTAAGATTAGGGTTACCATACGTGTACAAACACCTACTAAATAGATATATCAAAAAGACCGATCATATAGCAAGGGAGGTCTACGGAACACTCGGCAATAATTTACATGGGAAGAGAATCTGTACATGAATATATATATATATGTATATATATATATGTGTGTGTGTGTGTGTGTATATATATATATATATATATATACATATATATATATATAGTGTTCAAATGAACCAGATTTTGTACACATAAGACAAACAATATTCTAATCATTACCCTGATTTAAAAAATTAAAACAACGAACAAGAAATAATGGGACATAAACTTACCGGGGCTTTTCCTGGCACATTCCATTCTCATTTACAACCTGGGAACTCGACTTCCAGAAAGGCTGTGCTGCCCTAGTAACCAGAATTGGGAATGCAGAAATGCTGCCACCTTGTGGCTGTTTCCCACAACAGCAGCTTTCAACCCAGTGCTAATGGTCACTAAATATTCACACTCATTGCAGGCCTGTAAATGACACCTGCTGAAAAAAAAGAATCCTGGGTTCGAAAATTGACAAAAAAATTCAAAAGAGGGCAGCCTTCCCAGAAGACAATTTCAAGAGGTTTATTGTACTCACAGTTTTATCTGTTTTTGTTTAACAGAAATAAAAAAAGGCGTTGAATAATGCTGAACATTAGGAATTATTAGAGACATGCAAATCCAAATTACAAAAGCCTATCAGCTCACACCAGTCAGAATGGCAATCAGCAAAACTTCTGCAAACAATAAATGCTGAAGGGGTTGTGGAGAAATGCATTCCCTCGGCTCTAAGTGGGACATGGTAAGAGCCAGTAATGAAAACACAAAAGAGGTGCCTTGAAAAGGTAAATATTGAGCTACCATTCAATCAAGCATACCCACTGCTGGGCCTATTGCCTGAGAGGATGAGAATCAAACAGACACAGGCTGGCAATCCTGCACTCCAGCAATATTTACCATAGCCAACATTTGGAAGCAACGAAAGTGACCGTCAACAGAGGAATGCAGGAAGAAGTAGTGGTCCATGTACACAATGGAATATTACTCCAATAAAAACAAATATAAATTCAATTTTAAAAACCAAACATAAGCAAGGAGACATCAGCTTTTGGGGGTTTATGCGGGCACATTCCACTCTAATGTATAACCGAGGAACACCACGGGCAGGAAGGTCTGTTTCCCTTGTTCCCAGAGTGGGGCAAGTGGAAATACTGCCGCCCAATGGCCGTTACCTGCAACAGCAGCTTTAAAACCTGTGCTGAGGGTCACTTCATATGCACAAGTACTGGAGGGCTGTAAATGAAACCTGACCTCAAAATGTCTTCAGGGAGGTAATGGCCAAAATATTTTGAAATGTGGCACATACTCCAAGAAATCCATTTGAAGAGGTAAGCTGTACTCACAGTTTGAAGAAAAATAGGGCATGACTGAAAGCTGAATTTCAAGGGATTATGAGACGCATGCAAATCCAACCAAAAGGAGGTATCAACTCACACCACTCAAAATAAACATCATCAGAAACACTACAAAAAATAAATGTTGAAGGGGTTGTGGAGAAGTGCATACCCTCAACGTTAGGTGGGACGTAAGCTGGTAAGCGTCACTAATGAGAACAGAATGGAGGTGACTTTACAAGGTAAAAATCTGGCTACCATATGATCCAGCAGGCCCATCCTGGGCCTATAACCGAAGATACACAATTGGAAAGACACAGTCAGGCAAATGTGCATTGCAGCAGTATAACAATAGCCAAGACATGGAAGCAACCAAAAAGTCCATCAACAGATGAGTGGACAAAGAAGAAGTGGAACAGGTACAGATAGAATATTAGCCAAGGAGACAAATGACACAATGCCATTTTCAGCACCGTAGATGAGTCTGGAAGTAATCACGCAACTTGCAGTAAGTCAGAAAGTGAAAGACACATATCCTATATCACTTATAGGTGTTACCTAAAAATTGATACCAGTGAAGATATTTGCACAGAGACAGGCAGTGAGACATTCATTAAACAAACTTAGGGTTCACCAATGGAAAGATGTGAGGATTGGATACATTAGGATGTCAGGGTAAACAGAGATATACAAACAGGTGAAGTATATAATCACCGAAAACCTACGGAATACCAAGGGAAGACTACTCAACATTGAGTCATAACCTACATGGGAAAAGGATCCAAATGACAATGGATATATGTGTGTGTGTGTGTGTGTGTGTGTGTGTGTGTGTGTGTAAAACAACCACATCTTGCACACCTAGAACAATCAAAACATCGTAATCAAACTTGCTGTGATAAAAAATGAAAATTACATTTACAAAACGAACAAGAAGTAGTGAGATATAAACTTAAGGGGCTTATTCCTGGCACATTCCATTCTAATTTGCAACCTAGAACACGACTTCCATTGAGGCTCTGTGGGCCTAGTAACCACAGTTGGTAAAGGAGAACTGCTGCCGCCTTGTGGCCGTTTCACACAACAGCAGCTCAAAACGCAGTGCTGACGGTTGCTTGATAGTCAACATAATTGCACGCCTGTAAATGACACCTGCCCTCTAATCAAATCCTTGGGTCGTAAATCGAGCAAAAATCACAAAAGACGTGCATATTTCAAAACGACATATTCAAGAGGCATATTTTATGCACATTTTTATTATTTTTCTTTTTTTCTGGTGTTAAAAAATAGGGCATGGAAAAACGCTCAACATCAGGAATTAATAAAGCCATGCAAATCCAGTCTACAAAAACGTTCACCTCACAGCCGTCAGAATGATCATCAGCAAAAACGTCTACAAAGGGTAAATGCTGAAGGGGTTTTAGACAACTGTGTACCCTCTAGCTGCTGGTGGGATGTAAGCTGGTAACAGCCAGTACTGAGACCAGAATGGACGTGTGTTTAAAGGTGAAAATTGTGCTACCATGTGATCTGGTAGGCCCAGTGATGGGCCTAACACCTGAGTAGACCAGAATCAAAAAGACACAGGCTGGAAATCCTGCACTGCAGCAACATGTACCATAGCCAAGACCTGGAAGAAACCAAAATGTCCATCAACAGAAAAATGCACCAAGAAGAAGTCGTCCATGTACACAATGGAATATTAGCCATGGAAAAGCATGGAACAGTGCCGTGGGCACCACCATAGAAGGATCTAGAGATAATCACCCAGCTTGAACTAAGAAAGAAACTGAAAGACAGGTATCCTATTACATCACTTATAGGTGCTATGTAAAACTTGATACCCATGAAATAATTTCCAAGAGAAGGACACTCATAGATTCAGAAAACCAAATTATGTTGAACCAAAGGGAAAGGTGTAAGGAATGTACGAATTAGGATATGGGGGTTAACAGACATGTACTAATACATGTGAAATATATAATCATAAAATACCTATGCAATGCCAAGAGAGGTCTACTCAACACTCTGGAATAAACTACACGGGAAAGGATCCAACGATGAAGAGATCGAAACATAGACATAATGAACCACATTCTGTACACCTAGAACACACACAACATTTTTCTCAAATTTGCTCTGAATAAAAATTAAATATAAAAAACAAACAAGAAGTAACAAGATATAAGCTCTTGGGGGTTTGCCCTGGCACATTCCACTCTAATTTGCAGCCTACCAACACGATTTCCAGGAAAGCTCTGTTGCCCCAAAACCCACAGTTGGAAATGTAGAAATGCTGCCGCCTCGTGGCCGTTTCACGCAAGAGCGGCTGCAAAACCACAGTTAAGGGTCACTTAACATTCACAAGGACTCAGGGCTGTAAAGGACACCTGCCCTCAAAAATTGTGCTGAGGTATGGAATGGCCAAAAAAATTCAAAACTGGCAAATTTTTTGTGGAGATACTATGAAGAGGTAAGTTTTACTCACGATTTTTCCAAAAAAAAGCAAAATGGATAAAAGCTCAACATCAGGTATTATCAGACTCATGCAAATTTAGCCTACAAAAAGGTTTCAACTCACGCAACTCAACTACCATCAGCAAAAAGTCTACAAACAATAAATGCTGAAGGTGTTTTAGAGAATTGTGTACCCTCTAGCTGCTGGTGAGATGTAAAGTGGTAAGAGCCAATAATGAGAACAGAAAGGAGCTGCGTTTAAAAGTAAAAATGGAGCCAGCATTCCATTCAGCAGGCCCAGCGCTGAGCCTCTCACCTGAGAAGACCAGAGTCGAGAAGGCACAGGCTGCAACATCTGCACTGCAGGAGTTTTCACAATAGCCAAGACACGGAAGCAACCAAAATGTCCATCAACAGATGAATGGATACAGAACAAGTGGTCCATGAACAAAATGGAATATTAGCCATGGAAAACAGTGAAACACTGCTCTTTGAGGCACCACAGATGAGCCTAGAGATAATCACAGAACATAAGGTAAGTCGGAAAGCAAAAGACATATCCTAGGATATCACTTATAGGCGTTATCTAACAACTGACACAAATGAACGTATTTTCACAGAGAAAGACACTCACAGACAAAGAAAACAAATTATTCTTATGTTAAAGGAAAGGTGGGGGCAATGGAAAATTAAGATTAGGGTTACCATACGTGTACAAACACCTACTAAATAGATATATCAAAAAGACCGATCATATAGCAAGGGAGGTCTATGGAACACTCGGCAATAATTTACATGGGAAGAGAATCTGTACATGAATATATATATATATATATGTATATATATATATGTGTGTGTGTGTGTGTGTATATATATATATATATATATATATACATATATATATATATAGTGTTCAAATGAACCAGATTTTGTATACATAAGACAAACAATATTCTAATCATTACCCTGATTTAAAAAATTAAAACAACGAACAAGAAATAATGGGACATAAACTTACCGGGGCTTTTCCTGGCACATTCCATTCTCATTTACAACCTGGGAACTCGACTTCCAGAAAGGCTGTGCTGCCCTAGTAACCAGAATTGGGAATGCAGAAATGCTGCCACCTTGTGGCTGTTTCCCACAACAGCAGCTTTCAACCCAGTGCTAATGGTCACTAAATATTCACACTCATTGCAGGCCTGTAAATGACACCTGCTGAAAAAAAAGAATCCTGGGTTCGAAAATTGACAAAAAAATTCAAAAGAGGGCAGCCTTCCCAGAAGACAATTTCAAGAGGTTTATTGTACTCACAGTTTTATCTGTTTTTGTTTAACAGAAATAAAAAAAGGCGTTGAATAATGCTGAACATTAGGAATTATTAGAGACATGCAAATCCAAATTACAAAAGCCTATCAGCTCACACCAGTCAGAATGGCAATCAGCAAAACTTCTGCAAACAATAAATGCTGAAGGGGTTGTGGAGAAATGCATTCCCTCGGCTCTAAGTGGGACATGGTAAGAGCCAGTAATGAAAACACAAAAGAGGTGCCTTGAAAAGGTAAATATTGAGCTACCATTCAATCAAGCATACCCACTGCTGGGCCTATTGCCTGAGAGGATGAGAATCAAACAGACACAGGCTGGCAATCCTGCACTCCAGCAATATTTACCATAGCCAACATTTGGAAGCAACGAAAGTGACCGTCAACAGAGGAATGCAGGAAGAAGTAGTGGTCCATGTACACAATGGAATATTACTCCAATAAAAACAAATATAAATTCAATTTTAAAAACCAAACATAAGCAAGGAGACATCAGCTTTTGGGGGTTTATGCGGGCACATTCCACTCTAATGTATAACCGAGGAACACCACGGGCAGGAAGGTCTGTTTCCCTTGTTCCCAGAGTGGGGCAAGTGGAAATACTGCCGCCCAATGGCCGTTACCTGCAACAGCAGCTTTAAAACCTGTGCTGAGGGTCACTTCATATGCACAAGTACTGGAGGGCTGTAAATGAAACCTGACCTCAAAATGTCTTCAGGGAGGTAATGGCCAAAATATTTTGAAATGTGGCACATACTCCAAGAAATCCATTTGAAGAGGTAAGCTGTACTCACAGTTTGAAGAAAAATAGGGCATGACTGAAAGCTGAATTTCAAGGGATTATGAGACGCATGCAAATCCAACCAAAAGGAGGTATCAACTCACACCACTCAAAATAAACATCATCAGAAACACTACAAAAAATAAATGTTGAAGGGGTTGTGGAGAAGTGCATACCCTCAACGTTAGGTGGGACGTAAGCTGGTAAGCGTCACTAATGAGAACAGAATGGAGGTGACTTTACAAGGTAAAAATCTGGCTACCATATGATCCAGCAGGCCCATCCTGGGCCTATAACCGAAGATACACAATTGGAAAGACACAGTCAGGCAAATGTGCATTGCAGCAGTATAACAATAGCCAAGACATGGAAGCAACCAAAAAGTCCATCAACAGATGAGTGGACAAAGAAGAAGTGGAACAGGTACAGATAGAATATTAGCCAAGGAGACAAATGACACAATGCCATTTTCAGCACCGTAGATGAGTCTGGAAGTAATCACGCAACTTGCAGTAAGTCAGAAAGTGAAAGACACATATCCTATATCACTTATAGGTGTTACCTAAAAATTGATACCAGTGAAGATATTTGCACAGAGACAGGCAGTGAGACATTCATTAAACAAACTTAGGGTTCACCAATGGAAAGATGTGAGGATTGGATACATTAGGATGTCAGGGTAAACAGAGATATACAAACAGGTGAAGTATATAATCACCGAAAACCTACGGAATACCAAGGGAAGACTACTCAACATTGAGTCATAACCTACATGGGAAAAGGATCCAAATGACAATGGATATATGTGTGTGTGTGTGTGTGTGTGTGTGTGTGTGTGTGTAAAACAACCACATCTTGCACACCTAGATCAAAACATCGTAATCAAACTTGCTGTGATAAAAAATGAAAATTACATTTACAAAACGAACAAGAAGTAGTGAGATATAAACTTAAGGGGCTTATTCCTGGCACATTCCATTCTAATTTGCAACCTAGAACACGACTTCCATTGAGGCTCTGTGGGCCTAGTAACCACAGTTGGTAAAGGAGAACTGCTGCCGCCTTGTGGCCGTTTCACACAACAGCAGCTCAAAACGCAGTGCTGACGGTTGCTTGATAGTCAACATAATTGCACGCCTGTAAATGACACCTGCCCTCTAATCAAATCCTTGGGTCGTAAGTCGAGCAAAAATCACAAAAGACGTGCATATTTCAAAACGACATATTCAAGAGGCATATTTTATGCACATTTTTATTATTTTTCTTTTTTTCTGGTGTTAAAAAATAGGGCATGGAAAAACGCTCAACATCAGGAATTAATAAAGCCATGCAAATCCAGTCTACAAAAACGTTCACCTCACAGCCGTCAGAATGATCATCAGCAAAAACGTCTACAAAGGGTAAATGCTGAAGGGGTTTTAGACAACTGTGTACCCTCTAGCTGCTGGTGGGATGTAAGCTGGTAACAGCCAGTACTGAGACCAGAATGGACGTGTGTTTAAAGGTGAAAATTGTGCTACCATGTGATCTGGTAGGCCCAGTGATGGGCCTAACACCTGAGTAGACCAGAATCAAAAAGACACAGGCTGGAAATCCTGCACTGCAGCAACATGTACCATAGCCAAGACCTGGAAGAAACCAAAATGTCCATCAACAGAAAAATGCACCAAGAAGAAGTCGTCCATGTACACAATGGAATATTAGCCATGGAAAAGCATGGAACAGTGCCGTGGGCACCACCATAGAAGGATCTAGAGATAATCACCCAGCTTGAACTAAGAAAGAAACCGAAAGACAGGTATCCTATTACATCACTTATAGGTGCTATGTAAAACTTGATACCCATGAAATAATTTCCAAGAGAAGGACACTCATAGATTCAGAAAACCAAATTATGTTGAACCAAAGGGAAAGGTGTAAGGAATGTACGAATTAGGATATGGGGGTTAACAGACATGTACTAATACATGTGAAATATATAATCATAAAATACCTATGCAATGCCAAGAGAGGTCTACTCAACACTCTGGAATAAACTACACGGGAAAGGATCCAACGATGAAGAGATCGAAACATAGACATAATGAACCACATTCTGTACACCTAGAACACACACAACATTTTTCTCAAATTTGCTCTGAATAAAAATTAAATATAAAAAACAAACAAGAAGTAACAAGATATAAGCTCTTGGGGGTTTGCCCTGGCACATTCCACTCTAATTTGCAGCCTACCAACACGATTTCCAGGAAAGCTCTGTTGCCCCAAAACCCACAGTTGGAAATGTAGAAATGCTGCCGCCTCGTGGCCGTTTCACGCAAGAGCGGCTGCAAAACCACAGTTAAGGGTCACTTAACATTCACAAGGACTCAGGGCTGTAAAGGACACCTGCCCTCAAAAATTGTGCTGAGGTATGGAATGGCCAAAAAAATTCAAAACTGGCAAATTTTTTGTGGAGATACTATGAAGAGGTAAGTTTTACTCACGATTTTTCCAAAAAAAAGCAAAATGGATAAAAGCTCAACATCAGGTATTATCAGACTCATGCAAATTTAGCCTACAAAAAGGTTTCAACTCACGCAACTCAACTACCATCAGCAAAAAGTCTACAAACAATAAATGCTGAAGGTGTTTTAGAGAATTGTGTACCCTCTAGCTGCTGGTGAGATGTAAAGTGGTAAGAGCCAATAATGAGAACAGAAAGGAGCTGCGTTTAAAAGTAAAAATGGAGCCAGCATTCCATTCAGCAGGCCCAGCGCTGAGCCTCTCACCTGAGAAGACCAGAGTCGAGAAGGCACAGGCTGCAACATCTGCACTGCAGGAGTTTTCACAATAGCCAAGACACGGAAGCAACCAAAATGTCCATCAACAGATGAATGGATACAGAACAAGTGGTCCATGAACAAAATGGAATATTAGCCATGGAAAACAGTGAAACACTGCTCTTTGAGGCACCACAGATGAGCCTAGAGATAATCACAGAACATAAGGTAAGTCGGAAAGCAAAAGACATATCCTAGGATATCACTTATAGGCGTTATCTAACAACTGACACAAATGAACGTATTTTCACAGAGAAAGACACTCACAGACAAAGAAAACAAATTATTCTTATGTTAAAGGAAAGGTGGGGGCAATGGAAAATTAAGATTAGGGTTACCATACGTGTACAAACACCTACTAAATAGATATATCAAAAAGACCGATCATATAGCAAGGGAGGTCTATGGAACACTCGGCAATAATTTACATGGGAAGAGAATCTGTACATGAATATATATATATATATATGTATATATATATATGTGTGTGTGTGTGTGTGTATATATATATATATATATATATACATATATATATATATAGTGTTCAAATGAACCAGATTTTGTATACATAAGACAAACAATATTCTAATCATTACCCTGATTTAAAAAATTAAAACAACGAACAAGAAATAATGGGACATAAACTTACCGGGGCTTTTCCTGGCACATTCCATTCTCATTTACAACCTGGGAACTCGACTTCCAGAAAGGCTGTGCTGCCCTAGTAACCAGAATTGGGAATGCAGAAATGCTGCCACCTTGTGGCTGTTTCCCACAACAGCAGCTTTCAACCCAGTGCTAATGGTCACTAAATATTCACACTCATTGCAGGCCTGTAAATGACACCTGCTGAAAAAAAAGAATCCTGGGTTCGAAAATTGACAAAAAAATTCAAAAGAGGGCAGCCTTCCCAGAAGACAATTTCAAGAGGTTTATTGTACTCACAGTTTTATCTGTTTTTGTTTAACAGAAATAAAAAAAGGCGTTGAATAATGCTGAACATTAGGAATTATTAGAGACATGCAAATCCAAATTACAAAAGCCTATCAGCTCACACCAGTCAGAATGGCAATCAGCAAAACTTCTGCAAACAATAAATGCTGAAGGGGTTGTGGAGAAATGCATTCCCTCGGCTCTAAGTGGGACATGGTAAGAGCCAGTAATGAAAACACAAAAGAGGTGCCTTGAAAAGGTAAATATTGAGCTACCATTCAATCAAGCATACCCACTGCTGGGCCTATTGCCTGAGAGGATGAGAATCAAACAGACACAGGCTGGCAATCCTGCACTCCAGCAATATTTACCATAGCCAACATTTGGAAGCAACGAAAGTGACCGTCAACAGAGGAATGCAGGAAGAAGTAGTGGTCCATGTACACAATGGAATATTACTCCAATAAAAACAAATATAAATTCAATTTTAAAAACCAAACATAAGCAAGGAGACATCAGCTTTTGGGGGTTTATGCGGGCACATTCCACTCTAATGTATAACCGAGGAACACCACGGGCAGGAAGGTCTGTTTCCCTTGTTCCCAGAGTGGGGCAAGTGGAAATACTGCCGCCCAATGGCCGTTACCTGCAACAGCAGCTTTAAAACCTGTGCTGAGGGTCACTTCATATGCACAAGTACTGGAGGGCTGTAAATGAAACCTGACCTCAAAATGTCTTCAGGGAGGTAATGGCCAAAATATTTTGAAATGTGGCACATACTCCAAGAAATCCATTTGAAGAGGTAAGCTGTACTCACAGTTTGAAGAAAAATAGGGCATGACTGAAAGCTGAATTTCAAGGGATTATGAGACGCATGCAAATCCAACCAAAAGGAGGTATCAACTCACACCACTCAAAATAAACATCATCAGAAACACTACAAAAAATAAATGTTGAAGGGGTTGTGGAGAAGTGCATACCCTCAACGTTAGGTGGGACGTAAGCTGGTAAGCGTCACTAATGAGAACAGAATGGAGGTGACTTTACAAGGTAAAAATCTGGCTACCATATGATCCAGCAGGCCCATCCTGGGCCTATAACCGAAGATACACAATTGGAAAGACACAGTCAGGCAAATGTGCATTGCAGCAGTATAACAATAGCCAAGACATGGAAGCAACCAAAAAGTCCATCAACAGATGAGTGGACAAAGAAGAAGTGGAACAGGTACAGATAGAATATTAGCCAAGGAGACAAATGACACAATGCCATTTTCAGCACCGTAGATGAGTCTGGAAGTAATCACGCAACTTGCAGTAAGTCAGAAAGTGAAAGACACATATCCTATATCACTTATAGGTGTTACCTAAAAATTGATACCAGTGAAGATATTTGCACAGAGACAGGCAGTGAGACATTCATTAAACAAACTTAGGGTTCACCAATGGAAAGATGTGAGGATTGGATACATTAGGATGTCAGGGTAAACAGAGATATACAAACAGGTGAAGTATATAATCACCGAAAACCTACGGAATACCAAGGGAAGACTACTCAACATTGAGTCATAACCTACATGGGAAAAGGATCCAAATGACAATGGATATATGTGTGTGTGTGTGTGTGTGTGTGTGTGTGTGTGTGTGTGTGTGTAAAACAACCACATCTTGCACACCTAGAACAATCAAAACATCGTAATCAAACTTGCTGTGATAAAAAATGAAAATTACATTTACAAAACGAACAAGAAGTAGTGAGATATAAACTTAAGGGGCTTATTCCTGGCACATTCCATTCTAATTTGCAACCTAGAACACGACTTCCATTGAGGCTCTGTGGGCCTAGTAACCACAGTTGGTAAAGGAGAACTGCTGCCGCCTTGTGGCCGTTTCACACAACAGCAGCTCAAAACGCAGTGCTGACGGTTGCTTGATAGTCAACATAATTGCACGCCTGTAAATGACACCTGCCCTCTAATCAAATCCTTGGGTCGTAAATCGAGCAAAAATCACAAAAGACGTGCATATTTCAAAACGACATATTCAAGAGGCATATTTTATGCACATTTTTATTATTTTTCTTTTTTTCTGGTGTTAAAAAATAGGGCATGGAAAAACGCTCAACATCAGGAATTAATAAAGCCATGCAAATCCAGTCTACAAAAACGTTCACCTCACAGCCGTCAGAATGATCATCAGCAAAAACGTCTACAAAGGGTAAATGCTGAAGGGGTTTTAGACAACTGTGTACCCTCTAGCTGCTGGTGGGATGTAAGCTGGTAACAGCCAGTACTGAGACCAGAATGGACGTGTGTTTAAAGGTGAAAATTGTGCTACCATGTGATCTGGTAGGCCCAGTGATGGGCCTAACACCTGAGTAGACCAGAATCAAAAAGACACAGGCTGGAAATCCTGCACTGCAGCAACATGTACCATAGCCAAGACCTGGAAGAAACCAAAATGTCCATCAACAGAAAAATGCACCAAGAAGAAGTCGTCCATGTACACAATGGAATATTAGCCATGGAAAAGCATGGAACAGTGCCGTGGGCACCACCATAGAAGGATCTAGAGATAATCACCCAGCTTGAACTAAGAAAGAAACTGAAAGACAGGTATCCTATTACATCACTTATAGGTGCTATGTAAAACTTGATACCCATGAAATAATTTCCAAGAGAAGGACACTCATAGATTCAGAAAACCAAATTATGTTGAACCAAAGGGAAAGGTGTAAGGAATGTACGAATTAGGATATGGGGGTTAACAGACATGTACTAATACATGTGAAATATATAATCATAAAATACCTATGCAATGCCAAGAGAGGTCTACTCAACACTCTGGAATAAACTACACGGGAAAGGATCCAACGATGAAGAGATCGAAACATAGACATAATGAACCACATTCTGTACACCTAGAACACACACAACATTTTTCTCAAATTTGCTCTGAATAAAAATTAAATATAAAAAACAAACAAGAAGTAACAAGATATAAGCTCTTGGGGGTTTGCCCTGGCACATTCCACTCTAATTTGCAGCCTACCAACACGATTTCCAGGAAAGCTCTGTTGCCCCAAAACCCACAGTTGGAAATGTAGAAATGCTGCCGCCTCGTGGCCGTTTCACGCAAGAGCGGCTGCAAAACCACAGTTAAGGGTCACTTAACATTCACAAGGACTCAGGGCTGTAAAGGACACCTGCCCTCAAAAATTGTGCTGAGGTATGGAATGGCCAAAAAAATTCAAAACTGGCAAATTTTTTGTGGAGATACTATGAAGAGGTAAGTTTTACTCACGATTTTTCCAAAAAAAAGCAAAATGGATAAAAGCTCAACATCAGGTATTATCAGACTCATGCAAATTTAGCCTACAAAAAGGTTTCAACTCACGCAACTCAACTACCATCAGCAAAAAGTCTACAAACAATAAATGCTGAAGGTGTTTTAGAGAATTGTGTACCCTCTAGCTGCTGGTGAGATGTAAAGTGGTAAGAGCCAATAATGAGAACAGAAAGGAGCTGCGTTTAAAAGTAAAAATGGAGCCAGCATTCCATTCAGCAGGCCCAGCGCTGAGCCTCTCACCTGAGAAGACCAGAGTCGAGAAGGCACAGGCTGCAACATCTGCACTGCAGGAGTTTTCACAATAGCCAAGACACGGAAGCAACCAAAATGTCCATCAACAGATGAATGGATACAGAACAAGTGGTCCATGAACAAAATGGAATATTAGCCATGGAAAACAGTGAAACACTGCTCTTTGAGGCACCACAGATGAGCCTAGAGATAATCACAGAACATAAGGTAAGTCGGAAAGCAAAAGACATATCCTAGGATATCACTTATAGGCGTTATCTAACAACTGACACAAATGAACGTATTTTCACAGAGAAAGACACTCACAGACAAAGAAAACAAATTATTCTTATGTTAAAGGAAAGGTGGGGGCAATGGAAAATTAAGATTAGGGTTACCATACGTGTACAAACACCTACTAAATAGATATATCAAAAAGACCGATCATATAGCAAGGGAGGTCTATGGAACACTCGGCAATAATTTACATGGGAAGAGAATCTGTACATGAATATATATATATATATGTATATATATATATATGTGTGTGTGTGTGTGTGTATATATATATATATATACATATATATATATATAGTGTTCAAATGAACCAGATTTTGTATACATAAGACAAACAATATTCTAATCATTACCCTGATTTAAAAAATTAAAACAACGAACAAGAAATAATGGGACATAAACTTACCGGGGCTTTTCCTGGCACATTCCATTCTCATTTACAACCTGGGAACTCGACTTCCAGAAAGGCTGTGCTGCCCTAGTAACCAGAATTGGGAATGCAGAAATGCTGCCACCTTGTGGCTGTTTCCCACAACAGCAGCTTTCAACCCAGTGCTAATGGTCACTAAATATTCACACTCATTGCAGGCCTGTAAATGACACCTGCTGAAAAAAAAGAATCCTGGGTTCGAAAATTGACAAAAAAATTCAAAAGAGGGCAGCCTTCCCAGAAGACAATTTCAAGAGGTTTATTGTACTCACAGTTTTATCTGTTTTTGTTTAACAGAAATAAAAAAAGGCGTTGAATAATGCTGAACATTAGGAATTATTAGAGACATGCAAATCCAAATTACAAAAGCCTATCAGCTCACACCAGTCAGAATGGCAATCAGCAAAACTTCTGCAAACAATAAATGCTGAAGGGGTTGTGGAGAAATGCATTCCCTCGGCTCTAAGTGGGACATGGTAAGAGCCAGTAATGAAAACACAAAAGAGGTGCCTTGAAAAGGTAAATATTGAGCTACCATTCAATCAAGCATACCCACTGCTGGGCCTATTGCCTGAGAGGATGAGAATCAAACAGACACAGGCTGGCAATCCTGCACTCCAGCAATATTTACCATAGCCAACATTTGGAAGCAACGAAAGTGACCGTCAACAGAGGAATGCAGGAAGAAGTAGTGGTCCATGTACACAATGGAATATTACTCCAATAAAAACAAATATAAATTCAATTTTAAAAACCAAACATAAGCAAGGAGACATCAGCTTTTGGGGGTTTATGCGGGCACATTCCACTCTAATGTATAACCGAGGAACACCACGGGCAGGAAGGTCTGTTTCCCTTGTTCCCAGAGTGGGGCAAGTGGAAATACTGCCGCCCAATGGCCGTTACCTGCAACAGCAGCTTTAAAACCTGTGCTGAGGGTCACTTCATATGCACAAGTACTGGAGGGCTGTAAATGAAACCTGACCTCAAAATGTCTTCAGGGAGGTAATGGCCAAAATATTTTGAAATGTGGCACATACTCCAAGAAATCCATTTGAAGAGGTAAGCTGTACTCACAGTTTGAAGAAAAATAGGGCATGACTGAAAGCTGAATTTCAAGGGATTATGAGACGCATGCAAATCCAACCAAAAGGAGGTATCAACTCACACCACTCAAAATAAACATCATCAGAAACACTACAAAAAATAAATGTTGAAGGGGTTGTGGAGAAGTGCATACCCTCAACGTTAGGTGGGACGTAAGCTGGTAAGCGTCACTAATGAGAACAGAATGGAGGTGACTTTACAAGGTAAAAATCTGGCTACCATATGATCCAGCAGGCCCATCCTGGGCCTATAACCGAAGATACACAATTGGAAAGACACAGTCAGGCAAATGTGCATTGCAGCAGTATAACAATAGCCAAGACATGGAAGCAACCAAAAAGTCCATCAACAGATGAGTGGACAAAGAAGAAGTGGAACAGGTACAGATAGAATATTAGCCAAGGAGACAAATGACACAATGCCATTTTCAGCACCGTAGATGAGTCTGGAAGTAATCACGCAACTTGCAGTAAGTCAGAAAGTGAAAGACACATATCCTATATCACTTATAGGTGTTACCTAAAAATTGATACCAGTGAAGATATTTGCACAGAGACAGGCAGTGAGACATTCATTAAACAAACTTAGGGTTCACCAATGGAAAGATGTGAGGATTGGATACATTAGGATGTCAGGGTAAACAGAGATATACAAACAGGTGAAGTATATAATCACCGAAAACCTACGGAATACCAAGGGAAGACTACTCAACATTGAGTCATAACCTACATGGGAAAAGGATCCAAATGACAATGGATATATGTGTGTGTGTGTGTGTGTGTGTGTGTGTGTGTGTGAAAAC
Organism: Leucopleurus acutus; assembly: GCF_964270905.1. Lineage (NCBI taxonomy): Eukaryota > Metazoa > Chordata > Mammalia > Artiodactyla > Delphinidae > Leucopleurus > Leucopleurus acutus. The sequence continues at coordinate 116,078,468 of NC_139150.1, read as the reverse complement.
AACCACATCTTGCACACCTAGAACAATCAAAACATCGTAATCAAACTTGCTGTGATAAAAAATGAAAATTACATTTACAAAACGAACAAGAAGTAGTGAGATATAAACTTAAGGGGCTTATTCCTGGCACATTCCATTCTAATTTGCAACCTAGAACACGACTTCCATTGAGGCTCTGTGGGCCTAGTAACCACAGTTGGTAAAGGAGAACTGCTGCCGCCTTGTGGCCGTTTCACACAACAGCAGCTCAAAACGCAGTGCTGACGGTTGCTTGATAGTCAACATAATTGCACGCCTGTAAATGACACCTGCCCTCTAATCAAATCCTTGGGTCGTAAATCGAGCAAAAATCACAAAAGACGTGCATATTTCAAAACGACATATTCAAGAGGCATATTTTATGCACATTTTTATTATTTTTCTTTTTTTCTGGTGTTAAAAAATAGGGCATGGAAAAACGCTCAACATCAGGAATTAATAAAGCCATGCAAATCCAGTCTACAAAAACGTTCACCTCACAGCCGTCAGAATGATCATCAGCAAAAACGTCTACAAAGGGTAAATGCTGAAGGGGTTTTAGACAACTGTGTACCCTCTAGCTGCTGGTGGGATGTAAGCTGGTAACAGCCAGTACTGAGACCAGAATGGACGTGTGTTTAAAGGTGAAAATTGTGCTACCATGTGATCTGGTAGGCCCAGTGATGGGCCTAACACCTGAGTAGACCAGAATCAAAAAGACACAGGCTGGAAATCCTGCACTGCAGCAACATGTACCATAGCCAAGACCTGGAAGAAACCAAAATGTCCATCAACAGAAAAATGCACCAAGAAGAAGTCGTCCATGTACACAATGGAATATTAGCCATGGAAAAGCATGGAACAGTGCCGTGGGCACCACCATAGAAGGATCTAGAGATAATCACCCAGCTTGAACTAAGAAAGAAACTGAAAGACAGGTATCCTATTACATCACTTATAGGTGCTATGTAAAACTTGATACCCATGAAATAATTTCCAAGAGAAGGACACTCATAGATTCAGAAAACCAAATTATGTTGAACCAAAGGGAAAGGTGTAAGGAATGTACGAATTAGGATATGGGGGTTAACAGACATGTACTAATACATGTGAAATATATAATCATAAAATACCTATGCAATGCCAAGAGAGGTCTACTCAACACTCTGGAATAAACTACACGGGAAAGGATCCAACGATGAAGAGATCGAAACATAGACATAATGAACCACATTCTGTACACCTAGAACACACACAACATTTTTCTCAAATTTGCTCTGAATAAAAATTAAATATAAAAAACAAACAAGAAGTAACAAGATATAAGCTCTTGGGGGTTTGCCCTGGCACATTCCACTCTAATTTGCAGCCTACCAACACGATTTCCAGGAAAGCTCTGTTGCCCCAAAACCCACAGTTGGAAATGTAGAAATGCTGCCGCCTCGTGGCCGTTTCACGCAAGAGCGGCTGCAAAACCACAGTTAAGGGTCACTTAACATTCACAAGGACTCAGGGCTGTAAAGGACACCTGCCCTCAAAAATTGTGCTGAGGTATGGAATGGCCAAAAAAATTCAAAACTGGCAAATTTTTTGTGGAGATACTATGAAGAGGTAAGTTTTACTCACGATTTTTCCAAAAAAAAGCAAAATGGATAAAAGCTCAACATCAGGTATTATCAGACTCATGCAAATTTAGCCTACAAAAAGGTTTCAACTCACGCAACTCAACTACCATCAGCAAAAAGTCTACAAACAATAAATGCTGAAGGTGTTTTAGAGAATTGTGTACCCTCTAGCTGCTGGTGAGATGTAAAGTGGTAAGAGCCAATAATGAGAACAGAAAGGAGCTGCGTTTAAAAGTAAAAATGGAGCCAGCATTCCATTCAGCAGGCCCAGCGCTGAGCCTCTCACCTGAGAAGACCAGAGTCGAGAAGGCACAGGCTGCAACATCTGCACTGCAGGAGTTTTCACAATAGCCAAGACACGGAAGCAACCAAAATGTCCATCAACAGATGAATGGATACAGAACAAGTGGTCCATGAACAAAATGGAATATTAGCCATGGAAAACAGTGAAACACTGCTCTTTGAGGCACCACAGATGAGCCTAGAGATAATCACAGAACATAAGGTAAGTCGGAAAGCAAAAGACATATCCTAGGATATCACTTATAGGCGTTATCTAACAACTGACACAAATGAACGTATTTTCACAGAGAAAGACACTCACAGACAAAGAAAACAAATTATTCTTATGTTAAAGGAAAGGTGGGGGCAATGGAAAATTAAGATTAGGGTTACCATACGTGTACAAACACCTACTAAATAGATATATCAAAAAGACCGATCATATAGCAAGGGAGGTCTATGGAACACTCGGCAATAATTTACATGGGAAGAGAATCTGTACATGAATATATATATATATATGTATATATATATATATGTGTGTGTGTGTGTGTGTATATATATATATATATACATATATATATATATAGTGTTCAAATGAACCAGATTTTGTATACATAAGACAAACAATATTCTAATCATTACCCTGATTTAAAAAATTAAAACAACGAACAAGAAATAATGGGACATAAACTTACCGGGGCTTTTCCTGGCACATTCCATTCTCATTTACAACCTGGGAACTCGACTTCCAGAAAGGCTGTGCTGCCCTAGTAACCAGAATTGGGAATGCAGAAATGCTGCCACCTTGTGGCTGTTTCCCACAACAGCAGCTTTCAACCCAGTGCTAATGGTCACTAAATATTCACACTCATTGCAGGCCTGTAAATGACACCTGCTGAAAAAAAAGAATCCTGGGTTCGAAAATTGACAAAAAAATTCAAAAGAGGGCAGCCTTCCCAGAAGACAATTTCAAGAGGTTTATTGTACTCACAGTTTTATCTGTTTTTGTTTAACAGAAATAAAAAAAGGCGTTGAATAATGCTGAACATTAGGAATTATTAGAGACATGCAAATCCAAATTACAAAAGCCTATCAGCTCACACCAGTCAGAATGGCAATCAGCAAAACTTCTGCAAACAATAAATGCTGAAGGGGTTGTGGAGAAATGCATTCCCTCGGCTCTAAGTGGGACATGGTAAGAGCCAGTAATGAAAACACAAAAGAGGTGCCTTGAAAAGGTAAATATTGAGCTACCATTCAATCAAGCATACCCACTGCTGGGCCTATTGCCTGAGAGGATGAGAATCAAACAGACACAGGCTGGCAATCCTGCACTCCAGCAATATTTACCATAGCCAACATTTGGAAGCAACGAAAGTGACCGTCAACAGAGGAATGCAGGAAGAAGTAGTGGTCCATGTACACAATGGAATATTACTCCAATAAAAACAAATATAAATTCAATTTTAAAAACCAAACATAAGCAAGGAGACATCAGCTTTTGGGGGTTTATGCGGGCACATTCCACTCTAATGTATAACCGAGGAACACCACGGGCAGGAAGGTCTGTTTCCCTTGTTCCCAGAGTGGGGCAAGTGGAAATACTGCCGCCCAATGGCCGTTACCTGCAACAGCAGCTTTAAAACCTGTGCTGAGGGTCACTTCATATGCACAAGTACTGGAGGGCTGTAAATGAAACCTGACCTCAAAATGTCTTCAGGGAGGTAATGGCCAAAATATTTTGAAATGTGGCACATACTCCAAGAAATCCATTTGAAGAGGTAAGCTGTACTCACAGTTTGAAGAAAAATAGGGCATGACTGAAAGCTGAATTTCAAGGGATTATGAGACGCATGCAAATCCAACCAAAAGGAGGTATCAACTCACACCACTCAAAATAAACATCATCAGAAACACTACAAAAAATAAATGTTGAAGGGGTTGTGGAGAAGTGCATACCCTCAACGTTAGGTGGGACGTAAGCTGGTAAGCGTCACTAATGAGAACAGAATGGAGGTGACTTTACAAGGTAAAAATCTGGCTACCATATGATCCAGCAGGCCCATCCTGGGCCTATAACCGAAGATACACAATTGGAAAGACACAGTCAGGCAAATGTGCATTGCAGCAGTATAACAATAGCCAAGACATGGAAGCAACCAAAAAGTCCATCAACAGATGAGTGGACAAAGAAGAAGTGGAACAGGTACAGATAGAATATTAGCCAAGGAGACAAATGACACAATGCCATTTTCAGCACCGTAGATGAGTCTGGAAGTAATCACGCAACTTGCAGTAAGTCAGAAAGTGAAAGACACATATCCTATATCACTTATAGGTGTTACCTAAAAATTGATACCAGTGAAGATATTTGCACAGAGACAGGCAGTGAGACATTCATTAAACAAACTTAGGGTTCACCAATGGAAAGATGTGAGGATTGGATACATTAGGATGTCAGGGTAAACAGAGATATACAAACAGGTGAAGTATATAATCACCGAAAACCTACGGAATACCAAGGGAAGACTACTCAACATTGAGTCATAACCTACATGGGAAAAGGATCCAAATGACAATGGATATATGTGTGTGTGTGTGTGTGTGTGTGTGTGTGTGTGTGTGTAAAACAACCACATCTTGCACACCTAGAACAATCAAAACATCGTAATCAAACTTGCTGTGATAAAAAATGAAAATTACATTTACAAAACGAACAAGAAGTAGTGAGATATAAACTTAAGGGGCTTCTTCCTGGCACATTCCATTCTAATTTGCAACCTAGAACACGACTTCCATTGAGGCTCTGTGGGCCTAGTAACCACAGTTGGTAAAGGAGAACTGCTGCCGCCTTGTGGCCGTTTCACACAACAGCAGCTCAAAACGCAGTGCTGACGGTTGCTTGATAGTCAACATAATTGCACGCCTGTAAATGACACCTGCCCTCTAATCAAATCCTTGGGTCGTAAGTCGAGCAAAAATCACAAAAGACGTGCATATTTCAAAACGACATATTCAAGAGGCATATTTTATGCACATTTTTATTATTTTTCTTTTTTTCTGGTGTTAAAAAATAGGGCATGGAAAAACGCTCAACATCAGGAATTAATAAAGCCATGCAAATCCAGTCTACAAAAACGTTCACCTCACAGCCGTCAGAATGATCATCAGCAAAAACGTCTACAAAGGGTAAATGCTGAAGGGGTTTTAGACAACTGTGTACCCTCTAGCTGCTGGTGGGATGTAAGCTGGTAACAGCCAGTACTGAGACCAGAATGGACGTGTGTTTAAAGGTGAAAATTGTGCTACCATGTGATCTGGTAGGCCCAGTGATGGGCCTAACACCTGAGTAGACCAGAATCAAAAAGACACAGGCTGGAAATCCTGCACTGCAGCAACATGTACCATAGCCAAGACCTGGAAGAAACCAAAATGTCCATCAACAGAAAAATGCACCAAGAAGAAGTCGTCCATGTACACAATGGAATATTAGCCATGGAAAAGCATGGAACAGTGCCGTGGGCACCACCATAGAAGGATCTAGAGATAATCACCCAGCTTGAACTAAGAAAGAAACCGAAAGACAGGTATCCTATTACATCACTTATAGGTGCTATGTAAAACTTGATACCCATGAAATAATTTCCAAGAGAAGGACACTCATAGATTCAGAAAACCAAATTATGTTGAACCAAAGGGAAAGGTGTAAGGAATGTACGAATTAGGATATGGGGGTTAACAGACATGTACTAATACATGTGAAATATATAATCATAAAATACCTATGCAATGCCAAGAGAGGTCTACTCAACACTCTGGAATAAACTACACGGGAAAGGATCCAACGATGAAGAGATCGAAACATAGACATAATGAACCACATTCTGTACACCTAGAACACACACAACATTTTTCTCAAATTTGCTCTGAATAAAAATTAAATATAAAAAACAAACAAGAAGTAACAAGATATAAGCTCTTGGGGGTTTGCCCTGGCACATTCCACTCTAATTTGCAGCCTACCAACACGATTTCCAGGAAAGCTCTGTTGCCCCAAAACCCACAGTTGGAAATGTAGAAATGCTGCCGCCTCGTGGCCGTTTCACGCAAGAGCGGCTGCAAAACCACAGTTAAGGGTCACTTAACATTCACAAGGACTCAGGGCTGTAAAGGACACCTGCCCTCAAAAATTGTGCTGAGGTATGGAATGGCCAAAAAAATTCAAAACTGGCAAATTTTTTGTGGAGATACTATGAAGAGGTAAGTTTTACTCACGATTTTTCCAAAAAAAAGCAAAATGGATAAAAGCTCAACATCAGGTATTATCAGACTCATGCAAATTTAGCCTACAAAAAGGTTTCAACTCACGCAACTCAACTACCATCAGCAAAAAGTCTACAAACAATAAATGCTGAAGGTGTTTTAGAGAATTGTGTACCCTCTAGCTGCTGGTGAGATGTAAAGTGGTAAGAGCCAATAATGAGAACAGAAAGGAGCTGCGTTTAAAAGTAAAAATGGAGCCAGCATTCCATTCAGCAGGCCCAGCGCTGAGCCTCTCACCTGAGAAGACCAGAGTCGAGAAGGCACAGGCTGCAACATCTGCACTGCAGGAGTTTTCACAATAGCCAAGACACGGAAGCAACCAAAATGTCCATCAACAGATGAATGGATACAGAACAAGTGGTCCATGAACAAAATGGAATATTAGCCATGGAAAACAGTGAAACACTGCTCTTTGAGGCACCACAGATGAGCCTAGAGATAATCACAGAACATAAGGTAAGTCGGAAAGCAAAAGACATATCCTAGGATATCACTTATAGGCGTTATCTAACAACTGACACAAATGAACGTATTTTCACAGAGAAAGACACTCACAGACAAAGAAAACAAATTATTCTTATGTTAAAGGAAAGGTGGGGGCAATGGAAAATTAAGATTAGGGTTACCATACGTGTACAAACACCTACTAAATAGATATATCAAAAAGACCGATCATATAGCAAGGGAGGTCTATGGAACACTCGGCAATAATTTACATGGGAAGAGAATCTGTACATGAATATATATATATATATATGTATATATATATATGTGTGTGTGTGTGTGTGTGTATATATATATATATATATATACATATATATATATATAGTGTTCAAATGAACCAGATTTTGTATACATAAGACAAACAATATTCTAATCATTACCCTGATTTAAAAAATTAAAACAACGAACAAGAAATAATGGGACATAAACTTACCGGGGCTTTTCCTGGCACATTCCATTCTCATTTACAACCTGGGAACTCGACTTCCAGAAAGGCTGTGCTGCCCTAGTAACCAGAATTGGGAATGCAGAAATGCTGCCACCTTGTGGCTGTTTCCCACAACAGCAGCTTTCAACCCAGTGCTAATGGTCACTAAATATTCACACTCATTGCAGGCCTGTAAATGACACCTGCTGAAAAAAAAGAATCCTGGGTTCGAAAATTGACAAAAAAATTCAAAAGAGGGCAGCCTTCCCAGAAGACAATTTCAAGAGGTTTATTGTACTCACAGTTTTATCTGTTTTTGTTTAACAGAAATAAAAAAAGGCGTTGAATAATGCTGAACATTAGGAATTATTAGAGACATGCAAATCCAAATTACAAAAGCCTATCAGCTCACACCAGTCAGAATGGCAATCAGCAAAACTTCTGCAAACAATAAATGCTGAAGGGGTTGTGGAGAAATGCATTCCCTCGGCTCTAAGTGGGACATGGTAAGAGCCAGTAATGAAAACACAAAAGAGGTGCCTTGAAAAGGTAAATATTGAGCTACCATTCAATCAAGCATACCCACTGCTGGGCCTATTGCCTGAGAGGATGAGAATCAAACAGACACAGGCTGGCAATCCTGCACTCCAGCAATATTTACCATAGCCAACATTTGGAAGCAACGAAAGTGACCGTCAACAGAGGAATGCAGGAAGAAGTAGTGGTCCATGTACACAATGGAATATTACTCCAATAAAAACAAATATAAATTCAATTTTAAAAACCAAACATAAGCAAGGAGACATCAGCTTTTGGGGGTTTATGCGGGCACATTCCACTCTAATGTATAACCGAGGAACACCACGGGCAGGAAGGTCTGTTTCCCTTGTTCCCAGAGTGGGGCAAGTGGAAATACTGCCGCCCAATGGCCGTTACCTGCAACAGCAGCTTTAAAACCTGTGCTGAGGGTCACTTCATATGCACAAGTACTGGAGGGCTGTAAATGAAACCTGACCTCAAAATGTCTTCAGGGAGGTAATGGCCAAAATATTTTGAAATGTGGCACATACTCCAAGAAATCCATTTGAAGAGGTAAGCTGTACTCACAGTTTGAAGAAAAATAGGGCATGACTGAAAGCTGAATTTCAAGGGATTATGAGACGCATGCAAATCCAACCAAAAGGAGGTATCAACTCACACCACTCAAAATAAACATCATCAGAAACACTACAAAAAATAAATGTTGAAGGGGTTGTGGAGAAGTGCATACCCTCAACGTTAGGTGGGACGTAAGCTGGTAAGCGTCACTAATGAGAACAGAATGGAGGTGACTTTACAAGGTAAAAATCTGGCTACCATATGATCCAGCAGGCCCATCCTGGGCCTATAACCGAAGATACACAATTGGAAAGACACAGTCAGGCAAATGTGCATTGCAGCAGTATAACAATAGCCAAGACATGGAAGCAACCAAAAAGTCCATCAACAGATGAGTGGACAAAGAAGAAGTGGAACAGGTACAGATAGAATATTAGCCAAGGAGACAAATGACACAATGCCATTTTCAGCACCGTAGATGAGTCTGGAAGTAATCACGCAACTTGCAGTAAGTCAGAAAGTGAAAGACACATATCCTATATCACTTATAGGTGTTACCTAAAAATTGATACCAGTGAAGATATTTGCACAGAGACAGGCAGTGAGACATTCATTAAACAAACTTAGGGTTCACCAATGGAAAGATGTGAGGATTGGATACATTAGGATGTCAGGGTAAACAGAGATATACAAACAGGTGAAGTATATAATCACCGAAAACCTACGGAATACCAAGGGAAGACTACTCAACATTGAGTCATAACCTACATGGGAAAAGGATCCAAATGACAATGGATATATGTGTGTGTGTGTGTGTGTGTGTGTGTGTGTGTGTGTGTAAAACAACCACATCTTGCACACCTAGAACAATCAAAACATCGTAATCAAACTTGCTGTGATAAAAAATGAAAATTACATTTACAAAACGAACAAGAAGTAGTGAGATATAAACTTAAGGGGCTTCTTCCTGGCACATTCCATTCTAATTTGCAACCTAGAACACGACTTCCATTGAGGCTCTGTGGGCCTAGTAACCACAGTTGGTAAAGGAGAACTGCTGCCGCCTTGTGGCCGTTTCACACAACAGCAGCTCAAAACGCAGTGCTGACGGTTGCTTGATAGTCAACATAATTGCACGCCTGTAAATGACACCTGCCCTCTAATCAAATCCTTGGGTCGTAAGTCGAGCAAAAATCACAAAAGACGTGCATATTTCAAAACGACATATTCAAGAGGCATATTTTATGCACATTTTTATTATTTTTCTTTTTTTCTGGTGTTAAAAAATAGGGCATGGAAAAACGCTCAACATCAGGAATTAATAAAGCCATGCAAATCCAGTCTACAAAAACGTTCACCTCACAGCCGTCAGAATGATCATCAGCAAAAACGTCTACAAAGGGTAAATGCTGAAGGGGTTTTAGACAACTGTGTACCCTCTAGCTGCTGGTGGGATGTAAGCTGGTAACAGCCAGTACTGAGACCAGAATGGACGTGTGTTTAAAGGTGAAAATTGTGCTACCATGTGATCTGGTAGGCCCAGTGATGGGCCTAACACCTGAGTAGACCAGAATCAAAAAGACACAGGCTGGAAATCCTGCACTGCAGCAACATGTACCATAGCCAAGACCTGGAAGAAACCAAAATGTCCATCAACAGAAAAATGCACCAAGAAGAAGTCGTCCATGTACACAATGGAATATTAGCCATGGAAAAGCATGGAACAGTGCCGTGGGCACCACCATAGAAGGATCTAGAGATAATCACCCAGCTTGAACTAAGAAAGAAACCGAAAGACAGGTATCCTATTACATCACTTATAGGTGCTATGTAAAACTTGATACCCATGAAATAATTTCCAAGAGAAGGACACTCATAGATTCAGAAAACCAAATTATGTTGAACCAAAGGGAAAGGTGTAAGGAATGTACGAATTAGGATATGGGGGTTAACAGACATGTACTAATACATGTGAAATATATAATCATAAAATACCTATGCAATGCCAAGAGAGGTCTACTCAACACTCTGGAATAAACTACACGGGAAAGGATCCAACGATGAAGAGATCGAAACATAGACATAATGAACCACATTCTGTACACCTAGAACACACACAACATTTTTCTCAAATTTGCTCTGAATAAAAATTAAATATAAAAAACAAACAAGAAGTAACAAGATATAAGCTCTTGGGGGTTTGCCCTGGCACATTCCACTCTAATTTGCAGCCTACCAACACGATTTCCAGGAAAGCTCTGTTGCCCCAAAACCCACAGTTGGAAATGTAGAAATGCTGCCGCCTCGTGGCCGTTTCACGCAAGAGCGGCTGCAAAACCACAGTTAAGGGTCACTTAACATTCACAAGGACTCAGGGCTGTAAAGGACACCTGCCCTCAAAAATTGTGCTGAGGTATGGAATGGCCAAAAAACTTCAAAACTGGCAAATTTTTTGTGGAGATACTATGAAGAGGTAAGTTTTACTCACGATTTTTCCAAAAAAAAGCAAAATGGATAAAAGCTCAACATCAGGTATTATCAGACTCATGCAAATTTAGCCTACAAAAAGGTTTCAACTCACGCAACTCAACTACCATCAGCAAAAAGTCTACAAACAATAAATGCTGAAGGTGTTTTAGAGAATTGTGTACCCTCTAGCTGCTGGTGAGATGTAAAGTGGTAAGAGCCAATAATGAGAACAGAAAGGAGCTGCGTTTAAAAGTAAAAATGGAGCCAGCATTCCATTCAGCAGGCCCAGCGCTGAGCCTCTCACCTGAGAAGACCAGAGTCGAGAAGGCACAGGCTGCAACATCTGCACTGCAGGAGTTTTCACAATAGCCAAGACACGGAAGCAACCAAAATGTCCATCAACAGATGAATGGATACAGAACAAGTGGTCCATGAACAAAATGGAATATTAGCCATGGAAAACAGTGAAACACTGCTCTTTGAGGCACCACAGATGAGCCTAGAGATAATCACAGAACATAAGGTAAGTCGGAAAGCAAAAGACATATCCTAGGATATCACTTATAGGCGTTATCTAACAACTGACACAAATGAACGTATTTTCACAGAGAAAGACACTCACAGACAAAGAAAACAAATTATTCTTATGTTAAAGGAAAGGTGGGGGCAATGGAAAATTAAGATTAGGGTTACCATACGTGTACAAACACCTACTAAATAGATATATCAAAAAGACCGATCATATAGCAAGGGAGGTCTATGGAACACTCGGCAATAATTTACATGGGAAGAGAATCTGTACATGAATATATATATATATATGTATATATATATATATGTGTGTGTGTGTGTGTGTATATATATATATATACATATATATATATATAGTGTTCAAATGAACCAGATTTTGTATACATAAGACAAACAATATTCTAATCATTACCCTGATTTAAAAAATTAAAACAACGAACAAGAAATAATGGGACATAAACTTACCGGGGCTTTTCCTGGCACATTCCATTCTCATTTACAACCTGGGAACTCGACTTCCAGAAAGGCTGTGCTGCCCTAGTAACCAGAATTGGGAATGCAGAAATGCTGCCACCTTGTGGCTGTTTCCCACAACAGCAGCTTTCAACCCAGTGCTAATGGTCACTAAATATTCACACTCATTGCAGGCCTGTAAATGACACCTGCTGAAAAAAAAGAATCCTGGGTTCGAAAATTGACAAAAAAATTCAAAAGAGGGCAGCCTTCCCAGAAGACAATTTCAAGAGGTTTACTGTACTCACAGTTTTATCTGTTTTTGTTTAACAGAAATAAAAAAAGGCGTTGAATAATGCTGAACATTAGGAATTATTAGAGACATGCAAATCCAAATTACAAAAGCCTATCAGCTCACACCAGTCAGAATGGCAATCAGCAAAACTTCTGCAAACAATAAATGCTGAAGGGGTTGTGGAGAAATGCATTCCCTCGGCTCTAAGTGGGACATGGTAAGAGCCAGTAATGAAAACACAAAAGAGGTGCCTTGAAAAGGTAAATATTGAGCTACCATTCAATCAAGCATACCCACTGCTGGGCCTATTGCCTGAGAGGATGAGAATCAAACAGACACAGGCTGGCAATCCTGCACTCCAGCAATATTTACCATAGCCAACATTTGGAAGCAACGAAAGTGACCGTCAACAGAGGAATGCAGGAAGAAGTAGTGGTCCATGTACACAATGGAATATTACTCCAATAAAAACAAATATAAATTCAATTTTAAAAACCAAACATAAGCAAGGAGACATCAGCTTTTGGGGGTTTATGCAGGCACATTCCACTCTAATGTATAACCGAGGAACACCATGGGCAGGAAGGTCTGTTTCCCTTGTTCCCAGAGTGGGGCAAGTGGAAATACTGCCGCCCAATGGCCGTTACCTGCAACAGCAGCTTTAAAACCTGTGCTGAGGGTCACTTCATATGCACAAGTACTGGAGGGCTGTAAATGAAACCTGACCTCAAAATGTCTTCAGGGAGGTAATGGCCAAAATATTTTGAAATGTGGCACATACTCCAAGAAATCCATTTGAAGAGGTAAGCTGTACTCACAGTTTGAAGAAAAATAGGGCATGACTGAAAGCTGAATTTCAAGGGATTATGAGACGCATGCAAATCCAACCAAAAGGAGGTATCAACTCACACCACTCAAAATAAACATCATCAGAAACACTACAAAAAATAAATGTTGAAGGGGTTGTGGAGAAGTGCATACCCTCAACGTTAGGTGGGACGTAAGCTGGTAAGCGTCACTAATGAGAACAGAATGGAGGTGACTTTACAAGGTAAAAATCTGGCTACCATATGATCCAGCAGGCCCATCCTGGGCCTATAACCGAAGATACACAATTGGAAAGACACAGTCAGGCAAATGTGCATTGCAGCAGTATAACAATAGCCAAGACATGGAAGCAACCAAAAAGTCCATCAACAGATGAGTGGACAAAGAAGAAGTGGAACAGGTACAGATAGAATATTAGCCAAGGAGACAAATGACACAATGCCATTTTCAGCACCGTAGATGAGTCTGGAAGTAATCACGCAACTTGCAGTAAGTCAGAAAGTGAAAGACACATATCCTATATCACTTATAGGTGTTACCTAAAAATTGATACCAGTGAAGATATTTGCACAGAGACAGGCAGTGAGACATTCATTAAACAAACTTAGGGTTCACCAATGGAAAGATGTGAGGATTGGATACATTAGGATGTCAGGGTAAACAGAGATATACAAACAGGTGAAGTATATAATCACCGAAAACCTACGGAATACCAAGGGAAGACTACTCAACATTGAGTCATAACCTACATGGGAAAAGGATCCAAATGACAATGGATATATGTGTGTGTGTGTGTGTGTGTGTGTGTGTGTGTGTGTAAAACAACCACATCTTGCACACCTAGAACAATCAAAACATCGTAATCAAACTTGCTGTGATAAAAAATGAAAATTACATTTACAAAACGAACAAGAAGTAGTGAGATATAAACTTAAGGGGCTTATTCCTGGCACATTCCATTCTAATTTGCAACCTAGAACACGACTTCCATTGAGGCTCTGTGGGCCTAGTAACCACAGTTGGTAAAGGAGAACTGCTGCCGCCTTGTGGCCGTTTCACACAACAGCAGCTCAAAACGCAGTGCTGACGGTTGCTTGATAGTCAACATAATTGCACGCCTGTAAATGACACCTGCCCTCTAATCAAATCCTTGGGTCGTAAGTCGAGCAAAAATCACAAAAGACGTGCATATTTCAAAACGACATATTCAAGAGGCATATTTTATGCACATTTTTATTATTTTTCTTTTTTTCTGGTGTTAAAAAATAGGGCATGGAAAAACGCTCAACATCAGGAATTAATAAAGCCATGCAAATCCAGTCTACAAAAACGTTCACCTCACAGCCGTCAGAATGATCATCAGCAAAAACGTCTACAAAGGGTAAATGCTGAAGGGGTTTTAGACAACTGTGTACCCTCTAGCTGCTGGTGGGATGTAAGCTGGTAACAGCCAGTACTGAGACCAGAATGGACGTGTGTTTAAAGGTGAAAATTGTGCTACCATGTGATCTGGTAGGCCCAGTGATGGGCCTAACACCTGAGTAGACCAGAATCAAAAAGACACAGGCTGGAAATCCTGCACTGCAGCAACATGTACCATAGCCAAGACCTGGAAGAAACCAAAATGTCCATCAACAGAAAAATGCACCAAGAAGAAGTCGTCCATGTACACAATGGAATATTAGCCATGGAAAAGCATGGAACAGTGCCGTGGGCACCACCATAGAAGGATCTAGAGATAATCACCCAGCTTGAACTAAGAAAGAAACCGAAAGACAGGTATCCTATTACATCACTTATAGGTGCTGTGTAAAACTTGATACCCATGAAATAATTTCCAAGAGAAGGACACTCATAGATTCAGAAAACCAAATTATGTTGAACCAAAGGGAAAGGTGTAAGGAATGTACGAATTAGGATATGGGGGTTAACAGACATGTACTAATACATGTGAAATATATAATCATAAAATACCTATGCAATGCCAAGAGAGGTCTACTCAACACTCTGGAATAAACTACACGGGAAAGGATCCAACGATGAAGAGATCGAAACATAGACATAATGAACCACATTCTGTACACCTAGAACACACACAACATTTTTCTCAAATTTGCTCTGAATAAAAATTAAATATAAAAAACAAACAAGAAGTAACAAGATATAAGCTCTTGGGGGTTTGCCCTGGCACATTCCACTCTAATTTGCAGCCTACCAACACGATTTCCAGGAAAGCTCTGTTGCCCCAAAACCCACAGTTGGAAATGTAGAAATGCTGCCGCCTCGTGGCCGTTTCACGCAAGAGCGGCTGCAAAACCACAGTTAAGGGTCACTTAACATTCACAAGGACTCAGGGCTGTAAAGGACACCTGCCCTCAAAAATTGTGCTGAGGTATGGAATGGCCAAAAAAATTCAAAACTGGCAAATTTTTTGTGGAGATACTATGAAGAGGTAAGTTTTACTCACGATTTTTCCAAAAAAAAGCAAAATGGATAAAAGCTCAACATCAGGTATTATCAGACTCATGCAAATTTAGCCTACAAAAAGGTTTCAACTCACGCAACTCAACTACCATCAGCAAAAAGTCTACAAACAATAAATGCTGAAGGTGTTTTAGAGAATTGTGTACCCTCTAGCTGCTGGTGAGATGTAAAGTGGTAAGAGCCAATAATGAGAACAGAAAGGAGCTGCGTTTAAAAGTAAAAATGGAGCCAGCATTCCATTCAGCAGGCCCAGCGCTGAGCCTCTCACCTGAGAAGACCAGAGTCGAGAAGGCACAGGCTGCAACATCTGCACTGCAGGAGTTTTCACAATAGCCAAGACACGGAAGCAACCAAAATGTCCATCAACAGATGAATGGATACAGAACAAGTGGTCCATGAACAAAATGGAATATTAGCCATGGAAAACAGTGAAACACTGCTCTTTGAGGCACCACAGATGAGCCTAGAGATAATCACAGAACATAAGGTAAGTCGGAAAGCAAAAGACATATCCTAGGATATCACTTATAGGCGTTATCTAACAACTGACACAAATGAACGTATTTTCACAGAGAAAGACACTCACAGACAAAGAAAACAAATTATTCTTATGTTAAAGGAAAGGTGGGGGCAATGGAAAATTAAGATTAGGGTTACCATACGTGTACAAACACCTACTAAATAGATATATCAAAAAGACCGATCATATAGCAAGGGAGGTCTATGGAACACTCGGCAATAATTTACATGGGAAGAGAATCTGTACATGAATATATATATATATATATATATGTATATATATATATGTGTGTGTGTGTGTGTGTGTATATATATATATATATACATATATATATATAGTGTTCAAATGAACCAGATTTTGTACACATAAGACAAACAATATTCTAATCATTACCCTGATTTAAAAAATTAAAACAACAAACAAGAAATAATGGGACATAAACTTACCGGGGCTTTTCCTGGCACATTCCATTCTCATTTACAACCTGGGAACTCGACTTCCAGAAAGGCTGTGCTGCCCTAGTAACCAGAATTGGGAATGCAGAAATGCTGCCACCTTGTGGCTGTTTCCCACAACAGCAGCTTTCAACCCAGTGCTAATGGTCACTAAATATTCACACTCATTGCAGGCCTGTAAATGACACCTGCTGAAAAAAAAGAATCCTGGGTTCGAAAATTGACAAAAAAATTCAAAAGAGGGCAGCCTTCCCAGAAGACAATTTCAAGAGGTTTATTGTACTCACAGTTTTATCTGTTTTTGTTTAACAGAAATAAAAAAAGGCGTTGAATAATGCTGAACATTAGGAATTATTAGAGACATGCAAATCCAAATTACAAAAGCCTATCAGCTCACACCAGTCAGAATGGCAATCAGCAAAACTTCTGCAAACAATAAATGCTGAAGGGGTTGTGGAGAAATGCATTCCCTCGGCTCTAAGTGGGACATGGTAAGAGCCAGTAATGAAAACACAAAAGAGGTGCCTTGAAAAGGTAAATATTGAGCTACCATTCAATCAAGCATACCCACTGCTGGGCCTATTGCCTGAGAGGATGAGAATCAAACAGACACAGGCTGGCAATCCTGCACTCCAGCAATATTTACCATAGCCAACATTTGGAAGCAACGAAAGTGACCGTCAACAGAGGAATGCAGGAAGAAGTAGTGGTCCATGTACACAATGGAATATTACTCCAATAAAAACAAATATAAATTCAATTTTAAAAACCAAACATAAGCAAGGAGACATCAGCTTTTGGGGGTTTATGCGGGCACATTCCACTCTAATGTATAACCGAGGAACACCACGGGCAGGAAGGTCTGTTTCCCTTGTTCCCAGAGTGGGGCAAGTGGAAATACTGCCGCCCAATGGCCGTTACCTGCAACAGCAGCTTTAAAACCTGTGCTGAGGGTCACTTCATATGCACAAGTACTGGAGGGCTGTAAATGAAACCTGACCTCAAAATGTCTTCAGGGAGGTAATGGCCAAAATATTTTGAAATGTGGCACATACTCCAAGAAATCCATTTGAAGAGGTAAGCTGTACTCACAGTTTGAAGAAAAATAGGGCATGACTGAAAGCTGAATTTCAAGGGATTATGAGACGCATGCAAATCCAACCAAAAGGAGGTATCAACTCACACCACTCAAAATAAACATCATCAGAAACACTACAAAAAATAAATGTTGAAGGGGTTGTGGAGAAGTGCATACCCTCAACGTTAGGTGGGACGTAAGCTGGTAAGCGTCACTAATGAGAACAGAATGGAGGTGACTTTACAAGGTAAAAATCTGGCTACCATATGATCCAGCAGGCCCATCCTGGGCCTATAACCGAAGATACACAATTGGAAAGACACAGTCAGGCAAATGTGCATTGCAGCAGTATAACAATAGCCAAGACATGGAAGCAACCAAAAAGTCCATCAACAGATGAGTGGACAAAGAAGAAGTGGAACAGGTACAGATAGAATATTAGCCAAGGAGACAAATGACACAATGCCATTTTCAGCACCGTAGATGAGTCTGGAAGTAATCACGCAACTTGCAGTAAGTCAGAAAGTGAAAGACACATATCCTATATCACTTATAGGTGTTACCTAAAAATTGATACCAGTGAAGATATTTGCACAGAGACAGGCAGTGAGACATTCATTAAACAAACTTAGGGTTCACCAATGGAAAGATGTGAGGATTGGATACATTAGGATGTCAGGGTAAACAGAGATATACAAACAGGTGAAGTATATAATCACCGAAAACCTACGGAATACCAAGGGAAGACTACTCAACATTGAGTCATAACCTACATGGGAAAAGGATCCAAATGACAATGGATATATGTGTGTGTGTGTGTGTGTGTGTGTGTGTGTGTGTGTGTGTGTGTAAAACAACCACATCTTGCACACCTAGAACAATCAAAACATCGTAATCAAACTTGCTGTGATAAAAAATGAAAATTACATTTACAAAACGAACAAGAAGTAGTGAGATATAAACTTAAGGGGCTTATTCCTGGCACATTCCATTCTAATTTGCAACCTAGAACACGACTTCCATTGAGGCTCTGTGGGCCTAGTAACCACAGTTGGTAAAGGAGAACTGCTGCCGCCTTGTGGCCGTTTCACACAACAGCAGCTCAAAACGCAGTGCTGACGGTTGCTTGATAGTCAACATAATTGCACGCCTGTAAATGACACCTGCCCTCTAATCAAATCCTTGGGTCGTAAATCGAGCAAAAATCACAAAAGACGTGCATATTTCAAAACGACATATTCAAGAGGCATATTTTATGCACATTTTTATTATTTTTCTTTTTTTCTGGTGTTAAAAAATAGGGCATGGAAAAACGCTCAACATCAGGAATTAATAAAGCCATGCAAATCCAGTCTACAAAAACGTTCACCTCACAGCCGTCAGAATGATCATCAGCAAAAACGTCTACAAAGGGTAAATGCTGAAGGGGTTTTAGACAACTGTGTACCCTCTAGCTGCTGGTGGGATGTAAGCTGGTAACAGCCAGTACTGAGACCAGAATGGACGTGTGTTTAAAGGTGAAAATTGTGCTACCATGTGATCTGGTAGGCCCAGTGATGGGCCTAACACCTGAGTAGACCAGAATCAAAAAGACACAGGCTGGAAATCCTGCACTGCAGCAACATGTACCATAGCCAAGACCTGGAAGAAACCAAAATGTCCATCAACAGAAAAATGCACCAAGAAGAAGTCGTCCATGTACACAATGGAATATTAGCCATGGAAAAGCATGGAACAGTGCCGTGGGCACCACCATAGAAGGATCTAGAGATAATCACCCAGCTTGAACTAAGAAAGAAACTGAAAGACAGGTATCCTATTACATCACTTATAGGTGCTATGTAAAACTTGATACCCATGAAATAATTTCCAAGAGAAGGACACTCATAGATTCAGAAAACCAAATTATGTTGAACCAAAGGGAAAGGTGTAAGGAATGTACGAATTAGGATATGGGGGTTAACAGACATGTACTAATACATGTGAAATATATAATCATAAAATACCTATGCAATGCCAAGAGAGGTCTACTCAACACTCTGGAATAAACTACACGGGAAAGGATCCAACGATGAAGAGATCGAAACATAGACATAATGAACCACATTCTGTACACCTAGAACACACACAACATTTTTCTCAAATTTGCTCTGAATAAAAATTAAATATAAAAAACAAACAAGAAGTAACAAGATATAAGCTCTTGGGGGTTTGCCCTGGCACATTCCACTCTAATTTGCAGCCTACCAACACGATTTCCAGGAAAGCTCTGTTGCCCCAAAACCCACAGTTGGAAATGTAGAAATGCTGCCGCCTCGTGGCCGTTTCACGCAAGAGCGGCTGCAAAACCACAGTTAAGGGTCACTTAACATTCACAAGGACTCAGGGCTGTAAAGGACACCTGCCCTCAAAAATTGTGCTGAGGTATGGAATGGCCAAAAAAATTCAAAACTGGCAAATTTTTTGTGGAGATACTATGAAGAGGTAAGTTTTACTCACGATTTTTCCAAAAAAAAGCAAAATGGATAAAAGCTCAACATCAGGTATTATCAGACTCATGCAAATTTAGCCTACAAAAAGGTTTCAACTCACGCAACTCAACTACCATCAGCAAAAAGTCTACAAACAATAAATGCTGAAGGTGTTTTAGAGAATTGTGTACCCTCTAGCTGCTGGTGAGATGTAAAGTGGTAAGAGCCAATAATGAGAACAGAAAGGAGCTGCGTTTAAAAGTAAAAATGGAGCCAGCATTCCATTCAGCAGGCCCAGCGCTGAGCCTCTCACCTGAGAAGACCAGAGTCGAGAAGGCACAGGCTGCAACATCTGCACTGCAGGAGTTTTCACAATAGCCAAGACACGGAAGCAACCAAAATGTCCATCAACAGATGAATGGATACAGAACAAGTGGTCCATGAACAAAATGGAATATTAGCCATGGAAAACAGTGAAACACTGCTCTTTGAGGCACCACAGATGAGCCTAGAGATAATCACAGAACATAAGGTAAGTCGGAAAGCAAAAGACATATCCTAGGATATCACTTATAGGCGTTATCTAACAACTGACACAAATGAACGTATTTTCACAGAGAAAGACACTCACAGACAAAGAAAACAAATTATTCTTATGTTAAAGGAAAGGTGGGGGCAATGGAAAATTAAGATTAGGGTTACCATACGTGTACAAACACCTACTAAATAGATATATCAAAAAGACCGATCATATAGCAAGGGAGGTCTATGGAACACTCGGCAATAATTTACATGGGAAGAGAATCTGTACATGAATATATATATATATATATGTATATATATATATGTGTGTGTGTGTGTGTGTATATATATATATATATATATATACATATATATATATATAGTGTTCAAATGAACCAGATTTTGTATACATAAGACAAACAATATTCTAATCATTACCCTGATTTAAAAAATTAAAACAACGAACAAGAAATAATGGGACATAAACTTACCGGGGCTTTTCCTGGCACATTCCATTCTCATTTACAACCTGGGAACTCGACTTCCAGAAAGGCTGTGCTGCCCTAGTAACCAGAATTGGGAATGCAGAAATGCTGCCACCTTGTGGCTGTTTCCCACAACAGCAGCTTTCAACCCAGTGCTAATGGTCACTAAATATTCACACTCATTGCAGGCCTGTAAATGACACCTGCTGAAAAAAAAGAATCCTGGGTTCGAAAATTGACAAAAAAATTCAAAAGAGGGCAGCCTTCCCAGAAGACAATTTCAAGAGGTTTATTGTACTCACAGTTTTATCTGTTTTTGTTTAACAGAAATAAAAAAAGGCGTTGAATAATGCTGAACATTAGGAATTATTAGAGACATGCAAATCCAAATTACAAAAGCCTATCAGCTCACACCAGTCAGAATGGCAATCAGCAAAACTTCTGCAAACAATAAATGCTGAAGGGGTTGTGGAGAAATGCATTCCCTCGGCTCTAAGTGGGACATGGTAAGAGCCAGTAATGAAAACACAAAAGAGGTGCCTTGAAAAGGTAAATATTGAGCTACCATTCAATCAAGCATACCCACTGCTGGGCCTATTGCCTGAGAGGATGAGAATCAAACAGACACAGGCTGGCAATCCTGCACTCCAGCAATATTTACCATAGCCAACATTTGGAAGCAACGAAAGTGACCGTCAACAGAGGAATGCAGGAAGAAGTAGTGGTCCATGTACACAATGGAATATTACTCCAATAAAAACAAATATAAATTCAATTTTAAAAACCAAACATAAGCAAGGAGACATCAGCTTTTGGGGGTTTATGCGGGCACATTCCACTCTAATGTATAACCGAGGAACACCACGGGCAGGAAGGTCTGTTTCCCTTGTTCCCAGAGTGGGGCAAGTGGAAATACTGCCGCCCAATGGCCGTTACCTGCAACAGCAGCTTTAAAACCTGTGCTGAGGGTCACTTCATATGCACAAGTACTGGAGGGCTGTAAATGAAACCTGACCTCAAAATGTCTTCAGGGAGGTAATGGCCAAAATATTTTGAAATGTGGCACATACTCCAAGAAATCCATTTGAAGAGGTAAGCTGTACTCACAGTTTGAAGAAAAATAGGGCATGACTGAAAGCTGAATTTCAAGGGATTATGAGACGCATGCAAATCCAACCAAAAGGAGGTATCAACTCACACCACTCAAAATAAACATCATCAGAAACACTACAAAAAATAAATGTTGAAGGGGTTGTGGAGAAGTGCATACCCTCAACGTTAGGTGGGACGTAAGCTGGTAAGCGTCACTAATGAGAACAGAATGGAGGTGACTTTACAAGGTAAAAATCTGGCTACCATATGATCCAGCAGGCCCATCCTGGGCCTATAACCGAAGATACACAATTGGAAAGACACAGTCAGGCAAATGTGCATTGCAGCAGTATAACAATAGCCAAGACATGGAAGCAACCAAAAAGTCCATCAACAGATGAGTGGACAAAGAAGAAGTGGAACAGGTACAGATAGAATATTAGCCAAGGAGACAAATGACACAATGCCATTTTCAGCACCGTAGATGAGTCTGGAAGTAATCACGCAACTTGCAGTAAGTCAGAAAGTGAAAGACACATATCCTATATCACTTATAGGTGTTACCTAAAAATTGATACCAGTGAAGATATTTGCACAGAGACAGGCAGTGAGACATTCATTAAACAAACTTAGGGTTCACCAATGGAAAGATGTGAGGATTGGATACATTAGGATGTCAGGGTAAACAGAGATATACAAACAGGTGAAGTATATAATCACCGAAAACCTACGGAATACCAAGGGAAGACTACTCAACATTGAGTCATAACCTACATGGGAAAAGGATCCAAATGACAATGGATATATGTGTGTGTGTGTGTGTGTGTGTGTGTGTGTGTGTGTGTGTAAAACAACCACATCTTGCACACCTAGAACAATCAAAACATCGTAATCAAACTTGCTGTGATAAAAAATGAAAATTACATTTACAAAACGAACAAGAAGTAGTGAGATATAAACTTAAGGGGCTTATTCCTGGCACATTCCATTCTAATTTGCAACCTAGAACACGACTTCCATTGAGGCTCTGTGGGCCTAGTAACCACAGTTGGTAAAGGAGAACTGCTGCCGCCTTGTGGCCGTTTCACACAACAGCAGCTCAAAACGCAGTGCTGACGGTTGCTTGATAGTCAACATAATTGCACGCCTGTAAATGACACCTGCCCTCTAATCAAATCCTTGGGTCGTAAATCGAGCAAAAATCACAAAAGACGTGCATATTTCAAAACGACATATTCAAGAGGCATATTTTATGCACATTTTTATTATTTTTCTTTTTTTCTGGTGTTAAAAAATAGGGCATGGAAAAACGCTCAACATCAGGAATTAATAAAGCCATGCAAATCCAGTCTACAAAAACGTTCACCTCACAGCCGTCAGAATGATCATCAGCAAAAACGTCTACAAAGGGTAAATGCTGAAGGGGTTTTAGACAACTGTGTACCCTCTAGCTGCTGGTGGGATGTAAGCTGGTAACAGCCAGTACTGAGACCAGAATGGACGTGTGTTTAAAGGTGAAAATTGTGCTACCATGTGATCTGGTAGGCCCAGTGATGGGCCTAACACCTGAGTAGACCAGAATCAAAAAGACACAGGCTGGAAATCCTGCACTGCAGCAACATGTACCATAGCCAAGACCTGGAAGAAACCAAAATGTCCATCAACAGAAAAATGCACCAAGAAGAAGTCGTCCATGTACACAATGGAATATTAGCCATGGAAAAGCATGGAACAGTGCCGTGGGCACCACCATAGAAGGATCTAGAGATAATCACCCAGCTTGAACTAAGAAAGAAACTGAAAGACAGGTATCCTATTACATCACTTATAGGTGCTATGTAAAACTTGATACCCATGAAATAATTTCCAAGAGAAGGACACTCATAGATTCAGAAAACCAAATTATGTTGAACCAAAGGGAAAGGTGTAAGGAATGTACGAATTAGGATATGGGGGTTAACAGACATGTACTAATACATGTGAAATATATAATCATAAAATACCTATGCAATGCCAAGAGAGGTCTACTCAACACTCTGGAATAAACTACACGGGAAAGGATCCAACGATGAAGAGATCGAAACATAGACATAATGAACCACATTCTGTACACCTAGAACACACACAACATTTTTCTCAAATTTGCTCTGAATAAAAATTAAATATAAAAAACAAACAAGAAGTAACAAGATATAAGCTCTTGGGGGTTTGCCCTGGCACATTCCACTCTAATTTGCAGCCTACCAACACGATTTCCAGGAAAGCTCTGTTGCCCCAAAACCCACAGTTGGAAATGTAGAAATGCTGCCGCCTCGTGGCCGTTTCACGCAAGAGCGGCTGCAAAACCACAGTTAAGGGTCACTTAACATTCACAAGGACTCAGGGCTGTAAAGGACACCTGCCCTCAAAAATTGTGCTGAGGTATGGAATGGCCAAAAAAATTCAAAACTGGCAAATTTTTTGTGGAGATACTATGAAGAGGTAAGTTTTACTCACGATTTTTCCAAAAAAAAGCAAAATGGATAAAAGCTCAACATCAGGTATTATCAGACTCATGCAAATTTAGCCTACAAAAAGGTTTCAACTCACGCAACTCAACTACCATCAGCAAAAAGTCTACAAACAATAAATGCTGAAGGTGTTTTAGAGAATTGTGTACCCTCTAGCTGCTGGTGAGATGTAAAGTGGTAAGAGCCAATAATGAGAACAGAAAGGAGCTGCGTTTAAAAGTAAAAATGGAGCCAGCATTCCATTCAGCAGGCCCAGCGCTGAGCCTCTCACCTGAGAAGACCAGAGTCGAGAAGGCACAGGCTGCAACATCTGCACTGCAGGAGTTTTCACAATAGCCAAGACACGGAAGCAACCAAAATGTCCATCAACAGATGAATGGATACAGAACAAGTGGTCCATGAACAAAATGGAATATTAGCCATGGAAAACAGTGAAACACTGCTCTTTGAGGCACCACAGATGAGCCTAGAGATAATCACAGAACATAAGGTAAGTCGGAAAGCAAAAGACATATCCTAGGATATCACTTATAGGCGTTATCTAACAACTGACACAAATGAACGTATTTTCACAGAGAAAGACACTCACAGACAAAGAAAACAAATTATTCTTATGTTAAAGGAAAGGTGGGGGCAATGGAAAATTAAGATTAGGGTTACCATACGTGTACAAACACCTACTAAATAGATATATCAAAAAGACCGATCATATAGCAAGGGAGGTCTATGGAACACTCGGCAATAATTTACATGGGAAGAGAATCTGTACATGAATATATATATATATATATGTATATATATATATGTGTGTGTGTGTGTGTGTATATATATATATATATATATATATACATATATATATATATAGTGTTCAAATGAACCAGATTTTGTATACATAAGACAAACAATATTCTAATCATTACCCTGATTTAAAAAATTAAAACAACGAACAAGAAATAATGGGACATAAACTTACCGGGGCTTTTCCTGGCACATTCCATTCTCATTTACAACCTGGGAACTCGACTTCCAGAAAGGCTGTGCTGCCCTAGTAACCAGAATTGGGAATGCAGAAATGCTGCCACCTTGTGGCTGTTTCCCACAACAGCAGCTTTCAACCCAGTGCTAATGGTCACTAAATATTCACACTCATTGCAGGCCTGTAAATGACACCTGCTGAAAAAAAAGAATCCTGGGTTCGAAAATTGACAAAAAAATTCAAAAGAGGGCAGCCTTCCCAGAAGACAATTTCAAGAGGTTTATTGTACTCACAGTTTTATCTGTTTTTGTTTAACAGAAATAAAAAAAGGCGTTGAATAATGCTGAACATTAGGAATTATTAGAGACATGCAAATCCAAATTACAAAAGCCTATCAGCTCACACCAGTCAGAATGGCAATCAGCAAAACTTCTGCAAACAATAAATGCTGAAGGGGTTGTGGAGAAATGCATTCCCTCGGCTCTAAGTGGGACATGGTAAGAGCCAGTAATGAAAACACAAAAGAGGTGCCTTGAAAAGGTAAATATTGAGCTACCATTCAATCAAGCATACCCACTGCTGGGCCTATTGCCTGAGAGGATGAGAATCAAACAGACACAGGCTGGCAATCCTGCACTCCAGCAATATTTACCATAGCCAACATTTGGAAGCAACGAAAGTGACCGTCAACAGAGGAATGCAGGAAGAAGTAGTGGTCCATGTACACAATGGAATATTACTCCAATAAAAACAAATATAAATTCAATTTTAAAAACCAAACATAAGCAAGGAGACATCAGCTTTTGGGGGTTTATGCGGGCACATTCCACTCTAATGTATAACCGAGGAACACCACGGGCAGGAAGGTCTGTTTCCCTTGTTCCCAGAGTGGGGCAAGTGGAAATACTGCCGCCCAATGGCCGTTACCTGCAACAGCAGCTTTAAAACCTGTGCTGAGGGTCACTTCATATGCACAAGTACTGGAGGGCTGTAAATGAAACCTGACCTCAAAATGTCTTCAGGGAGGTAATGGCCAAAATATTTTGAAATGTGGCACATACTCCAAGAAATCCATTTGAAGAGGTAAGCTGTACTCACAGTTTGAAGAAAAATAGGGCATGACTGAAAGCTGAATTTCAAGGGATTATGAGACGCATGCAAATCCAACCAAAAGGAGGTATCAACTCACACCACTCAAAATAAACATCATCAGAAACACTACAAAAAATAAATGTTGAAGGGGTTGTGGAGAAGTGCATACCCTCAACGTTAGGTGGGACGTAAGCTGGTAAGCGTCACTAATGAGAACAGAATGGAGGTGACTTTACAAGGTAAAAATCTGGCTACCATATGATCCAGCAGGCCCATCCTGGGCCTATAACCGAAGATACACAATTGGAAAGACACAGTCAGGCAAATGTGCATTGCAGCAGTATAACAATAGCCAAGACATGGAAGCAACCAAAAAGTCCATCAACAGATGAGTGGACAAAGAAGAAGTGGAACAGGTACAGATAGAATATTAGCCAAGGAGACAAATGACACAATGCCATTTTCAGCACCGTAGATGAGTCTGGAAGTAATCACGCAACTTGCAGTAAGTCAGAAAGTGAAAGACACATATCCTATATCACTTATAGGTGTTACCTAAAAATTGATACCAGTGAAGATATTTGCACAGAGACAGGCAGTGAGACATTCATTAAACAAACTTAGGGTTCACCAATGGAAAGATGTGAGGATTGGATACATTAGGATGTCAGGGTAAACAGAGATATACAAACAGGTGAAGTATATAATCACCGAAAACCTACGGAATACCAAGGGAAGACTACTCAACATTGAGTCATAACCTACATGGGAAAAGGATCCAAATGACAATGGATATATGTGTGTGTGTGTGTGTGTGTGTGTGTGTGTGTGTGTAAAACAACCACATCTTGCACACCTAGATCAAAACATCGTAATCAAACTTGCTGTGATAAAAAATGAAAATTACATTTACAAAACGAACAAGAAGTAGTGAGATATAAACTTAAGGGGCTTATTCCTGGCACATTCCATTCTAATTTGCAACCTAGAACACGACTTCCATTGAGGCTCTGTGGGCCTAGTAACCACAGTTGGTAAAGGAGAACTGCTGCCGCCTTGTGGCCGTTTCACACAACAGCAGCTCAAAACGCAGTGCTGACGGTTGCTTGATAGTCAACATAATTGCACGCCTGTAAATGACACCTGCCCTCTAATCAAATCCTTGGGTCGTAAGTCGAGCAAAAATCACAAAAGACGTGCATATTTCAAAACGACATATTCAAGAGGCATATTTTATGCACATTTTTATTATTTTTCTTTTTTTCTGGTGTTAAAAAATAGGGCATGGAAAAACGCTCAACATCAGGAATTAATAAAGCCATGCAAATCCAGTCTACAAAAACGTTCACCTCACAGCCGTCAGAATGATCATCAGCAAAAACGTCTACAAAGGGTAAATGCTGAAGGGGTTTTAGACAACTGTGTACCCTCTAGCTGCTGGTGGGATGTAAGCTGGTAACAGCCAGTACTGAGACCAGAATGGACGTGTGTTTAAAGGTGAAAATTGTGCTACCATGTGATCTGGTAGGCCCAGTGATGGGCCTAACACCTGAGTAGACCAGAATCAAAAAGACACAGGCTGGAAATCCTGCACTGCAGCAACATGTACCATAGCCAAGACCTGGAAGAAACCAAAATGTCCATCAACAGAAAAATGCACCAAGAAGAAGTCGTCCATGTACACAATGGAATATTAGCCATGGAAAAGCATGGAACAGTGCCGTGGGCACCACCATAGAAGGATCTAGAGATAATCACCCAGCTTGAACTAAGAAAGAAACCGAAAGACAGGTATCCTATTACATCACTTATAGGTGCTATGTAAAACTTGATACCCATGAAATAATTTCCAAGAGAAGGACACTCATAGATTCAGAAAACCAAATTATGTTGAACCAAAGGGAAAGGTGTAAGGAATGTACGAATTAGGATATGGGGGTTAACAGACATGTACTAATACATGTGAAATATATAATCATAAAATACCTATGCAATGCCAAGAGAGGTCTACTCAACACTCTGGAATAAACTACACGGGAAAGGATCCAACGATGAAGAGATCGAAACATAGACATAATGAACCACATTCTGTACACCTAGAACACACACAACATTTTTCTCAAATTTGCTCTGAATAAAAATTAAATATAAAAAACAAACAAGAAGTAACAAGATATAAGCTCTTGGGGGTTTGCCCTGGCACATTCCACTCTAATTTGCAGCCTACCAACACGATTTCCAGGAAAGCTCTGTTGCCCCAAAACCCACAGTTGGAAATGTAGAAATGCTGCCGCCTCGTGGCCGTTTCACGCAAGAGCGGCTGCAAAACCACAGTTAAGGGTCACTTAACATTCACAAGGACTCAGGGCTGTAAAGGACACCTGCCCTCAAAAATTGTGCTGAGGTATGGAATGGCCAAAAAAATTCAAAACTGGCAAATTTTTTGTGGAGATACTATGAAGAGGTAAGTTTTACTCACGATTTTTCCAAAAAAAAGCAAAATGGATAAAAGCTCAACATCAGGTATTATCAGACTCATGCAAATTTAGCCTACAAAAAGGTTTCAACTCACGCAACTCAACTACCATCAGCAAAAAGTCTACAAACAATAAATGCTGAAGGTGTTTTAGAGAATTGTGTACCCTCTAGCTGCTGGTGAGATGTAAAGTGGTAAGAGCCAATAATGAGAACAGAAAGGAGCTGCGTTTAAAAGTAAAAATGGAGCCAGCATTCCATTCAGCAGGCCCAGCGCTGAGCCTCTCACCTGAGAAGACCAGAGTCGAGAAGGCACAGGCTGCAACATCTGCACTGCAGGAGTTTTCACAATAGCCAAGACACGGAAGCAACCAAAATGTCCATCAACAGATGAATGGATACAGAACAAGTGGTCCATGAACAAAATGGAATATTAGCCATGGAAAACAGTGAAACACTGCTCTTTGAGGCACCACAGATGAGCCTAGAGATAATCACAGAACATAAGGTAAGTCGGAAAGCAAAAGACATATCCTAGGATATCACTTATAGGCGTTATCTAACAACTGACACAAATGAACGTATTTTCACAGAGAAAGACACTCACAGACAAAGAAAACAAATTATTCTTATGTTAAAGGAAAGGTGGGGGCAATGGAAAATTAAGATTAGGGTTACCATACGTGTACAAACACCTACTAAATAGATATATCAAAAAGACCGATCATATAGCAAGGGAGGTCTATGGAACACTCGGCAATAATTTACATGGGAAGAGAATCTGTACATGAATATATATATATATATATGTATATATATATATGTGTGTGTGTGTGTGTGTATATATATATATATATATATATATACATATATATATATATAGTGTTCAAATGAACCAGATTTTGTATACATAAGACAAACAATATTCTAATCATTACCCTGATTTAAAAAATTAAAACAACGAACAAGAAATAATGGGACATAAACTTACCGGGGCTTTTCCTGGCACATTCCATTCTCATTTACAACCTGGGAACTCGACTTCCAGAAAGGCTGTGCTGCCCTAGTAACCAGAATTGGGAATGCAGAAATGCTGCCACCTTGTGGCTGTTTCCCACAACAGCAGCTTTCAACCCAGTGCTAATGGTCACTAAATATTCACACTCATTGCAGGCCTGTAAATGACACCTGCTGAAAAAAAAGAATCCTGGGTTCGAAAATTGACAAAAAAATTCAAAAGAGGGCAGCCTTCCCAGAAGACAATTTCAAGAGGTTTATTGTACTCACAGTTTTATCTGTTTTTGTTTAACAGAAATAAAAAAAGGCGTTGAATAATGCTGAACATTAGGAATTATTAGAGACATGCAAATCCAAATTACAAAAGCCTATCAGCTCACACCAGTCAGAATGGCAATCAGCAAAACTTCTGCAAACAATAAATGCTGAAGGGGTTGTGGAGAAATGCATTCCCTCGGCTCTAAGTGGGACATGGTAAGAGCCAGTAATGAAAACACAAAAGAGGTGCCTTGAAAAGGTAAATATTGAGCTACCATTCAATCAAGCATACCCACTGCTGGGCCTATTGCCTGAGAGGATGAGAATCAAACAGACACAGGCTGGCAATCCTGCACTCCAGCAATATTTACCATAGCCAACATTTGGAAGCAACGAAAGTGACCGTCAACAGAGGAATGCAGGAAGAAGTAGTGGTCCATGTACACAATGGAATATTACTCCAATAAAAACAAATATAAATTCAATTTTAAAAACCAAACATAAGCAAGGAGACATCAGCTTTTGGGGGTTTATGCGGGCACATTCCACTCTAATGTATAACCGAGGAACACCACGGGCAGGAAGGTCTGTTTCCCTTGTTCCCAGAGTGGGGCAAGTGGAAATACTGCCGCCCAATGGCCGTTACCTGCAACAGCAGCTTTAAAACCTGTGCTGAGGGTCACTTCATATGCACAAGTACTGGAGGGCTGTAAATGAAACCTGACCTCAAAATGTCTTCAGGGAGGTAATGGCCAAAATATTTTGAAATGTGGCACATACTCCAAGAAATCCATTTGAAGAGGTAAGCTGTACTCACAGTTTGAAGAAAAATAGGGCATGACTGAAAGCTGAATTTCAAGGGATTATGAGACGCATGCAAATCCAACCAAAAGGAGGTATCAACTCACACCACTCAAAATAAACATCATCAGAAACACTACAAAAAATAAATGTTGAAGGGGTTGTGGAGAAGTGCATACCCTCAACGTTAGGTGGGACGTAAGCTGGTAAGCGTCACTAATGAGAACAGAATGGAGGTGACTTTACAAGGTAAAAATCTGGCTACCATATGATCCAGCAGGCCCATCCTGGGCCTATAACCGAAGATACACAATTGGAAAGACACAGTCAGGCAAATGTGCATTGCAGCAGTATAACAATAGCCAAGACATGGAAGCAACCAAAAAGTCCATCAACAGATGAGTGGACAAAGAAGAAGTGGAACAGGTACAGATAGAATATTAGCCAAGGAGACAAATGACACAATGCCATTTTCAGCACCGTAGATGAGTCTGGAAGTAATCACGCAACTTGCAGTAAGTCAGAAAGTGAAAGACACATATCCTATATCACTTATAGGTGTTACCTAAAAATTGATACCAGTGAAGATATTTGCACAGAGACAGGCAGTGAGACATTCATTAAACAAACTTAGGGTTCACCAATGGAAAGATGTGAGGATTGGATACATTAGGATGTCAGGGTAAACAGAGATATACAAACAGGTGAAGTATATAATCACCGAAAACCTACGGAATACCAAGGGAAGACTACTCAACATTGAGTCATAACCTACATGGGAAAGGGATCCAAATGACAATGGATATATGTGTGTGTGTGTGTGTGTGTGTGTGTGTGTGTGTGTGTGTGTGTGTAAAACAACCACATCTTGCACACCTAGAACAATCAAAACATCGTAAT
Organism: Leucopleurus acutus; assembly: GCF_964270905.1. Classification (NCBI taxonomy): domain Eukaryota; kingdom Metazoa; phylum Chordata; class Mammalia; order Artiodactyla; family Delphinidae; genus Leucopleurus; species Leucopleurus acutus. Next base: position 116,046,476 of record NC_139150.1, on the reverse strand, counting down.
CAAACTTGCTGTGATAAAAAATGAAAATTACATTTACAAAACGAACAAGAAGTAGTGAGATATAAACTTAAGGGGCTTATTCCTGGCACATTCCATTCTAATTTGCAACCTAGAACACGACTTCCATTGAGGCTCTGTGGGCCTAGTAACCACAGTTGGTAAAGGAGAACTGCTGCCGCCTTGTGGCCGTTTCACACAACAGCAGCTCAAAACGCAGTGCTGACGGTTGCTTGATAGTCAACATAATTGCACGCCTGTAAATGACACCTGCCCTCTAATCAAATCCTTGGGTCGTAAGTCGAGCAAAAATCACAAAAGACGTGCATATTTCAAAACGACATATTCAAGAGGCATATTTTATGCACATTTTTATTATTTTTCTTTTTTTCTGGTGTTAAAAAATAGGGCATGGAAAAACGCTCAACATCAGGAATTAATAAAGCCATGCAAATCCAGTCTACAAAAACGTTCACCTCACAGCCGTCAGAATGATCATCAGCAAAAACGTCTACAAAGGGTAAATGCTGAAGGGGTTTTAGACAACTGTGTACCCTCTAGCTGCTGGTGGGATGTAAGCTGGTAACAGCCAGTACTGAGACCAGAATGGACGTGTGTTTAAAGGTGAAAATTGTGCTACCATGTGATCTGGTAGGCCCAGTGATGGGCCTAACACCTGAGTAGACCAGAATCAAAAAGACACAGGCTGGAAATCCTGCACTGCAGCAACATGTACCATAGCCAAGACCTGGAAGAAACCAAAATGTCCATCAACAGAAAAATGCACCAAGAAGAAGTCGTCCATGTACACAATGGAATATTAGCCATGGAAAAGCATGGAACAGTGCCGTGGGCACCACCATAGAAGGATCTAGAGATAATCACCCAGCTTGAACTAAGAAAGAAACCGAAAGACAGGTATCCTATTACATCACTTATAGGTGCTATGTAAAACTTGATACCCATGAAATAATTTCCAAGAGAAGGACACTCATAGATTCAGAAAACCAAATTATGTTGAACCAAAGGGAAAGGTGTAAGGAATGTACGAATTAGGATATGGGGGTTAACAGACATGTACTAATACATGTGAAATATATAATCATAAAATACCTATGCAATGCCAAGAGAGGTCTACTCAACACTCTGGAATAAACTACACGGGAAAGGATCCAACGATGAAGAGATCGAAACATAGACATAATGAACCACATTCTGTACACCTAGAACACACACAACATTATTCTCAAATTTGCTCTGAATAAAAATTAAATATAAAAAACAAACAAGAAGTAACAAGATATAAGCTCTTGGGGGTTTGCCCTGGCACATTCCACTCTAATTTGCAGCCTACCAACACGATTTCCAGGAAAGCTCTGTTGCCCCAAAACCCACAGTTGGAAATGTAGAAATGCTGCCGCCTCGTGGCCGTTTCACGCAAGAGCGGCTGCAAAACCACAGTTAAGGGTCACTTAACATTCACAAGGACTCAGGGCTGTAAAGGACACCTGCCCTCAAAAATTGTGCTGAGGTATGGAATGGCCAAAAAAATTCAAAACTGGCAAATTTTTTGTGGAGATACTATGAAGAGGTAAGTTTTACTCACGATTTTTCCAAAAAAAAGCAAAATGGATAAAAGCTCAACATCAGGTATTATCAGACTCATGCAAATTTAGCCTACAAAAAGGTTTCAACTCACGCAACTCAACTACCATCAGCAAAAAGTCTACAAACAATAAATGCTGAAGGTGTTTTAGAGAATTGTGTACCCTCTAGCTGCTGGTGAGATGTAAAGTGGTAAGAGCCAATAATGAGAACAGAAAGGAGCTGCGTTTAAAAGTAAAAATGGAGCCAGCATTCCATTCAGCAGGCCCAGCGCTGAGCCTCTCACCTGAGAAGACCAGAGTCGAGAAGGCACAGGCTGCAACATCTGCACTGCAGGAGTTTTCACAATAGCCAAGACACGGAAGCAACCAAAATGTCCATCAACAGATGAATGGATACAGAACAAGTGGTCCATGAACAAAATGGAATATTAGCCATGGAAAACAGTGAAACACTGCTCTTTGAGGCACCACAGATGAGCCTAGAGATAATCACAGAACATAAGGTAAGTCGGAAAGCAAAAGACATATCCTAGGATATCACTTATAGGCGTTATCTAACAACTGACACAAATGAACGTATTTTCACAGAGAAAGACACTCACAGACAAAGAAAACAAATTATTCTTATGTTAAAGGAAAGGTGGGGGCAATGGAAAATTAAGATTAGGGTTACCATACGTGTACAAACACCTACTAAATAGATATATCAAAAAGACCGATCATATAGCAAGGGAGGTCTATGGAACACTCGGCAATAATTTACATGGGAAGAGAATCTGTACATGAATATATATATATATATATGTATATATATATATATATGTGTGTGTGTGTGTGTGTATATATATATATATATATATATACATATATATATATATAGTGTTCAAATGAACCAGATTTTGTATACATAAGACAAACAATATTCTAATCATTACCCTGATTTAAAAAATTAAAACAACGAACAAGAAATAATGGGACATAAACTTACCGGGGCTTTTCCTGGCACATTCCATTCTCATTTACAACCTGGGAACTCGACTTCCAGAAAGGCTGTGCTGCCCTAGTAACCAGAATTGGGAATGCAGAAATGCTGCCACCTTGTGGCTGTTTCCCACAACAGCAGCTTTCAACCCAGTGCTAATGGTCACTAAATATTCACACTCATTGCAGGCCTGTAAATGACACCTGCTGAAAAAAAAGAATCCTGGGTTCGAAAATTGACAAAAAAATTCAAAAGAGGGCAGCCTTCCCAGAAGACAATTTCAAGAGGTTTATTGTACTCACAGTTTTATCTGTTTTTGTTTAACAGAAATAAAAAAAGGCGTTGAATAATGCTGAACATTAGGAATTATTAGAGACATGCAAATCCAAATTACAAAAGCCTATCAGCTCACACCAGTCAGAATGGCAATCAGCAAAACTTCTGCAAACAATAAATGCTGAAGGGGTTGTGGAGAAATGCATTCCCTCGGCTCTAAGTGGGACATGGTAAGAGCCAGTAATGAAAACACAAAAGAGGTGCCTTGAAAAGGTAAATATTGAGCTACCATTCAATCAAGCATACCCACTGCTGGGCCTATTGCCTGAGAGGATGAGAATCAAACAGACACAGGCTGGCAATCCTGCACTCCAGCAATATTTACCATAGCCAACATTTGGAAGCAACGAAAGTGACCGTCAACAGAGGAATGCAGGAAGAAGTAGTGGTCCATGTACACAATGGAATATTACTCCAATAAAAACAAATATAAATTCAATTTTAAAAACCAAACATAAGCAAGGAGACATCAGCTTTTGGGGGTTTATGCGGGCACATTCCACTCTAATGTATAACCGAGGAACACCACGGGCAGGAAGGTCTGTTTCCCTTGTTCCCAGAGTGGGGCAAGTGGAAATACTGCCGCCCAATGGCCGTTACCTGCAACAGCAGCTTTAAAACCTGTGCTGAGGGTCACTTCATATGCACAAGTACTGGAGGGCTGTAAATGAAACCTGACCTCAAAATGTCTTCAGGGAGGTAATGGCCAAAATATTTTGAAATGTGGCACATACTCCAAGAAATCCATTTGAAGAGGTAAGCTGTACTCACAGTTTGAAGAAAAATAGGGCATGACTGAAAGCTGAATTTCAAGGGATTATGAGACGCATGCAAATCCAACCAAAAGGAGGTATCAACTCACACCACTCAAAATAAACATCATCAGAAACACTACAAAAAATAAATGTTGAAGGGGTTGTGGAGAAGTGCATACCCTCAACGTTAGGTGGGACGTAAGCTGGTAAGCGTCACTAATGAGAACAGAATGGAGGTGACTTTACAAGGTAAAAATCTGGCTACCATATGATCCAGCAGGCCCATCCTGGGCCTATAACCGAAGATACACAATTGGAAAGACACAGTCAGGCAAATGTGCATTGCAGCAGTATAACAATAGCCAAGACATGGAAGCAACCAAAAAGTCCATCAACAGATGAGTGGACAAAGAAGAAGTGGAACAGGTACAGATAGAATATTAGCCAAGGAGACAAATGACACAATGCCATTTTCAGCACCGTAGATGAGTCTGGAAGTAATCACGCAACTTGCAGTAAGTCAGAAAGTGAAAGACACATATCCTATATCACTTATAGGTGTTACCTAAAAATTGATACCAGTGAAGATATTTGCACAGAGACAGGCAGTGAGACATTCATTAAACAAACTTAGGGTTCACCAATGGAAAGATGTGAGGATTGGATACATTAGGATGTCAGGGTAAACAGAGATATACAAACAGGTGAAGTATATAATCACCGAAAACCTACGGAATACCAAGGGAAGACTACTCAACATTGAGTCATAACCTACATGGGAAAAGGATCCAAATGACAATGGATATATGTGTGTGTGTGTGTGTGTGTGTGTGTAAAACAACCACATCTTGCACACCTAGAACAATCAAAACATCGTAATCAAACTTGCTGTGATAAAAAATGAAAATTACATTTACAAAACGAACAAGAAGTAGTGAGATATAAACTTAAGGGGCTTCTTCCTGGCACATTCCATTCTAATTTGCAACCTAGAACACGACTTCCATTGAGGCTCTGTGGGCCTAGTAACCACAGTTGGTAAAGGAGAACTGCTGCCGCCTTGTGGCCGTTTCACACAACAGCAGCTCAAAACGCAGTGCTGACGGTTGCTTGATAGTCAACATAATTGCACGCCTGTAAATGACACCTGCCCTCTAATCAAATCCTTGGGTCGTAAGTCGAGCAAAAATCACAAAAGACGTGCATATTTCAAAACGACATATTCAAGAGGCATATTTTATGCACATTTTTATTATTTTTCTTTTTTTCTGGTGTTAAAAAATAGGGCATGGAAAAACGCTCAACATCAGGAATTAATAAAGCCATGCAAATCCAGTCTACAAAAACGTTCACCTCACAGCCGTCAGAATGATCATCAGCAAAAACGTCTACAAAGGGTAAATGCTGAAGGGGTTTTAGACAACTGTGTACCCTCTAGCTGCTGGTGGGATGTAAGCTGGTAACAGCCAGTACTGAGACCAGAATGGACGTGTGTTTAAAGGTGAAAATTGTGCTACCATGTGATCTGGTAGGCCCAGTGATGGGCCTAACACCTGAGTAGACCAGAATCAAAAAGACACAGGCTGGAAATCCTGCACTGCAGCAACATGTACCATAGCCAAGACCTGGAAGAAACCAAAATGTCCATCAACAGAAAAATGCACCAAGAAGAAGTCGTCCATGTACACAATGGAATATTAGCCATGGAAAAGCATGGAACAGTGCCGTGGGCACCACCATAGAAGGATCTAGAGATAATCACCCAGCTTGAACTAAGAAAGAAACCGAAAGACAGGTATCCTATTACATCACTTATAGGTGCTATGTAAAACTTGATACCCATGAAATAATTTCCAAGAGAAGGACACTCATAGATTCAGAAAACCAAATTATGTTGAACCAAAGGGAAAGGTGTAAGGAATGTACGAATTAGGATATGGGGGTTAATAGACATGTACTAATACATGTGAAATATATAATCATAAAATACCTATGCAATGCCAAGAGAGGTCTACTCAACACTCTGGAATAAACTACACGGGAAAGGATCCAACGATGAAGAGATCGAAACATAGACATAATGAACCACATTCTGTACACCTAGAACACACACAACATTTTTCTCAAATTTGCTCTGAATAAAAATTAAATATAAAAAACAAACAAGAAGTAACAAGATATAAGCTCTTGGGGGTTTGCCCTGGCACATTCCACTCTAATTTGCAGCCTACCAACACGATTTCCAGGAAAGCTCTGTTGCCCCAAAACCCACAGTTGGAAATGTAGAAATGCTGCCGCCTCGTGGCCGTTTCACGCAAGAGCGGCTGCAAAACCACAGTTAAGGGTCACTTAACATTCACAAGGACTCAGGGCTGTAAAGGACACCTGCCCTCAAAAATTGTGCTGAGGTATGGAATGGCCAAAAAAATTCAAAACTGGCAAATTTTTTGTGGAGATACTATGAAGAGGTAAGTTTTACTCACGATTTTTCCAAAAAAAAGCAAAATGGATAAAAGCTCAACATCAGGTATTATCAGACTCATGCAAATTTAGCCTACAAAAAGGTTTCAACTCACGCAACTCAACTACCATCAGCAAAAAGTCTACAAACAATAAATGCTGAAGGTGTTTTAGAGAATTGTGTACCCTCTAGCTGCTGGTGAGATGTAAAGTGGTAAGAGCCAATAATGAGAACAGAAAGGAGCTGCGTTTAAAAGTAAAAATGGAGCCAGCATTCCATTCAGCAGGCCCAGCGCTGAGCCTCTCACCTGAGAAGACCAGAGTCGAGAAGGCACAGGCTGCAACATCTGCACTGCAGGAGTTTTCACAATAGCCAAGACACGGAAGCAACCAAAATGTCCATCAACAGATGAATGGATACAGAACAAGTGGTCCATGAACAAAATGGAATATTAGCCATGGAAAACAGTGAAACACTGCTCTTTGAGGCACCACAGATGAGCCTAGAGATAATCACAGAACATAAGGTAAGTCGGAAAGCAAAAGACATATCCTAGGATATCACTTATAGGCGTTATCTAACAACTGACACAAATGAACGTATTTTCACAGAGAAAGACACTCACAGACAAAGAAAACAAATTATTCTTATGTTAAAGGAAAGGTGGGGGCAATGGAAAATTAAGATTAGGGTTACCATACGTGTACAAACACCTACTAAATAGATATATCAAAAAGACCGATCATATAGCAAGGGAGGTCTATGGAACACTCGGCAATAATTTACATGGGAAGAGAATCTGTACATGAATATATATATATATATATGTATATATATATATATGTGTGTGTGTGTGTGTGTATATATATATATATATATATACATATATATATATATATAGTGTTCAAATGAACCAGATTTTGTATACATAAGACAAACAATATTCTAATCATTACCCTGATTTAAAAAATTAAAACAACGAACAAGAAATAATGGGACATAAACTTACCGGGGCTTTTCCTGGCACATTCCATTCTCATTTACAACCTGGGAACTCGACTTCCAGAAAGGCTGTGCTGCCCTAGTAACCAGAATTGGGAATGCAGAAATGCTGCCACCTTGTGGCTGTTTCCCACAACAGCAGCTTTCAACCCAGTGCTAATGGTCACTAAATATTCACACTCATTGCAGGCCTGTAAATGACACCTGCTGAAAAAAAAGAATCCTGGGTTCGAAAATTGACAAAAAAATTCAAAAGAGGGCAGCCTTCCCAGAAGACAATTTCAAGAGGTTTATTGTACTCACAGTTTTATCTGTTTTTGTTTAACAGAAATAAAAAAAGGCGTTGAATAATGCTGAACATTAGGAATTATTAGAGACATGCAAATCCAAATTACAAAAGCCTATCAGCTCACACCAGTCAGAATGGCAATCAGCAAAACTTCTGCAAACAATAAATGCTGAAGGGGTTGTGGAGAAATGCATTCCCTCGGCTCTAAGTGGGACATGGTAAGAGCCAGTAATGAAAACACAAAAGAGGTGCCTTGAAAAGGTAAATATTGAGCTACCATTCAATCAAGCATACCCACTGCTGGGCCTATTGCCTGAGAGGATGAGAATCAAACAGACACAGGCTGGCAATCCTGCACTCCAGCAATATTTACCATAGCCAACATTTGGAAGCAACGAAAGTGACCGTCAACAGAGGAATGCAGGAAGAAGTAGTGGTCCATGTACACAATGGAATATTACTCCAATAAAAACAAATATAAATTCAATTTTAAAAACCAAACATAAGCAAGGAGACATCAGCTTTTGGGGGTTTATGCGGGCACATTCCACTCTAATGTATAACCGAGGAACACCACGGGCAGGAAGGTCTGTTTCCCTTGTTCCCAGAGTGGGGCAAGTGGAAATACTGCCGCCCAATGGCCGTTACCTGCAACAGCAGCTTTAAAACCTGTGCTGAGGGTCACTTCATATGCACAAGTACTGGAGGGCTGTAAATGAAACCTGACCTCAAAATGTCTTCAGGGAGGTAATGGCCAAAATATTTTGAAATGTGGCACATACTCCAAGAAATCCATTTGAAGAGGTAAGCTGTACTCACAGTTTGAAGAAAAATAGGGCATGACTGAAAGCTGAATTTCAAGGGATTATGAGACGCATGCAAATCCAACCAAAAGGAGGTATCAACTCACACCACTCAAAATAAACATCATCAGAAACACTACAAAAAATAAATGTTGAAGGGGTTGTGGAGAAGTGCATACCCTCAACGTTAGGTGGGACGTAAGCTGGTAAGCGTCACTAATGAGAACAGAATGGAGGTGACTTTACAAGGTAAAAATCTGGCTACCATATGATCCAGCAGGCCCATCCTGGGCCTATAACCGAAGATACACAATTGGAAAGACACAGTCAGGCAAATGTGCATTGCAGCAGTATAACAATAGCCAAGACATGGAAGCAACCAAAAAGTCCATCAACAGATGAGTGGACAAAGAAGAAGTGGAACAGGTACAGATAGAATATTAGCCAAGGAGACAAATGACACAATGCCATTTTCAGCACCGTAGATGAGTCTGGAAGTAATCACGCAACTTGCAGTAAGTCAGAAAGTGAAAGACACATATCCTATATCACTTATAGGTGTTACCTAAAAATTGATACCAGTGAAGATATTTGCACAGAGACAGGCAGTGAGACATTCATTAAACAAACTTAGGGTTCACCAATGGAAAGATGTGAGGATTGGATACATTAGGATGTCAGGGTAAACAGAGATATACAAACAGGTGAAGTATATAATCACCGAAAACCTACGGAATACCAAGGGAAGACTACTCAACATTGAGTCATAACCTACATGGGAAAAGGATCCAAATGACAATGGATATATGTGTGTGTGTGTGTGTGTGTGTAAAACAACCACATCTTGCACACCTAGAACAATCAAAACATCGTAATCAAACTTGCTGTGATAAAAAATGAAAATTACATTTACAAAACGAACAAGAAGTAGTGAGATATAAACTTAAGGGGCTTCTTCCTGGCACATTCCATTCTAATTTGCAACCTAGAACACGACTTCCATTGAGGCTCTGTGGGCCTAGTAACCACAGTTGGTAAAGGAGAACTGCTGCCGCCTTGTGGCCGTTTCACACAACAGCAGCTCAAAACGCAGTGCTGACGGTTGCTTGATAGTCAACATAATTGCACGCCTGTAAATGACACCTGCCCTCTAATCAAATCCTTGGGTCGTAAATCGAGCAAAAATCACAAAAGACGTGCATATTTCAAAACGACATATTCAAGAGGCATATTTTATGCACATTTTTATTATTTTTCTTTTTTTCTGGTGTTAAAAAATAGGGCATGGAAAAACGCTCAACATCAGGAATTAATAAAGCCATGCAAATCCAGTCTACAAAAACGTTCACCTCACAGCCGTCAGAATGATCATCAGCAAAAACGTCTACAAAGGGTAAATGCTGAAGGGGTTTTAGACAACTGTGTACCCTCTAGCTGCTGGTGGGATGTAAGCTGGTAACAGCCAGTACTGAGACCAGAATGGACGTGTGTTTAAAGGTGAAAATTGTGCTACCATGTGATCTGGTAGGCCCAGTGATGGGCCTAACACCTGAGTAGACCAGAATCAAAAAGACACAGGCTGGAAATCCTGCACTGCAGCAACATGTACCATAGCCAAGACCTGGAAGAAACCAAAATGTCCATCAACAGAAAAATGCACCAAGAAGAAGTCGTCCATGTACACAATGGAATATTAGCCATGGAAAAGCATGGAACAGTGCCGTGGGCACCACCATAGAAGGATCTAGAGATAATCACCCAGCTTGAACTAAGAAAGAAACCGAAAGACAGGTATCCTATTACATCACTTATAGGTGCTATGTAAAACTTGATACCCATGAAATAATTTCCAAGAGAAGGACACTCATAGATTCAGAAAACCAAATTATGTTGAACCAAAGGGAAAGGTGTAAGGAATGTACGAATTAGGATATGGGGGTTAACAGACATGTACTAATACATGTGAAATATATAATCATAAAATACCTATGCAATGCCAAGAGAGGGCTACTCAACACTCTGGAATAAACTACACGGGAAAGGATCCAACGATGAAGAGATCGAAACATAGACATAATGAACCACATTCTGTACACCTAGAACACACACAACATTTTTCTCAAATTTGCTCTGAATAAAAATTAAATATAAAAAACAAACAAGAAGTAACAAGATATAAGCTCTTGGGGGTTTGCCCTGGCACATTCCACTCTAATTTGCAGCCTACCAACACGATTTCCAGGAAAGCTCTGTTGCCCCAAAACCCACAGTTGGAAATGTAGAAATGCTGCCGCCTCGTGGCCGTTTCACGCAAGAGCGGCTGCAAAACCACAGTTAAGGGTCACAACATTCACAAGGACTCAGGGCTGTAAAGGACACCTGCCCTCAAAAATTGTGCTGAGGTATGGAATGGCCAAAAAAATTCAAAACTGGCAAATTTTTTGTGGAGATACTATGAAGAGGTAAGTTTTACTCACGATTTTTCCAAAAAAAAGCAAAATGGATAAAAGCTCAACATCAGGTATTATTAGACTCATGCAAATTTAGCCTACAAAAAGGTTTCAACTCACGCAACTCAACTACCATCAGCAAAAAGTCTACAAACAATAAATGCTGAAGGTGTTTTAGAGAATTGTGTACCCTCTAGCTGCTGGTGAGATGTAAAGTGGTAAGAGCCAATAATGAGAACAGAAAGGAGCTGCGTTTAAAAGTAAAAATGGAGCCAGCATTCCATTCAGCAGGCCCAGCGCTGAGCCTCTCACCTGAGAAGACCAGAGTCGAGAAGGCACAGGCTGCAACATCTGCACTGCAGGAGTTTTCACAATAGCCAAGACACGGAAGCAACCAAAATGTCCATCAACAGATGAATGGATACAGAACAAGTGGTCCATGAACAAAATGGAATATTAGCCATGGAAAACAGTGAAACACTGCTCTTTGAGGCACCACAGATGAGCCTAGAGATAATCACAGAACATAAGGTAAGTCGGAAAGCAAAAGACATATCCTAGGATATCACTTATAGGCGTTATCTAACAACTGACACAAATGAACGTATTTTCACAGAGAAAGACACTCACAGACAAAGAAAACAAATTATTCTTATGTTAAAGGAAAGGTGGGGGCAATGGAAAATTAAGATTAGGGTTACCATACGTGTACAAACACCTACTAAATAGATATATCAAAAAGACCGATCATATAGCAAGGGAGGTCTATGGAACACTCGGCAATAATTTACATGGGAAGAGAATCTGTACATGAATATATATATATATATATGTATATATATATATATGTGTGTGTGTGTGTGTATATATATATATATATATATACATATATATATATATAGTGTTCAAATGAACCAGATTTTGTATACATAAGACAAACAATATTCTAATCATTACCCTGATTTAAAAAATTAAAACAACGAACAAGAAATAATGGGACATAAACTTACCGGGGCTTTTCCTGGCACATTCCATTCTCATTTACAACCTGGGAACTCGACTTCCAGAAAGGCTGTGCTGCCCTAGTAACCAGAATTGGGAATGCAGAAATGCTGCCACCTTGTGGCTGTTTCCCACAACAGCAGCTTTCAACCCAGTGCTAATGGTCACTAAATATTCACACTCATTGCAGGCCTGTAAATGACACCTGCTGAAAAAAAAGAATCCTGGGTTCGAAAATTGACAAAAAAATTCAAAAGAGGGCAGCCTTCCCAGAAGACAATTTCAAGAGGTTTATTGTACTCACAGTTTTATCTGTTTTTGTTTAACAGAAATAAAAAAAGGCGTTGAATAATGCTGAACATTAGGAATTATTAGAGACATGCAAATCCAAATTACAAAAGCCTATCAGCTCACACCAGTCAGAATGGCAATCAGCAAAACTTCTGCAAACAATAAATGCTGAAGGGGTTGTGGAGAAATGCATTCCCTCAGCTCTAAGTGGGACATGGTAAGAGCCAGTAATGAAAACACAAAAGAGGTGCCTTGAAAAGGTAAATATTGAGCTACCATTCAATCAAGCATACCCACTGCTGGGCCTATTGCCTGAGAGGATGAGAATCAAACAGACACAGGCTGGCAATCCTGCACTCCAGCAATATTTACCATAGCCAACATTTGGAAGCAACGAAAGTGACCGTCAACAGAGGAATGCAGGAAGAAGTAGTGGTCCATGTACACAATGGAATATTACTCCAATAAAAACAAATATAAATTCAATTTTAAAAACCAAACATAAGCAAGGAGACATCAGCTTTTGGGGGTTTATGCGGGCACATTCCACTCTAATGTATAACCGAGGAACACCACGGGCAGGAAGGTCTGTTTCCCTTGTTCCCAGAGTGGGGCAAGTGGAAATACTGCCGCCCAATGGCCGTTACCTGCAACAGCAGCTTTAAAACCTGTGCTGAGGGTCACTTCATATGCACAAGTACTGGAGGGCTGTAAATGAAACCTGACCTCAAAATGTCTTCAGGGAGGTAATGGCCAAAATATTTTGAAATGTGGCACATACTCCAAGAAATCCATTTGAAGAGGTAAGCTGTACTCACAGTTTGAAGAAAAATAGGGCATGACTGAAAGCTGAATTTCAAGGGATTATGAGACGCATGCAAATCCAACCAAAAGGAGGTATCAACTCACACCACTCAAAATAAACATCATCAGAAACACTACAAAAAATAAATGTTGAAGGGGTTGTGGAGAAGTGCATACCCTCAACGTTAGGTGGGACGTAAGCTGGTAAGCGTCACTAATGAGAACAGAATGGAGGTGACTTTACAAGGTAAAAATCTGGCTACCATATGATCCAGCAGGCCCATCCTGGGCCTATAACCGAAGATACACAATTGGAAAGACACAGTCAGGCAAATGTGCATTGCAGCAGTATAACAATAGCCAAGACATGGAAGCAACCAAAAAGTCCATCAACAGATGAGTGGACAAAGAAGAAGTGGAACAGGTACAGATAGAATATTAGCCAAGGAGACAAATGACACAATGCCATTTTCAGCACCGTAGATGAGTCTGGAAGTAATCACGCAACTTGCAGTAAGTCAGAAAGTGAAAGACACATATCCTATATCACTTATAGGTGTTACCTAAAAATTGATACCAGTGAAGATATTTGCACAGAGACAGGCAGTGAGACATTCATTAAACAAACTTAGGGTTCACCAATGGAAAGATGTGAGGATTGGATACATTAGGATGTCAGGGTAAACAGAGATATACAAACAGGTGAAGTATATAATCACCGAAAACCTACGGAATACCAAGGGAAGACTACTCAACATTGAGTCATAACCTACATGGGAAAAGGATCCAAATGACAATGGATATATGTGTGTGTGTGTGTGTGTGTGTGTGTGTAAAACAACCACATCTTGCACACCTAGAACAATCAAAACATCGTAATCAAACTTGCTGTGATAAAAAATGAAAATTACATTTACAAAACGAACAAGAAGTAGTGAGATATAAACTTAAGGGGCTTCTTCCTGGCACATTCCATTCTAATTTGCAACCTAGAACACGACTTCCATTGAGGCTCTGTGGGCCTAGTAACCACAGTTGGTAAAGGAGAACTGCTGCCGCCTTGTGGCCGTTTCACACAACAGCAGCTCAAAACGCAGTGCTGACGGTTGCTTGATAGTCAACATAATTGCACGCCTGTAAATGACACCTGCCCTCTAATCAAATCTTTGGGTCGTAAGTCGAGCAAAAATCACAAAAGACGTGCATATTTCAAAACGACATATTCAAGAGGCATATTTTATGCACATTTTTATTATTTTTCTTTTTTTCTGGTGTTAAAAAATAGGGCATGGAAAAACGCTCAACATCAGGAATTAATAAAGCCATGCAAATCCAGTCTACAAAAACGTTCACCTCACAGCCGTCAGAATGATCATCAGCAAAAACGTCTACAAAGGGTAAATGCTGAAGGGGTTTTAGACAACTGTGTACCCTCTAGCTGCTGGTGGGATGTAAGCTGGTAACAGCCAGTACTGAGACCAGAATGGACGTGTGTTTAAAGGTGAAAATTGTGCTACCATGTGATCTGGTAGGCCCAGTGATGGGCCTAACACCTGAGTAGACCAGAATCAAAAAGACACAGGCTGGAAATCCTGCACTGCAGCAACATGTACCATAGCCAAGACCTGGAAGAAACCAAAATGTCCATCAACAGAAAAATGCACCAAGAAGAAGTCGTCCATGTACACAATGGAATATTAGCCATGGAAAAGCATGGAACAGTGCCGTGGGCACCACCATAGAAGGATCTAGAGATAATCACCCAGCTTGAACTAAGAAAGAAACCGAAAGACAGGTATCCTATTACATCACTTATAGGTGCTATGTAAAACTTGATACCCATGAAATAATTTCCAAGAGAAGGACACTCATAGATTCAGAAAACCAAATTATGTTGAACCAAAGGGAAAGGTGTAAGGAATGTACGAATTAGGATATGGGGGTTAACAGACATGTACTAATACATGTGAAATATATAATCATAAAATACCTATGCAATGCCAAGAGAGGTCTACTCAACACTCTGGAATAAACTACACGGGAAAGGATCCAACGATGAAGAGATCGAAACATAGACATAATGAACCACATTCTGTACACCTAGAACACACACAACATTTTTCTCAAATTTGCTCTGAATAAAAATTAAATATAAAAAACAAACAAGAAGTAACAAGATATAAGCTCTTGGGGGTTTGCCCTGGCACATTCCACTCTAATTTGCAGCCTACCAACACGATTTCCAGGAAAGCTCTGTTGCCCCAAAACCCACAGTTGGAAATGTAGAAATGCTGCCGCCTCGTGGCCGTTTCACGCAAGAGCGGCTGCAAAACCACAGTTAAGGGTCACTTAACATTCACAAGGACTCAGGGCTGTAAAGGACACCTGCCCTCAAAAATTGTGCTGAGGTATGGAATGGCCAAAAAAATTCAAAACTGGCAAATTTTTTGTGGAGATACTATGAAGAGGTAAGTTTTACTCACGATTTTTCCAAAAAAAAGCAAAATGGATAAAAGCTCAACATCAGGTATTATCAGACTCATGCAAATTTAGCCTACAAAAAGGTTTCAACTCACGCAACTCAACTACCATCAGCAAAAAGTCTACAAACAATAAATGCTGAAGGTGTTTTAGAGAATTGTGTACCCTCTAGCTGCTGGTGAGATGTAAAGTGGTAAGAGCCAATAATGAGAACAGAAAGGAGCTGCGTTTAAAAGTAAAAATGGAGCCAGCATTCCATTCAGCAGGCCCAGCGCTGAGCCTCTCACCTGAGAAGACCAGAGTCGAGAAGGCACAGGCTGCAACATCTGCACTGCAGGAGTTTTCACAATAGCCAAGACACGGAAGCAACCAAAATGTCCATCAACAGATGAATGGATACAGAACAAGTGGTCCATGAACAAAATGGAATATTAGCCATGGAAAACAGTGAAACACTGCTCTTTGAGGCACCACAGATGAGCCTAGAGATAATCACAGAACATAAGGTAAGTCGGAAAGCAAAAGACATATCCTAGGATATCACTTATAGGCGTTATCTAACAACTGACACAAATGAACGTATTTTCACAGAGAAAGACACTCACAGACAAAGAAAACAAATTATTCTTATGTTAAAGGAAAGGTGGGGGCAATGGAAAATTAAGATTAGGGTTACCATACGTGTACAAACACCTACTAAATAGATATATCAAAAAGACCGATCATATAGCAAGGGAGGTCTATGGAACACTCGGCAATAATTTACATGGGAAGAGAATCTGTACATGAATATATATATATATATATGTATATATATATATGTGTGTGTGTGTGTGTGTATATATATATATATATATATATACATATATATATATATAGTGTTCAAATGAACCAGATTTTGTATACATAAGACAAACAATATTCTAATCATTACCCTGATTTAAAAAATTAAAACAACGAACAAGAAATAATGGGACATAAACTTACCGGGGCTTTTCCTGGCACATTCCATTCTCATTTACAACCTGGGAACTCGACTTCCAGAAAGGCTGTGCTGCCCTAGTAACCAGAATTGGGAATGCAGAAATGCTGCCACCTTGTGGCTGTTTCCCACAACAGCAGCTTTCAACCCAGTGCTAATGGTCACTAAATATTCACACTCATTGCAGGCCTGTAAATGACACCTGCTGAAAAAAAAGAATCCTGGGTTCGAAAATTGACAAAAAAATTCAAAAGAGGGCAGCCTTCCCAGAAGACAATTTCAAGAGGTTTATTGTACTCACAGTTTTATCTGTTTTTGTTTAACAGAAATAAAAAAAGGCGTTGAATAATGCTGAACATTAGGAATTATTAGAGACATGCAAATCCAAATTACAAAAGCCTATCAGCTCACACCAGTCAGAATGGCAATCAGCAAAACTTCTGCAAACAATAAATGCTGAAGGGGTTGTGGAGAAATGCATTCCCTCGGCTCTAAGTGGGACATGGTAAGAGCCAGTAATGAAAACACAAAAGAGGTGCCTTGAAAAGGTAAATATTGAGCTACCATTCAATCAAGCATACCCACTGCTGGGCCTATTGCCTGAGAGGATGAGAATCAAACAGACACAGGCTGGCAATCCTGCACTCCAGCAATATTTACCATAGCCAACATTTGGAAGCAACGAAAGTGACCGTCAACAGAGGAATGCAGGAAGAAGTAGTGGTCCATGTACACAATGGAATATTACTCCAATAAAAACAAATATAAATTCAATTTTAAAAACCAAACATAAGCAAGGAGACATCAGCTTTTGGGGGTTTATGCGGGCACATTCCACTCTAATGTATAACCGAGGAACACCACGGGCAGGAAGGTCTGTTTCCCTTGTTCCCAGAGTGGGGCAAGTGGAAATACTGCCGCCCAATGGCCGTTACCTGCAACAGCAGCTTTAAAACCTGTGCTGAGGGTCACTTCATATGCACAAGTACTGGAGGGCTGTAAATGAAACCTGACCTCAAAATGTCTTCAGGGAGGTAATGGCCAAAATATTTTGAAATGTGGCACATACTCCAAGAAATCCATTTGAAGAGGTAAGCTGTACTCACAGTTTGAAGAAAAATAGGGCATGACTGAAAGCTGAATTTCAAGGGATTATGAGACGCATGCAAATCCAACCAAAAGGAGGTATCAACTCACACCACTCAAAATAAACATCATCAGAAACACTACAAAAAATAAATGTTGAAGGGGTTGTGGAGAAGTGCATACCCTCAACGTTAGGTGGGACGTAAGCTGGTAAGCGTCACTAATGAGAACAGAATGGAGGTGACTTTACAAGGTAAAAATCTGGCTACCATATGATCCAGCAGGCCCATCCTGGGCCTATAACCGAAGATACACAATTGGAAAGACACAGTCAGGCAAATGTGCATTGCAGCAGTATAACAATAGCCAAGACATGGAAGCAACCAAAAAGTCCATCAACAGATGAGTGGACAAAGAAGAAGTGGAACAGGTACAGATAGAATATTAGCCAAGGAGACAAATGACACAATGCCATTTTCAGCACCGTAGATGAGTCTGGAAGTAATCACGCAACTTGCAGTAAGTCAGAAAGTGAAAGACACATATCCTATATCACTTATAGGTGTTACCTAAAAATTGATACCAGTGAAGATATTTGCACAGAGACAGGCAGTGAGACATTCATTAAACAAACTTAGGGTTCACCAATGGAAAGATGTGAGGATTGGATACATTAGGATGTCAGGGTAAACAGAGATATACAAACAGGTGAAGTATATAATCACCGAAAACCTACGGAATACCAAGGGAAGACTACTCAACATTGAGTCATAACCTACATGGGAAAAGGATCCAAATGACAATGGATATATGTGTGTGTGTGTGTGTGTGTGTGTGTGTGTGTGTGTGTGTAAAACAACCACATCTTGCACACCTAGAACAATCAAAACATCGTAATCAAACTTGCTGTGATAAAAAATGAAAATTACATTTACAAAACGAACAAGAAGTAGTGAGATATAAACTTAAGGGGCTTATTCCTGGCACATTCCATTCTAATTTGCAACCTAGAACACGACTTCCATTGAGGCTCTGTGGGCCTAGTAACCACAGTTGGTAAAGGAGAACTGCTGCCGCCTTGTGGCCGTTTCACACAACAGCAGCTCAAAACGCAGTGCTGACGGTTGCTTGATAGTCAACATAATTGCACGCCTGTAAATGACACCTGCCCTCTAATCAAATCCTTGGGTCGTAAATCGAGCAAAAATCACAAAAGACGTGCATATTTCAAAACGACATATTCAAGAGGCATATTTTATGCACATTTTTATTATTTTTCTTTTTTTCTGGTGTTAAAAAATAGGGCATGGAAAAACGCTCAACATCAGGAATTAATAAAGCCATGCAAATCCAGTCTACAAAAACGTTCACCTCACAGCCGTCAGAATGATCATCAGCAAAAACGTCTACAAAGGGTAAATGCTGAAGGGGTTTTAGACAACTGTGTACCCTCTAGCTGCTGGTGGGATGTAAGCTGGTAACAGCCAGTACTGAGACCAGAATGGACGTGTGTTTAAAGGTGAAAATTGTGCTACCATGTGATCTGGTAGGCCCAGTGATGGGCCTAACACCTGAGTAGACCAGAATCAAAAAGACACAGGCTGGAAATCCTGCACTGCAGCAACATGTACCATAGCCAAGACCTGGAAGAAACCAAAATGTCCATCAACAGAAAAATGCACCAAGAAGAAGTCGTCCATGTACACAATGGAATATTAGCCATGGAAAAGCATGGAACAGTGCCGTGGGCACCACCATAGAAGGATCTAGAGATAATCACCCAGCTTGAACTAAGAAAGAAACTGAAAGACAGGTATCCTATTACATCACTTATAGGTGCTATGTAAAACTTGATACCCATGAAATAATTTCCAAGAGAAGGACACTCATAGATTCAGAAAACCAAATTATGTTGAACCAAAGGGAAAGGTGTAAGGAATGTACGAATTAGGATATGGGGGTTAACAGACATGTACTAATACATGTGAAATATATAATCATAAAATACCTATGCAATGCCAAGAGAGGTCTACTCAACACTCTGGAATAAACTACACGGGAAAGGATCCAACGATGAAGAGATCGAAACATAGACATAATGAACCACATTCTGTACACCTAGAACACACACAACATTTTTCTCAAATTTGCTCTGAATAAAAATTAAATATAAAAAACAAACAAGAAGTAACAAGATATAAGCTCTTGGGGGTTTGCCCTGGCACATTCCACTCTAATTTGCAGCCTACCAACACGATTTCCAGGAAAGCTCTGTTGCCCCAAAACCCACAGTTGGAAATGTAGAAATGCTGCCGCCTCGTGGCCGTTTCACGCAAGAGCGGCTGCAAAACCACAGTTAAGGGTCACTTAACATTCACAAGGACTCAGGGCTGTAAAGGACACCTGCCCTCAAAAATTGTGCTGAGGTATGGAATGGCCAAAAAAATTCAAAACTGGCAAATTTTTTGTGGAGATACTATGAAGAGGTAAGTTTTACTCACGATTTTTCCAAAAAAAAGCAAAATGGATAAAAGCTCAACATCAGGTATTATCAGACTCATGCAAATTTAGCCTACAAAAAGGTTTCAACTCACGCAACTCAACTACCATCAGCAAAAAGTCTACAAACAATAAATGCTGAAGGTGTTTTAGAGAATTGTGTACCCTCTAGCTGCTGGTGAGATGTAAAGTGGTAAGAGCCAATAATGAGAACAGAAAGGAGCTGCGTTTAAAAGTAAAAATGGAGCCAGCATTCCATTCAGCAGGCCCAGCGCTGAGCCTCTCACCTGAGAAGACCAGAGTCGAGAAGGCACAGGCTGCAACATCTGCACTGCAGGAGTTTTCACAATAGCCAAGACACGGAAGCAACCAAAATGTCCATCAACAGATGAATGGATACAGAACAAGTGGTCCATGAACAAAATGGAATATTAGCCATGGAAAACAGTGAAACACTGCTCTTTGAGGCACCACAGATGAGCCTAGAGATAATCACAGAACATAAGGTAAGTCGGAAAGCAAAAGACATATCCTAGGATATCACTTATAGGCGTTATCTAACAACTGACACAAATGAACGTATTTTCACAGAGAAAGACACTCACAGACAAAGAAAACAAATTATTCTTATGTTAAAGGAAAGGTGGGGGCAATGGAAAATTAAGATTAGGGTTACCATACGTGTACAAACACCTACTAAATAGATATATCAAAAAGACCGATCATATAGCAAGGGAGGTCTATGGAACACTCGGCAATAATTTACATGGGAAGAGAATCTGTACATGAATATATATATATATATATGTATATATATATATGTGTGTGTGTGTGTGTGTATATATATATATATATATATATATACATATATATATATATAGTGTTCAAATGAACCAGATTTTGTATACATAAGACAAACAATATTCTAATCATTACCCTGATTTAAAAAATTAAAACAACGAACAAGAAATAATGGGACATAAACTTACCGGGGC
Organism: Leucopleurus acutus; assembly: GCF_964270905.1. NCBI lineage: Eukaryota > Metazoa > Chordata > Mammalia > Artiodactyla > Delphinidae > Leucopleurus > Leucopleurus acutus. Next base: position 116,025,654 of record NC_139150.1, on the reverse strand, counting down.
TTTTCCTGGCACATTCCATTCTCATTTACAACCTGGGAACTCGACTTCCAGAAAGGCTGTGCTGCCCTAGTAACCAGAATTGGGAATGCAGAAATGCTGCCACCTTGTGGCTGTTTCCCACAACAGCAGCTTTCAACCCAGTGCTAATGGTCACTAAATATTCACACTCATTGCAGGCCTGTAAATGACACCTGCTGAAAAAAAAGAATCCTGGGTTCGAAAATTGACAAAAAAATTCAAAAGAGGGCAGCCTTCCCAGAAGACAATTTCAAGAGGTTTATTGTACTCACAGTTTTATCTGTTTTTGTTTAACAGAAATAAAAAAAGGCGTTGAATAATGCTGAACATTAGGAATTATTAGAGACATGCAAATCCAAATTACAAAAGCCTATCAGCTCACACCAGTCAGAATGGCAATCAGCAAAACTTCTGCAAACAATAAATGCTGAAGGGGTTGTGGAGAAATGCATTCCCTCGGCTCTAAGTGGGACATGGTAAGAGCCAGTAATGAAAACACAAAAGAGGTGCCTTGAAAAGGTAAATATTGAGCTACCATTCAATCAAGCATACCCACTGCTGGGCCTATTGCCTGAGAGGATGAGAATCAAACAGACACAGGCTGGCAATCCTGCACTCCAGCAATATTTACCATAGCCAACATTTGGAAGCAACGAAAGTGACCGTCAACAGAGGAATGCAGGAAGAAGTAGTGGTCCATGTACACAATGGAATATTACTCCAATAAAAACAAATATAAATTCAATTTTAAAAACCAAACATAAGCAAGGAGACATCAGCTTTTGGGGGTTTATGCGGGCACATTCCACTCTAATGTATAACCGAGGAACACCACGGGCAGGAAGGTCTGTTTCCCTTGTTCCCAGAGTGGGGCAAGTGGAAATACTGCCGCCCAATGGCCGTTACCTGCAACAGCAGCTTTAAAACCTGTGCTGAGGGTCACTTCATATGCACAAGTACTGGAGGGCTGTAAATGAAACCTGACCTCAAAATGTCTTCAGGGAGGTAATGGCCAAAATATTTTGAAATGTGGCACATACTCCAAGAAATCCATTTGAAGAGGTAAGCTGTACTCACAGTTTGAAGAAAAATAGGGCATGACTGAAAGCTGAATTTCAAGGGATTATGAGACGCATGCAAATCCAACCAAAAGGAGGTATCAACTCACACCACTCAAAATAAACATCATCAGAAACACTACAAAAAATAAATGTTGAAGGGGTTGTGGAGAAGTGCATACCCTCAACGTTAGGTGGGACGTAAGCTGGTAAGCGTCACTAATGAGAACAGAATGGAGGTGACTTTACAAGGTAAAAATCTGGCTACCATATGATCCAGCAGGCCCATCCTGGGCCTATAACCGAAGATACACAATTGGAAAGACACAGTCAGGCAAATGTGCATTGCAGCAGTATAACAATAGCCAAGACATGGAAGCAACCAAAAAGTCCATCAACAGATGAGTGGACAAAGAAGAAGTGGAACAGGTACAGATAGAATATTAGCCAAGGAGACAAATGACACAATGCCATTTTCAGCACCGTAGATGAGTCTGGAAGTAATCACGCAACTTGCAGTAAGTCAGAAAGTGAAAGACACATATCCTATATCACTTATAGGTGTTACCTAAAAATTGATACCAGTGAAGATATTTGCACAGAGACAGGCAGTGAGACATTCATTAAACAAACTTAGGGTTCACCAATGGAAAGATGTGAGGATTGGATACATTAGGATGTCAGGGTAAACAGAGATATACAAACAGGTGAAGTATATAATCACCGAAAACCTACGGAATACCAAGGGAAGACTACTCAACATTGAGTCATAACCTACATGGGAAAAGGATCCAAATGACAATGGATATATGTGTGTGTGTGTGTGTGTGTGTGTGTGTGTGTGTGTAAAACAACCACATCTTGCACACCTAGATCAAAACATCGTAATCAAACTTGCTGTGATAAAAAATGAAAATTACATTTACAAAACGAACAAGAAGTAGTGAGATATAAACTTAAGGGGCTTATTCCTGGCACATTCCATTCTAATTTGCAACCTAGAACACGACTTCCATTGAGGCTCTGTGGGCCTAGTAACCACAGTTGGTAAAGGAGAACTGCTGCCGCCTTGTGGCCGTTTCACACAACAGCAGCTCAAAACGCAGTGCTGACGGTTGCTTGATAGTCAACATAATTGCACGCCTGTAAATGACACCTGCCCTCTAATCAAATCCTTGGGTCGTAAGTCGAGCAAAAATCACAAAAGACGTGCATATTTCAAAACGACATATTCAAGAGGCATATTTTATGCACATTTTTATTATTTTTCTTTTTTTCTGGTGTTAAAAAATAGGGCATGGAAAAACGCTCAACATCAGGAATTAATAAAGCCATGCAAATCCAGTCTACAAAAACGTTCACCTCACAGCCGTCAGAATGATCATCAGCAAAAACGTCTACAAAGGGTAAATGCTGAAGGGGTTTTAGACAACTGTGTACCCTCTAGCTGCTGGTGGGATGTAAGCTGGTAACAGCCAGTACTGAGACCAGAATGGACGTGTGTTTAAAGGTGAAAATTGTGCTACCATGTGATCTGGTAGGCCCAGTGATGGGCCTAACACCTGAGTAGACCAGAATCAAAAAGACACAGGCTGGAAATCCTGCACTGCAGCAACATGTACCATAGCCAAGACCTGGAAGAAACCAAAATGTCCATCAACAGAAAAATGCACCAAGAAGAAGTCGTCCATGTACACAATGGAATATTAGCCATGGAAAAGCATGGAACAGTGCCGTGGGCACCACCATAGAAGGATCTAGAGATAATCACCCAGCTTGAACTAAGAAAGAAACCGAAAGACAGGTATCCTATTACATCACTTATAGGTGCTATGTAAAACTTGATACCCATGAAATAATTTCCAAGAGAAGGACACTCATAGATTCAGAAAACCAAATTATGTTGAACCAAAGGGAAAGGTGTAAGGAATGTACGAATTAGGATATGGGGGTTAACAGACATGTACTAATACATGTGAAATATATAATCATAAAATACCTATGCAATGCCAAGAGAGGTCTACTCAACACTCTGGAATAAACTACACGGGAAAGGATCCAACGATGAAGAGATCGAAACATAGACATAATGAACCACATTCTGTACACCTAGAACACACACAACATTTTTCTCAAATTTGCTCTGAATAAAAATTAAATATAAAAAACAAACAAGAAGTAACAAGATATAAGCTCTTGGGGGTTTGCCCTGGCACATTCCACTCTAATTTGCAGCCTACCAACACGATTTCCAGGAAAGCTCTGTTGCCCCAAAACCCACAGTTGGAAATGTAGAAATGCTGCCGCCTCGTGGCCGTTTCACGCAAGAGCGGCTGCAAAACCACAGTTAAGGGTCACTTAACATTCACAAGGACTCAGGGCTGTAAAGGACACCTGCCCTCAAAAATTGTGCTGAGGTATGGAATGGCCAAAAAAATTCAAAACTGGCAAATTTTTTGTGGAGATACTATGAAGAGGTAAGTTTTACTCACGATTTTTCCAAAAAAAAGCAAAATGGATAAAAGCTCAACATCAGGTATTATCAGACTCATGCAAATTTAGCCTACAAAAAGGTTTCAACTCACGCAACTCAACTACCATCAGCAAAAAGTCTACAAACAATAAATGCTGAAGGTGTTTTAGAGAATTGTGTACCCTCTAGCTGCTGGTGAGATGTAAAGTGGTAAGAGCCAATAATGAGAACAGAAAGGAGCTGCGTTTAAAAGTAAAAATGGAGCCAGCATTCCATTCAGCAGGCCCAGCGCTGAGCCTCTCACCTGAGAAGACCAGAGTCGAGAAGGCACAGGCTGCAACATCTGCACTGCAGGAGTTTTCACAATAGCCAAGACACGGAAGCAACCAAAATGTCCATCAACAGATGAATGGATACAGAACAAGTGGTCCATGAACAAAATGGAATATTAGCCATGGAAAACAGTGAAACACTGCTCTTTGAGGCACCACAGATGAGCCTAGAGATAATCACAGAACATAAGGTAAGTCGGAAAGCAAAAGACATATCCTAGGATATCACTTATAGGCGTTATCTAACAACTGACACAAATGAACGTATTTTCACAGAGAAAGACACTCACAGACAAAGAAAACAAATTATTCTTATGTTAAAGGAAAGGTGGGGGCAATGGAAAATTAAGATTAGGGTTACCATACGTGTACAAACACCTACTAAATAGATATATCAAAAAGACCGATCATATAGCAAGGGAGGTCTATGGAACACTCGGCAATAATTTACATGGGAAGAGAATCTGTACATGAATATATATATATATATATGTATATATATATATGTGTGTGTGTGTGTGTGTATATATATATATATATATATATATACATATATATATATATAGTGTTCAAATGAACCAGATTTTGTATACATAAGACAAACAATATTCTAATCATTACCCTGATTTAAAAAATTAAAACAACGAACAAGAAATAATGGGACATAAACTTACCGGGGCTTTTCCTGGCACATTCCATTCTCATTTACAACCTGGGAACTCGACTTCCAGAAAGGCTGTGCTGCCCTAGTAACCAGAATTGGGAATGCAGAAATGCTGCCACCTTGTGGCTGTTTCCCACAACAGCAGCTTTCAACCCAGTGCTAATGGTCACTAAATATTCACACTCATTGCAGGCCTGTAAATGACACCTGCTGAAAAAAAAGAATCCTGGGTTCGAAAATTGACAAAAAAATTCAAAAGAGGGCAGCCTTCCCAGAAGACAATTTCAAGAGGTTTATTGTACTCACAGTTTTATCTGTTTTTGTTTAACAGAAATAAAAAAAGGCGTTGAATAATGCTGAACATTAGGAATTATTAGAGACATGCAAATCCAAATTACAAAAGCCTATCAGCTCACACCAGTCAGAATGGCAATCAGCAAAACTTCTGCAAACAATAAATGCTGAAGGGGTTGTGGAGAAATGCATTCCCTCGGCTCTAAGTGGGACATGGTAAGAGCCAGTAATGAAAACACAAAAGAGGTGCCTTGAAAAGGTAAATATTGAGCTACCATTCAATCAAGCATACCCACTGCTGGGCCTATTGCCTGAGAGGATGAGAATCAAACAGACACAGGCTGGCAATCCTGCACTCCAGCAATATTTACCATAGCCAACATTTGGAAGCAACGAAAGTGACCGTCAACAGAGGAATGCAGGAAGAAGTAGTGGTCCATGTACACAATGGAATATTACTCCAATAAAAACAAATATAAATTCAATTTTAAAAACCAAACATAAGCAAGGAGACATCAGCTTTTGGGGGTTTATGCGGGCACATTCCACTCTAATGTATAACCGAGGAACACCACGGGCAGGAAGGTCTGTTTCCCTTGTTCCCAGAGTGGGGCAAGTGGAAATACTGCCGCCCAATGGCCGTTACCTGCAACAGCAGCTTTAAAACCTGTGCTGAGGGTCACTTCATATGCACAAGTACTGGAGGGCTGTAAATGAAACCTGACCTCAAAATGTCTTCAGGGAGGTAATGGCCAAAATATTTTGAAATGTGGCACATACTCCAAGAAATCCATTTGAAGAGGTAAGCTGTACTCACAGTTTGAAGAAAAATAGGGCATGACTGAAAGCTGAATTTCAAGGGATTATGAGACGCATGCAAATCCAACCAAAAGGAGGTATCAACTCACACCACTCAAAATAAACATCATCAGAAACACTACAAAAAATAAATGTTGAAGGGGTTGTGGAGAAGTGCATACCCTCAACGTTAGGTGGGACGTAAGCTGGTAAGCGTCACTAATGAGAACAGAATGGAGGTGACTTTACAAGGTAAAAATCTGGCTACCATATGATCCAGCAGGCCCATCCTGGGCCTATAACCGAAGATACACAATTGGAAAGACACAGTCAGGCAAATGTGCATTGCAGCAGTATAACAATAGCCAAGACATGGAAGCAACCAAAAAGTCCATCAACAGATGAGTGGACAAAGAAGAAGTGGAACAGGTACAGATAGAATATTAGCCAAGGAGACAAATGACACAATGCCATTTTCAGCACCGTAGATGAGTCTGGAAGTAATCACGCAACTTGCAGTAAGTCAGAAAGTGAAAGACACATATCCTATATCACTTATAGGTGTTACCTAAAAATTGATACCAGTGAAGATATTTGCACAGAGACAGGCAGTGAGACATTCATTAAACAAACTTAGGGTTCACCAATGGAAAGATGTGAGGATTGGATACATTAGGATGTCAGGGTAAACAGAGATATACAAACAGGTGAAGTATATAATCACCGAAAACCTACGGAATACCAAGGGAAGACTACTCAACATTGAGTCATAACCTACATGGGAAAGGGATCCAAATGACAATGGATATATGTGTGTGTGTGTGTGTGTGTGTGTGTGTGTGTGTGTGTGTGTGTGTAAAACAACCACATCTTGCACACCTAGAACAATCAAAACATCGTAATCAAACTTGCTGTGATAAAAAATGAAAATTACATTTACAAAACGAACAAGAAGTAGTGAGATATAAACTTAAGGGGCTTATTCCTGGCACATTCCATTCTAATTTGCAACCTAGAACACGACTTCCATTGAGGCTCTGTGGGCCTAGTAACCACAGTTGGTAAAGGAGAACTGCTGCCGCCTTGTGGCCGTTTCACACAACAGCAGCTCAAAACGCAGTGCTGACGGTTGCTTGATAGTCAACATAATTGCACGCCTGTAAATGACACCTGCCCTCTAATCAAATCCTTGGGTCGTAAGTCGAGCAAAAATCACAAAAGACGTGCATATTTCAAAACGACATATTCAAGAGGCATATTTTATGCACATTTTTATTATTTTTCTTTTTTTCTGGTGTTAAAAAATAGGGCATGGAAAAACGCTCAACATCAGGAATTAATAAAGCCATGCAAATCCAGTCTACAAAAACGTTCACCTCACAGCCGTCAGAATGATCATCAGCAAAAACGTCTACAAAGGGTAAATGCTGAAGGGGTTTTAGACAACTGTGTACCCTCTAGCTGCTGGTGGGATGTAAGCTGGTAACAGCCAGTACTGAGACCAGAATGGACGTGTGTTTAAAGGTGAAAATTGTGCTACCATGTGATCTGGTAGGCCCAGTGATGGGCCTAACACCTGAGTAGACCAGAATCAAAAAGACACAGGCTGGAAATCCTGCACTGCAGCAACATGTACCATAGCCAAGACCTGGAAGAAACCAAAATGTCCATCAACAGAAAAATGCACCAAGAAGAAGTCGTCCATGTACACAATGGAATATTAGCCATGGAAAAGCATGGAACAGTGCCGTGGGCACCACCATAGAAGGATCTAGAGATAATCACCCAGCTTGAACTAAGAAAGAAACCGAAAGACAGGTATCCTATTACATCACTTATAGGTGCTATGTAAAACTTGATACCCATGAAATAATTTCCAAGAGAAGGACACTCATAGATTCAGAAAACCAAATTATGTTGAACCAAAGGGAAAGGTGTAAGGAATGTACGAATTAGGATATGGGGGTTAACAGACATGTACTAATACATGTGAAATATATAATCATAAAATACCTATGCAATGCCAAGAGAGGTCTACTCAACACTCTGGAATAAACTACACGGGAAAGGATCCAACGATGAAGAGATCGAAACATAGACATAATGAACCACATTCTGTACACCTAGAACACACACAACATTTTTCTCAAATTTGCTCTGAATAAAAATTAAATATAAAAAACAAACAAGAAGTAACAAGATATAAGCTCTTGGGGGTTTGCCCTGGCACATTCCACTCTAATTTGCAGCCTACCAACACGATTTCCAGGAAAGCTCTGTTGCCCCAAAACCCACAGTTGGAAATGTAGAAATGCTGCCGCCTCGTGGCCGTTTCACGCAAGAGCGGCTGCAAAACCACAGTTAAGGGTCACTTAACATTCACAAGGACTCAGGGCTGTAAAGGACACCTGCCCTCAAAAATTGTGCTGAGGTATGGAATGGCCAAAAAAATTCAAAACTGGCAAATTTTTTGTGGAGATACTATGAAGAGGTAAGTTTTACTCACGATTTTTCCAAAAAAAAGCAAAATGGATAAAAGCTCAACATCAGGTATTATCAGACTCATGCAAATTTAGCCTACAAAAAGGTTTCAACTCACGCAACTCAACTACCATCAGCAAAAAGTCTACAAACAATAAATGCTGAAGGTGTTTTAGAGAATTGTGTACCCTCTAGCTGCTGGTGAGATGTAAAGTGGTAAGAGCCAATAATGAGAACAGAAAGGAGCTGCGTTTAAAAGTAAAAATGGAGCCAGCATTCCATTCAGCAGGCCCAGCGCTGAGCCTCTCACCTGAGAAGACCAGAGTCGAGAAGGCACAGGCTGCAACATCTGCACTGCAGGAGTTTTCACAATAGCCAAGACACGGAAGCAACCAAAATGTCCATCAACAGATGAATGGATACAGAACAAGTGGTCCATGAACAAAATGGAATATTAGCCATGGAAAACAGTGAAACACTGCTCTTTGAGGCACCACAGATGAGCCTAGAGATAATCACAGAACATAAGGTAAGTCGGAAAGCAAAAGACATATCCTAGGATATCACTTATAGGCGTTATCTAACAACTGACACAAATGAACGTATTTTCACAGAGAAAGACACTCACAGACAAAGAAAACAAATTATTCTTATGTTAAAGGAAAGGTGGGGGCAATGGAAAATTAAGATTAGGGTTACCATACGTGTACAAACACCTACTAAATAGATATATCAAAAAGACCGATCATATAGCAAGGGAGGTCTATGGAACACTCGGCAATAATTTACATGGGAAGAGAATCTGTACATGAATATATATATATATATATGTATATATATATATATATGTGTGTGTGTGTGTGTGTATATATATATATATATATATATACATATATATATATATAGTGTTCAAATGAACCAGATTTTGTATACATAAGACAAACAATATTCTAATCATTACCCTGATTTAAAAAATTAAAACAACGAACAAGAAATAATGGGACATAAACTTACCGGGGCTTTTCCTGGCACATTCCATTCTCATTTACAACCTGGGAACTCGACTTCCAGAAAGGCTGTGCTGCCCTAGTAACCAGAATTGGGAATGCAGAAATGCTGCCACCTTGTGGCTGTTTCCCACAACAGCAGCTTTCAACCCAGTGCTAATGGTCACTAAATATTCACACTCATTGCAGGCCTGTAAATGACACCTGCTGAAAAAAAAGAATCCTGGGTTCGAAAATTGACAAAAAAATTCAAAAGAGGGCAGCCTTCCCAGAAGACAATTTCAAGAGGTTTATTGTACTCACAGTTTTATCTGTTTTTGTTTAACAGAAATAAAAAAAGGCGTTGAATAATGCTGAACATTAGGAATTATTAGAGACATGCAAATCCAAATTACAAAAGCCTATCAGCTCACACCAGTCAGAATGGCAATCAGCAAAACTTCTGCAAACAATAAATGCTGAAGGGGTTGTGGAGAAATGCATTCCCTCGGCTCTAAGTGGGACATGGTAAGAGCCAGTAATGAAAACACAAAAGAGGTGCCTTGAAAAGGTAAATATTGAGCTACCATTCAATCAAGCATACCCACTGCTGGGCCTATTGCCTGAGAGGATGAGAATCAAACAGACACAGGCTGGCAATCCTGCACTCCAGCAATATTTACCATAGCCAACATTTGGAAGCAACGAAAGTGACCGTCAACAGAGGAATGCAGGAAGAAGTAGTGGTCCATGTACACAATGGAATATTACTCCAATAAAAACAAATATAAATTCAATTTTAAAAACCAAACATAAGCAAGGAGACATCAGCTTTTGGGGGTTTATGCGGGCACATTCCACTCTAATGTATAACCGAGGAACACCACGGGCAGGAAGGTCTGTTTCCCTTGTTCCCAGAGTGGGGCAAGTGGAAATACTGCCGCCCAATGGCCGTTACCTGCAACAGCAGCTTTAAAACCTGTGCTGAGGGTCACTTCATATGCACAAGTACTGGAGGGCTGTAAATGAAACCTGACCTCAAAATGTCTTCAGGGAGGTAATGGCCAAAATATTTTGAAATGTGGCACATACTCCAAGAAATCCATTTGAAGAGGTAAGCTGTACTCACAGTTTGAAGAAAAATAGGGCATGACTGAAAGCTGAATTTCAAGGGATTATGAGACGCATGCAAATCCAACCAAAAGGAGGTATCAACTCACACCACTCAAAATAAACATCATCAGAAACACTACAAAAAATAAATGTTGAAGGGGTTGTGGAGAAGTGCATACCCTCAACGTTAGGTGGGACGTAAGCTGGTAAGCGTCACTAATGAGAACAGAATGGAGGTGACTTTACAAGGTAAAAATCTGGCTACCATATGATCCAGCAGGCCCATCCTGGGCCTATAACCGAAGATACACAATTGGAAAGACACAGTCAGGCAAATGTGCATTGCAGCAGTATAACAATAGCCAAGACATGGAAGCAACCAAAAAGTCCATCAACAGATGAGTGGACAAAGAAGAAGTGGAACAGGTACAGATAGAATATTAGCCAAGGAGACAAATGACACAATGCCATTTTCAGCACCGTAGATGAGTCTGGAAGTAATCACGCAACTTGCAGTAAGTCAGAAAGTGAAAGACACATATCCTATATCACTTATAGGTGTTACCTAAAAATTGATACCAGTGAAGATATTTGCACAGAGACAGGCAGTGAGACATTCATTAAACAAACTTAGGGTTCACCAATGGAAAGATGTGAGGATTGGATACATTAGGATGTCAGGGTAAACAGAGATATACAAACAGGTGAAGTATATAATCACCGAAAACCTACGGAATACCAAGGGAAGACTACTCAACATTGAGTCATAACCTACATGGGAAAAGGATCCAAATGACAATGGATATATGTGTGTGTGTGTGTGTGTGTGTGTGTAAAACAACCACATCTTGCACACCTAGAACAATCAAAACATCGTAATCAAACTTGCTGTGATAAAAAATGAAAATTACATTTACAAAACGAACAAGAAGTAGTGAGATATAAACTTAAGGGGCTTCTTCCTGGCACATTCCATTCTAATTTGCAACCTAGAACACGACTTCCATTGAGGCTCTGTGGGCCTAGTAACCACAGTTGGTAAAGGAGAACTGCTGCCGCCTTGTGGCCGTTTCACACAACAGCAGCTCAAAACGCAGTGCTGACGGTTGCTTGATAGTCAACATAATTGCACGCCTGTAAATGACACCTGCCCTCTAATCAAATCCTTGGGTCGTAAGTCGAGCAAAAATCACAAAAGACGTGCATATTTCAAAACGACATATTCAAGAGGCATATTTTATGCACATTTTTATTATTTTTCTTTTTTTCTGGTGTTAAAAAATAGGGCATGGAAAAACGCTCAACATCAGGAATTAATAAAGCCATGCAAATCCAGTCTACAAAAACGTTCACCTCACAGCCGTCAGAATGATCATCAGCAAAAACGTCTACAAAGGGTAAATGCTGAAGGGGTTTTAGACAACTGTGTACCCTCTAGCTGCTGGTGGGATGTAAGCTGGTAACAGCCAGTACTGAGACCAGAATGGACGTGTGTTTAAAGGTGAAAATTGTGCTACCATGTGATCTGGTAGGCCCAGTGATGGGCCTAACACCTGAGTAGACCAGAATCAAAAAGACACAGGCTGGAAATCCTGCACTGCAGCAACATGTACCATAGCCAAGACCTGGAAGAAACCAAAATGTCCATCAACAGAAAAATGCACCAAGAAGAAGTCGTCCATGTACACAATGGAATATTAGCCATGGAAAAGCATGGAACAGTGCCGTGGGCACCACCATAGAAGGATCTAGAGATAATCACCCAGCTTGAACTAAGAAAGAAACCGAAAGACAGGTATCCTATTACATCACTTATAGGTGCTATGTAAAACTTGATACCCATGAAATAATTTCCAAGAGAAGGACACTCATAGATTCAGAAAACCAAATTATGTTGAACCAAAGGGAAAGGTGTAAGGAATGTACGAATTAGGATATGGGGGTTAACAGACATGTACTAATACATGTGAAATATATAATCATAAAATACCTATGCAATGCCAAGAGAGGTCTACTCAACACTCTGGAATAAACTACACGGGAAAGGATCCAACGATGAAGAGATCGAAACATAGACATAATGAACCACATTCTGTACACCTAGAACACACACAACATTTTTCTCAAATTTGCTCTGAATAAAAATTAAATATAAAAAACAAACAAGAAGTAACAAGATATAAGCTCTTGGGGGTTTGCCCTGGCACATTCCACTCTAATTTGCAGCCTACCAACACGATTTCCAGGAAAGCTCTGTTGCCCCAAAACCCACAGTTGGAAATGTAGAAATGCTGCCGCCTCGTGGCCGTTTCACGCAAGAGCGGCTGCAAAACCACAGTTAAGGGTCACTTAACATTCACAAGGACTCAGGGCTGTAAAGGACACCTGCCCTCAAAAATTGTGCTGAGGTATGGAATGGCCAAAAAAATTCAAAACTGGCAAATTTTTTGTGGAGATACTATGAAGAGGTAAGTTTTACTCACGATTTTTCCAAAAAAAAGCAAAATGGATAAAAGCTCAACATCAGGTATTATCAGACTCATGCAAATTTAGCCTACAAAAAGGTTTCAACTCACGCAACTCAACTACCATCAGCAAAAAGTCTACAAACAATAAATGCTGAAGGTGTTTTAGAGAATTGTGTACCCTCTAGCTGCTGGTGAGATGTAAAGTGGTAAGAGCCAATAATGAGAACAGAAAGGAGCTGCGTTTAAAAGTAAAAATGGAGCCAGCATTCCATTCAGCAGGCCCAGCGCTGAGCCTCTCACCTGAGAAGACCAGAGTCGAGAAGGCACAGGCTGCAACATCTGCACTGCAGGAGTTTTCACAATAGCCAAGACACGGAAGCAACCAAAATGTCCATCAACAGATGAATGGATACAGAACAAGTGGTCCATGAACAAAATGGAATATTAGCCATGGAAAACAGTGAAACACTGCTCTTTGAGGCACCACAGATGAGCCTAGAGATAATCACAGAACATAAGGTAAGTCGGAAAGCAAAAGACATATCCTAGGATATCACTTATAGGCGTTATCTAACAACTGACACAAATGAACGTATTTTCACAGAGAAAGACACTCACAGACAAAGAAAACAAATTATTCTTATGTTAAAGGAAAGGTGGGGGCAATGGAAAATTAAGATTAGGGTTACCATACGTGTACAAACACCTACTAAATAGATATATCAAAAAGACCGATCATATAGCAAGGGAGGTCTATGGAACACTCGGCAATAATTTACATGGGAAGAGAATCTGTACATGAATATATATATATATATATGTATATATATATATATGTGTGTGTGTGTGTGTGTGTATATATATATATATATATACATATATATATATATATAGTGTTCAAATGAACCAGATTTTGTATACATAAGACAAACAATATTCTAATCATTACCCTGATTTAAAAAATTAAAAAACGAACAAGAAATAATGGGACATAAACTTACCGGGGCTTTTCCTGGCACATTCCATTCTCATTTACAACCTGGGAACTCGACTTCCAGAAAGGCTGTGCTGCCCTAGTAACCCGAATTGGGAATGCAGAAATGCTGCCACCTTGTGGCTGTTTCCCACAACAGCAGCTTTCAACCCAGTGCTAATGGTCACTAAATATTCACACTCATTGCAGGCCTGTAAATGACACCTGCTGAAAAAAAAGAATCCTGGGTTCGAAAATTGACAAAAAAATTCAAAAGAGGGCAGCCTTCCCAGAAGACAATTTCAAGAGGTTTATTGTACTCACAGTTTTATCTGTTTTTGTTTAACAGAAATAAAAAAAGGCGTTGAATAATGCTGAACATTAGGAATTATTAGAGACATGCAAATCCAAATTACAAAAGCCTATCAGCTCACACCAGTCAGAATGGCAATCAGCAAAACTTCTGCAAACAATAAATGCTGAAGGGGTTGTGGAGAAATGCATTCCCTCGGCTCTAAGTGGGACATGGTAAGAGTCAGTAATGAAAACACAAAAGAGGTGCCTTGAAAAGGTAAATATTGAGCTACCATTCAATCAAGCATACCCACTGCTGGGCCTATTGCCTGAGAGGATGAGAATCAAACAGACACAGGCTGGCAATCCTGCACTCCAGCAATATTTACCATAGCCAACATTTGGAAGCAACGAAAGTGACCGTCAACAGAGGAATGCAGGAAGAAGTAGTGGTCCATGTACACAATGGAATATTACTCCAATAAAAACAAATATAAATTCAATTTTAAAAACCAAACATAAGCAAGGAGACATCAGCTTTTGGGGGTTTATGCGGGCACATTCCACTCTAATGTATAACCGAGGAACACCACGGGCAGGAAGGTCTGTTTCCCTTGTTCCCAGAGTGGGGCAAGTGGAAATACTGCCGCCCAATGGCCGTTACCTGCAACAGCAGCTTTAAAACCTGTGCTGAGGGTCACTTCATATGCACAAGTACTGGAGGGCTGTAAATGAAACCTGACCTCAAAATGTCTTCAGGGAGGTAATGGCCAAAATATTTTGAAATGTGGCACATACTCCAAGAAATCCATTTGAAGAGGTAAGCTGTACTCACAGTTTGAAGAAAAATAGGGCATGACTGAAAGCTGAATTTCAAGGGATTATGAGACGCATGCAAATCCAACCAAAAGGAGGTATCAACTCACACCACTCAAAATAAACATCATCAGAAACACTACAAAAAATAAATGTTGAAGGGGTTGTGGAGAAGTGCATACCCTCAACGTTAGGTGGGACGTAAGCTGGTAAGCGTCACTAATGAGAACAGAATGGAGGTGACTTTACAAGGTAAAAATCTGGCTACCATATGATCCAGCAGGCCCATCCTGGGCCTATAACCGAAGATACACAATTGGAAAGACACAGTCAGGCAAATGTGCATTGCAGCAGTATAACAATAGCCAAGACATGGAAGCAACCAAAAAGTCCATCAACAGATGAGTGGACAAAGAAGAAGTGGAACAGGTACAGATAGAATATTAGCCAAGGAGACAAATGACACAATGCCATTTTCAGCACCGTAGATGAGTCTGGAAGTAATCACGCAACTTGCAGTAAGTCAGAAAGTGAAAGACACATATCCTATATCACTTATAGGTGTTACCTAAAAATTGATACCAGTGAAGATATTTGCACAGAGACAGGCAGTGAGACATTCATTAAACAAACTTAGGGTTCACCAATGGAAAGATGTGAGGATTGGATACATTAGGATGTCAGGGTAAACAGAGATATACAAACAGGTGAAGTATATAATCACCGAAAACCTACGGAATACCAAGGGAAGACTACTCAACATTGAGTCATAACCTACATGGGAAAAGGATCCAAATGACAATGGATATATGTGTGTGTGTGTGTGTGTGTGTGTGTGTGTGTGTGTGTGTGTGTGTAAAACAACCACATCTTGCACACCTAGAACAATCAAAACATCGTAATCAAACTTGCTGTGATAAAAAATGAAAATTACATTTACAAAACGAACAAGAAGTAGTGAGATATAAACTTAAGGGGCTTATTCCTGGCACATTCCATTCTAATTTGCAACCTAGAACACGACTTCCATTGAGGCTCTGTGGGCCTAGTAACCACAGTTGGTAAAGGAGAACTGCTGCCGCCTTGTGGCCGTTTCACACAACAGCAGCTCAAAACGCAGTGCTGACGGTTGCTTGATAGTCAACATAATTGCACGCCTGTAAATGACACCTGCCCTCTAATCAAATCCTTGGGTCGTAAGTCGAGCAAAAATCACAAAAGACGTGCATATTTCAAAACGACATATTCAAGAGGCATATTTTATGCACATTTTTATTATTTTTCTTTTTTTCTGGTGTTAAAAAATAGGGCATGGAAAAACGCTCAACATCAGGAATTAATAAAGCCATGCAAATCCAGTCTACAAAAACGTTCACCTCACAGCCGTCAGAATGATCATCAGCAAAAACGTCTACAAAGGGTAAATGCTGAAGGGGTTTTAGACAACTGTGTACCCTCTAGCTGCTGGTGGGATGTAAGCTGGTAACAGCCAGTACTGAGACCAGAATGGACGTGTGTTTAAAGGTGAAAATTGTGCTACCATGTGATCTGGTAGGCCCAGTGATGGGCCTAACACCTGAGTAGACCAGAATCAAAAAGACACAGGCTGGAAATCCTGCACTGCAGCAACATGTACCATAGCCAAGACCTGGAAGAAACCAAAATGTCCATCAACAGAAAAATGCACCAAGAAGAAGTCGTCCATGTACACAATGGAATATTAGCCATGGAAAAGCATGGAACAGTGCCGTGGGCACCACCATAGAAGGATCTAGAGATAATCACCCAGCTTGAACTAAGAAAGAAACCGAAAGACAGGTATCCTATTACATCACTTATAGGTGCTATGTAAAACTTGATACCCATGAAATAATTTCCAAGAGAAGGACACTCATAGATTCAGAAAACCAAATTATGTTGAACCAAAGGGAAAGGTGTAAGGAATGTACGAATTAGGATATGGGGGTTAACAGACATGTACTAATACATGTGAAATATATAATCATAAAATACCTATGCAATGCCAAGAGAGGTCTACTCAACACTCTGGAATAAACTACACGGGAAAGGATCCAACGATGAAGAGATCGAAACATAGACATAATGAACCACATTCTGTACACCTAGAACACACACAACATTTTTCTCAAATTTGCTCTGAATAAAAATTAAATATAAAAAACAAACAAGAAGTAACAAGATATAAGCTCTTGGGGGTTTGCCCTGGCACATTCCACTCTAATTTGCAGCCTACCAACACGATTTCCAGGAAAGCTCTGTTGCCCCAAAACCCACAGTTGGAAATGTAGAAATGCTGCCGCCTCGTGGCCGTTTCACGCAAGAGCGGCTGCAAAACCACAGTTAAGGGTCACTTAACATTCACAAGGACTCAGGGCTGTAAAGGACACCTGCCCTCAAAAATTGTGCTGAGGTATGGAATGGCCAAAAAAATTCAAAACTGGCAAATTTTTTGTGGAGATACTATGAAGAGGTAAGTTTTACTCACGATTTTTCCAAAAAAAAGCAAAATGGATAAAAGCTCAACATCAGGTATTATCAGACTCATGCAAATTTAGCCTACAAAAAGGTTTCAACTCACGCAACTCAACTACCATCAGCAAAAAGTCTACAAACAATAAATGCTGAAGGTGTTTTAGAGAATTGTGTACCCTCTAGCTGCTGGTGAGATGTAAAGTGGTAAGAGCCAATAATGAGAACAGAAAGGAGCTGCGTTTAAAAGTAAAAATGGAGCCAGCATTCCATTCAGCAGGCCCAGCGCTGAGCCTCTCACCTGAGAAGACCAGAGTCGAGAAGGCACAGGCTGCAACATCTGCACTGCAGGAGTTTTCACAATAGCCAAGACACGGAAGCAACCAAAATGTCCATCAACAGATGAATGGATACAGAACAAGTGGTCCATGAACAAAATGGAATATTAGCCATGGAAAACAGTGAAACACTGCTCTTTGAGGCACCACAGATGAGCCTAGAGATAATCACAGAACATAAGGTAAGTCGGAAAGCAAAAGACATATCCTAGGATATCACTTATAGGCGTTATCTAACAACTGACACAAATGAACGTATTTTCACAGAGAAAGACACTCACAGACAAAGAAAACAAATTATTCTTATGTTAAAGGAAAGGTGGGGGCAATGGAAAATTAAGATTAGGGTTACCATACGTGTACAAACACCTACTAAATAGATATATCAAAAAGACCGATCATATAGCAAGGGAGGTCTATGGAACACTCGGCAATAATTTACATGGGAAGAGAATCTGTACATGAATATATATATATATATATGTATATATATATATATGTGTGTGTGTGTGTGTGTGTATATATATATATATATATACATATATATATATATAGTGTTCAAATGAACCAGATTTTGTATACATAAGACAAACAATATTCTAATCATTACCCTGATTTAAAAAATTAAAACAACGAACAAGAAATAATGGGACATAAACTTACCGGGGCTTTTCCTGGCACATTCCATTCTCATTTACAACCTGGGAACTCGACTTCCAGAAAGGCTGTGCTGCCCTAGTAACCAGAATTGGGAATGCAGAAATGCTGCCACCTTGTGGCTGTTTCCCACAACAGCAGCTTTCAACCCAGTGCTAATGGTCACTAAATATTCACACTCATTGCAGGCCTGTAAATGACACCTGCTGAAAAAAAAGAATCCTGGGTTCGAAAATTGACAAAAAAATTCAAAAGAGGGCAGCCTTCCCAGAAGACAATTTCAAGAGGTTTATTGTACTCACAGTTTTATCTGTTTTTGTTTAACAGAAATAAAAAAAGGCGTTGAATAATGCTGAACATTAGGAATTATTAGAGACATGCAAATCCAAATTACAAAAGCCTATCAGCTCACACCAGTCAGAATGGCAATCAGCAAAACTTCTGCAAACAATAAATGCTGAAGGGGTTGTGGAGAAATGCATTCCCTCGGCTCTAAGTGGGACATGGTAAGAGCCAGTAATGAAAACACAAAAGAGGTGCCTTGAAAAGGTAAATATTGAGCTACCATTCAATCAAGCATACCCACTGCTGGGCCTATTGCCTGAGAGGATGAGAATCAAACAGACACAGGCTGGCAATCCTGCACTCCAGCAATATTTACCATAGCCAACATTTGGAAGCAATGAAAGTGACCGTCAACAGAGGAATGCAGGAAGAAGTAGTGGTCCATGTACACAATGGAATATTACTCCAATAAAAACAAATATAAATTCAATTTTAAAAACCAAACATAAGCAAGGAGACATCAGCTTTTGGGGGTTTATGCGGGCACATTCCACTCTAATGTATAACCGAGGAACACCACGGGCAGGAAGGTCTGTTTCCCTTGTTCCCAGAGTGGGGCAAGTGGAAATACTGCCGCCCAATGGCCGTTACCTGCAACAGCAGCTTTAAAACCTGTGCTGAGGGTCACTTCATATGCACAAGTACTGGAGGGCTGTAAATGAAACCTGACCTCAAAATGTCTTCAGGGAGGTAATGGCCAAAATATTTTGAAATGTGGCACATACTCCAAGAAATCCATTTGAAGAGGTAAGCTGTACTCACAGTTTGAAGAAAAATAGGGCATGACTGAAAGCTGAATTTCAAGGGATTATGAGACGCATGCAAATCCAACCAAAAGGAGGTATCAACTCACACCACTCAAAATAAACATCATCAGAAACACTACAAAAAATAAATGTTGAAGGGGTTGTGGAGAAGTGCATACCCTCAACGTTAGGTGGGACGTAAGCTGGTAAGCGTCACTAATGAGAACAGAATGGAGGTGACTTTACAAGGTAAAAATCTGGCTACCATATGATCCAGCAGGCCCATCCTGGGCCTATAACCGAAGATACACAATTGGAAAGACACAGTCAGGCAAATGTGCATTGCAGCAGTATAACAATAGCCAAGACATGGAAGCAACCAAAAAGTCCATCAACAGATGAGTGGACAAAGAAGAAGTGGAACAGGTACAGATAGAATATTAGCCAAGGAGACAAATGACACAATGCCATTTTCAGCACCGTAGATGAGTCTGGAAGTAATCACGCAACTTGCAGTAAGTCAGAAAGTGAAAGACACATATCCTATATCACTTATAGGTGTTACCTAAAAATTGATACCAGTGAAGATATTTGCACAGAGACAGGCAGTGAGACATTCATTAAACAAACTTAGGGTTCACCAATGGAAAGATGTGAGGATTGGATACATTAGGATGTCAGGGTAAACAGAGATATACAAACAGGTGAAGTATATAATCACCGAAAACCTACGGAATACCAAGGGAAGACTACTCAACATTGAGTCATAACCTACATGGGAAAAGGATCCAAATGACAATGGATATATGTGTGTGTGTGTGTGTGTGTGTGTGTGTGTAAAACAACCACATCTTGCACACCTAGAACAATCAAAACATCGTAATCAAACTTGCTGTGATAAAAAATGAAAATTACATTTACAAAACGAACAAGAAGTAGTGAGATATAAACTTAAGGGGCTTCTTCCTGGCACATTCCATTCTAATTTGCAACCTAGAACACGACTTCCATTGAGGCTCTGTGGGCCTAGTAACCACAGTTGGTAAAGGAGAACTGCTGCCGCCTTGTGGCCGTTTCACACAACAGCAGCTCAAAACGCAGTGCTGACGGTTGCTTGATAGTCAACATAATTGCACGCCTGTAAATGACACCTGCCCTCTAATCAAATCCTTGGGTCGTAAATCGAGCAAAAATCACAAAAGACGTGCATATTTCAAAACGACATATTCAAGAGGCATATTTTATGCACATTTTTATTATTTTTCTTTTTTTCTGGTGTTAAAAAATAGGGCATGGAAAAACGCTCAACATCAGGAATTAATAAAGCCATGCAAATCCAGTCTACAAAAACGTTCACCTCACAGCCGTCAGAATGATCATCAGCAAAAACGTCTACAAAGGGTAAATGCTGAAGGGGTTTTAGACAACTGTGTACCCTCTAGCTGCTGGTGGGATGTAAGCTGGTAACAGCCAGTACTGAGACCAGAATGGACGTGTGTTTAAAGGTGAAAATTGTGCTACCATGTGATCTGGTAGGCCCAGTGATGGGCCTAACACCTGAGTAGACCAGAATCAAAAAGACACAGGCTGGAAATCCTGCACTGCAGCAACATGTACCATAGCCAAGACCTGGAAGAAACCAAAATGTCCATCAACAGAAAAATGCACCAAGAAGAAGTCGTCCATGTACACAATGGAATATTAGCCATGGAAAAGCATGGAACAGTGCCGTGGGCACCACCATAGAAGGATCTAGAGATAATCACCCAGCTTGAACTAAGAAAGAAACCGAAAGACAGGTATCCTATTACATCACTTATAGGTGCTATGTAAAACTTGATACCCATGAAATAATTTCCAAGAGAAGGACACTCATAGATTCAGAAAACCAAATTATGTTGAACCAAAGGGAAAGGTGTAAGGAATGTACGAATTAGGATATGGGGGTTAACAGACATGTACTAATACATGTGAAATATATAATCATAAAATACCTATGCAATGCCAAGAGAGGTCTACTCAACACTCTGGAATAAACTACACGGGAAAGGATCCAACGATGAAGAGATCGAAACATAGACATAATGAACCACATTCTGTACACCTAGAACACACACAACATTTTTCTCAAATTTGCTCTGAATAAAAATTAAATATAAAAAACAAACAAGAAGTAACAAGATATAAGCTCTTGGGGGTTTGCCCTGGCACATTCCACTCTAATTTGCAGCCTACCAACACGATTTCCAGGAAAGCTCTGTTGCCCCAAAACCCACAGTTGGAAATGTAGAAATGCTGCCGCCTCGTGGCCGTTTCACGCAAGAGCGGCTGCAAAACCACAGTTAAGGGTCACTTAACATTCACAAGGACTCAGGGCTGTAAAGGACACCTGCCCTCAAAAATTGTGCTGAGGTATGGAATGGCCAAAAAAATTCAAAACTGGCAAATTTTTTGTGGAGATACTATGAAGAGGTAAGTTTTACTCACGATTTTTCCAAAAAAAAGCAAAATGGATAAAAGCTCAACATCAGGTATTATCAGACTCATGCAAATTTAGCCTACAAAAAGGTTTCAACTCACGCAACTCAACTACCATCAGCAAAAAGTCTACAAACAATAAATGCTGAAGGTGTTTTAGAGAATTGTGTACCCTCTAGCTGCTGGTGAGATGTAAAGTGGTAAGAGCCAATAATGAGAACAGAAAGGAGCTGCGTTTAAAAGTAAAAATGGAGCCAGCATTCCATTCAGCAGGCCCAGCGCTGAGCCTCTCACCTGAGAAGACCAGAGTCGAGAAGGCACAGGCTGCAACATCTGCACTGCAGGAGTTTTCACAATAGCCAGGACACGGAAGCAACCAAAATGTCCATCAACAGATGAATGGATACAGAACAAGTGGTCCATGAACAAAATGGAATATTAGCCATGGAAAACAGTGAAACACTGCTCTTTGAGGCACCACAGATGAGCCTAGAGATAATCACAGAACATAAGGTAAGTCGGAAAGCAAAAGACATATCCTAGGATATCACTTATAGGCGTTATCTAACAACTGACACAAATGAACGTATTTTCACAGAGAAAGACACTCACAGACAAAGAAAACAAATTATTCTTATGTTAAAGGAAAGGTGGGGGCAATGGAAAATTAAGATTAGGGTTACCATACGTGTACAAACACCTACTAAATAGATATATCAAAAAGACCGATCATATAGCAAGGGAGGTCTATGGAACACTCGGCAATAATTTACATGGGAAGAGAATCTGTACATGAATATATATATATATATATGTATATATATATATATGTGTGTGTGTGTGTGTGTGTATATATATATATATATATACATATATATATATATAGTGTTCAAATGAACCAGATTTTGTATACATAAGACAAACAATATTCTAATCATTACCCTGATTTAAAAAATTAAAACAACGAACAAGAAATAATGGGACATAAACTTACCGGGGCTTTTCCTGGCACATTCCATTCTCATTTACAACCTGGGAACTCGACTTCCAGAAAGGCTGTGCTGCCCTAGTAACCCGAATTGGGAATGCAGAAATGCTGCCACCTTGTGGCTGTTTCCCACAACAGCAGCTTTCAACCCAGTGCTAATGGTCACTAAATATTCACACTCATTGCAGGCCTGTAAATGACACCTGCTGAAAAAAAAGAATCCTGGGTTCGAAAATTGACAAAAAAATTCAAAAGAGGGCAGCCTTCCCAGAAGACAATTTCAAGAGGTTTATTGTACTCACAGTTTTATCTGTTTTTGTTTAACAGAAATAAAAAAAGGCGTTGAATAATGCTGAACATTAGGAATTATTAGAGACATGCAAATCCAAATTACAAAAGCCTATCAGCTCACACCAGTCAGAATGGCAATCAGCAAAACTTCTGCAAACAATAAATGCTGAAGGGGTTGTGGAGAAATGCATTCCCTCGGCTCTAAGTGGGACATGGTAAGAGCCAGTAATGAAAACACAAAAGAGGTGCCTTGAAAAGGTAAATATTGAGCTACCATTCAATCAAGCATACCCACTGCTGGGCCTATTGCCTGAGAGGATGAGAATCAAACAGACACAGGCTGGCAATCCTGCACTCCAGCAATATTTACCATAGCCAACATTTGGAAGCAACGAAAGTGACCGTCAACAGAGGAATGCAGGAAGAAGTAGTGGTCCATGTACACAATGGAATATTACTCCAATAAAAACAAATATAAATTCAATTTTAAAAACCAAACATAAGCAAGGAGACATCAGCTTTTGGGGGTTTATGCGGGCACATTCCACTCTAATGTATAACCGAGGAACACCACGGGCAGGAAGGTCTGTTTCCCTTGTTCCCAGAGTGGGGCAAGTGGAAATACTGCCGCCCAATGGCCGTTACCTGCAACAGCAGCTTTAAAACCTGTGCTGAGGGTCACTTCATATGCACAAGTACTGGAGGGCTGTAAATGAAACCTGACCTCAAAATGTCTTCAGGGAGGTAATGGCCAAAATATTTTGAAATGTGGCACATACTCCAAGAAATCCATTTGAAGAGGTAAGCTGTACTCACAGTTTGAAGAAAAATAGGGCATGACTGAAAGCTGAATTTCAAGGGATTATGAGACGCATGCAAATCCAACCAAAAGGAGGTATCAACTCACACCACTCAAAATAAACATCATCAGAAACACTACAAAAAATAAATGTTGAAGGGGTTGTGGAGAAGTGCATACCCTCAACGTTAGGTGGGACGTAAGCTGGTAAGCGTCACTAATGAGAACAGAATGGAGGTGACTTTACAAGGTAAAAATCTGGCTACCATATGATCCAGCAGGCCCATCCTGGGCCTATAACCGAAGATACACAATTGGAAAGACACAGTCAGGCAAATGTGCATTGCAGCAGTATAACAATAGCCAAGACATGGAAGCAACCAAAAAGTCCATCAACAGATGAGTGGACAAAGAAGAAGTGGAACAGGTACAGATAGAATATTAGCCAAGGAGACAAATGACACAATGCCATTTTCAGCACCGTAGATGAGTCTGGAAGTAATCACGCAACTTGCAGTAAGTCAGAAAGTGAAAGACACATATCCTATATCACTTATAGGTGTTACCTAAAAATTGATACCAGTGAAGATATTTGCACAGAGACAGGCAGTGAGACATTCATTAAACAAACTTAGGGTTCACCAATGGAAAGATGTGAGGATTGGATACATTAGGATGTCAGGGTAAACAGAGATATACAAACAGGTGAAGTATATAATCACCGAAAACCTACGGAATACCAAGGGAAGACTACTCAACATTGAGTCATAACCTACATGGGAAAAGGATCCAAATGACAATGGATATATGTGTGTGTGTGTGTGTGTGTGTGTGTAAAACAACCACATCTTGCACACCTAGAACAATCAAAACATCGTAATCAAACTTGCTGTGATAAAAAATGAAAATTACATTTACAAAACGAACAAGAAGTAGTGAGATATAAACTTAAGGGGCTTCTTCCTGGCACATTCCATTCTAATTTGCAACCTAGAACACGACTTCCATTGAGGCTCTGTGGGCCTAGTAACCACAGTTGGTAAAGGAGAACTGCTGCCGCCTTGTGGCCGTTTCACACAACAGCAGCTCAAAACGCAGTGCTGACGGTTGCTTGATAGTCAACATAATTGCACGCCTGTAAATGACACCTGCCCTCTAATCAAATCCTTGGGTCGTAAGTCGAGCAAAAATCACAAAAGACGTGCATATTTCAAAACGACATATTCAAGAGGCATATTTTATGCACATTTTTATTATTTTTCTTTTTTTCTGGTGTTAAAAAATAGGGCATGGAAAAACGCTCAACATCAGGAATTAATAAAGCCATGCAAATCCAGTCTACAAAAACGTTCACCTCACAGCCGTCAGAATGATCATCAGCAAAAACGTCTACAAAGGGTAAATGCTGAAGGGGTTTTAGACAACTGTGTACCCTCTAGCTGCTGGTGGGATGTAAGCTGGTAACAGCCAGTACTGAGACCAGAATGGACGTGTGTTTAAAGGTGAAAATTGTGCTACCATGTGATCTGGTAGGCCCAGTGATGGGCCTAACACCTGAGTAGACCAGAATCAAAAAGACACAGGCTGGAAATCCTGCACTGCAGCAACATGTACCATAGCCAAGACCTGGAAGAAACCAAAATGTCCATCAACAGAAAAATGCACCAAGAAGAAGTCGTCCATGTACACAATGGACTATTAGCCATGGAAAAGCATGGAACAGTGCCGTGGGCACCACCATAGAAGGATCTAGAGATAATCACCCAGCTTGAACTAAGAAAGAAACCGAAAGACAGGTATCCTATTACATCACTTATAGGTGCTATGTAAAACTTGATACCCATGAAATAATTTCCAAGAGAAGGACACTCATAGATTCAGAAAACCAAATTATGTTGAACCAAAGGGAAAGGTGTAAGGAATGTACGAATTAGGATATGGGGGTTAACAGACATGTACTAATACATGTGAAATATATAATCATAAAATACCTATGCAATGCCAAGAGAGGTCTACTCAACACTCTGGAATAAACTACACGGGAAAGGATCCAACGATGAAGAGATCGAAACATAGACATAATGAACCACATTCTGTACACCTAGAACACACACAACATTTTTCTCAAATTTGCTCTGAATAAAAATTAAATATAAAAAACAAACAAGAAGTAACAAGATATAAGCTCTTGGGGGTTTGCCCTGGCACATTCCACTCTAATTTGCAGCCTACCAACACGATTTCCAGGAAAGCTCTGTTGCCCCAAAACCCACAGTTGGAAATGTAGAAATGCTGCCGCCTCGTGGCCGTTTCACGCAAGAGCGGCTGCAAAACCACAGTTAAGGGTCACTTAACATTCACAAGGACTCAGGGCTGTAAAGGACACCTGCCCTCAAAAATTGTGCTGAGGTATGGAATGGCCAAAAAAATTCAAAACTGGCAAATTTTTTGTGGAGATACTATGAAGAGGTAAGTTTTACTCACGATTTTTCCAAAAAAAAGCAAAATGGATAAAAGCTCAACATCAGGTATTATCAGACTCATGCAAATTTAGCCTACAAAAAGGTTTCAACTCACGCAACTCAACTACCATCAGCAAAAAGTCTACAAACAATAAATGCTGAAGGTGTTTTAGAGAATTGTGTACCCTCTAGCTGCTGGTGAGATGTAAAGTGGTAAGAGCCAATAATGAGAACAGAAAGGAGCTGCGTTTAAAAGTAAAAATGGAGCCAGCATTCCATTCAGCAGGCCCAGCGCTGAGCCTCTCACCTGAGAAGACCAGAGTCGAGAAGGCACAGGCTGCAACATCTGCACTGCAGGAGTTTTCACAATAGCCAAGACACGGAAGCAACCAAAATGTCCATCAACAGATGAATGGATAAAGAACAAGTGGTCCATGAACAAAATGGAATATTAGCCATGGAAAACAGTGAAACACTGCTCTTTGAGGCACCACAGATGAGCCTAGAGATAATCACAGAACATAAGGTAAGTCGGAAAGCAAAAGACATATCCTAGGATATCACTTATAGGCGTTATCTAACAACTGACACAAATGAACGTATTTTCACAGAGAAAGACACTCACAGACAAAGAAAACAAATTATTCTTATGTTAAAGGAAAGGTGGGGGCAATGGAAAATTAAGATTAGGGTTACCATACGTGTACAAACACCTACTAAATAGATATATCAAAAAGACCGATCATATAGCAAGGGAGGTCTACGGAACACTCGGCAATAATTTACATGGGAAGAGAATCTGTACATGAATATATATATATATATATGTATATATATATATATGTGTGTGTGTGTGTGTGTATATATATATATATATACATATATATATATATAGTGTTCAAATGAACCAGATTTTGTATACATAAGACAAACAATATTCTAATCATTACCCTGATTTAAAAAATTAAAACAACGAACAAGAAATAATGGGACATAAACTTACCGGGGCTTTTCCTGGCACATTCCATTCTCATTTACAACCTGGGAACTCGACTTCCAGAAAGGCTGTGCTGCCCTAGTAACCCGAATTGGGAATGCAGAAATGCTGCCACCTTGTGGCTGTTTCCCACAACAGCAGCTTTCAACCCAGTGCTAATGGTCACTAAATATTCACACTCATTGCAGGCCTGTAAATGACACCTGCTGAAAAAAAAGAATCCTGGGTTCGAAAATTGACAAAAAAATTCAAAAGAGGGCAGCCTTCCCAGAAGACAATTTCAAGAGGTTTATTGTACTCACAGTTTTATCTGTTTTTGTTTAACAGAAATAAAAAAAGGCGTTGAATAATGCTGAACATTAGGAATTATTAGAGACATGCAAATCCAAATTACAAAAGCCTATCAGCTCACACCAGTCAGAATGGCAATCAGCAAAACTTCTGCAAACAATAAATGCTGAAGGGGTTGTGGAGAAATGCATTCCCTCGGCTCTAAGTGGGACATGGTAAGAGCCAGTAATGAAAACACAAAAGAGGTGCCTTGAAAAGGTAAATATTGAGCTACCATTCAATCAAGCATACCCACTGCTGGGCCTATTGCCTGAGAGGATGAGAATCAAACAGACACAGGCTGGCAATCCTGCACTCCAGCAATATTTACCATAGCCAACATTTGGAAGCAACGAAAGTGACCGTCAACAGAGGAATGCAGGAAGAAGTAGTGGTCCATGTACACAATGGAATATTACTCCAATAAAAACAAATATAAATTCAATTTTAAAAACCAAACATAAGCAAGGAGACATCAGCTTTTGGGGGTTTATGCGGGCACATTCCACTCTAATGTATAACCGAGGAACACCACGGGCAGGAAGGTCTGTTTCCCTTGTTCCCAGAGTGGGGCAAGTGGAAATACTGCCGCCCAATGGCCGTTACCTGCAACAGCAGCTTTAAAACCTGTGCTGAGGGTCACTTCATATGCACAAGTACTGGAGGGCTGTAAATGAAACCTGACCTCAAAATGTCTTCAGGGAGGTAATG
This sequence comes from Leucopleurus acutus, assembly GCF_964270905.1. Classification (NCBI taxonomy): domain Eukaryota; kingdom Metazoa; phylum Chordata; class Mammalia; order Artiodactyla; family Delphinidae; genus Leucopleurus; species Leucopleurus acutus. Next base: position 115,997,254 of record NC_139150.1, on the reverse strand, counting down.
GCCAAAATATTTTGAAATGTGGCACATACTCCAAGAAATCCATTTGAAGAGGTAAGCTGTACTCACAGTTTGAAGAAAAATAGGGCATGACTGAAAGCTGAATTTCAAGGGATTATGAGACGCATGCAAATCCAACCAAAAGGAGGTATCAACTCACACCACTCAAAATAAACATCATCAGAAACACTACAAAAAATAAATGTTGAAGGGGTTGTGGAGAAGTGCATACCCTCAACGTTAGGTGGGACGTAAGCTGGTAAGCGTCACTAATGAGAACAGAATGGAGGTGACTTTACAAGGTAAAAATCTGGCTACCATATGATCCAGCAGGCCCATCCTGGGCCTATAACCGAAGATACACAATTGGAAAGACACAGTCAGGCAAATGTGCATTGCAGCAGTATAACAATAGCCAAGACATGGAAGCAACCAAAAAGTCCATCAACAGATGAGTGGACAAAGAAGAAGTGGAACAGGTACAGATAGAATATTAGCCAAGGAGACAAATGACACAATGCCATTTTCAGCACCGTAGATGAGTCTGGAAGTAATCACGCAACTTGCAGTAAGTCAGAAAGTGAAAGACACATATCCTATATCACTTATAGGTGTTACCTAAAAATTGATACCAGTGAAGATATTTGCACAGAGACAGGCAGTGAGACATTCATTAAACAAACTTAGGGTTCACCAATGGAAAGATGTGAGGATTGGATACATTAGGATGTCAGGGTAAACAGAGATATACAAACAGGTGAAGTATATAATCACCGAAAACCTACGGAATACCAAGGGAAGACTACTCAACATTGAGTCATAACCTACATGGGAAAAGGATCCAAATGACAATGGATATATGTGTGTGTGTGTGTGTGTGTGTGTGTGTGTGTGTGTGTGTAAAACAACCACATCTTGCACACCTAGAACAATCAAAACATCGTAATCAAACTTGCTGTGATAAAAAATGAAAATTACATTTACAAAACGAACAAGAAGTAGTGAGATATAAACTTAAGGGGCTTATTCCTGGCACATTCCATTCTAATTTGCAACCTAGAACACGACTTCCATTGAGGCTCTGTGGGCCTAGTAACCACAGTTGGTAAAGGAGAACTGCTGCCGCCTTGTGGCCGTTTCACACAACAGCAGCTCAAAACGCAGTGCTGACGGTTGCTTGATAGTCAACATAATTGCACGCCTGTAAATGACACCTGCCCTCTAATCAAATCCTTGGGTCGTAAATCGAGCAAAAATCACAAAAGACGTGCATATTTCAAAACGACATATTCAAGAGGCATATTTTATGCACATTTTTATTATTTTTCTTTTTTTCTGGTGTTAAAAAATAGGGCATGGAAAAACGCTCAACATCAGGAATTAATAAAGCCATGCAAATCCAGTCTACAAAAACGTTCACCTCACAGCCGTCAGAATGATCATCAGCAAAAACGTCTACAAAGGGTAAATGCTGAAGGGGTTTTAGACAACTGTGTACCCTCTAGCTGCTGGTGGGATGTAAGCTGGTAACAGCCAGTACTGAGACCAGAATGGACGTGTGTTTAAAGGTGAAAATTGTGCTACCATGTGATCTGGTAGGCCCAGTGATGGGCCTAACACCTGAGTAGACCAGAATCAAAAAGACACAGGCTGGAAATCCTGCACTGCAGCAACATGTACCATAGCCAAGACCTGGAAGAAACCAAAATGTCCATCAACAGAAAAATGCACCAAGAAGAAGTCGTCCATGTACACAATGGAATATTAGCCATGGAAAAGCATGGAACAGTGCCGTGGGCACCACCATAGAAGGATCTAGAGATAATCACCCAGCTTGAACTAAGAAAGAAACCGAAAGACAGGTATCCTATTACATCACTTATAGGTGCTATGTAAAACTTGATACCCATGAAATAATTTCCAAGAGAAGGACACTCATAGATTCAGAAAACCAAATTATGTTGAACCAAAGGGAAAGGTGTAAGGAATGTACGAATTAGGATATGGGGGTTAACAGACATGTACTAATACATGTGAAATATATAATCATAAAATACCTATGCAATGCCAAGAGAGGTCTACTCAACACTCTGGAATAAACTACACGGGAAAGGATCCAACGATGAAGAGATCGAAACATAGACATAATGAACCACATTCTGTACACCTAGAACACACACAACATTTTTCTCAAATTTGCTCTGAATAAAAATTAAATATAAAAAACAAACAAGAAGTAACAAGATATAAGCTCTTGGGGGTTTGCCCTGGCACATTCCACTCTAATTTGCAGCCTACCAACACGATTTCCAGGAAAGCTCTGTTGCCCCAAAACCCACAGTTGGAAATGTAGAAATGCTGCCGCCTCGTGGCCGTTTCACGCAAGAGCGGCTGCAAAACCACAGTTAAGGGTCACTTAACATTCACAAGGACTCAGGGCTGTAAAGGACACCTGCCCTCAAAAATTGTGCTGAGGTATGGAATGGCCAAAAAAATTCAAAACTGGCAAATTTTTTGTGGAGATACTATGAAGAGGTAAGTTTTACTCACGATTTTTCCAAAAAAAAGCAAAATGGATAAAAGCTCAACATCAGGTATTATCAGACTCATGCAAATTTAGCCTACAAAAAGGTTTCAACTCACGCAACTCAACTACCATCAGCAAAAAGTCTACAAACAATAAATGCTGAAGGTGTTTTAGAGAATTGTGTACCCTCTAGCTGCTGGTGAGATGTAAAGTGGTAAGAGCCAATAATGAGAACAGAAAGGAGCTGCGTTTAAAAGTAAAAATGGAGCCAGCATTCCATTCAGCAGGCCCAGCGCTGAGCCTCTCACCTGAGAAGACCAGAGTCGAGAAGGCACAGGCTGCAACATCTGCACTGCAGGAGTTTTCACAATAGCCAAGACACGGAAGCAACCAAAATGTCCATCAACAGATGAATGGATACAGAACAAGTGGTCCATGAACAAAATGGAATATTAGCCATGGAAAACAGTGAAACACTGCTCTTTGAGGCACCACAGATGAGCCTAGAGATAATCACAGAACATAAGGTAAGTCGGAAAGCAAAAGACATATCCTAGGATATCACTTATAGGCGTTATCTAACAACTGACACAAATGAACGTATTTTCACAGAGAAAGACACTCACAGACAAAGAAAACAAATTATTCTTATGTTAAAGGAAAGGTGGGGGCAATGGAAAATTAAGATTAGGGTTACCATACGTGTACAAACACCTACTAAATAGATATATCAAAAAGACCGATCATATAGCAAGGGAGGTCTATGGAACACTCGGCAATAATTTACATGGGAAGAGAATCTGTACATGAATATATATATATATATATATGTATATATATATATGTGTGTGTGTGTGTGTGTATATATATATATATATATATACATATATATATATATAGTGTTCAAATGAACCAGATTTTGTATACATAAGACAAACAATATTCTAATCATTACCCTGATTTAAAAAATTAAAACAACGAACAAGAAATAATGGGACATAAACTTACCGGGGCTTTTCCTGGCACATTCCATTCTCATTTACAACCTGGGAACTCGACTTCCAGAAAGGCTGTGCTGCCCTAGTAACCAGAATTGGGAATGCAGAAATGCTGCCACCTTGTGGCTGTTTCCCACAACAGCAGCTTTCAACCCAGTGCTAATGGTCACTAAATATTCACACTCATTGCAGGCCTGTAAATGACACCTGCTGAAAAAAAAGAATCCTGGGTTCGAAAATTGACAAAAAAATTCAAAAGAGGGCAGCCTTCCCAGAAGACAATTTCAAGAGGTTTATTGTACTCACAGTTTTATCTGTTTTTGTTTAACAGAAATAAAAAAAGGCGTTGAATAATGCTGAACATTAGGAATTATTAGAGACATGCAAATCCAAATTACAAAAGCCTATCAGCTCACACCAGTCAGAATGGCAATCAGCAAAACTTCTGCAAACAATAAATGCTGAAGGGGTTGTGGAGAAATGCATTCCCTCGGCTCTAAGTGGGACATGGTAAGAGCCAGTAATGAAAACACAAAAGAGGTGCCTTGAAAAGGTAAATATTGAGCTACCATTCAATCAAGCATACCCACTGCTGGGCCTATTGCCTGAGAGGATGAGAATCAAACAGACACAGGCTGGCAATCCTGCACTCCAGCAATATTTACCATAGCCAACATTTGGAAGCAACGAAAGTGACCGTCAACAGAGGAATGCAGGAAGAAGTAGTGGTCCATGTACACAATGGAATATTACTCCAATAAAAACAAATATAAATTCAATTTTAAAAACCAAACATAAGCAAGGAGACATCAGCTTTTGGGGGTTTATGCGGGCACATTCCACTCTAATGTATAACCGAGGAACACCACGGGCAGGAAGGTCTGTTTCCCTTGTTCCCAGAGTGGGGCAAGTGGAAATACTGCCGCCCAATGGCCGTTACCTGCAACAGCAGCTTTAAAACCTGTGCTGAGGGTCACTTCATATGCACAAGTACTGGAGGGCTGTAAATGAAACCTGACCTCAAAATGTCTTCAGGGAGGTAATGGCCAAAATATTTTGAAATGTGGCACATACTCCAAGAAATCCATTTGAAGAGGTAAGCTGTACTCACAGTTTGAAGAAAAATAGGGCATGACTGAAAGCTGAATTTCAAGGGATTATGAGACGCATGCAAATCCAACCAAAAGGAGGTATCAACTCACACCACTCAAAATAAACATCATCAGAAACACTACAAAAAATAAATGTTGAAGGGGTTGTGGAGAAGTGCATACCCTCAACGTTAGGTGGGACGTAAGCTGGTAAGCGTCACTAATGAGAACAGAATGGAGGTGACTTTACAAGGTAAAAATCTGGCTACCATATGATCCAGCAGGCCCATCCTGGGCCTATAACCGAAGATACACAATTGGAAAGACACAGTCAGGCAAATGTGCATTGCAGCAGTATAACAATAGCCAAGACATGGAAGCAACCAAAAAGTCCATCAACAGATGAGTGGACAAAGAAGAAGTGGAACAGGTACAGATAGAATATTAGCCAAGGAGACAAATGACACAATGCCATTTTCAGCACCGTAGATGAGTCTGGAAGTAATCACGCAACTTGCAGTAAGTCAGAAAGTGAAAGACACATATCCTATATCACTTATAGGTGTTACCTAAAAATTGATACCAGTGAAGATATTTGCACAGAGACAGGCAGTGAGACATTCATTAAACAAACTTAGGGTTCACCAATGGAAAGATGTGAGGATTGGATACATTAGGATGTCAGGGTAAACAGAGATATACAAACAGGTGAAGTATATAATCACCGAAAACCTACGGAATACCAAGGGAAGACTACTCAACATTGAGTCATAACCTACATGGGAAAAGGATCCAAATGACAATGGATATATGTGTGTGTGTGTGTGTGTGTGTGTGTGTGTGTGTGTAAAACAACCACATCTTGCACACCTAGAACAATCAAAACATCGTAATCAAACTTGCTGTGATAAAAAATGAAAATTACATTTACAAAACGAACAAGAAGTAGTGAGATATAAACTTAAGGGGCTTCTTCCTGGCACATTCCATTCTAATTTGCAACCTAGAACACGACTTCCATTGAGGCTCTGTGGGCCTAGTAACCACAGTTGGTAAAGGAGAACTGCTGCCGCCTTGTGGCCGTTTCACACAACAGCAGCTCAAAACGCAGTGCTGACGGTTGCTTGATAGTCAACATAATTGCACGCCTGTAAATGACACCTGCCCTCTAATCAAATCCTTGGGTCGTAAGTCGAGCAAAAATCACAAAAGACGTGCATATTTCAAAACGACATATTCAAGAGGCATATTTTATGCACATTTTTATTATTTTTCTTTTTTTCTGGTGTTAAAAAATAGGGCATGGAAAAACGCTCAACATCAGGAATTAATAAAGCCATGCAAATCCAGTCTACAAAAACGTTCACCTCACAGCCGTCAGAATGATCATCAGCAAAAACGTCTACAAAGGGTAAATGCTGAAGGGGTTTTAGACAACTGTGTACCCTCTAGCTGCTGGTGGGATGTAAGCTGGTAACAGCCAGTACTGAGACCAGAATGGACGTGTGTTTAAAGGTGAAAATTGTGCTACCATGTGATCTGGTAGGCCCAGTGATGGGCCTAACACCTGAGTAGACCAGAATCAAAAAGACACAGGCTGGAAATCCTGCACTGCAGCAACATGTACCATAGCCAAGACCTGGAAGAAACCAAAATGTCCATCAACAGAAAAATGCACCAAGAAGAAGTCGTCCATGTACACAATGGAATATTAGCCATGGAAAAGCATGGAACAGTGCCGTGGGCACCACCATAGAAGGATCTAGAGATAATCACCCAGCTTGAACTAAGAAAGAAACCGAAAGACAGGTATCCTATTACATCACTTATAGGTGCTATGTAAAACTTGATACCCATGAAATAATTTCCAAGAGAAGGACACTCATAGATTCAGAAAACCAAATTATGTTGAACCAAAGGGAAAGGTGTAAGGAATGTACGAATTAGGATATGGGGGTTAACAGACATGTACTAATACATGTGAAATATATAATCATAAAATACCTATGCAATGCCAAGAGAGGTCTACTCAACACTCTGGAATAAACTACACGGGAAAGGATCCAACGATGAAGAGATCGAAACATAGACATAATGAACCACATTCTGTACACCTAGAACACACACAACATTTTTCTCAAATTTGCTCTGAATAAAAATTAAATATAAAAAACAAACAAGAAGTAACAAGATATAAGCTCTTGGGGGTTTGCCCTGGCACATTCCACTCTAATTTGCAGCCTACCAACACGATTTCCAGGAAAGCTCTGTTGCCCCAAAACCCACAGTTGGAAATGTAGAAATGCTGCCGCCTCGTGGCCGTTTCACGCAAGAGCGGCTGCAAAACCACAGTTAAGGGTCACTTAACATTCACAAGGACTCAGGGCTGTAAAGGACACCTGCCCTCAAAAATTGTGCTGAGGTATGGAATGGCCAAAAAAATTCAAAACTGGCAAATTTTTTGTGGAGATACTATGAAGAGGTAAGTTTTACTCACGATTTTTCCAAAAAAAAGCAAAATGGATAAAAGCTCAACATCAGGTATTATCAGACTCATGCAAATTTAGCCTACAAAAAGGTTTCAACTCACGCAACTCAACTACCATCAGCAAAAAGTCTACAAACAATAAATGCTGAAGGTGTTTTAGAGAATTGTGTACCCTCTAGCTGCTGGTGAGATGTAAAGTGGTAAGAGCCAATAATGAGAACAGAAAGGAGCTGCGTTTAAAAGTAAAAATGGAGCCAGCATTCCATTCAGCAGGCCCAGCGCTGAGCCTCTCACCTGAGAAGACCAGAGTCGAGAAGGCACAGGCTGCAACATCTGCACTGCAGGAGTTTTCACAATAGCCAAGACACGGAAGCAACCAAAATGTCCATCAACAGATGAATGGATACAGAACAAGTGGTCCATGAACAAAATGGAATATTAGCCATGGAAAACAGTGAAACACTGCTCTTTGAGGCACCACAGATGAGCCTAGAGATAATCACAGAACATAAGGTAAGTCGGAAAGCAAAAGACATATCCTAGGATATCACTTATAGGCGTTATCTAACAACTGACACAAATGAACGTATTTTCACAGAGAAAGACACTCACAGACAAAGAAAACAAATTATTCTTATGTTAAAGGAAAGGTGGGGGCAATGGAAAATTAAGATTAGGGTTACCATACGTGTACAAACACCTACTAAATAGATATATCAAAAAGACCGATCATATAGCAAGGGAGGTCTACGGAACACTCGGCAATAATTTACATGGGAAGAGAATCTGTACATGAATATATATATATATATATGTATATATATATATATGTGTGTGTGTGTGTGTGTATATATATATATATATACATATATATATATATAGTGTTCAAATGAACCAGATTTTGTATACATAAGACAAACAATATTCTAATCATTACCCTGATTTAAAAAATTAAAACAACGAACAAGAAATAATGGGACATAAACTTACCGGGGCTTTTCCTGGCACATTCCATTCTCATTTACAACCTGGGAACTCGACTTCCAGAAAGGCTGTGCTGCCCTAGTAACCCGAATTGGGAATGCAGAAATGCTGCCACCTTGTGGCTGTTTCCCACAACAGCAGCTTTCAACCCAGTGCTAATGGTCACTAAATATTCACACTCATTGCAGGCCTGTAAATGACACCTGCTGAAAAAAAAGAATCCTGGGTTCGAAAATTGACAAAAAAATTCAAAAGAGGGCAGCCTTCCCAGAAGACAATTTCAAGAGGTTTATTGTACTCACAGTTTTATCTGTTTTTGTTTAACAGAAATAAAAAAAGGCGTTGAATAATGCTGAACATTAGGAATTATTAGAGACATGCAAATCCAAATTACAAAAGCCTATCAGCTCACACCAGTCAGAATGGCAATCAGCAAAACTTCTGCAAACAATAAATGCTGAAGGGGTTGTGGAGAAATGCATTCCCTCGGCTCTAAGTGGGACATGGTAAGAGCCAGTAATGAAAACACAAAAGAGGTGCCTTGAAAAGGTAAATATTGAGCTACCATTCAATCAAGCATACCCACTGCTGGGCCTATTGCCTGAGAGGATGAGAATCAAACAGACACAGGCTGGCAATCCTGCACTCCAGCAATATTTACCATAGCCAACATTTGGAAGCAACGAAAGTGACCGTCAACAGAGGAATGCAGGAAGAAGTAGTGGTCCATGTACACAATGGAATATTACTCCAATAAAAACAAATATAAATTCAATTTTAAAAACCAAACATAAGCAAGGAGACATCAGCTTTTGGGGGTTTATGCGGGCACATTCCACTCTAATGTATAACCGAGGAACACCACGGGCAGGAAGGTCTGTTTCCCTTGTTCCCAGAGTGGGGCAAGTGGAAATACTGCCGCCCAATGGCCGTTACCTGCAACAGCAGCTTTAAAACCTGTGCTGAGGGTCACTTCATATGCACAAGTACTGGAGGGCTGTAAATGAAACCTGACCTCAAAATGTCTTCAGGGAGGTAATGGCCAAAATATTTTGAAATGTGGCACATACTCCAAGAAATCCATTTGAAGAGGTAAGCTGTACTCACAGTTTGAAGAAAAATAGGGCATGACTGAAAGCTGAATTTCAAGGGATTATGAGACGCATGCAAATCCAACCAAAAGGAGGTATCAACTCACACCACTCAAAATAAACATCATCAGAAACACTACAAAAAATAAATGTTGAAGGGGTTGTGGAGAAGTGCATACCCTCAACGTTAGGTGGGACGTAAGCTGGTAAGCGTCACTAATGAGAACAGAATGGAGGTGACTTTACAAGGTAAAAATCTGGCTACCATATGATCCAGCAGGCCCATCCTGGGCCTATAACCGAAGATACACAATTGGAAAGACACAGTCAGGCAAATGTGCATTGCAGCAGTATAACAATAGCCAAGACATGGAAGCAACCAAAAAGTCCATCAACAGATGAGTGGACAAAGAAGAAGTGGAACAGGTACAGATAGAATATTAGCCAAGGAGACAAATGACACAATGCCATTTTCAGCACCGTAGATGAGTCTGGAAGTAATCACGCAACTTGCAGTAAGTCAGAAAGTGAAAGACACATATCCTATATCACTTATAGGTGTTACCTAAAAATTGATACCAGTGAAGATATTTGCACAGAGACAGGCAGTGAGACATTCATTAAACAAACTTAGGGTTCACCAATGGAAAGATGTGAGGATTGGATACATTAGGATGTCAGGGTAAACAGAGATATACAAACAGGTGAAGTATATAATCACCGAAAACCTACGGAATACCAAGGGAAGACTACTCAACATTGAGTCATAACCTACATGGGAAAAGGATCCAAATGACAATGGATATATGTGTGTGTGTGTGTGTGTGTGTGTGTGTGTGTGTGTGTGTGTAAAACAACCACATCTTGCACACCTAGAACAATCAAAACATCGTAATCAAACTTGCTGTGATAAAAAATGAAAATTACATTTACAAAACGAACAAGAAGTAGTGAGATATAAACTTAAGGGGCTTCTTCCTGGCACATTCCATTCTAATTTGCAACCTAGAACACGACTTCCATTGAGGCTCTGTGGGCCTAGTAACCACAGTTGGTAAAGGAGAACTGCTGCCGCCTTGTGGCCGTTTCACACAACAGCAGCTCAAAACGCAGTGCTGACGGTTGCTTGATAGTCAACATAATTGCACGCCTGTAAATGACACCTGCCCTCTAATCAAATCCTTGGGTCGTAAGTCGAGCAAAAATCACAAAAGACGTGCATATTTCAAAACGACATATTCAAGAGGCATATTTTATGCACATTTTTATTATTTTTCTTTTTTTCTGGTGTTAAAAAATAGGGCATGGAAAAACGCTCAACATCAGGAATTAATAAAGCCATGCAAATCCAGTCTACAAAAACGTTCACCTCACAGCCGTCAGAATGATCATCAGCAAAAACGTCTACAAAGGGTAAATGCTGAAGGGGTTTTAGACAACTGTGTACCCTCTAGCTGCTGGTGGGATGTAAGCTGGTAACAGCCAGTACTGAGACCAGAATGGACGTGTGTTTAAAGGTGAAAATTGTGCTACCATGTGATCTGGTAGGCCCAGTGATGGGCCTAACACCTGAGTAGACCAGAATCAAAAAGACACAGGCTGGAAATCCTGCACTGCAGCAACATGTACCATAGCCAAGACCTGGAAGAAACCAAAATGTCCATCAACAGAAAAATGCACCAAGAAGAAGTCGTCCATGTACACAATGGAATATTAGCCATGGAAAAGCATGGAACAGTGCCGTGGGCACCACCATAGAAGGATCTAGAGATAATCACCCAGCTTGAACTAAGAAAGAAACCGAAAGACAGGTATCCTATTACATCACTTATAGGTGCTATGTAAAACTTGATACCCATGAAATAATTTCCAAGAGAAGGACACTCATAGATTCAGAAAACCAAATTATGTTGAACCAAAGGGAAAGGTGTAAGGAATGTACGAATTAGGATATGGGGGTTAACAGACATGTACTAATACATGTGAAATATATAATCATAAAATACCTATGCAATGCCAAGAGAGGTCTACTCAACACTCTGGAATAAACTACACGGGAAAGGATCCAACGATGAAGAGATCGAAACATAGACATAATGAACCACATTCTGTACACCTAGAACACACACAACATTTTTCTCAAATTTGCTCTGAATAAAAATTAAATATAAAAAACAAACAAGAAGTAACAAGATATAAGCTCTTGGGGGTTTGCCCTGGCACATTCCACTCTAATTTGCAGCCTACCAACACGATTTCCAGGAAAGCTCTGTTGCCCCAAAACCCACAGTTGGAAATGTAGAAATGCTGCCGCCTCGTGGCCGTTTCACGCAAGAGCGGCTGCAAAACCACAGTTAAGGGTCACTTAACATTCACAAGGACTCAGGGCTGTAAAGGACACCTGCCCTCAAAAATTGTGCTGAGGTATGGAATGGCCAAAAAAATTCAAAACTGGCAAATTTTTTGTGGAGATACTATGAAGAGGTAAGTTTTACTCACGATTTTTCCAAAAAAAAGCAAAATGGATAAAAGCTCAACATCAGGTATTATCAGACTCATGCAAATTTAGCCTACAAAAAGGTTTCAACTCACGCAACTCAACTACCATCAGCAAAAAGTCTACAAACAATAAATGCTGAAGGTGTTTTAGAGAATTGTGTACCCTCTAGCTGCTGGTGAGATGTAAAGTGGTAAGAGCCAATAATGAGAACAGAAAGGAGCTGCGTTTAAAAGTAAAAATGGAGCCAGCATTCCATTCAGCAGGCCCAGCGCTGAGCCTCTCACCTGAGAAGACCAGAGTCGAGAAGGCACAGGCTGCAACATCTGCACTGCAGGAGTTTTCACAATAGCCAAGACACAGAAGCAACCAAAATGTCCATCAACAGATGAATGGATAAAGAACAAGTGGTCCATGAACAAAATGGAATATTAGCCATGGAAAACAGTGAAACACTGCTCTTTGAGGCACCACAGATGAGCCTAGAGATAATCACAGAACATAAGGTAAGTCGGAAAGCAAAAGACATATCCTAGGATATCACTTATAGGCGTTATCTAACAACTGACACAAATGAACGTATTTTCACAGAGAAAGACACTCACAGACAAAGAAAACAAATTATTCTTATGTTAAAGGAAAGGTGGGGGCAATGGAAAATTAAGATTAGGGTTACCATACGTGTACAAACACCTACTAAATAGATATATCAAAAAGACCGATCATATAGCAAGGGAGGTCTACGGAACACTCGGCAATAATTTACATGGGAAGAGAATCTGTACATGAATATATATATATATATATGTATATATATATATATGTGTGTGTGTGTGTGTGTATATATATATATATATACATATATATATATATAGTGTTCAAATGAACCAGATTTTGTATACATAAGACAAACAATATTCTAATCATTACCCTGATTTAAAAAATTAAAACAACGAACAAGAAATAATGGGACATAAACTTACCGGGGCTTTTCCTGGCACATTCCATTCTCATTTACAACCTGGGAACTCGACTTCCAGAAAGGCTGTGCTGCCCTAGTAACCCGAATTGGGAATGCAGAAATGCTGCCACCTTGTGGCTGTTTCCCACAACAGCAGCTTTCAACCCAGTGCTAATGGTCACTAAATATTCACACTCATTGCAGGCCTGTAAATGACACCTGCTGAAAAAAAAGAATCCTGGGTTCGAAAATTGACAAAAAAATTCAAAAGAGGGCAGCCTTCCCAGAAGACAATTTCAAGAGGTTTATTGTACTCACAGTTTTATCTGTTTTTGTTTAACAGAAATAAAAAAAGGCGTTGAATAATGCTGAACATTAGGAATTATTAGAGACATGCAAATCCAAATTACAAAAGCCTATCAGCTCACACCAGTCAGAATGGCAATCAGCAAAACTTCTGCAAACAATAAATGCTGAAGGGGTTGTGGAGAAATGCATTCCCTCGGCTCTAAGTGGGACATGGTAAGAGCCAGTAATGAAAACACAAAAGAGGTGCCTTGAAAAGGTAAATATTGAGCTACCATTCAATCAAGCATACCCACTGCTGGGCCTATTGCCTGAGAGGATGAGAATCAAACAGACACAGGCTGGCAATCCTGCACTCCAGCAATATTTACCATAGCCAACATTTGGAAGCAACGAAAGTGACCGTCAACAGAGGAATGCAGGAAGAAGTAGTGGTCCATGTACACAATGGAATATTACTCCAATAAAAACAAATATAAATTCAATTTTAAAAACCAAACATAAGCAAGGAGACATCAGCTTTTGGGGGTTTATGCGGGCACATTCCACTCTAATGTATAACCGAGGAACACCACGGGCAGGAAGGTCTGTTTCCCTTGTTCCCAGAGTGGGGCAAGTGGAAATACTGCCGCCCAATGGCCGTTACCTGCAACAGCAGCTTTAAAACCTGTGCTGAGGGTCACTTCATATGCACAAGTACTGGAGGGCTGTAAATGAAACCTGACCTCAAAATGTCTTCAGGGAGGTAATGGCCAAAATATTTTGAAATGTGGCACATACTCCAAGAAATCCATTTGAAGAGGTAAGCTGTACTCACAGTTTGAAGAAAAATAGGGCATGACTGAAAGCTGAATTTCAAGGGATTATGAGACGCATGCAAATCCAACCAAAAGGAGGTATCAACTCACACCACTCAAAATAAACATCATCAGAAACACTACAAAAAATAAATGTTGAAGGGGTTGTGGAGAAGTGCATACCCTCAACGTTAGGTGGGACGTAAGCTGGTAAGCGTCACTAATGAGAACAGAATGGAGGTGACTTTACAAGGTAAAAATCTGGCTACCATATGATCCAGCAGGCCCATCCTGGGCCTATAACCGAAGATACACAATTGGAAAGACACAGTCAGGCAAATGTGCATTGCAGCAGTATAACAATAGCCAAGACATGGAAGCAACCAAAAAGTCCATCAACAGATGAGTGGACAAAGAAGAAGTGGAACAGGTACAGATAGAATATTAGCCAAGGAGACAAATGACACAATGCCATTTTCAGCACCGTAGATGAGTCTGGAAGTAATCACGCAACTTGCAGTAAGTCAGAAAGTGAAAGACACATATCCTATATCACTTATAGGTGTTACCTAAAAATTGATACCAGTGAAGATATTTGCACAGAGACAGGCAGTGAGACATTCATTAAACAAACTTAGGGTTCACCAATGGAAAGATGTGAGGATTGGATACATTAGGATGTCAGGGTAAACAGAGATATACAAACAGGTGAAGTATATAATCACCGAAAACCTACGGAATACCAAGGGAAGACTACTCAACATTGAGTCATAACCTACATGGGAAAAGGATCCAAATGACAATGGATATATGTGTGTGTGTGTGTGTGTGTGTGTGTAAAACAACCACATCTTGCACACCTAGAACAATCAAAACATCGTAATCAAACTTGCTGTGATAAAAAATGAAAATTACATTTACAAAACGAACAAGAAGTAGTGAGATATAAACTTAAGGGGCTTCTTCCTGGCACATTCCATTCTAATTTGCAACCTAGAACACGACTTCCATTGAGGCTCTGTGGGCCTAGTAACCACAGTTGGTAAAGGAGAACTGCTGCCGCCTTGTGGCCGTTTCACACAACAGCAGCTCAAAACGCAGTGCTGACGGTTGCTTGATAGTCAACATAATTGCACGCCTGTAAATGACACCTGCCCTCTAATCAAATCCTTGGGTCGTAAATCGAGCAAAAATCACAAAAGACGTGCATATTTCAAAACGACATATTCAAGAGGCATATTTTATGCACAGTTTTATTATTTTTCTTTTTTTCTGGTGTTAAAAAATAGGGCATGGAAAAACGCTCAACATCAGGAATTAATAAAGCCATGCAAATCCAGTCTACAAAAACGTTCACCTCACAGCCGTCAGAATGATCATCAGCAAAAACGTCTACAAAGGGTAAATGCTGAAGGGGTTTTAGACAACTGTGTACCCTCTAGCTGCTGGTGGGATGTAAGCTGGTAACAGCCAGTACTGAGACCAGAATGGACGTGTGTTTAAAGGTGAAAATTGTGCTACCATGTGATCTGGTAGGCCCAGTGATGGGCCTAACACCTGAGTAGACCAGAATCAAAAAGACACAGGCTGGAAATCCTGCACTGCAGCAACATGTACCATAGCCAAGACCTGGAAGAAACCAAAATGTCCATCAACAGAAAAATGCACCAAGAAGAAGTCGTCCATGTACACAATGGAATATTAGCCATGGAAAAGCATGGAACAGTGCCGTGGGCACCACCATAGAAGGATCTAGAGATAATCACCCAGCTTGAACTAAGAAAGAAACCGAAAGACAGGTATCCTATTACATCACTTATAGGTGCTATGTAAAACTTGATACCCATGAAATAATTTCCAAGAGAAGGACACTCATAGATTCAGAAAACCAAATTATGTTGAACCAAAGGGAAAGGTGTAAGGAATGTACGAATTAGGATATGGGGGTTAACAGACATGTACTAATACATGTGAAATATATAATCATAAAATACCTATGCAATGCCAAGAGAGGTCTACTCAACACTCTGGAATAAACTACACGGGAAAGGATCCAACGATGAAGAGATCGAAACATAGACATAATGAACCACATTCTGTACACCTAGAACACACACAACATTTTTCTCAAATTTGCTCTGAATAAAAATTAAATATAAAAAACAAACAAGAAGTAACAAGATATAAGCTCTTGGGGGTTTGCCCTGGCACATTCCACTCTAATTTGCAGCCTACCAACACGATTTCCAGGAAAGCTCTGTTGCCCCAAAACCCACAGTTGGAAATGTAGAAATGCTGCCGCCTCGTGGCCGTTTCACGCAAGAGCGGCTGCAAAACCACAGTTAAGGGTCACTTAACATTCACAAGGACTCAGGGCTGTAAAGGACACCTGCCCTCAAAAATTGTGCTGAGGTATGGAATGGCCAAAAAAATTCAAAACTGGCAAATTTTTTGTGGAGATACTATGAAGAGGTAAGTTTTACTCACGATTTTTCCAAAAAAAAGCAAAATGGATAAAAGCTCAACATCAGGTATTATTAGACTCATGCAAATTTAGCCTACAAAAAGGTTTCAACTCACGCAACTCAACTACCATCAGCAAAAAGTCTACAAACAATAAATGCTGAAGGTGTTTTAGAGAATTGTGTACCCTCTAGCTGCTGGTGAGATGTAAAGTGGTAAGAGCCAATAATGAGAACAGAAAGGAGCTGCGTTTAAAAGTAAAAATGGAGCCAGCATTCCATTCAGCAGGCCCAGCGCTGAGCCTCTCACCTGAGAAGACCAGAGTCGAGAAGGCACAGGCTGCAACATCTGCACTGCAGGAGTTTTCACAATAGCCAAGACACGGAAGCAACCAAAATGTCCATCAACAGATGAATGGATACAGAACAAGTGGTCCATGAACAAAATGGAATATTAGCCATGGAAAACAGTGAAACACTGCTCTTTGAGGCACCACAGATGAGCCTAGAGATAATCACAGAACATAAGGTAAGTCGGAAAGCAAAAGACATATCCTAGGATATCACTTATAGGCGTTATCTAACAACTGACACAAATGAACGTATTTTCACAGAGAAAGACACTCACAGACAAAGAAAACAAATTATTCTTATGTTAAAGGAAAGGTGGGGGCAATGGAAAATTAAGATTAGGGTTACCATACGTGTACAAACACCTACTAAATAGATATATCAAAAAGACCGATCATATAGCAAGGGAGGTCTATGGAACACTCGGCAATAATTTACATGGGAAGAGAATCTGTACATGAATATATATATATATATATATGTATATATATATATGTGTGTGTGTGTGTGTGTATATATATATATATATATATATACATATATATATATATAGTGTTCAAATGAACCAGATTTTGTATACATAAGACAAACAATATTCTAATCATTACCCTGATTTAAAAAATTAAAACAACGAACAAGAAATAATGGGACATAAACTTACCGGGGCTTTTCCTGGCACATTCCATTCTCATTTACAACCTGGGAACTCGACTTCCAGAAAGGCTGTGCTGCCCTAGTAACCAGAATTGGGAATGCAGAAATGCTGCCACCTTGTGGCTGTTTCCCACAACAGCAGCTTTCAACCCAGTGCTAATGGTCACTAAATATTCACACTCATTGCAGGCCTGTAAATGACACCTGCTGAAAAAAAAGAATCCTGGGTTCGAAAATTGACAAAAAAATTCAAAAGAGGGCAGCCTTCCCAGAAGACAATTTCAAGAGGTTTATTGTACTCACAGTTTTATCTGTTTTTGTTTAACAGAAATAAAAAAAGGCGTTGAATAATGCTGAACATTAGGAATTATTAGAGACATGCAAATCCAAATTACAAAAGCCTATCAGCTCACACCAGTCAGAATGGCAATCAGCAAAACTTCTGCAAACAATAAATGCTGAAGGGGTTGTGGAGAAATGCATTCCCTCGGCTCTAAGTGGGACATGGTAAGAGCCAGTAATGAAAACACAAAAGAGGTGCCTTGAAAAGGTAAATATTGAGCTACCATTCAATCAAGCATACCCACTGCTGGGCCTATTGCCTGAGAGGATGAGAATCAAACAGACACAGGCTGGCAATCCTGCACTCCAGCAATATTTACCATAGCCAACATTTGGAAGCAACGAAAGTGACCGTCAACAGAGGAATGCAGGAAGAAGTAGTGGTCCATGTACACAATGGAATATTACTCCAATAAAAACAAATATAAATTCAATTTTAAAAACCAAACATAAGCAAGGAGACATCAGCTTTTGGGGGTTTATGCGGGCACATTCCACTCTAATGTATAACCGAGGAACACCACGGGCAGGAAGGTCTGTTTCCCTTGTTCCCAGAGTGGGGCAAGTGGAAATACTGCCGCCCAATGGCCGTTACCTGCAACAGCAGCTTTAAAACCTGTGCTGAGGGTCACTTCATATGCACAAGTACTGGAGGGCTGTAAATGAAACCTGACCTCAAAATGTCTTCAGGGAGGTAATGGCCAAAATATTTTGAAATGTGGCACATACTCCAAGAAATCCATTTGAAGAGGTAAGCTGTACTCACAGTTTGAAGAAAAATAGGGCATGACTAAAAGCTGAATTTCAAGGGATTATGAGACGCATGCAAATCCAACCAAAAGGAGGTATCAACTCACACCACTCAAAATAAACATCATCAGAAACACTACAAAAAATAAATGTTGAAGGGGTTGTGGAGAAGTGCATACCCTCAACGTTAGGTGGGACGTAAGCTGGTAAGCGTCACTAATGAGAACAGAATGGAGGTGACTTTACAAGGTAAAAATCTGGCTACCATATGATCCAGCAGGCCCATCCTGGGCCTATAACCGAAGATACACAATTGGAAAGACACAGTCAGGCAAATGTGCATTGCAGCAGTATAACAATAGCCAAGACATGGAAGCAACCAAAAAGTCCATCAACAGATGAGTGGACAAAGAAGAAGTGGAACAGGTACAGATAGAATATTAGCCAAGGAGACAAATGACACAATGCCATTTTCAGCACCGTAGATGAGTCTGGAAGTAATCACGCAACTTGCAGTAAGTCAGAAAGTGAAAGACACATATCCTATATCACTTATAGGTGTTACCTAAAAATTGATACCAGTGAAGATATTTGCACAGAGACAGGCAGTGAGACATTCATTAAACAAACTTAGGGTTCACCAATGGAAAGATGTGAGGATTGGATACATTAGGATGTCAGGGTAAACAGAGATATACAAACAGGTGAAGTATATAATCACCGAAAACCTACGGAATACCAAGGGAAGACTACTCAACATTGAGTCATAACCTACATGGGAAAAGGATCCAAATGACAATGGATATATGTGTGTGTGTGTGTGTGTGTGTGTGTGTGTGTGTGTGTGTAAAACAACCACATCTTGCACACCTAGAACAATCAAAACATCGTAATCAAACTTGCTGTGATAAAAAATGAAAATTACATTTACAAAACGAACAAGAAGTAGTGAGATATAAACTTAAGGGGCTTCTTCCTGGCACATTCCATTCTAATTTGCAACCTAGAACACGACTTCCATTGAGGCTCTGTGGGCCTAGTAACCACAGTTGGTAAAGGAGAACTGCTGCCGCCTTGTGGCCGTTTCACACAACAGCAGCTCAAAACGCAGTGCTGACGGTTGCTTGATAGTCAACATAATTGCACGCCTGTAAATGACACCTGCCCTCTAATCAAATCCTTGGGTCGTAAATCGAGCAAAAATCACAAAAGACGTGCATATTTCAAAACGACATATTCAAGAGGCATATTTTATGCACATTTTTATTATTTTTCTTTTTTTCTGGTGTTAAAAAATAGGGCATGGAAAAACGCTCAACATCAGGAATTAATAAAGCCATGCAAATCCAGTCTACAAAAACGTTCACCTCACAGCCGTCAGAATGATCATCAGCAAAAACGTCTACAAAGGGTAAATGCTGAAGGGGTTTTAGACAACTGTGTACCCTCTAGCTGCTGGTGGGATGTAAGCTGGTAACAGCCAGTACTGAGACCAGAATGGACGTGTGTTTAAAGGTGAAAATTGTGCTACCATGTGATCTGGTAGGCCCAGTGATGGGCCTAACACCTGAGTAGACCAGAATCAAAAAGACACAGGCTGGAAATCCTGCACTGCAGCAACATGTACCATAGCCAAGACCTGGAAGAAACCAAAATGTCCATCAACAGAAAAATGCACCAAGAAGAAGTCGTCCATGTACACAATGGAATATTAGCCATGGAAAAGCATGGAACAGTGCCGTGGGCACCACCATAGAAGGATCTAGAGATAATCACCCAGCTTGAACTAAGAAAGAAACCGAAAGACAGGTATCCTATTACATCACTTATAGGTGCTATGTAAAACTTGATACCCATGAAATAATTTCCAAGAGAAGGACACTCATAGATTCAGAAAACCAAATTATGTTGAACCAAAGGGAAAGGTGTAAGGAATGTACGAATTAGGATATGGGGGTTAACAGACATGTACTAATACATGTGAAATATATAATCATAAAATACCTATGCAATGCCAAGAGAGGTCTACTCAACACTCTGGAATAAACTACACGGGAAAGGATCCAACGATGAAGAGATCGAAACATAGACATAATGAACCACATTCTGTACACCTAGAACACACACAACATTTTTCTCAAATTTGCTCTGAATAAAAATTAAATATAAAAAACAAACAAGAAGTAACAAGATATAAGCTCTTGGGGGTTTGCCCTGGCACATTCCACTCTAATTTGCAGCCTACCAACACGATTTCCAGGAAAGCTCTGTTGCCCCAAAACCCACAGTTGGAAATGTAGAAATGCTGCCGCCTCGTGGCCGTTTCACGCAAGAGCGGCTGCAAAACCACAGTTAAGGGTCACTTAACATTCACAAGGACTCAGGGCTGTAAAGGACACCTGCCCTCAAAAATTGTGCTGAGGTATGGAATGGCCAAAAAAATTCAAAACTGGCAAATTTTTTGTGGAGATACTATGAAGAGGTAAGTTTTACTCACGATTTTTCCAAAAAAAAGCAAAATGGATAAAAGCTCAACATCAGGTATTATCAGACTCATGCAAATTTAGCCTACAAAAAGGTTTCAACTCACGCAACTCAACTACCATCAGCAAAAAGTCTACAAACAATAAATGCTGAAGGTGTTTTAGAGAATTGTGTACCCTCTAGCTGCTGGTGAGATGTAAAGTGGTAAGAGCCAATAATGAGAACAGAAAGGAGCTGCGTTTAAAAGTAAAAATGGAGCCAGCATTCCATTCAGCAGGCCCAGCGCTGAGCCTCTCACCTGAGAAGACCAGAGTCGAGAAGGCACAGGCTGCAACATCTGCACTGCAGGAGTTTTCACAATAGCCAAGACACAGAAGCAACCAAAATGTCCATCAACAGATGAATGGATAAAGAACAAGTGGTCCATGAACAAAATGGAATATTAGCCATGGAAAACAGTGAAACACTGCTCTTTGAGGCACCACAGATGAGCCTAGAGATAATCACAGAACATAAGGTAAGTCGGAAAGCAAAAGACATATCCTAGGATATCACTTATAGGCGTTATCTAACAACTGACACAAATGAACGTATTTTCACAGAGAAAGACACTCACAGACAAAGAAAACAAATTATTCTTATGTTAAAGGAAAGGTGGGGGCAATGGAAAATTAAGATTAGGGTTACCATACGTGTACAAACACCTACTAAATAGATATATCAAAAAGACCGATCATATAGCAAGGGAGGTCTACGGAACACTCGGCAATAATTTACATGGGAAGAGAATCTGTACATGAATATATATATATATATATGTATATATATATATATGTGTGTGTGTGTGTGTGTATATATATATATATATACATATATATATATATAGTGTTCAAATGAACCAGATTTTGTATACATAAGACAAACAATATTCTAATCATTACCCTGATTTAAAAAATTAAAACAACGAACAAGAAATAATGGGACATAAACTTACCGGGGCTTTTCCTGGCACATTCCATTCTCATTTACAACCTGGGAACTCGACTTCCAGAAAGGCTGTGCTGCCCTAGTAACCCGAATTGGGAATGCAGAAATGCTGCCACCTTGTGGCTGTTTCCCACAACAGCAGCTTTCAACCCAGTGCTAATGGTCACTAAATATTCACACTCATTGCAGGCCTGTAAATGACACCTGCTGAAAAAAAAGAATCCTGGGTTCGAAAATTGACAAAAAAATTCAAAAGAGGGCAGCCTTCCCAGAAAACAATTTCAAGAGGTTTATTGTACTCACAGTTTTATCTGTTTTTGTTTAACAGAAATAAAAAAAGGCGTTGAATAATGCTGAACATTAGGAATTATTAGAGACATGCAAATCCAAATTACAAAAGCCTATCAGCTCACACCAGTCAGAATGGCAATCAGCAAAACTTCTGCAAACAATAAATGCTGAAGGGGTTGTGGAGAAATGCATTCCCTCGGCTCTAAGTGGGACATGGTAAGAGCCAGTAATGAAAACACAAAAGAGGTGCCTTGAAAAGGTAAATATTGAGCTACCATTCAATCAAGCATACCCACTGCTGGGCCTATTGCCTGAGAGGATGAGAATCAAACAGACACAGGCTGGCAATCCTGCACTCCAGCAATATTTACCATAGCCAACATTTGGAAGCAACGAAAGTGACCGTCAACAGAGGAATGCAGGAAGAAGTAGTGGTCCATGTACACAATGGAATATTACTCCAATAAAAACAAATATAAATTCAATTTTAAAAACCAAACATAAGCAAGGAGACATCAGCTTTTGGGGGTTTATGCGGGCACATTCCACTCTAATGTATAACCGAGGAACACCACGGGCAGGAAGGTCTGTTTCCCTTGTTCCCAGAGTGGGGCAAGTGGAAATACTGCCGCCCAATGGCCGTTACCTGCAACAGCAGCTTTAAAACCTGTGCTGAGGGTCACTTCATATGCACAAGTACTGGAGGGCTGTAAATGAAACCTGACCTCAAAATGTCTTCAGGGAGGTAATGGCCAAAATATTTTGAAATGTGGCACATACTCCAAGAAATCCATTTGAAGAGGTAAGCTGTACTCACAGTTTGAAGAAAAATAGGGCATGACTGAAAGCTGAATTTCAAGGGATTATGAGACGCATGCAAATCCAACCAAAAGGAGGTATCAACTCACACCACTCAAAATAAACATCATCAGAAACACTACAAAAAATAAATGTTGAAGGGGTTGTGGAGAAGTGCATACCCTCAACGTTAGGTGGGACGTAAGCTGGTAAGCGTCACTAATGAGAACAGAATGGAGGTGACTTTACAAGGTAAAAATCTGGCTACCATATGATCCAGCAGGCCCATCCTGGGCCTATAACCGAAGATACACAATTGGAAAGACACAGTCAGGCAAATGTGCATTGCAGCAGTATAACAATAGCCAAGACATGGAAGCAACCAAAAAGTCCATCAACAGATGAGTGGACAAAGAAGAAGTGGAACAGGTACAGATAGAATATTAGCCAAGGAGACAAATGACACAATGCCATTTTCAGCACCGTAGATGAGTCTGGAAGTAATCACGCAACTTGCAGTAAGTCAGAAAGTGAAAGACACATATCCTATATCACTTATAGGTGTTACCTAAAAATTGATACCAGTGAAGATATTTGCACAGAGACAGGCAGTGAGACATTCATTAAACAAACTTAGGGTTCACCAATGGAAAGATGTGAGGATTGGATACATTAGGATGTCAGGGTAAACAGAGATATACAAACAGGTGAAGTATATAATCACCGAAAACCTACGGAATACCAAGGGAAGACTACTCAACATTGAGTCATAACCTACATGGGAAAAGGATCCAAATGACAATGGATATATGTGTGTGTGTGTGTGTGTGTGTGTGTAAAACAACCACATCTTGCACACCTAGAACAATCAAAACATCGTAATCAAACTTGCTGTGATAAAAAATGAAAATTACATTTACAAAACGAACAAGAAGTAGTGAGATATAAACTTAAGGGGCTTCTTCCTGGCACATTCCATTCTAATTTGCAACCTAGAACACGACTTCCATTGAGGCTCTGTGGGCCTAGTAACCACAGTTGGTAAAGGAGAACTGCTGCCGCCTTGTGGCCGTTTCACACAACAGCAGCTCAAAACGCAGTGCTGACGGTTGCTTGATAGTCAACATAATTGCACGCCTGTAAATGACACCTGCCCTCTAATCAAATCCTTGGGTCGTAAATCGAGCAAAAATCACAAAAGACGTGCATATTTCAAAACGACATATTCAAGAGGCATATTTTATGCACAGTTTTATTATTTTTCTTTTTTTCTGGTGTTAAAAAATAGGGCATGGAAAAACGCTCAACATCAGGAATTAATAAAGCCATGCAAATCCAGTCTACAAAAACGTTCACCTCACAGCCGTCAGAATGATCATCAGCAAAAACGTCTACAAAGGGTAAATGCTGAAGGGGTTTTAGACAACTGTGTACCCTCTAGCTGCTGGTGGGATGTAAGCTGGTAACAGCCAGTACTGAGACCAGAATGGACGTGTGTTTAAAGGTGAAAATTGTGCTACCATGTGATCTGGTAGGCCCAGTGATGGGCCTAACACCTGAGTAGACCAGAATCAAAAAGACACAGGCTGGAAATCCTGCACTGCAGCAACATGTACCATAGCCAAGACCTGGAAGAAACCAAAATGTCCATCAACAGAAAAATGCACCAAGAAGAAGTCGTCCATGTACACAATGGAATATTAGCCATGGAAAAGCATGGAACAGTGCCGTGGGCACCACCATAGAAGGATCTAGAGATAATCACCCAGCTTGAACTAAGAAAGAAACCGAAAGACAGGTATCCTATTACATCACTTATAGGTGCTATGTAAAACTTGATACCCATGAAATAATTTCCAAGAGAAGGACACTCATAGATTCAGAAAACCAAATTATGTTGAACCAAAGGGAAAGGTGTAAGGAATGTACGAATTAGGATATGGGGGTTAACAGACATGTACTAATACATGTGAAATATATAATCATAAAATACCTATGCAATGCCAAGAGAGGTCTACTCAACACTCTGGAATAAACTACACGGGAAAGGATCCAACGATGAAGAGATCGAAACATAGACATAATGAACCACATTCTGTACACCTAGAACACACACAACATTTTTCTCAAATTTGCTCTGAATAAAAATTAAATATAAAAAACAAACAAGAAGTAACAAGATATAAGCTCTTGGGGGTTTGCCCTGGCACATTCCACTCTAATTTGCAGCCTACCAACACGATTTCCAGGAAAGCTCTGTTGCCCCAAAACCCACAGTTGGAAATGTAGAAATGCTGCCGCCTCGTGGCCGTTTCACGCAAGAGCGGCTGCAAAACCACAGTTAAGGGTCACTTAACATTCACAAGGACTCAGGGCTGTAAAGGACACCTGCCCTCAAAAATTGTGCTGAGGTATGGAATGGCCAAAAAAATTCAAAACTGGCAAATTTTTTGTGGAGATACTATGAAGAGGTAAGTTTTACTCACGATTTTTCCAAAAAAAAGCAAAATGGATAAAAGCTCAACATCAGGTATTATCAGACTCATGCAAATTTAGCCTACAAAAAGGTTTCAACTCACGCAACTCAACTACCATCAGCAAAAAGTCTACAAACAATAAATGCTGAAGGTGTTTTAGAGAATTGTGTACCCTCTAGCTGCTGGTGAGATGTAAAGTGGTAAGAGCCAATAATGAGAACAGAAAGGAGCTGCGTTTAAAAGTAAAAATGGAGCCAGCATTCCATTCAGCAGGCCCAGCGCTGAGCCTCTCACCTGAGAAGACCAGAGTCGAGAAGGCACAGGCTGCAACATCTGCACTGCAGGAGTTTTCACAATAGCCAAGACACGGAAGCAACCAAAATGTCCATCAACAGATGAATGGATACAGAACAAGTGGTCCATGAACAAAATGGAATATTAGCCATGGAAAACAGTGAAACACTGCTCTTTGAGGCACCACAGATGAGCCTAGAGATAATCACAGAACATAAGGTAAGTCGGAAAGCAAAAGACATATCCTAGGATATCACTTATAGGCGTTATCTAACAACTGACACAAATGAACGTATTTTCACAGAGAAAGACACTCACAGACAAAGAAAACAAATTATTCTTATGTTAAAGGAAAGGTGGGGGCAATGGAAAATTAAGATTAGGGTTACCATACGTGTACAAACACCTACTAAATAGATATATCAAAAAGACCGATCATATAGCAAGGGAGGTCTATGGAACACTCGGCAATAATTTACATGGGAAGAGAATCTGTACATGAATATATATATATATATATGTATATATATATATATGTGTGTGTGTGTGTGTGTGTATATATATATATATATATACATATATATATATATATAGTGTTCAAATGAACCAGATTTTGTATACATAAGACAAACAATATTCTAATCATTACCCTGATTTAAAAAATTAAAACAACGAACAAGAAATAATGGGACATAAACTTACCGGGGCTTTTCCTGGCACATTCCATTCTCATTTACAACCTGGGAACTCGACTTCCAGAAAGGCTGTGCTGCCCTAGTAACCCGAATTGGGAATGCAGAAATGCTGCCACCTTGTGGCTGTTTCCCACAACAGCAGCTTTCAACCCAGTGCTAATGGTCACTAAATATTCACACTCATTGCAGGCCTGTAAATGACACCTGCTGAAAAAAAAGAATCCTGGGTTCGAAAATTGACAAAAAAATTCAAAAGAGGGCAGCCTTCCCAGAAGACAATTTCAAGAGGTTTATTGTACTCACAGTTTTATCTGTTTTTGTTTAACAGAAATAAAAAAAGGCGTTGAATAATGCTGAACATTAGGAATTATTAGAGACATGCAAATCCAAATTACAAAAGCCTATCAGCTCACACCAGTCAGAATGGCAATCAGCAAAACTTCTGCAAACAATAAATGCTGAAGGGGTTGTGGAGAAATGCATTCCCTCGGCTCTAAGTGGGACATGGTAAGAGCCAGTAATGAAAACACAAAAGAGGTGCCTTGAAAAGGTAAATATTGAGCTACCATTCAATCAAGCATACCCACTGCTGGGCCTATTGCCTGAGAGGATGAGAATCAAACAGACACAGGCTGGCAATCCTGCACTCCAGCAATATTTACCATAGCCAACATTTGGAAGCAACGAAAGTGACCGTCAACAGAGGAATGCAGGAAGAAGTAGTGGTCCATGTACACAATGGAATATTACTCCAATAAAAACAAATATAAATTCAATTTTAAAAACCAAACATAAGCAAGGAGACATCAGCTTTTGGGGGTTTATGCGGGCACATTCCACTCTAATGTATAACCGAGGAACACCACGGGCAGGAAGGTCTGTTTCCCTTGTTCCCAGAGTGGGGCAAGTGGAAATACTGCCGCCCAATGGCCGTTACCTGCAACAGCAGCTTTAAAACCTGTGCTGAGGGTCACTTCATATGCACAAGTACTGGAGGGCTGTAAATGAAACCTGACCTCAAAATGTCTTCAGGGAGGTAATGGCCAAAATATTTTGAAATGTGGCACATACTCCAAGAAATCCATTTGAAGAGGTAAGCTGTACTCACAGTTTGAAGAAAAATAGGGCATGACTGAAAGCTGAATTTCAAGGGATTATGAGACGCATGCAAATCCAACCAAAAGGAGGTATCAACTCACACCACTCAAAATAAACATCATCAGAAACACTACAAAAAATAAATGTTGAAGGGGTTGTGGAGAAGTGCATACCCTCAACGTTAGGTGGGACGTAAGCTGGTAAGCGTCACTAATGAGAACAGAATGGAGGTGACTTTACAAGGTAAAAATCTGGCTACCATATGATCCAGCAGGCCCATCCTGGGCCTATAACCGAAGATACACAATTGGAAAGACACAGTCAGGCAAATGTGCATTGCAGCAGTATAACAATAGCCAAGACATGGAAGCAACCAAAAAGTCCATCAACAGATGAGTGGACAAAGAAGAAGTGGAACAGGTACAGATAGAATATTAGCCAAGGAGACAAATGACACAATGCCATTTTCAGCACCGTAGATGAGTCTGGAAGTAATCACGCAACTTGCAGTAAGTCAGAAAGTGAAAGACACATATCCTATATCACTTATAGGTGTTACCTAAAAATTGATACCAGTGAAGATATTTGCACAGAGACAGGCAGTGAGACATTCATTAAACAAACTTAGGGTTCACCAATGGAAAGATGTGAGGATTGGATACATTAGGATGTCAGGGTAAACAGAGATATACAAACAGGTGAAGTATATAATCACCGAAAACCTACGGAATACCAAGGGAAGACTACTCAACATTGAGTCATAACCTACATGGGAAAAGGATCCAAATGACAATGGATATATGTGTGTGTGTGTGTGTGTGTGTGTGTGTGTGTGTGTGTGTAAAACAACCACATCTTGCACACCTAGAACAATCAAAACATCGTAATCAAACTTGCTGTGATAAAAAATGAAAATTACATTTACAAAACGAACAAGAAGTAGTGAGATATAAACTTAAGGGGCTTATTCCTGGCACATTCCATTCTAATTTGCAACCTAGAACACGACTTCCATTGAGGCTCTGTGGGCCTAGTAACCACAGTTGGTAAAGGAGAACTGCTGCCGCCTTGTGGCCGTTTCACACAACAGCAGCTCAAAACGCAGTGCTGACGGTTGCTTGATAGTCAACATAATTGCACGCCTGTAAATGACACCTGCCCTCTAATCAAATCCTTGGGTCGTAAATCGAGCAAAAATCACAAAAGACGTGCATATTTCAAAACGACATATTCAAGAGGCATATTTTATGCACATTTTTATTATTTTTCTTTTTTTCTGGTGTTAAAAAATAGGGCATGGAAAAACGCTCAACATCAGGAATTAATAAAGCCATGCAAATCCAGTCTACAAAAACGTTCACCTCACAGCCGTCAGAATGATCATCAGCAAAAACGTCTACAAAGGGTAAATGCTGAAGGGGTTTTAGACAACTGTGTACCCTCTAGCTGCTGGTGGGATGTAAGCTGGTAACAGCCAGTACTGAGACCAGAATGGACGTGTGTTTAAAGGTGAAAATTGTGCTACCATGTGATCTGGTAGGCCCAGTGATGGGCCTAACACCTGAGTAGACCAGAATCAAAAAGACACAGGCTGGAAATCCTGCACTGCAGCAACATGTACCATAGCCAAGACCTGGAAGAAACCAAAATGTCCATCAACAGAAAAATGCACCAAGAAGAAGTCGTCCATGTACACAATGGAATATTAGCCATGGAAAAGCATGGAACAGTGCCGTGGGCACCACCATAGAAGGATCTAGAGATAATCACCCAGCTTGAACTAAGAAAGAAACCGAAAGACAGGTATCCTATTACATCACTTATAGGTGCTATGTAAAACTTGATACCCATGAAATAATTTCCAAGAGAAGGACACTCATAGATTCAGAAAACCAAATTATGTTGAACCAAAGGGAAAGGTGTAAGGAATGTACGAATTAGGATATGGGGGTTAACAGACATGTACTAATACATGTGAAATATATAATCATAAAATACCTATGCAATGCCAAGAGAGGTCTACTCAACACTCTGGAATAAACTACACGGGAAAGGATCCAACGATGAAGAGATCGAAACATAGACATAATGAACCACATTCTGTACACCTAGAACACACACAACATTTTTCTCAAATTTGCTCTGAATAAAAATTAAATATAAAAAACAAACAAGAAGTAACAAGATATAAGCTCTTGGGGGTTTGCCCTGGCACATTCCACTCTAATTTGCAGCCTACCAACACGATTTCCAGGAAAGCTCTGTTGCCCCAAAACCCACAGTTGGAAATGTAGAAATGCTGCCGCCTCGTGGCCGTTTCACGCAAGAGCGGCTGCAAAACCACAGTTAAGGGTCACTTAACATTCACAAGGACTCAGGGCTGTAAAGGACACCTGCCCTCAAAAATTGTGCTGAGGTATGGAATGGCCAAAAAAATTCAAAACTGGCAAATTTTTTGTGGAGATACTATGAAGAGGTAAGTTTTACTCACGATTTTTCCAAAAAAAAGCAAAATGGATAAAAGCTCAACATCAGGTATTATCAGACTCATGCAAATTTAGCCTACAAAAAGGTTTCAACTCACGCAACTCAACTACCATCAGCAAAAAGTCTACAAACAATAAATGCTGAAGGTGTTTTAGAGAATTGTGTACCCTCTAGCTGCTGGTGAGATGTAAAGTGGTAAGAGCCAATAATGAGAACAGAAAGGAGCTGCGTTTAAAAGTAAAAATGGAGCCAGCATTCCATTCAGCAGGCCCAGCGCTGAGCCTCTCACCTGAGAAGACCAGAGTCGAGAAGGCACAGGCTGCAACATCTGCACTGCAGGAGTTTTCACAATAGCCAAGACACAGAAGCAACCAAAATGTCCATCAACAGATGAATGGATAAAGAACAAGTGGTCCATGAACAAAATGGAATATTAGCCATGGAAAACAGTGAAACACTGCTCTTTGAGGCACCACAGATGAGCCTAGAGATAATCACAGAACATAAGGTAAGTCGGAAAGCAAAAGACATATCCTAGGATATCACTTATAGGCGTTATCTAACAACTGACACAAATGAACGTATTTTCACAGAGAAAGACACTCACAGACAAAGAAAACAAATTATTCTTATGTTAAAGGAAAGGTGGGGGCAATGGAAAATTAAGATTAGGGTTACCATACGTGTACAAACACCTACTAAATAGATATATCAAAAACACCGATCATATAGCAAGGGAGGTCTACGGAACACTCGGCAATAATTTACATGGGAAGAGAATCTGTACATGAATATATATATATATATATGTATATATATATATATATGTGTGTGTGTGTGTGTATATATATATATATATACATATATATATATATAGTGTTCAAATGAACCAGATTTTGTATACATAAGACAAACAATATTCTAATCATTACCCTGATTTAAAAAATTAAAACAACGAACAAGAAATAATGGGACATAAACTTACCGGGGCTTTTCCTGGCACATTCCATTCTCATTTACAACCTGGGAACTCGACTTCCAGAAAGGCTGTGCTGCCCTAGTAACCCGAATTGGGAATGCAGAAATGCTGCCACCTTGTGGCTGTTTCCCACAACAGCAGCTTTCAACCCAGTGCTAATGGTCACTAAATATTCACACTCATTGCAGGCCTGTAAATGACACCTGCTGAAAAAAAAGAATCCTGGGTTCGAAAATTGACAAAAAAATTCAAAAGAGGGCAGCCTTCCCAGAAAACAATTTCAAGAGGTTTATTGTACTCACAGTTTTATCTGTTTTTGTTTAACAGAAATAAAAAAAGGCGTTGAATAATGCTGAACATTAGGAATTATTAGAGACATGCAAATCCAAATTACAAAAGCCTATCAGCTCACACCAGTCAGAATGGCAATCAGCAAAACTTCTGCAAACAATAAATGCTGAAGGGGTTGTGGAGAAATGCATTCCCTCGGCTCTAAGTGGGACATGGTAAGAGCCAGTAATGAAAACACAAAAGAGGTGCCTTGAAAAGGTAAATATTGAGCTACCATTCAATCAAGCATACCCACTGCTGGGCCTATTGCCTGAGAGGATGAGAATCAAACAGACACAGGCTGGCAATCCTGCACTCCAGCAATATTTACCATAGCCAACATTTGGAAGCAACGAAAGTGACCGTCAACAGAGGAATGCAGGAAGAAGTAGTGGTCCATGTACACAATGGAATATTACTCCAATAAAAACAAATATAAATTCAATTTTAAAAACCAAACATAAGCAAGGAGACATCAGCTTTTGGGGGTTTATGCGGGCACATTCCACTCTAATGTATAACCGAGGAACACCACGGGCAGGAAGGTCTGTTTCCCTTGTTCCCAGAGTGGGGCAAGTGGAAATACTGCCGCCCAATGGCCGTTACCTGCAACAGCAGCTTTAAAACCTGTGCTGAGGGTCACTTCATATGCACAAGTACTGGAGGGCTGTAAATGAAACCTGACCTCAAAATGTCTTCAGGGAGGTAATGGCCAAAATATTTTGAAATGTGGCACATACTCCAAGAAATCCATTTGAAGAGGTAAGCTGTACTCACAGTTTGAAGAAAAATAGGGCATGACTGAAAGCTGAATTTCAAGGGATTATGAGACGCATGCAAATCCAACCAAAAGGAGGTATCAACTCACACCACTCAAAATAAACATCATCAGAAACACTACAAAAAATAAATGTTGAAGGGGTTGTGGAGAAGTGCATACCCTCAACGTTAGGTGGGACGTAAGCTGGTAAGCGTCACTAATGAGAACAGAATGGAGGTGACTTTACAAGGTAAAAATCTGGCTACCATATGATCCAGCAGGCCCATCCTGGGCCTATAACCGAAGATACACAATTGGAAAGACACAGTCAGGCAAATGTGCATTGCAGCAGTATAACAATAGCCAAGACATGGAAGCAACCAAAAAGTCCATCAACAGATGAGTGGACAAAGAAGAAGTGGAACAGGTACAGATAGAATATTAGCCAAGGAGACAAATGACACAATGCCATTTTCAGCACCGTAGATGAGTCTGGAAGTAATCACGCAACTTGCAGTAAGTCAGAAAGTGAAAGACACATATCCTATATCACTTATAGGTGTTACCTAAAAATTGATACCAGTGAAGATATTTGCACAGAGACAGGCAGTGAGACATTCATTAAACAAACTTAGGGTTCACCAATGGAAAGATGTGAGGATTGGATACATTAGGATGTCAGGGTAAACAGAGATATACAAACAGGTGAAGTATATAATCACCGAAAACCTACGGAATACCAAGGGAAGACTACTCAACATTGAGTCATAACCTACATGGGAAAAGGATCCAAATGACAATGGATATATGTGTGTGTGTGTGTGTGTGTGTAAAACAACCACATCTTGCACACCTAGAACAATCAAAACATCGTAATCAAACTTGCTGTGATAAAAAATGAAAATTACATTTACAAAACGAACAAGAAGTAGTGAGATATAAACTTAAGGGGCTTCTTCCTGGCACATTCCATTCTAATTTGCAACCTAGAACACGACTTCCATTGAGGCTCTGTGGGCCTAGTAACCACAGTTGGTAAAGGAGAACTGCTGCCGCCTTGTGGCCGTTTCACACAACAGCAGCTCAAAACGCAGTGCTGACGGTTGCTTGATAGTCAACATAATTGCACGCCTGTAAATGACACCTGCCCTCTAATCAAATCCTTGGGTCGTAAATCGAGCAAAAATCACAAAAGACGTGCATATTTCAAAACGACATATTCAAGAGGCATATTTTATGCACATTTTTATTATTTTTCTTTTTTTCTGGTGTTAAAAAATA
Source organism: Leucopleurus acutus (assembly GCF_964270905.1). Lineage (NCBI taxonomy): Eukaryota > Metazoa > Chordata > Mammalia > Artiodactyla > Delphinidae > Leucopleurus > Leucopleurus acutus. The sequence continues at coordinate 115,963,997 of NC_139150.1, read as the reverse complement.
GGGCATGGAAAAACGCTCAACATCAGGAATTAATAAAGCCATGCAAATCCAGTCTACAAAAACGTTCACCTCACAGCCGTCAGAATGATCATCAGCAAAAACGTCTACAAAGGGTAAATGCTGAAGGGGTTTTAGACAACTGTGTACCCTCTAGCTGCTGGTGGGATGTAAGCTGGTAACAGCCAGTACTGAGACCAGAATGGACGTGTGTTTAAAGGTGAAAATTGTGCTACCATGTGATCTGGTAGGCCCAGTGATGGGCCTAACACCTGAGTAGACCAGAATCAAAAAGACACAGGCTGGAAATCCTGCACTGCAGCAACATGTACCATAGCCAAGACCTGGAAGAAACCAAAATGTCCATCAACAGAAAAATGCACCAAGAAGAAGTCGTCCATGTACACAATGGAATATTAGCCATGGAAAAGCATGGAACAGTGCCGTGGGCACCACCATAGAAGGATCTAGAGATAATCACCCAGCTTGAACTAAGAAAGAAACCGAAAGACAGGTATCCTATTACATCACTTATAGGTGCTATGTAAAACTTGATACCCATGAAATAATTTCCAAGAGAAGGACACTCATAGATTCAGAAAACCAAATTATGTTGAACCAAAGGGAAAGGTGTAAGGAATGTACGAATTAGGATATGGGGGTTAACAGACATGTACTAATACATGTGAAATATATAATCATAAAATACCTATGCAATGCCAAGAGAGGTCTACTCAACACTCTGGAATAAACTACACGGGAAAGGATCCAACGATGAAGAGATCGAAACATAGACATAATGAACCACATTCTGTACACCTAGAACACACACAACATTTTTCTCAAATTTGCTCTGAATAAAAATTAAATATAAAAAACAAACAAGAAGTAACAAGATATAAGCTCTTGGGGGTTTGCCCTGGCACATTCCACTCTAATTTGCAGCCTACCAACACGATTTCCAGGAAAGCTCTGTTGCCCCAAAACCCACAGTTGGAAATGTAGAAATGCTGCCGCCTCGTGGCCGTTTCACGCAAGAGCGGCTGCAAAACCACAGTTAAGGGTCACTTAACATTCACAAGGACTCAGGGCTGTAAAGGACACCTGCCCTCAAAAATTGTGCTGAGGTATGGAATGGCCAAAAAAATTCAAAACTGGCAAATTTTTTGTGGAGATACTATGAAGAGGTAAGTTTTACTCACGATTTTTCCAAAAAAAAGCAAAATGGATAAAAGCTCAACATCAGGTATTATCAGACTCATGCAAATTTAGCCTACAAAAAGGTTTCAACTCACGCAACTCAACTACCATCAGCAAAAAGTCTACAAACAATAAATGCTGAAGGTGTTTTAGAGAATTGTGTACCCTCTAGCTGCTGGTGAGATGTAAAGTGGTAAGAGCCAATAATGAGAACAGAAAGGAGCTGCGTTTAAAAGTAAAAATGGAGCCAGCATTCCATTCAGCAGGCCCAGCGCTGAGCCTCTCACCTGAGAAGACCAGAGTCGAGAAGGCACAGGCTGCAACATCTGCACTGCAGGAGTTTTCACAATAGCCAAGACACGGAAGCAACCAAAATGTCCATCAACAGATGAATGGATACAGAACAAGTGGTCCATGAACAAAATGGAATATTAGCCATGGAAAACAGTGAAACACTGCTCTTTGAGGCACCACAGATGAGCCTAGAGATAATCACAGAACATAAGGTAAGTCGGAAAGCAAAAGACATATCCTAGGATATCACTTATAGGCGTTATCTAACAACTGACACAAATGAACGTATTTTCACAGAGAAAGACACTCACAGACAAAGAAAACAAATTATTCTTATGTTAAAGGAAAGGTGGGGGCAATGGAAAATTAAGATTAGGGTTACCATACGTGTACAAACACCTACTAAATAGATATATCAAAAAGACCGATCATATAGCAAGGGAGGTCTATGGAACACTCGGCAATAATTTACATGGGAAGAGAATCTGTACATGAATATATATATATATATATGTATATATATATATATGTGTGTGTGTGTGTGTGTATATATATATATATATATACATATATATATATATATAGTGTTCAAATGAACCAGATTTTGTATACATAAGACAAACAATATTCTAATCATTACCCTGATTTAAAAAATTAAAACAACGAACAAGAAATAATGGGACATAAACTTACCGGGGCTTTTCCTGGCACATTCCATTCTCATTTACAACCTGGGAACTCGACTTCCAGAAAGGCTGTGCTGCCCTAGTAACCAGAATTGGGAATGCAGAAATGCTGCCACCTTGTGGCTGTTTCCCACAACAGCAGCTTTCAACCCAGTGCTAATGGTCACTAAATATTCACACTCATTGCAGGCCTGTAAATGACACCTGCTGAAAAAAAAGAATCCTGGGTTCGAAAATTGACAAAAAAATTCAAAAGAGGGCAGCCTTCCCAGAAGACAATTTCAAGAGGTTTATTGTACTCACAGTTTTATCTGTTTTTGTTTAACAGAAATAAAAAAAGGCGTTGAATAATGCTGAACATTAGGAATTATTAGAGACATGCAAATCCAAATTACAAAAGCCTATCAGCTCACACCAGTCAGAATGGCAATCAGCAAAACTTCTGCAAACAATAAATGCTGAAGGGGTTGTGGAGAAATGCATTCCCTCGGCTCTAAGTGGGACATGGTAAGAGCCAGTAATGAAAACACAAAAGAGGTGCCTTGAAAAGGTAAATATTGAGCTACCATTCAATCAAGCATACCCACTGCTGGGCCTATTGCCTGAGAGGATGAGAATCAAACAGACACAGGCTGGCAATCCTGCACTCCAGCAATATTTACCATAGCCAACATTTGGAAGCAACGAAAGTGACCGTCAACAGAGGAATGCAGGAAGAAGTAGTGGTCCATGTACACAATGGAATATTACTCCAATAAAAACAAATATAAATTCAATTTTAAAAACCAAACATAAGCAAGGAGACATCAGCTTTTGGGGGTTTATGCGGGCACATTCCACTCTAATGTATAACCGAGGAACACCACGGGCAGGAAGGTCTGTTTCCCTTGTTCCCAGAGTGGGGCAAGTGGAAATACTGCCGCCCAATGGCCGTTACCTGCAACAGCAGCTTTAAAACCTGTGCTGAGGGTCACTTCATATGCACAAGTACTGGAGGGCTGTAAATGAAACCTGACCTCAAAATGTCTTCAGGGAGGTAATGGCCAAAATATTTTGAAATGTGGCACATACTCCAAGAAATCCATTTGAAGAGGTAAGCTGTACTCACAGTTTGAAGAAAAATAGGGCATGACTGAAAGCTGAATTTCAAGGGATTATGAGACGCATGCAAATCCAACCAAAAGGAGGTATCAACTCACACCACTCAAAATAAACATCATCAGAAACACTACAAAAAATAAATGTTGAAGGGGTTGTGGAGAAGTGCATACCCTCAACGTTAGGTGGGACGTAAGCTGGTAAGCGTCACTAATGAGAACAGAATGGAGGTGACTTTACAAGGTAAAAATCTGGCTACCATATGATCCAGCAGGCCCATCCTGGGCCTATAACCGAAGATACACAATTGGAAAGACACAGTCAGGCAAATGTGCATTGCAGCAGTATAACAATAGCCAAGACATGGAAGCAACCAAAAAGTCCATCAACAGATGAGTGGACAAAGAAGAAGTGGAACAGGTACAGATAGAATATTAGCCAAGGAGACAAATGACACAATGCCATTTTCAGCACCGTAGATGAGTCTGGAAGTAATCACGCAACTTGCAGTAAGTCAGAAAGTGAAAGACACATATCCTATATCACTTATAGGTGTTACCTAAAAATTGATACCAGTGAAGATATTTGCACAGAGACAGGCAGTGAGACATTCATTAAACAAACTTAGGGTTCACCAATGGAAAGATGTGAGGATTGGATACATTAGGATGTCAGGGTAAACAGAGATATACAAACAGGTGAAGTATATAATCACCGAAAACCTACGGAATACCAAGGGAAGACTACTCAACATTGAGTCATAACCTACATGGGAAAAGGATCCAAATGACAATGGATATATGTGTGTGTGTGTGTGTGTGTGTGTGTAAAACAACCACATCTTGCACACCTAGAACAATCAAAACATCGTAATCAAACTTGCTGTGATAAAAAATGAAAATTACATTTACAAAACGAACAAGAAGTAGTGAGATATAAACTTAAGGGGCTTCTTCCTGGCACATTCCATTCTAATTTGCAACCTAGAACACGACTTCCATTGAGGCTCTGTGGGCCTAGTAACCACAGTTGGTAAAGGAGAACTGCTGCCGCCTTGTGGCCGTTTCACACAACAGCAGCTCAAAACGCAGTGCTGACGGTTGCTTGATAGTCAACATAATTGCACGCCTGTAAATGACACCTGCCCTCTAATCAAATCCTTGGGTCGTAAGTCGAGCAAAAATCACAAAAGACGTGCATATTTCAAAACGACATATTCAAGAGGCATATTTTATGCACATTTTTATTATTTTTCTTTTTTTCTGTTTTTCTTTTTTTCTGGTGTTAAAAAATAGGGCATGGAAAAACGCTCAACATCAGGAATTAATAAAGCCATGCAAATCCAGTCTACAAAAACGTTCACCTCACAGCCGTCAGAATGATCATCAGCAAAAACGTCTACAAAGGGTAAATGCTGAAGGGGTTTTAGACAACTGTGTACCCTCTAGCTGCTGGTGGGATGTAAGCTGGTAACAGCCAGTACTGAGACCAGAATGGACGTGTGTTTAAAGGTGAAAATTGTGCTACCATGTGATCTGGTAGGCCCAGTGATGGGCCTAACACCTGAGTAGACCAGAATCAAAAAGACACAGGCTGGAAATCCTGCACTGCAGCAACATGTACCATAGCCAAGACCTGGAAGAAACCAAAATGTCCATCAACAGAAAAATGCACCAAGAAGAAGTCGTCCATGTACACAATGGAATATTAGCCATGGAAAAGCATGGAACAGTGCCGTGGGCACCACCATAGAAGGATCTAGAGATAATCACCCAGCTTGAACTAAGAAAGAAACCGAAAGACAGGTATCCTATTACATCACTTATAGGTGCTATGTAAAACTTGATACCCATGAAATAATTTCCAAGAGAAGGACACTCATAGATTCAGAAAACCAAATTATGTTGAACCAAAGGGAAAGGTGTAAGGAATGTACGAATTAGGATATGGGGGTTAACAGACATGTACTAATACATGTGAAATATATAATCATAAAATACCTATGCAATGCCAAGAGAGGTCTACTCAACACTCTGGAATAAACTACACGGGAAAGGATCCAACGATGAAGAGATCGAAACATAGACATAATGAACCACATTCTGTACACCTAGAACACACACAACATTTTTCTCAAATTTGCTCTGAATAAAAATTAAATATAAAAAACAAACAAGAAGTAACAAGATATAAGCTCTTGGGGGTTTGCCCTGGCACATTCCACTCTAATTTGCAGCCTACCAACACGATTTCCAGGAAAGCTCTGTTGCCCCAAAACCCACAGTTGGAAATGTAGAAATGCTGCCGCCTCGTGGCCGTTTCACGCAAGAGCGGCTGCAAAACCACAGTTAAGGGTCACTTAACATTCACAAGGACTCAGGGCTGTAAAGGACACCTGCCCTCAAAAATTGTGCTGAGGTATGGAATGGCCAAAAAAATTCAAAACTGGCAAATTTTTTGTGGAGATACTATGAAGAGGTAAGTTTTACTCACGATTTTTCCAAAAAAAAGCAAAATGGATAAAAGCTCAACATCAGGTATTATCAGACTCATGCAAATTTAGCCTACAAAAAGGTTTCAACTCACGCAACTCAACTACCATCAGCAAAAAGTCTACAAACAATAAATGCTGAAGGTGTTTTAGAGAATTGTGTACCCTCTAGCTGCTGGTGAGATGTAAAGTGGTAAGAGCCAATAATGAGAACAGAAAGGAGCTGCGTTTAAAAGTAAAAATGGAGCCAGCATTCCATTCAGCAGGCCCAGCGCTGAGCCTCTCACCTGAGAAGACCAGAGTCGAGAAGGCACAGGCTGCAACATCTGCACTGCAGGAGTTTTCACAATAGCCAAGACACGGAAGCAACCAAAATGTCCATCAACAGATGAATGGATACAGAACAAGTGGTCCATGAACAAAATGGAATATTAGCCATGGAAAACAGTGAAACACTGCTCTTTGAGGCACCACAGATGAGCCTAGAGATAATCACAGAACATAAGGTAAGTCGGAAAGCAAAAGACATATCCTAGGATATCACTTATAGGCGTTATCTAACAACTGACACAAATGAACGTATTTTCACAGAGAAAGACACTCACAGACAAAGAAAACAAATTATTCTTATGTTAAAGGAAAGGTGGGGGCAATGGAAAATTAAGATTAGGGTTACCATACGTGTACAAACACCTACTAAATAGATATATCAAAAAGACCGATCATATAGCAAGGGAGGTCTATGGAACACTCGGCAATAATTTACATGGGAAGAGAATCTGTACATGAATATATATATATATATATGTATATATATATATATGTGTGTGTGTGTGTGTGTGTATATATATATATATATACATATATATATATATATAGTGTTCAAATGAACCAGATTTTGTATACATAAGACAAACAATATTCTAATCATTACCCTGATTTAAAAAATTAAAACAACGAACAAGAAATAATGGGACATAAACTTACCGGGGCTTTTCCTGGCACATTCCATTCTCATTTACAACCTGGGAACTCGACTTCCAGAAAGGCTGTGCTGCCCTAGTAACCAGAATTGGGAATGCAGAAATGCTGCCACCTTGTGGCTGTTTCCCACAACAGCAGCTTTCAACCCAGTGCTAATGGTCACTAAATATTCACACTCATTGCAGGCCTGTAAATGACACCTGCTGAAAAAAAAGAATCCTGGGTTCGAAAATTGACAAAAAAATTCAAAAGAGGGCAGCCTTCCCAGAAGACAATTTCAAGAGGTTTATTGTACTCACAGTTTTATCTGTTTTTGTTTAACAGAAATAAAAAAAGGCGTTGAATAATGCTGAACATTAGGAATTATTAGAGACATGCAAATCCAAATTACAAAAGCCTATCAGCTCACACCAGTCAGAATGGCAATCAGCAAAACTTCTGCAAACAATAAATGCTGAAGGGGTTGTGGAGAAATGCATTCCCTCGGCTCTAAGTGGGACATGGTAAGAGCCAGTAATGAAAACACAAAAGAGGTGCCTTGAAAAGGTAAATATTGAGCTACCATTCAATCAAGCATACCCACTGCTGGGCCTATTGCCTGAGAGGATGAGAATCAAACAGACACAGGCTGGCAATCCTGCACTCCAGCAATATTTACCATAGCCAACATTTGGAAGCAACGAAAGTGACCGTCAACAGAGGAATGCAGGAAGAAGTAGTGGTCCATGTACACAATGGAATATTACTCCAATAAAAACAAATATAAATTCAATTTTAAAAACCAAACATAAGCAAGGAGACATCAGCTTTTGGGGGTTTATGCGGGCACATTCCACTCTAATGTATAACCGAGGAACACCACGGGCAGGAAGGTCTGTTTCCCTTGTTCCCAGAGTGGGGCAAGTGGAAATACTGCCGCCCAATGGCCGTTACCTGCAACAGCAGCTTTAAAACCTGTGCTGAGGGTCACTTCATATGCACAAGTACTGGAGGGCTGTAAATGAAACCTGACCTCAAAATGTCTTCAGGGAGGTAATGGCCAAAATATTTTGAAATGTGGCACATACTCCAAGAAATCCATTTGAAGAGGTAAGCTGTACTCACAGTTTGAAGAAAAATAGGGCATGACTGAAAGCTGAATTTCAAGGGATTATGAGACGCATGCAAATCCAACCAAAAGGAGGTATCAACTCACACCACTCAAAATAAACATCATCAGAAACACTACAAAAAATAAATGTTGAAGGGGTTGTGGAGAAGTGCATACCCTCAACGTTAGGTGGGACGTAAGCTGGTAAGCGTCACTAATGAGAACAGAATGGAGGTGACTTTACAAGGTAAAAATCTGGCTACCATATGATCCAGCAGGCCCATCCTGGGCCTATAACCGAAGATACACAATTGGAAAGACACAGTCAGGCAAATGTGCATTGCAGCAGTATAACAATAGCCAAGACATGGAAGCAACCAAAAAGTCCATCAACAGATGAGTGGACAAAGAAGAAGTGGAACAGGTACAGATAGAATATTAGCCAAGGAGACAAATGACACAATGCCATTTTCAGCACCGTAGATGAGTCTGGAAGTAATCACGCAACTTGCAGTAAGTCAGAAAGTGAAAGACACATATCCTATATCACTTATAGGTGTTACCTAAAAATTGATACCAGTGAAGATATTTGCACAGAGACAGGCAGTGAGACATTCATTAAACAAACTTAGGGTTCACCAATGGAAAGATGTGAGGATTGGATACATTAGGATGTCAGGGTAAACAGAGATATACAAACAGGTGAAGTATATAATCACCGAAAACCTACGGAATACCAAGGGAAGACTACTCAACATTGAGTCATAACCTACATGGGAAAAGGATCCAAATGACAATGGATATATGTGTGTGTGTGTGTGTGTGTGTGTGTGTAAAACAACCACATCTTGCACACCTAGAACAATCAAAACATCGTAATCAAACTTGCTGTGATAAAAAATGAAAATTACATTTACAAAACGAACAAGAAGTAGTGAGATATAAACTTAAGGGGCTTCTTCCTGGCACATTCCATTCTAATTTGCAACCTAGAACACGACTTCCATTGAGGCTCTGTGGGCCTAGTAACCACAGTTGGTAAAGGAGAACTGCTGCCGCCTTGTGGCCGTTTCACACAACAGCAGCTCAAAACGCAGTGCTGACGGTTGCTTGATAGTCAACATAATTGCACGCCTGTAAATGACACCTGCCCTCTAATCAAATCCTTGGGTCGTAAGTCGAGCAAAAATCACAAAAGACGTGCATATTTCAAAACGACATATTCAAGAGGCATATTTTATGCACATTTTTATTATTTTTCTTTTTTTCTGGTGTTAAAAAATAGGGCATGGAAAAACGCTCAACATCAGGAATTAATAAAGCCATGCAAATCCAGTCTACAAAAACGTTCACCTCACAGCCGTCAGAATGATCATCAGCAAAAACGTCTACAAAGGGTAAATGCTGAAGGGGTTTTAGACAACTGTGTACCCTCTAGCTGCTGGTGGGATGTAAGCTGGTAACAGCCAGTACTGAGACCAGAATGGACGTGTGTTTAAAGGTGAAAATTGTGCTACCATGTGATCTGGTAGGCCCAGTGATGGGCCTAACACCTGAGTAGACCAGAATCAAAAAGACACAGGCTGGAAATCCTGCACTGCAGCAACATGTACCATAGCCAAGACCTGGAAGAAACCAAAATGTCCATCAACAGAAAAATGCACCAAGAAGAAGTCGTCCATGTACACAATGGAATATTAGCCATGGAAAAGCATGGAACAGTGCCGTGGGCACCACCATAGAAGGATCTAGAGATAATCACCCAGCTTGAACTAAGAAAGAAACCGAAAGACAGGTATCCTATTACATCACTTATAGGTGCTATGTAAAACTTGATACCCATGAAATAATTTCCAAGAGAAGGACACTCATAGATTCAGAAAACCAAATTATGTTGAACCAAAGGGAAAGGTGTAAGGAATGTACGAATTAGGATATGGGGGTTAATAGACATGTACTAATACATGTGAAATATATAATCATAAAATACCTATGCAATGCCAAGAGAGGTCTACTCAACACTCTGGAATAAACTACACGGGAAAGGATCCAACGATGAAGAGATCGAAACATAGACATAATGAACCACATTCTGTACACCTAGAACACACACAACATTTTTCTCAAATTTGCTCTGAATAAAAATTAAATATAAAAAACAAACAAGAAGTAACAAGATATAAGCTCTTGGGGGTTTGCCCTGGCACATTCCACTCTAATTTGCAGCCTACCAACACGATTTCCAGGAAAGCTCTGTTGCCCCAAAACCCACAGTTGGAAATGTAGAAATGCTGCCGCCTCGTGGCCGTTTCACGCAAGAGCGGCTGCAAAACCACAGTTAAGGGTCACTTAACATTCACAAGGACTCAGGGCTGTAAAGGACACCTGCCCTCAAAAATTGTGCTGAGGTATGGAATGGCCAAAAAAATTCAAAACTGGCAAATTTTTTGTGGAGATACTATGAAGAGGTAAGTTTTACTCACGATTTTTCCAAAAAAAAGCAAAATGGATAAAAGCTCAACATCAGGTATTATCAGACTCATGCAAATTTAGCCTACAAAAAGGTTTCAACTCACGCAACTCAACTACCATCAGCAAAAAGTCTACAAACAATAAATGCTGAAGGTGTTTTAGAGAATTGTGTACCCTCTAGCTGCTGGTGAGATGTAAAGTGGTAAGAGCCAATAATGAGAACAGAAAGGAGCTGCGTTTAAAAGTAAAAATGGAGCCAGCATTCCATTCAGCAGGCCCAGCGCTGAGCCTCTCACCTGAGAAGACCAGAGTCGAGAAGGCACAGGCTGCAACATCTGCACTGCAGGAGTTTTCACAATAGCCAAGACACGGAAGCAACCAAAATGTCCATCAACAGATGAATGGATACAGAACAAGTGGTCCATGAACAAAATGGAATATTAGCCATGGAAAACAGTGAAACACTGCTCTTTGAGGCACCACAGATGAGCCTAGAGATAATCACAGAACATAAGGTAAGTCGGAAAGCAAAAGACATATCCTAGGATATCACTTATAGGCGTTATCTAACAACTGACACAAATGAACGTATTTTCACAGAGAAAGACACTCACAGACAAAGAAAACAAATTATTCTTATGTTAAAGGAAAGGTGGGGGCAATGGAAAATTAAGATTAGGGTTACCATACGTGTACAAACACCTACTAAATAGATATATCAAAAAGACCGATCATATAGCAAGGGAGGTCTATGGAACACTCGGCAATAATTTACATGGGAAGAGAATCTGTACATGAATATATATATATATATATGTATATATATATATATGTGTGTGTGTGTGTGTGTATATATATATATATATATATACATATATATATATATATAGTGTTCAAATGAACCAGATTTTGTATACATAAGACAAACAATATTCTAATCATTACCCTGATTTAAAAAATTAAAACAACGAACAAGAAATAATGGGACATAAACTTACCGGGGCTTTTCCTGGCACATTCCATTCTCATTTACAACCTGGGAACTCGACTTCCAGAAAGGCTGTGCTGCCCTAGTAACCAGAATTGGGAATGCAGAAATGCTGCCACCTTGTGGCTGTTTCCCACAACAGCAGCTTTCAACCCAGTGCTAATGGTCACTAAATATTCACACTCATTGCAGGCCTGTAAATGACACCTGCTGAAAAAAAAGAATCCTGGGTTCGAAAATTGACAAAAAAATTCAAAAGAGGGCAGCCTTCCCAGAAGACAATTTCAAGAGGTTTATTGTACTCACAGTTTTATCTGTTTTTGTTTAACAGAAATAAAAAAAGGCGTTGAATAATGCTGAACATTAGGAATTATTAGAGACATGCAAATCCAAATTACAAAAGCCTATCAGCTCACACCAGTCAGAATGGCAATCAGCAAAACTTCTGCAAACAATAAATGCTGAAGGGGTTGTGGAGAAATGCATTCCCTCGGCTCTAAGTGGGACATGGTAAGAGCCAGTAATGAAAACACAAAAGAGGTGCCTTGAAAAGGTAAATATTGAGCTACCATTCAATCAAGCATACCCACTGCTGGGCCTATTGCCTGAGAGGATGAGAATCAAACAGACACAGGCTGGCAATCCTGCACTCCAGCAATATTTACCATAGCCAACATTTGGAAGCAACGAAAGTGACCGTCAACAGAGGAATGCAGGAAGAAGTAGTGGTCCATGTACACAATGGAATATTACTCCAATAAAAACAAATATAAATTCAATTTTAAAAACCAAACATAAGCAAGGAGACATCAGCTTTTGGGGGTTTATGCGGGCACATTCCACTCTAATGTATAACCGAGGAACACCACGGGCAGGAAGGTCTGTTTCCCTTGTTCCCAGAGTGGGGCAAGTGGAAATACTGCCGCCCAATGGCCGTTACCTGCAACAGCAGCTTTAAAACCTGTGCTGAGGGTCACTTCATATGCACAAGTACTGGAGGGCTGTAAATGAAACCTGACCTCAAAATGTCTTCAGGGAGGTAATGGCCAAAATATTTTGAAATGTGGCACATACTCCAAGAAATCCATTTGAAGAGGTAAGCTGTACTCACAGTTTGAAGAAAAATAGGGCATGACTGAAAGCTGAATTTCAAGGGATTATGAGACGCATGCAAATCCAACCAAAAGGAGGTATCAACTCACACCACTCAAAATAAACATCATCAGAAACACTACAAAAAATAAATGTTGAAGGGGTTGTGGAGAAGTGCATACCCTCAACGTTAGGTGGGACGTAAGCTGGTAAGCGTCACTAATGAGAACAGAATGGAGGTGACTTTACAAGGTAAAAATCTGGCTACCATATGATCCAGCAGGCCCATCCTGGGCCTATAACCGAAGATACACAATTGGAAAGACACAGTCAGGCAAATGTGCATTGCAGCAGTATAACAATAGCCAAGACATGGAAGCAACCAAAAAGTCCATCAACAGATGAGTGGACAAAGAAGAAGTGGAACAGGTACAGATAGAATATTAGCCAAGGAGACAAATGACACAATGCCATTTTCAGCACCGTAGATGAGTCTGGAAGTAATCACGCAACTTGCAGTAAGTCAGAAAGTGAAAGACACATATCCTATATCACTTATAGGTGTTACCTAAAAATTGATACCAGTGAAGATATTTGCACAGAGACAGGCAGTGAGACATTCATTAAACAAACTTAGGGTTCACCAATGGAAAGATGTGAGGATTGGATACATTAGGATGTCAGGGTAAACAGAGATATACAAACAGGTGAAGTATATAATCACCGAAAACCTACGGAATACCAAGGGAAGACTACTCAACATTGAGTCATAACCTACATGGGAAAAGGATCCAAATGACAATGGATATATGTGTGTGTGTGTGTGTGTGTGTGTGTGTAAAACAACCACATCTTGCACACCTAGAACAATCAAAACATCGTAATCAAACTTGCTGTGATAAAAAATGAAAATTACATTTACAAAACGAACAAGAAGTAGTGAGATATAAACTTAAGGGGCTTCTTCCTGGCACATTCCATTCTAATTTGCAACCTAGAACACGACTTCCATTGAGGCTCTGTGGGCCTAGTAACCACAGTTGGTAAAGGAGAACTGCTGCCGCCTTGTGGCCGTTTCACACAACAGCAGCTCAAAACGCAGTGCTGACGGTTGCTTGATAGTCAACATAATTGCACGCCTGTAAATGACACCTGCCCTCTAATCAAATCCTTGGGTCGTAAATCGAGCAAAAATCACAAAAGACGTGCATATTTCAAAACGACATATTCAAGAGGCATATTTTATGCACATTTTTATTATTTTTCTTTTTTTCTGGTGTTAAAAAATAGGGCATGGAAAAACGCTCAACATCAGGAATTAATAAAGCCATGCAAATCCAGTCTACAAAAACGTTCACCTCACAGCCGTCAGAATGATCATCAGCAAAAACGTCTACAAAGGGTAAATGCTGAAGGGGTTTTAGACAACTGTGTACCCTCTAGCTGCTGGTGGGATGTAAGCTGGTAACAGCCAGTACTGAGACCAGAATGGACGTGTGTTTAAAGGTGAAAATTGTGCTACCATGTGATCTGGTAGGCCCAGTGATGGGCCTAACACCTGAGTAGACCAGAATCAAAAAGACACAGGCTGGAAATCCTGCACTGCAGCAACATGTACCATAGCCAAGACCTGGAAGAAACCAAAATGTCCATCAACAGAAAAATGCACCAAGAAGAAGTCGTCCATGTACACAATGGAATATTAGCCATGGAAAAGCATGGAACAGTGCCGTTGGCACCACCATAGAAGGATCTAGAGATAATCACCCAACTTGAACTAAGAAAGAAACCGAAAGACAGGTATCCTATTACATCACTTATAGGTGTTATGTAAAACGTAATACCCATGAAATAATTTCCAAGAGAAGGACACTCATAGATTCAGAAAACCAAATTATGTTGAACCAAAGGGAAAGGTGTAAGGAATGTACGAATTAGGATATGGGGGTTAACAGACATGTACTAATACATGTGAAATATATAATCATAAAATACCTATGCAATGCCAAGAGAGGTCTACTCAACACTCTGGAATAAACTACACGGGAAAGGATCCAACGATGAAGAGATCGAAACATAGACATAATGAACCACATTCTGTACACCTAGAACACACACAACATTTTTCTCAAATTTGCTCTGAATAAAAATTAAATATAAAAAACAAACAAGAAGTAACAAGATATAAGCTCTTGGGGGTTTGCCCTGGCACATTCCACTCTAATTTGCAGCCTACTAACACGATTTCCAGGAAAGCTCTGTTGCCCCAAAACCCACAGTTGGAAATGTAGAAATGCTGCCGCCTTGTGGCCGTTTCACGCAAGAGCGGCTGCAAAACCACAGTTAAGGGTCACTTAACATTCACAAGGACTCAGGGCTGTAAAGGACACCTGCCCTCAAAAATTGTGCTGAGGTATGGAATGGCCGAAAAAAATCAAAACTGGCAAATTTTTTAAGAAGATACTATGAAGAGGTAAGTTTTACTCACGATTTTCCCAAAAAAATGCAAAATGGATAAAAGCTCAACATCAGGTATTATTAGACTCATGCAAATCTAGCCTACAAAAAGGTTTCAACTCACGGAACTCAACCACCATCAGCAAAAAGTCTACAAACAATAAATGCTGAAGGTGTTTTAGGGAACTGTGTACCCTCTAGCTGCTGGTGAGATGTAAAGTGGTAAGAGCCAATAATGAGAACAGAAAGGAGCTGCGTTTAAAAGTAAAAATGGAGCCAGCATTCCATTCAGCAGGCCCAGCGCTGAGCCTCTCACCTGAGAAGACCAGAGTCGAGAAGGCACAGGCTGCAACATCTGCACTGCAGGAGTTTTCACAATAGCCAAGACACGGAAGCAACCAAAATGTCCATCAACAGATGAATGGATAAAGAACAAGTGGTCCATGTACACAATCGAATATTAGCCATGGAAAACAGTGAAACACTGCTCTTTGAGGCACCACAGATGAGCCTAGAGATAATCACAGAACATGAGGTAAGTCAGAAAGCGGTAGACATATACTATGATATCACTTACAGGCGTTAACTAACAACTGACACAAATGAACGTATTTTCACAGAGAAAGACACTCACAGACTAAGAAAACAAACTATTCTTATGTAAAAGGAAAGGTGGGGGCAATGGAAAATTAAGATTAGGGTTACCATACGTGTACAAATACCTATTAAATACATATACCTAAAAGACCGACCATATAGCAAGGGAGGTCTACGGAACACTCTGCAGTAATTTACATGGGAAGACGATCTGTACATGAATACATATATATATGTATATATATATGTATATATATATGTATATATATATACATATATATATATATATATATATATAGAGAGAGAGAGAGAGAGAGAGAGAGGTTCCTGTTAGGAATGTCTGCAGATGTCTGTGCTAACCCTAGTTTGAGAAGCACTACATTAAACATGTCACATAAGCAGATCACTTGGCACCAATGCAATCATCAATAGAAATGCAAGCGTAGACCCTGAAATTGCATGGTAGCCCGTGGTTGTCAGATGGTTGACTACATAACCCAGAATTTGCCTGTATTATTATATCTTTAAGACCAACTTAGAAATGAACAAAATTTAATAATTCCCATAGAGAACTTAGGGACCCTTGAACATAGGTGCTTGGACTTCATCTGACTAAAAGCTAATTAAGGAGGAGCAGAGGACAGAGTAATCCAAGCAGCAGAAAAGAAAGGCGGAAAGGCCTGGGAAGTCATGGTAAGTCAGTGTACTGGTCTATTCACTCTTTCAAAGCGAGGTCTTTAGAACCTAAGGAAGATGGGGGAAAGGGAGGGAAGCCTTCCCTTAAACCAGCAAAGCCATGTTTTGGTTCCAGCAGTGTCTTGTGAGTCTCTCCTGTCCATATGAGCTCACACAGACCAGAGAGGCCAAGGACCAGGCCCTTTGTCAGTTCAATGGCGTTGTCCTGGCCAGGACTGCTTGGCCTACATTGCTTCCCACAGGCAGCTCTTGTAGGCTGTCTCACACCTGGATAAATATGGTTAATTTGTAAGGTACTATGTATATTACATTCAATATATAATATTAACATCATTTGGGGGTCATCATTTGTAAATTCTTAGGGTCTTAGCTCTAAAGACTATTCATTATTTTTGCGACCAAGTGATTCATTTGATTATGCATGCCAGTGAGTCTTCAGCAAATTTACCCATTTTAGCTGTGCTTCATAATGGACTTCTCATTTTTCATACAGTGAGAGCCACCTGAGTGAAGAATCCTAGGGCTGTAGTGAAAATGCCCCAAGGATGGAGACACAGATATTCAGCTCTCATTGCAGGAAGAACAAAACCACTTCATTGTTTAAGAGCTTTCCATTTTGGGGCTTCCCTGGTGGCGCAGTGGTTAAGAATCCACCTGCCAATGCAGGGGACACAGGTTTGAGCCCTGGTCCGGGAAGATCCCACATGCCGTGGAGCAGCTAAGCCGTGCACCACAACTACCTAGCCTGTGCTCTAGAGCCTGAAAGCCACAGCTACTGAGCCCGCATGCCACAACTACTGAAGCCCGCACGCCTAGAGCCTGTGCTCTGCAACAAGAGAAGCCACTGCAATGAGAAGCCCACGCACCACAATGAAGAGTAGCCCCTGCTCGCCACAACTAGAGAGAGCCCGCATGCAGCAACGAAGACCCAACGCAGCCAAAAATAAAAATTAATTAATTAATTTTTTTAAAAAAGAGCTTTCCATTTTCCCCTTGGTTTCCCTGATTACACTCAATAATTTGGGTTAATGGATGAGAAGGCTTGGGGCTCCTGCTAATACGCTGACCTTCTCAATCAATACATTTAGTTCCAGGCGTTTGTGTAGTCAATTCTCTACACCTACTCTTCAGCATCCTCTCTATATAAAATGTC
This sequence comes from Leucopleurus acutus, assembly GCF_964270905.1. Classification (NCBI taxonomy): domain Eukaryota; kingdom Metazoa; phylum Chordata; class Mammalia; order Artiodactyla; family Delphinidae; genus Leucopleurus; species Leucopleurus acutus. Next base: position 115,946,702 of record NC_139150.1, on the reverse strand, counting down.
TGGGTGTATTAAGTTAGAACCTTCCTTTCCTCATCAATATACCAACCTTATACACCAGCCTGCAAGGCATAGTTAGATGAAATGATTATTTTAACCCCAGTGGCTTGAAATTTCACCAATAATTCCCAAATCCTGTAACATTTCAAATGTCTCTCTATTCTTACAAAGCTACTACAGGAAAATAATTCTTTTAGGAAAACATGATCTGGGCTATAAACCTATTCTTAGACAAGCAAGATTTGTCAAATAGACTACTGTAGGGTAAAGGCTTACAAATTAATGACTAGCATGGAATCTCCCCTCACCTCCACCTCTTTATTTCAGTGTTTGAAATCATGAGTACTAATAGTATAGTTTATCATGATGCAAGCAGATTTTACACCCCTAAGTTTTGAACCTTAGATTTTCTCAATTCGTCATAAGATAGAGCAGTGTGATTCACGCTGACTTTAACGGGAATTGGGCATTTTTGTTCTGGTGAAAAGTGCATGGATTTGGAAGCAGACAGTGGATATAGATCTTAGCCCTATTGGTTATAGCCTGGAAGGTCTTGGATGAGCTACTTCAATTTAGAAACAATTCACTTAACCCCTTAAACTAACAAAATTTTCAAATTCAAGTATAGTTAACTTAAAATGTTGTGTTGGTTTCAAGTGTACAGCAAAGTGATTCAGTTATACATACATACATATATATATATATTCTTTTTCAGATTCTTTTCCTTTATAGGTTATTACAAGATACTGAGTGTAGCTCCCTGTGCTATACAATAGGTCCTTGTTGGTTATCTATTTTATATATAGTAGTGTGTGTATGTTAATCCCAGACTCCTAATTTATCTCCTCTGTGCACACCCATCCCCTTTGGTAACCATAAGTTTGTTTTCTATGCTTGTGAGTCTATTTCTGTTTTGTAAATAAGTTCATTTGTATCATTTTTTTAGATTCTACATATAAGTGATATCATATATTTGTCTTTGTCTTCAGAGAAAGATTATCATATTACTTCACTTAATATGATAATCTCTAGGTCCATTCAGGTTGCTGCAAATGGCATTATTTCACTCTTTTTTGTGGCTAATGTTCCATTTTATATATATACATATATATATATATATACACACACACACACACATACACACACTGCATCTTCTTTATCCATTCATCGATTGACTAAACTATAATTTTAACATTTATAAAAATATTAACTTATTCTTAACACTGCATGGAATGCCTGAAGAGCATATCTTATAGAATGCTGAAGAATTTAAAGGAGAAATGTCTTTAAAATTTGAAGATTGATCTTTACTAGAACATCACGTGGAAAGAATAGTGGTGAACAAGGCACACTAGTTGTTATTAACACATTTCCAATTAGGAAGCAATGTGATGAACCCCACTTAGAAATACACACTGCATTTGCCCATGTTTACTAAATTCTTGTGTCTGGTTTCCCAGGTAATTCAACAAGAGGATGACAAAGTAAGATGAGAAAGTAATAATCCTAGGGAGACTTGAGATGTTTTAGAAACCACTGAAAGGATTTGCATAAAATGTGGGAGGTTATCAGGTTTTAAAGGTAGGTGGCAATATAGTGGGAAGAGCATGGCTGGGCCCAGTCGTGGAGGAACTAGAGAGCTAGAAAGAGGGAATGAAGAAAGGAATGAAATCACAGGAAAGAGCAGATGTCCAGTTACTGGGACTGGAATAAGGCAGCAAAGCAAAGCAGAGTCTCTGTGCTCTAACTAGGGACTTGATTTTTTCAGAAGAGGGAGTAATGCTGCATGTACACATGGATGCCCATGATTCTGAGTTAGCTTTGGGGAGGCTATGAACAGCGAATATTTGTGTGTGTTTTTCACCTCACCAACCACGTGGAGTAGGCACTGTCTGCCTATTTTATAAATGAGGACGAGGCCATGGACTTACAGAAGTTCACAGCTTTAAATGTCACTCTGACTGAGACTGCTTGTTGCCTACCTAATATTCATTCTTCTCTCCTTTAATCAAGGAGTCCTGATATTTTTCAGGGCAGCAACTCCACTAAAAGAGTGTATTTCTCAGCTAGGTGTGGCCATATGACTGAGTTCTGGCCAATCTGAAAGCTGTTGGGCAGCACTTTTGGAAAGATTCCTTAAAAATGAATGCCCTTTATTATGCTGAGGAAAGTTCCCTCTATGCCTACTTTCTGGAGAGTTTTTATCATAAATGGGTGTTGAATTTTGTCAAAAGCTTTCTCTGCATCTATTGAGATGATCATATGGTTTTTCTCCTTCAGTGTGTTAATATGGTGTATCACATTGATTGATTTGTGTATATTGAAGAATCCTTGCATTCCTGGGATAAACCCCACTTGATCATGGTGTAGGATCCTTTTAATGTGCTGTTGGATTCTGTTTGCTAGTATTTTGTTGAGGATTTTTATATCTATGTTCATCAGTGATACTGGCCTGTAGTTTTCTTTCTTTGTGACATCTTTGTCTGGTTTTGGTATCAGGATGATGGTGGCCTCGTAGAATGAGTTTGGGAGTGTTCCTCCCTCTGATGTATTTTGGAAGAGTTTGAGAAGGATAGGTGTTAGCTCTTCTCTAAATGTTTGATAGAGTTTGCCTGTGAAGCCATCTGGTCCTGGGCTTTTGTTCGTTGGAAGATTTTTCATCACAGTCTCAATTTCGGTGCTTGTGATTGGTCTGTTTATATTTTATATTTCTTCCTGGTTCAGTCTCGGAAGGTTGTGTTTTTCTAAGCGTTTGTCCATTTCTTCCAGGTTGTCCATTTTATTGGCATAGAGTTGCTTGTAGTAATCTCTCATGATCCTTTGTATTTCTGCAGTGTCAGTTGTTACTTCTCCTTTTTCATTTCTAATTCTGTTGATTTGAGTCTTCTCCCTTTTTTTCTTGATGAGTCTGGCCAATGGTTTATCAATTTGGTTTATCTTCTCAAAAACCAGCCTTTAGTTTTATTGATCTTTGTGATCTTTTCCTTCATTTCTTTTTATTTCTGATCTGATCTTTATGATTTCTTTCCTTCTGCTAACTTTGGGTTTATTTTTTGTTCTTCTTTCTCTAATTGCTTTAGGTGTATGGTTAGATTGTTTGAGCTTTTTCTTGTTTCTTGAGGTAGGATTGTATTGCTATAAACTTCCCTCTTAGAACTGCTTTTGCTGCATCCCATAGGTTTTGGGCTGCCATATTTTCATTGTCATTTGTTTCTAGGTATTTTTTGATTTCTTCTTTGATTTCTTCAGTGATCTCTTGGTTATTTAGTAGCATATTGTTTAGCCTCCATGTGTTCGTATTTTCTACCGTTTTTTCCCTGTAATTGATATCTAGTCTCATAGCGTTGTGGTCGGAAAAGATACTTGATATGATTTCAATTTTCTTAAATTTACCAAGCCTTGATTTGTGACCCAAGATATGATCTATCCTGGAGAAGGTTCCATGAGCACTTGAGAAGAAAGTGTATTCTGTTGTTTTTGGATGGAATGTCCTATAAATATCAATTAAGTCCATCTTGTTTAATGTATCATTTAAAGCTTGTGCTTCCTTATTTATTTTCATTTTGGTTGATCTGTCCATTGGTAACAGTGGGACATTAGAGTCCCCTACTATTACTGTGTTACTATCAATTCCCCTTTTATGGCTGTTAGCATTTGCCTTATGTACTGAGGTGCTCCTATGTTGGGTGCATAAATATTTACAATTGTTATATCTTCTTCTTGGATTGATCCCTTGATCATTATGTAGTGTCCTTTTTTGTCTCCTGTAATAGTTCTTATTTTATAGTCTATTTTGTCTGATATGAGAATTGCTACTCCAGCTTTCTTGTGATTTCCATTTGCATGGAATATCTTTTTCCATCCCCTCACTTTCAGTCTGTATGTGTCCCTAGGTCTGAAGTGGTCTCTTGTAGACAGCATATATAAGTGTCTGTCGACAGATGAATGGATAAAGAAGATGTGGCACATATATACAATGGAATATTACTCAGCCATAAAAAGAAATGAAATTGAGTTATTTGTAGTGAGGTGGATGGACCTAGAGTCTGTCATACAGAGTGAAGTAAGTCAGGAAGAGAAAAACAAATACCAGATGCTAACACATATATATGGAGTCTAAAAAAAAAGGGTTCTGAAGAACCTAGGGGCAGGACAGGAATAAAGACACAGATGTAGAGAATGGACTTGAGGACACGGGGAGGGGAAACGGTAAGCTGGGACGAAGTGAGAGAGTGGCATGGACATATATACACTACCAAATGTAGAACAGATAACTAGTGGGAAGCAGCCACATAGCACAGGGAGATCAGCTCAGTGCTTTGTGACCACCTAGAGGGGTGGGATAGGGAGGGTGGGAGAGAGATGCAAGAGGGAAGGGATATGGGGATATAAGTATACATATAGCTGATTCACTTTGTTATACAGCAGAAACTAACACAACATTGTAAAGCAATTATATTCCAATAAAGATGTTAAAAAAGTCAAATCAAATCACGATACATTTAAGAACAACAACAAAAAAACTACTATGTATAAAATAAATAAGCAGCAAGGATATATTGTACAGCCGGTGGAAATACAGTCACTATTTTGTAATAACTTTAAATGGAGTTTAATCTATAAAAATACTGAATCACTATGTTGTTCACCTGAAACTAATATTTTAAATCAACTATACTTCAATTAAAAGAATGACATAAAAAAAGCAATGGGATGCGTCTCTTTTTGCCTTCCTCCCTTTACCTTCCTGTTTCCTGTAATGTGGATGTGATGGCTGCAACTGGAGCAGGCATCTTGTGACAGTGAGGATAAAAGCCATAAATGTATGAGAATGCTGAAGCAGAGAGGACTGACTGCCCGGTGTTTTGTTTTTTTTTTTGTTTTTTTTTTTTTTTTTTTGCGGTACGCGGGCCTCTCACTGTTGCAACATCTCCCGTTGTGGAGCACAGGCTCCGGACGCGCAGGCTCAGTGGCCATGGCTCACGGGCCCAGCCGCTCCGCGGCATGTGGGATCCTCCCGGACCAGGGCACGAACCCGTGTCCCCTGCATCGGCAGGCGGACTCTCAACCACTGCGCCAGCAGGGAAGCGCTGCCCAGTGATCTTGTTAAGCCACCATACCAGCCTGGGCTGCCTACCTTTGGACTTTTCAATATGAGAAGATAAACCCTGGGTACTATCTTAAATCAACTGCCTGAATTGTAACCGACAGTCACATAGCTAGGACTTCCAGAGCTAGAACTGTGAAGCATTCAAGGCATCTGACTTGTTCTTTGCACTCTAGACAGTCAGCAAGGCAGGTCTTTTAAAGACAGTATTTAAACAGGGGAATAATCAAGATTTAACACCAGTCAAATAGTTTCTTAAATACTTTTTGGGGAGCAAAAGAAGCTACTGGTCTTATAAAAGTTCTGTGGTAGAAAATTGTTTCATATTTCAGTTCTTGGTTTGGAGGTTTAAAAACGTTCAGACTTTCTCTTCTCTGCTTGAACACTGAAATAGTATCTTCTTATCTGCTTGTGAGTCTTGTCAGAATTTTGGTCAGGTGGCCTGGATTGTGTGAAACAGAAGACTACAGGCGACCAGTACGGTCTCCTCACCCAGCTGACTAACACATGGCTCATAGCATTCCAGTAAAAGTGGAGCCATCCTGGTCCCCAAAACCTGACCCTGAGTCATTTCTGGCAAGCCTGAGAGCCCACTGTTGCTGGGTGCACCTGTAAAGCGTTCATGCTAATCCGTTCTAGAATAAATATTGAATCATCCATGCCTGTAGTACCTGTGGTCTCTGAACTCTACTTTTAGAATGGGCTTGTGGGTATCAAGTTCGTGGGCTTGAGACCCTGCCATGATGGCATCTTGCTTCTTTCCGTGGCCTTGTTTAATCCTTTGTTACTTTTTCTGTATCACAGGGAGGGCAAACACTTACACACTCTTGGATAATAAAAAGGTTCTTGAACAGTGAACCTGAGTCACAAGGCACAAACCAATGGTCACCTCTTCCCTTCACAACGGGAAATTCTTGACCCTTCTAGATTATCTCCAACATGAATGAAGGAGGCTAATAAGAACAGTCTCAATAACCTTAGGTGATGCGCTGTCTGCTTTTCTCTTTTTATGAGACTGTTTACTCCTTCCATCATGTCTTTACAAGCCACATTCATATCTGCATCATTAACCCTTTAACTTGATTCAACACACATCCAGGAATAATTCAGTGAGTGTTTCAATTTACAGTTTTGCAAGACTGTTTCTTCCTATATATCCATAGCCATAATTAACCATCCTTTCCTATTAATCTGTACGAATAATATTGAATACATTGTAGCTCATGGGACATAATAAGGATCATGCAAGTTTCTGCCTATTTATTTATTCTTTGTCTCCAAGGTCTACATAAAAGGAAAGGCTTTTATTTTCTGACGTCCCCTTTAAGAATTCCGTCCTCTTTTTCTGCAGCTTTAACTCTGTGTCCATTACCATCTTTGTTTCATACAATAGCTGTTCTCACAGATACTTACAATTTTTTCACAAGGTAAAATCAGAGTTTCCTGCAAGGCGTAAAGGTGAAAGATTGTAGAAGCAGGCACTTCTGGTCATGAATAAGTTACCTGCTTCCTTGAAAATTCCAACTATCTTTTGTGTACGTGTTTTGAATTGCAGTTATGGAGATAGATGGAGATACAAAATTCACTGGAGAAGGAAACCAAGGGTTGGATTTAGTCTCACCAAAATTTCTGTCCCAGGCTCTTAAATTTGAGCACTTCCTTCACCAGGTAGAGAGATTACTTTAGCTTCTTAAATAATCATTTTCACCAGACAGACATCATGTACCATGAATTTCACTATTTTAATAAGCTAATTAGTATGTACCTTGTTTTTTTTTCTTTTTTTTACAAGTTTAGAAAAGAAACCATTCACCACCTTACTTTTATCAAAATAGCTGGATTGAAAATCAAATGAAACCTTTTGAGCCAATCAGTTATAACAGTGGCCGTATGATCTATGAAATATGAGTGGGCTATTGAAAAATAAGCTCTTTGGTTGATGAACCGTATATCGTGCTGGCTGTTTCTAAAGGCTGCTGTTTTGAAAAGAAATCTATTGCTGAAAGAAGTACACTGAAATGGGGAACAAATTGTGCACTGGAAGGCACTAGAATTATGAATGTCAGTCTGTAATGGAAAACGTATAATTTAGAAACATGCTTATTGGGAGGGCAGACAAAGCATGAAGTCATAGGAAGGAAGGAAGGGGAGAGATGGAGAGAATCATTTACAAAGAGCCTCTGAATACGATGTTCAACAACACTGAGGTTTTTCAAAAATCAATTTTACTGCGGGAGAGGATGTGGAGAAAAGGGAAGCCTCCTACACTGTTGGTGGGAATGTAAATTGGTGCAGCCACTATGGAAAACAGCATGGAGGTTCCTCAAAGAACTAAAAACAGAACTACCATATGTTCCGGCAATCCCACTCCTGGGCATATATCCAGACAAAACTCTAATTCAAAAACACACATTCACCCCTATGTTCATAGCAGCACTATTTACAATAGCCAAGACATGGAAACAACCTAAATGTCCATCGACAGATGAATGGATAAAGAAGATGTGGTACATATATACCATGGAATATTACTCAGCCATAAAAAAGAATGAGATAATGCCATTTGCAGCAACAAGGATGGACCTAGAGATGATCATACTAAGTGAAGTACGTCAGACAGAGAAAGACAGATGTCATATGATATCACTTATATGTGGAATGTAAAATACAACACAAATGTACATATCTATGAAACAGAAACAGACTCACAGACATAGGGAACAGACTTGTAGTCGCCACAGTGGAGGGGGAGTAGGGAGAGGGAAGGATTGCGAGTTTGGTATTAGCAGATGCAAACTATTATATAGAGAATGGATAAACAACAAGGTTCTACTGTAGAGCACAGGGAACTATATTCAATATCCTGTAATAAACCATAATGGAAAAGGAAAGAAAATTAAAAGTATGTCCACAAATTCTTTGAAACTTCTCTTCAAAAGGTGGAGACTAATTCCCCTCCCCTTGAGTATAGGCTAAACTTAATGGCTCACTTCTCAATAATAGAATATGGCAGAAGTGACCCTGTGTGACTTCTGAGACTAGACGGTGTCAGCATGGTGGCTTCCTCCTTCCTCTCACTCTCATGGCTTAGCTGCCAAGCCATCAGTACACTCAAGCAGTCCTATGGAGAGTCCAGTGGTGACTCTGCCCACCACCTTGTGAGTACACCTCCTGCCCACCACCTTGTGAGTACACCATCTTGGAAGTGGATCTACCAGCCCCAGTTCAGCCTTCAGATGACGGCAACCCCATGAGAGACCCTGAGACAGAACCACCTGGATTCCTGACCCCTAGAAACTGTGAGCTAATAAATGTTTATTATTTCGAGCCACAACATTTCTGGGTAATTTGTTACAAGGCAATAGCTAACTAAGGCAAGCCCTCAGAGTGTCATTATTTGGGACCAGTCACCATATTTCAGGGTCTGGGGAGTTGTCTCCTCTCATCCTCTTATCCAACAGCAATATAAGGCTTCACACAAGAAAAGGCACTGAAGAGACCTCCCTGGACTCCTGGTATTGGTGGGTGTCACATATGACTCTTTACTTCTTTGCTGAGTTGAAAGGGTTTTTGCTGAAGCGATTTTCCATTTGGGGGAGGAACACCACTCAGCTAGTGTGTATTCCAGTGGCAGAAAGTCCTTTAGGAAATTCATAAACCCAGAATCCCCAACTCACTTAATAAAGGATTGCATTGAATCCTGCAACAATCCTGTGATGTAGGTACTAGCTGCCTGACCTCAAAGTCAAGGGAGCTAAAATGTTATGCTTTAGGGATGTACACAAATTTGGGGGAATAGTAGAAAGTCTTGCAGGTTTTCCTCATAAATATCCAATGACTTCTGCATTGTAGAAAAGACAAAGCAAGGCATTAAGAAGGGAACAGATAGAAGGCACTGAGCGCAGGGAGAAAGGTACTCTCCTGGCTCTCGAATGAGACCCTCTCAAGGATTACTTCATGAAAGGCTGTTTGAAGGCCTAATCAACTTGACATGGTCCTCAACACCCAATTCCCTTGAGGCCTTGGAAACCCAGCCAGCTTGTGCCTAAACAGTGGGCCTCCGCATGACTACTTTCCTTTGAACTTCTGTCTCCTTTGAAGGAAGCAGCCGAGGGTCTTGCAGGGCTTAAGGGGCTGATCCCTATGTTCTCAAAGACACTGCGAGCTGGGGAATGGAAAGGGCTGTTTGGAACTTTATGTTGTGTCACGGATTTGACAATCACCAACTGGGGAAGTTACATGACACGGTTGGACCTGATATGGGATATAAAAGACACCCCATACCTGCTGGTCTGTTCTTAGTACTACAGCAAAGGGCATTTACTGCTCTGGCCAGGCTTCAAAAAGCAAAGCACCAGTGGTCTGAAGCCAAAGAGATCCTTGTCCCTCCCTTAGTCTTGGTTCTGCTACTAACAGGGTGTGTCCCTTCACTTTCAGTGTCGGTCTCTTTATCTGCAAATGTAGGTAAACTGTTTGCTCAGATCTTTTCTGGCTCCAACAATTTATGATTCTATGATTCCTCTAGAAAGTTGTAAGAGGCCCTAATCCATGAAGTGAACCGACCCACATTGTTTTCCTTGGGTATTTCCACAAGTTAAGCGTTCTCCTTGGTAAACAGCTTAAGTTTTTCTCGATTAGCATTGGGTTAGTGAATACAAACTCTTCAGCTATGAAAGATGGAATACACTTGGTTTGCCTTTGCTCTTCCTTGAAACAACCAGAGAAAATGATGGAAGGCTGTTTATGAATCATTCCCTTTTGGTTAATGTTGTGGAAGATCTTGGACTTATTTTATTTTATTCATTTGGGTAATGGATATGTTATTTCTTTTTTTAAATTGAAGTATAGTTGATTTACAATGTTTTCGTGTCATTTAAAAAATATATAGAAGTACTTATTTGAGGAAAATGTGACAATTCTGAGTAGGGCATTTCTCAAATAATTTCTCTTTGAAAACAGACTGAGCAGTAACAAAGAGTATTGGAAAAGGGAATATTTTATTTGTGTCTCATTATTAATTTAATGAGGAGTCAATACAGGTACAGGGAATATTTTACTTTTTAATTTCTTCTCTGGTGTGTTTCCTCAAAATGACAAAAAATAAAAGACCATTTACAGTGAGCAAATATGGCTTTTCCCCAGAAATTCCTAATGTATGTCTTCATTTTAGTTTAACATAGTCATACTAAAAATGACAGACACAATGAGCTAGGCTTCTGTGGTGATTTAAAATGCACAATGCATGCAGCAACACGGATGGACCTAGAGATTATCATACTAAGTGAAGTAAGCCAGAGAGAGAAAGACAAATACCATATGATATCACTTATATGTGGAATCAAAAAAAAAGAAAGATACAAATGAACTTATTAACAAAACAGAAAGAGACACACAGACATAGAAAACAAACTTATGGTTACCAAAGGGGAAGGGGTGTGGGATAGATTAGGAGGATGGAGTGAACATATACACACTACTATATATAAAATAGGTAACAAGGACCTACTGTATAGCACAGGGAACTATACTCAGTATTTTGTAGTAATCTATAAGGGAAAAGAATCTGAAAAAGAATATATATATATACATGTATATGTGTGTGTGTATATATATATATATAACTGAATCACTGTACTATACATATATATGTGTGTGTGTGTGTGTATATATATATGTATAACTGAATCACTGTACTACACACCTGAAACTAACACAACATTGTAGCAATAAATCAACTGTACTTCAATTAAAAATAAATGCACAAAGCATATGATCCAGCAATCCCACTCCTGGGCATATATCTGGAAAAGAGGAAAACTTTAATTCCAAAAGATACATGTGCCCCAATGTTCATAGCAGCAATATTTACAATAGCCAAGACATGAAAGCAACATAAATGTCCATCAACAGATGAATGGACAAAGAAGATGTAGTATATATATATATATATATATAATAGAATATTACTCAGCCATGAAAAAGAATTAAATACTGGAAAAGAACCTGAAAAAGGATATATATATTTATACATATAGATATAAAACTGAATCACTTTGCTGTACACCTGAAATATTTTAAATCAACTAATCGACTATACTTCAACAAAAAAGAATCTCACTCCTCCTTAGAAATTTAACATGGGGTAGCAGAAAGGGTCAATTTTTAAATCCTTGCTTCTACTGTTTACTATCTATGTGAACTTGGGCAAATCCCTTCCCACTGTGACTGTGAATTTCTTCATCTGTAAAATGGAAAATACTTAGAATTTGTGTAAGGATACCTGAAAATGGATGTAAAGCACATGCTAAGAGTTCAATAAATGACATCGTTAAAAATTATTTTTAAAATGCACAATGCTGTCCAATAGAATTTTCTGTAATGATAGAAATGTTCTGTATCTGTGCCGTCCAATACAGTAGTCCCTCACCGTGTGACATGTAGCTAGTGTGCCCAAAGAACTGACCTTTTGTTTAGTTATAATTAGTACACATTTACATTTAGATAGCTCCACATGGCAAGGGACCGCTGGATTGGATAGTGCTGGTCTGAAGCCCTGATATGTCATTGCTATTTTGACATGTTTCTCATTTACATTTTTTAAAGCATATACTCTAGTCAGATTGACTAGGTCTGGATCCCTGCTTTCCCCTTTGCTAGCTGTGTGACACTGGCCAAGACACTTAACCTTTCTGAGCAACATAACAGTAACTGCTGCACGTGCAAGGGGGTGGAATGGGTGGATGAGCCTAGCTCATTCCTGTTCATTCCTACATCCTGATTGTGTGAAAGGTCATATGATGTCACAGGGGAGAGCAGAGCACCTGGTCGCTAAGGTTATCACCCCAGAAGTTCTGTGATTGTTTCCGTTTAATCTTTGCTCCCTGGGGCTATGGGTGATCCCTTGCAAGGGAGGCAGCAGGAAGGAGGGAGTCTCAGCTCTTCGACCCAAGGGGGCTGGAGTAGCAGCTGTCCTCCAAGGGCAGGGCTGGCAGCCCACCACCAGGAACAGTTCAAGGCATCGGACCTTTTGAAGCCAGGGCTGGCTCATCAGTCCATGCTCCCAGGCTCTTGCACTTCTACCTTCTGAGTGTGCCTGGCTTGGGTTAGTATAACAAGACATTACCAAGATAAATAAGGCCTACACTCTTGTCCACCCCTCAGTTACAGCATCTCATTTAATCCTCACATCATGATTTTCACCCCCAGTTGGTCGATGACGAATCTCAAGTTCATGGAGGTTGAACTGCCAAAGTCTCTCTGTTACGAACAGGCTGGGATCAAGCCAGGATCTTCCTAGCTCTGTGTACTTCCCCAGCCCTCAGGCGTACGTTCAGATGCCGATTTCTGCCCCCAGCCCAGAGTCTATTTGCACTTTTTGTCAGCACTCTGGTGGATCCTCCTTTTTTGATTCGACTTGCAGATCATGCTTTGAGAAACATGACCAAAACTCCCCTCTTTCTGAAAAGAACTCCATAGTGGAGTTCCCTAAAATCAGAGGTTCTCAGCTAGAGGTGACTTTGCCCCTAGGGGACATATGGCAATGTCTGGAGACATTTCTGATTGTCACAAGCTGGGGGGAGGCTGCTCCTGGCATCCGGTGGGTAGAGGCCAGGGACGCTGCTAAACATCCTCCAGGGCACAGGACAGTTCCTCATCGCCACCCCACCACACCCCAGGAATTATCCAGCCCAAGTTGTCAATAGTTGTGGGGCTGAGAAAGTTTGCCTTAAATAAAGCAAAGCTGGGACCTCCAATATCCCTGGGAAAGGAATCCACAGCCCAAAACGCAAAATGAAAAAAATAACAAATTTCATTCTTGATTCGGCTTCAAGCACCCAGGTTCCAGTGATTTAGAGAAATTTAAGGCAATAATTCTCAACTTGCTCAGACCCGGTGGGCCTTTTCTGTAACCTATATTTTGTAACTGTTCCTTTTCTATCCTGAAATGAAATTCAGAGATAATAAAGCTAACTATACAAATAATTTTTAAAATATCAACATAATGTTATGATTGTAATATATCAGGGAGAAATAAAAAGATAATCTATAATGAAATAAAATGCATTTTGATTTGTATAAAAGCTGCACTGGTCGATAAAGTCCTCAGATGCCTGTGCCTATTAGTAGGATCACCAAAAATGCAACTGCTATACATGCCCATAGATACAGGTGTGCACGACAGAAGACGGGTGGTGTCATGATTTTCCAGAAGAGCAAACGGCTTGTGCTAAAGTTCCATCCCAAAGAAAACACAATCTTCCGATTTACGCGGTAATTTACTTCCAGAAAAACTCAACGTTCATTAAAACTGGCCTAAAAACGCTTTTTGTTTATTTGTAAAATGACGTGATGTCTGTCTTCAGATAATCCTGAGCAGGTTTTCACACACATGAATGTGTCCTTCTAGCAGGACCCGGGAGGATCCTTCGTCATCCTGGGCTTTATGAGCAGCAAATGATGCCTAAAATCCCGAACTGCGGCTCATCAGTGTCTAAAGCAACTTCTCCTACCTCCCTACTGGTGGGAACACCAAAAACACACAGCGAAATTCCCCAAATTCCCCTTAGGGGTGTACCTTCTCTGCAAAACCACTAATTTAAGGGATTTTAGAGAGTCGTTCTAATTATAAACCATTTTTGCCTTATATGCTGATTTTAATACTTAACCTCATCTCTGAGCCCTGCCTTTCCTCCCTCAAGGATGAATCCCCATGTATATGGAAAGCTGAATAGAGTTTGTACCTTAAAAATCACCCAAATGTACCCTCAATGCTGGTCATCTCTGCCATGAAAGATCAGGATGGTGAATCTTTGCAACACCCCACTCTGCTGGGATGAAAGTGGTCCTTTTTTTCTCTCTGTACGAAATCTGTCTAATGATTTCGGCACAGAATCATATCATTTAATGGACAGAAAGCCATGCTGGAAAATATGATGTTGGTAGCTGCTATGTAGAACCGATGAACCATGCCAGCTTTTAAGTAGTCTGAATGTTTCTCAGTATTCACAATGGCTCAAATCATGGGAATCTTCCTGTTCGGCTTACTGTCTCCACCTTCATCCTTACTGCACAAAGCCCTCGGGATCTCCAATGGTGGGGTCCACACCCTGCCTTCCTGGGGGCCGGGGGCAGCACAGGGATCTCCACCATAAGCCATATGCCTGTGACCTGGTCGCCCAGTGACTGAAACACTCATAACCAGCAGGCTTTTTCAGAGAAAGGAGGAGCTGGCTTCCACAGATGCCAGTTTCTCTTCTCCCTCACACTTTTGGCCACTCATATTTATCAATATCTTTCCATTTTTCAGGCAGAGAGAGTAATGTCTGGCTGCTTTGTGATGCTGATAAATGTTTATGACATTTATCAACTGCCATGGTATAAATACCCCCAACTTGTCTGCTATCAAAGCACAAAGTAGGGATCACTGAACGTGGAGTTGGGGGAGATGACCAGTAGCACACCACTGTATGGTATTTCCACTAGTCAGATATAATAGACATAAGTAACATCAAGAACATAGGTAATGGTAACATTTTGAAATGATGTTAGATTTACAGAAAAGTTGCACAGATAGTACAGAGAGGTCCCACATATTTTTCACCCAGCTTCCCCTTATATAACATCTTCTACAGTTAAAATACCATAGTCCACTTATCAAAACTAAGACATTATCATTGGTACCAACACATATCCTTTGGTGACAGGAAGGTGATGTGTTACGCCTAGCACAAAGACAAATGTGCACGTTGCCTAGTGCATGTAACATACACCATACCTTGTGATGAGACACCGTGACTCACTGGGCTGAGCTTTATTTCCCTGAAAAAAATAAAAAAAGGAAGAGTTTGGTCAGAATCTGACTTTGCCTGTAGGATCCCATTGGTCTGATGAATGGCATCTGTACTGGGTCTGTCAGGGCAAAAAAGAAGTTGAAAAACCTTTGAGAATGGGCAGTCATACAAGAGTTGTAAGTAGGAAAATAATATGAACACATTTGCATTTTTAAAAGATTATTCTGGAAGCTATGGAAAGAATGCATTGAAGCAAAGAGGCCAGCTAGAAGAAACAATTGTAACAGCCCAGGTAGAACTCAATGAAGATCGGAATTAAGACAATTGAAATGTGGATGGAGAAGCGAAGACGGTTTCAAGAGATGCTGAGGAGACAGAATCTCCAAGACTCGATAACTGATGGACAATATAACTGGGCACCCGGAGCTCAGTTTCTGACTTGAAGAGAATGCTGGAGAGGGGACATGTGTCAAGTTCAGCTTCCGGTAGGTTGTTGGAAGTGCTTATGGGCTCACTAAGAAGCATAAGTGGATCAAATCTATCCTCAGAAACATTCCCCGCCCCCCCCAGACCGCCAACATGTTGGACTCTGGGATCAGTTTGTTGGGCTGAATTTCCTACGTTCAAGTTCCTTATCTTTCCCTCTGTAACGTAATTTAGAGAGGAAGCAGAGAACAAAGGCAGAGGGGAACAAGGTTCTTTAAAAGCCCAGTTTCTCTCCTTTTCTACTCCTTTTTAACCTGAGAATGAAAAAGAATAAAGAAGGGGTGGGAAGGGCCTATATGTCTTCCTCCTACTCTTTCCATAGAGGACACAAGACAGGGCTGGGCAGTGTTTCCATCCCTCCTGGAATTCCAAGATGGACACTGGGAAGGGCCTCCATGTTGGCCTGAACTTGCTTGGAACGCTGCGCTGCTCACTTGGGTGTAACCTGACACATGATGTCATCGTCAGCCATCTGGAGTCATCAGCTCCAGCTGTTGGACCCTCTGCTCTGTGTCGGGGTTCAAGCCTCCCCATCTGTTCCTGGGGCCTCTCCACTTTTCTCTGCTTGAGCCTCCACCCACACCAGCTGTCTCCTTCTCGGTGTTACAGATCATTTTTCTCTGATCAGTCAGTGTCTCAGCCCGAATATGTGGCGAACAGTTTAAACCGCCCCCATCACTTTCATTGCCTTAGGCATTTCTAGAGATTGATTTATTTGACATATGCATATGTATGTGCATGTACGTAATGACCACAATGCACACGTGTACAGAACTTCATTCTTTTTAACTTTCACACACAACAGTCCAGGCTCAGAAGGAGTATTGCTTCAATACTCCTGAACTTGGGGTGGATTCTCTACAATGGCTGTGGGTAAAAGAATGCCAGGGCCTCTGACATGTTGAGGATCATCTCCAAAACCCTTCTCCACCACACTTACGAGTACTTGGAAACCACAAAAATTAAAATTTACAGCCCCAAGGGTCTATTCTATATCCTGCTGCTCTGGCCAAGCAGCTTCATTTTTGGCTCTGAGAATCTCGTCTGTAATTACAGTACTCAAGTTCAAACAACGTGGGGATTTTCAGGAGTGGTTGAGAAAGGCCAGCAGCTCACAGACTCTGCCCGGCAGCTGTCGCCCCGAGCCAGGAACTATTCTCACCAGCAAACCACAGGTTGAGCTTCTGAATAATGTCTTTCACCACACCTGCGATCACAGTCACCTTCATGGGTGAAAGGGCAACTACTTCACTTCCTTGAGGGAATATTTTAAAGCAATAGTACTTTTCATTTATTATTTTATGTCTAATCATTTAGCACTGTTTTTTTTTCCAATGATGATGAAAGTAGTTCCCTTTAAGACGATATCTAAAATAGTCTACTTTGTATCCCTTGGCAATCTTTATGCTTCATGCAGTTGCTAAAATATCACTTCTGTTGCAGGGATTCTCAAACGGGTGATTCTGCACCTCGCCCCACCCCAGGGGAGGGCGCTCCTGGCATCTGGTGGGTGGAGGCCAGGGAAGCTGCTCAGCAGCCTGGAGTGCTCAGTTAGCCTCCCCTCAACCAACAGCAAAGAACTGCCTGGCCCAAATGACAGTAGTGCCCAGGCTGAGAAGCCCAGCTCTACTGGATTATACATTAATTATACCACTGCCATACGGAGGAGTACATCTGATGAAGACCTGCTCCTTGAAAAGGAGCGCCTAAGAGTGTAGAATTTCAGGTGTCAGGCCATCCTTCTTACAGAATGTTTTGAGCTGGGTGAAGGCTCACCCCAGAAGCCAAAAACTGTACCTTTACCTTGGCTAAATTCTGGTTGCCAGCAAGAATTTAGGGGCTGGCATAATGTGATGGGATTGTTTGTTCTACCAGACGATTTTGATTTAATTTTGGTGGGGGTCTGGGGCCTGAGGCCTTCCTCTTCCTCTGCAGTGTTTTTCCCAAGACTAAGGATTTTCTTAACCTATAGTCCCCGGTACAGCTTAATCATACTCCTTAAGAAGCAAACAGAATTGTAAAGAAAATAATAAACAGAAACCTTGATTAAATAGAGTCCAGACACCAGAAGGGGAGCTTTCATGCCATTTGATGACAGCAGAGTCCAACAGAAAGAAGAAAGACTCCTCTTCTTTCCTGGCAAGGGCTCAGCCAAAGAAGAGCCATGGACCCTGTTTACTATAACACTTTCCCCTCTATAAAGGTGTTCTTCCCTTGACAGGCGGAGACTTGCCTGTGGCTCGCCAAGGCTGCAGACCCTGAATTGCAATTCTCTGCTGATCCCAAATAAACACATCTTTCCTGGAGAAATATCCGGCAGTCTATTTATTTCAGGTCAGCAAGATCCAGAAAGCAAATGCAAGATCTTTTAAGATTGATTTCTCTGGTCTAAAAAATTAATAGTGGTACCAGCTGGGCTTGGGAGGAACTCGTGACCTTGTGAAGGTCTTCATAGGTCAGCTTGCCTTCTTTTCGTTCTAAGCCATGAAACTTCTAGAAAGCCAGTCTCATCCACAAAGTTCCATTTACTTTAACCCGCAGAGCCAATGTTCAAGGGAGGGTTTTTGTTGTTGTAAGCTCCCATTCTCATTTTAAAAATGATCAGTATATATTCTCTTAAAAACTAAGAGAACAGTAACCTCAAAACCCACCTTCGGAGATCAGCGTTTCCAGACTGCAGCATTATAGAGTGATAATGACGTTTCAGTTTTTGCCTTTCATTCCCAAATACCATGCTGCTCCTACTGGTGGAATAGACAGGGTCAGGCCCTCTTTGGTGGACATGGGATTCTTTGTAAGCAAACGTTCAAGAAAAGAATCAGATGATCTTTGTCTCTGGTCAGTTTCTAGTATAGTTCCTAGTTCTTAGTAAGAAACAGACTGTTAAAGATGCTAGTATTTTTAGGTTGGATGATGGCATTATGGTTATGTTTTTTAAAATGATCTTTATTTTTAGAGATAAATTCGTAACTATTTATGGATTAAAACAGTATAATGTCTGGAAAGTGCTTCAAAATAGTTCAGGGGAAAGGGCATGGATGAAATAAAGTTCGCCATGAGTGGATAATTGTTTTAAACTGGTGATGAATACATGAAGGTGTATGTATGCTAATGGAAATGGTCCAGTGCAGCTGGAGCAATTGATGACCAAGAAGAGAGAAGAAACAGCCTAAGAAGCAAACATTCAAGACATGATGGACTACAAAGAGGTATCACCTCACACCAGTCAGAATGGCCACCATCTAAAAGTCTACAAACAATAAATGCTGGAGAGGGTGTGGAGAAAAGGGAACCCTCTTGCACTGTTGGTGGGAATCTAAATTGATACAGCCACTATGGAGAACAGTATAGAGGTTCCTTAAAAAACTAACAATAGAGCTAACATATGATCCAGCAATCTCACTCCTGGGCATATATCTGCAGAAAACATACTTTGAAAAGATACATGTACCCCAGTGTTCATTGCAGCACTATTTACAATAGCCAAGACATGGAAGCAACCTAAATGCCCATCAACGAATGAATGGATAAAGAAGGTTCCACCATATATATATACATAGTGGAATATTACTCAGCCATAAAAAGAACGAAATAATGCCATTTTCAGCAATATGGATGGACCTAGAAATTATCATATTAAGTGAAGTAAGTCAAATATATGATATCACTTATATGTGGAATCTAAAAAAATGATACAAATGAACTTATTTACAAAAGAGAAACAGACTCACAGACTTAGAAAACAAGCTTATGGTTACCAAAGTGGAAAGAGGGGAGAGGGATAGATTAGGAGGTTGGGATTAACATACACACACTACTATATATAAAATAGATAACTAATAAGAACCTACTGTATAGCACAGGGAACTCTACTCAATTCCCTGTAACAACGTATATGGGAAAAGAATCTGAAAAAGAATACATATGTGTATATGTATAACTGAATCACTTTGCTGTACACCTGAAACTAACACAACGTTGTAAATCAACTATACTCCAATATAAAATAAAAATTTTTAAAAAAAGACATAATGGGACAGGAGGTAGATTTCAGAGACTAGAGTCTCTCAAGTCATCACTATAAATTCAGCCTGAATCTTGAGCATACTGAAAACATCTCCCTCCACCCTGGTCATTTTGCCAGATGTGGAGACATTTAGAAGATGAGGAAAGATGTTTCCAAGCCATATTAATTTACACTTTGGCTAGATTTTTCTCTTGATGTACTTAACATATTGGGAGCCACACTGCACAAATTTTGCTCCTTTAAATGTCAAGGGTTTATTGAAATTGTGAACCAATTTGCTTTTCTAAAATCTTGACCTTGTAAGGCTGATATCTGGGCTAGTATGGTCAGTGATTTTATGATAACATTTCGGTTGATGTCACTTTCTTACTCCCCCCTCAAAATAACGAGTTGCATGGAACCGTAATGTTTCTTCCTCCATGAGGTCACAAGCGAGGGAACCTTTCAAGCTGCTATCACTTTTTCCAAATAATCTCACTCATTCTGACTCCTAATTAATCTACAGTATTATGTGGCAACCAAATAAATAATCTCCTAAAGAAAGCATCCTCTCCTTGGCTATTCCACAAAACTCTGCTGACTCATTTGGTGTTGGACTAGAATTTTTCAGGCACGTAATGCAAAAGAAGCCACACTTTCCCTGAGCCATTCCCCTGCCTCCCTGCCGCTACCAAACAGGGGAAGCTCACGAGAAGCTTTGCTTTGGGTTTTCAGTATCCTAGTGAGTGAGGGGGTTTAACATGGCTTTCGGAATCACTTCTAAAGAATATATTCTACAAGTTAAAGACCCCTTTGGTAAGTTTGTTTCCCCCACCCTGGAATTCCTTTAAATGTGTATCAGATAAACTTTTATGCTCAGGTCCTGGGCTCACAAGGATTGGATTACGGCCACCTCGGTTGCCCCTTCATCGCTGGGTGTTTCTTTTAGAGAATCTATTTAGATGATCTGACTCACCAGCGAGGGCTGATACGGAGGCTACCCAGTTGGGTAAAAGTGTGATTGGAAATACGAGTCCCAGCATCCAACAATAATAGATACAACGGTGGTAGCAACAATACTAAGATATTCCAAAACTACACATCCACCCCAAGAATACAAATAATAACAGTAAGATGGAATTCAATTTGCAGGAGAACCCTTCTGACGAAATCTTGCTAACTTGAAATTGGAATGCAAATGAGTCCAACTTAATTCAACTGCAAGTGATATCTTCTATTCTTTTTATTCTAGATATGATGGTTTTCATAATTCAAAAAGAGTCATGTACCAAATGTTCATTGCAGCTCTATTTACAATAGCCAGGAGATGGAAGCAACCTAAGTGTCCATCAACAGATGAATGGATAAAGAAGATGGGGCACATACATAAAATGGAATATTACTCAGCCATAAAGCAAAACGAAATTGAGTTATTTGTAGTGAGGTGGATGGACCTAGAGTCTGTCACACAGAGTGAAGTAAGTCAGAAAGAGAAAGACAAATACCGTATGCTAACACATTTATATGGAATCTAAGGGAAAAAAATGTCCTGAAGAACCTAGGGGTAAGACAGGAATAAAGACACAGACCTACTAGAGAATGGACTTAAGGATATGGGGAGGGGGAAGGGTAAGCTGTGACAAAGTGAGAGAGTGGCATGGACATATATACACTACCAAACGTAAAATAGATAGCTAGTGGGAAGCAGCCGCATAGCACAGGGAGATCAGCTCAGTGCTTTGTGACCACCTAGAGGGGTGGGATAGGGAGGGTGCGAGGGAACGCAAGAGGGAGGAGATATGGGGATATATGTATTTGTATAGCTGATTCATTTTGTTATAAAGCAGAAACTAACACACCATTGTAAAGCAATTATACTCCAATAAAGATGTAAAAAAAAAGTGTCTGATCTAGATATGACGGTTTTAACTGATATGAGGTCAGGTTTTTGAGCCTGGCCTCACTTGTGCTTATATTTTCATACTCGATTACCTAATGTATTCAAATCTACCCGAGGTTGGTGTGGCCTACGTGTGGGTACAAGTAGTTGCTCATTTAAAATCATGCACAGTAGAGTACACTAAAGTCAGTCTTCAGCTTATTGCCTATGGCATTTCCCTGTTTCCTTGATGGGAAACTCCAGCCTTCAGAAGACATGCCTTTCAAGGGTTCAGTGGTAGAGATTTACTTTGGTTTCCTAGCTCCATTTCCAGGAACTCTATCAATCAACTCCATTCAATCAACAGAGGGCACATGGAATAAGCAAAAAGAGCCCAGGGAATAGGGTAGCCTGACTAGTTTGAAACCTATTTTTGTCTGAGTGAATCACTTCAATTCTCTTGGCCTCAGTTTCTTCATCTGTAAAATGAGGGTTTAGAATGCTTAGTCTTTTTTTTCTTTTTACTTTTTAAAACCTTTAAAAATCTTGAAGGTTACTTTCCATTTACAGTTATTACAAAATATTGGCTATATGCCCTGTGCTGTATAGTACATCCTTGAGCCTATCTTACCCCCAGTAGTTTGCACCTCCCACCCTATCTTGCTGGCCCCCCACCCCACTGGTAACCACTAGTTTGTTCTCTATATCTGTGAGCCTACTTCTTTTTTGTTATTAGATTTCTTAGTCTTTAATTACTCTTTTTCCATTCTGATGGTCTATTTACTGAGGACTCTTTACTAGGTACAGTCCCTATAGGAAATGCAAAATTTTCTGAAACCTAACACCCACCTTCAGAATGCTTCCAATCTCAACGGGAAAAAATTTTCAACTAAAAAATACAGATATTATATGCCACGTCATGTGGTAGTGACAGGCAGATTACAAATGCTCAGACTTGAAGGGACCTTCATTTTGGTTGCTGTTTGGTAGGAAATGTGTGCAGAGGAAGATAATGAGGACTTGTCCCAAGTGCTGCTTCTAACTGAAATTGATTCATTCCCAGTACTGGGGTTGGAAGACAAACACAAGAGTAAGGGTCTCTACAATCTAAAAGCTCCCAAAAGGGATACTACTATATATGGCTAGCAAAGCAATGCAATATGGTCCAAAGCCCAAGGGGCCTTATAAACTCTGAGGGATATCTGTTAACTTGAGTTGCATGGATGAGGAAAAGCTTCCCAAAGAGGTAACAACTGAGGTAGGCCTGGACTGTTGGAAGGAAGCCATTCCAATGAAAATCAACATGGTAACAGTTCCATGTTTCCCATACATGGCTGTGTGGAGCTCAGGAATCTATAGTTAAAAAAATATGATTCTGATGTTCAGCCAGATTTAAGATCCAATGCATTATTAGTCATATCTCCATGGAAGCACTGTGTTCAAATTAGGAACTTTTAGTTCAAAAGAGAGCTGTAGAGAGTTCAGAGAAAAGCAAGCAAAGCCATTAAAAGTTCGGATGGTGGAATTCTAGAAAAAAATGGTAAATGAAATAAAGAATGTTGAGGGGGAAATAAGACTTCAAATATGCAAATCACTGTTCTATGGGTGGTAGCTGACACTTGTTCTCTGGGTGCATCCAGAATGAGAAAGTCGGAGTGAGCAAAAATGGGAGCAGTTGGGATTTAAAACAGGTTGCAGGCAAAGTCCTGACAAGACCAGTGACATGCTGGTATCCATGTAGACTTTATTCAGGTATAATTTGCATTGATTTTAAAGGACAGGACTTAGACAAGGCAAAATGTTATTGCTTCATATATATTCAGATTACTCAGGGCCAACCCCTTATCTACATCTACCAAGGAACCACAAACAAGGGTACATTTAGATTCACATGTGCCTGGTGATTGTAGACACTTCGCATGTGCTTGGAGGATGGAGAATACATAGGGAGAGATGTTTTTTGTCCCTATAAGTGTTGGAGGACAGAAAAAACTGCATTGAGTTTTAAAAATTCTCAAGCTTTCCAGCAGTTGGCCATGATGGAGGTCCACGGCCATTGGTCCACTAAGTGGAGACAGCCTAGAATCAGAACACAGAATATTAGGTCTGGAAGGGAGCCCGTCCAGGGCTTCTCCAAGTGTAGTTTAGAAACAATCAGAGTGGGGATGTCCTGAGTGTTCTTCTAAAAAAAGAAGGAATTCTGTGGTTTTATAAATTTATATAATCCTGAGTTTAAAAGTTAAACAGATTCACTTATTGCAGGGATTCCCAGAGGCTTCATTCTTACAGAAGGGCATAGTAACAAGCATTGTTGTATCTCATCAGATCATTTCTCTATGAAATACACTTTGAGACAAAGGGAATCATCTGGACCAGCTCCTTCCTCTATCCTTAAACAATAGCATCTGAAGTTCAGAGAGGTAAAGAGAGTTACCTGGCGTTATACACAGGCAATGATAGATTGAAGAGTAGAAGCAAGTCTCCCAACTTTTTGGAGAGTGCCCTTTTCAGGACCCCATTCTGCGATAGCTATACACCCACGTTAGCCAAATAGTCACCAGGTCCAATGTACATTTGGGACAACCCAGTGTGTACAGTTGGTATACACCCAGTGGAGCAATGTTGAGAACCCAAAAGCCAAAGGGATCAACTGCTAAGCTCACAGTGCCATGAGGACATGATGTGATACTGACCAGTAAAAACGTTGTGGCTGGAACTGACCTCGTACAGGGGAGAAAACTCTGCCACCCCAAACTGTGTCTCTTTGGCACGAGGATTAATTTAGGCTGATTCTTTTTAAGAAACAGAAGACTCAGGAAGTTTTCTTTTTACTTCCCTCTTAGCTGCTTAAAGACTTTAGATAAAGGGCCTGTGCCCACAATAGAGCAGTCACCAGAAATATCTTCAAAGAATATGGGGCTAGGTGTAGTTGGGGTACTGGGCAGGCCCAGAGATCAGAGTCCACTCTGTGTCCCACTGTCTCTGCAGGACCCAGCAAACATTTGTTTACCAAACACGTGCTTTTCCATCTCCATGTCAATTGCCTTCCTCCCCTTTGAAGTCCCAAACTTCTACCCCAACATCCTCTTTTGTCTTTAGCTGAAGATGCTGTTTAAGGTGAGGGCTTTGGCCATTTTGGCGAGTAACTCAGTTTTCCTGGGTCTCTCCCATGTATACAAGTTATTAAACTTTTGATTTTCTCCTGTTGATCCATCTCATGTCAATTTAATTCTTAGACCAGCTGGAAGAACTAGAAGGGTAGAACATTTCTTCCTCCCCGACATTTATAACCATTATATCTGTAGATTGTCTCAGGTCAGCGTTTTAACATACCCTGTATTATACCGCAATACAAAGTTCTGTGCAAAGGTCTCGATTTTTTTTATAGAAACTTCCTTTCTGAATGCTATTCTAGGATTTGGACATGTGGTTTATAGGTATATACACATTTACCTCAAGCTACCTAGAGGGTAGCAAAAGAGAATGGTTTGCAGAGGGGTGTTGGGAGTAAAGTAAACTGCCTGATGATGCCACCCATTAGGTGGTTTCTGATAAAGTGATTCCTTATGATAGTGAGATATATACCTATGCCACTTATACCCAAGAATAGAAAGTATTAACCTATGTATCTGAGTAGCGGCCACATATCACTATTCAATTATAATCTTTATTTTGGACCATTTTATACAAAATGGAATGAATTTACTTTTGAACAAAATATCCCGAGTAGTTAAAAGAAGTGAAACCAAATAATTGCTGTTTTCTAAAAATAAATATTTAAGAGATGTTTAGAGTCTCTGTTTTGGATGGAGTTTTTCAAAGCCTGCTACATTGGTGCCTGTTGGTAGAAGCTGACTCCTGCTGTCTATTGCTTGTGTGCAGGGGCAGAATATTCTGTGGGTGTATTTTAGCCGTTTGTATGCTGAGATGAATAGGCTATTTGAAGTGAAGGGAGAACTGGTAGTTCCTGTTGAAATAAAAGGATCATAAGTCCGTTCATGCCAAACTGTGAACACAGTTAGACAATGCACTGAAGCCAACTTTTATTTGGTAATTACTGTCTTTGTTCAGAAGCTTTGCCAATGCTGACTGAAAAGCTCCCAGAATAAAACAGTAAAAGGATACAGTCCCCTCGTTAGCCTAAACTGCATTTGAATTATTCCTGCCTTTTGTGACATTCTGGTTTTCTTTTTAAACAAAGGGTTAATGTGCTTTTTAATTTGTGTATTTAACATCAAGGGGGATGGGAGAGGATCTTTATCTCCTATCTTTCTAATCTTGACTAAACGGAGCCTTTGGAATGAGACCAACAGACTTTCTCCTTTGAGAGCTTTGCATTTATGGCTGTTTCCAGAAAGGGCAAGTGTCACCAAGTAAGTCAAGTGGCTACAAAATCTCCTGAAGATGGGAGGAATGAATAAGCGTACTGAAACATCTTTCCACTAAAAGCGAGTACACACAATGCCCATATTAGCAAATACTCTTTCTTTGGGGGCATCTTGAATCTCTGCTATATTATCATCAACATAGAGATATTTGGCTCTTGTAAGCCATTCCCTTAGTCCTTCAGGATGTCAATGCTGACAGAGAGAGAGAAAGAGAGAGAGAGACAGAGACAGAGACAGAGACAGAGAGAGACTAGGAATGACTATATGACTATTATGGTCACTCAAGACTTCCATGCAAGGTTGCAGGTAAAATAAAGTCTTCTCTATCTTGTTTAAAGATCCATTATTCAATTCAAAGAACATTTATGGATAGAGGGAGGAGACAAGATGGCGGAGTAGAAGGACTTGAGCTCACCTCCTCTCATGAAAACACCAAAATCACAACTAACTGCTGAACAACTGTCAACAGAAAAGACTGGAACCTACCAAAAAAGATATGCTACAACCAAAGAAGTCACAACGAGATGGTAGAAGGGGCACGTTCACGATATAATCAAATCCCATACTCACCGGGTGGGCAACCCACAAACTGGAAATAATTATATCACAGGGATTCTCCCACAGGAGTGAGAGTTCTGAGCCCCGCTTAAGGCTCCCCAGCCTGGGGGTCTGGAGCCCCCAGAGCATTTGGCTTTGAAGGTCAGTGGGGCTTGAGTGCAGGAGCTCCACAGGACTGGGGGAAACAGAGACTCCACTCTTGCAGGGCATGCACAAGTTTTCACATGCACTGGGACACAGGGCAAAGCAGTGACTCCCATAGGAGCATAAGCCAGAACTACCTGAAGGTCTTTGAAGGTCTCCTGGGGAGGCGGGGGTTGGCTGTGGCTCGCCGTGGGGGAAAGGACACTGGTGGCAGAGGCCCCAGGGAAAACTCATTGGTGTGAGCTCTCCTGGAGGTCGCTGTTTTGGCACCGAGACCTGGCCCCACCCAGCAGCCTGCAGGCTCCAGTGCTAGGATGCCTCAGGCCAAGCAACCAACAGGGTGGGAACACAGCCCCACCCATCAGCAGACAGCCCCTCTAAACACACCCCTTGACACGGCCCTGCCCAACAGAGGAACAAAACCCAGCTCCAATGACCAGTGCACAGGCACCAGTCCCTCTCACCAGGAAACCTGCACAAGCCCCTGAACCAACCTTACCCACCAGGAGGCAGACACCAGAAGCAAGAGGAACTACAAACCTGAAGCCTGAGAAACGACCAGAAGCACAGAAAGTGAGACAGAATGAGACGGCAGAGGAATATGTCCCAGATGCAGGAACAAGATAAAATCCGAGAAGAACAATTAAGTGAAATGGAGATAGGCAATCTGCCTGAAAAAGAATTCAGAATAATGACAGTAAAGATGATACAAGATCTCGGAAAAAGAATGGAAGCACAGACAGAGAAGATACAAGAAATGTTCAACAGCTAGAAGATTTAATGAACAGAGATGAACAATACGATAACTGAAATGAAAAATACACTAGAAGGAATCAATAGCAGAATAACTGAGGCAGAAGGACGAATAAGTGACCTGGAAGACAGATTGGTGGAAATCACTACTACAGAAAAAAGAATGAAAAGAAATGAGGACAGTCTAAGAGACCTCTGAGACAACATTAAACACACCAACACTCACATCACAGGGGTCCCAGAAGGAGAAGAAAAAGGGCCTGAGAAAATATTTGAAGAGATAATAGCCAAAAACTTCCCTAACATGGGAAAGGAAACATTCAAGTCCAGGAAGCGCAGAGAGTCCCATACAGGATAAAACGAAGGAGGAACATGCCAAGGCACATATTAATAAAACTGACAAAAATTAAAGACAAAGAGAAAATATTAAAAGCAAGGGAAAGGCAACAAATAACATACAAGGGGATCCCCATAAGGTTATCAGCTGACTTTTCAGCAGAAACTCTGCAGGCCAGAGTGATGAAAGGGAAAATCGTACAACCAAGAATACTCTACCCAGCAAGGCTCTCATTCAGATTCAATGGAAAAATCAAAAGCTTTACAGACAAGCAAAGGCTAAGAGAATCCAGCACCACCAAACCAGCTCTACAACAAATGCTAAAGGAACTTCTCTAGGTGGAGAAGAAAAGTCCACAACTAGAGACAAGAAAATTATGAGTGGGAAAGCTCACCAGTAAAGGCAAACATACAATGAAACTAGGAAATCATCCACACGCAAATAAGATATCACACCCAGGAATCATGAGAATACAGAGGCAGGATATTGGAAATGCATTTGAAATTAAGAGACCAGCAACTGCCGTATCAAAACCTCATGGTAACCACAAACCAAAAATCTACAATACATACACACACACAAAAGAAAAAGGAAGCCAAACACAACACTAAAGAGAAGAGAACAAAAGAGGAAGGGAAGAATAAAGACCTACAAAAACAAATCCTAGGACGTCCCTGGTGGCACAGTGGTTAAGAATCCACCTGCCAATGCAGGGGACACGGGTTCAAGCCCTGGTCCAGGAAGATCCCACAACTACTGAGCCTGTGCTCTAGAGCCCGTGAGCCACAACTACTGAGCCTGTGTGCCATAACTACTGAAGCCTGTGTGCCCAGAGCCCATGCTCCACAAGAGAAGCCACCGCAATCAGAAACCTGAGCATGGCAACAAAGAGTAGCCCCCGTTTGCTGCAACTAGAGAAAGCCCGCGCTCAGCAACGAAGATCCAACACAGCCAAAAATAAATAAATATATAAAGAAATTTATTAAAAAAACAAATCCTAAACAATCAACAAAATGGCAATAAGAACATACATATCGATAATTACTTAAATGTACATGGATTAAATGCCCCAACCAAAAGACACAGACTGGCTGAATGGATACAAAAACAAAACGCGTCAATAAAAAATAATAAAAACAAAACAAAACCCGTATATATGCTGTCTACAAGAGACCCATTTCAGATCTAGGAACACAAAAAGACTGAAAGTGAGGGGATGGAAAAAGGTACAAAGGGGAAAGGTAGGGGGGAGGGATAAATTAGGAGGTTGGGATTAGCATATACACACTACTATATATAAAATAATCAACAAGGACCTACTGTATAACACAGGGAACTCTACTCAACACTCTGTAATAACCTATATGGGAAAAGAATCTGACAAAGAATGGAGATAGATATATATATATAGAGAGAGATATATATATATATATATGTATATGTATAACTGATTCACTTTGCTGTACACCTGAAACGAACTCAACATTATAAATCAACTATACTCCAGTGTAAAATTAAATTTAAAAATGAAGGGCTTCCCTGGTAGTGCAGTGGTTGAGAGTCCGCCTGCCGATGCAGGGTACACGGGTCCGTGTCCCGGTCCGGGAAGATCCCACATGCCGCGGAGCGGCTAGGCCCGTGAGCCATGGCCGCTGAGCCTGCACGTCCGGAGCCTGTGCTCCGCAACGGTAGAGGCCACAACAGTGAGAGGCCCGCGTACCGAGAAAAAAAAAAAAAAAAGAAAACAAAACAAACAAAAAAACCCAGCAACAACAAAGAACACTTATGGAACACATTGCATGTGCTCAAAGTTACTTCCGGATTGTCTTTCTAACACTGCCAATAATCTAACTGGGTGACATGCTGCTTAGTATGTGGTTCTCTTTGGCCTGGAACTATTGGAAGATGAAGATACTACGTGAAAAGACATTCAATTCAACTACTGTTAATTGATACCGACTTTATGGTAGTTATTGGAGGTAGAAGATGAATAAGTCACAGCCCCTCCATTAAGAAGGCTGATAATTAAACAGTATCGGTGGTGCTCGTGTCCAAATATTTATTATTCAAATATTCACAGATTGTTCAGGGAAGCAAAAGTCAATGTAACATTTAAAAATATACCAAGGAACTGACTACTTAGTAAAACTTGTCCCCAGCCAAGCATCCCTCTTTGACACTAAGGCATATCCCTGCCTACTGTGTCGGCGTCTTTGGTAATGTCGACCAAAAAACTGCAGAAGGCTGCAAGTAAGAGTTTATTTGGGGTCTTAAGAATTGCAATTTGGGAGACACAGATTTGGGTAAAGCCAAAAGTGTTCTGGGTAAGAGCAAGAAACAGGAGCTTATAAAGGTGAAAGACGCAAGGCTGTACTCTGACACAAGAAATATTTGTACTTAAGGGATAGGCTGTCATGAGTTATTTTAGGGTAAGGGTCCAATAAGTGTTTTGAGTTTCTGGAACACTGTCCAGATGTTGTGGATGGCTGTGTTAAGACAATGAGTGGTCAAAAGGTCAGATTCCATCTGGGCTGAGATGTACATAAGTCATACTTCCTCAGTGGTCTCCTGGCTCCATTTTAGAGAGCTCTCTTAGCAATACCGACTCCATTTTTATTTTCCTTTCACACTAGTATTTGAAGATGAAGATCTTAAATGAAAAGCCATTAAATTCAGCTAACGTTAATTGGTGCCTACTTTATGCCAATCACTGGCGGTACAAGATAACTCACATCCTCTCCGTTAAAGAGTTCTTAATCTAGTGAAGGAGGCTGGTAAATAACTGTGTCATTGAACGTAGGTATTGTAAAATCTAACAAAGTAATGCAAATAGTTTTTAACTGAAGTCACACAGCTTGCTAACATGAAGCATTTCATGAAGCTGATGATCAGGAGAATGGCTCAAATGGTTGGCAAAGCCAAGATAAGAATCTGCTGGAGTTAACACTGGAAGAAGCGAAAATGAACAAGGATGGAATACTGTCCAGGATGAGTTATTCAGAGCAGCTGTCTTGTGTCCATTTCTCACTCTGAAGCAGCAATCCCACCCTCCCCTCCAAATGAAGGCTAACGGAATGCGGCCCCCCAAAATGTGCCTCTTTGGCATAAAGAATATTTTGAGCTGATTATTTTTGAGAAAAAGCAGACACGAAAGAAACTCTAAAAAGAGTAGAACTTACTCTTTTGTAAGGGAAATGTATATTTATAAAGGAAATCTCCGCTTGTGAGGGTGTCTCCCTCTGTATCAGGAAGAGAAATTCTTATCAATGGAGAAGGCAACCTTATCCCTGTTTACCGCGCTGAAGACAATATTTAAGGTGGTTATGGCTTAGACCATGTTTACTCAGTTTCCCTGGGTCTCTCCTATGTATATAGGAGGTGCACATGTTATGAAACTTCTCTTTGTCTTTCTCTTGTTAATCTTTCTCTTATTACAGGGGGTAGGGGTCTCAGCCAAGAACCTAGAAGGGTAGAGGGAAAATTACTTTTCCTCCTCTACAATGTCAGAGTATGGGGTTTGGAAAAAAAAAAAGATTGAATATCAAGGGCTTTAGCGAGGTCTCTGTGGGAAACTGAGGAAACCTTTAAATATTTTTATAAGATGACCTTTGAGACCGTGCCTGAAAGCCAACTGTGAAGAGAGGGCCATACAAAACCATCATACAGTTTTTCCAGAACAATTATGGCCGAAGAAAAATCAACATGTGTCATTGCTGTTCATTTTAAGAATATATGGCAATTGTATCGAATCTTTAATATTTGAGAGTGTATAAAATTATTTTCCTTTTTTTAAGACTAAATTTTTTTTTCAGAATGAAATTATGGTCCAATCTTTTTTTCCAGTACTACTAATGACATTTGGTTCCTATTTTAGGTGGATTTGTTTTAAATGGCCTTTTTCAGATACATATTATCCTTGGATAACGAAGCCTTCCAATATTTATGAAACAATATGATAAGCGTGTATAGAGAGATAAGCATAGACAGAAATGGGAGAAGGGCTGAAACTGAAGGATTCTACTTTTGAAATATACCATAGGCAGGCACATGTCCTATGGATATTTTATTGCAATACTCTTTTGAGTTAGATGCTCTCAGGGTTCAGCCTGTAGGAGTATGATAATGATGATGATGAATATGATAGGATGATGATGAATAAATGATAATAATGATGATTGGTTTCTGAATTAGAGATAAACACCCAGCTCGTGTTGGTTGTCCAAGATGCTGGAAGCCCAGATTTGCTTCCTGCCTCTGACATCTGACCTGATCCCTTGCTCTAAGGCTGACAACCCCGTGATTCACATCATCCTAGGTCACCTCCATATGTGCCCGATCATTCAGGGTCTTGAGGAATGCAGGTTCCTAAGCCATTTCTCTCTTGTTGGGAGAACTGAAAAACCAGGGAAAGAGTGGAGTGTTTGCTGGTCATTCTAGGAAGCCTTCTCCAGGGGCAAGCATTTGTATTCATTCCAATTCCTGTCCTCCACCTTTTAAAAGCTTTGATTCTGAGTGACGGAAATCTAAGATCTAAAAGACGATGACTTTGGCGATAATGTTAGTTTGGACAATCACTTAAAGTGCTGGTGTTCCATTCCTCACAGTAAGTTGGAGATGCATGAATAAAATGGTCTTGGATTCCAGTGACCAGGAGCAGAGCAGATGCTCCTTTACACGTGTCCTATCAGAGTTACTTAGAGCTCAGAGTTGGGAAAACTGACCCAGTGATGTTACATGGCTCTTCTGCAAGCTTTTACCTCTCCCATCTTACTCCTTCTTTCCTTTCCTGCTGGTGACTCTCTAGATGTTCTATTCCGACTGCGACAAGGCTGTTGCAGATGGATGGTTTTAAGACACATTCATGCTGTAACACAAATACTTCTGGCTTCCATTGGGACCAGTCATAAGTACAGAGTCACATTGCAAAACAACCAAAACTAACATTTTAAAAAGCATGCAAGTATAACTGATTCACTTTGTTATAAAGCAGAAACTAACACACCATTGTAAAGCAGTTATAATCCAATAAACATGTTAAAAAAAAGCATGGAAAACATATGTAACTTTATAGAAGTCTCAGCCTAAGGGCATTATGATTCAGAGCACACAGCCAAATTTCTAAAGATCACCAGAGATCTCCACCTCTGCAGTGCCACTCCACCTCTGCAGTGCCACTCGTACAGGGTGACAGCTTCAGCTCCACCTCCGACCCCCACTCTCCACCCTCAAAACCTTTTAAACTCTTACCTGAAGCCCCCTGGCTCGTCTCTGCCTCACAGCCTTTTCCTTTCAGGATTGTTTCTTCCTAAAAACAGCTCCTGCTTCTGCAGCATAAACCTGCCTGGCTTTCCTTCTTCCTGACCTCCATCTTGCCTCTCCAGGCCAAGGAAAACAGGCACAGCTGCGAAGGCTCATTTACCTTTGTCGTCCCTTAATATTTATGTCCTCTGAATATTTTGTCTCTGTCAGAATCCCCTTAAGGGAATTCTGCCGTTCCCTTGAGCAAAAATCCCTCTAACTTGGCTTTTCACAGATACTGAATGTCCTCCTGAAGTTTCTCTTCAAAGCGGCTCTGCAGACGTTTTCTGCAAAGGACCAAGTAGTAAATATGTTTGCCATTGCAGGTTTTAAGGCCTCTGTTGCACCTACTCAACTCTGCCATCGTGGCAGGAAAGCAGCCACAGGGGCTATATACATGAAGGGTGGCTATGTTCCAAAAAAAATCTTTATTTGTAAAAACAGTCTGGCGAGCCCCGCTCCAAACACTGCTTCTCAACTGTAGCTGTGCATCACAATCACCTGGGGAGCTTTTTAAACTCTTGGCACTCTGGCCACACCCCAGACCAATTAAATTACGATCTCTGGGGGCGGGACCCCAACGTCAGTATTTTAAAATTCCTCAGGTGAGTCCAATTGTTACCGAGTCCAAGCTCACTCCGCTCCCAGCAAGACAGGCCAATAAATCGGAGACGAGGTGTTGATGCAAGGAAGAAGACTTTATTCGGAAAGTCGGCAGACCGAGAAAATGGCAGACTAGAGTCTCTGAAAAACCATCTTATCGGGGTCAGGATGCCAGTTTCTTTTATAGCACACAGAGCGGGAGGAGATGAGGAAGTAGAGTAAAAAGGCTATACGTTTTGAAAATATCACCTGGAACGGCCAGCCTCGGGGAGGGGATGTGTTAATTCCTTCTTGCCTATAGCCATTCACAGGTGGACGGGGTCTGGATGTTTCCCTGAACAAAGGCACTTTGGTTGAACATTCAGGCAGAAGGGAAGAGTTCCCCGAGGCAGGCCACTATGTCCAGACAGTATCCTTTTAGTGAACAAAAGCAGCAGAAACCAAAGGTTAAAGTAAAGAAACAGATCCAGTATGTAGGCAGATCTGGCTCTTCTCTGTTACACAGTGTGCAGCCAAGGTTGAAAACATCTGTTCTAAAATCTCTCATCAGTCCTGTATCCCACCTGGAGGATCGCATAGATATTAACCACCCCTGCCCCGACGATGGCCACGTGGGGTCTCCTGTGAGTAGCCTCACTGCTTGACCCTATGTTAGAGTTATTGAAATTCCTTGAACAAGAATAGGTGGGGCATTTTGGGGTTGTTTGGATAAGCTAAATTTAACCATTCACTCTTTTCTAAACTGAGAAATATCAATGCATTCAACTGACACTTCCTTGTTCTACAGGCTACATTTAAAACTGTGATTTTAACAGAATTGTCTCTCTCGAGTGAGATTAAAAAGAACTTGGTGTTTTCTGCCAGTAAATCAGAAATTCACGCCTGAGTTCACAGCTGTGCTTCTTTTCAAATCTTCCAGAGCACGTCTGAGCTGGCCCCAGTGGAGGGCTGGATTAGGCTAATACTCCCCTATTTTCATTAGAAGCCAGGTTCAAGCAGATGAAAATGCTGTTTAAGTCATTCTGAAGTTCACTTGTCCACGACCATTTCACTTGAAGTACTGCACTTCCTAGAGACAAACGCTTCGTGGATGGGACTTCATAGTACCTGATGTATTGCTTCCCTGCCGTCATTGAGGAAAGCCTTGCAGCTGGCCATTGCCCAGGAGACGGATCAGCTGCTTTCCCCTTCCTCGGAAGCCATGGACTGTCATGAACTTTCAGTGTCTTCGGAATATTGACCTAACAAGAAGGCACTTCCGTCCGATTTTAGAGCTAGTAAAAACACTTTGTCCAGTATGGAGCTAGGATTATGAGGGTTAGGGGAGAATAAATGCCTGTGCACGTCCCTTTCCCCTCCTCTTACTTCGTGGAACACATGTTGGCTCATAGACTTTGGGCTGAGTCCCTGCAAAGCCCGCTCATGGCCTCACATACGATTAGCTCACGGCACAGGCCCTCCTTGGTCCCACTGGGTTGACTCCAAAAACGCTATATGAGTTTATTAATGCAGGCTCAAGGGCGGCTAAGGATCCTTGCAAGAAAAGAGGGCACGGTCTGGGAAGATCCCACATGCTGCGGAGCGGCTGGACCCGTGAGCCATGGCCGCTAAGCCTGCGTGTCCGGAGCCTGCGCTCCGCAAAGGGAGAGGCCACAACAGTGAGAGGCCCACATACCGCAAAAAAAAAAAAAAGAGGGCAAATTCAAGGTCTTTTGGCATCTCAAGAGGCTTTCTGGAAATTTTCTCATAAGGGCAATGACTCAAGGTGGTCCTCTCCAAATTTTCAGTTTTTTCCACGGCAGCGCTGGGAGGAACTTAAGAACAGTGACCTATTTGGAAGGTTGGCAGGGTCTCAGAGATATGTCGGCAAAGGAATTCATCTTATCTTGAGAAAGTATTGTTGGTGCACATAAGCAAGGTGGAGGGGATCTGATGGAGATTAGGGCGGGAAATAAAGCCCCCTGACTTGTGAGCGTTCCACTCCCCACCCCCACCCCCGCCCCTGCCCTTGGCACTGCTCTTGAGTCCTTTGGATTCCCAACTTGAGTGGTCTTGTGTAGACCTAGAATCGGACTGGGCATTTTACAATGACTAGCTCTGACTTGAGTGAAGAACTGTAATGCAAGTAGGAAAAAAGTATGCTGCAGGGGGTAACAGGTGCCATTAGTATCTTTGCACAGAATTTTCTAGAAGACCCACTTTGCTTAGTCAAGGTCTTCTTGTGGCTTGTGGGAGGGCAGAAGTGTCTAGACACATGGCCACACCCAGAGAGAAGCAGCCCCAGTCTGTTATTGCCTCCCCAGAATCCAGCCTAAGACAGATTCTTTCTGGCCCTGACCAAGTTCCTTGCTCAGTGCCCGGGGATGCTGAGGCCAGATCCAGAGTGTTAGATGTGTTGGCACAGGATGGCCTGTCTTTACAAGGAGCTTATCATCTGCCTAGAGAATCCACACAAAACATGAATGACGTCATTTAATAAGCACCAGCATTACTGGACGAATAACAAAACTAGGAGGCAGGATCCCATTAAAATCAGAAAGAGAACAAGGAGCTCTCCACCATTGTATCAGTTAATACAACTGTAGTACAGATATAGGAACATTATTATTGAAAATGAGAAAACAAAAAGTATTATTTGGAGATGATATGATTGCCTATCGAGAAACCCCAAGATAATTAAAAACTGGTTATCTTTATGGATGTTTAGTAAAATGGCTGGTTGAAGATACGTGTATTAAAGTAACAAGCTTTCCTGCCCTCCGCAAAGTAACAAAAAAATATTGAATACGTGAGGTTTTGCTCCACCTCAAAATATCCAGATATAACCTTAATGTTAAAAATGAATATATAAGGAACGTTGCAAAATTTACTGAGAGAGTTCAAAGAAAAAAATATGTAAAATCATAAAAGTAAATGAATATATACCCCCATATAATCAGGCGAGAAGAATGAATATTATAGAAGCATGTTTTGTCCTAGTTAGCGTATTGATTTAACACAATTCTAAGAGTAATTACTTGAGCTGCACTGCTAGACATTAAAGCATAATACAAATTTAAAAAAATTATGTCAGTGGATCCTGGTTCAATACTACCTTTAGAAGAAGATGCATTATTTTATTGCTCTACTTTTTGTGTGTACATACACACACACACACACACACACATTTAAAAAAACTGTAGAAATAGAAACATCATGACCCTAGCATGAAAATGGATATATTCATCAATGGAAACAAAGCAAATGTAGAGAAAGAATCCTGATATATATGGGAAGATAACATATAATAAAGGAAGCATCACAAACCAGTGGTCAAGAGATAATTCATCAAAGAGTTAAAAATAATTGACTGGAGGAAAAGTGTTAGATGTCACATCATACAGAGAACAAAATGCAAATGCTTTTAACAATTGCAAAAAATAATGAGAAGTGTTGATAGTTGACTGAAGTGGGGAAGGACCTTCAAAGTATAAGTCAGAGAGAGAAGTAAAAAGGAATAAGATTATCATAGAATAAGGAAATAGGATTATTTCCTTAAGAAAATAAGAAAAGGAATAAAATTATTATATTTGACTATATAAAAGATATAATTTATTTATATCAGAAAGATTATGGCTTTATAATATATGTCTATAATTTCAAGTACGGTTTTTCCCAGCACAGAATTAATATTTTAACTTCTAGAATTCAATTAATGTTTTATATCATAAGACTAGAGCAAAAAAACTATATTTTTCTCAATTAATAAAAGAATTCAACAGAAGTAATTGTGATAAAAGCTTCTAGCAGACCAGGAATAGAAGAGAATTTCCTTTACCTGACAAGTTATATCTGTTATCAACCTTTCTAGCAGGTATCATACTTCATCAGAAACTTTGGAATCATTCCCATTTACATCAGGATTGAAAGAATAAACTCATTGGTCAATTTTGCATTGGAGGTTCTAGATAAGCAAAGAAATAAGATGTCTAAGAATATTTTAAAAGGAGATAAAACAGTCCTTATTTATAAACAATATGTTTATCTCCATAGAAAATTCAAGAGAATTTACAAAAAACTTTTAGACTGATAACAAAGTTTGGCAATGTGCTGGGTACAAAACCAACATACTAACATTTTTTGCATTCTTACATATAGCAGTAACCACTTAGAAAATGTTTTCAAACAGCATTCTCATTTTTCATAGCTACAAAAAGTATGTTTCATAGTTACAGTACCTAAGAATAAATTTATACAAGATGTGCAAAACCTTTTATGGAGAAAATTACAAAACAGTACTGAAGAATGTAAAATTTGATCTGAATATATGCAGAGATATAGCAGGTTCATGAAGAAAATACAAGATTAGGAAGACGACACTTGTCCCCATATTAATCTATAAATGCCATGGAATTAAAATTAAAATCCCAACAGAGTTTTCTATAGAGGTTGACAAGCTGACCCTAGCGTTTGTGTAGGAGAGAAATGAGACCATAATAGGATTCTCCAGAGAAACAAAAGCAATGGGACACAAAAGAAGATTTATCATGTGGAGTCGGGAACTGGCTCATGCAATTATGGAGGCTGAGAAGTCTCGTGATCTTCTGTCTGCAAGCTGGAGGCCCAGAAGTGCTGATGGTTTAATCCAGTCCTGGGAACTAGGGGAACCGATGGCATAAATCCCAGTCCAAGGGCAGCAGAAGACCGAAGTCCTGACTCAAACACGCAGGCAGGAAGGGAAAAAAATCCTCCCTTCCTTTGCTTTTTTGTTCTATTTAGGCCCTCAGTGGACTAGATGATGACTGTCCACATTGGGGAGGGCAATCTAGTTTACTGAGTTCACCAATTCAAATGTTAATCTTATCCAGAAACACCCTCACGGACATACCCAGGAATAATGTTTAATCTGGGCACCCCATGGCCCAGTCAAGTTGACACATAAGATTAACCATCACAAAAGCCAAGACACAGCCAGAGAGCTTGCTCTACCAGATACCAAGACTTACTAATTAACTACTTATTAATCGTAATGCAGACAGCATGCTATTTGAGTTGGACAAAATAGGCCCCAGGCACATACAGAGACTTGATGCTGGACAGAGAGGACCCTATAAATCAGGACGGAATGTATGAACTAGTCAAGAAATGAGTCTGGGAAAATTAATTATCCTTCTGGGAAGAAAATTAAGTCACTATCTTACACCTTGCAAAGACAAATTCCAGGCAGATTAAATATCTAAATGTACAAAAGAAACCACTAAAACACCTGGAAGAGGATAAAAGAAAATCTCTGTATGACCCTGAATAAATCTTGAGGATTCCATAGACAAGCACAAGAAAAAAAAACCCTTAATTAAGGAAAAGGTAGCCAAATATAACTACCTAAAATTATAAACTTAAATACAATGAAAAACCATCTTAAACAAAATTTAAAAGACAAGTCATAGACAGGAAGAAGATATTGAGTGCATATAATCGGCAAATGTTAGTATCTAAAATATGTAAAAATATTTTTATAATTCAGCAAGAAAAAGACAAATGCCCCCCAATGGGCAAAATATATCAAGAAGCAAATTCACAGAGGAGGAAATCTGAATATCAAATAAATGAAAAGTTGCTCTATCCCTTTAGCTATGCGGAAAATGCTATCTCATAGCCAACAGATTGGCAAAATGAAGAAAAAGGAGGTTTCATATACATTGTTGGTGTAGCTGTTACTTGATAAATCAGGATGGAGAAGAATTTCTCACTCCACCTTTGCAGATCTGTAACCTAGAGAAGGTCTCTGACCTGTGCATGAGGAAGCACACATCAGATTGTTCTTTGCAGCACTGTTTATGATGGTGAAAAATGGAAATAGCTTAAATGTTCATCAGCAGAAGAACAGGCAAGTACATTGTACTATATTCAGTAACAGAATATTATAGAGCAGTTCAAAAGAGGGAACTAGAACAACAAGGGTAAAACTCATCAAAACAATGAAAGAATGGGCGAGCTGCTGAATAACATCCCATACGATACCACTTTCAAAACTATGGTCTTATTATGATACATGCACATATGGTAATAGTATAAAATATGCAGAAGCTTGATACCAGATGGGGTAATCACTACAGAAAGAAAGGGAATACATCAAAAGGTGGAAATGGAGAACGTAAAAGTGTTAACATCTGATAGACCCGAGTGTTGAGCATGTGGCTGGATGTCTGTTATACCATTCTCCAGATTAATATATGTTTGAAGCATTTTATAACAAAATGGGGAAATTGTTGTCTGTACTTCATAAATTTCTTCCTGCTAGTAGAAAGTTTATGGTAAGAATCTTATTTCCCCTAAAACATTTGCCATCACCTTTGCTCCAAAATAACAGCTATTACTTGACTTCTTATTCTATGACCTGTACAACTGATAGTTTCTCAATCTTATATACAGTAAAAATAAAAACATCTTTAGAAAACTTTACTGTTCTTATTTACCATGATATAAATTCTAAGCTAAAAGCTGTGTCTTTGCTGTGCAAACACAATTTCAAATATGTGTGCCTTCCCTCTTCCAGCCCTCAGCTCTACAAATTGTAGCTTCTAAGTCTGTCCTGCATAGAAATTCCATGGCCACCAGTTCATGTGGCCCTCCAAACACCATGGCAACATAAGTGTTTAGGAAGCTCTGGAGTTGTCCTTATCCATCAATGGCCAGAATTACAACTGGAGAATTATGCGCTCAACAGTCTATGGAACAAAACTAATTGATTCCGTGTATGTTGTGTGAGCATAAAACATCTTGGACATAGTTAATGCGTAGCTTCCATCTGGCATTTTTCATATTATGTAAAATTGTTATGTCAGCAACAGATGGTACAGCTAAGTGTTAGGAGATCTTACTTATGACCAACTATCAGGTTTGCAAATCTGAACATTAAACAGTTCACAGGTCTGTGGAAATGCACGAGGTGCTAGATTTTCTCCTGTTGCACTGTCTTGCAAAATATTAGTTTCTTGTTTCTTTCTCCTTCCCTCCTTCCTAACAATCCTTGATTTTCTTTTGATATCCTCATCTGAGCTCCTGAGATGACTCCTCCACTATTAGTTCAGCAAACCCTTGGCACATGTTTTCGGTAAATTGAAGAAGGACTTACAAGCTTGTACGAGTGAAGTGTTCATATCTCTGTCTCTCACCTGATGTGGCCAAAGAAGATGCTAGACATGATTTCCTCCAGCAGCCATTTAGTCACCATGAGGAAACCTCAGATTTAGGATGAGGCTGGTGTTGAGGACAGTGGAAAGGAGACTCAGAGAAAGCATGAGTCTTTAACATTATCAAGTTGTCAATTACCTATCACCTGCCCAACCTCTGGACATGGTTTTGGTCAGGTGAAATATTCTCTTGTTCAAGTCTGTGTGAGTCAGGGTTTCTTTTACTTAGAGCCCAAAGCACCTTGATAAAAGATGGAGAAACTTTAATATTCATTCATTTAGAAGTCTCTTGCTATAAAATTCATGAAATACAGTTGATCCTTGAACAAAGCAGGGGTTAAGGGCATCAATCCTCTACACAGTTTAAAATACACACATAACTTATAGTTTGCCCTCCATATGCACAGTTCCTCTGTATTTGCCATTCCGTATCTGAGAATTCACCCAACTGCTCACAGATCGTGCAGTACTGTAGTATTTAGTATTGAAAAAAATCTTAGGGAATTCTCTGGTGGTCCAGTGGTTAAGACTTGGTGGTTTCACTGCCCTGGGCCCGGGTTCGATCCCTGGTCAGGGAACTAAGATCCCACAAGCCGTAAGGCGTGGCCAAAAAAAGAAAAATATATCTGTGTGTAAGTAGACTCACGGGGTTCAAACCCATGTTCAAGGGTTAACTGTACAAAGAAATGGAACCGTAGACCTGGATCAAGAGCATTTAACTTCCTGTTTCCCCACTTGGAGGCTGCTGTGTTCACTGTCATTCATTTGCAAAGCCAGAGCTCTGAAATCCAGCCTAGGACAGAAGGCTGGATTTACAGGTCTTACAATTGTTTAGCACTTCACAGCTTTTAAAATACTCCCATATATATGACCACCTCATCAACCATGTGAAGACGGCTATGTAGGCATTTTTTAAAAGTACAGGTTCAGGGGAGTTCAGTGACATTATCAAGGGCAAACAAGTTAGAAACAGATCTAAATTCAGGACCACTGAATTTTCTGCTGAGTCTTAATGACTCTTCAAATATTACATATAAATAAGACTTTGTGGAAGAAAAAACCCTATCAATACTTAATTATGTGATAATAAGTGTTTTGGAAATTGTAATGGTCAGGATGGGATAGGTTATGCTGCAGCAATAAATGCCCCCAAATGTCAGCCGCTTACAACAGCAAAGGATTATTTCTCATTGTTGGGAAGAATTGGGTTGGTTAACACCTCTGCTCCGTGGGGTCCTCACTCCAGGCCCCAGGCTGATGGAATTATCTCTATCTGAATCATGGCTGGTCATCATGGCAGAGAAAAAGATGCACAGCAAATCACATGCTGGCTCTAGAACCTCTGCCTGTAAGTCATACGAGGTGGGTCCACTCTCATTTCATTGGCCAAAGTAACTTATACAACCAAGTGTGACATTAATGGGGTAGAGAAGGATGATCCTTCCCTGGAGAGTGCTAGTGACTATAAACACAGAAGACTTTCCATATTTCCAATGAACTTCTTTTCTAATTTTGTGTCCCTAGGCCCAATAACATACAGACTTAAGAATGAACATTTCACAGGGCTGTGATGTCACTCAGGGTTGGATGTAACTCATGATTGATGTAGGAAAATGTTTCTCAAAGTGCATCCTCAAGAACACTAGTTGGGTGAGACATTGCTAAAGAATGGCTTGCATGGTCTTATGATTTGGGAAAACACTACATACCAAATTCTCCATTATAACTTGGCAATTGATGGTAGTATGTTCAAGTCTCTGAGAAGTCTTGCAAAATGCTGGACTTTGTTTAATCTCAAACCTTCTAAATCTATTCC
Source organism: Leucopleurus acutus (assembly GCF_964270905.1). Classification (NCBI taxonomy): domain Eukaryota; kingdom Metazoa; phylum Chordata; class Mammalia; order Artiodactyla; family Delphinidae; genus Leucopleurus; species Leucopleurus acutus. The sequence continues at coordinate 115,904,367 of NC_139150.1, read as the reverse complement.
ATCATGGAGCTTTTAATTTTTCTTAACTTTGTTTTGTGTAATACCTATTGACATCCGATAGCACTTTGTTCCCTGGCTACACTTTGGGCTAGCTTGCTACAGTAAAACTGGGCTTGTGGTCAGGTCCAGGGTTTTAGCTCCACCTCTTTCACCAAATAGCCATGTGAACTTGGCACACTATTCATAATTCTTTAATTTCCACACTTGTTAAATGGAAATAACATTTCCTGTGAGCCTCTAGTGAGATCATTAATGTGAAGACTCCTTGAATGATACAGTGTTTTACACATGCCAGGAACCAGCCTTGGACAAATATTTCAAGAAGATCTCTCTCTTCTCTTTGCACTGCCCATGAACCCATGTCTTCAAGCCTGTGTCAGAATGGGGATAAACCATCAAATGGGCTTGATGTGAGCTGTAGATCATAAGCTTATTTTTACAGCTCAGCTGTAAGCGTCAAGCCCTCCTCTCCCTGATGGCTCCCAGATATGAACCATATATAAGATAGTATCTGGGTACATGCCTTGTAAACTACGATACAGATTCATTAATTTATGAACGAGACGTTTTCCCTTTATTATGTATTAGTTCTTTTCAAGATTTTGTTAAACAGTAAGTTGCCTTTCAAATGCTATATTTACTTCTGAATTCAATAAGGAGTCCTCTTTGGCCATTTTGAGAATACACATATACATACAAGCACATTTTCATTCATTCATTCATTCTTGCAACAAGCAGATATTGAGGGCGTATATTTATATATGTGTATACATATACACATACATACATACATATATATGTACACACACACACATACATATAACTAGTTTTATCTTCCCCTAAATTTGAAGTGGATTATAAATCCAAGGTGCAACAAAAGATAAATAATTTGATGAAAAGGGGGAGAAAAAATTAATTAGGGGTGGAAGAAATAAAATGAGTCCAGAAGCAATTCGGCTCCAACCCCCATAGATTCCATAAGGTCCTGCCCTGATGTTGTAGCCATTGGACACAAGCTCGACTTGGAGCTATCAATGGCAATACAAAGACTAAAACACAGTCCACTGCAGATCTCCTTCAAGAAAAGCTGGGAATGCAAATGATGATTTGCTATATTCCAAGTTTTAACTGTTGACAGCTAATTTAAATTCGTTTAAAAACTGTGCACTGAACAAAGTATTTGTGAAAGCTGAAATCTAACGCATGGGTCTCAAGTTTACAATCTCAAGTGCCTGGGTTGGGGGAGGGTGGCTTTCACACGGGGAGAGGCACGGATGCCGGGGCCCACTCTATCAAATGGATGCAGCACTGAATCTGGAGGAGGGGGAGTGCTATGATCTGAATTGCGTCCCCCTTGAATTCATACATTGAAGCCCTAACTCCCTATGTAATTGTATCTGGAGATGGGGCTTTAGGAGGTAATTTAGGTTAAAGGAGGTCATAAGGGTGGAGTCCTAATCCAATAGGATTGGTGGCTTTATAAGAGGGGGACCATCTCTCTCCCTGCGCATGCACTGAAGGAAGGCCCTGTGAGGACACCGTCTATAAGCCGGAAGAATGCTCTCACCAGAACCCGACCCTGTTGGCATTCTGATCTAGGATTGCCAGCTTCCAGAACTGTGAGGAAACCAAGTCCTCATGTTTGAGCCAGGCAGCCTGTGGTATCTTGTCATGGCAGCCGGGCAGACCAACACCGGGAGCTTAGTCTGCTTTGCTGGCCCCTGTGAGGGATGAGCTCCTGAGTCCCTCAAGGCAACCCCCGCAATGGCTCATTCATCTCTTCAGGATTCTGGAGACATGCTTTGGCAGGAAATGAAGAGGAGAGAAAAAGACTTGGGGAGAGTCTTCTATTTGCAGGCTGGGCTCCCAGAGGAAGTGACACAGGCCAGCCAAGACGAGCAGCAATAAATGCCTGGATTTCGGAAGACATGCGACAGGACGCTCCTGTCCCCAACACAGCTGCTGCTCGAGGTGTATTTCGTAGTTGGTATAAACTTTAAGAACCTTCGTAGCCTGCTTTGTGGTTTAATGGCATTTGATAGCCCAATTACCAGTCATGCCCTCCTCAGGGTTTTAGGCAAGCAAAGGAGATTTTGTAAGAGAGCGGCGTTAAAGCCAGAGAGAAAAGCAAAAGCCGTGGTGTCACTGCTCATGGGGAGGCTGCCTTTCTCTTCTATTTGCATCTCCCCAAGCGGGTACCAAGGGAAGCCTCCAAATGCCCGCTCCAGAAGGGAGCAGCTCTTTCTGTGAGCAATGTCGCCTTAAGCTACCAGGGGAGCATAACACATTATCTCATCAATTTGTGCACCTGGGACTAAGTCCTTTATAAGAGTGATGGAAAAGTTACTTTCAGATGAGTTCCACTGAGGATATAATTAGTATTTGATGATAAATGAAAATCAGTCCATGCAAACTACAGATACCATTCAGAAGCCTTCCAATACATCTTCACATTATATGACTGGACTTTTCAGACTGAAATGAACTGACCCCAGCCTACATTTCCAAGGTCTTCTGCTTCTTCTTTTCTCCATTCACTTTTGGTTACAGACACCTGGCTCTTCAAATATACCTGTGAATACTACCAGCTATGTTCCCGGAAGGCAGCTTGTCATCAGATTTCAAGCAGGATTCTAAATCTAGGTTTGCGGATGCAAAGCCCAGCTATGACCATTACTCCGTGACTTTGGCCAAGTTACTTAATATCTTTGCGCCAATTTCTTTTATCTGCAATGTGGGGATGACATTAATAGTACTTACCTCCCAGGGAGGCTGTGAGGAGAAAATGAGTTAATATTTGTAAAACTTTTGCCACATTGCCTAGGAGACGGTAAGTTTTATGTGCTTAGTAAATAAAATGCCTCTTTGCCTTGTACGTGCTTTTCCTGCTGCCCAGATGCTTATCCTCCACTTTGTCAGACCCCACCCTACTCCTATGACTTTTTTAACAGCTTTACTGAGGTGGGACTGACATGCAATAAACCACACATATTTAAACTTTAGACATACGCAAATTCACGGTTACCAAAGGGGAAAGGTGGTAAGGGGGAGGGACAAATTGGGAGTTAGGGATTGACATATACACACTACTGTATTTAAAATAGATAACCAACAAGGACCTAGTGTACAGCACAGGGAACTCTACTCAATATTCTGTAATAACCTAAATGGGAAAAGGATTTGAAAAAGGATAGTATATGTGTGTGTATAACTGAACCACTTTGCTGCACACCTAAAAGTAACACAACAGTTGTAAATCAACTATACTCCAATATAAAATTAAATTTTTTTTTAAAGTTTTGACATGTATACATTCATGACCACATTACCCCAATCAAGATAATAAACATATCTACCCCCCCCAAAGGTTTCTCATGCCCCTTATAATTCCTTTCTTCCCTCCCTGTCCCCTCCTCTCCCACACCTGTTAGTCTGCTTCCTGTCACTATAGATTTGTTTGAATCATCTAGAGTTTTATAACAATGCAATCATAACATAGAGCCCTTGGTGTCTGGCTCTTTTCACTCAGCATAATGTTTCTGAGGTTCCTCCATGTTGCAGCCCATATCAGTAGTTAGCTCTTTCTTATTGCTGAGTAGTCTTGCACTGTATGGATAGGCTATGATTTCTTTATTGGCCACCTGCTGACAGACACTGCGGCTTTGTCTCTTTGTAACAGTTGTTTTCCTAGTACCTTGAACACTGCCTGGCACATAGCAAGTACTCAATAAATAATTTTAAACAAATGAATGGAAGAATATCCTTCTGATGTGCTTCAACTTGTCCTTGAAGCTCAAGTTAGTGCTGCCATGAATATTATGCAACCATTACAAACTATGTTTTCAAAGAATATTTGATCATATATAAGAATGCAAATTGGGACTTCCCTGGTGGCACAGTGGTTAAGAATCCACCTGCCAATGTAGGGCACACAGGTTCGAGCCCCCGTCTGGGAAGATCCCACATGCCACGAAGCAACTAAGCCCGTGTGCCACAACTACTGAGCCTGTGCTCTAGAGCCCGTGAGCCACCACTACTGAGCCCATGTGCCACAACTACTGAAGCTCGCATGCCTAGAGCCCATGCTCCACAACAAGAGAAGCCACTGCTATGAGAAGCCTGTGCACCACAATGAAGAGGAGCCCCTGCTCGCCGTAACTAGAGAAAGCCCATGTGCAGCAATGAAGACCCAATGTAGCCAAAAATAAAAATAAATAAATAAATAAGAATGCTGATTGATGATAGTAAGTTAGGTCATAAAAGGCAAAGCCCCAGAGTGTATAAAGGCATAGTATGCATGGAGAAGGACTCTAATATAAAAAATATCAACAGATGTAATCTCTTTGACTTTCCTTTTAATACTTGCCATATTTTCCAAAATTTTGACAATGAAAATAGACAAACCTTTTTTCAAAAATGGAATTTTATTATTTTTAAGAATAATCTGGGGCTTCCCTGGTGGCGCAGTGGTTGAGAGTCCACCTGCCGATGCAGGGGACACGGGTTCGTGCCCCGGTCCGGGAAGATCCCACATGCCGCGGAGCGGCTGGGCCCGTGAGCCATGGCCGCTGAGCCTGCGCATCCGGAGCCTGTGCCCCGCAACAGGAGAGGCCACAGCAGTGAGAGGCCCGCGTACCGCAAAACAAAACAAAACAATAATCTGCTTACATGTTACTTCCTCCATGAAGTCTTTACCTTCTCCCTCAGGCAGCATCAGTTACTCCTTCTGTTGGCAACATGATATGTATCAGTCAGCTCTTGCCAAAGTAATACTGCCTAAGAAGTCACCCAAATCTCAGTGGTGTACAACTACAAGCCGTTGTTGCTCACTTTTGGATCTGCAGGCTGGCTAGGTGGGGGGTACACTGCTTTGCTTCAGGCAGGGTTTGACTGGGCGTCTGATCTTCTCCTGATATGGCTTCTCCTGGAAGAGATGAGGGCAAACACATGATGCCTCTCAAAGCTGAGGCTCAGAACTGGCTCACAGTCCTTTATACCCACATTCCATGGCCCAAACAAGACACACGCCAAGGTCACGCCAATGGGGCAGAATGATCCCTCCCATGGAGTTGGTGGGGGTAGGAGGCTACATACTTGCTGAACAATAATTTAATCTACCACATGAGAGAAGAAAAAACACGGTTTGGGGGTCTTTAAAACTTGGCTTTGGAAGCTGGCTGGACCAAATCAGGGCCAAGTGCTTTGGGGCAATTTATTTAAGCCCTGTTTCCCCTTTTGCTAACTGGAGATTATAAAATGCTTGGAAGAGGGGTTGTGAGCTTTGAACATGATAGCTGTGTGGTGACCATGGACATGCACCAGCCAGAGCTCCTTCTAGAGAATCTGCTGCTGGGAGCCTAAGTGTTTCACAGCCTCAGCTCTGGAACCTCCCGTGGGTTTGCACTGAGGCTGTGCTTCCCCTAGGCTGCAAGTGGGCGACAATGAAGCACAGCAGAGACACCCTTTCAGGCCCACTGCTGGGGGACAAGAGACTCCTCTGATGGGAGATGAGCTTGAAGATGACCCATTGATATGGCCCAAGACTTCGTAGACTGCACCGCCGCCTGAGGGCGCCCTCCCCAGCGCGCCTGCTCCCTTCCCTGCCTCCTCTCACCGGCATCAGACCTGGACCGCGGCCGGAAGACCCCCCTGGCCTGCTACTGTTTCCTCCACTCCATCCTGCACAAGGGTTTCCCCAATATGCCTCTAGCACGCTTCACTGATCATTTCCTCTTGGCATCCACTCCTTGGAGGACCTCGACTGACACAGACTATCAAGTACCTAGAAAAGGGTCTAAGAACTATATATATATATATATATATATATATATGTTTTTTGTTTTTTGGGTTTTTTTTTTTTGCGGTACACGGTGCTCTCACTGTTGTGGCCTCTCCCGCTGCGGAGCACAGGCTCCGGATGCGCAGGCTCAGCAGCCATGGCTCACGGGCCCAGCCGCTCCGTGGTATGTGGGATCTTCCCAGACCGGGGCACAAACCCGTGTCCCTTGCATCAGCAGGCGGACTCTCAACCACTGCACTACCAGGGAAGCCCAATATATCTTGTTTTTAAAATTTTTTTTAACATCTTTATTGGAGTATAATTGCTTTACAATGGTGTGTTAGTCTCTGCTTTATAACAAAGTGGATCAGCTATACATAAACATATATCCCCATATATCCTCCCTCTTGCATCTTCCTCCCACCCTCCCTAAAACACCCCTCTAGGTGGTCACAAAGCACAGAGCTGATCTCCCTGTGCTATGAGGCTGCTTCCCACTAGCTACCTATTTTACATTTGGTAGTATACATAAGTCCATGCCACTCTCTCACCTCGTTCCAGCTTACCCTTCCCCCTCCCCATGTCCTCAAGTCCATTCTCTACGTCTGCGTCTTTATTCCGGTCCTGCCCATAGGTTCCTCAGAACTTTTTTTTTCTTAGATTCCATATATATGTGTTAGCATATGGTATTTGTTTTTCTCTGACTCACTTCACTCTGTATGACAGACTCTAGGTCCATCCACCTCACTACAAACAACTCAATTTTGTTTCTTTTTATGGCTGAGTAATATTCCATTGTATATACGTGCCACATCTTCTTTATGCATTCATCTGATGATGGACACTTAGGTTGTTTCCATGTCCTGGCTATTGTAAATAGAGCTGCAATGAACACTGTGGTACGTGACTCTTTTGGAATTATGGTTTTCTCAGGGTATATGCCCAGTAGTGGGATTGCTGGGTCGTCTGGTAGTTCTATTTTTAGTTTTTTAAAGAGCCTCCATACTGTTCTCCATAGTGGCTGTATCAATTTACAGTCCCACCAACAGTGCAAGAGGGCTCCCTTTTCTCCACACCCTCTCCAGAATTTATTGTTTGTAGATTTTTTGATGATGGCCATTCTGACAGGTGTGAGGTAATACCTCACTGTAGTTTTGATTTGCATTTCTCTGATGATTAGTGATGTTGAACATCCTTTCCTGTGTTTGTCGGCAATCTGTATATCTTCTTTGGAGAAATGTCTATTCAGGTCTTCTGCCCATTTTTGGATTGGGTTGTTTGTTTTTTTGATATTGAGCTGCATGAGCTGTTTGTAAATTTTGGAGATTAACCCTTTCTCAGGTGCTTCATTTGCAAACATTTTCTCCCATTCTGAGGGCTGTCGTTTCATCTTATTTATGGTTTCCTTTGCTGTGCAAAAGCTTTGAAGTTTCATTAGGTCCCATTTGTTTATTTTTGTTTTTATTTCCATTACTCTAGGAGGCGGGTCAAAAAGGATCTTGCTGTGATTTAGGTCATAGAGTGTTCTGCCTATGCTTTCCTCTAAGAATTTGATAGTGTCTGGCCTTACATTTAGGTTTTTAATCCATTTGGAGTTTATTTTTGTGTATGGTGTTAGGGTGTGTTCTAATTTCATTCTTTTACATGTAGCTGTCTGGTTTGCCCAGCACCAATTCCTGAAAAGGCTGTCTTTTCTCCATTGTATATTCTTGCCTCCTTTATCAAAAATAAGGTGACCATATGTGTGTGGGTTTAGCTCTGGGCTTTCTATCCTGTTCCATTGATCTATATTTCTATTTTTGTGCCAGTACCATACTGCCTTGATTACTGTAGCTTTGTAGTACAGTATGAAGTCCGGGAGCCTGATTCCTCCAGCTCTGTTTTGCTTTCTCAAGATTGCTTTGGCTATTCGGGGTCTTTTGTGTTTCCACACAAATTGTGAAATTCTTTGTTCTAGTTCTGTGAAAAATGCCATTGGTAGTTTGATAGGGATTGCACTGAATATGTAGATTGCTTTGGGTAGTATAGTCATTTTCATAATGTTGATTCTTCCAATCCAAGAACATGGTATATCTCTCCATCTGTTTGTATCATCTTTAATTTATTTCATCAGTGTTTTATAGTTTTCTTCATACAGGTCTTTTGTCTCCCTAGGTAGGTTTATTCCTAGGTATTTTATTCTTTTTGTTGCAATAGTAAATGGGACTATTTCCTTAATTCTCTTTCAGATTTTTCATCATTAGGGTATAGGGATTCAAGAGATTTCTGGGGCTTCACTGGTGGCGCAGTGGTTGAGAGTCCGCCTGCTGATGCAGGGGACGTGGGTTCGTGCCCTGGTCTGGGAAGATCCCACATGCCACGGAGCGGCTGGGCCCATGAGCCATGGCTGCTGAGCCTGCACGTCCGGAGCCTGTGCTCCGCAACGGGAGAGGCTACAACGGTGATAGGCCCGCGTACCGCAAAAAAAAAAAAAAATTATGAGGCCCATCAAATGTATCCAGAAACTTGTAAGAGTTCAATGTCAACACCCTAGTTAGAGACACAATCCTGTCTTTGACGAGATAACTGCAAAAAGCCATGGTAAACAAAAAAATGATGAACAAAATGATAACTGACCTGGATACCTACATATCCTTCTGTCATTCCTAAGGAAAAACACACGTTATATTTAATCTCTAAAATCATAAGGGCTAATGCTTACTAGCATTGGTTGGGACAACATTTCTTACCTGAATACCTGCAAAAAAGGATGGTAACACAACAGTTAGAAACAATATCCACACTTCCCTAGATATCTGAAGATCAGATCGTCTGTTGTGTGCAAAAGGCCCACCTTATCACTTATCTGGATGCAAGCCATGTCCCTTTCATATCATTATGAGGTTCATCATGACCTCTCAACAGGAAACTGGAAAACACATTGTGACGAATGTGTCTATGGACCCACCTTTACTACCTGGACCCTGAAGATAACCCTGTCACCACCACTCTTGCAGGATTCATCAAATCTACCTGGAATCTTGCAGTAACTCCAAGGTCTAGGCCATTGCTAGACACAGCATTACCCCCTGGATGCTCATCTGCAAAAGAAAACCATGATTACTACTGTGACACGCAGCTGTATGAGAATTACCTGGATATCTGCAAGTCTCTCAACAATTACACACACATAAATTTTTTATAAAATAAAGAACAGGAGGATAACACGGTTTCCAGAATTGGTGAGACACTATCAATTCTTACCTGAAAACCTAGCCCTCAAAATGCCCTGGCAAAACAGGAACAAATATCACTTACCTAAGCATATGAAGACTGGATGGTCTCTATGGGGTGAAAGTGCCTATCATCACTTACCTGGATAACAGAAATGTCTCTGAAAACAAACATTGTCAGGTTCACCACAATCTCTTGACATGAACCTGAAAAAGGTATTATGATATATGTGTAAAAGGACACAACTTGTTCTAACATGACACCTGCAAAGAACATTCACTACTTTCATCATTATGAGAACATCAGCTCTAACTGAATACTGGCAGTAAGCCCAGTCAGGAATATTCTCAGGTAAGCTGACATTTCTTAAGGGAACACATGCAAAATTGCCATGGTCACTACCATGGCTGGGGCCATCATGCTAATTACATGGTTATGTGAAATTACTCAACACTCACAGAGAAAGACAAAAAGTTTCTTTAAAATATAATAAATGAAAACTCCTGGTTTCTAGAACTGGTAAGGGATCCATCATTTCCTATCTGAACGCCTGCAAGGAAATCATGGTAACAAGCGTGAGGGATATCATCATCACTTACCTGGCTACCTGGAGATCAGAAAGCCTGTGCTGTGGTTGAGGCCCATACCGTCACTTACCTGCATCCCAGCCATGTCCCACCATCCACGACCAATGTTAGGTTCACTGTGATCTCTTGAAGGAAACGTGAAAGACATGTTTTGAAACATTTGTTAGGGGCACAGTTTTTTCTACCAGGACACCTGCAAATAATCTTGCTCACTTAATCGTTCGGAGATATATCAACTTTACCTGGATACTTACAGTAATCCAAGGTCGATGCCAAGGTTGGAAAACTGTCATTTCTTGACTGGGCACCTATACAAATCCTATGGGTAGTACTGTGGTGGGGAAAATCATGATAAATACCTGTCTACCTGTAACCCTTGGGCATTCCTGGTGTTAAACATAAATTTTCCCTAACATATAAAAAGTGAAAACTCATGGTCTCTAGATTTGGTAAAGACTACCTGTTCATTTCTTACCTGAACACCTACAACAAAGTCACGGTGACAAGCAGCACTGACACTCGTCATCACTTACCTACGTACAGGAAGACTGGATGGTTTAGGCCCATGCCATCACTTATCTCAACACCAGCGATGTCCCGCCATCAACTGCCATAGAGAGGCTCGCTGCCTGATCTCTTGGCAAGCCCTGAAAAACACAGTGTGAAAAATGTGCTTGGTACAGTGTCTCGTTCTACCTGTGCACCTGCAAATTCCCTTGTCATCTGTATCCTTTGGGGAACATTCAACATTACTTGGATACTTGGAGAACTCTGAGATCAAAGCCTAGTAACACACACCTTCCTCCCACGAACAGCTACTTGCAAATATCCCACAGTTAATAACGCAGTTAGAACAATATGACAAACTACCTGGATGCTTGCAATCTGTCTACCACTACAAGGGAGAAATACACGTTATCTCTGTATAAGAATACAGTAAAAATTACCACTTGCTACTATTACTAGGGACAAATTAATTTGGCTTACACTTGCCAAAAAACAAGGTAAATATCAGATAATTACATAGATATGTGAAAATAAGCAATCCTCTAATGAGTTAATGTCACATCTCATACCTATGTACCACCAAAGACCTGAACAGAATACCTGCAAAAAACAAAAATAGGGGAGCACAAGTGTTAGGGACACAATCATCACTTACTCATATGTGTGAAGATCACATGATCTGGGCTGTGGTTTAGGCCCAAATTATCACTTACCTCAATACCTGCTATGTGCCTCGTTACCTGCTGTTGATAGGTTCACTGTGATGTCTTTACATGAAGCTGAAAAAATTGTGTAAATTGTGTTTGGTATACATCTTATTCCACTGGCACACCCACAAATTCCTTGTTCAATTCTATCATTTCAAGACACATCGGCCTTCCATGGATAACTGGATATCTGAAATTAAACATTAATAAGACATACCTTCCTCTCTTGAAGGGATGCCGGCAAAAATCCCAGGGTGAATAACAACCACTGATGGGCAGTATGAGAAACCACCTGGCCATCTACTGATCCATCTAGCACTCTGTATATAAAACCCATAAACCCGGGCTTCCCTGGTGGCACGGTGGTTGAGAGTCCGCCTGCCGATGCAGGGGACACGGGGTTCGTGCCCTGGTCTGGGAGGATCCCACATGTCACGGAGCAGCTGGGCCCGTGGGCCATGGCCGCTGAGCCTGTGCATCCGGAGCCTGTGCTCCGCAACGGGAGAGGCCACAACAGTGGCCGCGTACCACAAAAAAAAAAAAAAACAACCCCCCCATAATCCCTAAACAAGAATACAGTCAAATATCCTGCTCACTGGTATTGTTGGGGTGAATTTAATTTCTGAACTGCATACGTGCCAAAGCCATACTTAAAGTAGTCTTGAAAGCATCATCATTCACACATATGAAAATAAGAAGCTTTCTAATGAGCTGAAGTCACATAACCTAATACCTGCATATTAGGAAAGGACTTAACAAAACACTTGCAAAACGACAGGATAACACTGTGTTAGGGAAATCATATTCATTTACCCAGATATCTGAAGATCACATGGCCTGTCACCTGCAAAAGGCGCACACTATCACTTACTTGGATAAAAGCCATGTCCCTTTAATGATCATTAAGAAGTTCTCCATGATCCCTAGACAGGAACCTGGAAAACACATTGTGACAAATGTGCCTATGGACACAAGTTTACTTACTACCTGGACCCTGAAGATAACCCTGTCATGACCATCACTGCAGGACTCAGCAAACCTACTTGGAATCTTGCTATACTCCAAGGCCTAGGCCACTGTTACACAGACCATTATCTCCTGCATTTACACCTGCATGGAACCTTGGTTAGTACTGTGACTCATAGCTCCACGAGGATTACATGGATATCTGTCACTCAACAATCAGATGGTTAAATATCAAGTTTTCTAAAATATAAAACTATAGGATAACATGGTTGCTAGATTTGTAAGGTGTCTACAATTTCTTACCTGACTACCTGCAAAAAAGTCATGATAACAAGAAGCGTGAAGACACATCAGCATTACCTAGATATGTGAATGTTGATCGTCTGTGTTGTGGTTTATACCCACATCATCCCTCACCTCCACACCAAAACGCTGCAACGTTCACTACCACTGATGCGCTTACTGTGATGTGTTATCCTGAATCTGCAAAACAAATTGCAGTAAATGTAGTTGGTACACATGTCATTCTACCTCTACACCCCCAGATTCCCTTGGTCACTTCTGGTATGATTTTGGTACACATCAACACTACCTGGACACTGGCCTGCAGACACTGGGGTCAAACCCTAGGAAGAGACACCTTCTTCTCAGAACGGCTCCCTGCAATAATCCCTGAGCTACTAATGCTGTGATGTCAACATGATAAATTACAAGAATCCCTGCATCTTTCATTAGTAGTTAAGTACATGTTACCTCTAAAGAAGGACATAAAAATCTTATGAGTATTATTAGGGACGTATTAACTTCGTAACCACATATATGAAAAAAACTAGGTAAATTTAAGAGTCTCAAAAACATTCATTTTGTAAACTGATATTGGGAATGTCTCTGAGTTATCGTCACATCATCTCATACCTGTTCACCATCAAAGACCTTAACAGGATCCCTGCAGAAAACCACGGTAACACTGTGTGAAGAGACCGCATGCTCACTTTCCTAGGTGTCTGAGGTCAAATGACCTGTACTGGGGTAAAAGCCACTTTATCAAATACCTGTCAACTAGCAAGGTCCCATTCATGAGCACTGTTACGTCCACTGTGGTATCAGAACTGCTGGAACATGTAAAATCATCGACGGCAAGTGTGTTTAAGGACTGAAGGACAACACTTGTGTGACACGAAAAAGAAAAAACCCAAAGAAAACAAAATCAAACAAATAAGTGCAAGAAAAAAGGCACCAGCAAATAATCTTAGTCACTTACATCATTCAGGGAACCATCAACACTATCTGAACCTTTCAGAACTTCAATGTCAACATCAGTGCTAGAGACAGATTTCTCTGAGCACCTGTAGGAATCTCATGGTCAATACTGTGAATCCGAACTAGGATAACTTAGCTGCCACCTGCAGATGCCTCTGTCACAACTGAGGTTAAGCACACGTTATATGTACACTCTAAAAAAAGTGGCTAATGCTACTATCACTGATTGGGAAACATAATTTCTTAATTGCATACCTGCATAAAAACACAGGAACAGAAACACTAGGAACACCATCCACACTTTCCCACGTATCTGAAGATCAGATGGTTTGAAGGGGGCTAAAGGTCCACGTCATCACTTACCTCAATACAATCAAGGCTTGTTATCGATCATTATGATCTTTACCAGGATGTCTTTGCAGGAACCTGAAAATCACACTGTAAAATATGTCTATGGACATGCCTTTTCTACTAGGACCCTGCAGATAACCTCATTCACTGCCTTCCGTGCAGGACCTGCCATCAGCTCTCCCTGGGTTCATGCAGTCCTCCAAGGTCTATGCCACTGTTAGAAACTCCATCCTCTTTTCCCTGCTCACCTGCAGAAACGCCACGGTCACTACTGTGCCACACGCTCGGTCATCATTGCGTTCATACCCGGGAATCGCTCAACACTCACAGGGTTCAAAATAAATTCTCAAAAATATAAAACAGTAGGTTAATATGACTGCTAGGATTGATAAAATGCTATCACTTCTTACCTGAATACCTGAAATGAATCACATGGGAAAACAAGTTTAGCCAATCAACACCGCTTACCTAGAGATGTGAATGCAGGATGCTCCGACGTGGCGAAGGTGCACATCATCACTTACCTGGACACCAGAAAGGACCCCCTATAACAACCATTCATTTTATCTTGATCTCTTGACAGGACCCTGAAAAACACATGCTACAGGTTCAAAAGGACAGAACTCGTAGCAGGACACCTTCAAACAACCTTAGACATTTCCTTCACCATGAGAATATCAACTCTACCTGAATACTTGTAGTACACCAAGGTTGAGGGCATTGTCAAATATGACAGCATTTCATCATGGGGCACCTGCAAAGTCTCATGGTTACGAGCATCATGACAATCACCCGAATATGGCAAGTGCTCATCACTCACATGGCTCATTAAAAATTTTCTCTAAAATAAGATAAATGAAAACTCATGGTTTCTAGAATTGGTAAGAACAGTCATTTCCTACCTGAATACCTGTAAAGAAAAATGGTAACAACAGTTGTTAGGGAAACTACCATAACTTACCCAGCTATGTAAATATCAAATGACCTGTGCTCTGGTTTACTCCATATCTGGTTTAGTCCATATGGTCACCTACCTGTACACAAGCAATGTCCCCCATTAATGAGCATTGTTAGTTTAATCAAGATCTCTTCACACAAACCTAGAAAGGTAATATGACACAACGTTTTCTACCAGGACACCCACAAATAATGGTGGTCACTTCATCATTAGGAGACGCATCCATCTACCTGCATACTTGCAGCAATCCAAGGTCAACACCAACATCAGATAAAATGTCCTTCTTTGACTGGACACCTGTACAAATCCTATGACTAGTACTGTGATGGGGAACGCTGTGATAAATACCTGTATTCACATAATACCTCAGCATTCACACCGGTAAAAGTGAACATTTCCAGAAATAGAACAAATGAAAACTCATGGTATCTAGAAGCGGTAAAGACTATCATTCCCTACCTCGATACCTTCAAAAATCATGGTAACAAGACATAGGAGGACACATCATTACTTCCTTAGGTATACGAAGGTCAGATGGAATGTGCTGTGGTGTAGCCCCACACCAGCACCTATCTCCATACCAGCAATGACCCACAATAACTACCATTAATAGGCTCACCAGGATGTCTTGACATGAATCTGAAAAACACAGTGTGGAATATGTTTGGGGCACATAAATCATCCTACCTCTAAAGCTGTAAATTTCCTTGGTCCCTTGTACCATTTTGGTACCCATCCACATTACCTGGCTAGTTGCAGGAGTTCAAGGTCAATTCCTGAGAAGAAACACCATCTTCTCTTGAAGGGATACCTGAAAAAATTCCCAAGGTCACTAACTCAATGATGGCAATATGATAAATTACCTGGATCACCTGCATATCTGTTCATCACTACAAGTATTAAATACATGTCATCTCTAAACAGAATACAAAAAAATCTCATTTGTACTAATATAATTAGGGTCAAATTAATTTCTTAACTACACACATGCCAACAACAAGGTAAATATTAGAGTCTCAAAAATTAATTACACAGATATCTAAAAATCAGAATGTCTTTAATGAGTTAACATCACAACATCTCATACTTGTATACTAATAACTGAAAACAAACATGGTAACACGAAAGTTTGGGACACAATACTTACCTTCATATTGAAGATCAGAGGGTCTTCACTGTGGTAGGATCCACTTTATCACTTACCTGGTTGAAAGCAAGATTCTGTTAGCAACCACTGTTATGTTCACAGTGATCTCGTGACAGGAACCTAAAAAACACCTTCAACAAATGTGTTTAAATATACCATTTGTGGGACTTCCCGGGTGGCACAGTGGTTAGGAATCAACATGCCAATGCAGGGGGACACGGGTTCGAGCCCTGATCCGGGAAGATCTCACATGCCGCAGAACAACTAAGCCCGTGCACCACAACTACTAAGCCTGCTCTCTAGAGCCCAAGAGCCACAACTACTGAAGCCCACGTGCCTAGAGCCCGTGCTCCACACAAGAAAAGCCACCATAATGAGAAGCCTGAGCAACACAACGAGGAGTAGCCCCTGCTCGCCACAACTAGAGAGAGCCCACAGGCAGCAGCAAAGACCCAATGCAGCCAAATTAAATAACTGAATTAATTTAAAAGAAAAAGATTAAAATTTTTTCTAGCAGGACACCTACACCTAACCTGGTTTACTTCCATTATTATGGAACACATCAACTCTACCTGGGTACGTGCGTTAATTCAGGTCAACAACAATGTCAGGTAAGACTTTCACCTCTTAACTGGACACCTGCAAAAACCTAATGGTTACGACTGTGGTGGCAACTTCAAAACACTTACAAGATATGATCAACCTACAACATTCACAGGGTTAAATATCACTAGCCTCTAAAACGTAAAAAACGTAAACTCATGGTTACTACAATTATTAAGAACTTTTAGCATTTCTTACCTGAATACCTGCAACAAAATCTAGCTAACAAGAAGTGTTAGGAATGCCATCAACACTTACCTACGTACATGAAAAACAGATGGTCTGATCTTCATGTACGTAGGTATATGAAAACTGAAAGCTAATGTTTTAAGAACTGGAAAGGAATCTGTCCTTACCTGAATACCTGCAAAGAAGTCATTGTAACAAGTGTCAGGCTCACACTCATAACTTACCTACGTATGCGCAGGTCAGATAGCCTGTGCTGTGGGTGAAGCCGAGATCGTCACACAGCTGCCCCCCAACAGTGTTGCCCGTTGACACCAACGCTAGGTTCAGAGTGATGTCTGGACAGGAACCTGGAAAAGACATGAGATATGGCCTTCCTACCAGGACACCTTGATTACGTTATCATTATAAGACGCATCAACTCTATCTGGATACTTGCAGTACTCCAAGGTCAACACCAAGGTTGGAAAGCCATAGTTTCTTGACTGGACATCTGAAAAACCCTATGGGAAGTAGTGTGGTGGGAAATCCATAATAAATATCTGCATATGTGCAATCCCTCGACACTTAAGAGTGTTAAACTTTCTCTAAAATATAAAAAGGGAAAACGATTGTTTTCCAGACTGGCAAGGACACTATTATTTCTTACCCAGTTCCCTGAAAAAGACACACATGGTAACAGGAAGTGTTAGGACACATCCTTACTTACTAAGATATCCGGAGGTCAGAAGGCCTGTGCTGTGCTTTACGCTCACATCATCACTTACCTGGACACCAGCAAGGTCCCATCTGCAAATCCATCTCTCACTACTGTGTTAAATACATATTACCTCTAAAGGAGACTGCTAAAAATCTCATCCCTACCAGGATTATTAGGGACACATTAAATTCCTAAGAGATCACATGTCAAAAATAAAGTCAATATGAGACACTGAAATCAGGAATTATGTAGATATCTGAATATAAGAACGTCTTGAATCAGTGAATATCACATGATCTCATACTGGCATAACAAGCAAAGATAGTAACATGATACCTGCAAAAAAAAAGACATAAAGACAACTGTTAGGAACAGCATCCTCACTTACCTAGACATTGAAGATCACAAGGTCTGCACTGTGGTAAGACGCACTTTAACACTTACCTGTTTAAGTGTTACGCTAGTAACCATGAGGTTCACCCTGTTCTCCTAACAGGAACCTGATGAAATACATGCAACAAATGTGTTCAAGACACAACTTGTTCTACCAGGATGCCTGCCCCTAACCTTGTTCACGTCCATTATTAAAGAACACATCAAGTCTACCTGGCTCCTTGCATCCATTCAAGGTCAACACTGTTGTCAGGAGAGACCAGTGGCACCTACCTGGGTACCTGCAAACATCTTATGGATATGACAGCGGAGAGATGTCACAACAACTACCTGGAGGTGAACGAGTCCTCAATACTTACAGGATTAAACAAATTGTAACTAAAATACGAAAAGTGTAAACTCGTGTTTACTAGAATTAGTAAGGACTCTTAGAAGTTCTTACCTGAACACCTGCAACAAAATCACGCTAACGAGAAGCGTTAGGAACGCCATCATCACTTACCTACGCACGCGAAGAACACAAGGTCTGTGATGTGCTTTAGGCCCACATCATCACTTACCTACATGCCAGCAACGTCCCCTGTTATCTACCACTGGTAGCTCACCATCATGTCCTGACAGGAGTGTGAAAACACATTTAGAGAATGTGTGTGATATCCATATCATTCTAGGGTACACCATCACATACCCTTGGCCAGTTGCATACTTTTGAGACTCATCCAAATTACCTGGATACTTGCAGAAGTCTAGGCTTAAACCCTAGTAAGAGATACCTTCTTCTCTTCACGAGGTATTTCAAATTCCATGCTCACTACTGTGGGGATGAACAATAGGATAAATTACCTGGATACCTGCATATCCCCTTATCAGTAGGAGGGTATCAAATGGTATTGTGAAACATGAATACAGTAAAATATCATGTTTACTTGTGTTGTTACGGACAAATTAATACCTTTACAGCGCACAAGCCAAAACTAAAGCTAAACAGTATCTGTAAGTTAAAATATAAAGTGTTTTCAAAATACCATTAATTACATACATACCTGAAAATAAGAAGCTCTAATGAATTCATGTGACATCTCGTACCTTTATACTAGGAAACACCGTAACAGGATATCTGCAGGGAAAAAAACTATGCGAACACTGTGTTCGGGGTTTGGGACATCATCCTCACTTATGCAGACATCTGAAGACCGTTGGTCTATACTCTGCTGTAAGGTCCTCAGCTCCACTTAACTGGTTACTTGCAGGGTCCCATTAACGACCGTCACTAGGTTCAGTGCAATGTCACCACTGATATAACATGAAGAAACACATCTGACAAGGGAGTTTACGGCAAAACAATCATTTCAGCTAAAGACAAAAATAAAAAAGCCTACCTGTAACTAATTCTGATTATTTACATCATTAGGGGAATCATCAACACTATGTGGGTCCTGCAGGCACTTCAAGGTTAACACCGCGGTTGGGCACACGATCATCTCTTGTCTGAGTACCTGTGAAAATTTCATGCTCAACGTGCTGGTGTGGAACAGCAGGAGAACTTACCCGGATTCCTGCATATCCCTCCATCACTGCTAAGGTGAAACACACATCATACCTAAACCCTAAACTGATTAGTAGCATTGGTTGGGACAATATCATTTCTGAACTGACCTCTTTAAGAAAAAAACATAGTAACAGAAAAGTTCGCAAACCATCCACACTTAACCTACCTGTCAGATGGGCAGATTATTTGTAGGGTCCTCAATAAAGATAGATCTACATCGTTACGTACCAGATAAAAGCAGAGTCCCGTCATTGAGCGTTACGAGGTTTATCATGGTTTCTTGACAGAAACCTGAAAGACAAATTGTGACACATGTGTCTACAGAATATCTTTTCTCCCGGGACACTTCAAATAACCTTCTCCACTTCCACCACTGCAGGACCCATCAACTCTACTTGAACTCTTGTATGACTGCAAGGTCTATGCCATTGTGAGAAACCATCATGTTTGAACTACTTACCTGCAAAAATACTAGGGTAACCTGTGTGACCTACAACTCCATTTTTATTACATGAATACCCATGGATTGCTCAACACTCACATGCTTAAACACACATTTCCTCTTAAATATGAAAAAGTAAGATGTTTGCTAGCATTGGTAAAAAAACACTATTGTCATTTCGACCTGAATATCTGAAAAGAAAACACATGGTAAAACAAGTCCAAGCAATCAACATCAATTAACTAGATACACGGAGACCGGCGGGTCTCACGTAGCGAAGGGGCACCTCATGACATAGCTGGATACCAGAAATGTCCCCCCTTAACGACCACTGTCAGGGTCACTGAGGTAACACAACAGGAACCTGAAAAATACATCATGATGTACGTGTAAAAGGATGCAATTCTTCTTCCAGGACACCTGCGGGAACCTTGGTCACTGCATCATTATGAGACCATCAACTGTAACTGAATACTTGCTGTATCCCAAGGTCTAGACCACTGCCAGATAAGACAGTGTTTCTTTATGGGACACCTGCAAAGTTTCCACGGTTACTGCTGCGCTTGAGGACATAATGTTAATTACCTGGATATGGCAATGCATCAACTCTCACACGGTTCAACAGAAATGTTCTCTAAGTTATGAAAGGTGAAAACTACTTGTTTTTAGAATCAGTAAGGACTCTACTGCCTTACTGATTTAATTTTCTGCCTGAATACCAGCTAAGAAATTGTGGTAACAACAACCCTGAGAGACGCCATCATCCTTTAGCTGGCTCTCTGGAGATCAGAGGGATTGTGCCGTGAGTTAGGCCCACATCATCACTTACCTGCACCCTTACAGTGTCCCCCGTTAACACCAACGCTAGGTTCAAAGGGATGCCTTGACAGGAATCTGAAAAAGACATTCGGAAAGCTCTGTTAAAGGACACAACTTTTTCTCCCAGGATATCTGCAAATATCCTTATGGAGTACACCAACCAAGCCTGGATGTTTTCATTAGTGAAAGATCAGTACTGATGTCAAATAAAATCATCATCACTTCGCTGGATACCTGCAAAAAATCTGTGGGTACTACTGGGGCTGGGGACACCATGATAAATACCTAGACATGTGCCAGCCTTCCACACGCACAGGGTTAAACACAAACTTTTTCTCATACAAAAAGTGAAAACATGTTTTCTAGAATTGGTAAAGCTCTATCATTTCTTACAAGAACACCTGCACGAAAAAAAAGAAATCATGTTAATCTGAGTGTGAGAACACATCATCACTCACCAAGATACATGAAGGCCAGATGGCCTGTGCTGTGGTTTAGGCCCAGGCCATCACTTACCTCGATACCAGCAATGTCACATGTTAACTATCACTGGGAAGCCCACCTAGGTATCTTGTCATGTATCTGAAAAACACATCACGCAAAATGTGCTCAGTACACACCTCATTCTACCTGTGCACCTGCAAATTCCATTGATCAATTCTATCATTCACGGATGCATAAACATTATCTGCGTAACTGCAGAAACCTGAGGTCATACCGTAGTAAGAGAACCTTCCTCTTTTGAAGGGATACCTGCAAAACTCCCATGGTCAGTATCATGGGTATGGAAAATACAATAAATTACCTGGAAACCAACACAGTGGTGTAAAAAAATGATCTCTGAACAAAAATAGACTAATTTCTCATGCTGACTATTAGGGACAAACTCATTTCTGACATACTACATGCCAAAACAAGGTTAATTTAAGAATCTTCAAACTACCATTAATTACTTACCTATTTGAAAATAAGAAGGTATCTAGTGAATTAACCTCACACCGTCTGCTACGAGTACACGAGGCAAAGAACTTAACGGGAAACCTATAAAAAAGCATAGTACACTGTGTTAGAGACACCATTCTCATTCACCTAGATATCTGAAAACCTAATAACCTGCATTGGGGTAAGACTCACTTTATCACAAAGCTGGTTACTAGCAAGGTCCCACTGACAACGGTTATTTTGTTCATTATGACTTCACAATGAAGGCTAGAAACTTGAGAGATGCATTCCACAATTGTGTAAAGGACATGCTTCTTTACATGCAAAGTCAGTAGCAGTGCAAACAATCTTGGTCACTTCCATCGTTAGGGGAAGCACACACACTACCTGGACTTTGGAAGCACTTTAAGGTCAACACCACTGTTAGGCGCACTATCATCTCTTCTATGAGTACCTGTAGAAATCTCAACGTTAATATTTCCACAGTAGAAGAAGTTACCTGGACCTGCACTACCCTCTGTCACTGTTTAAACACGCGTTCTATTAAACACACATTCTATCAAAATTCTAATAAAAAAGGCAAACACTTACTAGCACTGCATGAGACAATGTCATTTCTTAACTGAATACCTGCTAGAAAAGCACCAAAACGAGACCACGGTAATAGAACAGTTAGGAACACCATCCACACTAGCCTACGTATGTGACGATCAGACTGTTTGAGGCAGCTGAAGGCCCACGTCGTCACTTACCTGGATACAAGCCAAGTCCCATTGATGGTCATTTCGAGACTCACCATGACTTCTTGACAAGCATGTAAAGAACGCTTTGAGACAGATATGTCAGTGGACACACCTTCTCTACTAGGACACTGCAAATCACCTTGCCCACTGCCATCACTGCAGGCCCCATCAGTTCTCCCTGGATTCATGCCGTACTCCAAGGTCTATGCCAGAGTTAGACACACCGTCATCAATTCCCAGCTCACTTGCAAACACGCCGTGCCACACAATTCCATCATCATGACCTGGATACCCACAACCTGCTCAACGCTCCCACGACTAAACACAAATTTTCTCTGAAATGGCAAACAGTAGCGTATCATGATTGCTACAACGGGTAAAATTCTATCATTTCTTACCTGATTACTCGGAAAAGAAACACACATGGTAAGTAACTTTACTCAATCACTAACACTGACCTACGAATGTGAAGAGCAGACGGTCTGATATGGTGAAGGTGCACATCATTACACATCATGACTTACCTGGACACCATAAATGTCCCCAGAGAATGACCACTGTAAGCTTCGTCTCTTGACAGGAACCTGAAAAGCACATGATGATATATGTGTAAAAGGACACAACTTGCTCTAGCAGGACACCTGCAAACCACCTTGGTCATGTCCATCATCATGAAATCAACTCTACCTCAATACTTCCAGGACACTCTGAGGTCAAGGACACTGTCAGGTAATAACGGTTCTTTACAACATACCTGCAGAATTTCCATGCTCACTACTGTGGCTGGGTTATCACGATAAATACCTGATATGTGTAATCCCTCGTGACACACAGAGTTCAAGATTTGCTCTAAAAAATGAACACTGAAAGCTAACGGTTTCAAGAATTGGTAAGTAATCTGTCCTTACCTGAATACCTGCATAGGAGACATGGTAACAAGTATCAGGCTCACAGTCATCACTTACCTAGATACCACCAACGTCCCCTGTTATCTACCACTGCTAGCTCACCATCATGTCCTGACGTGAGTCTGAAAACACATTTAGAGAATGTGTGTGATATCCATATTTTTCTAGGGTACACCTTCAGATACCCTTGGCCAGCTGCATACTTGTGAGACTCATCCAAATTACCTGGATACTTGCAGAAGTCTAGGCCTAAACCCTAGTAAGAGATACCTTCTTCTCTTCACGAGGTATTTCAAATTCCATGCTCACTACTGTGGGGATGAACAATAGGATAAATTACCTGGATACCTGCATATCCCCTTATCAGTAGGAGGGTATCAAACGGTATTCTGAAACATGAATACAGTAAAATATCATGTTTACTTGTGTTGTTAGGGACAAATTAATACCTTTACGGCGTACAAACCAAAAATAAAGCTAATACAGTCACTGTAAGTTAAAATATAAAGAGTCCTCAAAATACCATTAATTACATACATACCTGAACATAAGAAGGGCTAATGAATTCATGTGACATCACGTACCTTTACACTAGCAAAAACCGTAACAGGATATCTGCAGGGAAAAAAATATGGCAACACTGTGTTCGGGGTTTGGGACATCATCCTCACTTATGTAGACATCTGAAGACCGTTGGTCTATACTCTGCTCTAAGTTCCGCAGTAACCTTACCTGGTTACTCGCAGGGTCCCATTAACGACCATTACTAGGTTCAGTGCAATGTCACCACTGATATAACATGAAGAAACACATTTGACAAGGGAGTTTACGGCAAAACAATCGTTTCACCTAAAGACAAAAATAAAAAAGCCTACCTGTAATTAATTCTGATTATTTACATCATTAGGGGAATCATCAACACAATGTGGGTCCTGCAGGCACTTCAAGGTTAACACCACGGTTGGGCACACGATCATCTCTTGTCTGAGTACCTGTGAAAATTTCATGCTCAACGTGCTGGTGTGGAACAGCAGGATACCTTACCCGGATTCCTGCATATCCCTCCATCACTGCTAAGGAGAAACACACATACGTAAACCCTAAACTGATTAGTAGCATTGGTGGGGACAATATCATTTCTTAACTGACCTCTTTAAGAAAAAAACATAGTAACAGATTCTGTCACTATTTTAACACATGTTCTATTCAACACACGTTATATCAAAATTCTAATCAAAAAGGCAAATACTTACTAGCACTGCATGAGACAATGTCATTTCTTAACTGAATACCTGCTAAAACAACACCAAAATGAAACCATGGTAATAGAACAGTTAGGAACACCATCCACACTTGCCTACGTATGTGACAATCAGACTGTTTTAGGCAGCTAAAGGCCCACATCATCACTTACCGGGATACAAGCTAAGTCCCATTGATGGTCATTTTGAGACTCACCATGACTTCTTGACAAGCATGTAAAGAACGCTTTGAGACAAATATGTCTGTGGACACACCTTTGCTACTAGGACACTGCAAATCACCTTGCCCACTGCCATCACTGCAGGCCCCATCAGTTCTCCCTGGATTCATGCCGTACTCCAAGGTCTATGCCAGAGTTAGACACACCGTCATCAATTCCCAGCTCACTTGCAAACACGCCGTGCCACACAATTCCATCATCATGACCTGGATACCCACAACCTGCTCAACGCTCCCACGACTAAACACAAATTTTCTCTGAAATGGCAAACAGTAGCGTATCATGGTTTCTTTAATGGGTAAAATTCTATCATTTCTTACCTAATTACTCGGAAAAAAGACACACAGGGTAAGTAACTTTAGTCAATCACTAACACTGATCTACGTATGTGAACAGCAGATGGTCTGATATTGTGAAGGTGCACATCATTACACATCATGACTTACCTGGACACCATAAATGTCCCCAGAGAATGACCACTGTAAGCTTCGTCTCTTGACAGGAACCTGAAAAGCACATGATGATATATGTGTAAAAGGACACAACTTGCTCTAGCAGGACACCTGCAAACCACCTTGGTCATGTCCATCATCATGAAATCAACTCTACCTCAATACTTCCAGGACACTCTGAGGTCAAGGACACTGTCAGGTAATAACGGTTCTTTACAACATACCTGCAGAATTTCCATGCTCACTACTGTGGCTGGGTTATCACGATAAATACCTGATATGTGTACTCCCTCATGACACACAGAGTTCAAGATTTGCTCTTAAAAATGAAAACTGAAAGCTAATGGTTTCAAGAATTGGTAAGGAATGTGTCCTTACCTTAATACCTGCTAAGGAGTCATGGTAACAAGTGTCAGGCTCACAGTCATCACTTACCTACGTATGCGCAGGTCAGGTGGCCTGTGCTCTGGGTGAGGCCCACGTTGTCACATACCTGCCCAGCAACAGTGTCTCCCGTTAACACCAACGCTAGGTTCAGAGTGATGTCTGGACAGGAACCTGGAAAAGACATGAGATATGGCCTTCCTGCCAGGACACCTTGATTACGTTATCATTATAAGATGCATCAACTCTATCTGGATACTTGTAGTAGTCCTAGGTCAACACCAAGGTTGGAAAGCCATAGTTTCTTGACTGGACATCTGAAAAACCCTATGGGAAGTAGTGTGGTGGGAAATCCATAATAAATATCTGCATATGTGCAATCCCTCGACACTTAAGAGTGTTAAACTTTCTCTAAAATATAAAAAGGGAAAACGATTGTTTTCCAGACTGGCAAGGACACTATTATTTCTTACCCAGTTCCCTGAAAAAGACACACATGGTAACAGGAAGTGTTAGGACACATCCTTACTTACTAAGATATCCGGAGGTCAGAAGGCCTGTGCTGTGCTTTACGCTCACATCATCACTTACCTGGACACCAGCAAGGTCCCATCTGCAAATCCATCTCTCACTACTGTGTTAAATACATATTATCTCTAAAGAAGACTACTAAAACTCTCATCGCTACTAGTATTTTTAGGGACACATTAAATTCCTAACTGATCACATGTCAAAAAAAAGGTCAATATGAGACACTGAAATCAGGAATTATGTAGATATCTGAATATAAGAACGTCTTTAATCAGTGAATATCACATGATCTCATACTGGCCTAAGAAGCAAAGATCTTAACATGATACCTGCAAAAAAAAAAGACATTAACACAACTGTTAGGGACAGAATCCTCACTTACCTAGATATTGAAGTTCACACGGTCTGCACTGTGGTAAGACGCACTTTAACACTTACCTGTTTAAGTGTTACGCTAGTAACCATTAGGTTCACCCTGTTCTCCTAACAGGAACCTGATGATATACATGCAACAAATGTGTTCAAGACACAACTTGTTCTACCAGGATGCCTGCACCTTACCTTGTTCACCTCCATTATTAAGGAACACATCAACTCTACCTGGCTCCTTGCATCCATTGAAGGTCAACACTGTTGTCAGGAGAGACCAGTGGCACCTACCTGGGTACCTGCAAAAATCTTATGGATACGACAACCGAGTGATGTCACAACAACTACCTGGAGGTGAACGATTCCTCAATACTTACCGGATTAAACAAATTGTAACTAAAATACGAAAAGTGTAAACTCGTGTTTACTAGAATTAGTAAGGACTCTTAGAAGTTCTTACCTGAACACCTGCAACAAAATCACGCTAACGAAAAGCGTTAGGAACGCTATCATCACTTACCTACGTACGTGAAGAACACATGGTCTGTGATGTGCTTTAGGCCCACATCATCACTTACCTAGATACCAGCAACGTCCCCTGTTATCTACCACTGGTATCTCACCATCATGTCCTGACAGGAGTCCAAAAACACATTCAGAGAATGTGTGTGATATCCATATTATTCTAGGGTACACCATCAGATTTCCTCAGTCAACGGTATCATTTTGTATCCCATCAACGTTACCTGTGTACCTGCAGAACTGCAATGTCATACCCTAGAAAGAGACTCCTTGCTCTCCTGAAGGGATACCTGCAAAAATTCCAGAGTCAATAAAGCAGTGGTCGACTATATGATAGATCACCTGGATACATATATGTTGCAGGATCATTCCAAGTGTTAAATATACAGTGTTTCCAAATAAATAATAAAATCTTATTCTTAGTAATATTATTGGGGACATGTTAATTTCTGAACTGCATACATGCCAAAAACAAAGTAAATTTAAGAGCCTTGAAAACATTAATTATGTAGAGATCTGAAAATAAGGAAGTCTCTAATAAGTTAATGCCACATCATCTCATATCTGTATACTAGCAAAGACCTTAACAGGATACCTGCCAAAAAAAAAACCAAAAACAAAACGAAAGTATGGTATCACCAGTGTTAGGACACCAACAACACTTAGGTGGATATTGAAAATTAGATCGTCTACATTGTGGTTAGACCCACTTTTCAGTTACTTGGTTATAAGCAAGCTTCCATTAACAACCATTCTTAGGTTCACTGTGTTCTCTTCACAGGAACTTGAAAAAACACATGGATAAAATGTGTTTAAGGACCCAACCTGTTCTACCAGTACACCTGCACATCACCCTGTTCACTTCTCTTATTACCTAACACATCAACTCTACCTGAATACTAGCATTAAATCACGGTTAATACCATGGTCATGAGAGACCATCATTCTTCACTGGACACCTGCAAAAATCCTATCCTTACCAGTGTGGTGAGAAACTCCAATTACCAACACGATCAATCCCTGAACACTGACACTGGTAAACATAACTTTTCTGTAAAATATGAAAGTATGAACACATGGTTACTAGAATTGGTAAGAACTCTATCATTTCTTACCTGAATACCTGCAAAGAAATCATTCTAACAAGAAGTGTGAGAGACACTTCCTATCACTTACCTAAATATATGTAGATCACACGATCTATGCTATTGTTTAGGTCCAAATCATCACTTACCTCCATACCTGCTAGGTGCCTTGTTAACTACCATTGAAATACCTGACAAACGTGTTGTGGGAAATGTTCAGTACATGTCCTGTTCTACCTGTACACCAAAAACATTCCCTTGGTCAGTTGTATCATTTTGTAACTCATCAGTGTTAGCTGGGTAACTGCAGAACTCCAAGGTCCAACCCTAGTAAGAGGTACCTTCTTTTTTTGAAGGGATACCTGTAAAAATTCTATGGTCAATATCGCTGTGATGGACAATGTGATAAATTACTTGGATACTTGCATATCTATTATCATGAGTATAAAAAACACATTATTTCTAAAAAAAACAAAAAACAAAAAAACACATTATTTCTAAACAAGAATACAGTTAATGCTCTTGCTTACTAGTGTTGTTCAGGAAGAATTAATTTCTTAACTGTATACATGCCAAAAGCAAGGTTATTATAAGAATCATGGGAACGTCACTAATTAATTACCTAGATGTGTGGAAACAACTAAAGTCTCTAATGAGTTAATATCCCATAATATCATACGTCCTTACTAGCAAAGACCTTAATGAGATACCGGCAATAAACATGATAACACATGTGTTAGGGACATCATCCTCACTTACTAGTTACTGAAGATCAGACAGTCTGCATTGTAGTAAGACCCACTTTATCACTCACCTGGTTACTAGCGATGTCCTGGTAATGACCACTGTTAGATTCACCATGATTCCTTGACTGGAATCTCAAAAAAATATACATGACAAATACATTTAAGAAAACAACTTGCTCTACAATGACACCTGCAAATAATCTTCGTCACTTTCATCAATGAGGGAACCATCAACCTGGCAGTACTTCAAGGCCAATAATGTTCTTAGAGACACCACCACCTCTCTGCAGGGCACATGTAAAAATCTCCCAATCAGTACTGTGGTATGGACCTGTAGGGTCCCTTACCTGCATATACCTCTAGCACTACCTAGGTTCAACATACATTATATTTAAATTCTCATCCTGTAAGGTCTAATGCTTACCAGATTTGGTTGAGACAGTGTCACTTCTTACCTGAATATCTTTAAAAAAAAAAAAACATGGTGCACAAATGTTAGACACACCATCCTCACTTACCAAGAAATCTGAAGATCAGATATTTGAAGGGGGCTTAAAGACACATCATCACTTACCTGGATATAAGCAAAGTCTCTGTTAACTATCACTTATGAAGTCACCATCGTCTCTTGATTGGACCCTGAAAAATACATTGTGACAAATGTGTCCAGGGAGACACATTTTCACCTGGATACCTTAAATGACCTTCCTCATCCATCACTGTAGGACCTATCAATCTACCTGATATTTGCAGTAGTCCAAGTTCTACACCACTGTTAGAGACGCCATCAACTCTTCACTGCACACCTGCAAATATCCCATGGTTACTACTGTGACATCATCTGCATTTACCTAAATCTGGAGATCACATGATCTGTAAGGTGCTTAAGGATCACATCATCACTTACTGGGATTCATGCAAAGTCTCTTGATGATGATGATGAGGTTCACTATGATCTCTTGACTGGAACCTGAAAAACACATTGTGACAAATGTTTTATCTACGGACACACATTTCCCACATGAATTCCTGCAAATAACCTTCTTCACTTCCACCGCTGCGGGACCCATCAACTAGATTTTTGCAGTATTCAAGGTCTAGCCATATTTAGCGACACCATCAACTCTTGACTTTACATCTACAAAACCCCATGGTTACTATTATGAAGCAGAATTCCAGAATAGTTACCTGAGTAAATGCAGATTACTCAATACTCACAGGGTTAAACATACATTTTCTGTGAAATATAAAACCGCAGAATAACACGGTCACTAGAACTGGCAAAACATTATCATTTCTTACCTGACTACCTGCTAAGCACTCACACATAAAACCCATGTAAGTGATCCAACATCATTTCCGTGGATATATGAAGATCAGATGGTCTCTGATATGAAGATCATCACTTACCTAGATATCAGAAATGTCCCCCTGTTAATGACCACTGTTTAATTTATCACGGTATCTTGATAGGAACCTGACAACTACCTTGTGAAATATATGTTAAAGGACACAACTTTTTTTTACCAGAACACATGCAAATAACCATGGTGACTCCATCATTACAGAGCATATCAAGTCTATCTGGATACTTGGATTAATTCAAGGTCAATACCATTATCAGATAACATCATAATTTCTTGCAAAACCCCTATAAAAATCCCATGATTACCACCTGGGGGCGGGGATGGGGAAGACCATGATAATTACCTGGATACGTACAATACCTCAGCGATCACAGAGTTAAACATAATTTTTCCCTACAATGTAAGATGTGGAAACCAATGGTTATAAGAATTGGTTAGGAATCTATCATTTATTACTTGAATACTTGTAAAAATCATGGTAACAAGAAGTGTCAGGGATATATCACCCCTTACCTATATATATGAAGACCAGATGGTCTGTGCTGTGGTTTGGGACCAAATCATCACTTACCTTGATATTCCATGTTCACTATCATTTATTAGCTCACCACGACATCTTGACATGAATCTGAAAAACACATCGTGAAAAATGTGTTTGGTACACATCTTATTCTACCTGAACACCTGCAAATTCCCTTTGTCACTTATACGATTTCAGGACCCATCAATGTTGCCTGCATACTTGCAGAAGTCCAGAGTCATACCTTAGAAAAAGACATCATCCTCTCTTGGACGGATGCCTGCAAAAATCCCATGGTCGAGGACTTCCCTGGTGGTCCAGTGGTTAAGACCCCATGTTTCCACTGCACGGCGTATGGGTTCGATCCCTGGTCGGGGAACTAAGATCCCGCACACTGCATGGCGCGGCCAAAAATAAATGAATAAATCAATCAGTCCCATGGGCAATTAGGTGTGATGGAGAATAAGATAAATTACTTGGATGCCTGCAAACCTATCACTGCGAATGTTAAATACACATTAGTTCTAAACAAGAAGATAGTAAAATCTCATGCTTATTAGTGTTCTTATGAACAAATTAACTTAACAGCATACATGCCAAATAAGAGGTCAATAAAAGAGTTTCTGTAACATCATTCATTTCTAGATATCTGAAATAAAGAAGGTCTCCCATGGGTTAATGTAACATAATTCCATATTTGTATACCATCAAAGACTGTAATGAGATACCAGCAAAAAAAATATGGTAACACAAATGTTAGGGACACCATCCTCGCTTACCTAGATATTTGAGGATCAGATTTGAGGTCTGTATTGTGGTAAGACCCACATTATCTTTACCTGATTAAGAGCAAAATCCCACTGATGTCCACTGAGAGCTTAACTGTGATCTCTTAACCGGTACCTGAAAAAAATTTAACAAATGTGTTTAAGGACACAACCTCTTCTACCAGGGTATGTGTAAATAATCTTGGTTATTTCTATCATTATGGGACACATCAACTAGACATGGATACTTCCAGTATCCCAAGGTTAATACCATTGTCACGAGGCCATCATTTGGTGAATGGACACCTACAAAATCCCCACGTTACCTCTGTGTTGTGGAACACCATGACTGTTACCTGAACACATGCTCACTCAGCACTCTAATGAATAAATATAAATTTTCTCTAAAATATAAAAAAATGAAAACCCATGGTTTCTAGAATGGTAAGGACTCTACATTTTCATACCTCAATAGCATGCGATAAAATTATCTTAAGTATTATCGATACCATCATCACTTACCTATCTATCTGAAGATCAGATGGCCTGGGCTGTTGTTTAGGCCCTCATTATCACATACCTTGATACCAGCCATGTCTCACATTAAGTACCGATTATAGGCTACCCCCGATCATGGTTACTAGAATTGGTGAGGACCCTATTATTCTAAACGGAATAGCTGTACCAAATACACGGTCAGAAAGTGTTAGGGACACCATTACCACTTACCTACATTTCTGAAGGTCAGATGGCCTGTGCTCTGGTTTAGGCCCACATCATCACTTACCTGGACATTAGCAGTGTCCCCATTAATAAGCACTGTTAGGTTTACCATTATGTCTTGATAGGAGCCTGAAAAACATATTATGAAGTACGTGTCAAAGGACACAATTTATTCTACCAGCGTACCTGCAAATAACCTTGTTTACTTCTATTATTATGGGACACATCAACTCTACCTGCATATAAGCAGCATTCCAAGGTCAGCATCATTTTGGGGGTAAGACCGTCATTTCCTAACTGTATACCTGCAAACATCCCATGGTTACTACTGTAGGAAAGAACACCATAATTACCTGTAGACTTGTAACCTCTGGACACTTGGAAAGTAAAACAAATTTTCTCTCAAAATATAAAATGTAAACACTCATGGGCTCTAAAATTGGTAAGGACTCTATCATTTCCTACTTAAATAGCTATAATAAAAACATGTTAAGTGTTAGGGACACTATTATCACTTACTTAGATATCTGAAAATCAGATGGCCTGTGCTATGGTTTAGGCCCACATCATCACTTACCTGGACACCAGCAAAATCCCTGTCAATGACCATGGTAAAGTTCACACTTACCTGGACACCAGCAAAATCCCTGTCAATGACCATGGTAAAGTTCATCATGCTTAACTGACTGAAACCCGACAAACACATTGTTACAAATGTTTCTACTTACACATCTTTTTTCTCCTGGATACTTACTGTATTCCATTGTTTGCACCTTTGTTAGTAACAATATCCTTTGTTGACTGGACACTTGTAAAAAACCTAGTGAACAGTAAGGGCTAATTCTTAGTAGTGTTTATGAGAGCACTAACTTTTCTTACCTGATATCTGCAAAAACAAAGCAAAACATGGTGACACAGATGTTCGGGACACCATCATAATTTACCTAGATTTCTGAAGGTCAGAAGGGCTATAGCGTGGTAAGACTCATATAGTCACTTACTGCATCCAGCAAAGTGTCATTAACCACCATTGTTAGGGTCACTGTGATCCCCTGACTGGAACCTAAAAGAAACACACTGTGACAGATGTATTTAAGGACATAACTTTTCCTAGCAGGACACTGGCAAAGAACTTTTGTCACTTCCAACTTTATGGGCACATCAATGCTACCTGAACACTGGCAGAACTTCAAGGTTAACACTGTTGTTACAGGTACCATCATCTCTTGACCTTGTACCTGTAAAAATCTCATGGTCAACACTGTGGTGGAGAACGTTATGCATACTTACCTGGATACCTTCAAATCTCTCATTCATTCCTAAAGTTAAACACACATTATCTCTAAACTAGAAAACTGGCTAAACTAGATCTCACAGTTATCAGTGTTTGTAAGCCCCGTATCATTCTTTTATCTGAATATTTGCAAAAAACATGGTACTAACACGTGTTGGGGACACCATCATCGCTTACCTAGATTTCTGAAAATCAGATGGTCTATATAATATTTAAGGTCCACGTCATCACTTGCCTGGATTCCATGATCTTCACCATTATCTCATGATTTGAAGCCTACAAACACACATGATGGCAACTATGATTAGGGATACGTCTCCTACATGGACCTCAAAAAATCCTATGATCACTACTATCATTAGGGGAATCATGATCTCAACCTGGATCCTTTAGTTCTAAGGTCAACACTGTAGTTAGAGACACCATCATCTCTTGACTGAGATCTGAAAAAAACACATGGTGGCAACCCTGGTTAGGAAAACGTTTTTCCATCTGGGCCTCTGCTAATTCCATCTGTCAATTCCATTATGGCAACCACCAACTCTACCTGGATATCTAGAGATTTCTAAGGTCAACACCGTAGTTTTGGACACCATCTGCTATTCACTGGATACCTCAAAAATCCCATGGTCACTACTACAGTGAGGGCGCTGTGATATATTATCTGGATACTTACAAGTATCTTTGTCACTACTAAGTTTTAAGACAAAATCAACCCTGAACTAGAAAACAGTAAAATCTGATGGTTGATATTTTTGTTAGGGACATTAAAATTTCTTACCTGGATACCTACAAAAACACATGGTTTAGGGTGTTCTGAAGATGGCGGAAGAGTAAGACGCGGAGATCACCTTCCTCCCCACAGATACACCAGAAATACATCTACACGTGGAACAACTCCTACAGAACACCTACTGAATGCTGGCAGAAGACCTCAGACCTCCCAAAAGCCTCAGAAGCAGCAGATTAAAGCTCCACAATCAACTTGATGTACCTGCATCTGTGGAATACATGAATAGACAACGAATCATCCCAAATTGAGGAGGTGGACTTTGAGAGCAAGATTTATGATTTTTCCCCTTTTCCTGTTTTTGTGAGTGTGTATGTATATGCTTCTGTGTGAGATTTTGTCTGTATAGCTTTGCTTCCACCATTTGTCCTAAGGTTCTATCTGTCCGTTTTTTTGGGTTTTTTTAATTTTTTTTCTTAATTATTATTTTTTAATTTAATAACTTTATTAGATTTTACTTTATTTTATTTTACTTTATCTTCTTTCTTTTTTCCTTCCTTCCCTTCCTTCCTTCCTTCCTCCCACCGTCCCTCCCTCCCTCCCTCCCTCCTTTCTTTCATTCCTTCTTTTCTTCTTTCTTTCTTTCTTGCTTGCTTGCTTCCTTCCTTCCCTCCTTTCTTCCTTTCTTTCTTCCCACTTCTACTAACTCTTTCTCTCTACTTTTTCTCCCTTTTATTCTAAGCCATGTGGATGAAAGGCTCTTGGTGCTGCAGCCAGGAGTCAGTGCTGTGCCTCTGAGGTGGGAGACCCAATTTCAGGACACTGGTCCACAAGAGACCTCCCACCTCCACATAATATCAAAAGGCGAAAATCTCCCAGAGATCTCCATCTCAACACCAGCACCCAGCTTCACTCAACGACCAGCAAGCTACAGTGCTGGACACTCTATGCCAAACAACTAGCAAGACAGGAAAACAACCCCACCCGTTAGCAGAGAGGCTGTCTAAAATCATAATAAGGCCACAGACACCCCAAAACACACCACCAGATGTGGACCTGCCCACCAGAAAGACAAGATCCAGCCTCATCCACCAGAACACAGGCACTGGTCCCCTCCACCAGGAAGCCTACACAACCCACTGAACCAACCTTAGCGACTGGGGACAGACATCAAAAACAACGGGAACTATGAACGTGCAGCCTGCACAAAGGAGAACACAAACACAGTAAGATAAGCAAAATGGGAAGACAGAAAAACACACAGCAGATGAAGGAGCAAGATAAAAACCCACCAGACCAAACAAATGAAGAGGAAATAGGCAGTCTACCTGAAAAGGAATTCAGAATAATGATAGTAAATATGATCCAAAATCTTGGAAATAGAATAGATAAAATGCAAGGAACATTTAACAAGGACCTAGAAGAACTAAAGATGAAACAAACAATGATGAACAACACAATAAATGAAATGAAAAATACTCTAGATGGGATCAATAGCAGAATAACTGAGGCAGAAGAAAGGGTAAGTGACCTGGAAGATAAAATAGTGGAAATAAGTACTGCAGAGCAGAATAAAGAAAAAAGAATGAAAAGAACTGAGGACACTCTCAGAGACCTCTGGGACAACATTAAACGCACCAACATTCGAATTATAGGGGTTCCAGAGGAAGAAGAGAAAAAGAAAGGGACTGAGAAAATATTTGAAGAGATTACAGTTGAAAACTTCCCTCATATGGGAAAGGAAATAGTCAATCAAGTCCAGGAAGCACAGAGTGTCCCATACAGGATAAATCCAAGGAGAAATACGCCAAGACACATATTAATCAAACTGTCAAAAATTAAATACAAAGAAAGCATATTAGAAGCAGCAAGGGAAAAACAACAAATAACACACAAGGGAATCCCCATAAGGTTAACAGCTGATCTCTCAGCAGAAACTCTGCAAGCCAGAAGGGAGTGGCAGGACACACTGAAAGTGATGAAGGAGAAAAACCTGCAACCAAGATTAATCTACCCAGCAAGGATCTCATTCAGATTTGATGGAGAAATTAAAACATTTACAGACAAGCAAAAGCTGAGAGAGTTCAGCACCACCAAACCAGCTTTACAACAAATGCTAAAGGAACTTCTCTAGGCAAGAAACACAAGAGAAGGAAAAGACCTACAATAACAAACTCAAAACAATTTAGAAAATGGGAATAGGAACATACATATCGATAATTACCTTAAATGTAAATGGACTAAATGCTCCCACCAAAAGACACAGAATGGCTGAATGGATACAAAAACAAGACCCATATATATGCTGTCTACAAGAGACCCACTTCAGACCTAGAGACACATACAGACTGAAAGTAAGGGGATGGAAAAAGATATTCCGTGCAAATGGAAACCAGAAGAAAGCTGGAGTAGCAATTCTCATATCAGACAAAATAGACTTTAAAATAAAGACTATTAGAAGAGACAAGGAAGGACACTACATAATGATCAAGGGATCGATCCAAGAAGAAGATATAACAATTGTAAATATTTATGCACCCAACATAGGAGCAACTCAATACATAAGGCAAATACTAACAGCCATAAAAGGGGAAATCAACAGTAACACAATCATAGTAGGGGACTTTAACACCCCACTTTCACCAATGGACAGATCATCCAAAATGAAAATAAATAAGGAAACACAAGCTTTAAATGATACATTAAACAAGATGGACTTAATTGATATTTACATAACACTCCATCCGAAAACAACAGAATACACATTTTTCTCAAGTGCTCATGAAACATTCTCCAGGATAGATCA
Source organism: Leucopleurus acutus (assembly GCF_964270905.1). Lineage (NCBI taxonomy): Eukaryota > Metazoa > Chordata > Mammalia > Artiodactyla > Delphinidae > Leucopleurus > Leucopleurus acutus. The sequence goes on along the minus strand of NC_139150.1, from coordinate 115,867,828 downwards.
TATCTTGGCTCACAAATCAAGTCTTGGCAAATTTAAGAAAACTGAAATTGTATCAAGTATCTTTTCCGACCACAACGCCATAAGACTAGATATCAATTACAGGAAAAGATCTGTAAAAAAATACAAACACATGGAGGCTAAACAATACACTACTTAATAACGAAGTGATCACTGAAGAAATCAAAGAGGAAATAAAAAAATACCTAGAAACAAATGACAATGGAGACACGACGACCCAAAACCTATGGGATGCAGCAAAAGCAGTTCTAAGAGGGAAGTTTATAGCAATACAAGCTCACCTTAAGAAACAGGAAACATCTCGAATAAACAACCTAACCTTGCACCTAAAGCAATTAGAGAAAGAAGAACAAAAAAACCCCAAAGTCAGCAGAAGGAAAGAAATCATAAAATCAGATCAGAAATAAATGAAAAAGAAATGAAGGAAACAATAGCAAAGATCAATAAAACTAAAAGCTGGTTCTTTGAGAAGATAAAATAGATAAATCATTAGCCAGACTCATCAAGAAAAAAAGGGAGAAGACTCAAATCAATAGAATTAGAAATGAAAAAGGAGAAGTAACAACTGACACTGCAGAAATAAAAAACATCATGCGAGATTACTACAAACAACTCTATGCCAATAAAATGGACAACGTGGAAGAAATGGACAAATTCTTAGAAATGCACAACCTGCGAAGACTGAATCAGGAAGAAATTGAAAATATGAACAGACCAATCACAAGCACTGAAATTGAAACTGTGATTAAAAATCTTCCAACAAAGAAAAGCCCAGGACCAGATGGCTTCACAGGTGAATTCTATCAAACATTTAGAGAAGAGCTAACACCTATCCTTCTCAAACTCTTCCAAAATATAGCAGAGAGAGGAACACTCCCAAATTCATTCTACGAGGCCAGCATCACCTTGATACCAAAACCAGACAAGGATGTCACAAAGAAAGAAAATTACAGGCCAATATCACTGATGAACATAGATGCAAAAATCCTCAACAAAATACTAGCAAACAGAATCCAACAGCACATTAAAAGGATCATACACCATGATCAAGTGGGGTTTATTCCAGGAATGCAAGGATTCTTCAATATACGCAAATGTATCAATGTGATAAACCATATTAAAAAATTGAAGGAGAAAAACCATATGATCATCTCAATAGATGCAGAGAAAGCTTTTGACAAAATTCAACAGCCATTTATGATAAAAACCCTGAAGAAAGTAGGCATAGAGGGAACTTTCCTCAACATAATAAAGGCCATATATGACAAAACCACAGCCAACATCATCCTCAATGGTGAAAAACTGAAAGCATTTCCACTAAGATCAGGAAAAGGACAAGGTTGCCCACTCTCACCACTCTTATTCAACATAGTTTTGGAAGTTTTAGCCACAGCAATCACAGAAGAAAAGGAAATAAAAGGAATCCAAATCAGAAAAGAAGAAGTAAAGCTGTCACTGTTTGCAGATGACATGATACTACACATAGAGAATCCTAAAGATGCTACCAGAAAACTACTAGAGCTAATAAAGGAATCTGGTAAAGTTGCAGGATACAAAATTAATGCACAGAAATCTCTTGCATTCCTATACACTAATGATGAAAAATCTTAAAGTGAAATCAAGAAAATACTCCCATTTACCACTGCCACAAAAAGAATAAAATATCTAGGAATAAACCTACCTAAGGAGACAAAAGACCTGTATGCAGAATATTATAAGACACTGATGAAAGAAATTAAAAAGGATACGAATAGATGGAGAGATATACCATGTTCTTGGATTGGAAGAATCAACATTGTGAAAATGACTCTACTACCCAAAGCAATCTACAGCTTCAATGCAATCCCTATCAAACTACCACTGGCATTTTTCACAGAACTAGAACAAAAAATTTCACAATTTGTATGGAAACACAAAAGACCCCGAATAGCCAAAGCAATCTTGAGAACGAAAGAAGGAACTGGAGGAATCAGGCTCCCTGACTTCAGACAAAGCTACAGTCATCAAGACAGTATGGTACTGGCACAAAAACAGAAAGATAGATCAGTGGAACAGGATAGAAAGCCCAGAAATAAACCCAGGCACATATGGTCACCTTATCTTTGATAAAGGAGGCAGGAATGTACAGTGGAGAAAGGACAGCCTCTTCAATAAGTGGTGCTGGGAAAACTGGACAGCTACATGTACAAGTATGAGATTAGATCACTCCCTAACACCATACACAAAAATAAGCTCAAAATGGATTAAAGACCTAAATGTAAGGCCAGAAACTATCAAACTCTTAGAGGAAAACATAGGCAGAACACTCTATGACATAAATCACAGCAAGATCCTTTTTGACCCACCTCCTAGAGAAATGGAAATAAAAACAAAAATAAACAAATGGGACCTAATGAAACTTCAAAGCTTCTGCACAGCAAAGGAAACCATAAACAAGACCAAAAGACAACCCTCAGAATGGGAGAAAATATTTGCAAATGAAGCAACTGACAAAGGATTAATTTACAAGCAGCTCATGCAGCTCAATAACAAATAAACAAACAACCCAATCCAAAAATGGGCAGAAGACCTAAATAGACATTTCTCCAAAGAAGATATACAGACTGCCAACAAACACATGAAAGAATGCTCAACATCATTAATCATTAGAGAAATGCAAATCAAAACTACAATGAGATATCATCTCACACCAGTCAGAATGGCCATCATCGAAAAATCTAGAAACAATAAATGCTGGAGAGGGTGTGGAGAAAAGGGAACACTCCTGCACTGCTGGTGGGAATGTGAATTGGTACCCCACTATGGAGAACAGTATGGAGGTTCCTTAAAAATCCACAAATAGAACTACCATATGACCCAGCAATCCCACTACTGGGCATATACCCTGAGAAAACCATAATTCAAAAAGAGTCATGTACCAAAATGTTCATTGCAGCTGTATTTACAATAGCCCAGAGATGGAAACAACTTAAGTGCCCATCGTCGGATGAATGGATAAAGAAGATGTGGCACATATATACAATGGAATATTACTCAGCCATAAAAAGAAATGAAATTGAGCTATTTGTAATGAGGTGGATAGACCTAGAGTCTGTCATACAGAGTGAAGTAAGTCAGAAAGAGAAAGACAAATACCGTATGCTAACACATATATATGGAATTTAAGGAAAAAAATGTCATGAAGAACCTGGGGTAAGACAGGAATAAAGACACAGATCTACTGGAGAATGGACTTGAGGATATGGGGAGGGGGAAGGGTGAGCTGTGACAAAGCGAGAGAGAGGCATGGACATATATATACACTACCAAACGTAAGGTGGATAGCTAGTGGGAAGCAGCTGCATGACACAGGGATATCAGCTCGGTGTTTTGTGACGGCCTGGAGGGGTGGGATAGGGAGGGTGGGAGGGAGGAAGATGCAAGAGGGAAGAGATATGGGAACATATGTATATGTATAACTGATTCACTTTGTTATAAAGCAGAAACTAACACACCACTGTAAAGCAATTATACCCCAATAAAGATGTTTAAAATAAATAAATAAAAATAAAATTAAATATATTTGATAGTCCAAAAAAACCACATGGCTACGATAAGAGTTTGGGACAGCATCATCACTCTTCTAGATATCTGAAAATCATATGTTCTCTAATGTGTTTAAGGCCCACATCATCTTTTACCTGGATATTAGCAAAGTCTCACATTTACTCCATTAGGTTCACCATCGTCTACTGATTGGAACCTGAAAAATTCCATGGTCTGTACTGTGGTGAGTGACACCATGATAACTTATCTGGACAGTTACAAAATACTGTGAAGTCTACTTGGTTAAAGCCCACATTCTTTCCTTGTCATATTAAATCCCATGGTTACTACTGTGGTAAATTTCAACTTCATTTCTTTACTGGAACCTGCAAAAAATCATGGTGACAATCTCAGAGATATATCATCTCTTACCAGAACACCTGAAAAACCCATGGTCATTGCCATGATTTAAGTCACCATCATTACTTAATGGATACTGAAGGGTAGCAGAGTATGCAACCACAAAATAGGCTTCCTTGGCACAAGGATTATTTTGAGCTTGTTATTTTGAGAAACTGAAGACATAGAAGCTCTAAAAGCAGGGTAGAAGTTACCCTTTTGTAAGGGAAATTTACATTAGAAAGGGGGCTTGCACCAGAAAGAGAGCTATTACTGGAGATCACTTTTTCACCTGAGAGACTTACCTTCATGGCAGGGCAAACTTTGTTTACCATCTATTTCTTCTTCTCGGCTTCCTGTAAATTGCCTTCCTCCCCTTGGAAACCCCAGACCCCTGTCTCTTCCCTTAGCTCAGGATGGTATGTATATAAGCCTCAGTTGCCTGGCTGCCTTTTCATATATCTTTGTGGGGCTCCCATATGTACGTATGTGCATATGTAATTAAAATCATTTGTTTTTCCCCTGTTAATCTGTCTTTTATTACAGGAGGGTTTCAGCCAAGAACCTAGAACACTAGAGGGAAAATGTGTTTTCTTCCCCTACAATACCTTCATAGTCCCATATTCACTCTAGGTTTACCATCAGTTCTTGACTAGATACTTGCAAAGTACCTTGGTTACCATACCGGTTTACGACACATCATCTTTACCTGGATAAATACAGAAGCCTGTAGTCTTTATTAGGTTTAGAAAAACATATCTTACACAGAGACCTACCAATTATCCAGATAAATGTCATTGTTAGGGACACATCATCTCTAACCTGGGTAACTATAAAGTATCTTGGTACTACCATTGTCAGTTATACATCATGTCTTACCTAGACACCTTCAACCCATGGTCGTCACATTTTTAGGGACACCAGCATCTCTAACCTGAATACTTACAAAATCCCTTGCTCAGTACTGGTGTTAGGATCACTAACATGTCTTGACTGCATATACCTGCAAAATCCCATCATCAATTTCATGGTTAAGGACACCATCATCTCTTCACTAAACCCCTGAAAAATCCCATGGTTGCTTTTGTGGTTAGGTTCACCATCATACCGGGACTACCATAAAACACCATGTTCACTAATGTGGTAAGGGACACGATCAGCTTCTACCTGCCTACCTGAGAAATCCCGATTTCAGTACTGTATTGATAGTTAAGGCCACTATTCTATCTTAACTGGATATCTACAAAATACCATGGTCACTCCCATGGTTACATCGATCATAATTTTGTAGGAACATGTTCCTAGGTAGGAACATCCTCATTTCCTACCTCGCTATTTACAAAGTCCCATGGATATAAACATAGTCAGGGTCTCTGCCGTCTTTTTACTCTCCATCTACAAAATCCCATGGCACTAACATAGTTAAGGATACCATCATTTCTTCCCAGGATTCCTTCAAAATACTGTGGTCACTACATTGGTGACAGCCACTGTCATCTCTTACCTGAACAACTGCCAAGTCCTATGGTCACTGAATCTCTTGACTAGACATTCAAGGCTCTTCATGTCTGACTCTGCCTGCCTCACCAGCCTCAGCCCGTCATCCCCTCTCATCCTTTATGTGAACGTTCTAAACCGTTGAATTTCCCTGGTTACGGGCAGTAGAATTCTCAAGCCAGCCCTTACCATCTAACAGGAGCTGATAATTGCCATCTCTTGGCAACTCAGTGTTCAGCAGCCTTGAAATAGGCCATGGTGGAGTATTTACACCACAGAAACTGGCAAATGCTACACATCAGGCCCTTTCTTCCAGGTATTTACCAGGATGTACTGATGAATAAAGTAATAAATGAACAGACGGAGGCACTACTTAACATGACAACTCAATCTTGCTTTCTCATGAATCTGATGTGACTTTTGTAGATGAAGGAATGTGTCAGTTTATTCTACATATGCCTCAAAATTTATTATTTTTCCAAATTTGTATACTTAATGAAAAAAATGGATAAACACTTACATTACAAATTACTTAGTTTATACTAATGTTGAACTCAGTTTATACAACATTAATGTATATTAATGTTGATCAGGGACTTACTGGATCTCAGTATGTCCAAAGTTGACAAATTTGCAAAAAACCCCAATAGTTAAATATTATTACACCTAACCAAAAAATTATATATATATAATATATATATATATATATAATTTAATATATGTATCACCCCATTTACCAGAGCAAATCTTTTATCTCCCTTACCACTAAATTTCTTATTGGGCTTTTCATGACAATCTAGATTTCTATCAGTAACCATATTTGAATTTCATAAAGTTCTTAGTCACCTTTCCTTCGAAAATCAAGTGAAATGTCAAGAGAGAGAAGTAGCAATCCACACCCCCTCGTTTTAGGTCCACAGTGTGGGAACCAATTTTATGGTGATTCTTGGGGGAAAAAAGCTCCACGTGATGGCTGCAATTTTGATGGCTGTGTCCTTCAGATTGCCCAAAGGCTAAAAGAAGCAGAATGCAATTAGTAAAGGCTCCACTTCTCATGTTGAGGTTGGTTTCAGCTTCAAACTTCTTTATTTCTCCTTGCACCCTCACTTTTCTGCAACCCTTCCTGATAACAGAAAACTGATAAGTTAAATGGACCACAGAGATGATAAACACTAAGTAAAACTGATAGACCGGGGCTTCCCTGGTGGCGCAGTGGTTGAGGGTCTGCCTGCCGATGCAGGGGACACGGGTTCATGCCCCAGTCCGGGAGGATCCCACATGCCGCGGAGTGGCCGCTGAGCCTGCGCGTCCGGAGCCTGTGCTCCGCAACGGGAGTGGCCACAACAGTGAGAGGCCCGCTTACACCAAAAAAGGAAAAAAAAAAAAAAAACCTGATGGACCACCAGGCAATTTTCCTTTAATAAAGAAAACCTTCTATTTCTTAATGATTATTCTTAGCTACTAGCCATTTCTACTCACCAAGATCAGCCATCACCCGTGAGAAACGATACTGGTGACAAATTAATGCAGCAACCGGGGCACAAAGGGTCCCTGAGACCACCTTTCTGTCTACTAAACCTACATCCCACCTAATTCACTCTTTCCTTTTTCAAAGTGAAAAAGATGACCTTCTTTGCTAGTACTGTAATGATCTTGTTACATGCACTGGTTGAATTCATATGGAATTATTTCCTGCCTTGTAGGAAATTAAATGTGCTTTAAAATTATAATGTGCTACCAACTGGGTTTTTATGTTCAAAACTCCTGGGGTCAGATTCATGTGGGGCTCTCCCTTTATATTTTGACACTAGGAGAGAAAACGCTTTACAGTCAGATCTATTACCAGTATGAAAGAGCAACTGAAGAGCTTGCCTCTCTGTGTTTATCAGCATCTACTGGGCAACAAGAGACAGCTGGGCCCTGCTGTAGGCAGAACAGAGGGCAAAGTCTGGCATTTGGGCTTCCATCTATGGCACTTCCTGACTCAGCAAGGACCCTTGTCTTTGCAGCCTTGCACCCTCTCAGGCCACGACTGAGATGACTTCCAAAGTGAATTCTGTATTTTATATATCTCATGTCTTGACTATTATCTCTGAATACAATCACAATACTATATAGCTGTTATTATACACATGATATATATTATATCATACATATTAGTATAAATCCTAATAATAACTTCATTTTATGTAAGCTTGGAAATCCAGGGGTTGATACTAAAATTACTATTACTAAAATTACTATTTTGGTTTTTAAGGCGCTAAGAACAATGATGACATGTATGGGGGGATTCCCCACACCAGCTGGGTGTCCCACAAATTTAATTCAATTCTGACCCTAACTACCAGGAGAGAGCATCAGATCCCACAGGTTAGGGATTCAGTCTCACAACACTGTTCCCCACCACCACTTCACATGCCAACTGCAAGTCCAGACTGTTCTCTGTACTTCTGACAGAAGTACTTCTCTGTACTTCTGGCCTATAAATCAGAGGTTCCCACAACCCCCTCCTCGTGTTTGATTAATTTGCTGGAATGGCTCACAGAACTCAGGAAAACATTTTACTCATTAGACCACTGGATTATTATAAAAGAAGGTACCTCAGGAACAACCAAATTGGATGAGAGGCAGAGGGCAAGGTATGGAGAAGTGGCACAGAACTCCAAAGCCCTCTCCGAGCGCCCCACTCTCCCAGCACCTCTACATGTTCACCAACCCAGAAGCCCCCAAATCCCATCCTTCTGGGTTTCTACAGAGGCTTCATTATACAAGCATAATTGACTGACTCACTGGCCACTGGTGATTGATTCACCCTCCAGCCCCTCTCCCCTCTCCCTTCCCTGGAAATCAGGGGGTGGGACTGAAAGTTCCAACCCCCTCATCAAGGTTGGTTCCCCTGGCAACCAGCCCCCCTCCTTAGGAGCTTTCCAAAAGTCACCTCAAGAACACAAACCCGGTAGTAGTGGAAAGGCCTTGTTTTGAATAACAAGACACCCATTTCACCTTTATGGCTCTGAAGGGATTTCAGGAACTGAGGACAGGAGACCAGATATTATAACAAAAGACACTCTCACTTACTCTTTTCACTCAGGAAATTCCAAGGGTTTGGGGAAGCTGTGAGCCAGAAACCATGAACGAAGAGGTTGCCACTTCTAAGCATACTATTTATCTTAAAAATGAAACTCTATTTATGAATTCTGATTACTTAACTTCATTATCCTTTCCCTCTTTTTAAGCAAACACCAAACAATGAGATGTTCTAGGCCCAGTAAAAAATATCAACATCACTGTACATGGATTTGTATATCATTTAACAGATATTTATAAAACCCAGCATTGTTCGTGTCAAATGACAAAACTAAATTTAGTAATGAATCTGATGCCCTTTATTCAAGGGAAAGCAATCCATGGAGTAGGGGTACAGTGCCTCACAAGCAGCAGACTGCTCTTCTTGAGGGATTATGGGCAAGAGAGAGTTTTAGAGGATATTGGAAGAGGCAACGTGCAAACAGCACACAGTTGGCTAGGAGGCTGTGGATCTCCTTACAAGACGGGCAATCCTATTGTTACCGAATCCAAGCTCGCTCCGCTCACCACACGACAGGTCAATGAATCGGACACGAGGTGTGATTCAAGGAAGACGGCTGACCGAGAAGACGGCAGACTAGAGTCTCCGAGAAACCCTCCTATCGGGGTCTCGATGCGGGTTTCCTTTATGAAATCAGAGAGGGAGAGGCAGTGAGGAAGTAAAGTAAAAGGGCCATCAGTCTTGCAAAACATCTCCTGGAATGGCAAGCCTCAGAGGGGATCTGTTAGTTTCTCGTAGTCATTCACAGGCCGCAGGGTCAGATTATCTCCCTGAGAGCTGAACAGCGGAGGGGCAGGGTTCCCTGAGGCAGGCCATTATGTATGATTATAATAACAAAAGCAACGAAAAGCAAGGGCTAAAGTCAAAGAAACAGATCCAACATGGAGTCCCATTTAGCTCTTCCCTGTTACACTATTTTTTAGGGTAAGGTGAGCGACCTAAAGCTGAGTTGGAGGGCTGTGACTGGTGTGTGTTAGGTTCCCTTGAGAGGTATTTCTCCTAAGTGCAGGCTGACTTAGGGTTAGAATTGTGATGTGGGCCGTGCCGCTGGCGTGGCCTCCATTTTGTGGGTGCCGATATACGCATTGACCTTACCATTAGATGTAACAGAAAGTCAAAGATGGTAGTATTTCTTTTTTGTTGTAGAAGTTCGGTGTTTGGCGCTATTCAAGAGGACAAACGTACTCTTGTCTGTTTGTTTTTCGGTATGCGGGCCTCTCACTGTTGTGGCCTCTCCCGCCATTACGGAGCACAGGTTCTGGACGCACAGGCTCAGCGGCCATGGCTCAGGGGCCCAGCCGCTCCGCGGCATGGGGGATCCTCCCAGACCGGGGCACGAACCCGTGTCCCCTGCATCGGCAGGCGGACTCTCAACCACTGCGCCACCAGGGAAGCCCTAGACTACCAATTTTAAGATGCAACATCTTTAATACTAACTTTCTGAAGAGAAAGAATATTGTCACCTTATACCAAAATGTACCCTGATATATAATAAAGGAAGAAAAATGTGTATCTTGGAATTGAGGAAATATGTAAATTCAAAAGGAGAAAAATCCGTATGTATAAAGACATTTACAGCAGTTATTAATAATTTTTTTAAAAAACAGCATTTGCATCCAATAAATAAATGATTAAATAAAGTATATATATATATTATATATAAATACAATGGAATGTAACATGGTTATCAAAAATTTATGATAAAAGTGAAAATCAAGGGAAGTGTTTCTAAAATAATGTTACATAACGCATAAAATTTTTAAATGTTTAATATATATATAGTTTGATGAACTTAGAAGCAATATATCCATATGGATAAAAGTTTGAAAGAACTCCAAACAAATGCAAATCATTATGTTGTTGAGATACTGGAATTATGTACATTTTTAAAATGTCCTTCATATATTTTAAAAACACTTTAATCACAAATAAAGGTTTTACAAACATTCCCATCTTAAGTCATTCTCTTCCCTGTTTTTCCTTGGGTCCAGTTTTCTCCCCTCCTTGGCAGAGTGGGTAATTTAGATATTTAGCTGGGCAGCCAGGAAGAAGCCATGTTGTGATTTTTGGTAATGACATGTAATGTGTTTACACAACCACTTCCATTTTGTTTCATGAGTAAAGAGTATAATTATGTAGACACCGAGGGCCAGAGCCAATCAAGCAATCACTGGTCTGTACCCAAGAATCCTGCCCTCACTTTCCAGGAAGGGGAGGGGCCGGTGAGAATGCAGCACCCTGGTCACTGGTAACAAACCTCAGCACCTCTGCTGGTATTTCTCTTTCCTCACCTGGTGCTGCACCTTGGCCAGAATTCTAATCTCCGTCTAAAAATTAATTGGAATTTCCTGTTTAGAATAACAAGAGCCCTGAAGAATTTATGTCTTCTCACATGAGAGCATGGAATAAATCTATATGGGTACATCCATCAGTGAGTTTACATATGTGATCTGCCTATGAAAACTCAAACTATGAACATCCAAGACTTAAGCAGGCACGTATCTATGTTTTAGGGCCAAGAGGCCCCTCTCATTTTCTCTACTCTTTCCGTCTCTTGCTCCATAAGCCCACCCAAACTGGCTTTGACTCCAACCACCGCATGGAAATGTCTCTCGCCAGAATATTAATAACATCCTGATTCTACATTTAAAAAAACACTATTTTTAAACATTTTATTTTGAAATGATTTCAAGTGTACAGAAGATGTGCAAAAATAACACAAAGCTCCAGTACACCCTTTACCCAGCTTCCCCAGTTAACGTTTAACTACACTTGCTTTCTCTCTCTCCCTCTTGTGTGTGTATACAGTCGTTTCCCCAGTGACCCTTCAGTATTTCCTAAGAACAATGCCATTCTGTAACGTAACCACAGTGCAATTCTTAAATTTAGAAAATTTAATGGTGATACACAGTACTATTATCTAGTAGGTACTTCTAATTCAAACTTTCCTAAGTCTCAATAATTTTTCAACTGAACCAAATTATTCTTACCAATAGATTTTTTAAAACAAACAAAACGGGTTAAAATTTGAACTTTTAAAAACATTTGCAGTGCTTTTAGACCATATTTACAACAATTACACTGACTTCCCAATTTAATTGACTTTTACACTCACCATCAGGACTTCTACCATGCAGTTTTACTTCAAAAGTCTTCATTTTGATTAACCTTTCAGTCATTTACAGTACACACGTGAGTGAATTTTTTCAGAGAGGGTTGAAATCTTCAGAGCCCGTATATAAGTGAGATTTCTGTGGCTTTCACCCATGACTTGACATACTATTATTGAGTCACAAACAGCCTCCCCCTTCAAAATATTACATATGTTGTCTTGTGTATGCTGTTACTCTGACACGCAGAAGCCAGATTTTGTACTTTGTGGATAATCTTTTTTCTAAAAAACGATGACATTCTTCATCTTTGAAATTTAAAACGTTAGCTCTTCACATCTAGGTACTGAACAATTTTCGTCGATTTTGTGTTGACTGTGGTAGGGACTTCTCATCTGAAGATGAAACATTTTTCTTCGGCTCAAGAAAACTATTCTCTTCTCCAAATATTGCTTTTCTTCCATTGGTTCTCGAATTTTCTTTTAGACACTGGATCTCTAGTCTCTGGGTCTCTTATCTGTTTTTCTTAGGTTGCTACCTAAGATAGGTCTTAAGATAAATGTGTTTATATTTTGAATTTGAATCTTCCAAACAGTTCATCTCCTGGTCAAAGCTGGAGCGCCCCATTAGCAGTCAATGAGAACAGCAGCTATCTTTCCCTCCCTTCGTGTGCAAGTCACAGCAGGTGGTAAAGTTTTTGAGGTTCTTTATTTTGTAAAACTGGGTGCTGGGCGGGGAGGTGGGGGTGCTAACCAAATTTCTTTGAAAAAGGAACTTTTGGTTGCTTTTTTTTTCGCAGTACACGGGCCTCTCACTGTTGTGGTCTCTCCCGTTGCGGAGCACAGGCTCCGGACGCGCAGGCTCAGCGGCCATGGCTCAAGGGCCCAGCCGCTCCGCGGCATGTGGGATCCCCCCCAGACTGAGGCACGGACCTATGTCCCCTGCATCGGCAAGCGGACTCTCAACCACTGCGCCACCAGGGAAGCCCTTTTGGTTGCTTTTAACAGATGTGTCCACCAGCAGTCCACTCTCAGCCACATCTCCGTAGGTCAAACGGATGGGTTCGCGCAGTCGCACAGGGAGAAGATCACGCAGGTCGCGCGCGTAAGCTGCGGACTCTAGTCGTGCAGTGCCCGGATGTCTCACGTATAGTTGAGGCGCGCGCAGGCGCTGGAAGTGGTGAGAGGACGGGGTGCGGGGACGTGACCCAAGTCTGAAATCTCCAGAGCCCATCAGTTACTACCCAGCTGTAGCAGCTACACCTCAGTAATGTTTTTGTTTTTGTTTTTTGCGGTACGCGGGCCTCTCACTGTTGTGGCCTCTCTCGTTGCGGAGCACAGGCTCTGGACGCACAGGCTTAGCGGCCATGGCTCACGGGTCCAGCCGCTCCGCGGCATGTGGGATCCTCCCGGACCAGGGCACGAACCTGTGTCCCCTGCATCGGCAGGCGGACTCTCAACCACTGTGCCACCAGGTAAGCCCCCAGTAATGTTTTTTAATAGCAGTTCCCCTCTCTCCCAATCCAAGACCCTATCCAGGATCACACATTGCATTTTATTGTCATATCTCTTTAGTTACCTTTAATCTGGAAGAGTTCCTTACCTTTCTTGGTCATTTGTGGCACTGACATGGTTGAAGAACACAGGGCAGTTGTTTGTAACATAATGGGGGTTGTGTGATATTTTCTCATGATTAGGATCAGGTTATGGATTTCTGGCAGAAGAATTTCTTAAGTGATGCGGCATCCTTATCAGTGTATTGTATCGGGAGACATTTTGGTGTTGACTCATCATTAGGTTAAGGTGGTGACTTCCTGGTTTCTCCACTGTAAAAAAAAAAGTATCTTTTTCACATTTGCAATTAATATGAACTATTAATAAGGAGACACTTTGAGACTGTAAACTACAGTGTACTTTTAGTATTTGTGCCACCTAGACACTCCACAGTTACTTTTATCACAAATCCACGACCAACCTCTTTAGCTTCACCTCTGCTTTGCTCTCCTTTATAAATTTAGCTTTTAGCTTTTGGTATCATTGTCCACCTAGATACCACAGCTGGAAACCTCAGGCATCTTTAACTTCTTCTCCCTTACACCCAAACAGCTAACAAATAAAATACTGATTTCTGTCTCAAACCTCTCCCAAATCAAGTGCCTCCTCTACTTCAATATTTCAACAGCCTCCTAATTGGCCTCTGTGCTTCCAGGGTTATCTCTGTTCTAGGCCATCCTCCGTGCTATGCCTAGAATTATTTCCCCTAAACCTAACACGATCAGGTCACTCACTGCTCTGCTTAAAATCTATCATCTAGGGCTTCCCTGGTGGCGCAGTGGTTGAGAATCTGCCTGCTAATGCAGGGGACACGGGTTTGAGCCCTGGTCTGGGAGGATCCCACATGCCACAGAGGAACTAGGCCCATGAGCCACAGCTGCTGAGCCTGCGCGTCTGGAGCCTGTGCTCCGCATCAAGAGAGGCCACAATAGTGAGTGGCCCCCGCTTGCCACAACTAGAGAAAGCCCTTGCACAGAAACGAAAACCCAACACAGCAAAAACAAATAAATAAACTCCTACCCCCAACATCTTAAAAAAAAATCTATCATCTATGATTATCTATTTGTTGGCCACCCTCTTACACAGAAAATAAATGTTCAAGATTTATAGACTATCATCCAAGGCCCTATAACTTGGCCCCCAGTCTGCCTCTCCAGCCTCCTATTCTGGTACTCCCCAGTTTCCCCCTAAAGTCTAGCCCAAATGAACTCATCATTCCCCAGATACTTCAGGTTCATTAAGAATCTTATGACTTGGTCCCTGTTCTCTCAGCTTGAGATGCCCTTCCTTGGTTTACTCCTATCACACTCTCACTCCTCCTTTCTAGACCTCTATCAGATATAATCTTGTATGTGAAGATTCTCCTGTATCTTTCCTCATGAGAATTAGTCCCCCTCTGCCCAGACCCATACGCTCCTCAGTTATCAAGACTGTTTCACATTCAGTCTTGTGCCCCAAGCACCTAGACAATTCATAGTCACTATTTAATAAATGTCTGAGTGAGTAAACAAAAGAAGAGTGAAGCAGACAGCAAGCCTAAACACTTATCTGAAGGAATGTGACACTGAATATAAAGCTTTGCATATAACTTGTGAAAGTTAGATATATTTGTGTCCCAGAAACAATAAGGTACTATAGCAAGCCTCAACTGCATGACAGTTTCCATTTCCACATGTACTGAGGTATGCTGAGAAAATTTCGAGCAGAGCCCAGATTGTATCCTAGTTGTAAAATAGAAATACTGTCATTGCAACTGACTGCGTCATGTCTTGGGGGCCTGAGAAAGTTACAATTCCAAAATTGCTTAATACTCTGCGTTTAGTTATTAGAATAACCTCTGCCGTTCCTAAAACATTAATTAGAATAATGCATTTCAGTTGAGGGGGTCTTTTTTTTTTTAACCTTCCGTGTTCACGAAAAAGGAAGGATGTTATCATTAACAAAGTTCTTATCAGAGATTTATTTCTACAAGCATTTTTCAGGTGACATTAACATGCCAGTGTGGAGTATTTTCTACATAGTAAACAATGAAAATATAATACTCTTATTGGGGGAACATAGCAATTTAGTTTTAAAAGTACAGTATAAATCTTTATGAGTTAAGGTAAAACTATGCTATAACATGTAAGTCCAAAGCCTCAGGGGCTTAAAAAAATAGAGATTTCTTTCTTTCTCATGTAAGGTCCAAGAAAGGTATTCCTGATAGGTGGGCGACATTTCTGCAAGTGGGAATGCTGGTACCCAGGCTGTATGCATCACGTGGCTCTGCTGTTTTCAACATATGGCCTCCAAGGTCATGAGACAGTAGGAAAGAGTATGGAGGATGGTGCTTAGAGAGTTTTAATGGGCCAGGCCTGGAATTCACCTGCATTACTTCTGTCTGCATTTCATTGGCCGGGATGCAGTCACATGGCCACACCTAACTGCAAGGGCAGCTGGGAAATGTGGGTGCCCAGGAGGAAGAGGAGAGGCGTTTGTTCAACAGCTAGCTAGTCTATGCCAAGAAGGTCTGGTCTTCTGTGTGTAGCTTAATCAATTCCTGAAGGCCTAGTCAGTGAAAAGCTACAGTCATAATTATGAACCCACACTGCAAGACTTAACTGTCAAAAGAAAAACCTTGGGCTTCCCTGGTGGTGCAGTGGTTGAGAGTCCGCCTGCCGATGCAGGGGACGCGGGTTCGTGCCCTGGTCTGGGAAGATCCCACATGCCGCGGAGCAGCTGGGCCGGTGAGCCATGGCCGCTGGGCCTGCGCATCCGGAGCCTGTGCTCCGTAGTGGGAGAGGCCACAACAGTGAGAGGCCCACGTACCGCAAAAAAAAAAAAAAAAAAAAAAAGAAAAACCTTATTGAATTCATGCATGGCACTTACTAAAGCATGAAACCAAGGGATGAAAACAGAATGATTTTTTAAAGTTCATCCTGAATTGGATAAAAATTAAATTAAATATAAACATACTTGTTTATTGAGACTTGCAGCTAACTCAAATTTTGCTGTCACTGTAACACAGAGAGCTGCCACTTTAACTCATGCCTCAAAAGCCTGCAGGGTTGATCTGTACCTTGGGTACTAAGAAATGCTATGGCATAAATAAATGTTGCCACTTAATGCTTGACAAAGGCAGCCTGCCCAAAGAAAGTCACTCAGGTGGAGGCAAAAAATGCGATTGTGACTGAATGACTCAGCTTGTGTGGTGGTGAATCACAACCCCAAGGAAAGAAGGGCCTGTGTCGGAGCGGAGTTGTGTGATTAAGCTAAGAAGTAGCTGGCTAGCCCTGGAACAATCTGAAGGCTTTTTGGGTAAACGTAGAGCCAGCGTTCTGAGGAAAAAAAGAAGGGTCTAGAAAAGCAGGCCTTATATAGCGGTAGCCAAATGGAGTGAGAAAAGGTGGAACAGAACTGGGTCTTTTTTGCCTGTGTGTCATACGGAACATATCCATTGAATTTCTAAAGCTGCAACCACCTCTCTGTTTATGATGAATGAAGTCAGGAAATCTCATGGGCTGTACATTAATGAGAGGAAGCATTTGGAAAGTCATTTTATTTCCTCTTCTAGTGTCATCTCCAGATGCCTTTGTGTGAGGCAAGTTAATACGGCAGCCTTGCCGGGAAAAGGGAGCCATAATACCAGCGGCCATTACTGAGCAGACAGCATGGACCAGGGACTCTACTAGGTAATACCCCCTTTCTCCACTGCAGATGATGATTGTTTTTGAAGGGAACTTGCTAATTTTACTTATTTTTGTATTTTTTTCTGTTGTGCTAAATGAATAAGATACATTGAACCCCATTAAAAAATAGCAATTTTGAAGGGAAAGTCCCCTTCCTTCTCTGAAAGTGATGGGAGGTGATTTGAAAAAGATTTGGATTAAGCAGTTTTTGCTATTCCCTGGACTTATATTCTAAAGAATTCAGTAGTGACAAACACATTTTGAAGAAAGTTACTTCCCAGGCTCTATGTATTTATTGATTTTGTACTAGGCACTGAGTTTATAAGAGTAATTGCATGGTCATTGCTTGCCTGGAGTCTTCATTAGGGGGAGGAAAAAAAGTGGTCCTTTTTTTGGAATCACTAGGGGAGTTTTTAAAAATGCTGATGCCTGTGTCTCATCTTTAGAGATTCTGATGTAATGAACTCAGGATGTACAGCCAAGGCTGAGACCCCTTGCAGATGGACACGAGCAAAGTGTCTGGAGCACAGGGCAGCAGGATTCATTGGCTGGGGGGTGATAGGACGTGACAGCTTTGAGCTAAGATGTGAAGGATGAATAGGAGTTTCCCAGGCACACAAATCAGGTAAGTTATTTTGAGAAATGTTACGTGTGAAGGTCCAAAGAGAGGAGAGAGCGTGACATTTTGAGGGTGTTGCTCTTAATGAGTATTGCTGGCAGGTAACATGTGATGGGGAAGGGTCGAGGGCGATGAGTCAGAAGGCAAATCACAGAGACTTCCCTGGTGGTCCAGCGGCTAAGACTCCTGACTCCCAATGCAGGGGGCCCGGGTTCGATCCCTGGTCAGGGAACTAGATCCCACATGCCACAACAAAGGTCCCACGTGCTGCAACTAAGACCCGGCGCAGCCAAATATTTTTTAAAAAAAAAAAAAGTAAGGTAAATCACAGATGCTGTGAGTCCAGGCTAATAAGGTTAAGTTTTTTATTTCATAGGCAGTGGAGAGCTATTCTTCAAAAGCCCTTGAGCAGCAGTGTTTGAGCAAGATGAGATCTGAGAAAATGGGGAGACCATCGCTCGAAATAATCCAATCCCCTGCAGGCTTTTATACCATGTTTCATTGTCAAATGAAGGAGAGAAAGTCCTTTAAAAACTGTGTCTTGTACAGAAATGAAGGACAGTAGAGTGAGTTTGTTTCTGTATGAGTTAAGTTCTTTCAGTTTCAAATGTGCCAATTATATGGGCACAAGTCTCATGAGATCCCAGAGATCTGTGGGATACATGGAGTATAGGCTTAAAATACAACAGGTGGAGGAAGTAGTAGAAAACTTGTCTGTTCTTTGATAAAACTGTTTAAATGCCTACTCTGGAGTCATGAACTTCTCAAGGGAACACTAAAAGGATTTTTAATCCTTAGCCCCAAGGGGGGACCATTTTAAAGGGTTTGAAGGTCATCCTATGCCTTTGCTGGCTGGCTAGGGTAGACATTCAGATCCACAAGTTGTAAGGACCTGACTTTGATGATTACCCCAAAAAACCCATTATAAATGATTCATGTAGCTCCTGCTTCAAATGTAGAGGCAGAAGAATGGAGAACAATTGATGGTTTTGCCTCTAAGGAGGAGTCATGTACTGTCACCGTCTCTTTCACAGACGCAGAAGAATGGAGAATGCATTTAAGGATGGCCTTGCCTCTAAATTGAAGTCATCCATTGTCATGGTCACTCTCAAGCTTAACAGTGAAGAAAATCACCGCCATAGCATTTGCTAAAGAAGGGCAAAGAAAATTATCACACAATTCATCTATCTTCTCTCGGCTGCCATGTGAGGCCCTTTTCCAATCCAGCAAATAGATTTGTTATGTATCATGCAGGCAGTACAGTGAATTTAATCAATCAGAATAAGACTTTTTGCTATCCCTCTAAGGTCTTTAAAAATAATGAATAAATTACTCTTCTGTTGTCTCTCCTTAAGCCGAGAGTTGTAAAATTGAAGTCAGTATAAGAAAAAGAATCACATTTAAATGGGGGTGGGAAGATTAGAACATGAGAGGAAATTTGCCATTGCCTAGAGATCAGTCCTGGTTCACCCTCTGACGTCGCCTTCAGTGACAGGACATGGGCGTGGACTCCTCCAGCACACCAAATGGAATTCTGCATTTGACTGTTTTTCAAAGGCAATTCCTGTCTGCTGGAGACCAGCCTCTCCCATGGGACTATAACTCCATACTCAACTGCACTACAAGCTAGTTCTAAATCTTACGCTTGTTATTTGCCAGAGTTTTCAAATATTTGGAAATACGACATTAACAAACAGGATTTTTCCTCCCTCAAACCTTAAGGTAAACTCTTATTCCTGATCATAAATTTCTTTCAGAATGTTCAGATCCTGGAATAATCCAATTTGTGGGGTGTGTTTGTGTGTGTATTTGAAGGAGGTTGAATCGGTGGAGGAAAATGAACTGGGGCTGGGGATGGGATTATCCACGTGAAATTTTCAATCTCAAGAATGTTCCACAGGGAATAGAGAAGCTCATTGGTGCTCTCTTGAGCAGGGTAGACAGTCTTTCCTAAGCTAGCCGTCAGAATACTTCAGAATTTTCACAAGGCACCTGGGAATCTTCATGCGATGGACGGATGACATAAAAGCCTAACTGGTATACTGAGACACCATCCCGACCTTTCTTTAGCATGGAGGGCATAAATGAGATTTTCCTCCCATGGTTTGACAAACATGTTATCCTTAGAAGATTGTATTCCTTCTGCCTGCCTGCTCCTGTGGGCTTTTATCTCTGAACTTCCTGAAAATATGTCATTTTCATTTGTTTCCAGAAATAAGACCTTTTACTCTTGCTTTTCCAGGATTAAATATCTAATCTATTGGTTAGTTTTGCCAGCAAACAATGAAACAGGAAGCAGGTATTGGGGTCTAGGAAAGATCACATGGTCTGTAAACTAGACCCCCAGATCCTCCTGGTGGCTCTGCAGCCCCAAGTGTGACAGGACGATGGCTCTTATTTATATATTTATACCACACCGTTTAAAACACACACACACACACAAGATGGCTTAGATACAAACACACATAAAACTGGGTTCATGCACCAGCCGTAGAAAACTAAAATTGTGAAAAGGCAGAAAGCCTGATAAGCAAGCCACAAAGGTTAATATAGTTACTGTCAATAAATGGAAAATTTAACGTGGGCAAAAATGTAAGCAAGGCAGTCACATATAACCCTTCTGAGTTTACAGAGTTGGTTTCTCTTAATGCTAAAATCTAAACCCTTTATTCAGGAGACCTTGAACTACACATTACACAATGATTTAAACCAATTTATTAAGAAATCAAGAATGTTAGGGTCAAATGGCTAGTAAGAGCAAATACAGGTCAACAGTTGGAGACTGTTAACCTGGGATTTGCAAATCCCAAGTCTGTGTGGAGAATTCATGGGACCTGTGGGCTTGGATGTAAGAGAACTGTATCCTTACCTTCATCAAGGTAAGTCTTAAATACCTTTTTTTACCTTTTTTTAATTATTATTTTTTAACTTAATTTTTTAATATACCAGGTTCTTATTATCTATTTTATACATATTCGTGTATCCATGTCAATCCCAATCTCCCAATTCATCCCACCACCACCCCCCCACCCACTTTCCACCCTTGGTGTCCATACAATTGTTCTCTACATCTGTGTCTGTATTTCTGCCTTGCAAACCGGTTCACCTGTACTATTTTTCTAGATCCCTCATATATGCGTTAATATACGATATTTGTTTTTCTCTTTCTGACTTCACTCTGTATGACAGTCCCTAGGTCCATCCACATCTCTACAAATGACCCAACTTCATTCCTTTTTATGGCTGAGTAATATTCCATTGTATATACATATCACATCCTCTTTTTCCATTCGTCTGTCGATGAGCATTTAGGTTGCTTCCATGACCTGGCTATTGTAAATAGTGCAATGAGAAGATACATGCACCCCTGTGTTCATAGCAGCACTATTTATAATAGCCAAGACATGGAAACAACCTAAATTCTGATCAACAGATGAATGGATAAAGAAGATGTGGTACATATATACAATGGAATACGACTTAGCCATAAAAAAGAATGAAATAATGCCATTTGCAGCAACATGGATGGATCTAGAGATTATTATATTAAGCAAAGTAAGTCAGAAATAGAAAAACAAATACCATATGATATCACTTATAGGTGGAATCTAAAATACAACACAAATGAACAAATCTATGAAACAGAAACAGACTTACAGACATAGAGAACAGACTTGTGGTTGCCAAGGGGGAGAGAAGGTAGGGGAGGCAGGGATTGGGAGTTTGGGGTTAGCAGGTGCAAGCTATGATATATAGGATGGAAAAACAACAGGGTCCTACTGTAGAGCACAGGGAACTATATTCAGTATCCTGTGATAAACCATAATGGAAAAGACTATGAAAAAGAATATATATGTGTATAACTGAATCACTTTGCTGTACAGCAGAAATTAAATGCAACTTCGTAAATCAGTTATACTTCAATAAAATTCTAAAAAGTTAAGTCAAAATAGATTAAAGACCTAAACTTAAGACTTAAAACTATGAAATTCTCAGAAGGAAACAGAGGGAAGAGCTTCAGGACTTCATATTTGACAATGATTTCTTGGACATGACACCAAAAGTACAGCAAACAAAAGCGATAATAATACAAATGGCACTATATCCAACTTAAAAACTTCTGTGCATTAAAGGACATAGTCAACAGAGTGAAAAGGCAATCTATGGAGTGGGAGAAAATATTTGCAAATCATATATCTGATAAGGAATAAACATCTAAAATATATAAAGAACTAGAACTCGATAACAAAAAACTGAAATAACACGATTAAAAATGGTCAAAGGACTTGAATAGACATTTCTCCGAAGAAGACAAATGGTCACCAAGCATAGGAAAAGATACTCCACATCACTAATCATTAGAGAAATGCAAATCAAAAACACAATGAGGTACCACCTCATACCCATTATGATGGCTAATGTAAACAAACAAACCAGAAGATAACAAGTACTGGCAAGGATGTGGAGTAACTGGAACCCTTGTGAACTGGTGATGGGACTGTAAAATGGTGCAGCCACTATGGAAAAGAATGTGACAATTCCTCAAAAAACTAAATATAGGACTACTATATGAGCCAGTAATCTCACTTCTGGGTATATATATTCAAAAGAATTGAAAGCAGCGTCTCAGAGATTGCTTGCTTCTGAGGGAAGCGAACTGCTATATTCTGAGCAGGCCCGTGGGAGACCTGCAGCTTCTGGCCAAAAGTCCACCAGGAGTTGAGGCCTGCCAATAACTACCTGCGTGAGCCTGCAAACCAATCTTCCAGCCCCAGGGAAATCTTCAGATGACTGCAGCCCTGGTCAACAGCTTGACTGCAACCTCAGGCAAGTGTGTGAGGCACCACCCGGCTAAGGTGCTCTTGAATTCCTGATCCACAGAAATGGTGGAATAATAAATGTTTGCTGGTTTAAACTAAGATTTCGGGGAGTTTGTTGTGTAGCAATAGAAAACCAGCAGATAACCCTAACATTCGGAATGGAATTCATGATATTCATACATAACTACAGAGAACATTCAAACATAACTACAGAGAACATTCAAACATAACTACAGAGAACCACCCCTGCTTTTCAGCTGTTTTACATTTATGCGGAAAAGAAGGAGTTCATTGTTTAAAGTGCTTTTTAAACGTACATAAGCATGGCTGTTTCTTATAGTGGTGAGAATGACATACATAGTCAAATATCAGAACTAGAACACACAGAGGATTATATGCAGTCACTTCAGAATGTGACCACTGGTACACGAGGGATCAAAATAATGTATTTTGAATAACTGAAAAATGTTGACCTCATATACCCTAGCGGTATTTTCATTTCATATTCGAGCTATTCAGATGATAGGCTGTGTTCACTGGCATCCCATGCTCCAGATCACAGAACATTGCCTCCCCTCATGATTGGGAAAATTCTGTTCGATATTTCACTGCAATTACGATTTTCAGGAATGACAAGTGCTGAATAATTATGGGAAAATTGCTTTAATACGCTTCCATAAAATTTACATGTTCCCAAGCCTGGCCCTTGTTGAGACTGTAACCCCCATGCTTGAAGATGTGTAGACACATGTTAAAGATCAAAAAAAAATCTAAATATTTTATAAGATTTCTTTGAATACTTTGGCTGCTTTACAGCGTCAGGCAGAGGGAAATGAGAATTCTGTGAATTATCTAGTCAACCAATTTTTTTTTGTTTTATTTGTCCCGAATTGTCATTTTAAAAAACATGGAATGTATGACTCCTCCCTAAGATGAAAGGTTGGAATAGATGCTAGATAATTTTTAAGGTCCATTTTATGTGTCAGAATGTAAGTGTATCTAAGAAGTGACTTGTGGGGCTAAAATGAGGCATCTTAGGGCTAGTCTAGGAGCCCTCTGACCAGCTAGTGTATGGCCTTCTGAGGAGGGGTCAGCTCTCTCTGAGTAGTCAGAATGGAAAGCAGACTGACCCGAAGTAAGATACAAGTTATCCTGATAAGGATGGAATCAACGATAGGAACGTCCTAGACTCTAGGCTCTTTGTTGGGGTTCCACGGCAGGGAGGCTGGTTTTTCTGAGCAAAGATCAAACGGAAGCCTTGGGCAGAACCCTTGGTGTGTGGCCAATCCACGCAGGAGTCACAAAGCAGCAACAGAAGTGTGTGTGTGTGTGTGTGTGTGTGTGTGTGTGTGTGTGTGTGTGTGTGTCTGCACATGCATGGGAGCGCCTTTAGGGGCCACTTTATATAAGCACACAGATCTCAATGAGGGGACAGTAAACCCTGGACAAGTTGGAAGGGATGTTTCCAGGCTCCCTTGTACTGATATGTGGCATGCTTGAGGAATCATAACAGAGAAGTGTCTGTCAAGATGCAACTGAGAAAGGAGGAAACACACCAGTTACTTTAACAGAGATAATTTAATATAGGGACTCGGGGAAAAAGGACTGAGAAGAGAAGGAGGCAAGACTGAGGTAACACAGAGGTAGTCACTGCTACTTGGAAGCAAGGCCCACTCCTAGGCCTGCAGGAACAAATGGAAGAAAGTGACATTATCAGAACCTAAAGTCTATGAGCAGAGGCTTGCAGAGCTGGGACCAAGGCCTCCGGGGAGGCAGCTACCAGTTGGCTGGGGCTAATACCTTTAAAGAGCTGGAGAATAATACTGGAAATTGGAACCAATTGTTACTGGAAGCAACTGCTGCCATGGCAAGGAAGCATGGCTGGGATGACACTGACAGGACCAGCAAGCAAAGGGGAAGAATTCCTGGCCTGGCCTCCACCTAGTACCCCTTCCTGGCAGAGCCCAACAGGGAGACAGACGGCAAACGGGCAGTGACGTTTGCAGAGTTCCAGCCCCAGCATCAGCGCACAGAGTCTAGAAGGGAGGGCTTGAGACAGTACAAAAAAGAGGGGGCTGTGGTCCTAAGTGAACCTAGGAGGAAAGAACAGCAGGATTGGCACTGCTAACAGAGTAGCAGGAAGCCATGGAATAGACATTCATGGGAAAAACAGGTAACCCATGGATTGGACCCCTGGGGGCAGCAGAAGGCACAGGGGCCAAGGGGGTTCAGGCCTCAAGTTTGGGTTTGGACGGGGCTCAATTTCAGCCACTGTTCAGTGAAAAATTTTGTGAGAGAGCAGGGTAAGGCTTCATCCATTTACCTAGGCCATTAAGAAAAAGAAATTGCTGCATTTAGGTTTAGCTCAGAAAATAATTCAGAAAAATTTAACTTGCATACATCCAATGGTGTTGGAATTTAGGTGTTAAAATGCTGTGAAAAATGATTAAGAGTTTCCTGACTTGTCACTAGATGAAATAGGAAGTTTCTGTCTACTTGTATTCTGGATTTGAGGGAACGGGGTTGGGTGAGTAGGAACTAACAGAACCTCTGAAACATGTATTACACCTGTATTTGCATTTGTGTGAGTGTTAGTGTATGGGTCAGGATTAGGCTACGAGTTAGGGTGATGGTTAGGGTTAAGGTTAGGGAACGGGTACAGTTTAGGGTACAGGTTAGGGTACGAAAACAGGTTAGGGTTAGGGTGTCAAGGTACGGGTTAGTGTTATTGTACGGGTTAGGATTAGGGTACGGGTTAGGGAACGGGTACGGTTTAGGGTATAGGTTAGGGTATGACAACGGATTAGGGTTAGGGTACGTGTTAGGGTACAGGTTAATGTTATTGTACAGGTTAGGATTAAGGTACGAGATAGGGTAAGGTTTAGGGTTAGGGTTAGTGTTAGGTTTAGGGAACACGTACGACTTAGGGTACAGGTTAGGGTACGACAACGGGTTAGATTTAGGGTACGTGTTACGGTACGGGTTAGTGTTAGTGTACGGGTTACGATTAGGGTATGGGTTAGGGTAAGGGTTAGATTTAGGGTTAGGGAACGGGTACGGTTTAGGGTACAGGTTAGGCTACGTGTTAGGATAAAGGTTAGGGTTAGAATTAGGGAACAGGTACTGTTTAGGGTACAGGATAGTGTATGACAACGGCTTAGGTTTAGGGTACGTGTTAGGGTACGGGTTAGTGTTAGTGTAGGGGTTAGGCGTAGGGTATGGGTTAGGGTTAGGGAACGGGTACAGTTTAGGGTACAGGTTAGGGTACAACGGGTTTGGGTACGTGTTAGGGCACGGGTTACTGTTAGTCTATGGGTTAGGATTAGGGTACGGGTTAGGGTTACGGTTAGGGTACGACAACGGGTTAGGGTATGTGTTAGGGTACGGTTTAGTGTTAGTGTACGGGTTAGCATTAGGGTACAGGTTAGGGTAAGGGTTAGGATTAGGGTTAGAGTACGGTTTAGGGTACAGGTTAGGGTACGACAACGGGTTAGGGTTAGGGTACGTGTTAGGGTACGAGTTAGGATTAGAGTACGGTTTAGGGTTAGGGTTTGGGTTAGGGTTGGGGAACGGGTACGGTTTAGGGTACAGGTTAGGGTACGACAACGGGTTAGGGTTAGGGTACGGGTTAGGGTACGGGTTAGTGTTAGTGTACGGGTTAGGATTAGGGTACGGGTTAGGGTAAGCGTTAGGGTTAGGGAACGGGTACGGTTTAGGGTACGGTTTAGGGTACGACATCACCTTTTGGGGGTTTATCCGGGAACATTCCTCTCCAGTGTATAACCGAGGAACATCACTAGCCGGAAAGACTGTTTCCCTAGTTACCAGAGTGGGGAAAGCAGAAATGCTGCCGCCCAATGGCCGTTACCGGCAACAGCAGCTTTAAAACCTGTGCTGAGGGTCACTTCATATGCACAAGTACTGGAGGGCTGTAAATGAAACCTGCCCTCAAAATGTCTTCAGGGAGGTAATGGCCAAAATATTTCGAAATGTGGCACATACTTCAAGAAAACCATTTGAGGAAGTAAGCTGTACTCACAGTTTGAAGAAAAATAGAACATGCCTGAAAGCTGAATTTCAAGGGATTATGAGACGCATGCAAATCCAACCACAAAGAGGTATCAGCTCACAGCAGTCAGAATAAACATCAGCAGAAAAACTACAAACAATAAATACTGAAGGGGTTGTGGAGAAGTGCATACCCCCAACTTTAGGTGGGACGTAAGCTGGTAAGAGCAACTAATAAGAACAGAATGGAGGTGCCTTTACAAGGTAAACATTTGGCTACCATATGACCCAGCAGGCCCACACCTGGGCCTATAACCGAAGAAGACACAACTGGAAAGACACAGTCAGGCAAATGTGCATTGCAGCAGTATTACAACAGCCAAGACAGGAAGGCAACCGAAAAGTCCATCAACAGATGAGTGGACAAAGAAGAACTAGTACAGGTACAGATGGAATATTAGCCAAGGAGAAAAATGACACAATGCCATTTGCAGCACCATAGATGAGTGCAGAAGTAATTACGCGACTTGTAGTAAGTCAGAAAGCGAAAGACACAT
Organism: Leucopleurus acutus; assembly: GCF_964270905.1. NCBI lineage: Eukaryota > Metazoa > Chordata > Mammalia > Artiodactyla > Delphinidae > Leucopleurus > Leucopleurus acutus. The sequence continues at coordinate 115,840,966 of NC_139150.1, read as the reverse complement.
ATCCTATGATATCCCTTATAGGTGTTACCTAAAAATTGATACCAGTGAAGATATTTCCACAGATAAAGGTAATCACAGATTCATTAAACAAACTTATGGTTCACCAAAGGAAAGGTGTGAGGATTGGATACATTAGGATGTCAGGGTTAACAGAGATATAAAAACACAGGTGAAGTATATAATCACCAAAGACCTACGGAATACCAAGAGAAGAGTACTCAACATTGTGTCATAATCTATTGGGAAAAGGATCCAAATAACAATGGATATATATGTGTGTGTGTGTGTGTGTGTGTGTGTGTGTAAAACAACCACATCTTGCACACCTAGAACAAGCAAAACATTGTAATCACACTTGCTGTGATAAAAAATGAAAATTACATTTACAAAACGAACAAGAAGTAGTGAGATATAAACTTAAGGGGCTTTTTCCTGGCACATTCCATTCTAATTTACAACCTAGAACACGACTTCCATTGAGGCTCTATTGCCCTAGTAACCAGATTTGGTCAAGGAGAACTGCTGCCACCTTGTGGCCGTTTCACACAACAGCAGCTCTAAACCCAGTGCTAATGGTAACTTGATATTCAAAATAATTGCAGGCCTGTAAATGACACCTGCGCTCTAAACAAATCCTTGGGTCGTAAATCGAGCAAAAATCTCAAAAGACGTGCATATTTCAAAACAAAAACTTCAAGAGGCATATTTTACACACACTTTGTATTCTTTTTCTTTTTTTTGTTAAAAAAAGAGGGCATGGAAAAATGCTCAACAACAGGAATTAATAAAGCCATGCAAATCCAGTCTACAAAAACGTTCACCTCACAGCCGTAAGAAGGATCATCAGCAAAAAGGCTACAAAGTATAAATGCTGAAGGGGTTTTAGAGAACTGTGTACCCTCTAGCTGCTGGTAGGATGTAAGCTGGTAACAGCCAGTACTGAGAACAGAATGGAGGTGTGTTTAAAGGTAAAAATTGAGCTACCATGTGATCTGGTAGGCCCAGTGATGGGCCTATCACCTGAGTAGACCAGAATCAAAAAGACACAGGCTGGAAATCCTGCACTGCAGCAACATGTACCATAGCCAAGACCTGGAAGAAACCAAAATGTCCATCAACAGAAAAATGCACCAAGAAGAAGTCGTCCGTGTACACAATGGAATATTAGCCATGGAAAAGCATGGAACAGTGCCGTTGGCACCACCATAGAAGGATCTAGAGATAATCACCCAACTTGAACTAAGAAAGAAACCAAAAGACAGGTATCCTATTACATCACTTATAGGTGCTATGTAAAACTTGATACCCATGAATTAATTTCCAAGAGAAGAACACTCATAGATTCAGAAAAGCAAATTATGTTGAACCAAAGGGAAAGGTGTAAGGAATGTACGAATTAGGATATGGGGGTTAACAGACATGTACTAATACATGTGAAATATATAATCACAAAATACCTATGGAATACCAAGAGAGGTCTACTCAACACTGTAATAACCTACACGGGAAAGGATCCAAAGATGAATAGATCGATACATAGATATAATGAACCAGATTCTGTACACCTAGAACACACACATTTTTTCTCAAATTTGCTCTGATAATTAATAAAGATTAAATTTAAAAACCAAACAAGAAGTCAGGAGATATAAGCCCTTGGGGGTTTGCCCTAGCACATTCCACTCTAATTTGCAGCCTACTAACACGATTTCCAGGAAAGCTCTGTTGCCCAAAAACCCACAGTTGGAAATGTAGAAATGCTGCCGCCTTGTGGCCGTTACCCGCAAGAGCGGCTTTAAACGCATAAACCCACAGCTAACGGTCACTTAACATTCACAAGGACTCAGGGCTGTAAGGACACCTGCCCTCAAAAATTGTGCTGAGTCAGGGAGATCAGCTCGGTGCTTTGTGACCGCCTGGAGGGGTGGGAAAGGGAGGGTGGGAGGGAGGGAGACGTAAGAGGAAAGAGATATGGGAACATATGTATATGTATAACTGATTCACTTTGTTATACAGCAGAAACTAACACACCATTGTAAAGCAATTATACTCCAATAAAGATGTTTTAAAAAAAATTGTGCTGAGGTATCGGATGGCCAAAAAAATTCAAAACTGGCAACTTTTTCAAGGAGATAGTATGAAGAGGTAAGTTTTACTCATGATTTTTCAAAAAAAGGAAAATGGATAAAAGCTCAACATCAGGTATTATTAGACTCGTGCAAATCTAGCCTACAAAAAGGTTTCAACTCACGCAAGTCAACTATCATCAGCAAAAAGTCTACAAACAATAAATGCTGAAGGGGTTTTAGAGAACTGTGTACCCTCTAGCTGCTGGTGGGATGTAAACTGGTAACAGCCAGTAGTGAGAACAGAGTGGAGGTGCATTTAAATGTAAAAATTGAGCTACCATAGGATCTGGTAGGCCCACTGCTGGACCTATCACCTGAGAAGGCCAGAATCAAAAAGACACAGGCTGGCAATCCTGCACTGCAGCAATATTTACCATAGCCAAGACTTGGAAGCAACCAAAATGTCCATCAACAGATCAATACACAAAGCAGAAGTGGTCCATGAAGACAATGGAATATTAGCCATGGAAAAGAATGAAACAGTGCTGTTTGCACCACCATAGAAGGACCTAGAGATAATCACACATATTGAAGTAAGAAAGAAACTGAAAGACAGATATCCTATGATATTACTTATAGGTGTTATTTAAATATTGATACCCATGAACTTATTTCCAAGAGAAGGACACTCACGGATTAAGAAAACAAAATTATGGTAAACCGAATGGAAAGGTGTGAGGAATGGATAAAGTAGGATATGGGGGTTGACAGACATATACTAATACATATGAAATATATAATCACCAAAGACCTATGGAATACCAAGAGAGGTCTACTCAATACTCTGTAATAACCTACATGGGAAAGGATCCAAAGATGAATAGATAGACACATAGATATAATGAACCAGATTCTGCACACCTAGAAAAAACACAACATTTTTAGCCAATTTTCTCTGATCAAAAATAAAAATTAAATTTAAAAAACAAACAAGAAGTAAGGAGATATAAGTTCTTGGAAGTTTGCCCTGGCACATTACACTCTAATTTGCAGCCTACTAACACGATTTCCAGGAAGGCTCTGTTGCCCAAATACCCAGAATTGAAAATGCAGAAATGCTGCTGCCTTGAGGCCGTTTCCCCGCAAGAGCGGCTTTAAACCCACAGCTAATGGTCGCATAACATTCACAAAGACTGAGGGCTGTAAATGACACCTGCCCTCAAAAAATGTCCAGAGGTAGGGAATGGCCAAAAAAAACTCAAAACAGAGCAAATTTTTCAAGAAGATAGTATGAAAAGGTAAGTTTCACTCACTCTCAAAAAAAAGAGAAAATGGATAAAAACTCAACATCAGGAATTATTAGACTCATTCGAATCTAATTTACAAAAAGGTTTCAACTCACACCAGTCAACTGACCATCAGCAAAAAGTCTACAAACAATAAATGCTGAAGGTGTTTTGGAGAACTCTGTACCCTCTAGCTGCTGGTGAGATGTAAAGTGGTAAGAGCCAATAATGAGAACAGAAAGGAGCTGCGTTTAAAAGTAAAAATTGAGCTATCATTCGATGCAGCAGGGCCATCGCTGGGCCTATCACCTGAGAAGACCAGAATCGAGAAGACACAGGCTGCAACATCTGCACTGCAGGAGTTTTCACAATAGCCAAGACACGGAAGCAACCAAAATGTCCATCAACAGATGAATGGATAAAGAAGAAGTGGTCCATGAACAAAATGGAATACTAACCATGGAAAACAGTGAAACACTGCTCTTTGAGGCCCCACAGATGAGCCTAGAGATAATCACAGAACATGAAGTCGGAAAGCAAAAAACAATATCCTATGAAATCACTTAAAAGTGTTATCTAACAACTGACACAAATGAACATATTTCCACAGAGAAAGACATTCCCAGACTTAGAAAACAACCTATGCATATCTAAAAGGAAAGGTGGAAGGAATGGATAAATTAAGATGAAGGTTTCCATACCTATACAAATACACGTTAAATATATATATCAAAAAGACCAACCAGGGCTTCCCTGGTGGCTCAGTGGTTAACAGTCCACCTGCCGATGCAGGGGACGCGGGTTTGTGCCCCGTTCCGGGAAGATCCCACATGCCACGGAGCGGCTGGGCCTGTGAGCCATGGCCGCTGAGCCTGCGCGTCCGGAGCCTGTGCTCTGCAACGGGAGAGGCCTCAGCAGTGAGAGGCCCGTGTACCACACACACAAAAAAAAAAGACCGGCCATATACCAAGGGAGGTCTACTGAACGCTCTGTAATAATTTACATGGGAAGTGGATGTGTACATGGATATATATAATGTACAAATGAACCAGATTGTGTACACCTAGAACAAACAATATTCTACTCATTACTCCGATTAAAAAATTTAAATTAAAACAACGAACAACAAGTAATGAGACATAAACTTATGCGTTTTTTTCCTGGCACATTCCATTCTAATTTACAACCGAGGAACACGACTTCCAGGAAGGGCTCTGTTGCCCTAGTAAACAGATTTGGGAATGAAGAAATGCTGCCGCCTTGTGGCCATTTTCCGCAACAACAGCTTTAAGCCCAGGGTTAATGGTCACTTAACATTCACAGGGAATGCAGGGCTTTAAATGACGCCTGCCCTCAAAAAATGTCCTGCGGTCAGGAATGGACATTAATATTCAAAACAGGGCAAACTCTCGAGAAGACAATTTCAAAAGGTAAATTTGCTCACAGTTTCTTTTTATTGTTTTTAAAAAGAACATGAAAAAATGTTCAACATCAACAATTACTGGAGACATGCACATTTAAACTACAAAAAGGTATCACATTACACTAGTCTGAATGGCCATCAGAACAAATGTCTGCAAACAATAAATGCTGAATAAGTTTCCGAGAGTGGGTACCCTCCTATGCTGTTGCTGGGATGTAAACTGGTAACAGCCACTAATCAGAACAGAATGAAGGTGCCTTTTAAAGGTAACAGTTGAGCTACTATGTGATCCTGCCAAACCACTAATGGGCCTATTAGCCGAGAAGACCAGAATTCAGAAAGACACAGGCACCCAAACGTGCACTGCAGCGATATTTACAATAGCCAGACATGGATGCAACCAAAATGTCCAGCTACAGATGAATGGACAAAAAAGAAGTGGTCCATGTACACAAGGGAATATTAGCCATGGAAAAGATGAAACAATGCCTTCTGCAGCACCACAGGTGAGCCTAGAGATAATCATACTACGTAAAGTAAGTCAGAAGGAGAAAGACAAATATTCGATGATATCATTTACTGGCGTTATCTAAAAATTGATACCCATGAACATATTTCCACAGAGAAAGACCCATACAGACTTAGAAAAAGGTGAAAGGAATGGAAAAATTAGGATGTTAGGTTAACATACATTTAATAATACATATAAAATAAATTATCAAGAAGGACCTATTGGATGCCAAGGGAGGTCTACTCAATGCTCTGTAATGACCAACATGGCAAAGAATCTAAACCTGATTAGATACATGTATACGTATGAATAAACCAGATTCTGTACACCTAGAACACAACATTGTAATCAAATTTATTCTGATAGGAAATAAAAATTAAACAAGAAGCAACGTGACAGAAGCTTTTGGGTATTTGTCCTGGCACTTTCCACTCTAATTTACAACCTAGGAACAGGAGTTCCACTAATGCTCTGTTTTCCCTGGGAATCAAGATGAGTATGAATAACTTCCGCTGCCTGGTTGCCCTTTCCTGCAACGACAACTTTAAAACCAACGCTTATGGGTACTTAATATTCACAAGGACCGTAGGGCTGTAAATGACACCTGCCATCAGGGAATGTCCAGGGGTAGGTAAGCAAAAAAAAAATTCAAAAGGAACAGACTTTCAATGTCCTATTTCAATAGGTAAATTTTACACTGTTTAAAAGAAAAACACTTAAAAAGATGCTCTAATTCGTGTATTATTAGCAGCATAGATATCAAAACTACAATGGGGGATCACTTCACATGAGTCAGAATAGCCATCATCAAAAACTCTACAAACAATAAATGCTTGAGAGACTGTAGAAAAAAGAGAACCCTCCTATACTGTTGTTGGGATCTAAGGTGGTAACAGCCACTATAAGTAACAGTATGGAGGTGCTTTACAAGGTAAAATTATAGCTACCATATGATCCAGCAATCCCACCCCCAGGTGTATAGCAAGAGAAAACCAGAATTGGAAAACACACATGCGCCCAATGTGCACTGCAGCACAATTTACAATGTCTAAGACATGGAAGCAACCCAAATATCCATCAGCACATGCATGGATAAAGAAGTGGTACATGTTCACAGTGAAATATTACTCAGAAATGAAAAAGAATGAAAGAATGCTGTTTGCAGCATCATGGATGGACCTAGAGACAATCTTGCTAAGTGAAGTAAGTCAGAAAGAGAATGTAAAATATCATATGATACCACTTATAGATGAAATTTAAAAATTGATACCAATGAACTAATTTACAAGAGAGAAACAGGAACTTTCCCGGTGGTCCAATGGTTAAGAATCCATGCTTCCATTGCAGGGGGCGTGGTTTCGATCCCTGGTGTTGGGAGAACTAATATCCCACATGCCTTGCAGTGCAGCCAAAAAAATAAAATAAAAGAGAGAGAAACAGACTCACAGACTTAGAAAACAAACTTATGGTTACCCAATGAGAAAGGTGAGGGGAAGGAATAAATCAAGAGGTTGGGAAAAACATTTACACACTAATACATGTAAAATAGATAATCAACAAGGACCTACTGTATAACAAAGAGAAATCTACTCAACACTCTCTAATAACCTATATGGGAAAAGAATGTGAAGATGAATAGACATATGAATATACATAACTGAACAAGATTCTGTACGCCTACCACAAACAATATTTTAAATCAACTTTACTCCAATAAAAAAAGAAAAATTAAATTTAAAAAAAACAAGAAGTAACACAGCACAAGATTTTGGGTGTTTGTTCTGGCACGGGCCACACTAATTTACAATCCAGGAGCCTGTCTTTCACAGTGGCTGCGGTTACCCAAGTAACCAGAGAGGGGCATGAAGGAAATCCTACCGCTTGTACCCACTTCCACAACAGCAACTTTAAAACGTGTGCTTATGGGCACTTAATATTCACAAGGACTGCCAGGGTGTAAATGACACCTGCCCTTAATAAATGTCCTGTGGTAGTTATCGAACAGAAATTCAAAACAGACTTTCAAAAAGCCAATGTCAAATGTAACTTTTTCTCACAGTGCTTAAAAAAACCACATGCAAAGATGCTCAACATCTCGAACTATTAGACACATGCAAATCAAAACTACAAGAAGGTATCACCTTGCGCAGTCAGAACGGCCATCATCAAAATGTTTACAAACCATAAATGCTGGAGTGGACATGGAGAAAATGGAACCCTCCTATGCTGTTGGTGAGATATAAGCTGGTAACAGCCACTATAAAGCACAGTATGGAGAAGCCTTTAAAAAGTAAAAATAGAGCTACCATATCATCCAGCAGTCCTGCTTCTGGGCATATATCTGCAGAAAACCAGACTTCAAAAAGACAAATGCGGGCTCCCCTGGTGGCGCAGTGGTTGAGAGTTCGCCTGCCGATGCAGGGGACGCGAGTTCATGCCCCAGTCTGGGAGGATCCCGCGTGCCACGGAGCGGCTGGGTCCGTGAGCCATGGCCGCTGAGCCTGCGCGTCCAGAGCCTGTGCTCCGCAACGAGGGAGGCCGCAGCAGTGAGAGGCCCGCGTACCGCAAAAAAAACAACAACAACAACAACAAAAAATACCAAGTCAAAAAAAGACAAATGCACCCAAACCCCAACATGCACTGTAGCACTATTTACAATAGCCAAGACATGGAGGCAACCGAAATGTCCACCAACAGATGAATGGATAAAGAAGTGTTACGTGTACACAATCGATTATTACACAGAAATGAAAAAGCATGATCATCTCTAGGTCCATCCCTGTTGTTGCAAATGGCTTTATTTCATTCTAAGTGAAGTAAGTCAGATAGAAAAAGACAAATATCCTATGATATCACTTACAGTGGAGTCTAAAAAATGATAGAAATGAACTAATTTATAAAACAGAAACAAACCGACAGACTTCAAATATCCTTTAGGGAGAAAAATTTTTTAATCAGTTACCAATCATTAAATGTCAACCTGAAAAAATTAAGCAATAAATAACATTGTAAAGGTATTAATTCTCCTCAAATTAGCCTATACCAGGCATTAGCAAACTCAACCTGGAGATCACATCCAGCCTATCACCTTCTTTTGTAAATTAAATTTAATGAATGACCCACAAAAAAACCCACAATGATACATCATGTCACACCTCTCAACATGGCTATTATTCCAAAGTCTACAAATATGAAATGTTGTTCATGACGTGGAGAGAAGGGAATCCTAGTACACTGTTGGCGGGATTGTAAAATTGGTACACCCACTGTGAAAACAATGTGGAGGTGCTGAAAAAAACTAAAAGTAGAACTATCGTATTAGGCAACAATTCCACCGCTTGGTATATGTGCCAAGAAAATGAAGACACCAATTTGAGAAGATACATGCATCCCAGTGTTCATAGCAGCATAATTTACAATTGCCAACATATGGAAGCAAACTAAATATCCATCAACACATGAGTGGATAAAGAAGATGTGGTATCTATACACAATAGACTATTACTCAGCCATTAAAAAGGATCAAATTCTGCCACTTGCAACAATGTGGATAGGCCTAGAATATGTATACCTCCTTAAATAAGTTAGAAAAAGACAAATACTCTATGTTCTCACTTCTCTGTGGAATCTAAAAAATTCAAGAAAGGAATGTATATAACAAAATAGAAATAGACTCACAGAGAACAAATTAGTGGTTACTGGTAGGATGAGTGAAGTGGGGAAGGAAAGACAGTAGTTTGTTTCTCTAAATCCAATACCCCTATGTATGAACTAAACAAACAAGGATATATAGTACAACACAGGGAAATATAGCCATTATTTTGTAATCACTTTAGTGGAGCATTATCTATAAAAATATTAAATCCATATGTTGTACCACTGAGACTAATGTAATATTGTAAATCAACTATACTTCAATTTAAATAATCCATAGGGTGGCTGAATGGATTAAAGAAAGTTCAATTATATACTGTGTACAAGAGATTCATGTTAACTTTAAATCCATATATAGCATAAAATTGAATGATTAGAAAAAAAATACTCCATAAAAATCATACTTGCCTGACTAGTATATTATCAGGCAAAAAAGACTTGAAGTCAAACCTCTCAAAGGAAAGATGGTTATCATATAATGATAAAGGGATTAATTCATCAAGAAATTATGACAATTATAAATATGTATGTATCCAGCATTGGAGTCTCTCAACATATAAAGAAAATATTAACCCACATGAAGGGGAAAATGTGCAGAAATAAAATAATGGTAAGAAACATCAATACCCAACTTTCAACACTGTATAGATCATCCGGACAGAATATCAATCAGGAAACACTGAACTTGAACACACACTTGATATCAAATGAACCTAACAGACATATACAGTACATTCCACTCAACAGCAGCAAAATTGCCATTCTTCTTCAGTACACATAGAACATTTCCTAGGGTAGATCCTATGTTAAGCCACAAAACAAGTCTTCAAAAATCCAAGAATACTGAAATCATATCAAGGATCATTTCTAACCACAGTTGTATGAAACTGAATTCAATATTAAAAAGAATAATTTAAAATTCAAGAACACTTAGAAACTGAACAAAATAAGCTCCTGAATAGCCAATGCATAAAGGAATAAATCAAAAGGTAAATTTAAAAGAAATTTTAAAGCAAACACATAGTACCTAAATTTATGGAATACAGGAAAAACAATGCAATACAAAGAGTTATGTTTACAGTAATAAATGCATATATTTTAAAAGAACTCTTGAGAGGGGATTAAGATGAAAGAGTCGGAAGATACTGAGCTCCGTTCCTGCCACGTACACACCCAAATTACTACAACTTACATGGAAATTATCTCTGAGAATGACCTAAAGACGAGCAAGGAAGGTTTTCCACAACTAAAGATATAAGGAAGGAGAAACCACAAGGCAGGTAGGAGGACTGGAAACACAGTCTAGTTGGAACCCACGCCTCGAGCACAGTGACCCACAGCTGGAAGATATCACAATCGCATCGGTCCTCCCCACGGAGGGAAGGGTCTGAACCCTGCATCAGGCTGCTCAGCCCAGGGTTCCTGCACTGCGAAGAAAAGAACACAGCAGGTCTGGCTTTGAAAACCTGCAGGGCTTACTTTCAGGAAAGCTGGAGGCTAAAGAAAACTGAGACTTTGCTCTCATACGTCACACACAAATCTCACACGTTCTCAGTCCCTGTGCAGAGCCAGTAGTGTGAAAGACATCTGGGTCAGACCCACTTGCTAATCTCGGAGAGCTTCTTGGAAAGGCAAGAGGCAGCTGGGACTCCCACTAGGAACTGAGACATTGGCAAGCAACATTTTAGAGTCTTCCCTGGAACTGATTAGAATCAGGGGCCTGCCCCATTTACCACCATGACCATAGCCCTCCTGCACCAGAGGCCCCACAACCAGACACACTGGGGGCCTACCCTGTCCACCTATGCACCTGGAGCACCACATGGCCACCCAAAACGGAGGGCTGCCTTGGCTACGGCAATCACATACTGCAGGGCCTTACAGCCATTTAGGCCAGGGTCCAATACCGCCTACCAGCTTGTCCACAGAAGTTGGCTCTGCCGTAAGAGAAAGGTGTGTGCAGCCCACACAGGGGACACCCCTGGAGCATGTGGCTCTGCTGGCCAGAGGACAATGTGCTGCTGGGTCCTATCAGTCATCTCCTACATAAGGCCACTTCTCTGAGACCCGGGAATGTAACAACCTGAACCTAATGAGTAAAAATGCACAGAGAATTAGGATACATAAGGAAATAGAGGAATATGTTACAAATGAAGTAACAAGACATGACATCAGAAAAAGAACTGAATAAAATAGGGATAAGCATTCTACCCGATAAAAAAAAGTGTTCACAGTAATGATTAGAAAGATGCTCACCCAAGTCAGGAGAAGAATAGATGGACATAGTGAGAACTTCAACAAATAGTAACAAAATGTCAAAAAGAACCAAACAGCTGAAAAATACAGTAAATGAGATTAAAACACACACACACACGAGGGAAGCAACATTATATTATATGATACAGAAGAACAGATCAGTGAAATGGAAAACAGAGTAGTGAAAACCACCCGAGCTGAATAGCACAAAGTGAAAAGAATTAAGACTATAGGTAAAGGGACCTCTGAGACAAAATCAAGAATATTCACATGAGCATCACAGGGGTCCCAAAAAGAGGAGGAGAGAAAGCGGCAGAGAACATATTAGAGGATATAGTAACTGATAACTTTCTTAACCTGGGGAAGGAAACACACATCCAGGTCCAGGAAACACAGAGTCCCAAAGAAGATGAAGACAGACAGGTCCACACCAAGACATATTTTAAAGTGCTATAAATTTAAGGTAAAGAGGGGTCATAGAAGCAGTGAAATAAAAGCATCTAGTTATGTTCAAGGTATTCCCATAAGACTGTCAGCTGACTTTTCAGCAGACTTTGCAGACTAGGAAGGAATGACAGGATATATTCAATGGGCTAAAAGGAAAAAGCCTACAACAAGAATACTCTACCAGGAAGATTATGATCCAGAATTGAAGGAGAGGGCTTCCCTGGTGGTGCAGTGGTTGAGAGTCCGCCTGCTGATGCAGGGGACACGGGTTCGTGCCCCGGTCTGGGAAGATCCCACATGACGCGGAGCAGCTGGGCCCGTGAGCCATGGCCGCTGAGCGTGTGCATCCGGAGCCTGTGCTCCGCAACAGGAGAGGCCACAACAGTGAGAGGGCCGCGTACGGCAAAAAAAAAAAAAATTGTCAAGAACTTGTTGTCACAGGTCATGCCCCACTCAAGACACTTGATATGAGGGTCATCTGCCATGCACAGCCTTACATTAAGAGCTCTGGGGCTTCCCTGGTGGCGCAGTGGTTGAGAGTTCACCTGCCGATGCAGGGGACACAGGTTCGTGCCCCGGTCCGGGAGGATCCCACATGCTGCAGAGCGGCTGGGCCCCTCCCTTTCATTACAAGGGGGATCTCAATAAAGAACAGAGTAGAGGGAAAATTATTTTTCCTCTCATATATATGCCATGCAATAGTATTCAAAGATATAAAGGAATGGACCATCAACCCGTGTAAAAATAAATAAATAAATAAAAATAAAGATGAATCTAACACTTACATTGCTAAGTGAAAGAATCCAGTCTGAAGTGCTACTCACTGTATGACCTCATTTATATGATATTCCAGAAAAGGCAAAACAGACATGTTTTGGAAACAGTTTATGGAACATGTGGTTGAAACAGTTCACATGATACTTTAGAGCTATGAATACCTGCCACGATCCATTTGTCTACACCCACAGATTTTTACAACCCAATGAGTAAATTATAATCTATTCAAATTTAGTTACTTAGGATATGGAAGTGTCAAAGGCTGGACTACACAATGTAACAAAGAATCTAACTGATTTAGAAATGTATGAAAAAACTCACTGTTGGTGGTGGGACAAAATAGGCTGACATAAATGAACTGTGGAAATGAACAGAATCTGTAGACCAAAGGCAAAATGTGCCATACATACACAGTGGACTCAGAGTTCTTGCCCATGGTGGGTAGCAGCTAACAGAACTGAAACTACTGTATCCGTCATTGAACAGAACAAGCACTGAATTTAATAAATGACAAATGGTGGCAGCCAGGTTTCTTACCACTGGAGTGGGAAGTCACAGACAAAGGGAGAAGGTTACAATATCCATGTCATAACAGATCAGGCTGGAGACATCAGTATAAACTCTCTTTAGCCTGACAGAGGTACACATAGCTCCCCATGGAAATGTTTATAATTATGTGTATAATGCATAGGCTGGGATACGTGCATATACTTCCAAGCATTGTCAGCTGAGCAAATTTAGCTACCACAAGTACACTTTTAATATCATTCTCTAATAAAAGGAACAAGGGCTCTGTGAAGAAAGGGCTGAGTCAGTAAATATGTGAAGCAAGATAATCTTAAAATATCAGAAAGTAAAGAAATACCGAAAGAAAAAAAAACACAAGAGAAAAATTATGTAAGGGACTTCCCTGGTGGTGCAGTGGTTAAGAATCTACCTGCCAATGCAGGGGACATGGGTTCGAGCCCTGATCTAGGAAGATTCCACATGCCGTGGAGCAACTAAGCTCATGCGCCACAACTACTGAGCCTGTGCTCTAGAGCCCGGGAGCCACAACTAGTGAGCCTGCGTGCTGCAACTACTGAAACCCACGTGCCTAGAGCCCGTGCTCTGCAACAAGAGAAGCCACAGTGAGAAGCCCGCGCACCACAACAAAAAGCAGCCCCCGCTCACTGCTACTAGAGAATGCCTGCGCGTAGCAACAAAGACCCAACGCGGACAAAAATAATTTTTAAAAAAGAAAAAGAAAAAGAAAAATTATGTAAAATGAAAACAGGAGCAAATGGAAAAAGCTCTCAACAGCCAAAGCAAGAATGAACTAAGCAGTCTAATAACGTAGTGCTGGATTATAAGCAAAAGTTTACAATAATTATTCATGTATCCACGCTGGTAAAAATAAATTACATAGTTTTTGATGAATGGTGTTAAACAGAAATCTCCTATGCAGAAAGCTTCTAAACAATTCATACAGACACTCAGCTGTCCATCAGGGATGTGAAGCTAACCCCTCTCTCCTCAAGTGTGGGTTCTGCATTATGACTTCTTCCTAAATAAGACACACAGGATGGACATGGGGAAAAATTAACTTCATGGGACTTCCCTGGTGGCTCAGTGGTTAATACTCCATGCTCCCAATGCAGGGGGCCCAGGTTCGATTCCTGCTCAGGGAACTAGATTCCACAAGCATGCCGCAACTAAGAGTTTGTATGCTACAACTAAGGAGCCAGCGAGCCTCAAATAAGGAGCCTGCCTGTCACAACTAAGACCTGGCACAACCAAATAAATAAAGTAAATTAAAAAGTAAAATAAATTTTAAAAAATGAACTTCACTGTGGGAAAACTTGACAAACACTACCTCAGCTAGGTGATCAAAGTTGAGATTATAAGTGAGAAGTTCCCTTGAGAGCCTGTTCTCTCGATATATAGTGAAGAAGCACTTCACCTCTGTGATTTGCTTTTTCAAAGGCAAGTCTAATCACGACCAAAACACCAAGCAAATCCCAGTGCAGAGCAGTCTATAAAATACCTGAGCAGTCCTCCTCCACACTGTTAAGTTCATGGAAACAAGGAGAGTCTGAGCAACTGTCAGAGCCTGGAAGAGACTAAACAGACATGACTGAGGCAGGAGACAGACGGGCCCCCCGGGCAAACGATTTGAGTTAATTCCCTGTGAACCAATACTCCGAGACGGGAATAACAGACAATTGAGAGACGAGGCTGGGCCCTGCCCAGATAGAAGATAAGAGATCACATATTCCTCATTCTTAAAGTCAGGAGACCTCCCCAACTACATGTGCAGAAAGGCTCCCAGGAGGTCAAAAGAGAAGTGATGCTAAGGGGCTAAGTCTACCCATAGGCCTCTTCGGTAGAATCCATTTTGGCTAAGAGATGCACATGCATGCATGGGAAGATCCCAAGATACACCAAATAAGGACTCTGAACCAGGCAAATCAAAATGATTGGCCAAAGGAAACATGGAAGAAATGTCCCATAAAAGTGATTCAAACTGCCTCTAGGGCACAACTCTCTCTCTGAGACTGCCAGTGTGTCTAGTCACACGTACTCTACTCTTTTTTTTTCTAATAAATACTCTGTCTCAATACTTTCTATCTTTGTGGGAATTCTGTTCTGCAAAGCCATAGGGCCAGGACCTTGTCACTGACCACTGGTCTAGTGGCTAGGATACGGTCCTCTCACCGCCGCGACCCGACCTCAATCACTGGCCGCAAACCAAAACCCTGCTTCAAGCCGCTGCAGGCCGAGGCCACCCGAAATCATGATGACCACATGTCATTTGTGATCCTGGGACAAGGAAAGGTATAACAAAGGGAACATGAATATGGACTTGAGTTAATAATAAATTATCAATATTTGTTCATTATTTGTGATGATTCTGTAGATAAAGATGGGAAAAATTAAAAGTCAAATAAGAAAAACCTATTGTAACAAACTGGAAATCGAGAGGAAATGGGTGATTTCTTTGTAAAAACACATTACCAAAATAGACCCTAAATTAAGGAAAACACAAAAAGACTCTTCCCCTACTGGTTATCCTATCACTGTTCCAGGCTTTCCCTCTCTCGGGACAGGGAAGGAACAGGGACAGAGCTGTTTGGCAGCTCCCCTAATATTTGACCCCACCCAGTGTCTTCACCTCCCCCAGCCACGCCTACCCAGTGAGGACACCTGAGAAAGGACCAGGGATTATTGATTCAGATGTGTCAACTAGGAATTTTTCTTTTCCCAGCGACTGGACACACTTACTGAAGTAAAATAAATTAGTATTTATTGTAAGGGTAGAAATAAAGAAATACTTGCAAGTGGCAAGTTGAAGAATGGGTTTGGACCTGGCAGGTCCAGTGGCTCACACTGTCTCAGTGTGACCTTGCTTCTCTCCAAACCTCTGTCCCTCTCAGTGCCTTTGGGGGACCCCATTCACAGGCAGGCTCTCTCACTGCCCTTGGGCCAACAGCAGTTCTAGGCTGACAACCACTCACCATCCATTTTCCGAGAAAGTTTCTCCTTTTCTTGGGTTCCAAGAAAAATCATGGTTTTAAATGCCTTTGGTCTGGCTTGGGTTGCATTCTTATCCTTGACCCATCACCAGAAAATGGAAAATGGGACTGGCTAGATGTGGGCTATAAACCCATCTTCGAGCTGGGTGCAACTTGGGGTCATCCTTCTGGAACTGTCTGGACTGGAAGCAGGGGAGATGTAATTCCCGAAGGAAAACTCAGGCACTAGACTTGGGCATGAGAACAGATGCTAGCTGGGAGAAAGCAACAGATTCTACGTCAATCACAGCTCACTGCACAGCACAGAATCTGACACAAAAGGAATAAAGGGGTTCACTTAGGGTCAGGGGCTGCAGCTACTCATCCAGGGCTCTTACTGTCCTCCCAAGACTGCAAGAAGTTCTTTCACTTGCTGAAAAGGCAGGAATCGGTGGTGGTAAACTCAAGTCTCCTACATTGGGCATCAGGTCCTCACATCTCAGAGCCTGGCCCAGAACAGCCCATGTACCGTCAGAAGACACACACACCTCATTCCTGCCCCTGAGAGGTGGGAGTCCTTGAGCTATGCCATCTCCCTGGCCATATCAATTGCCCATCCCTGAAAAACAATACTGCTCCTTTTCCTCTTTCTTCTCTCTCCTTCACTAAGGGAAGAAACCAAATGCTAGGGTGGTAAGGAAACTCTTGTGCAATGAAGTAACAGGAGGCTCAAGAATTATTCCATGCCATGGTACCCATAATTGGCAGGCTTTCCAGAGGCCACATGGATGCATATGGCTCTCCAGGACAATGGCAGTGGCAGTGTGAACCTCCCATTGGGAGGTCCAGTTGCTCCCATATCTTCGATTCTTAACGGGTATGAATGTCAAAAGTTTCCTACAACTGGAAGGCCAAAGGATTGCAGGGCCATGGTCTGCTGCATGGGTGTTGTGTCAGGGCCACACTCCAATGTCTAGAGGATTATTACCTCTCTTGGCAGCCTGTGAGGCCGTGAGCGGGAGGCCTTCTTCTCAGCCACATGCATGTTGGTGGTTGAAACTTCTCAAAGGAATGTCTACACTGCCCAGGTAGCTCTTGAATTGCCCGGCATCATGGTCAGCTCCGTAACTGTACATGAGGGCCTGACAATGCCCAGGCTGGACTGAGCTAGAGGACCACAGATGCCTGCCTGGATAGTCAGAGGTCGAGGGCTGTCCTGCCTGAGACTTGATCATCTATTCATGCCCACTCAGATGGGACAAAGGATGCCTCCAGTGCCAGGAGGGCCCCAGCAGCTCTCAAGAAGGCAGCATCTGGGGGCTGGCAGGTCACTGCACCCAGTCCTGTATTAATCCACACATGTCCACTGAGTGCCCTCCTGTCTGGGCTGTGCTGGAACCTGGGGCTGCCCAGGCAGAGTAAGGCCAGCATCACCCTTTCCAGGTAGGAGGGCAGAAGGAAACCACGCATGGCTTCTGACACCCTCCCCAATCCTTGACAGAGGTCGAGTTGGATACGAAACAGTCTAAGACAAGAACAGACATTTCATTCTTCTCTCAGAGCTCAGGACTGGGGGAGGGGAGGCCAGAAAACAGTTATTGACCTCAGCTCCCTGACTCCTGTTTGACACTGGGCAAATCCTATCCATCTTGGAGGCCTCAGAGAGGAGAAGGGAAAGGCAATGGAGGCCAGTTATGCTTAAACCTAACCCTAACCCTAAAGAACCCTAACCTCTAACCCTAACACCCTAACCCCAGACCCCGAGACCCTCTACCCTGACTCTCCAACCCTGACCCCTGACCCTGATCCCTAAACCCTGACACTGACTCAAACCCCAGACCTAAACCCTAGCCCAGTGGATACCGAGGGATGACAGTATTCTGGAATAAACCAAGGGATTCATGACCTTGCATTTAGCAACAGTTTCTTAGATCTGACACTAAAACACACGCGATAACAGAAAAAATAAACTGGAGTTCCTCAAAATTACAAACCTTTGTGCATCAAAAGAGGCTATCCAGGGACTTCCCTGGTGGCTTAGTTGTTAGGAATCCACCTGCCAAAGCAGGGCACACGGGTTCGAGCCCTGGTCCAGGAAGATCCCACATGTCGTGGAGCAACTAAGCCCGTGCGCCACAACTACTGAGCTTGCGCTCTAGAGCCCGTGAGCCACAACTACTGAAGCCCACATGCCTAGAGCCCGTGCTCTGCCACAAAAGAAGCCACCGCAATGAGAAGCCCACGCACCGCAACAAAGAGTAGCCGCTGCTCACCGCAACTAGAGAAAAGCCCACGCGCAACAAAGACCCAAGGCGGCCAAAAATAAATTAATTTTTTTTAAAAAGAAATATATGGAAAAAACTCACTGTATGGGGATGGGGTAAAAGCTGCTGACCTAAGTTACCTTTGGAAATGAATGGCATCTACAGACTAAAGGCAACATGGACTGTGCATAAACAGAGGGCTTTATTTTATGAAGTTCTTTCCAGGGTGTCGTAGCTAACAATCCTGAAACCTCTGCACATGTAATCTGGAAAGGAGCAATGCGTAAATAAATGGCAAGTGGTGGGAGCCAGGCTCCTTGCTGTGGGAGTGGGAAGTTACAGATAAGCAAGGAGAGAGCCTCTGCCCTCGTAATCGTGGATCTGGGCTTCCTGGGAGGATACTGACTGGCGGGGGGAAACACACACATCTTCATGCTGGGAAGACCCTGAAGACATAGGAACTTCACACCCCATCTTTCCACCCATACCTGCTGGAAACATTCAGCCCTCCGTAAGTAATCAGTCAATTGCAGCATTTAAGACATTCTCACCCCCAGGCAGATAAAGGAACATGAGGGTCTTGCTTACCTCTAAGCTGTCCCAGAATCCAGGCCCTGGGGGTGGAGCCAGGATGGGGGTTCCTGGGCCTCTGAATCCAGGCCTTGGGGGTGGAGCCAGGTTGGGGGTTCCTGGGCCTCTGACCAGCAGGTGAGAGGAGGGAGGAAGACCGGTCCTGAGGACAGAGGTTCCCTCAAGTCTGTGAGCCCAGGAGCCCCGATGGGGTTCATTCCCAGTGAGGACATGGGCGGGGCCTGCAGTGGTTCTCTGTTCCCCCTGGCCCCTTAGATGAAGCCATGGCAGCACTGGGCCCAGACATCTCAGGGCGGTGTCTCAAACTCTGACACAGCGGTTTTACAAAGGAACAGGAGAATGCAGCTGAGCCTCTGACAGCCACTCCTTTCTGGCTCTGAGTTGCTTCCAACAGGACCCACGTCACCTGCACCTAGTCTGCTGTCACCTACCTGCCCCCACTGGCCTTTCCGCTCCCTCCCTGTGATGATTCCAGTGACATCTCCAGCCTGGACCCCTCTCCCAGGCCAGACGCCTCTGTCCAGCCACTGCACCCCCATCTCACCTTGGGGCTAACAGGGCCCTCAGAGGACTGGGATCCTGCAGCTCCCCACACCCAGGAGCAGCCCCACCTTCCCAGGTTGCTGAGCCCAGGCACTGGGTGTAACCGAGCAGGACCCTCCGGGGCCTTCCCAGGACAGACCCCTCCCCCATATCCTCTGCTGTAGCTCCTCTCTGAAGTACCTGGATAACAGTGTCACGCTTCCTCCACCGCCAAGTGGAAGGAATCAACTACTTGATGATCATGAACAGCTAGCCCCAGAGCTTCTGGCGCCTAAGAATTTATAATGTTAACCGCCTGTTACCTCACCACCAGCCAGAGAGTTGTGCACCAGCTGATCACATACTCTGCGACCGCCCCCCTCCTTAAACTGGCCTTTAAAATGCTTTGCTGAAACCCCTCAGGGAGTTTGGGCTTTTAGAGCACAAGCCAACTGTCCTCCTTGTACTGGCGCCTTTACAATTAAAGCTGCACTTGCCTTCACCACAACTGGTGTCAGTAGATTGGCTTTACTGCACTCGGGCAAGCAGACCCAAGCGGTTCGGTAATACTGGGTCCTCCCAGGCTCCCACTCTCCTTGTGCCCCAGTGACTGTCTGCTCCTCCTCCGGACTCTGTGGCCAGTTCCCACACTAATTCCCCTCTACACCCACAGCCCTGGCCCAAGCCCGATCTTGTGCCTGGTTCCTCCATCAGGCCTGACAAAGCTCCCTGCCCACACGCGTTTCACAATCCCACCCCAACGTGGTCTTTCTGAAGCATAAACGAGACTGACTCTCTCCCGCCTGTAATCCCCCAAATGTTTCCCCACTTTCGCTAGGGTATCTGCCGGGAGAGACATCTGCCAAGGCCCTGAGAGTCCCCGGCATCCCCACTAGGCTGCTGGCTCCTGAGTGCCCTGGGCACCTCAGCAGGCCGGGAGACACAGCAGGAAACCCCAGAACTGCTCACCTCAGGACGAGGCAGGCACTGCCACGGCCTCATCAAAGACAGCAGAGAAGGGTTCCCCAGCTGGGACACAAACTCTGCACGAGTGGCCTCTCCTTGAGCCATTACATCACCTCGTGTGACTTGAGGGAAGGAAGGACTGAAGCACACTTGGTTCCTAAGGAGGATGGTATAGGCTCAGTCACGTCCCTCCAAATTCACATGCTGAATCCCTAACCCCCAGGACCCCAAGATATGGCTGTATTTGGAGATAGGATTTTTAAAGAGGTGATCAAGGTAAAAATGAGGTCACAGGGTGGATCCTAATCCAATAGGATTGATGTCCTACAAGAAGAGATTAGGACACAGATAGGCACAGGGGGAGACCATGTGAGGACCTGGGGAGAAGACGGCTGTCTAAGCACCAAGGAGAGAGGCCTCAGGAGAAGCCAGCGTGCACACACCTTGATCTCCGACAGCAACCAGGGCTGGGAGATAGGTCTGTTATTCAAGCTGCCCTGTCTGTGCTATTTGTTACGGCGGTCCTGAGCAGACTCACACGCAGGGTAACTCAGGGCTCAGACTGGACAGAACCCACTCTCCATCCCCCTGTATGTGAGTTACAGAAACCCCAGGAACTGAGGAGGGGGTCCCTGATGGGAGGCACAAGATAGATTTTAGGCATAACACGACTGCATTCACGTTAAACGTGCCTGATCTACATTCACACGAGATGGTTTCGTCCTGCATGTACATCAGCAACTTCAGTGTGAACTGCGGACCTTTGGCTTCCCCACCTCCACTGAGAGCATTAGCTTCACTACAGGATTTCCAGAACCACGAAGCATCGAAGCTTCACAGGACCCAGAGTGTGTGCGCGAGCATCCAGGCGACCCTCACGGCAGAGCCGCGCAGCTGCCCAACAGAACCTATTTCCCTTTTACCTGTTCACGGCTAACCCGCACCTCCCAGGCTTCCCACCCCTTGCAGCTGGTGCACAGTGTCTTCGTGTTACCAAGGGGTAGGGGTGGAGGTGGTGAGGGCCTTGACCAGCCTGCATCCTAGGACGGAGGGCATGATGCCCACCTGGTTACCCCACCCTGCTGGTTGGAGCCCTCACCTGGAAGCAGGGAGGAGAGGCAAGGGGGACAGAGCCTGGGACCTGACACCCACCTGCCCTGGACTCTCACAAGAAAGGGACAAAGATATCTTGAGCTTCGGCCCATATTTGGGAGACACTCTGTTTTAGCAACAAAGCAAAGTGCTTTTAAGGCACTTTTAAGGTGCTTTACAAACCCCTCCCCAGCTATCACAGAAAGTCAGGCTCAATCTCATCACACTTTTCTCAAACCCCAACTCACGGTGAGACCACCGCTCAGGTGATGGTGCTTCAGAGCAGCCCCTTTAAAAGACCCCTGGAGTTCAGCTCTCCCAGCCCTGCCTTCAGTTTAAGGGAGACGTTTCCTTGACAACCTTGACAAACCTGCTCAGTTTCCTTAACAACCAAGCTTGGGAATCTCCCGAAGTCTTCTTCAAACATTCCTATCTAGGCTGGATGAGCCCAAAGAGACAGTGCTGTCATCACTGCCAGAAACCGATTCCCCCAAGCCTGTAGTTATTGGTTACATGATGCTATTGATGATGAGATCCCAGAAGAGCCAGCTTTGCAACATAACCACTTCTGGACTCGGCACTGGGTCCCTTTCCACGGACAGAGTGGAGTGGCTGTTTCCACGGGCCCCGTGGTGGAAGAGCTCACCTAACGCAGCCAGGACTTCATCCTCTCCAGGTGATTCCAGGGTCCTCACTCTGCCCAGACCCCACCCACATGGCTGCTGTCTGTGCCAATCTATACAGGACTTTGGTAATCTCCTAAAATGAGGGGTATTTTATACACAGATAATGGGTTGAATGCTGGCCCCAAAAGATGTGTCCCCCCCAGAACACGTGAACAGGACCATATCTGGGAAAAGGGTCTTTCTATATGTAGTTAAAGATCTCAAAGTGAGGTCATCTTGGGTTAGGGTGGCCCTCAATCCAATTGAGAGCGTCCTTATGAGAGACAAAAGAGGAGAGACACAGACAGAGTAGAAGTCACGTGAAGACAGAGGCAGAGACGGGAGGGATGCAGCCACAAGCCTGGGGACGCCTGGAGCCCCCAAAAGCGGGAAAACGCAGAAAGAACCCTATCCTGGAGCCTCTGGAGGGACTTCCATCCTGAAACACCTTGATCTCAGATGTCTGGTCTCCAGGACTAGGGGGGGATGAATTCCTGTTGTTTTAAACGACCCAGCTTGTTGTCATTTGTTACAGAAGCCACAGAACAGTCACACAGACCCTGCTCTGTAGGATCCTGGAAGTTCAGGTCTCACTGAGGCCGACAGAGGCTGGATTGCAGAACCCTTAGAGTCAGCATTGGGCCCCAGAAAACCGAAAGCAGAGGCTGGACACCAGAATGTTGAGGGGTCAGTCGGAAGCCCATCCCTGAGGCTGCCGGCTGCACACGGCCTCCCCAGGTCTTTACCCCTGTACCTGTTGGGGATAAGTATTTCCATGCTGATTCAGGACCTCTGATGTCACCATTCACGTTGCTAATTAAGAACCCACCAGTTACACAGATGAAAACCCGATCAGGGCACTTGCTCCAGTGGTAAACAATTCTGAAATTGGTCAGAGGTGGGGAATCGTCTCCCATGCAGCCAGCAGCCCCACCGCAAGGAGCGTGCTCATTGCAAAGCTGGGGCACCGTGCCGAGGCGTCTCTGAGTAAACGTGAGCTGAGCCCCAGGCCAGGTTCTGCTGAACTGTTCCCACCCGTCCCAGGTAAAACACCTGAATATGTACAAGGACTTGAAAGCCTAGAGGAAGGGCCGTGGAGCCACACGAGCGACAGCATGCCGGCCAACTTGGTGCCTGCAGGCCAGCCAGGATGGTCCTGGACCCGGGCGCACTTCTGGAAGCTTTCCATTTCCCTGCCTGAGGTACCCCTCCTGTCCCGGCCCCCACTGCTTTTTTTCTTCCTCACCTCTGCCCGGGGAGAAATTCCAGCGGCAGTTACGGGTGACACATCCTCTTCTTTAGCAGGTGGCAGCCCAGCAACTCCTGCGGAAAGTCCAGCAGAACCCCACTCACACCGGGCCACCCACAGAGCCGTGGGCCCTACTCCTTCCCACCAGCCCAGCCCCGAGACTGCTGACGGTGCAGAGAATACGGCGTCAGACACAGCTGCAGAGGCTCTTGCTGCCTGGAGCGGTGTTTATATTGACCTCAACCCAGGCACACCTGGGGAGGGCTGGCCCGAACGGTCAGGCTGCCAAGGTCAGCCAATCCTCGCCCCTCAGGGGCTCATAGCTTCAGAAAATGGGCCTTGCTGAACCAGCCAGGTCCAAAGAACAGGTGTGGGCTCCTGAGAGTCAAGATAGACAAGGGGCTGCAGCTCTAGCTTGTTTTCTAATCATTTTATCTGGCCCATGAGTGGGAGACAACTTCAAGAAGACCCTCTCCTAATGAGAGGAACCCAGGGGTCAGGGAGAGGAGGGGTGGTGGGTGGAGACAGAGGCCTGGTGCCCCAGCTGCAGTGGAAGCCTCTGGAAGACCAGGTGGAAGAAGGCTGCAAAGAGTGAAGCCCAGGGTCACAGACCTGTCCCGGAGCTGCTGTTTGTTAGTTCAGGTCCTGCTCTGAGGTGCTCTGTGTCAGCTCTGACCGACAGGTGGGCTGGGGGTGCTCTGCAATGAGGGCTATGTGCACGGTTCCTGTGTGCCCAGCCTTGCTGGGTGCCTGCCCAGGGGAGCTCCATATCCTGGGAGGGGCCTGACCACGAGAGCCCCGTGGGCTGGGAGGGGGGCGTGTGTATGCGCATCCTCTCTGTGCAGCCGGCACAGAGTTGCTTAGCAACTTCCCTGTGGGCAGTGCTGGGATGAAATGAGAACCAGGAGATGCCACGGGGCCCCTGAACCCCTGTCCATCTAGAATGATGAGGTCAGTAGGCAGGTGCTGGCCACTGTGCTGCGTGAGGAAGGCCCCACGGGTACCTCTTGTTCGTCCACCTGACACCACAGAGGCCTCCCCAGGACAGAGCAGACAGCCTGCCTCAGGCAGGTGGGAGCTCCTGGTGACCCTGCAGGGGACATGGGAGGGACGGACCAGGCAGGAGGAGGTGGGAGCCCAGGCAGAGCTATGGAGCTCGGGGCCGAGGTGGCCTTTCTGGGTCTGAGCTGGGTGCGGACAGGTAGGTGGTGAGTTTGATCCAGGAAAGCTGTCCTGGTGACGTGAGGCTGAACGTGCTTCAGAGTGACAAGCCTTCCGGGTGATCCCAGAACAGGATAGTGAGACGGATCCTGTTAGAAGAAGGTAAGTGAATCCCCCCAAGAGGAGGCTCTGTGAGCTGGTCCCGGGAGGGGGTGAAGGGAACAGGCGTGGAAGCTGCGGGGAGTGGGCAGTCCCCCTGGGCGGGTGGCGGGTGCAGACCCCGCTCCGTGGTCCCACAGCTGTGCTTCCGGCTGGATTACTTGGCTTCTGGGAGCCTCAGCTTCCAGGTCTGCTCGTGGGGTGATGGTAGCATGCACTGACTAGTAATTTGCTCATAACAGGGTAGGAAGGGGTCTAGTGGAAATTCCACAGAACACCGTCAGTGTGGGAATCGCAGGCCCTGTTTCCTGTACGTCTGTCTTCAGGATCGGGAGAGCAAAGCCGAGCAGACTGGCAGCAGAGCCTGGGGACGGGCTCCGTTTGGTGGGTCCCCCTGTTTCCCGAATCTCGGAAGGAGCAGCTCCAGCGGGCAGTGGCGGCTTCATCCCACACCTGGGAGCATCCAGACCTCAAGGCCCAGCAGCCCCAAGCCCTGTGTCTGGGCCCCCGGGAAGCAGACAGGACAGGCCGGCGTCCTCCTCGGCCCTCTTCCTGCCCAGAACATTCGGGGTCCGGGCCGTCATTAGGGAGAAGCAGGGATGGGGTTGTCCCATGCGGGAACAGGACCTGGGGCAGCTTGTGCACGTGGACGTCCACACCGGGAATGGGGGTCGGTGGGACGCGGGCACCGGGAGGGGCAGGCGGTGGGCCTGAGGAAGCAGGGCGGGGCCGGGGGTCCCGGGGGGATGCGAGCTTCGCCTGTGCCGGGCCTCAGACTCCACGGGGCTTCCCTCCCCTGGTCACTGGGCAGGAGGGGCTGAGCAGCGTTGGTGGAGGGACCCCTCGCGTCCCCAGGCCCTGGCAGCATCAGCCCTCCAGGCTCTGGGTCGGGGTGCCTGAGGAGCGCAGGTCCAGCTGTGCCCACAGGGAGGCCTGGAGGGGTCAGGCAAGAAGCACGGATGTGGTATCGCCTGTGCGGAAGCTTCCGAGCCAGTGTCCAGTGGGAGCCCTCACCTCGCACGTGGGTTTCAAGTCCACAGCTCAGATCACCTTCTAGCCGCTTGGTTTGTTTTCTAGACACAAAGTCCTAATATCTCCTATGTCGCTGCCTGTGAAAAGGCACATCTCACCTGACACCAGGTGCTGCCTCTGGTCTGTCCTGACTGGACGCCCAGCAGCCAGTGTCATCGCGTCACGACTGTCAGGGGGTGTCAGGCGTGGGGGGACGAGAGCACACGGAGCTGAGCAGGGCCTGGAGCAGCTCTGACAACAAGAGGCGGAGGCTGAGACGGGCGGTCAGTCTGACGCCCGCACTGGGGCCTGTCATCGGCATGCAGAGGTGGTCAGCTGGGGGCACGTGTCAGGGAAGGTTCTCGGTGTTTACACAGAAGATGTGAACGTGGGTCCAGATGCAGAGCTGTCTGCGGACGCTGCTGCAGAAACCCCTGATTCTTTCCTGAGAAAACTGGTGGGGGGCATTCAGGCAACAGGGCAAACTGCTTGCTCTGGGTTTCTTGTGGGGAAGTGGGGAGATAGCAACAAGGGCTCAGCCTGCATAACCCCAGAAGAACCCCAAAACAGCTCTAGAACCGCTTCTGGAATGGCAAGGAGAAGTGGGTCTTCCACCTACTAGATGTGGAGGAGAGGGCTGGGGTCTGCAGGGCCACCCTCACCTTCAGGGACTGGCTGGGAGACTCACAGGACTCAGCACATGCTTGTGCCTTGCACGCTCACAGCTGAGATGGGTCACAGCACGCAGCAGGGATGCACAGGAGGGAGGGCCCCTGCTCTGGTCACCTCATGACCCTTCATGCCACCTCCTTCCCTCGAGGGTCTCTAGGGTGACTCTTCCCCCAGCGACGAAGGGCAGAACCACGACAGGTACTCCCACCCCCGTCCCCCTAAGGAACCTCACTAGAGGCTTGGTACTCGGCTGGGGGCTGGTCACGTGGTGTTGCCTGCCCTCACCCTCCAAAATGCCAGTGCCCAGAAGGGGAGCAGGGGTTCAGCATGAACCACATGGTTTGTGCAAGCAGCACAGGCACAGGGGGCTTCCCCTAACGGGAGGAGGGAGGGTTTAGATCGGGGCAGGGAGCTGCTCACCAGCTGCATTAGCTTCCCAGGGCAGCTGTGACAAACGACCACAAACGGAGGCTCAGAGCAACAGAAACCTGTCGTCTCTCAGTCCTGGAGACCAGACGTCTGAGGTCAAGGTGTCCCAGGGCCACGCGCCCTCCGGAGGCTCCAGGGGAGGGTCCTTCCTGACTCTTCCAGCTTCTGGGGGCTCCAGGCGCCCCTGGGTTTGTGACCACATCCATCCCATCTCTGCCTCCGTCTTCACATGGTGTCTCCTGTGTGTCTGTGTCTCTCCTCCAGTCTTTTAGAAGGACAATGTCACTGATTCAGGGCCACCCGGATCCAGGATGACCTCATCTCCAGATCCACAACTAATTATACCTGTAAAGACTCTACTTCGAAATAAGGTTCCATCCTCAGATTCTGGGGGGCATGACGTGGACATAACTCTTTGGGGGACCCCCCCATTCAACCCACTATAGCACCCAGTTCCCAGATGCCAGCCGACCTTCCTCAGGACAGCATCAGGCTGGTGATGTTCTGTCTTTCTGCACGGAGTTGTCTCTTGTTTCCTGTGCTTAACAGTGAGGTTGGGTGGGGGGCGCTTCTGGCTGACCTCCCAGTCATTCCAGGGACCATGCTGACGTGTCCTTCCCCGGAGGGTGCGAGCACAGCCAGGGCTCCCTGTGAATACCCTACACTGACCGCTCGGTGGTCAGACACCTGCATGGGCTGGACCAGTCCCCAGCACCTTCTACCACATCCACAGCCTGGTTGACACTGTGCGGGCCTATGACCAGGAGATGTGGACCGGCAGGCTCGGTGGGAGCCCTCCTGCCTGCCACGTGGCCTCCAGCCCACCACAGACCCTCCAGTCCTGCCATGGACACCCCCATCCCATTAACCCCCAAGAGGGCTTCTGGGAGGGGTGAGAACTTGACCGTGAAGAAGACAGGGCAGGCCCTAACTGCAGCAGGTGGAGGCAAAGACTGAGGGTGCTTGGCTATTTGTCCTCCAAAGACCCAGGATGTGGGCTCTGACTTGAGGGGTCCACCTCCACCTGGGCTCACCTGCAGGGTCGCTGCAGGGAGAGTGCATCCTTGGGTGATTTTCCAAGTCTCCCCACATCAGCCTTACCCCCTGGGCCCCCCTCCCCCATTAACAGTCTTTAAATAGTATCTCTCACCCAACAGGCCTGGGTGGGAGATTTTAATATTGTGTGGGAGTCCAGTGACCAGAGCCCATGTGTCCTATGTGTCTTGGGAGGGGAGGCAGCCTCGCTCTCACATTCCTGCCCCAGTGCACCTGGGGTCGGGGGCAGCAGACCCAGGCTCTGTTCTGGCAGAAGCTCCCTTTCTGTGAACAAGTCTTCCCCCACTCCCGTTATCCTCGCTGGGGGCTCAGGGGGCCACAGCATCGGGGCACCTCCAGCACCAGGACCCCACCCTAGGGAATCTCTCAAGAGCAGGGACCAGGCCTGGGGGCTGAGGGAGCCGGCCTCTTCGGGATCCCCGGGGCTAGGAAGCCTCCTACGCAAGAGGGCCTTGGACTCAGCTCAACTACCACCCGGGGTCTCCTACCCCTCCCCTGGTAGGGGGGCCCTTCGGATTCCAGGGCCCCAAGATCCTCCCCACCGACTTCTGACCCCAACTGCAGAGTCGGGGGCCCTCTCCGCGGCTTCTTTTTTCTAGCTCCCAGAATTCCCTGAAGCTGTTATACTCAGGGTTTATTATGGTGAAGGATGCAAGTTAAAATCAGCGAGGACAAAGGGGACGAGCAGGGTCCAGCTTCCTCGGCTGTGGCAGCCCAGGGAAGCCCACCTGAGTCCTGAAGTGCAGGGTTTATTGGGGTCTGTCACGTCAATGTGGGGACCGCCGTGTGCCTGACGTTGGCCTCCAGCCCCCGGGGGACTCAGGAAGCCCCACCGTGTATCACGCCGTCAGCACAGACCAGCCTGGAGCGAGGCCCATGGAGCACAGACAAGCCCGTCAGACTCAAGGTGACCTCCCAGAGCCAGGACAGAGGCCCGGCCTCTCTGTGGGCAGGTGAACCCACACCGCACAGGCCCTGGTGCAGTGCCCGTTCCACGTGGCCTGCCTGTGTGCACACGGGTCAGCCAGTGTCTGTGTGTCTCAGCCTGTGACCACAGACCACACTGTCCTGCTCTGCTCACAAGAGCGAGGCCAATGGAGGGACAACAGGGGTGGGAACAAAGCCGGGTCATGGTCTGGCCGGGTGAGAAAGGGTCCAAGGAGCGAGAACCCGGCTGCCCTTGCCTGGTGAGCCGAGAGCTGACGTCCGTCCTGTGGGCAGCCCCTCTCCCCACGTCTTTCCTGCACCCTGGGGCAGGGTCATGCCTGTGTATACAGCAGGACGCACAGCAGTGCACACAGCAGGCCTGATGCCTGCCCTTGCCATGGACTTGGGGGCTTGCTGAGGGTGGAACATCCCGACAGGACATGGGCCGACCCCGGGGAGGATGTAGGGGTGAAGCGTTTGGGAGCCTCTGGAGGGGATCCTCACCTGTCTGCACAGGTGGACTGAGGACACCGACCAAGAGTGGTCAGGCGGGGAGCCCAGGAAGGGTCCTGGGTCATCCCTGAGGCTGGATGAGGAGTGTGGAGCTGGGGGTGATGGCGGTGGGGACGAGGGGCTGATCGCCGGACAGTGTGGAGAGGGACCACCGGAGGCAGCGGGGAAGGTGAAGACTGTGCCGGATGGGAGGACAGAGAGACCAGCAGGCAGCGCTGTAGGCGCGGGATCAGGGCTGCTCCCTGCAGGGCAGATGCCTAGCCCCGCACCGCTGGAAGCTCCTGGTGTCCGGCCAGACCCCAGCCGGGAAGAGAAAGGAAGCCCCGTGTACACTGCTGAAAACACCAGTGCGGGACGTTTGCCGTCCTCTTCACCTGGAGGGGAAACGGGCACATTGAAGTGGAGAGTGACGGGGTGGAGGTGGGAAATGTGGGTGCTCGGAGCCTGGAGAGGAGGGTTCCTGAGGGGGTGAGGCCATAGGGTGCAGGAGGGGGCCAGGGGGATGGGCAGTGCGTGTCCAGCACTGGAGCACATGCATCCTCGCTCAGGCCGGCCCCCTTCCCCTGAAGGCTGGGTCTGTTAACACAGGGGGCCCTGGAAGGGGGTTTTCTGTGTGGCTGGCTCACTGAAGCTGGGTGTCTGTGGGCACGTGGGCCCGTGTGCAGTCCCGGTGAAGACACTGTTCTCTCCGGGGAAATGAGGTGGACACTCAGTCCCTGGTCTGTGGATGGTCTAGTCCTCTGGGTGTCTTGTCTCTTCTTGGGGGTCACTGGGGCTTTATCCTCACTCCGTGGGGCACAGGAGGGGAGGGATGCACACGCCCTGGGCTCACTGTGCCTGGGCTCCTGGGGAGGACCTCTCTGGCCCACATGTTCACAGGCCTCAGTCACCCCTACTCGACAGGCCCCTCCAGGGACTCGGCAAGAGGACCTGCCCTGTGAAACGGGGCGCCTGGGTCGGGGGGCTGGTGGGTCCCTTCTCAGACGGCCACACTCAGGTCTCAGGGTGGGTGCAGTGGCCTGTGGCCACTCGCCAAGGTCACCACGCCGCTGCGGCTCCTTTCTGGGGCCTGAGATGCCCCAGGGGTGGCTGGGGGAGGGGGGAGGTCGCTGTGATAGGGATGTGTGGGACGGGGGTCCTGGGCCCTGGGTCCCTCCCCGAGGAGGAGTGGGGGTCATGCCCAGAGGGGGGGCGGCCGGTGTCAGTCCTGGCTGTCAGCAAGCACAGCGCCGCACCCTGCAGGCCGCGTGTGGGATTCCTGTGGCCCTGGCACAGAACACCAGACGGGGGGCGGGGTTGGGACAGGGGACGCTTCCTCTCAGGCCTGAAGCCCGAGGTCAAGGTGCTGGGGGCCCACTCCTCCACGGGTTCTGAGGTCGGTCGCTCCCAGGCCACTCCCAGCCCCGTCTCCATCTCTGGCATGACATCACCTTCTCCCCCGTGTGTCTGGGTCCAAATGCCCCCATGAGGACGCCCGCACACAGGTCAGTGACCTCGTCTCGTCTCACCCCAGGCAGCTCTGCGGTGGCCCATCTGCACACCAAGTCCCATTCTGAGGTCCCAGGGACTGTGTCTTCCGGGGCCTCTTGAGGTGACAATCCTCGTGGCCGACCCAGCTCGTGGGGGCTTGTGGGTCCCCCAGGCCGGAATCTAGAAGCCTCACGGAGGAAGCGGTGTCCTGACTCAGGGAGGATGGACGGACGGGCAGCGGTGAGAGGGAGGCTGAGGGGCGGTCATCCCTGCCCTCCGGGGAGGGGGGAGTGTCCAGAGGGCCGGGCTGGAGCTGGCGGGCGGACGCAGCGGTCAGAGGTGGGTGGCCTGGGCTGCGACGGGCGGGGTCACTTAGGGGCAACCATAACCCAGTCCCAGCCCTAGTGCTGACCCTTCAAACCACCAACACCAAGCCACATGTAATCAAGGCACACAAATACGTTATGAGAAAGAAAAGTACACCAGTATACCTTATAAATATGAACGCAAGAATCCTCCACAAAATTAGAACAACATGGATCCAACAGAACATTAAATGGATAATGCCATAAGCAAGTATCTCTACACTGGAAATGTCAGGTTGTTCAACATATTAAACCTAAGCAATGCACTGAAGAACTATAAAGAAGTGAAGTCAAAGCACATGATCCTATCAATTACTACAGGAAAAGCTATAATCAAAATCCAGTGCTATTTCATGATACAAGCACTCAAGAAAGTAAGAATAAAAGGAAGTTTGTTCAATATGAAAAAGAGCAGTATACAAAGCCACAGCAAACACCATGCTCAATGTTAAAAAGTGAAAGATTCACTCCTGAAATCAGGAACAAGGACAGGACGCTGGCCTCCACCGCTGATAATAGTGTACTGGAAGTTCTACCCAGAGTTTTGAGGGAAGAAACCAAAGGCATCCATATGTGAATGGAAAAATTAAAACTGTGTCTATTCACAGAACACAGATCACACCATCTTATATATAAAACTGCCTATAACAACAAAAAATTATTTGACTAGTCAATAATTCAGCAAACTTATAGGAAAAAAATATCAATTCACAAAAATCTATCTTATACATATATACTAGCAATAAATAATCTGAAAAGAACTTATGAAAACAATTCCATTTTAAATAATGTCAACAATATTTAGGAATATATTTAATCAAGATACAAGACTTGCTTTTATGTATGTAAAGTTGTCTGTACGTTTGAAATTACCAGAAAGTAAATTACTTTTCAAACACCATGTCAAAACCATGCCAGAAAGGCAGAGGAAACATCAAACTTCCATACAGAGGCCAAGCCTTACCCAGATCCAGTTCACCCCAAGTCCACATGTCATTTAGAGGCACTGTGGAAAGACTTATTAGGACTTCCCAATACAAAGGACTTCCTTTCTTCCCTGTTGTGGAGGACTTGGATGTGGTAGAAACAGCAGGATTTTGGAATTCCAGTTCTCCACATCATTCCACCAAAAAACTATCAGAAATAATAAATGAATTCAGTAAAGACGCAAAATCAGTACACACAACTCAACTGCATTTCTAAACACTAATAATGAACCATCAGAAAGAGAGAAAAACCCTATTTACAGTTGCATCAAAAAGAACCAAATACCAAGGAATAAATTTAACCGAGTATGTGAAAGACCTGAAAACTCTAAGACGTTGATGAAGAAACTGAAGAAGACACAAATCAATGGAAAGATACCCCGTGCTCACGGAATGCAAGAAGTACTGTTGCTAAAATGTCCGTTCTACCCAAAACGGTGCACACAGTGCGTGCAGGCCCTCCTGAAATTCCAACGGTGTTTGTCATAGAAACGGAGCAAATCCTCCTAATGTCTGTGTGGAGCCACAAAGGACCCCAAAGGGCCAAGGCGACCCTGAGAAAGGAGAACAGGCTGGAGGCACCTCCCCCACTGACTTCACACTACACGGCGAAGCTACCGTCACCAACAGTGCGGAACTGGCTCAAAACAGGCGCACAGACCAGAGGGACGGGACGCAGAGCCCAGAATCCAACCCACACGGGCGGGGTCCGTTAATTTACGACAAGGGGGCCAAGGACACACCGAGGGGAAGGGCAGCCCCACGGTAAACGGTGCTGGGAAGACTGCACACCCCATAACCCACGCGGCTCCACCGCACACCAGCCTGACCAAAAACCCAGCTTTGCACACCAAGCCCTTCTGGGTAGCACGAAGACGGACCCCCCGCCGTCAGCCGTCAGTCGCCCCCAGGAAGCTTCTCCCCACTTCTCAATTTCCCTCACCTTTTCCTCCCGGCGTCGCCTGCGACCTCAGGAAACCCAGCTCCCGTCAGCGTGGACGCAGCCCCACTTTGTCCTGAAGCCGAAACCCCAGCGAGTACTGAGGAGACCGAGCTCCTGTCAGCAGAGAAGCCGAGCCCAGCGTCCAGGCCGCAGCCCCGGCGGTGCCTGAAGAGCCACAACTCCTCTCAGCTGCGCCGAGCCGAGTCCGCGGGGAATGCGCATGCGCTCTGGGTCAGCGAGGCGGGCTCATCGCCACCCTGTGGTCCGTGCGGGAAGTGCAGGCCGTGCCTCCCTCACGGGTCACTGGAGACAGCGTCACCTGCTGGCAGAACTGCTGAACCCATTAAATTGTGGAAATTCAAATTGAAATGAAGACAATATCCCATAACTTCTCCAAAGTAGTTAAGGAACAATGAATTGGAAACCGTATGGAATGAAATGAATGTAGACACAAGCTTTACAACTTACACCAAATTCACTCAAAATTATTCACAGACAAGTTTTAAACACAAAACTAATCAAGAATATAGAAGAAAACATAAAAGAAGATTGACGTGAGCTTGGGTTTGGTCATGTAGATCACAAGCTTTGTGGTTTTAACACACAACACAAAAAAGCAATCCAGAAAGAAAAAGAAGGGATTCTGTGGACTTCATAAAATTAAAGATTTCTACTGTGTGAAAAACCTCATTCCGAAAATTAAAAGACACAACACAACTAGGAAAATAATATTTGCAAATACATATCTAATAAAGGATTTGTCTCAAAATATACAAAGAACTCTAACACAACCCCATTAAAAATAGGGAAAGCTCTAAATGTACACCTGGTCAAAGAAGGTACACAGATAGTACACAAAACTATGCCCAGGACTGATGGGCAGAGAAACAGTGGTCCAGTTCAACTCCCTGAGTCATGTGTGACCCTGGACTAGTCCTGTCCTTCCTGGAGGCCTCAGAGAGATGGAGAGGGAGGAAGGCAAAGAGGGCGAATTGTGCTTAAACCTAACTCTAACCCTGACCACTCTCACCAGTTTCATTCAACATGATCTAGGAAGTCCTAGACATAGTAATTAGATGAGAAAAATAAATAGAAGGAATTCAATGGCAGAGGAAAAAGTAAAACTGTCACTGTTTGTAGATGACATGATGTTTTATATTTCATTTATTTATTTATTTATGCTGGTTGTGCTGGGTCTTAGTTGTGGCAGGTGAGCTCCTTAGTTGTGGCACACAGGCTCCTTAGTTTTGGCATGTGAACTCTTAGTTGTGCCATGCATGCGGGATGTAGTTCCCTGACCAGGGATCGAATCCAGGCCCCCTGCATTGGGAGCACAGAGTGTTAACCACTGCGCCACCAGGGAAGTCCTGACATGATGTTTTATATAGAAAATCCTTAAGATGACCCCCCAAACAAATAGAATTCATTGGAAAATTCAGTTAAGTTGCAGGATACAAAATTAATCTATAGAAATCGGTTACATCTCTATACACCGGCAACAAACGATCAGAATGAGAAATTAAGAAAACAACCCCACTGACAACATTAACCAAAATGAAATCCCTAGGAATACATCTAACCCAGGAGGTAAAAGACCTATACTCAGAAAGCTGGAAGACACTGATGAAAGAAATTGGAGAAGACACAAACAAATAGACAGGTATAACGTGTTCATGGATTGGAAGAATTCATATTGTTAAAATGATTCCACACCCCAGAGCAATCTAGAAATTTGATGCCATTCCTATCAAAATACCAATGGAATTTTATGGAGAACTGGAACAAAGAATTCCTATACCTGTAAGGCAACACAAAAGAACCTGAATAGTCAACACGATCTTAAGAAAGAAGCACAAACTTGGACATATCACACTCCCTGTTTCAAACTATACTACAAATCTAGAATAATCAAGACAGTATGATATTGGAACAAAAGAAATACACATAGATCAATGGAACAGAATTGACAGCCCCAAAATAAACACATGCATATATGGTCAATTAATCTATGACAAAGGAGATGAGACTACACAATGGGGAAAAGATAGCCTCTTCAATGAATGGTGGTGGGAAAACTGGACAGCTACGTGCTCAAGAATCAAACTGGAATCCCTTCTTATACCACCTACAAAAGCAACCTCAAAATGAATCAAGTACTTCAATGTAAGACCTGAAGCCATAAAGCTCCTCGAAGAAAACATAAGCAGTATGCTCTTTGACATCAGTCTTAGCAATATTTTCTGGATCCGTCTCCCCAAGCAAGGGGACCAAAAGCAGAATAAACCAATGGGACTCCATCCAACTTTAAAGCTTTTCAATGGCAAAGGAAACCATCCACAAAATGAAAAGGCAGCCTACCGAGTATGAGAAAATATTTGCAAACAATATGTCTGAAAAGGGGTTCATATCCAAAATAGATGAAGAACTCACACAATTGAACCTCCAAAATCCCAATTAAAAATTGGGACCGAACATTTTTCCAAAGAGTACGTACCGATGGCCAAGAGACACATGAAACTATGATCAATATCACTTATTACCAGGGAAACGCACATCAAAAGAACAATGAGATTATTACCTCACACCTAAAAACTTGGCTATCATCCAAAAGACAACAAATAACAAGTCTTAGCAAGGATGTGGAGAACCCTCACGCATTCTCTTGGGAATGTTCATTGGTGCAGCCACTATGGAAAACAGTACAGAGGTTCCTCAAGAAATTAAAAATAGAACTACCATATGATGCAGGAATTACACTTGGGGGTATCTTTCTGAAGGAAACAAAAACACGAATTCAAAAAGATATACACACCCCTATGTTCATGGCAGCTTTATTGACAAGAGCCAAGACATGCAAGCCACCAGCGTGTCCATCGATTGACGAATGGATAAAGAAGTTTTCACATATATACATACACATATACACACACAATGGAATATGACTCAGCCATAAAAAAATGATACCTTGCAACAACATGAATGGACCTATCGTGCTGAGATATGGCGGACAGAGAAAGAGAAATACCTTATGACATCATTTATATGTAGGAACTACAAAACAAAACAAGTAAACAAGCACAACATAACAGAAATGGACTCATAGATCCCAAGAACATGCTGGTGGTTGCCAGAGGGGAGAGGGGTGGGGGCATGAGTGCAAAAGGTGAGAAAGATTGAGAGGTACCGAATTCCAGTTATAGAACAAATGTCATGGGGATGTAATGTACAGAATAGGGAATAGAGTCCATAATACTGTAATAGCATTGTACGGTGACAAACGGTAACTAGATTTACCTTGGTGATCATTTTGTAATGTATAAAAATATAGAATCACTATGTTGTATACCAGAAAACTAATATAATATTACCTGTCAATTATACATCAATTTAAAAAGAGAGAGAGAAAAAGGGAATTCCCTGGCAGTCCAGTGGTTAGGACTCGGTACTTTCACTGCGAGGGCCCAGGTTCAATCCCTGGTTGAGGAACTAAGATCCCACAAGCCACACAGTACAGCCAAAAAATTAATTAATTTTAAAGATAAAAAAGAAGAAAAAATACTATCTTAAAAAAAAGAAAAGAGAGTAGTGAGATAAAAAGCAGATGTTAGATGAAACTTTAAAAGCGTGCAGGTTGGGTTCCCTGGTGGTACAGTGGTTAAGAATCCACCTGCCAAGGCAGGGGACATGGGTTCGAGCCCTGGTCCAGGAAGATCCCACATGCCACGTTGCAACTAAGCCCATGCACCGCTCAGCCCATGCACTGAGCCTGCGCTCTAGATCCCGCGAGCCACAACTACTGAGCCCGTGAGCCACAACTACCGAATCCCACGCCTAGAGCCCGTGCTCCACAACAAGAGAAGCTACCACAATGAGAAGCCTGCACACCACAACAAAGAATAGCCCCCGCTCGCTGCAACTAGAGAAAGCCCTCACCCAGGAACGAAGACTCAATGCAGCCAAAATAAATAAATAAATACATTTTTAAAATAAATAAATAAATAAAAGGGTGCGGGTTGAAAGGACAATGTCTGCTGAAGTTTGACTCTCAAGTGGCCCAGACAAACAGGACTTGAAGAGAGCAGCCATGGGATACTACTGGAATGTTTGTTTGTTTAAATAGGCTTTCTTTTTTAAAGAAGTTTTGCGTTCACAGCAAAACTGGGCAGAGTGCAGAGAAGTGTCATGTGGCCCCTGCTCTGCTGCTGCTATTCCGTCATCCCACCCTCCCACCCCCAGCCCCACACACAGGTGCTCAAAGCCTCCGCCTCTCCAACTATCCTATCAACATTCTGTGTGTTGGTTACTACGGATGAATCCACATGGACATCCGAGTCCAGCGTTTATATTAGGTATCACTCCTAGTGTTGTACATTCGACGCGTTTTGACAAATATTATCTCACCATGAATGTACCACACTGTATAGATTCACTGCCTTAAAAATCCTCTGTGCTTGACCTATTTATCACCCACCACCACTCAACCCTGCCACAAACCCCTGGCTATGCACTGATCTTTTCACCCTTTCTTGGTTTGCCTTTTCTGGAATGTCATATGTCGTTGGTACCCTAAGCTATGCCACCTTCCCAGATTGCCTTCTTTCAGTGAGTGATATGCACTTAAGGTGCCCCTCCTGTCTCCCCATGGCTCCATATCGTTCATTTCTTTTCAGCGCTGAAGAATATACAGTTGCATGGTTGGAGTCCAGTCTGTGTGTCCATTCACCTGCTAAAGGACATCTTGGTTGCTTCCAAGTTCTGCAAGTTATGGATAAAGCTGCCCTAAGTGTCTGGGTGCAGGCTTCTGTGTAGATATAAGCATTTGATTCATTTGGGTCCATTGATACCAAGGAGTTCGAGGGCTGCATCATATGGTGAGAATGTGTTTCGTTTTCAGTTTCTGGATGGTAGCTGAGACTATGTCAGCATACTGAGGAATCAAGCCAAAGAAGGAGGTAGAATTCAATGATGTCGGCAAGAAAGATGTCGCCAAGACAAAACCATGCTTTCATCCTCTTACGGTTGACAGCTGGTCCTGAGAATTAAATGGACACGAGACAGATTCACAGAAGAAAAGCATCCACATTTATTTCCCATGAGTTTTACGTGACCCAGGGCGCCCTCCTAAGGAAATGAAGAAAGACCCAGAGAAGTGGCAAAACCTAAATGCTTTTCTGTTGGGTTGAACAAAGAGAGGTGATTGCGGAAAAGGAAATACACTATGTGGGGCGGCTAAGGAGGATGAGAATTATGTTGCACAGGGTCTGTTTGTACAGAATACTCTCACTCTCCACACTCTGCCCTTGACAACAACGTCATTCCCCTTCCAGCAGAGGATGGACATCTTCCATGGGGGTCGGTGGATGGGGGGATGGCCAGAGAAAAGGAGACAGCAGTATGTCATTGAGCTTAAGATATTTCTAAGAGAGTGACCCTCTGGCGAGGCTGAGGTAGAAGGAGAGCAGCTGGATATCTGCTTGTTTGTTGGGTATTGGGAAGGGGGTGTGTGTGCGTTGTTTATTTTCTGGATGAGGGCTAAGCAGGATGCGAGGGTGCGGGTCAGTCCATATGCCAAGAAATCCAGAGAATCTAGGGTGGTTCAGACTCAGCCCTTTTCTCAGAAACAGGCAGAGAGAGGAGCTGGCTTTGGTTTTCTCAAAGCTAACTGGCACCTCAGTAGTCATGACACAAGGTTCCCAGAATGAACTGAATTGCAGGAGCCAGCACGCCTGCAGCCCTGAGCCCTCAGACCTCAGCCCCAGGTGTGCACCTATTGCAGGAGAGATTTATTCCCTGCTTTCAAGGAGACAAACACGAAGTGGAAAGTGTCTGTCTTGCATGGGTCTTTTCTTCAGTAACATTAATTTAAAATAATCAATATGTCATTAAGAGATATCTTGAAGTGGGGCTTCCCTGGTGACGCAGTGGTTGAGAGTCTGCGTGCCGATACAGGGGACACGGCTTCGTGCCCCGGTCTGGGAAGATCCCACATGCCGCGGAGTGGCTGGGCCCGTGAGCCATGGCCGCTGAGCCTGCGCGTCCGGAGCCTGTGCGCCACAATGGGAGAGGCCACAGCAGTGAGAGGCCCGCGTACCGCAAAAAAAAAAAAAAAAAGGTAAAAAGTAGTAAGTCTTTAGATAGATGGAATGAGCCGATAAGGAGTATTAGTAATGAGTCACATTTTTAGAGGTAGTAAAGACGCTGACAGTCAAAAAGGGTTAATCAAAAGTTAACGCTATTGTCATTAAATTGGTTAAAAAGAAATAGGATAATAAAACTAACTAGCAAATTGTAAGTTGTATTAATTCAAATTGTATTATTTCTGGACAATTATGCCAGTGGTATTAATATAATAGCTTGAATAATAATTTTTAAAATTGAGAAACGTTGAGATTGTATACATAATTGATGCCATAGGTTTTTGGTTTTTTCTAAAATCTTTATTGGAGTATAATTGCTTTACAATGGTGTGTTAGTTTCCGCTGTATAACAAAGTGAATCAGCTATACGTATCCATATATCCCTATATCTCTTCCCTCTTGCGTCTCCCTCCCACCCTCCCTATCCCACCCCTCTAGGAGGTCACAAAGCACTGAGCTGATCTCCCTGTGCTATGCGGCTGCTTCCCACTAGCTATCTATTTTACATTTGGTAGTGTATACATGTCCATGCTACTCTCTCACTTCATCCCAGCTCACCCTTCCCCCTCCCCATGTCCTCAACTCCATTCTCTACGTCTGCATCTTTATTCCTGTCCTGCCCCTATGCCATAGGTGTTTGATACTATTACTGAAAGGGATAAAACTACCGCTGTCTCACAAACTACAAATACTACTAAGATGATGGGTATTAAGCTAGCTTGAGTGAAATAAGTGTTAAGAATTATTAGAGCTGCTATAATGAATGAGGATAATATTATTCCCTCTAGGCATAGTAGGAAGGGTGTTAACTAGCATCAGTACATTAATAGCCCTAAGAGGGAAACTGAAATGACAGAATAATATTTATGTATACTAAAGGAATTTAGTAACTATAAATTTAATCAAATGTAATGACTCAAAATTGTATGTTTTAATTTAAACTAATTATCATATTTGGAACCCTCTAACCTCTTTTGTCTTCACTTGTAGGCTACACTTATTGCTAACAGTGAAATTAGGATTAGAGCTATAATTAGTGTGGTTATTAGATTTTTTTCTTTGGGATGCTACAGGCAGAGGCAAAGGGAGGGCAATTTCAACATCAAAGAGGAGAAAAATAACGGCCACTTTAAAAAATGATATGTAGTAAGACGGGCGTGGTGATCCTATAGGGCCATACATTCATACAGACTTGATTTTTCTGTGTGTTTACTTCAGGAAGTCAGAATGTAATAAACACAAGTAACGAAACTAGTAATATATTCATAAATAATGCTAATAATATAAAGTTGATTATTCTTTTTCTGATTCTACCAAAACTATTTGACTGGAAGTCAATTTTAGTAATTACTATTAAAAGAATAAGACCCTCATCAATAAGTGGAGATGTACAGGAACAGCCATAATACATCTAACAAGCGTCAATATCACGCAGCAGCTTCAAAGCCGAAACGATGATCAGAGATACAGTGAAATTTTAGTTTGTGTAAAAAGCAGATAATTAGGAAACGAGAGCCAATGATCATGCACAGGCCATGGAAGCCTGTAGCTATGAAGAATGTTGATCTGTATACTCCATCTGAGACTGGAAAAGGTGCTTTGTAATGTTGAGGCTTGCAGGACTGTAAAGTAATCTCCTAAACAGACTGCAATAAAAACTGTTTGAAGTATATTCTTAAAATTTCCATCTATCAGGCTGTGGTGAGCTCAAGGAACACACACTCCAGAGGACAGTAAGACAGAGATGTTGGGAAGTGGTACTTACTTCTACTGCATTACGGAACAAATGCCCATCGGTAGTCAGCAACTGACTAGTACAAGTGTAGGGGCAAGACCTGAGTGATTACAGCTTTTAAGAAGTAGATAAAAAAAGAGAGCTTCCAAAGTAATAAATAAAGTGCCTTCTCAGATGATGTCTCATCATAAGCACAAGTATAATAAAAAACACTGAGTTTAAATGGAATCACATGTGAGACTAACTGTTATGAGAAGAGCTGAAGAGGCTCCTGTAAGAGGTCGGGGGCTGGGATTTACTATATAATATGCATGGGTCTGGTGGGTCATTACGGAAGTAGAGGCTTACTAACAATGTGAGTACGTAATCTCGAATAATACTGCAAATAACACTGCAAATTCAAGTAAAGTGAGTAGAACTAGAATAACAAATTTCATGAAGGCTACTACTTATTAGGGCCAGGACTGCCCCTCCAATTAAGTAAATAAATACATGGCCAGCTGTGATATTCGCAAGTAGTCGTATGGCTAGAACTATCGGTTGGATAAGTAACCTAATAGTTTCAATAATTATTAGCACAGGCATAAGAAGGTTTAATGTTCCTTGTGGTAGAAAGTTGGATAGAGATGATTTTGTTTTATGACAGAAGCTGCTTATTACAGTTCCTGCTCACAAAGAGATGGCTATTTCCAAATGTATTGAAAGCAGCATCAGAACTGTAAATGGATGTGGTAAGACAGCAAGTAAGTTTGTCCAGCTGATGAATAAGTCATGTAAGCATTAATTTTCAAGTTTGTTCTTTATAGTTCTTGATGGCCACTATTTGTTCTGACATGGGTTAAACTACTCACTGCTGAAGAGAAATTATACATTTGTGAATCACTCACTTGGGTGTGGTGAATAAAATACTTGGAAACCTAATAATTAAAATAACATTAGGCAAAGCAAATAGATTTTTCATTCACTTGGTTTCCCAAGGGGTGGAGTATTTTGGTATTTTAATTCATTTTCCTTCTTGGCTTCATATATAAATACATATTCACATTTTTACTTAAAATATACTAGAACTAAAAATACTGATATAATAATAAATTATGCTGGTGTACGTAGTTGTGGCACATCATTAACAGGAGGGTTAAACTGCCAGTCTTCAACTTAAAAGGGTAATGCTATTTAGCGTCTTCATGAATCTGTAGTACGAACAGAGATTACTTCTCAAAGTATTTTAGTGGGGTGGACGCAACGACGATAGGCATAAAACTATGCTTTAACCCACAAATTTCTGAGCATTGCTCACAATAGAGGCCTGATTGTCAATATCAGGGTTCTTTAATTTAAGCGTCCCTGGATAGCATTTGCTTTTAGGTCTAAAGAAAAAACAGCTCATGAGTGTAAAACATGGTCAGATGAGATTATGTATGAATTGCTATCCCTGCAAGTAGACCTACTCAGTTGTCTACTTCTAGTAGTCACGATGCTGGTTTTTAGACCTGGTGTGGGTAGCATATAGAAGTCCAAACTTAAGTTTTCATAATCTGTGTATTTCTAGCTTCAGTATCATTGATGGCCTATAGCTTCTACGGTTAGGGAAGGGTTATTAATTTCATTTATTATGTGAAAAATTCATAATGATGTTAGGGTAATTAAGATTAGAATAATGGCTGGTAGAATGATTTAAATTGTTCTACTTATGCATATATTGTATATTTATGAGTCGGTTTAGTTGTCAATATGAGAGAAATAATATAGAGAACTAGAAAATTTATCAAAAAAGGATGATGGGGCTTCCCTGGTGGCGCAGTGGTTGAGAGTCCGCCTGCCGATGCAGGGGACACGGGTTCGTGCCCCGGTCCGGGAGGATCCCACATGCCGCGGAGCGGCTGGGCCCGTGAGCCATGGCCGCTGAGCCTGCGCGTCCGGAGCCTGTGCTCGGCAACGGGAGAGGCCACAACAGTGAGAGGCCTGCGTACCACAAAAAAAAAAAAGGATGATGAATGGGTGATCATGAAAATGTAAAAGTTCTTTCATAATACGTGATATTGCATTGTGAAGCCTCGTTGAAATGGATATGCCATAGAGATATACAGGATTTTCACCTCTGATTTAACTTTGATAAAGTTATGTGCATTTTTACTAACATCTCACATATTGAAAAAGACATAATGGTTATGGTGTTGGCTTTAAACCAGTTGAAGAGGTTTTGATTCCTTCCTTTCTTATTTTAAATTTGCATAAATACACCTCTCAAACATAGGATATGGTTGAGTGCATCCATGTAATTATTCTAGATTAGTCACAGTTACCTACACTACTGAGATTCCTTCTTTGGATGCAAATGCTTCTCAAATCAAGAAAAGTGTTAGCGTTACTGCTGTTAGTTACATGAATGAGCCTATAAATACAATGATATTTCACTTTGTGTATACATCAGGGTAGTCGGAAATAACTAGGGGGCACCCGTGAAAAGCCAAAAGAGTGCTGCGGGGAGAAAGTCATATTTACTCCTACAAATATAATCATGAACTGAACATTGTGCGTATTGCATTAAGTGTATAGCCTGAGGATAGTAGAGGTCACTGTACGGTTCACGGACTGCTGGCGTCAGCTTCTATTGATGACAGGAGTAGGAGTAAGAATGTTGGAAGAAGTAGTCAAAAGCTTCTATTATGTAGTCAAGGAAATGCTACATTGGGTACTCCAATTATTAGCGGGACAAGTCAGTTTCCAAGTCCTCCAATTATAATGGGCATAACTAAAAAAATGATTACAAATGCATGGGATGTTATGACGACACTGTCAATTCGTTCGTCTTCAGGTACTGCTTCAGGTTCGCCTACTACAGCATGGAGGAATGGATGCAAAGCGGTGCCTACTATTCCAGCTCAAGCACCAAATAGTAAATATGAAGTGCTGATCTCTGTGATTTGTTGGAAATAATCAACAGGGTGTCAACATGCGTAAAATGGCTGAGCAAGCCCTGGAATGTACGTCTAAAGACAGGTTATACCCTCTTTTTTCCAAGCCCTATGGGGAATTGCAAATCCAAAAAAAAAAAAAATCACCTTCAATTTTGCCAATGCTTCTCCCACCTTTTCTTTCTGGATGGCGGGAGACACAGATTGATGCCAGCTGACTAGAGGATTTACCTGTCAACAGAAAGTGTGTGGGATGGAAGCACATCAATACAGTAAGGATTTAATTAAACTGATCTGCATTCAATTGATGTAGAGTTCTGTAATCCTCAATTTAAGGAATTAAATTATACTTCCTTACACCTTCCTATACTTATATACTTATATACTTATACTTATATACTTTTATACTTATATACTTATATACTTATACTTATATACTTATATACTTATACTTATATACTTATATACTTATACTTATATACTTATACTTATATACTTATACTTATATACTTATATACTTATACTTATATACTTATATACTTATACTTCCTATATTAAATTATACTTCCTTACACCTTCTAAATCTCTTGGTCTAGATTAACCTCAATTCCTAGTCCAGCACTGATCGAATGGGTGTTAAGGGTAGTAATAATGTGGCTATTAGGATTAGTAATGATAGGAAGTTTATTTACTTTGTATGTTCGAATTCTCATTTTATATCTCTGTTGTTTATCAATGAA
Source organism: Leucopleurus acutus (assembly GCF_964270905.1). NCBI lineage: Eukaryota > Metazoa > Chordata > Mammalia > Artiodactyla > Delphinidae > Leucopleurus > Leucopleurus acutus. Next base: position 115,796,481 of record NC_139150.1, on the reverse strand, counting down.
AATATAGTTACTGATGTGAAGGATTTTAGCCGCATGTATAAATATATGTTGAGTAGTGCTATGATGACTATTAGTGTTGGAAAAATATTATCTTTTTATTATGTTTTTCATATTTTTTCTCATATTTATAGATCTATTCTTTTCCATTATAGATTATTACAAGATACTGAATAGAGTTCCCTGTATTATACAGTAGGTCCTTGTTGTTTATTTCATACATAGTAGTATGTATCTTAATCCCAAACTCCTAATTTATCCCTCCCTACCTTTTCCCTTTGAAAACCGTAAATTTGTTTTCTATGTCTGTGAGTCTGTTTCTGTTTTGTAAATAAGTTCATTTGTATCAAATTTTTTACATTCCACATATGAGTGAAATCATATTACATTTGTCATTCTGACTTACTTCATTTAGTATGATAACCTCTAGTTCCATCCATGTTGCTACAAATGGTATTATTTCTGTTTTATGGCTGAGTAATATTCCAGGGTGTGTGTGCGTGTGTATGTGTCTGTGTGTCTGTGTGTGTGTATGTATATCACATCTTCTTTATCCATTTATCTGTCAGTGGACATTTAGGTTGCTTCCACATCTTGGCTATTGTAAATAGTGCTGCTATGAACACTGGGGTGCATGTATCTTTTTGAATTAGGTTTTTGCCTTTTCCAGATATATGCCCGGAAATGGGATTGCTGGATCATATGGTAGTTCTATTTTCAGTTGTTTAAGGAACATAGAGTGGCTGTACCAATTTACATGCCCAGTAACAGGGTAGGAGGGTTCCTGTTGCTCCTGCATTTAGTACTTGTAGACTTTTAATGACGACCATTCTGACTGGCGTGAGGTGGCACCTCACTGACATTTATTTTTGATTTTGTTCAGAGTAAATGGCAGAACTATGGGTTGTCTGTCCTTATAAGCCTTACATATCTAAGTAATTGGTACAGTTAGGAGGCTAGCTTGTAGTTAACTAACTTTGGGTTGGAGAAGTGAGGGCAATATGATTGTTAGATAGGTTAACTGAATCTTACATAGTTATTATGTTGGCCTTGTTTTAGGAGTCTGGCAGGTTGTTGATGGCATACTAAGTATGAGATTTAGCAGGAGGTAAGAGGGTTTGATTAAGCAAGCTATTTACCTGAAATGTGCATGTGCACTTATGTGTGTAATTGCTCTATATTCTGTGACCACTGACTCAATGACATGTTACGGTGAATGATGTTGGTAAATGATACTCAATTTAATTTCAGCTACAAGTTGCTTGACTGTGTTAAGGCCACTGATGTCCATAGCCGAGTCACAGCACCCCCCAAAATTAAAAAATTCCAAATGCATGAAACCAGTTGTGTGTGAGCATGGCCTGATTAGTCACGAGTCCATTGTGACGTCCTATTTAAGGGGAAAGAGTAGGTGCTACGGCCCTGAAGGTGAGATGGTTTAGGTGAGATGACCCTGAAGTAAGAACGAGATGCCAGATATAGTTCATTTATAGAAATCTGTATGGTTCATGGGCCAGAAATGCAGACAGGCACATTTTAGGGCAAGTTGATTGTTTCTCGTGGCTTCATCATTAAATCCTAGTTATCAGCAATGATAAGCATGTTGACTGGAAATGATTTGACAATGTATTATGTATGATTAATACACAGATGTACTATATAGTATTAATCACTTCAATTACCCCTGTAAAAACTCACAGAGGCTAGAACCTAGTGTACATTGAAATGTTTAATGTCTTATATAACATCAATACACCGATTACATGCTTATACATGTGAGATAATTCACGATTACACATATTATGTATTATATATGATAAAGCATATGTATTATACTTATATATGTGGAAGGGCATATAATTCTCAAAGTACATAGTAATGTTAGTCTTTATGATGTCAATTTTTAATACTAACATAGAGCACTCAACAATAGTGTTTATGTCCCCTAAGCAAATTGTTCAAGGAATAGTTTAAGCAGAAATTCAGCTTTGGGTGCTGATGAGAGAGCTGGAGTCTCTTCCTTGAGTCTTAGGGAGAAATGTTACCGTTTCTTACAAAGACTCTTAATTTAAGGAGGTTATTTTCAATTAACGCTTATTAGTGGTATGAGGACAAGAATTAGAAGAAAGTATAGAATAGATGCTAGTTGCCTGATGATAATAAATAGGTGATCAATGGGTTGTCTTCCAATTCATGCAAATGTTAATAGGCCCACTAGTAGGAATCCAAATAAACATTAGCTAAGAGGTCAGAATGTTATACTTTATTGTTTTGCTGTATGAAGTATTGGAACAATAGCTAAAATCATGATTGAGAAGATTAATACACCTCCTATTCATTGTGAATGGATCGCAGAATTGCACATGCAAATTAAAACTATCATTCTGGTTTCATGTGAGGGGGAACATTGAAGGGCTTAGCTGGGGTATAATTTACTGGGTCTCCTAGAAGGTCAGATGAGACTACTACTAGTATTAGTAAGATTATTAATAAGAATAAAGCAAACAAGATATCCTTTATTTTGTAGTATGGATGAAATGAGATTTTGCCCATATTGGATGAGATCCCTGTTGGATTATTAGAGTCTATTTCATGAAGGAATAATAAGTAAACAACGGCTAAAGCTGCAATAAAAAATGGGAGAATAAAGTGGAAGGCGAAGTATCAGGTAAGGGTAGTTTTATCAACTGAGGATTCTCCTTTGATCCCTCTGACTACGTTAGTGCCAGTGTAAGGAATTGCTAAAAGGGAATTTGTAATGACTGTTTCTCCTTTAAAGGACATTTAGCCTCATGGTAAGAGGTAACCTATAAATGCTATGGTTATTAATAAAACAGTAATATGATTCTGATGTTTCATGTTTCTAAGAAGGTGTAAGATCCACAATGCAGGCCTCATGCTACATGAATAAATAAGCAATTAAAGAATATAGAAGCTCTGTTTTCATGAAACTATCAAATAATTCATAGGTTGTTTACATCTTGTTACATACGAGTTATGGATGAGAAGAGTTATTGTACCTGATGTATAGTGTATTTCTAGAATTAAACCTGTTATGATTTGCAAAATTAAACAAATACAAAGCAAAGAATGGGCATTTCATTGTGATGAGATATTTGATGGGGCTGGTAGATCAATAAATGCACTGTTAATGATTTTGAGTACTGTGTAGAATTTTCAAATGTTGGTCATTAGCGTTCTTATAGTTGAAAACCAATGATGATTTTTCAATACATTGGCATGGTTCCATTCCATGTAAGAATAATGATGACATTCACTGTATTTTAAGTACTATTTTTGTTGTTAGTTTTATGAGGTTTGTCTTCAAAACCTTCACAGATTTGTAGTGGGTTTGGATTTATTTCCACGGTAGAACTCGTTGTATTATTGCAATGAATTTTGAGGGATGATTTTTGGGCTTAATGGTTTTTTAAATTTATTTAGGGTGACTGTTAATAGTTTTGGGTTATGCAACAACTATGGCTACAAAGCAGTATCCTGAGGTTTGAGGTTCTAATAAAATTATCTTAGGTATACTTCCTTTATATTGTTATAGAAGTACTAATTAAAACCGCAATGCAATATTTAGTCACATTCACTAAATGATTATAATCAAGAACCAATAAAAATATTAGCAACAATGTTGAGAAATTGGAACCCTTATGGTTTGCTTGTGGAAATGGAAAATGGTACAGACTATATGTACAATAGTGTGGCATTTTCTCAAAAAGATGAAAATATAATTACCATTTATTTCAACAACTCCAATCTTAGATATATACCTCAATAAACTGAAACCAGGTGTTCAAACAAGAACTGGTACACAAATATTCATAGCAACATTATTGACAATAGCCCAAAAAGTAGACACCATTCAAAAGTCCATCAGTGGATGAATGGATATGCAAAATAGGGTAGATTCAAAGACTTCCATTTTTCTGCTATATAAAAAATAAAGTGAAATGGTACAGCCACTGTGGAAAACATTATAGCAAAAACTTAAACATGAAATTAACATATGAGATGTCAATTCCACTTCAGGGTGTATACCCAAAAGGTTTGAAAGCAGGGACTGAAACACATATTTGTGCACTCATATTCATACCAGTACTATTCATACTGGTCATAGATGGAAGGAATCCAAGTGTCCCTGGATAGATGATTCCATAAACAAATTGTGGTATATACACAATGGAATATGATTCAGCCTTAAAAACTAAGGTAGTTCGGACACATGCTACAATGTGGATGAACCTTAAAGTCATTATGTTAACTGAAACAAACCAGACCAAAAAGGCACAAACATGCAACGATTCCACTAGTATGAGATATCCAAATAAGTCAAATTCAAAGAAAGAAAGTAGAATGTGATTCCCAGGGGTTGAAGAGAGTTGGTGTTTAATGGATGTAAATGTGGTTAATGTCGTAGAACTATATACTTAAAGTGGTTTAAATGGTAAACATTATGTTGTATGGATTTAACCACAAAGACAAACATGAATGAAGTACTGATACATGCTACAACATGAATGAACACTGAAAACATCCTAAGAGAAAGAAGCCATACAGCAAAGACCACCCAGATCATATTCATTTATACACTTGAAATCCATCAAGGTTTTATAAATAAGGGAAAGTCTCAAGAACAGTTCCAGAAAAAGAAAACTGGATCAGAATAGAAAACCACATTTCCATTTAGTTGGGGCAAGTGGTGAAAGTTGAACAGGGCCTGTGGATGGGATTATAAAGTGAAAACCATAATAATTCCTCATATGGCGGTGGTCCACTGGGAGAGTGTCTCTGTTTGAGGTCGAACACACTGGAGGTTTTCATTTAGATTGGCAGATGTGGAAAATCAATGATGACTGACGAATCTGAGCTTAGAGATACAGTGTACATTGTACTGCTACTGCAAGTTTCCTGTATCTCTGAAATTACTAGAAATAACTTTTCCAAACAACCATGTGAATACCACGCCTGAAAAGTAGAAAAGACATCAAACTTCATTATAAGGGCCAAGCCCTAGCCAGATCCAATTCCCCCAAAATGATAAAGCTCATTGCTATTGTAAGAGCCCACATAAGGTACTGTGAGAAGATTTTATTAGGAGCCACTATGTCCTTGCTGCTGCATACAACTTTGGATACGGTAGAAATAGTGAGATTTTTGCATTCCAATTTTCAACCTCAAACCACCAAAAAAAACTATTAGGAGTAATAAAGGAATTTACTAAGTTTGCACTATACCAAAGCAATACACAAAAATCAGTTGACTTTCTAGATACTAATAAAGTTTCAGAAAGAGAAATTAAGAAAACAATCCCGTGTAACAATAGCATTAAAAAGAGCGAAATACCTAGGAATACATTTAACCACGGGTGTGAAAGACCTGCACACTGAAAATTATAAAACACTGATAAAGAAATTAAGACACAAATAAATACAAAAATAGTCCATGTTCATGCGTGGGAAGTATTAATATTGTTTAAACACTCATTCCACCAAAGTGGTGTACACAGTAATTGCAATCTCTACCAAATTCAAATGCATTTTTCACAGAAACAAAACAATCCTACCACTTGTATGGAACAACAGAGAACCCCAAATAGGAAAAGCAGCCCTGAGAAATGAGAACACAGCCAGACGTATCTCGCTCCGACTTCAAACAATATTACAGAGCGACTGTAACCAAAACAGTGTGATACTGGCACAAAAATAGGCACATAAACCAGGGGAACGGAATAGAGAGCACAGAAATACACCCATTCGTATGTGGCCAGTTATTTTACAACAAAGGAGCCATGAACACAAAATAGCGAAAGGACAGTCCTCTCAACCAACAGTGCCAACAACACTGGACGCCGCATGCCAAAGAACAACAGTAACTTAGTAAATTCCACAGTTTTCCACATCAAGCCCTTCCTCTGCTGGGTCCTCTGAAAATGGACCCCCCTTGGCATCAGCCACTCGCAGGAAGCTTCTCCCCACTTTCCCTCACCTTTCACTCCTGTGGTATCCTGAAGACGTCTGGCTCCTGCCTGCATGGACTCCACCCAGCAGTGACCTGAAGCTGAACCCACGGCCGACCCTAAGGACGCTGAGCTTCTGTCGGCTGGGTGAGGAGCCCAGTTCCCGAAGGAACCGAGTCCGTCACTGGAACACAGACACCTCAAGGATCAGAGAGCTGGGTTTGGCGCCGCCTGCTGGCTGGCTGGGAACTGCAGGCCACAACAGCTCACTTCAGCGCATGCCATGCTCCCAGCTGGCAAGCCTGCAGAATCCACGAAATTTGGAAATTCAACCTGAAATGGAGCCACATATCCCAGGACTTCTCCAAAACTAGTTATACAAAAATAACTGGAAACCTTATGCAATCAAATGAATGTAGACAGAAACTTTACAACTTACACCAAAATTCACTCAAAACTGTTCACTGACAATTTTAAAGTGCAAAACTATAAACACTCTACAAGAAAACAAAGAAGAAAATCTACCTACCTTGGGTTTGGTGATGAATTTTAACAAACAAATCCCTAAACGTCTATTCAAAAAAGAAGCAAAATTCATGACATGGATTTTAAAAAATTAAAAATTTAACTCTGTGAAAGACCTTACTCAGAAAACCTAAAGACAAGCCAGAAACTGAGAGAAATATACTTACAAAATACATATCTGATAAAGGATTTGTAGTCAAATTATACCAAAAACTCTAGAACAAACAACTCCATTAAAAATGGGTAAAGATCTGAACACCTGCCCAAAGAAAATATACAGATAGTAAACAAGCATATTAAAATATGCTCACATCACATATCATTACAGAATTACAAATTAAAACAGTGAATTAGCACTGCACACCTATTAGAATCACTAAACTCCAAAAAGAATGACACTACTGATTGATGGAGGGTGAGGAACTACATGAAGTCTCCTTTACCGCTGATGAAACACAGACACAGCTACTCTGAAAGACACTTTGGCAGTTTTTTCAAAAGCTACAGGAGGCTCACCTGAGGATCCAACATCACACCTCTAGTATTTAGTCAACCACTTTGGAGAACAGTGTTCAAACAAAAACTATCAGGCAGTTATGCACTGCAACTCTTCTCATAATGGCTAGAAACTTTAAAATATCAGGATGTCCTCCAGTACATGAATGCACAAGCAAATTGGGATACATCCAAGTGAAGGGGAGCTAATGCTACCCCAAAATATACCTCTTGGGCATAAGGATTATTTGTGACTGATCATTTTTAAAGAAGACACATGAGGATCTCTGAAACCCAATTGAGATGGCTCTTCTGTGAGGCAAATGTACATTGATAAGGGAAATCTCCATTTGAAAGGCAATCTCCCACTCTGCACCAGGAATAGAAGAATGACAGTCTTGGGAAACCCTTATCAGTAGGGAAGGCAAAGACTTAAATCTGCACAACAACCATACCCTTCCTTTCTTTTGTTTTTAGATGAAGATGGTATCTACGGTGATGTCTTGGGCCATTTCAGGGTGTTACTCAATTTCCTGGGTTTCTCCCATGTACACAGGAGGTACACATTACTAAACTTGTTTGTACAACAACATGAAGGGAGTTACATTATATACTTAAAATGATGTAAATGGGAAATGTCATGTTCTTTATTTTTAATTACAATGGGAAAAAAATAAAGTAGTACTGATACATGTTACAACATGAATAAACATTAAAAAGATCATTAGTGGGCTTCCCTGGTGGCGCAGTGGTTGAGAGTCCGCCTGCCGATGCAGGGGACTTGGGTTCGTGCCCCGGTCCGGGAAGATCCCACATGCCGCGGAGGGGCTGGGCCCGTGAGCCATGGCCGCTGGGCCTGCGCGTCTGGAGCCTGTGCTCCGTAATGGGAGAGGCCACAACAGTGAGAGGCCTGCGTACCACAAAAAAAAAAAAAAAAAAAAGATCATTAGTGAAAAAATTCCATGCAGAAAAGGCCACCCAGCTCCCATATTCATCGGGTCTGCTTTAAATCCATCAAGGCTGTCCAAATGAGGGAAAATCTCAGTAATGGTTCCAAAAAAAGAAAACTGGATCAGGATAGTAAAAGACATTTTCCTGCAGGTGGGACAACTGGTGAAAGTGGAAGTGGGCCTGTGGATTAAATGACAACGTGGAAACAATATGGTTTCCTCATTTCAGGGTTATGTGCTGGTCCCTCCGGAGAATGCCCCCATGATGGATAAAACACAAGGAGTATTTTGGGGGAAGTGTAAAATGTGAATACTGTAAGGCCAACTGGCCCGAGGCAGGGGGAACGCAATCAGATTCACAGGTTGCATCAGACTGAAACTCTCCGGACCACCCAGTTCCAGAAACTGCCCTGGGAACTTTCCACCTGGCCCAGCTTTCCCGCCTGTCGAGGGGCGGGACTAACGAGGGGCGGGACTAACGGGCCCAAGACTGATGCAACCGGCACCAGATATTGCCACGATACCGAAGAGACCACCAAATAAGGAATACCCTGCGTCCTCCCAGATTCACCACACCCCTTTCCCTTCTTCCCTTATAAAATCTTGCCCAACTCTCGCCCGGGTGCGACTTCTCTGGCCCCTTTCTCTCGGACCAGTGAACCTCGCCCGGGAGCGCTCCCTAATAAAGCTCACTTGAAGCTTTCCTCTGTTTCGCGGTGCCGTTTGTTAAGATCCAACCTTACAAGTACTTTTTACCATTACTGAAAATTTTCTGTGCATTTAAATTTACTGGAAAGTGAATTACTCTTCAAAACAACCATCTCAATACCAAGTCAGAAAAGCAGATAAGACAGACACCAAACTTTGTTATAGAGGCCAAGACTTACCCAGACCAAGTTCAACCGAAGTTGTGATACTAACTGCCCTTGTAGGAGTCCACATGGTATTAAGAAGCACTGTGGGAAGAGTATATTAGTAGCCACCATGTCTTGGGTCCTCTGGATGACCTGGTGAAGGAGAAACAGTGAGATTTTAGAAATACAATTTCCCACATCACTTCACAGAAAAGTTGTTCAAATAAATAAATTCAGTAAAGTTGAAGAATATGAAATCAATATACAAAAATCAGTAGTGTTTCTATACACTAATAATGAACCATCAGAAAGAAAAATTAAGAAAACAATCCCATTTACAATTGCATCAAAAAGAATAAAATATCTAGGAACTAATTTATCCAAGGACATGAAAGACCGGTACTTAGACAACTATAAAGCGTTGATAAAGAAATTGAAGAAAACACAAATAAACAGGAAAATATTCCGTGTTCATGCATTGGAAGAATGCCTTAATAAAATGTCTATTCCAACCAAAGCCATCAACAAATTCACTGCAATCACAGTATAACATCCAATGGCATTTTTCATAGAAATAGAAATAACAACCCTAGTATTAGTATGGAACAACTAAGGACCCTGAACAGCCAAGAGATTCTGAAAAAGAACACAGCTGGAGGCATCTCCCTCCCTGACTTCAAACTATATCACAGAGCTGTAGTAACCACAGCAGTGTGGAGATGGAACAAACACAGACACATGGACTAGGGGAACAGAAGAGAGAGCCCAGAAATAACCTCACATGTATGTGGTCAGTTAATTCATGAAAATCAGGGCAAGGACACACAAAGAGGAAAGGACAGGCGCCTCAACCAGTGCCAGGAAAACTGGACACCATATGCCAAAGAACATCACTGGTCATCATCGACACCACACACAAAACTAAAAATCCAATTTTCCACATCAAGCTCTTTCCTTTCTGAGTCCTCTGAGGACGGACCTGCCCCCTCAGCACTCAGCTGCACACAGGAAACTTCTACTTTGTCCTCATTTTTCCCTCTTGCAGGGCCTCCTTGCTGGTGGGTACTGACTCAACCCAGCTCCTGTCGGCATGGACGCAGCCCCACTATCCAGAAGCCTGAGCCCTGACGCATCCCAAGGAGACAAAGCTCCTCTCAGCTGTGCAGGGAGCCAAGTCAGAGGGCACAATGTGCCTGTGCCCTGCTGGTCAGAGAGGTGGGTTTGGCGCCCCCTGTGGGCCAACAGAGAAGAGCGGGGAGCACTGCACTCACACACCCCAGAAGCCTCATCCCAAATGCAGTTCTGCTGTGGACACTAAGTTTGGAGATCCGAACTGAAACAGAGCCAAATATCTCACCATGTCTTCACACTGTGTCTTCTCAGTAAATGGCTAAGGAACAATTATATTAAAAACCATATGGAATGAAATGAACATAGACACGAACTTTACAACTGACACCAAAATTCCCTCAAAATTGTCCATAGACAAATGACAAAACTATAAAATTTTACAAGAAAACAAAAGAATGTCTACATGACCTTGGGTCTGGTGATGAGTTGTTTTGTTTTATCTTTTTCTTCCTTTGGCTGCGTTGGGTGCAGCGTGAGAAGCTGCACGTGGGCTTTCTCAAGTTGTGGCGAGTGGGGGATACTCTTTGTTGCAGTGCATAGGTTTCTCATTGTGGTGGCTTCTCTTTTTGTAGAGCACGGGCCCTAGAGCACGTGGGCTTTGGTAGTTGCAGTGCATGGGCTCAGTAGTTGTGGCTCGCTGGCTCTAAAGCGCAGGCTCAGTAGTTGTGGTGCATGGGCTTAGCTGCTCCGTGGCATGTGGGATCTTTCTGGGCCAGGGATAGAACCCATGTCCCCTGCATTGGCAGGTGGATTCTTAACCACTGTGCCACCAGGCAAGTCAAGGGTCTGGTGATGACTTTTAATAAACACAACACTAAAAGGCAATGTACAAAATTTTTGAAAATAAATTAATAACATGGAGTTTAAAAAATTATATATTTCTACTCTGTGAAGGACCTTATTCAGAAAACAAAAGACAAACCACAAACCAGGAGAAAATATCTTCAAAACATGCATCTAATAAAGGATTTGTAGCAAAATTATACCAAGAACTCTAGAGCAAACAACCCCATTAATAACTGGTAAAGATCGAAATAGACACCTGGCCAAAGAGGGTATACTGATAGTAAATAAACCATACAAAAACATACTCAAGATCCTGGTGGAACGCGTGTACAGCCAACTTTGAAAGATAGTTTGGCAGTTTTTTCCAAAGCTAAACAGTCTCATCTTAGGATACAATAAGCGTACCTCTTGTATTTCGACAACTGTTTTGAAAAACTGTTCAAACAAAAACTAGCATAAAATAATGCACAACAGCTCTACTCAAAATGGCTTAAAAAATTAAAGATATCAGGATGTCCTTCTGTAGATGAATTCATAATCAAATTAGGCCACATAAATGTCAAGGGGAGAAGAATATGCCACCCCAAGATATGCCTGTTTAACATAAGGATTATTTTGGACTGATTAATTTATAAAACAGCAGACCCAGGAGAATGTTTGAAAATGCCCTTCTGGGAAGTAAATGTGCATTTATGAGGGAAATCTCCATTTGTAAGGATGTCTTCCTCCCTGTACCAGGAATTGAAGGGTGACTAAGTCTCAAGAAAAGCATGTCAATGTTGAAGGCCTGGATGTAAATCTGCATAATATCCATACCTTTGTTTACTGTGCTTTGCCTCATAACCTCCCAACTGGCTCCCCCACCTCCCCTAACATCTTTCTTTTGTTTTTAGCTGAAGATAGCATTTAAGTTACTTGCTTGGGCCATTTCAGGGAGTGACTCAGTTTTCCTAGGTATCTTCCAAGTATACAGGAGGTATGCGTGCTATTAAACGTCTACTTGTTTTTCTCCAGTTCTTCTGTGTTTCATTTTGGGGGGGGGGGGCAATCTCAAGGAGAAACAAAGAAGTATAGAGGGAAAATTATTTTTCCTCCCATACACATGCAATGGAGTAGTACTCAGAAATATAAAGGAATGAACCATCAAACCATACAAAAATCATGGATGAATCTTACATTTATATTGCTAAGGGAAAGACTGCAGTCTGAAGTTCTATACATGATATGACCCCACTTACACAACATTCCGGAAAAGGCAAAACAGAGTTAATAAACAGGTTATGAGGTAGTGGGTTAAATATTCCACATGATACTTTAGTGATGAATACCTGCCACTATGCATTTGTCTAAACCCAAAGATTTTTAGACCCCAACAAGTAAATCATAATCTATTCAAATTTAGTTATTTATGAAATGGGGATGTCACAGAATGGAACAGAGAATGTAACAAAGAGTCTGACTTAGAAATGTATGGAAAAAACTCACTGTTGGTGATGGGGACAAAATGGCTGACCTAAGTCAACCCTGGAAATGAACAGAATCTGCAGGCCAAAGGCAATATATACCATACATAAACAGTGGACTCAAGTTCTTTCCCATAGGAGAAGTAGGTAACAGTACTGAAACTACTGTACCAGCAATCAAAAGTAACAAGCACTGAATTCAATAAATGACAAATGGTGGAAGCCAGGTTTAGTACCACTGGAGTGGGAAGTTACAGACAAACAAAGGGAGAAGTTTACAATCTCCATGGCGTAATGGATCAGGTTGGAGACATCAGCATAAATTATCTTTAGCCTGATATGTTTACAGATATTTTACCACGTAGAAATCTTTATATTTATGTGTATATGCACAGGCTGGAATACATGCATATATTTCCACATATTGTCAGCTGAGCATATTTAGCTCCCACATGTATGTTTTGAATATCATTATCTAATTAAAAGGACCAGGGGCTCTTTGAAGAAATGACTGAAACTATGATTGAGACACTAAATATACAAGCCAGGATAATCTTGAAGTATGAAAAAGTAAAGAAATACAAAAAAAAAACCCACAAGGAGAAATGTTAAATGAAAACAGGAGCCAAAGCAAGAATTAACTAAGCAACCTAATAATGCAGTGCTGGGCTGTAACCAGAAGTTTAAAATAACCAACCAGGTGTCCAAACTGGAAAAATAAATGATTACCTAGTTGTATTTGCATACACTCAATTAATAATCTGAAAAGGAATTTAACTAAACAATTCCCTTTTCAATAATGTCAACATTATTAAAATACTTTGGAATCGATTTAATTAGGATGCAAGACTGGCACTTACAAAGCATTGCTGAAAGAAATCCTAAATAAATGTGAAGATAGCAACCTACAGATTCAATGTGAATTCCAAAAGGCCTTTGGGAAGAAATACACAAGCTTACCCGAACATATATAGGGAATTACAAGGGACTCCAAAGAGACACAACAATCACATGAGTCTACAGGGCAAAAGTCCTCTGGGCAAGGGCAAAGGTGCCTAAATGGAAAACAGGGAAATCCAGTTAAGAGAAGGGACTCAGGATCGGGAAAGGAAATGAGGGATGGAGGCTGGTAGTCATATTCAGGGAAGCCCAGCAGGTAGTTTTGTCGGGGGAAGAGGAAGAGTAAGCAGGCTGGAGCTGTTTAGAAGAGGAAAGGGTGAACTAAAGGAAGGAACTTCAGGTGTATTCAGCTGTCCCAGGTTGCTGGCTTGGGGAGATGCTTGAAGCAGGGGTGTCACACAGGATAGAAACTCCCTTGTGCAAGGTCCCCAGGAGACCTCCAACAGACTTGTAGATGATGGGTGAGATTTGTTTTATTATTTTAAAAATACCCCTGTGGGATAAAATTAAAACTTAGGAATTCTGTTACAGTCCGCCTTATTAAAAGTTTTCTTTTTTTTACTGATCTGTGAAGTACCAAAGTGTGAGGACCACTGTTCCAATACACCTCATAGTGTTACTGACTCTTCCATTGATATAATTATATGAAATTGAACTTATTCAATAAATCTATTAAACATCTGCCCTCTACCCAGCACCCTCCCAGGTGTTGGGAATGCAGTGAAAATATCTGGTGGGCACATTCTTAACAAAAGGCTTTTACAGTTTCGCCAGTAGTTTATCCTCAATGTCATCACTTGCCAATTAATAACTGTGCTGTTTAGGAATTAAAAACCCAGGAATCAGGGTTCCTGGCAGGCTCTCCCATTCTCCCTCGGGCACTCTTCCACCCTTTCTGGGTTTCAGTTTCCTCATCTGTAAAAACACGGGGGGCATCTGACTATAATTCATTCCAGGAACCCGAACCTATTGAGAAAGAGGGGAAATAGCTACTCTAAGTTCTGGATGATAGACCAAAAACCAGATGTAAAGAAATATATGTCATTGCTGGTTTTCAGTCAAACAGACAGGTATAATGAAGGCAGGAATCCCCCTGGCCCTCCAGGATTTGCCTGGGAACCTAATATGGGAAATTCTTACACATCAACATATGGCTCTGAGCTGGATTTCTACAAAAGAAGAGTAGAGCAACCCAGTAGGCCTTTATACCCGCTCAGCTGCAGGAGGAGAATGGCTGCAGGCTACTGAAAGCCAGCAGCATTGACAAATTAACTCCCATGGCCTTTGCCAAACTGCAGTGGTACCTCTGAGTTCTCTGTTTCCTTCCGTATTCTGACTCTTTCCTCAATAAATGTACATTTCTTAATATAATGTCACAGTGGAAGCAAAACAGACCTTCAATTTTTAGACCTCAATTTATAGAACACTTAGAGGTTCTAGGGGTTTTGTTTTTAAAGGACCGCATAATTTGAAAATTATACAAGTTCTAATTATCCAGTTCCAAGACACCATACATACTGCATGGGGTCCCCATGGAAAGGGCTCTCTCAGCAGGAGCGCCACCAATTCCACACTGAAAGGGCAGCAAGGTGCCCTTCTCCCTTCTCTGCTGCCCGGGTGACCACCATGTTTTTAAATCCATGCCCCCTGGCTAGTTTCTAAGGTGTAATTCTAGGACCCTTCCCTTTCCCATCCCAGCAGGAGGCCAATGGCCCGCCAGGGCTGGAGAACTGCAGGAAGCAGGGCTGGCCCAGCTCGCCAGAGTGTGGGCTGGGGTTTGGAGTAGTCCCAGCAGGTGAAATCACCATGCAGGATAAATCCCTTGGACTTGCCATAGGCCAAGGGCAAGTCTCTCAGGGCAACAGCCCCTCTCCGGTTCTGCTTGCAGAGACTGGGGCCCTTGGCTGCTTGGGAAAACCGCGCGGGAGTGAGCTTTACACCAGCAGATGTTTTGTAAAATTGGAGAGGGTAGGCTCGGGCATGTCCTCAAAGCCTTTACTCAAAGGCAAGCCCTTCCTGCGGCCTCCAGGTTAGGGGGCTCCGCGACTGTACCAAACAGCTCAGGTGTGATTCGTGGTTCCCTCCTCCCCCCACCCCCACCGAGCCCCTGTCCCCTTACCTGCAGTCTGCGGCCCTTGGCTCCGCGCTCCGATGCCGCTGCAGTGCCAGGGACCCACGGGAGTGGTCGTTCCCAGCCACCGCGCGCTGGCTCCCTAGACCCGCGCCGGCTCACGGGGGTGGGGGCAGACGACAAGGAGCCTCGAGGACGCCCTGCAGCAGGTGCGCTCCGGCCGGGAGGCGCACTTCTGGGAGAGGCGCGGAGACTGCCGCTGCCCGCAGCCAATGCCGAGCAACACCCGCCCCGCCCCGCAGCGTCTGCGCGCACAGCACAGTCTCAGCACTCCAGCACGGGTGCCTGGGGCCAGGCGTCTCCTCTCCTGCGAGCGCGAGAGAGGAAGCGGCGCCCCTGCGAGGCAGCTAGCGATGCCCCAGCACGCGGGCCCCTGCGGCGCGGAGACCGTTCCAGGCTGGACTCACCGAGACCAAGGCCGCCAGCAGGAGCGCTTGGCGGGACCCGGCTTGGGCGGCAGAGCTGCAGGCCCCCGCAAACAACCCAATTTTTTTTAATGGAAAAAGGACTTGAAAAGACCCTTCCCCAGATAAGACATACAAATGGTCAACGAGCACAGGAAGAGATGTTAAACATCGTTAGTCACGATGGAAATGCACAGTAATACCATAATGCCATACCCCTGCACAAACACTATAAGGCCTATAATCAAGAAAACCTAAAATAACAAATGTTGCCAAAAATGTAGAGAAATGGATACATAATGTCCCATGGGGAAAATAAGTTCTGGGGATGGGTGCTGAGACTATTTGTACAACAACGTGAATGTAGTTAATGCCATAGAACTGTATACTCAAAATGGTTCAAATGGTCAATGTTATGTCTTTTTAATCACAATGAAAAAAATGAAGCACTGAAGATACATGTTACAACATGGATAGACACTGAAAACATTCTAAGTCAAAGAAGTCATACTGAAAAGGCCACTCAGTTCATAATCATCTTGTGTGCTTTAAATCCATAAAGGTTTTGAAAATGCCTGGGGGTCCAGTTGTTAAGACTCCACGCTTCCAATGCAGGGTGCATGGGCTCAATCCCTGGTCCAGGGGACTAAGATCCCACATGCCATAAAGCCAAAAAAAGAAAAGAAAAAAAATGAGGGAAAGTCTCAGTAACAGTTTCAGAAAAAGAAAACTGGATCAGAATGGGAAAAGACATTTCCATACAGTTGAGGCAATGACGAAAGTTGAAGTGGGTCTGTGGATAGGATTACAAGGTAGAACCATGAAATTTCCACTTTGCAGGTTCATGTGCTGGTTCCCTGGGAGAGTATCCCAGGATTGCATAAAACACACTGGAGTATTTTATGTGAGGTGGCAAACGTGAGTACTTTGTACTGCTTCTTAAATTTTTTTTATACACTTGAAATTACTGGAAAATAAATTACTTTTCAAAAGAACCATGCAAAACGATTCCAAAAAAAGCACGGAAGACATCAAACTTCATTATAGAGGCCAAGCCTTAACTAGATCCAGTTCACCCAAAGGGGTAATGCTACTCACTCTTGCAGGAGTCCACATGTTATTAAGAGGCACGGTGGGAAGATTATATTAGGAGCCACTATGTCCTGGGTGCTGTGGATGACCTGGATGTAGCAGAATCAGTGGGATATCTGATTTCTAGTTTTCCACATCAAACCACCAAAAAACTCTTAGAACTAATAAATGAATTCAGTAAAGCTGCAGGGTACAAAATCAATACACAAAAAAATCAGTTGTCTTTCTATACACTAATAATGTGCCCTCAAATAGAAATTAAGAAAACAATCCCATTTACAATTGCATCCAAAAATTACCGAGGAATAAATTTAACTAGGAGGCAGAGTCAAGATGGCGGTGTGAGAAGATGAGGAGTTAGCGTCTCCCCACAATTAGGGCGCCTGCAGCTTCTGAAAGAACACCCTGACACCCCAGGAGACGGGAGGAACCACAGAGTGAACCGGTAGGAGGTAGGGGGACTGAGGGGGAGGAGAAGTGGAGGCCAGACAGGATGGGACCCTTGAGGCCGGGGAGATCAGGAGAGGCTGGGGGAGGGGCCCTGCGGGAGGAGCGGTGGGCGATTGCCCCCCCACTTGGGCACGTGAGCCTGCTGAGTTCCCAGGCCAGTCCCCTGCCCTCTGGCCCACCCCCCTTCCCTCCCATTGGTCCTGGGGTCATAGGAGGGAGGCCGCAGAGATCAGGAGAGGCAGGCGGGAGGAACACTCCTAGACAGGAGGAGCAGGAGCGGAGAGGAGAGGAGGGCGTTTGCCCCACCCACTCGAGCCCAGGAAGCCTGCTGGGCTCCAAGGTGAGGTCCCCCGCCCTCTGAGACTAGGCGAGTGGGGGACACGCCTGAGCCCCTTCTCCTCCTTGAGCCTAAGCCCCACCCCACACAGCCCCCAGGGCCTTTGCCAGCCTTGTGGGTCCTAAGCATGGGCTCCGCCCACCACCCAAACCTCGCCCTTGCTTAGGCCCTGCCCTCCACAGCCAAGGCCTTTCCCCACCCTTTTTTTTTCTTTTCCCTCCTCCTCTTTTTTCACTATTGTGGTACTGATGCACCTTCTGGTTGTTGATTCATCTATATTTTTATTTTTATATTCTTTCTAACATATCTGTTAGTTTCCTAGCCTAATTTTATTTTTTACTTTGCTATTGTTCTTTTTTTTTTTTTTTTTTTGCCACCCTATGTGGCTTGAAGGATCTTGGTTCTCGAGCTGGGGGTCGGGTGGAAGCTCCTGCAGTGGGAGCTCTGAGTCCGAACCACTGGACTAACAGAGAACCTCAGACCCCAAGGAATATTCATCAGGGTGAGGTCTCACAGAGGTCGTCATCTCAGCACCAAGATCCAGCTCTACCCAATAGGCTACAAACTCCAGTGTTGGTAGCCTCAGGCCAAACAACCAGTAAGACAGGAAAACAATCCCACTCGTACAAAAAAGAAAAAAAAGAAAAAAAAAGAGAGAGACGGCAAAAAAATATGTCACAGATGAAAGAGCAAGGTAAAATCCTACAAGACCAAATAAATGAAGAGGAAATAGGCAATCTACCTGAAAAAGAATTCAGAGTAATGATAGTAAGGATGATCCACAATCTCAGAAATAGAATGGAGACATGGATTGAGAAAATACAAGAAATGTTTAACAAAAATCTAGAAGAACTAAAGAACAAACAAACAGAGAACAGTACAATAACTTAAATGAAAAATACACTAGAAGGAATCAAAAACAGAATAACTGAGGCAGAAGAACAAATAAGGGAGCTGGAAGACAAAATGGTGGAAAAACTGCCAAGTAGCAGAATAAAGAAAAAAGAATTGAAGACCGTCTCAGAGACCTCTGGGACAACACTAAACACACCAGCATTCTAATTATAGGTGTTCCAAAAGAAGAAGAGAAAAAGAAAGGGTCTGAGAAAATATTTGAAGAGATTATAGTTGAAAACTTCCCTAACATGGGAAAGGAAAGCACAGAGAGTCCAAGTCCAGGAAGCACAGAGAGTCCCATACAGGATAAACCCTAGGAAAAACACACCAAGACACATACTAATCAAACTAACAAAAATTAAGTTCAAAGAAAAAATATTAAAAGCAGCAAGGTAAAAACAAAAAATAACACACAGAAGAATCCCCATAAGGTTATCAGCTGATTTTTCAGCAGAAACTCTGCAGGCCAGAAGGGAGTGGCAGGATATACTTAAAGTGATGAAAGAGAAAAACCTATAGACAAGATTACTCTATCCAGCAAGAATCTCATTCAGATTAGATGGAGAAATCAAAAACTTTTCAGACAAGCAAAAGCGAAGAGAATTCAGCACCACCAAACCAGCTTTACAACAAATGCTAAAGAAACTTCTCAAGGTGGGAAACACAAGAGGAGAAAAAGACCCACAAAAACAAACCCAAAACAATTAATAAAATGGTAATAGGAACATAGATATCAATAATAACCTTGAATGTAAATGGATTAAATGCCCCAACCAAAAGACACAGACTGGCTGAATGGATACAAAAACAAGACCCATATATACGCTGTCTAGAAGAGACCCACTTCAGACCTAGGGACACATACAGACTGAAAGTGAAGGGATGGAAAAAGATATTCCATACAAATGGAAATCAAAAGAAAGCTGGAGTAGCAATACACATATCAGATAACATAGACTTTAGAATACAGACTTTTACAAGAGATAATGAGGGATGCTACATAATGATCAAAGGATCAATCCAGGAAGAAGATATAACAATTATAAATGTTTATGCACCCAACGTAGAAGCACCTCAATACATAAGGCAAATGCTAACAACCGTGAAAGGAGAAATTGACAGTAACACAATAATAGTAGGGGACTTTAACACCCCACTTACACCAATGGACAGATCATCCAAACAGAAAATAAATAAGGAAACACAGCTTTAAATGACACAAGAGACCAGATATATTTAATTGATATTTATAGAATATTCCACCCAGAAGTGGCAGAACCCACGTTCTTCTCAAGTGCACACGGAACATGCTCCAGGATACATCCCATCCTGGGTCACAAATCAAGCTTCGGAAAATTTAAGAAAATTGAAATTGTATCAAGCATCTTTTCTGACCACAACGCTATGAGACTGGAAATTAATTACAGGAAAAAACTGTAAAAAAACACAAATACATGGAGGCTAAACAGTTTGCTACTAAATAACCAAGATATCATTGAAGAAATCAAAGAAGAAATTTAAAAATACATAGAAACAAATGACAACGAAAACATGATGACCCCAAACCTATGGGCCACAGCAAAAGCATTTCTCAGAGGGAAGTTTATAGCAATTCAGTCTCACCTCAAGAAACAAGAAAAATCTCAAATAAACAATCTTACCCTACCCGTAAAACAACTAAAGAAAGAAGACCAAAGAAAACCCAAAGTCAGTAGAAGGAAAGAAATCATAAAGATCAGAGCAGAAATAAATGAAATGGAAATGAAGAAAACAGTAACAAAGATCAATAAAACTAAAAGTTGGTTCTTTGAGAAGATAAACAAAATTGATAAACCCTTAGCCAGACTCATCAAGAAAAAAAGGGAGAGGATGCAAATCAATAAAATTAGAAATGAAAAAGAAGAAATCACAAGTGACACTGCAGAAATACAAAGGATTATAAGAAACTACTACAAACAGCTATATGCCAATAAAATGAACAACCACGAAGAAATGGACAAATTCTCGGAAAGGTACAATTTTCCAAGACTGAACCAGAAAGAATTAGAAAATATAAACAGACCTATCACAAGTAATGAAATTGAAACCGTAATTAAAAATCTTCCATCAAACAAAAGTCCAGGACCCGATGGCTTCACAGGCGAGTTCTAGCAAACATTTAGAGAAGAGCTAACACTGATCCCTCTCAAACTCTTCCAAAAACTTGCAGAGGAAGCAACACTCCCAAATTCATTCTACGAAGCCACCATCACCCTGATACCAAAACCAGAAAAAGATAATACAAAAAAAAGAGTATTATAGACCAATATCACTGATGAACATTAAAGCAAAAATCCTGAACAAAATACTAGCAAACAGAATCCAACAGTGCATTAAAAAGATCATACACCATGATCAAGTGGGATTTATCCCAGGGATGCAAGCATTCTTCAATATACGCAAATCAATCAACGTGAATAAATTTTTATCTCACTGTGGTTTAAACTTGTGTTTTGCTGATGATTCACATGTGTAACTTTTCATGTGAATATTGGCAGTATGAAGCATCAGTTCAGGTCCTCTGCCCATTTACTATTGATAGATTTTTTTATTATTATGATTTGTAGGAGTACATATTAATATTCATATTTTTTCAGATACACTGTAGCCAGCAGTTTCTCACAGTGTGAGACTATCTTTTTATTCTCTTCATTGTGTCATTTTAGAGGGCAAACATTTTAAATTTTGTTAAAGTTCGTATATCAACATTTCTTTTGTGTTTAGTGTTTTTTTGTGACCTGAGAAATCTTTGCCCAGTCTAAAGTTGTGAGGAATTTTTCCCATGTTCTTTCTAAAAAGTCTTATGGTTTTAGTTTTTACATTTAGGTCTATAAAACATTTTCAGTTAATTCTCATACGGTGTGAGTCAGGGGTTAAGGTTCTTCTTTTTTCTATAGAGATATCCAGTTTTTCTAGTATCTTAAAAAAAATCTTATCCCTGGGCTTCCCAGGTGGCGCAGTGGTTGAGAGTCCGCCTGCCGATGCAGGGGACATGGGTTCGTGCCCCAATCCGGGAAGATCCCACATGCCACGGAGTGGCTAGGCCTGTGGGCCATGGCCACTGAGCCTGCGTGTCCAGAGCCTGTGCTCCACGACGGGAGAGGCCACACCATTGAGAGGCCCGCATACCGCAAAAAACCCAAAAAAACAAAAAACAAAAAAACAAAAACAAAAATCTTATCCCTATTAAATTATGCTGTGATCTTTATAAAACAATTAATTGATCAAATTTTGGCTAGTCTACTGCAAATAATGAAAGTTTTATTCCTTCCCTTCCACTTTGGATGTGTTTTGTTTCTTTTTCTTGTCTGACTGCTGTGGCTAATACTTCCAATACTATGCTAAATGGAAGTGATAAGAGTGGACATTGTTGTCTTGTTCCTGATCTCACAGGAAAAGCTTCAGCTTGTTACCATTGAGCATGATGTTAGCTGTGGGTTTGTCCTAAATGGCCTTTATTACGTTGAGGTACATTCCCTCTATGTGCAGATGAAATAATACTATATATGGAAAACCCTAAAGACTCCACCGAAAAACTATTAGATCTATTAAATGAATTCAGTAAAGTTGCAGGATACAAGATTAATGTACAGAAATCTGTTGCATTTCTATACATTAATAACTATCAGAAAGAGAAATCAAGAAAATAATCCCATTTACAATTGCATCGAAAAGCATAAAATACCCAGGAATAAATATAATCAAAGAGGTGAAAGATCTATACTCTGAAAACTAGAAAAGATTGATGAAGAAAATACAAATAAATGGAAAAATAGCCTGTGTTCATGGATTGGAAGAATTAATATTTTAAAATGTCCATACTACCCAAAATAATCTACATAGTTAATGCAATCCCTATCAAAATACCCATGGCACTTTTCAAAGAACTAGAACAAATAATCCTAAAATTTCTATGGAACCACAAAAGACCTTGAATAGCCAAAGCAATCTTGAGAAAAAATAACAAAGCTGATAGAAGGTTAGTTGAAAAATACTCGAGGTATGAAAGGGTGAGCTATGTAAATACAGTTCAGAGGACTAATAAGCTGCATTTTTTGTTTTGTTTGCCACAGTAAGGGGGGTGGTGTATTGTATAAAATTTAAATGTACTGACTCTGGAATCAGACTCACATTTTAGAACTACTGATAAGCTGTATCCCTGAGGGCAAGATGGATTGCTAAGCCTGAATATTCTCATTGGTAAGACAGAGATACAAATGGTAACTCTTTTGCATTTGAAATTTTGTTCCTTTTTATTTCATAATACTATATTTAATTATCATTCTCTATGTATTGAATCAATTTGGCCATATATTTATCTATTTTATCAGTATTTATAAAAAACTATCCTTGCTTTCTAAATGTTCTTTATCACATATTTCCCTTTTTTCCATTTATTTCCATGTCTATCTATAATACTCCCCTCCATCTAATTTTCCTGAGTTTATTCTGCTTCTCTGTCTATAACATCTTCAGTTAAATATTACAATCAATTTTCCACCTTTTATTTTTCTAATATAAGCATTAAAGCCTACATATTTTTGCCAAATATTTTTTGCTGATCCCTAAAGTATATAGTAGTATTATAATTAACCACTCTTAAGCATTTTAAATTTCCACCTCAATTTCCTTTTTCCTCCACCAATTATTTTGAACCGATTTAAAATTCACAAACATATGGATCATTTTAAGTTATATTTTACATTATATATCTAACAACTATAAGCTGTTCATAGAACACTGTCTATTTAATGCCAATTATTTGTTGTAACTTAATTTGGGCCTAGAGAAATGCTTCGTCAAAGTTAACCTTGTTAAGATAAAAAGTCTGATTCATAGGTGGAGAGTTAAGCCTGAGAATGTACATTTAGGCACAAATACGTTACTGCGCAAAATTATTACAAAACTTATATTTAGTATCAGAAAGAAGTAAAGTACTTTCAACCCTAAGTGGTATAGAATTAAAACCTATATCTCAAATTGGCCTAAAGAATCAAGATAACCCTCCCATGCGAGGGAATATATGTTCCCCAAAGGCCCTGAACCATATTTTGAGACACATTTCTATTTGAGAATAAAGCCAATGAGCAGATTATTTTGAATTGGATGAACTACCTGACACAGTACCTTTCTTTGAACCTCTCTGTGTTCTCATGGTTGGATCTGGGAGGACAAAGTTGTGAAAAGCAAAATATCCAACATGTGCAATACATACCTCCAATTCAACAAGTGCATACACAGTGCACTGCTTGTTTACTCTCCCTTCTCTGCAAAATGGTTCTCTGCTCTTTTTCCCTTTAGTAACCATCTCAAAAACTGGCACCTCTTTCACACAGTTATTCTAACCATCCAGGGGTTTGTCTGGGTTTCTTCGTCTCTTTGACCTCCCTACATCAAACTGACTACCAGATCTTTTCACTTGTGTTCACTTCATATCTTGTAAATAATATTTCTATTCTATATGTTCCTTCTCTAGTTTAAGTTTTCATTGTTGTTTACCTAAAACTTCCATATTATCTATCTCTAATCCTATCCCCATATTCTCATTTACAATGTCTAGTCAGTTAGTTTCTCTAAAATAAAAAAAATCGATCATGTCAATCCCACTCTTAAACCTTTACGGTGGATTAAGAAAAATTTGTTAAACAAGACAGTGCGAAACTCTTCATGGCTGACCCCCCTCCCCGCACTTCCTACACTGTATTTGGGAACCAGAGTCATGGACCTCTCAGTAGTTTTCCATTTCCCAATTCAGTGATTATTCTCTAATATTTAAGGGTAATGAGGATGAAGTAGCTTTAGGGTTCAAGTCTCTGGATGGAGCGCTCTGTCACTTCTACTACCTAACCATTTTTATTGGAAGCACGTCTTAAACTTGGTTGCTCAGGCACTAGCGATAATGAAACATATTTGTCATAGTCTTACTTTTCATTTCAAATCTTCAAGAAGCTCTTTAGACCAATGGTCTAAGCTATAATGACTCGATTTTAGAAAGCTTTTACACTAAATTAAAGTAATTGGAATGGAAGTGCTTTACATTTTCTAAATGAAAATAAATGGTTTAGACCACTTCATAGAAATTAGTTTAAAATATTGCTCTTGGGGGAAAAATACCTAGCAAATATTCTTTCATATTTATAGCTCTCCCACAGTTATATATTTTTTCATTTGTCTTTAGTAGCTTGTATAAAGATTGTTTGTTTGTTTGTTTTTGCGGTACGTGGACCTCTCACTGTTGTGGCCTCTCCCGTTGCAGAGCGCAGGCTCCGGATGCGCAGGCTCAGTGGCCATGGCTCACGGGCCCAGCCACTCCGCGGCATGTGGGATCTTCCCGGACTGGGGCATGAACCCGTGTCCCCTGCATCGGCAGGCGGACTCTCAACCACTGCGCCACCAGGGAAGCCCAAGATTGTTTTGATTATAGTTATTTTGAAACATGGTAATAATTCATTTGTGTGTGAATAATTGTATTATAACTTAAAATAAAAGTCTAGATTTCCCATGATACCTATCTGACATTTTCATGTTGCCCTTCCCAAACCGTGGACTGTTTGCCTGCATGTGTAGGTATGCCAAGTTCTGGAAAAGATGTGACACATTTTTCTAAAGCATTAATTTTACTCAGTCAGTTTTGGGGAAACATTACATAACATGTTTAACAACTTCATTAGAATAAAACATTCAAAAGCATTTTAAAGGCCCACAGTGACACTTCAAAGAAATTTCCTACTTCCAGTGGGCATTTCAAACTGTATCTCAAGACCTGGCTCCATATGGACTTGTCTGTGGTACTGGGCTTATTTCAAGTGGAAATATTTGAGAAGGGCTGTTTGCTATAAAGGAGTTCTTTTAGTCTTTGGTCAGGCATGTCGTTAAGTTGAATTTGATATTCTTGATGGAGGAATATGAAGCAATAACAAGAAATAGGGGACAATTGTTTTAATATTAGATTCCATTTCAGATCTGGTTTTGAATTTAGAGAAAAGGGTTGCATACGTTAGTTTGTGGAAAACACTAGATATAAAATTACTATACAAAGAGAAAGGAAATTGAATTTCCGGCTTCTGCATCTCAATTTATATCTCTTACACCAGGCAAGTTATGACTTTATAATGTACCCGATCTAACATTCTGCTTGATGAATATATCTTCCTCACAGCTTCCCTAAAATTTAATCTTCTAGGCTTTCCAAGTGTAATTTTGGTGATGGAGAGCTCTAATTTTAACTACATTTGTCTACATTTAATTGATAGATTAAATGGATAGGTAGATTAAATTGACAGATTTCTCAAATGAATGACAAATACACCCTTTGGTCACATTCATTCTTTGGTCTTAGTTTAATCCACTTTTTCCACAGAAATTGACAAGCATCGCTATTGTACATCACAGTTACTCAGGAACTTTTAAAACAGTTGTAATTGCTTTCTTGATCTTCTCTTTTCTTTTCTAAATAGCTCCAGTCATATCAGTTATTTTACATGTAAAGCATTTTGAATCTCTTTAATGATCCAACCTGTTCTTCTTTTAATGTGCTTCAGATTGGCAAAGACCCTCGTAAATTACAGCACCTATAAATGAATGTGATTCTCAGAGTATGGTTCTACCAGTGCAGATCAGAGTTTACAGAAGACTTTTCTCCATCTACATCATGTTAAAAAATATAACTATGTCCTTGTTCCCAGTCCAGAACAGTTAGACTCTAATATTCTTCTACATCCATTTTTATTTATTTTAATGGTCTTTTCTTCATCTATGATTCTTAAAATGTTCCATTTGTAAATTGGCTTAGAATTTAGATTACCACAGTAGAGAATTACTTGACTCAGTTCCAAACTAAGGTACTGGGGAAAAAAATGGAATCTCTAGTCATTTTAAATTGCTTTACCCTGAACATAGCAATTAAAAATAATTGCCATATTTTCAGTTTTTTAAGTTACTCAGTCTGGATGTGGCTGAGCTCCTGGTCTGTTACAATAAACAGGAGAAAAATACTTATAATACATTACTTTATGAAGGTTTAAAGTAATAAAAATTGCTTAACTTGGGTAAAATCAGGGTTCTAGTGTTTTTAGTTTAATTCAACAGATTCTTTTAAATGCTTCAAAAAGCCTCCACTGGGGCTTCCCTCGTGGCGCAGTGGTTGAGAGTCTGCCTGCCGATGCAGGGGACAAGGGTTTGTGCCCCGGTCCGGGAAGATCGCACATACCGCGGAGCGGCTGGGCCCGTGAGCCATGGCCGCTGAGCCTGCGCGTCCAGAGCCTGTGCTCCGCAACGGGAGAGGCCACAACAGTGAGAGGCCCGCGTACCACAAAAAAAAAAAAAAAAAAAAAAAAAAAAAAAGCCTCCACTGAACTAATTAGTTCTGACTAGCAATCAGCAGCGGTTGATTCCTCACTCAAAAACGTCCAAAAAGACCCAGCATGTCTGTCAGCCTTGCTGTGAGGGATTTCAGCGTGGGGCACAGGGGAAGCAGCCATGGAAAGTCAGCTCCATGAATAACTGTCATCTACCTAGCTAGGCCCATATCCCAACACAAAATAACCACATACAGTTACTTTCCTTTAATGAACAAATTGAAGAAAGCTCTCATCTTGAAGTTATCAAGAAGTAAACTGAAAACAACTTACTTGACCATAACCTGGGCTACCTACTTTCCTCAGTCCTAGAATTTCCCATCAGTTTAAAATTTATTGGAAACTCAGCTTATGGGAGAATTATATTTTCCTTTAAAACACAAACAGCTGGAGTAGAAAAGGACCGTAATATCATATATCTTATATATAATCTTTAATAATAACCTACAAATTGTAAATATTAACCTGATCAATTTTCATTTTACAGGAAAACTTGGTTGTCCATGTTCCCCATAATTTAAATTCATCCATATGGCTTTGCATGGGTTTTTCATATGTTGAAATTCTCTCTTATATTTAGATTTCCTTTAGAGAGTTTTGATAATACCGTTCATGAACGACCTACTGCCAATTCTTGCATTTTGAAACTTAATACGTATGCAGAGGGTAGAAATAAGTGTCTATAGCTGAAATGAAAGAATACAAAGTTCTAGAGATAAATGTTTGAAATGCAAAATAGTTTGGTCCTTTAATCAAACATTTATCAAGTGCCAATATGGGTGTGGTACTCAGTGGGACACCAGATCTGGGGCTTTCACTGAGTTTCCAGGCCAGGAAATGTGTGACTCATCTGTCCTTGGTCCACTCACCTTAAACTAAAAGTTTTTTAAAAATGCTTTTGACTTGAGTTTTTATGCTTGTCAAAGTGATGATGATTATTCTACCAGTATCAAATTACCTTAGCTCATTTTTAAGGAAACAGAGACCTGTTAGAAAATGAATAACTGTATTTTAACATGTTTGATTACCATAATAATAAGTACAACAACAATACCTATTCTCTTCTTTGATCTTCCCAACAAATCTATAAATTTGCAACTCTTATTATGCCAGTTTTGTAGATGAGGAAAGAGAGGCAAAGAGAATCTGAAAACATACTCAGCATCTCACAGCTAGTAAATGGTAAGAAAGGCTTTGAATTAGTCTCTCTTCCTCCAGAATCTGAGCATTTAATCACTCTGCTCACTTCCATATTATAACAAATGTGCTGATGTACTTATTATTATTAATGACAATGGTCTTTTACTTTTGTTATAAGTGTTTCCCCGTTTACTATTTTTTTTATTAAACAGATATTCAAGAATATGGGAGGAGGGGGAATTGGATGAAGGCAGTCAAAAGATACAGACTTCCATTTATAAGATAAATAAGTACTACAGATGCAGTGTACAACATGATCAATATAATTAACACTGATGCCCATTATATATGACAGTGTTTAAGGGAGTAAACCCTAAGTGTTCTCATCACAAGGAAAAATATTTTTGTCTTTCTCTTTTCTTTTGTATCTGTATGAGATGATGAATGTTCACTAAACTTATGGTAGTAATCATTTCATGATGTAAGTCAAAACTTTATGCTGTACATCTTAGCTGTATGTTAATTATATCTCAATAAAACTGGAAGAAAACAGAATACTTTAAAAGTGAATGAAAATTTAAAAGCTGTGGAAAAATGGTAACAATTTTCAGTTCAGGATATACAATTATTATGTGTATATTATTTTACTTTCATCAAATTGTTTCATGTCTGATAGTTTTTGACTTATAATTACAAAGCAGCATCAATTTTACAGACCCTTAGGCAGATCTTTCAGATGTTAGATGGAACTTCTCATTTTCCAGTTTTATTCCACAATCATGTCTGGCTCTGAATTTCTTTTATATTATATTTTAAAAATTAGTTTAATGCACAGCTTGTGCAACTCGACCACAAAGAAACAAACAACCCAATAGAAAAGTGGGCAGAAGAACTAAACAGACATTTCTCCAAAGAAGACATACAGATGGCCAAGGGGCACATGAAGAGATGCTCACCATCACTAATTATTAGAGAAATGCAGATCAAAACTACAATGAGGTATCACCTCACACCAGTCAGAATGGCCATCATCAGAAAATCTACAAACAACAAATGCTGGAGAGGGTGTGGAGAAAAGGGGACCCTCTTGCACAGTTGGTGGGAATGTAAATTGATATAGCCACTATGGAGAACAGTATGGAGGTTCCTTAAAAACTAAAAATAGAATTACCATATGACCCAGCAATCCCACTCCTGGGCATATATGCAGAGAAAACCATAATCCAAAAACATACATGCACCCAATGTTCATTGCAGCACTGTTTACAATACCAGGACATGGAAGCAACCTAAATGTCCATTGACAGATGAATAAAGAGGATGTGGTGTACACACACACACACACACACACACACACACACAATGGAGCATTACTCAGCCTAATTACTCATTACTTAATTACAGAATTAAGTAATGCCATTTGCAGCAACACAGATGGACCTAGAGATTATCATACTAAGTGAGTCAGGAAGAGAAAGACAAATACCCTATGACATCACTTATATATGTGAAATCTAAAATACGACACAAATGAACTTATCTATGAAATGAAACAGACTCACAGACATAGAGAACAGACTTGTGGTTGCCAAGGGTGGGAGTGGGGAGGGATGGACCGGGAGTCTGGGGTTAGCAGATGCAAACTAGTATATATAAGATGGATAAACAACAAGGTCCTGCTGTAGAGCACAGGGCCTCTCAGGTGGTGTCTATTCACTCATACACATCGTAGGCATCCTAAGACTCAGCTAAAGACTCCAGGGACGCCCTGCAGATCAGGAGAGCACCCTACCCCTCCTCTCACATTTGTTCTTTTCCCTGCGAATTCTAGCCATGTTGATCCACTCCAAATCCAACCACTTTCTTCTCAAATCAGGAAATCACCAAGCTCTGTTGGGTTTCTTCTCCTGTCCTGTGTCCTCCTTGTCACAGTTGGTCTGGGCCCCTCTCCCAGGATCACAGCTCTGTTCTGCCTGTTATGCACCATCTCGAAAGTATGGTTTCATACATATTGTCTGTTTTTCCAATCTTTTAATGAGGGAGGATAAATTTGGTTCCTGAGAGTCCATATCAGGGAACAGTAGCAGACGTGATGAATAACTTTGTGCCAATAAATATGACGATTTGAATGAAATAGTCAACTTCCTCAAAAATGCAAATTAACAAGGCTGACAGAAAAAAAAAAATGACACAATTTAAATAGTCTTGTATCTATCAAAGAAATAAAAACACATTATTAAAACTTGCCCCAAAAGAAAACCCCAGGTCAATTAGTGATTCTTCTTGTTTAAGGAAGAGATGCCTCCAGTCAAATAAAATGTTCTAAAGAATAAAAACAGAAACACTTCTGAAATATTTTTTAGGAGGCCAGTATAATACTGTTTTCAAAACCTGAAAAAGTATAACATAGGAAATTATGGACAAACAGCTTTTATAATAATACATGCAAAATCCTAAAGAAATTATTAGCAACTTTATTAAGGTGATATATAAAAAGAGGAATTCCTGACAACCAAGTGAGGTTTACTTCAGGGATGCATGGGTGATTTCACATTCAAAAATCAATCAATGTACATTACTTTTTAACAGAAGAAAGTTGCAGGAGAAGGATTGGACAAAGGAAAGATATTAGCATAAAAATTGTACTTAATTTTCTGGCACTGTTTTGAATTTTCTATCAGGAGTTAATTTTGAAATATGATACAAGATTTTACTGTTTACTTCCTGACCAATCAGAAAAGATTGCATCAGTAATGACATTAGCAGAAAACACTTAAACTTTATTCTTGATAGAAGAGATAATTGAAGATCTCCTTAAATTCTGTACAGAGAAATTATATTTTCATTTGTTTACACTTTAAAAAATCCATTATCTTTAGTAAAATGTTGCACTTCCTTCAGGGAAGAACCAAACCACCGAATTACTTGACAACGTCAAATTCTCATATAATATACCTTTATAAAATCATGTTTTTTTCTCATTTATAGGAGATATAACTTATTTACGTGGTAACTTAATTAATGTCTTTATTCTCTGCTAAAAGCAGGGTCTATGAAAAAACGTATTTCTTATTTTCAATCAGCAAAGTCCCTCCAGCACTTTAGCAGAGGGCCTGCAAGATAACAGGTGTTCAACGAATGATTTTGGAATGAGTGGAAAAAGGAGTGGAATAAAATGGCTTTCCCTGCCTGTGGTAAAATTAACGTTATGACATTCATAAAAGGTTTTATATTAAGATAGTTTGTGTATGAAGCAGTGGTTTATTCAGATGTGTGTTTATTTAACATCTACAATGTGCTGGAAATGTGAAGATAAAGCATTCAGTAAGCACCTGATTTTTATTTTTTGTTTTCTTTCAATGTTATGTTTTGAACTAAGTTTAAACTTACAGAAAAGTCACAGAAATAGCATTGAGCTCTGTTTAGCCTCACTCAGCTTTTCCTAATGTTTAAAATGTTATATAACCATAGGACAATTACCAAGACCAGGAAAGTAATAATAATAAATATTAATATTACTAAGTAAATATTAGTAATAAAAAGATATTATTAACTAAACCACAGATCTTATTCAAAATTCAGCAGTGTTTTTAATATTGTCCCTTGTCCCTTCCAGAATTCTATTTAGGATCCCACATTGTCTTTTCTTGTTATTTCTCTCAGCCTCCTCTAATCTGTGAGAATTTCTCAGTTTTTCCTAATTTTTTTTATCATCTTGACACTTTGGAAGAGTATTGATCAGTTACTTTGTAGAATGCCTGCGATTTAAGTTTGCCTGATGTACCCCCATGATTGTTGTGAGATTGGACTTTTTTGTCAAGAATACACAGAAATGGTGGCCCGTCCTTCTTAGTGCACTGGACTGAGGGCTTCACGATGCTATGTGTTAACCTCGATCACTGAGTGAGGTTGGTATCTGCTGGCTTCTCCTCTGTACCGTTTCTGTATTTTCCTTTGTATTTAGTACATATCTTGGGATGAGATACTTCAAACCAGGCAAATACTGTTTTTCCTCAAATTTTCACCCACTAATTTTAACACCTATTGGTGGATCTTGTGTGTGGCAATTTTCATGGTGGTGTTTGTCTAATGGTGATTTTATATCACACTCTTCCTTCTACATTTATAAATTGGAATAGTTAATAAGGGAGAGCTGCTCCTTCTCCATTTACATATTCAGTTATTTATATCTGTATGAATCATGGACACTTATTTTGTTGAATTATAATCAATTACAGTCATTATGCATTTTTGCTCAGTTTGTCCCAGATTTGGCCACTGGGAGCATCTTGAGCTGTCTCCTGCGTCACAGGCACAGTGTATTGGGTGTCTTCTGGCACATGGGATGTTCCCTGGTCACCCCAGAGTCCTGGTGTCTTTTGTTAGAGAATTACATTAAACACGAGCATCTGAGTGTAAGATGTGCTCCTTGCTACTGGGATGCCATTGCTTCTAGACCTTCTCAGCTGACAAATTAGGAAATACCTGTAAGTAAAGTTTTATACATGGCTAGAAAGGGCCCAAATAAATAAAATTAGAAGTGAAAGATGACTAGTTATGGACAACACCACAGAAATACAAGGGATTGTAAGAGATTACTACTAACAAGTGTATGCCAATAAAATGGAGAATCTAGAAGAAATGGATAAGCTCCTAGAAACTTACAAACCCAAGAGTGAATCTATACACAATATGAATAGACTGATTACCAGGAATGAGACTGAGTCAGTGATCAAAAGCCTCCCAACAAAAAAAGTCCAGGAGCAGTTAGCTTCACTCGTGAATTTTACCAAACATTTAGGGAAGAGCTAACACCTATCCTTCTCAAGCTAATCCAAAAAACTGAAGAGGAAGGAATGCCTCAGAACTCATTCTACAAGACCAGCATCATCCTGATACAAAAACCAGACCAGACAAAGACACCCCATACACAAAAACTTACAGGGCAATATCATTGATAAACACAGATGGAAAAATGTCCAATCAAATATTAACAAACCAAATTCAACAATACATTAAAAGGGTCATTTATCCCAGGGATACAAGAATGTTTCAATATCTGCAAATTAATCAATGTGATATACCTCATTAAAATAACTGAAGAATAAAAATCAGAGTCTTCTCAATAGATGCAGAAAAACTTTTGACAAAATTCAACATCCATTTATGATAAAAACTCTCAAAAATGGGTATAGACAGAACATACCTCAATATATTAGAGCCTACTTATGACAAACCTACAGCCAACGTTGTACTCAACAGGGAAACCGAAAAGCATTTTCTCTAAGCTCAGTAACAAGACAAAGATGCTCATTGTCACCACTTTTATTCAACGTAGCACTGGAAGTCTTAGCCACAGAAATCAGAAAAGAAGAAGAAATAAAAGGAATACAAATTGGAAAGAATGAAGTAAAACTGTCACTATTTGCATACGATATGATACCTCATTTTGAAAATCCTAAAGACACCACCAGAAAAAAAGAAGATCCCAAAATCAATTTAGTAAAGTCAAAGGATACAGAATTAATATACAGAAATCTGTTGCATTTCTGTACACTAATAACAAAAGATAAAAAAGAAAAATTTTTAAAAATCCCAGTTACATTTTCATCAAAAAGAATAAAATACCTCGGGATAAGTGCAACCAAGGAAGTGAAAGACCTGTATTCAGAAAATTATAAGACATTGTTTAAAGAAATTAGGCAGGACACAAACAAATGGAAAGATATTCCAGGTTCATGGACTAGAAGAATTAATATTGTTAAAATGTCCATGGGAAGAGATGGTTACTAACCTTATCATGGGGATCATTTCATATTGTATGTAAATGTTAAATCACTATGTAGTACATTGAAACTAACAAAATATTGTATGTCAACTATATTTCAACTAAAAAACAAAATAATTACTGCTACCAAAAAAATGAATAAGAAAAGAGGCAATTAAGTCACAGACACATACAGAGGGAAGACTCAGGGAGAGGCCTCAGAAGAAACCAACCCTGCCAAGACCTTCATCTTGGACTGTTAGCCTTCAGTACTGTGAGAAAATACACTTTTGTTGTTTAAGCCACCCAGTCTGTGGAACTTGGTTATGGCAGTCCTAGCAAACTATAGGACACAGACTGTAAAGTGTTATAAAAACATGTTTTTCATCCTGTTAAGACTCTGAGATTTCTGTGTTTGTTGTAACAACCAACATTGCTCATTTGATACACAGCACTTATACCACCAATGAGGCTTAGCTTCCTTTCTGTTGCACATTTTTATTCTGACAAATGCATATCCATGTCCTGAGGTCATTTGTGTTTTCAATTTTGCCTAGTTTTTCTTCATTATTTCTTTCATAGTTTTTATGGTAAAGAGTCCTTCCATACCCTAAATCAAATAAATGTGTACCTGTATTTATTTTCTGTCATATTTTTTCTTCCAGAACTTAGATTATCACTTTGTAAGATGTTAAGTTCTATCTTTATTTTAGTTTTTTATCCACTCTGCTATTTTTCTGAATGTGCTACTTAACAAGTTACCCCAGAAGAATTTACTAAATAATTCAATGAAATGTTATATTTTTTCATCATATACTAAATGTTTATGACTTTCTGTATTTCTGAATTTTCTATTTTGTCACACTATGTTTATTCATGTTGAAACAATCCTGTTTTATTTATTATACATTTATAATTTTCAGTTTTAACTTTAAGGTATCAAATTAGGCAAATTTAAAATATTTTATTGACTTTGTTACACACTCTAATCCCAAATTAAGTGGAATAATTTTGTCGAGTAGGAGAATCCTTTTACAATATTGATTATAATTGCTTTTCTAAGTCAGTTAGCCACTTAGAGAGTGAAAGAACACTGTATTATTTTGCTTTTCCCATTAGGAACATGCTCCTTAAATCTTCATTCTACTCAGCTTTTCTCTTTCACCTAAAGATGAATTCTGTGGTTTTATTCATATACATTTTTCTTAGGACTTCTCATTAGGTTTAAATCTAGGTATATTTGTAGGAGTGTATTAAATGGTGGTTTATTTAATATTTTTAAAACAGCTATAGTTATTAAGTATATTTTAATTTAATTGAGATATTTCTTTGATATGGGACTACCTCACTAAAGTTTATCCATTTATTTAACAGTTAAACAAAAACTTTTATTGAATGTCTATTTTCTTAAGCAAAAATCTTGTCATCTGAAATGAATGGTAATTATGCTGGCATAAAGTTGCTTGTAATAGCCTCATAATTTGTAATCTTGTCTACTTGTGTTTTTATATGCATCCTATTCCCTGGTCAGAGCTACTATGTATAGTTAACGGTATCGGCAGTTCAGGGGTCAAGCTTAAAATCAGAGCTCTTTATTAGTTCTGATCGGGTCCCTTGGGAAGGGTGGTTTCCATCTTCATTCTTCCAAATTATGCTCCTTTTCCTCTTATCAAATTCAATCCTCCTATAGGCAGGGGGTCTATGTTGAGGAAGTTTAATTGTTTTCTTTTTTCTCATCCACCTTCTGCTACCATTGCCCACTTGATCCATTTAACCTTAGTTTCTGACCGTGCCAGGATTGAGACTTCGAGGGAAGATAGTGAGGTGAGTGGAAATTTACTTTTTTGACTAGCAAGTTTGCAGAATTTTAACCTTGGAATTCCCTGGAATTGATAGAATTTCAGCCAGCCTCTTTCTCTCCAGGATGTCTTCAGGAATTCTTTGAGAAAATCTCTCCCCCATTGCTGAGGACAGAAGCATTCCATCTTCTCTTTGATCATGTGTATTTGCCCACCCAGGCAGCCTCCTTCAACAGGTTGTAAGATACCAGCTCTCTTTGATGCATGGCTTATACTTGGTCCAAAGGGAACACACATTGTTTGTCCTGGCAAACCCAGGGTGGTGATGGTTGTACATATCTGTGAATATACTAACAACAAATTGTATACTTTAAATGGATGACTTGATTGATAGATGAATTATCTTAATAAAGTTGTTTTAAAAAAAGAAAATCTCTGTGAACTGTGCAACTTCTGCCTTATTTAAAGCAAGAAAGAGGGCAATCACAGATTTATCCCATTTCAAAGAAATATGTGTCAGGCAGTTTAGACAGCCAGGAGTGAAAGAACAAACAGGTATACAGTCATACTAGGCTTGTTAATTTGTTTTTGAGAACCAAGGATCGAGATCTACTATATCAAAGCACAATGTCATCATTCCAGTGAAAATAGAACAAATTGTTGGCCAAAATTAGAAGTAAAAGACAAAAAAGCCTGGTAAGCAAAGACTAGAGGAGATGTGAGGGATAGAGAGAAGTGTGATGATATTCTGATGACCTAAATGGAGAAAGAATCTGAAAAAGAGTGGGTGCATGTGTATGTATAACTGAACCACTTTGCTGTACATCTGAAACTAATATTGTGAATCAACTACACTCCAATATAAAATAATCAAATTTAAAAAACGCTGAAGACTGAGGGAGAATGATACTCTCATTTTGATTTTTTCTCTATAAAATGTTTAATAAGTTCATATTTTGAATTATCCAAATGAGTATTTCATCCTATTTTAATTCATAACTGCCTGCTTTCATAAATAAAAGATAAATGACTTTGATGGTTGATCAGGTACAATGACACCGAGCGCTTGCCTTAGGTAATGTGGTTCCATTTTCAACCAAGATAGAAATCTCCTCAAAAATGAGTCTAAAAGCTGATGAAGTCGGACCCTCAACTCTATCCATGTGAATCTGGGAAAAAGGGATCCGTATCCACATACACATAGTCACAAAAGCTAAACATAAAATTGCGGGACATTTGCTGAGTTTCTGTTGCTGGTACAGAGTTCACCACTCCTTTATTTCAGCAAATCGTGGACTTGTAGAGTGATGAGTCATCTACATTACTGAAAAACACGCTTCTGAACGATATATACAAAATTGAGGAAGAATAGAATGGCGTTTTCTTATGCTGTTATAGGGGCACTGCAGACGTTAGCATCCTGTTGATTTTTAAATTCTGTGCAGGCTATGAATACAGTGATAGAGGAAAGAGAGTTGTTTATTAAAGTGCAGGGAGCTTCCTGGTGTGCTGCTGTTCACTGTTGTCCACCGTTGCCATGGGAACAACATCCACTGTGCAAAAAGGAGTTGGTAGTTGTAACTACTCAGTGTTCTACGTCTATGGAAGCGATATAACGCTGATGAATCGGAAGCATCATAGATAGGCTTGAATTTTAAAATTTCATAAGAGGATCGTAATACTAATTTAGAGCAGATTCGTTTAAATATGGGCATAATAGGAAGAAAAAGAGCATATGAATAATCAGTAAGCTAAGATAGGAAAGGAAAAATAAGAAAGTTACAGATATGTGTTTTCACTTCTGTAACTTTTTGATGCAATTCATCACTTGAATAAACAATAACAAATTATCTGTCCATAGGAAGAAAATTGACAAAGCAGTGCAGTGTATTTTGACTTTGTCAAATATATTCCACAGCTGTGTATTATGGCTGACCACTTGCCTAATAAAATTACAGTGCAGGGCTTCCCTGGTGGCGCAGTGGTTGAGGGTCTGCCTGCCGATGCAGGCGACGCGGGTTCGTGCCCCGGTCTGGGAGGATCCCACATGCCGCGGAGTGGCTGGGCCCGTGGGCCATGGCCACTGGGCCTGCGCGTCCGGAGCCTGTGCTCCGCAGCGGGAGGGGCCCACAGCAGTGAGGGGCCTGCGTACCGCAAAAAAAAAAAAAAAAATTACAGTGCAGCATGATAAACTCTTGAGGGGAAATTTCTGTTTCACTTTGTCATAAAAGACAAATAACTAAGAGCTATATACTGCTTTTGGAATACTATATTATTTTCTCAATTTTCAATAGTAATCCAATTTCTATTACTTTCAGATCAGTGGATTTTGAATAACTGACAGAAAGTGTGAAGCTTAGCTCACAATAAAATACTTTCCTATTGCTTCCAAGACATTTCTATCTTACCTATTGAAGGCACTTGCTAGTCCCAAATATACTGTCATTTACCTCATGCTCAAATAAGTAAACTAGAAAATTGGGTCAGAAAGAGGAATGGCAGTGAGCAGTCCTTGTTCTATGCATGGAACTAACAGCAACACTGATTCATCCACTGCAGATCCAGGTGAGTGTAACTTGATACACACAAGATGACACTGATTAACCCCTGTGTAAATGCATGTGGAGTGTATGCTAATATCCAGTAGGACAAAAGTACCTTGCAGTCTTTCTTTTCTATATTTTCCATACTAACTTCCAGCTAGAATTTTCTTTAAAAAACTATTGTGATCCTTTAAGATTGTATGAATTCTATGATAATTTGGGAGAAATGGATATTTTTATTCTTCTCACCCTTTTCCATTTTGTTGACATTTTCTATTACTTCTTTCAATATGACTTGATTGCTTTATTTACAGAGGTCCTGTGCCTTTCCTGTGGACATTGTTTCTGAGCATTTTATTATTACTCTTATCTATTGTGGAAAGATTGTTTCCCAATTCTGTTTCTAGTCAAGTCTTGCCATCGTACAGATAAATTATTGAATTTTGCGTTTATAGCTTTTGTCAACTTTCACCTTAGCAAAACACCATCCAAAACCTGCCGAGCAGGCAAAGCTCACTTTGTTGGATCTGCTGAAATAAGAAAGAAACATACCTTGGCAGAATCTTAGCCCCAAACAGGAAAAGCAGAGTGATGGGTTTTTAGGGTCTGTCTGGGTGACAGATTTTCAGACAAGCTTTTGGAGGTCGGGAACTCTTTGGGACCGGGCAGTGTGTGACACACAATAGCTTTACACTAACGCACATATGAGACCAAGTTTTGAGCCAAGTTTGCTCAACAGTCTTGATAATTCAAGTATTTTAGTTGATTTATAGCTTATCTTCAGGGCTCAAGTATTTCCCAGAGCCAGGCTCTAACGTCTTTCATTTTTCTCAGTCTTCACACAGTGACAGGAAAGTATCCTGGGGATATATATTTTTAATCATGAGGAAAACCAAAACCCCATGGGCTTAAGCTCTCAGCCCCCCACCCCCTTGACATACTTGTCAGCCCAGGATGGGGATTACAACCCCATTGTCTGTGAACAGAAACAATTTCAATCTTCACTGCTTTTGGGTGAGTTGTAGTTATATGATAAGGCTCTGCTGGTAGTTTTCCAGAATCTATTAGTGTCAGATTTTTTTTTCTTTTTGTTTGAAGATCGTTTGTTGGATCACCTGAAGGGACAAAGTCCATTTAGCAGTATTTGGGGGTTTTAAAATTTAAAAAAAAATTTTTAAACATCTTTATTGGAGTTTAATTGCTTTACAATGTTGTGTTAGTTTCTGCTGTATAACAAAGTGAATCAGCTATACGTATACATATATCCCCATATCCCCTCCCTCTTGCATCTCCCTCCCACCCCTCTGGGTGGTCACAAAGCACCGAGCTGATCTCCCTGTGCTATGCGGCTGCTTCCCACTAGCTACCTATTTTACATTTGGTAGTGTATATATGTCCATGCCACTCTCTCGCTTCGTAAAAATATGGAACACTTCACCAATTTGCATGTCAGCCTTGCTCAGGGGCCATGCTAATCTTCTCTGTATCGTTCCAGTTTTAGTATATGTGCTGCCAAAGCGAGTACTACCAGTATTTTGGACTTTGGCGATGACACATCTGAGCAAAGCAACGTGGAATAACACTAAGAAAGACATGAGTCAGGGTTTGTAGTCCTATGTTAGGCAAGAGGCAAGGGTGCCCAAGCTCTACTTCTGTGACAAATTGCCTACAAAGTTGCCAAGTGTTGTCATTTTACAGGCAGACACCTTCATGTCCAGGTTTGATGAGAATTTTATTTTTCTGGCCACTTGATCCATTGTTTTACATGTCACTTAAAAAGCACTTAGCGCTTGATTCCAATGACACAGAAAATCATCTTTCTTATTGCAATGAACTAGCATCACAGGAAGCTGGTTGTCATCCAAAGGAATATAAACAATAATTATATTGGATGTGCATCTTAATCAAAAGACACACACAAAGGAGTGACTAGAAGTATCAGAAGCAAAATTAAATATAGGGAACGTATACACATTGTAGATAAGAGGTTTGAGTATCTGTTAATAATCTAGGTCCTTAAGTAAGTGGAGAAGAAAGCGTGGATGAAAGGAAAGAAAAAAGGTGAGTAGATTGAGAGAGGACAGTCTGCCTCTGATATTTGGAGCTTGTTTTCTGGGTCTTATAGAGAAGTTGTCCCCTGTGAGAGTTACCATCTTGGTCAGGATTCTTGGATAAGGTTTACGGCCCCTGAAAAACTGACTGAGAACTTCTTACGGTCCCGGCCTGAGATCTCTAGTTTTTCATGACTTCACAGTATCTTTAAATCTCTTCGGTTGTGAGGTGTAGATCTGAGTCTTAACACATCACAGTTTTAACGTCACAGTTTTACTGTCCCTTTAGTTGTGACAGCTCCTGGTAGCATCTATTTCATTAGGTTCAGTGCACACATTTTCGGATGAAATCTCCTGAAGCAAAATCAGAATTACAAGATTAGAATCACCTCTTGAGGAGGAACACAAAATTAATTTATAGTGATGTAATGATTAGTCTGGTGGTAAATAATACTAGAAGAAGTAAGGACACTGAAAATCTTCAGGGTTTCTTGAATCATATTGCAAAGGACATTACAGGAACTTAACGTACTTGACAAGCGAATTGGAACATAGTGATCAAAAAATATGTCTTTTCAAAGAAAGATTTTATAACCAATCTTTGAATATGAAAACAACCACTCTTTGAATATGAAAACAGTGCAAAGTCATTGAAATATGTTACTCTTTATGTATATATAATTAATTTAAGGCAACAGAAATTCATTTGGGGAGCAGGATTTTATTATTATTATTTTATTTATTTATTATTTTTTTTGCGGTACGCGGGCCTCTCACTGCTGTGGCCTCTCCCGTTGCGGGCCACAGGCTCTGAACGCGCAGGCTCAGCGGCCATGACTCACGGGTCCAGCCGCTCCGCGGCATGTGGGATCTTCCCGGACCGGGGCACAAACCCGCATCCCCTGCATCGGCAGGCGGACTCTCAACCACTGCGCCACCAGGGAAGCCCCCATGTAACTTTTGAATGGGAAAAAATTGTTTTCAATGAAAAGGTCAAGGAAGGAAGCAATATAAAAGTCCTTATAATTCCCTTAAGTCATCACTTTGAAAGTGAAAAACTTGAAATAATGCTGCATAGTAATGTGGTCAAGAGTTTGTGTGTTTAGAACAGAGATGGGGGTGTTGTGTGTGTGTGTGTGTGTGTGTGATGTGGGAGGTCCTCTGGGCTGGAATCTTGGTTTAGCTATTTTCCAACTGAATGACCCTGAGTCAGATTCCCCAAATAAGAAGTGGCAAATAATATGATTGCTCTGAGGATTGTTACAATAAAGTAATCCGAAGGAATGAAACATTTCTCTTTATTATGCCACAAAGCAAGAAGATAGCCTCTGAAAAAGTGCCTCTAAACAGGGAAGTGATTTTACAGGGTTTCCTGGAGAATTGGGGGGAAGGTTTTGTTACTAAATTAAGTCGTAGGGACCCTGCTTGGGCCCTAGCCTGGCCGAGGACTCTGCCTGGGCGGTGGAGGGTTCTGTCTCCATTCAGTTAGGAGGCAAATAACAAAACCGAAGCTTAGATCGACACAGCACAGGCTTCATTCAGTGGCCAAAGAACGGAGAAGTGGGAGCTTAATTTACAGATCAACTTCTCACCCACCTGGAGAGAGTGGTTTAATGTTTTTTTTTTTTTTTTTTGCGGTACGCGGGCCTCTCATTGTTGCGGCCTCTCCCGTTGCGGAGCCTGTGCTCCGGACGCGCAGGCTCAGCGGCCATGGCTCACGGGCCCAGCCGCTCCTCGGCATGTGGGATCTTCCCGGACCGGGGCACGAACCCCTGTCCCCTGCATCGACAAGCGGACTCTCAACCACTGCCCCACCAGGGAAGCCGAAATGACTTAGTTTTAAAGAGTAAAGTCAAAGGGAGGAGGAGTGAGGTTAGTGATGGGATGAAGAGGCCTTCGGGGGAAGGGGCGGGTCTTTTTCAAGGGCCTGGGGCGCCACCTCCTTTTCATCCTATTTTGGGCCTTAATGCCGCAGGCAGGTGTGTCATCTGGTAGCCGATGTAGTAAAAATCAACGTATAATGAGATTCAGGTTCTGCTGGATGTTAGATTCATTGCCATCTTGGTCCCAGCTGGTTTACCTGGGGTTTTTGGTTTGTTTGTAGCTTCCTTTCTTATCTCTGGACCCTTTAATTTAAAGATTTATGTTCACTCCTGCTAAAGGTGGCGGTGGGCATGCTTTGAGCAAAGACCCGGAGCAGCTCTGGCAATAGTTGGAGACATTTTGAGAAGAAGCAGCGGAAATTCTGACAATGGAGACCAAGGTACAGTCTTAACCAATTTTAACAAGGCAGTCTTTTAATTTATGAGAGTAAGAACAAAAGATGCCTAGATTTTTTTGCTTGGGAAAAGTTATACATGGTTATTTATCAATAACAGCTGTATCTTGGGGTCAAGTGGAATTTTCTCATTGAGATAAATGGGGACTGGGAAAAACATGATAATAGGGAGATACAAGATAGTTCAAGAAAATATAGTTTGGGGGAATAAAATAAGTTTAAAAATGTAATGATCTTGGGGAAATGTCTGGTAAACAGCAGATGCTCTAATTCTATTAGCATTAGTTTTATAAATGATTGCTGTGATTTTTAAAGTTTTCCAGGAGAAATTATGCTTTTTTTTTTTCCATTTACTTGTCCGGGTAACAAAGAATGAAGTTTTAAATATTTGAAGGATACATGATGGCAAAGGGGGCAGTAGGTGTTGGGTTTTGTTTTTTCTTAATTTATAAAATGACATTTTATATCTGTTAGGAGTTTTATATTTTTTAATTCTTCTAGAAGTAGAGCAATCCATTCATTTTGGGAAGCAAAAGCCATCCAGGTGGGATTTAATGTGACTTTTAGTTAAACAAACGTAAAATACTATACACCTATTTTTCCTGAGTGAAAGAAGCCTGCCTGCCCCAGAGACACTGCCAGGTGTTCCGTGCAGCCTTCAAAGTCGTGCTTTCTTAGCTGGTGTAAATTGAATTTTGCCTTTGCGAGTTTCATTCTCTTTAGTAGAAAGTTTCTTTCCTTTATCTGGAATCGGTGGGTTAATTGTTGTTTGACAAGAGAAGTTAGG
The DNA here is from genome assembly GCF_964270905.1 of Leucopleurus acutus. NCBI lineage: Eukaryota > Metazoa > Chordata > Mammalia > Artiodactyla > Delphinidae > Leucopleurus > Leucopleurus acutus. The sequence continues at coordinate 115,753,340 of NC_139150.1, read as the reverse complement.
ACTTCTGGGTTGTACCCAGTTGGCACAATTTTCCGGACCAGAGCTCCCCCAAGAGAAATACCCTCTTCAGCAGTAAGAAGGAAAGGTTGGGAAAGGAAGGGCCTCCTGTGGTGTTGTACAAGCTGACTGAGGTGTTAGGACCCACCTGAGATTTTGTTTGTGGCTGATTAGCGTAAAGGTCAGGTACCTTGCTCACTGCGTGTGGTTGGTTTGGTGTGGTTTGTACTCTCATTACTTACACTACAGTCCTATAAGTGAGTGTTTTGTTCATTCCTCCTCTGCCCATAAAAGAATGTTCTGAGAAAGTGCCTTCCATGGCAGCCAGCCACCCCCGACCCCACCCCATAAGGACCAAAATGACAGTGTGACTTCAGAAGAGCACCCCTGTGGCTCCCCACTTGTGCCGGGAGTTGGCCCAGCTACGGAAAACCCTCTGCCCCAAGCACTGAACACTCTCCCTTCTTTTGAAATGTCCCTTTGCGGTGAACCAAGGATGGCCAAATGCACCTGAAGACCAGATTGGAAGTCTCCCCATTTCCAAAAATCCCAGCTGAATAGAACACTTGCCAACCAGACAGGCTCTCAATGTTCCCCCTTATCCTCTATAAAATGTGCCATCCTTCCTAACATCTTTGAATCCCGCTGAAACAGAAGTGACATATTTATGTATAAACAACTTTGTTCGTTATGCCTGGCCTTAGTTTTGTCCTTGACCGTTCACGGCAGCACTACCTTTAATAACCAGAACCCAGCACAACCACCTGGGCATCATCTGGAGGATGGATGAATAATGGAAAATAAACCAGTATTCATACACGTTGGTTTACAACCTCAGGAGCTCCCCAGGGGAGATCTGAAACCTCCCTCCTTCCACATACCACAAAAAAGCAACATACCGCAAAAAAAAAAAAAAAAAAAAGAATGTGGTATGTCTTGGTGAATGCTCCATGTGAGCTCCCAACCACTGTGCCACCAGGGAAGCCCAAGATATACCACATGCTAAGCCACAAACACATGTTAACAAATTTAAAAAAAATAGAAATCATATAACGTCTGCTCTCAGACTACCATGGAATTAAACTTGAAATTAGAAAGATAGCTGGGAAATCCTAAAATGTGTGGAGATTAAACAACACTCTTTTGTTTTGTTTTGTTTTGCTTGCGTTACGCAGGCCTTTCACTGTTGTGGCCTCTCCCGTTACGGAGCACAGGCTCCGGACGCGCAAGCTCAGCGGCCGTGGCTCATGGTCCCAGCCGCTCCGCGGCATGTGGGATCTTCCCAGACTGGGGCACGAACCCGTGTCCCCTGCATTGGCAGGCGGACTCTCAACCAATGCGCCCAAGCAACACTCTTTTAAAGAACACATGAGTCAAGGAGAAAATCTCAAGAGAAATTAAAAATATATTTTGAACTAAATGAAAATGAAAACAGCTTATCAAAATTTGTGGTATGCAGCAAAAGCAGTTCTTAGAAGGAAAGTAATAACATTTGATGCATTTATGAACAAAGATCTAAAATCAATAATCTAAGTTTATACCTTAGGAAACAAGAAATAGAAGAGTAAATTAATTCCAAGAAATCAAATGAAAAGAAATAATAAGAATTAGGGCAGAAATCAATGAAATTGAAAGCAAGAAATCAACAAAGAAAAACCAATAAAACCAAAACTGGTTTTTTGAAAAGATGAGCCTCTAGCCAGGTTGACTGAGAAAAAAAAAGAGAGATGGCACAAATGACTGGAATCAGAAATAAAAGAGGAGACATCATTACAAACCCTATGGACATTAGAAGTATTAAAGGAATACTATGAACAACTCTATGCCCACACATTTGATAACCTAGATGATATGGACCAATTCCTTCAAAGATACAGTTTACAAAACTCACACAAGAAGAAATACACAATCTGAATAAGCCTGTATCCATTACAGAAATTGAATCAATAATTAATAACATTCCAAAACAGAAAGCACCAGACCCAGATGGGTTCACTGGTGAATTCTACCGAACATTTAAGGTAGAAATTACACCAATTCTCTACAATATATTTTTAAAATTGGAGTATAGCTGATTTACAATGTTGTGTTAGTTTCTGCTGTACAGCAAAGTGAATTAATTATACATACACATATATCCACTCTTTTTTAGATTCTTTTCCCATATAGGTCATTACAGAGTATTGAGCAGAGTTCTCTGTGCTATACAGTAGGTCCTTGTTAGTTATCTGTTTTATATATACTGGTGTGTATATGTCACTCCCAATCTCCCAATTTATCCTTCTCACCCTTTCCCCCTTGGTAACCATAAGTTTGTTTTTTACATCTGTGACTCTATTTCTGTTTTGTAAGTAAGTTCATTTGTACCAATTTTTTTTAGATTCCATATAAAAGCGGTATCATATAATATTTGTCCTTCTCTGTCTGACTGACTTCACTCAGTATGACAATCTCTAGGTCCATCCATGTTGCTGCAAATGGCATTGTTTCATTCTCTTTTATGGCTGAATAATATTCCACTGTATATACACACACACACACACACACACACCACATCTTCTTTATCCATTCATCTGTCAATGGACATTTAGGTTGCTTCCAGGTCTTCGCTATTGTAACTGGTGCTGCAATGAACTTTGGGGTGAATGCATCTCTTCGAATTATGGTTTTCTCCAAGTATATGCCCAGGAGTGGGATTGCTGGATCATATAGTAGCTGTCTTGTTAGTTTTTTAAGGAACCTCCATACTGTTTTTGCATAGTGGTTCTTACCAATTTACATTCCCACCAACAGTGTAGAAGGGTTCCCTTTTCTTTTTACCCTCTCCAGCAGTTAGATGTTTGTAGATTTTTTTGATGATGGCCTTTCTGACCTGTGTGAGGTGATACCTCATTGTAGTTTTGATATGCATTTCTCTAATAATTAGTGATGTTGAGCATCTTTTCATGTGCTTTTTGGCCATCTGTATGTCTTCTTTGGAGAAATGTCTATTTAGATCTGCCCATTTTTGATTGGGTCATTTGTTTTTTTTTGATATTGAGCTGCATGAGCTGTTTGTATATTTTGGAGATTAGTCCCCTATCGGTCACTTCGTTTGCAAATATTTTCTCCCATTCTGTGGGTTGTCTTTTCGTTTTGTTTATGGCTTCCTTTGCTGTGCAAAAGATTTTAAGTTTAATTAGGTCCCATTTGTTTATTTTTGTTTTTATTTTCATTTCTCTAGGAGGTGGGTCAAAAAGGATCTTGCTGTGATCTACAATATCTTTTAGATGATAGAAGCAGAGGGAATACTTCATAACTTATTTGAGGCCAGCTTTGCCCTAATAACAAAATCGTACAAAGTTATTACAGGAAAAGAAAACTACAGACCAATATCTCTCATGAATATAAATTCAAAAATCTTTGTGAAAATATTAGCAAATGAAACCCAACAACATACAAAAAAAATTATGCACCACAATCAAGGGTGGTTTATCTCAAGTATGCAAAGCTGGTACAACATTTGTATTAATTTTAATTTTCTAAAGAATAATAATCCTGGTTGACCACATCTGGCTTTTAAATTTATCTTGTTACGTAGAAAGATAGAAAAAGAACAATAACTCAAAAGTATGGCCCAAGGGTTTTCACTTCTGCGCTTGCTGTGTTTGTGTCTCCCCCAAATTCCTGTGTTGAAATCCTAATGCCCCTGTAATGGTCTTAGGAAGTTGGGCCCTGGGGAGATGCTTAGTCGCAAGCGTGGAGCCCTCAGGAATGGGGTTGGTACTTTTACAGAAGGGACCCTCAGAGCTCCCTCCCTGCTTCCTCCCTGTGAGGTCCACATTGGACACAACTCTGTCCCTGACCACACTTGGGCGTCCAGCCTCCAGAATTGTCTGCTGTTTGTAAGACACCCAGGCTGTGATCTTTTGTTACAGCGGCTGGAACGGACCAAGCCACCTCCCCTCACTCTACTCCCATGAAAAACGGTGTGTGTGTGTGTGTGTGTGTGTGTGTGTGATGCAGAATTAAGACCACTGACTCTCACATTTTCCAGGGATGAGCCCTAGCAGATGATCAGACAGGCACGGTTTCCTCCCTCCTGGCTCTTTGCTCCAGACATTTTCTTGTAATGAGGGTGGTACTCTCTCAACCATTCTGTGCTGAGAACCACAGTAGGCACTAAAGGTCTGAAACTCCTGGTTAAGTGGCCTGTGGGTGTGGGGAAGGTGGGCCTGCTGGGGTCCTGGGCTCTAGGCGCCAGCTGATGTAGGCGTGTTCTCCATGTTGTCACGTCCGCCCGGCCGGAGACCATCATGAAGGAGTTGGTAATGAAGTCTGCTTGGTCCTCTCTTGATCTCTGTTTTCCTTGGGAATCTCGAGCAAGTGTTCAGGTGTCCTGGATTTGAGAGGCAGATCAAATCACACACACTCATCTTCAGCAACTTGCATGTAGAAGCAGGTCTGGTGGAACCGCAGGCCAAGAATAAGTTACCATCCAGGAGTGCTTGCTCGAGTTTTGTTTTGTCTTTAATGGTGTCAGTAAGAGAGTGCCCTGGATTCTGTCTGACACCACTCAGGGAATTCTTTCTCTCCCACAGATAAATATATCCATTCTGAAACAGCCTTTGCAAACAGCGCTAAACATAAAACTAACCAGCAGAAATTGACAGTTACGGCCCAGAAGAGCTAGAGGGCTTCACCATTCCTTGTTACATATTTAAAATGCTGTTTTGATAATAAATCCTTCAAATCAAAGCAAACAGTATGTTCCCAGCTTCTGTTTTATTTTAGGTCTTGCGTTACTAAAAATGTGTGCAGTCAGTGAAGAGCTGGCAAGGCTGGAGTATGAAGGACTTTGCTGCAGTTTGGTGATAGGATCATTTTAATAGGCTGAATCTCCAGTTCTAGCTTCTGAGAACTCAATGTGTGCATCAGCTTTTTTTTTTTTTTTTTTTTCGGTACGCGGGCCTCTCACCGTTGTGGCCTCTCCCGTTGTGGAGCACAGGCTCCGGACGCACAGTCTCAGCGGCCATGGCTCACGGGCCCAGCTGCTCCTCGGCATGTGGGATCTTCCTGGACCGGGGCACGAGCCTGTGTCCCCTGCATCGGCAGGCAGACTCTCAACCACTGTGCCACCAGGGAAGCCCTGTGCATCAGCTTTTATTCTCTCTATAAAATTTAGTTTAAAAAATTAACTAAATAAAATAATTGTTACATGATTACATGCATATAAATGCATGTGAAAGAGAAAGGAAAATGCAATTAGCTGTGGTCACACAGCCTGGAATGGACACATTTCTACATCAATTATTGTTATCTGGAGCTTCCTTCTCGCAGGGAAAATAGATTCCTTTTCTAGTCAAGATTTCTCCTGTCAGTTGGTTTGTTTGAAGTTTTATTAGAGTTTTGATAAGAACAATAGCTTGCAACACTAAGGGGTTTATTACCAAGAGGAGATATATTGCAGTATATTAAACAGGCAAGAGCTTGTGCTTTGGACTGAGGGATTTTTTTTTCTACATGAAATTCTGTGGGCATTTACCCTAGTTCTCTAGATAAAAAATGCTTACCCATGCTCCTTGATATCATGACTACTAGCTTATTCAGAGGCATGAGACTTAACTGAAGGAATAGCACTGAAATTGGGTTTATAGGAAGTTGTAAAGCTCCATGTGCCCAAAGGAACAGAGTTACAAGATACTGCTTGTTGTTCTGAGGACAAAGAGTCTTACTTTGGCTTAGATGTGGATTATCTGACTATCCTTTTTATGCAGTCACCAACTGTGGAAGACAGAAAGATCTGCTGCTTCTTTCTCATGTCCTCAAATTACTGAAATTATTTGATAAAGGAAAACAGTAATTTAAAATACTAGCAAGACTGGATCTAGTCAGCAATTTTCCAATTAAAAATCCCATGGCAACTAGCTAATTTCCTCTTTCATTGGCTGGACAAATGTTTTAATCTATTGTTCTGTGCCTGTCTTAGACTTAACAGTGATACATTTTGCCAAAGCAAAGCAAATATTAGTTATGTGCATGTGTATCTAACTACTACCTATCTATGTAAATACCACCTACATGACATTTTAAAAATGTATTAAATAGCATCCCTGAATGTTAACACTGCTGGAGAAATCTAATTCCAAGGTTATCATCATTATAATGCCATTAAATATTTAGTACTCTCTTCCTGAGATTGACAAAATAACAATGTTTGCATCAGAGTTTCTTCTGTTCCTTTTTTTTCATAATATCACCTTTCAGTTTTATCTGAAATGAATAATTTGCTAGAAATTCTCAATTGATGAGAATTAAGAACCTTTCAAAACATCACGCAACTTTCTGCCTCTCTGTTAATTTTTATGAGTGAAAGATACAAATAGATACAAAAATACGTAAAGATCCCTGACTTGTGTCCTATCTATGGGACAGGCTGGATTAACTAAAATAAGAAGAAATAACCTTAACCTGATTTAACTAATATGTAAGTTGTTAATCCACTGCCAATATTTAAGCATTAATGCTTCTGTCAGTTACAGGAGATATGGGGTTAAAAAGAAAAGTTAGTTCAGTCATAACGTAGTCATCACTTAAAATTTCATAAACATCCTGAGGTTCTCAAGTTAATATTTTTTGAGGTGATTTTCCAAATTAGGATTAACAGGTTTTCATGATGCTTATCTAAGAAGTATTCATGGATTTAAAATGATTGTAAACAATTCAATTTGTTTCCCTTTAATAAATCCTTAAAATCACTTAAATTCAAAGGCTCTGTGGAGTAATTATGAGTATATATATATATATATAGTTATTGCCCTTGAAAATCTTACAATAAAGTGGGCAGATAATGTGTTCTCAAAGATAAGAGAGATATAGAGGAACATGGATACACAGTTACATGTAGATATATAGAGAGATATGGAAATAATTCCATGATAATGTACAAGCAGTTGCATAAATGTGAAAAAGATCACACAATCACAGAAGCGATCAAGAAAGAAAGAAAAGCAGAGGTACATTTTTCTATTTTTATTTTTTTAATTTTGATTTTATTTACAATGTTGTGTTAGTTTCTGCTGTACAGCAAAGTGATTCAGTTATATATATGCATACATTCTTTTTTATATTCTTTTCCATTATGGTTTATCACAGGGTATTGAATATAGTTCCCTGTGCTATACAGAAGGACCTTGTTGTTTATCCATTCTATATATAATAGTTTGCATCTGCTAATCTCAAGCTCTCAATCCATTCCACCCCCACCCCACCTCCCCATTGGCAACCACAAGTCTGTTCTCTATGTCTGTGAGTCTGTTTCTGTTTCATAGATAAGTTCATCTGTGTCATATTTTAGATTCCACATATAAGTGATATCTTATGATATTTGTTTTTCTCTTTCTGACTTACTTTACTTAGTATGATAATCTCTAAGTCCATCCATGTTGCTGCAAACGGCATTTTTCATTCTTTTTTATGGCTGCATAGTATTCCATTGTGTTTTTGTACTACATCTTCTTTATCCATTCGTCTTTTGATGGACATTTAGGTTGTTTCCATGTCTTGGCTATTGTGAATAGTGCTGCTATAAACATAGGGGTGCATGTATCTTTTTAAATTATATTTTCGTCCAGATACATGCCCAGGAATAGGATCGCTGGATCATATGGCAACTCTATTTTTAGTTTTTTGAGGAACCTCCATACTGTTCTCCATAGTGGCTGCATCAACTCAACTTACACTCCTACCAACAGTGTAGGAGGGTTCCCTTTTCTCTACAACATCTCCAGAATTTCTTGTCTGTAGACTTTTTGACGATGGCCATTCTAACTGGTGTGAGGTGATACCTCATTGTAGTTTTGATTTGCATTTCTTTAATAATTAGCGATGTTGAGCATCTTTTCATGTGCCTGTTGGCCATCTGTATGTTTTCTTTGCAGAAATATCTATTCAGGTCTTCTGCCCATTTTTTGATTGGGTTGTGTTTTGTTGTTGTTGAGTTGCATGAGCTGTTTGTATATTTTGGAAATTAAGTCCTAGTCAGTCACAACATTTGCAAATATTTTCTCCCATTCTGTTGGTTGTCTTTTTTTGTTTATGGTTTCCTTTGTAGTACAGAAACTTGTAAGTTTGATTAGGTCCCATTTGTTTATTTTTGGGAAAAGCAGAGATAGAATTTAAATGAGAATTCTTCCTAGGTTTACACACAGGTTCTTGAACTCCAAACTGATATAAATTATTTTTAAAACACCATGAGAGAAACAGCCAAATTTTAACAAATTTGAAAGTAAGGATAAGAGGATAACCGCTCTAGGCAAATTCTATTAAAGTGTATATATATATATATATAAAAAATATATATATATATATATTTTTTTTTTTTTTTTGTGGTACACGGACCTCTCACTGTTGTGGCCTCTCTCATACGCGCAGGCTTAGTGGCCATGGTTCACGGGCCCAGCCGCTCTGCGGCATTTTAGATCTTCCTGGACCGGGGCACAAACCCGTGCCCCCTGTATTGGCAGGCGGACTCTCAACCACTGCGCCACCAGGGAAGCCCCTAAAGTATATTTTAATGGTAGAAATAGTGCTTTAAAGGTCCTAATGGCTTTGGGTTTCTAGTTCTTTTTTTTTTCTTTTTTTAAAATTTATTTATATATATATTTTTATTTATTATTTATTTTCGGCTGCGTTGGGTCTTTGTTGCTGCGCGAGGGCCTTCTCCAGTTGCTGCGAGCGGGGGCCACTCTTCGTTGCGGTGAGCGGGCCTCTCGCTGCAGCGGCCTCTCCCGTTGCGGAGCACGGGCTCTAGGGTGCTCCGGCTTCAATAGTTGTGGCCCGTGGGCTCCAGAGCGCAGGCTCAGCAGCCGTGGCGCAGCGCACGGGCTTAGTTGCTCCACGGCATGTGGAATCCCCCCGGACCAGGGATCGAACCCATGTCCCCTGCATTGGCAGGCGGATTCCCAACCACTGTGCCACCAGGGAAGTCCGGGTTTCTAGTTCTTGATCCCCTGGAGAAAGAGCTGTCAAATGCAGACCTGGGAAATGCACACGCAGCATGAGAAACCCATTTGAGTTTAGTGCAATAACAGAGAGCAAACAAAATCTGAAACTAGAAAGTAAAATCAAGAAGTAGTTTAACTTCGAGTTTGGTCAAGTTTGGTATAACTGCTTCCATTCCTGCACATAGAGATGGAGGAAAATAATATAAAGAAAAAACAAAATAGATGGAAACGAGCAGTGGCGCAGAGTGAGGTGTTGAAACCACGTGCTGGTGATATTTTTTCTGTAGGTGGTTTCCCTGGCGCAGTCTACCTTTACACTTGCTTTTTAAAAACAGTTGAGAGTGCCCTCATTCATTTCTAAAAAGCAGCCTAGTTTAGTAGATAAAGCATATGGCCACCCTGGGAAACTCCATACATTGTGGTGAATTCAGTTCCGGTGAGGCAGAGAAAGTGACCATGAGAAACAAACTGGGGTTGTGCTCAGCATTCAACCCTGAGCACTGCGAGGGCTCCCTCGGCTGGGGAAGGAGCCCAGGGGAGAAGATGCAGGTACAGCCCAGAGACCAGAGAGACTGTTCTAGTCTATTCAGTGAGATCAGCGCACAGCTCTGAAAGAGCCTCAAGTGTTTCTTGTTGGAATGCGGGAGTAAAAGCCAGGGCAGCTAACTACAAAACCGAAAAATTGCAAAACTGAAAATAAATCTTTGACAAAATGAGCCTATACATCAAAATTCCATAATGAATAACCTTATGCTGAGAAATATGATGCAGAACCATGACAAAATAGAATCTATCACAAAATGTGGGGAGGGTTTTGGGAACTGGAGGAGGGTGGGAACAGGGGACAGAAGAGTGATAAACAGCCTTATGGGGTAACCAGTTACTCAAGTATTTGCGTAGTTGGATGGTAACTTGAAGCATAGGGCTTCGTGAGTCAACCTAAACTGACAGAGAGGAATCAGGCAGGATCTTGGTGATTTCCATGGTGCTGTTCAACATTTAGATTGTTTTTCTTTTATCAGGGCTGATATATTCAAATCATAAAAACTCCCCAGGTTTTTCTTCATATCATCACTTTTCTTCCTTTTTACCTTCCTCTTTATCCTCATTATTTACAACTCTCCTGTTTTTCATTTCTCCTCATGTATCAAAATCTATTCTGAAAATGACCTGGTATTGATGTTATTTACAAAACAGTAGAAACATCTGCATATTACATTACATGGGTAGTTCAAAGGGATGCCTCCTCACTGAAACGCAGCACTGAATAAAAGCCACACCTTACAGTGAAAAGAGAATTTCGAGTTTTAGGCCTACGGGGAAGCATTGAGGGAATAATAATGTTTTCCTCACGCCCTCTGGGGCCAATAGGAAATTACCAGTCATTCTTTCTTCAGAGTTTATTATTACAGATCTGTTTATAGTCATCCATTTCCATGCTCTAAAAAACACAAAGCATTAATGCTAACCCACTGGCTTTACCTTAATTGAGTCTTCAGATCTCAAACTGCAATCTAAGAAGAGGACATTTTAAGTTTCAGGAATAAGTAAATGTTATAACCAGATCTTATCATCCTTGTGAGTAAACTTACTGATGAGCTTTTTGCTCTAGAAAAATCAGGGATATACGCTACTAAATGTAACAGTATTGTCATCTTTGAAATGTACTACTTTCTACCACCTTTTCCAGCTGACCCACATGAATTTACATCATGTAAAATCTGTGTTTATCATTAACCCTTATATTAAAATTATTTAAAAGTATTACATTTTCTTTCATATTTATTTACCATTTAAAAATATGAAAGATGCTCTCACTAAATTGTTATCCCAGTGGGGAAAAAATACTTCCAAGAAACCAGTTGTCACTAAACAAATTATAATCAAGAGAATCTCTCCAAAGCCATAAACTATTTAAAAAATGTATAAAATGCATTAACAAAGATGTTATTTGTTTGTTGTCTGTAAAATATCTTAGCTCTCAAATGTATATTTTGAGACGTTGTTACAAACCAGTTCTGGCCAGTGTATTCCTGCAGCATAAGCAGTGGGCTCTGCCGTATCTGGACCTTTGGAGCAGCCGAGACCTGAACCCACATTCCTCCAGGTAGGTCTGAGCAACTGCCTTCCACTCACACCACATTACCTTCCTACCTGCAGGTGTATAACTACACTATACAGAGTAATGAGTCTTCCTTTTCTTAGTCTTTTCCTTCAAGTCTTGGCTATTCTTAGCCCTTTACATTTCCATGTAAATTTCAGAAGCAGCCTGTCACTTTCAAAAATATCTAGGATTTTAACTGACATTGCAATGAATCTAAGGTCACTAGCCAATCTGTCTTTTTTTTCCCTCCGATTTTGAGTCTTCTGATAGTCGCTTTATGTATGTCATCTAGGGTATTTGGTTATAATTAGCAGGAGGAGTAGGGAGGAATGCATTTACTCTATCTTACCCGGATCCAGAAGTACTTTAATGTTTTAAAATCTTATTATAGAGAAAGACTTTCAGAGAAAGGCACAGCCTATAAATGAACGCCTAGCTGTATAATTCTGTGTCTTTAAATCTCAAGAAGGCCACAACGCAACGTTAAAATAGGACAAAGTATATTCATAAAATAAACAAAATTACGAACATTACTAAAAAAAAGTCACAAGTCAAATCAAAGCATTTATGGAATACCACTTGTCACCTATAAGATTGGCTAATAATGAAATATTTTATAACATTCAATATTAGAAAATGTGTAGGAAAATGACCACATTCATAAATGTTAGTATACATAAAAAATTACAGAGGACATTTATAGAGGGTAATTTGGACTGTTTTGAATTTGAGGTGCTTTTTTTTTTTGCGGTACGCGGGCCTGTCACTGTTGTGGCCTCTCCCGCTGCGGAGCACAGGCTCTGGATGCGCAGGCTCAGTGGCCATGGTTCACAAGCCCAGCCGCTCCGCGGCATGTGGGATCTTCCCGGACTGGGGCACGAACCCATGTCCCGTGCATCGGCAGGCGGACTCTCAACCACTGCACCACCAGGGAAGCCCTGAGGTGCTTTTTGATCCAGCAATTCTACTTCTAGGAATTTATCTTGCAGATATTTACATACATGTGGAAATGACATGGATAATTTTATTCATTGTAGCGTCGCTTGTAATAGAGAATAATTGAATACAAAATTTATGTCCATAATAAATATTGTATTAATTATTTGTTATATATCTCCCCTTATTAGAAACTCTGCGAAGGCAGAAAGAGCATTGGATTGTTTCCTGCTATATATTCAGTGCTGAATATAAAGTAGTAAATAAATATGGAATAAATGAATGAAACAACTAATAAGGAAGGTACAAACACATTATAAAATACTGTGCAGCCATGTATACTCTATGCATAATAAGATGGTGTATACTGATACACACTGAGTTTTTAGTAGTGAATAACCCTAAAGATGGCTGAGGAGGTATCATGAGGTTTCCTTTTTAACACGTATTTCTGTCAAGTTTGAAGATCTTTACATGAAGTATTATTAACTATTATTGAGTACCAAGAGTGAATCTCTGAGCTGGACCAGAGCTAAATCCCTCCTGCTACACCCATCACTCTATGTAGACAAAAGGAACAGTGAATTTTGCTCGCCACTATAGACACAGTGTCTCTGGTCACATTCTGAAATCTCTCTCAACTTCGTCTGCTTTCTAGACTAAGATCTCATTTTTAAAAGGGTCAGTCACTTCAACCAGAATGCTTAAAAACAGAGTTTCCTCATCCCTAAAGAGAGGTAGTTTCAGAATAAAAATACCAATGAGTTTGCATGAAATACTGAAGAAATGTATTTTTCTATCATCTCCAGCATTACTTCATAATAAATCAAACACAGACAAATGAAACAGAATCATTGCAAATTTGGAGCAACATCAGAAAGGCTAAATAAATGGTTAGTGTTGCATAAAAACATTAAATAAGCCTTTTCAAACTTCCAAATATAAGACTCCAAAATATATCCTTAAGTATGCTTGACTATGGACATACCATAGTCAAGTGCTCAACTGAGCACCGAGATTAAATACACGGTTGCTCTCTTTTTAAGAAACCGGAACTGCATCAAAATCAGCAGGACGTCATGTCTCAGAACCAGGTGGAGAACAAATCCAGTCAGGTCTCAGGTGCAGTAAAATGGGAAGGATTTGTTGCCACAGCAAGTTTTGATTCCTGGAAGCAAAGACGGGCCAGCTGAGCTGCAAATAGTGCCTTTCCCACATTTCTGTTAAGAATAAAAGTCTGAAAGGTCAACGTGTCCCTTTAGGCAACAAAATTAAAAAGATGAGGGAAAAGTTTAATTAGAAAGAATATGTGACTTTTTAAATAAAATGACTACCATTAAAATACATGAATATAAAGCTATAAAGTGATTAATAAAACCACTAGAAAAATTCTAATGCCAATTGTCTTCACATCTTTCATAAATATTAAGTAAAGAAATGTCATAAGTATATACAGGATATTTTTAGTTCATCTTTTTAAATTTAATTTTTTTATATTACAGTTGATTTACAATGTTGTGTTAGTTTCAGGTGTACAGCAAAGTGAATCATTTATACATATATTGACTCTTTTTTAGATTCTTTTCCCATATAGGTTATTACAGAGTACTGGGTAGAGTTCCCTCTGCTATACAGTAGGTCCTTGTTGATTATCTGTTTTATATGTAGTAGTGTGTATGTTAATCCCAAACTCCTGAATTATCCCTCCCCACTCCTTCCCCTTTGGTAACCATAGTTTGTTTTCAAAGTCTGTGAGTCTGTTCCTATTTCATAAATAAGTTCATTTGTATCATTTTTTTAGATTCCACATATAAATGATATCATATGATATTTGTCTTTCTCCATCTGACTTACTTTACTTAGTATGATAATCTCTAGGTCCATCCATGTTGCTGCAAAGGGAATCATTTCATTCTTCTTTATGGCTGAGTAACATTCCACTGTATATATGTACCACATCTTCTTTTTCCATTTCTCTGTCGATGGACATTTAGGTTGCTTCCATGTCTCTACTATCATAAATACTGCTGCAATAAACATTGGGGTGCATGTATCTTTTCAAATTCTGGTTTTCTCCAGATATATTCCCAGGAGTGGGATTGCTGGGTCATATGGTAGCTCTGTTTTTAGTTTTTAAGGAACCTCCAAAATGTTCTCCATAATGGTTGTACCAATATACATTCCCACCAACAATGCAGGAGGGTTCCATTTTCTCTATACCCTCTCCAGCATTTATTGTTTATAGATTTTTTGATGATGGCCATTCTGACCAGTGTGAGGTGATACCTCAATGTAGTTTTGATTTGCATTTCTCTAATGATTAGTGATGTTGAACATCTTTCCATGTGCCTGTTGGCTATCTGTATGTCTTCTTTGGAGCAATGTCTATTTAGATTGTCTCATTTTTTTTTGCCATACGCGGGCCCCTCACTGCTGCGGCCTCCCCCACTGCGGAGCACAGGCTCCGGACGCGCAGGCCCAGCAGCCATGGCTCACGGGCCTGGCCGCTCCGTGGCACATGGCATCCCCTCTGACCAGGGCACGAACCTGTGTCCCCTGCATCGGCAGGCGGACCCCCAGCCACCGCGCCACCAGGAAAGCCCTATCTCATTTTTTTGATTGGGTTTTTTGGATGTTGAGCTGCATGAACTATTTGTATATTTTGGACATTAACCCCTTGTTGATCGCATCATTTGCAAATACCTTCTCCCATTCTGTGGGTTCTCTTTTTGTTTTGTTTATGGTTTCCTTTGCTGTGAAAAAGCTTTTAAGTTTAACTAGGTCCCATTTGTTTATTTTTGTTTTTATTTTCATTACTCTAGGAGGTAGATCCAAAAAGATATTGCTGCGATTTATGTCAGAGAATGTTCTGCCTATGTTTTCCTCTAGGAGTTTTATAGTAACCAGGCTTACATTTAGGTCTTTAATCCATTTTGAGTTTATTTTTGTGTATGGTGTTAGGGAGTGTTCTAATTTCATTCTTTTACATGTAGCTGTCCAGTTTTCCCAGCACCACTTATTGCAGAGACTGTCTTTTCTCTGTTGAAAATTCTTGCCACCTTTGTTGTAGATTAATTGACCATAGGTGCATGAGTTTATTTCTGGCTTTCTATCCTGTTCCATTGATCTATATTTCTGTTTTTGTGCCAGTACGATGCAGTTTTGATTACTGTAGCTTTGTAGTACAGTCTAAAGTCATGGGGCCTGATTCCCTCAGCTCTGTTTTAGTTCCCCTTTAAAGCTATTTTATCCCAATTAAGTTTTACTGTAACAAAAATACTTGTAATTCCCGTGGTGAATACTGATCTCAACATAAATTGTGTAGTACAATGCTTATCATGCTCAATAAATGCTTGTTGAATGAACAACGGTATTATGTTTGTATCAAGCTTTGTTTTTCATGTTGAATGCAAGCTGAAGATCCTTATTCTATTATTCCAAAGCACCTCTTCAAAGAAATAAAACATATTCTAATGGTGGCTATGGGGTGCCTCTCAGATATAACTAAGCACTTACACCCCAGCTAGAAATGCTGTGCTCATGACTCAGCCCCAATCTTAAAGTTACCAGTTGTTGAAGGACATTGCCTGGCCCCAAATAAGACAACTTCTCCAAAGCTGTCTGTGTCCATTACTTGTCAGTGTAGATGTGCAAGGACACACGCCCTTGCTTTAATTTGAGACTGTGAAGAGCCATCCACCTCCCGAAGCTTCAGTTTGTTTGTTTTTAATAGATTTTATTATTGAGAGCAATTTTAGGTACACAGCAGAATTGAGCAGGAAGTACAGATTCCGGTACACCCCTGTCCCATGCATGCACAGCCTCTCCCACCATCAACTTCCCCCACCAGATGGTACATTTGTTACTACTATTAAACCTCCACTGACACATCATCATCACCCAGAGTCCAGAGTTTACCTTAGTGCTCACTCTTGGTGTTGCATATCCTATAGGTTTGGACAAATAAACATTTAATGACGTGTCCACCATTATACTATTGTACAGAATAGTTTCACCACCCTAAAAATCCTGTGTTCCACCTATTCATCCCCTGCCCCTTAGCCCCTGGCAACCACTGATCTTTCTACTGTCTCCCTAGTTTTTCCTTTTTCAGAATGTCGCATAGTTGGAATCACACAGCGTGTAGCCTTCTCAGATTGGCTTTTTTCACTTAGTGATATGCATTTAATCTTCCTCCATATGTTTTCATGGCTTGATAGCTCATTTCTTTATAACACGGAATCATCTTCCATTTTCTGGATGCACCACAGATTAGTTATCCGTCACCAACTGAAGGGCCTCTTGATTGTTTCCAAGTTTTGGCAATTATGAATAAAGCTGCTATAAACATTCCTGGGCAGGTTTTTGTGTGGACATCAGTTTTCAGCTCCTTTAGGTATATACCAAGGAGCCTAGTTGCTGAATTTATGGTAAGAGTATGTTTATTTTTGTAATAAACCACCAAACTGTCTGCAAGAGTGGCTGGACCAGTTTGCATTCCCACCAGCAGTGATGGGAGTTACTGCTGCTCCACATCCTCAGCAGCATTTGGTGATGTCAGTGCTTCAGATTTGGGCAGTTCTCATGGGTTTTGAGCCCTTCCCAACACCTCCTCCCTGAGACCCACCTCCCCAGGTTTTACGTCTCCAGTTCATGAAGCGTTCAGCAATTTATCAGTTATAGTTTGAGTGTCTCTTCCGGCCCCAGTGGCAGGCTTCTGCTTTGGGGATTCTGTTCCAGACCAACTGTGATTCTCTCTATTTACCTGTCTCTCCAGTTTTTGTGGCAACAGTTTTTCCAATGACCTCAATCTTCTAAAAGGTCTGAGAAGAGGGTTGATGTTGTTTGTTCAGCTTTTTTCTTGTTGTGAGGATAGGAGTGACGGCTTCCCATCTCTTTACATGTCAGATCAGAAAACTAGTCCTCTAGATTAAAAAAAAATTTTTTTACTGTGGTAAAAGTCACATAATATAAAACATACTAATTTAACTGTACAGCTCAGTGGCACTAAGTACATTCACATTGTTGTGCAACTCACCATCATCCATCTCCTGAATTTTTCAGCTTTCTAAATGGAAACTCTGTCCCCATTAAACACTAACTCCCCATTCCCCCTCCCCGCTCCCCATCCCCTGGTCCCTGGACTTTTTTAATTTAGAAAAATTACAAATGCATTGGAAGTTTGGAAGTTTCCTGGGTACTTTTTTTTTTTTTTTTTCCGGCACGCGGGACCCTCACTGCTGCGGCCTCTCCCATTGAGGAGCACAGGCTCCGGAAGCGCAGGCCTAGCAGCCATGGCCCACGGGCCCAGCCGCTCCGCGGCACGTCGGATCCCCCCGGACCGGGGCACAAACCCGCGTCCCCTGCATCGGCAGGCAAACTCCCAACCACTGCACCACCAGGGAAACCCCTGGGTACTGTTTTTTGATTCTTTTCTAGCTCTTTCTAACCTTGGGTGTCAATCACAGGTATCAGTTATTTTATTCATTTATTTTATATGAATATACTCAAAATATATATATAGTACATTTTGCACATTTTAAGACATTATATAAACAAATTGTGTTAACTGCTTATTTCACTGCACAATATTTTTTACAGATATGCTCATAATAATGTATGCGGCTCTGACTTCCATTTTGTTTTCTTCTGTAAAAGTCATGCCAAAAGTTAAGAAGGCTCTGAGATTTTTATACTACTTGCAAACTCACAAGTCAGCCTGTGGAAGTTTCAGCATTGCTGAGACATTAGAGTCTTGGGTCAGAAACAAAAGACGTTGTTAGTCTCAGCAGCAGTAGAGGCCAGAATATCTCACACGTTCTCTTGTGGCCCAGGGCTCTGCGAACCCCAGAACTCACAGGGCAGTTCAAGGAGGTCCAGGTGCCTCCTGCACAGGCAGGGGCTGTGTTACAGGAGTAGAGCACAGAACTCAGGGAACCCAGTGTTTCCTACTGGACAGTAAGTGTGCCTGATCTCTGCAGTGGAGGGGGACACCGTCTCTGTCTTCTAAGACTGTGCACAAAATCCTTGAAAAAACTAGTATGAAATAGAGGCAGTGTCTGTTCTCTGAATTGTGCAGAATATAAGAACTGTCTCCATAGTCATTGCTTGCATGATATGAATTTGATTCATTGAAGCTGTTACTGATTTTATTAGTGAGCTATTACTTATTGTTTTATGTAGAATTATAAATTCTACTAATTAATCTTGTACAAATATTCAGCCTTCTTATACACATCTCCTTTTCTCTCTGGGCCTTCATCTTTATTATGGTATTGGCTATTCTGTTTATTTTTTGTTGATGCATAAGGATGCGGTTATATTGTTTTATTCTGTTTTTCTTTTTATAAATTGAATTTATATGCATAATTTTTTAAATCCCGTATAGTTTATCTATTATGTGTCAGTGGATATTTTCAATTACCATCTTTCTATGCAACTAATTTTCAACAGTGCATATTTTGGAAAATGGTACATATTAAATAATTTCATCGAGATTTTTGCTATTATAAGTCCACACCCTGGGCAGAGTATGTGTGTGTATTTGTGTGTATCCGTGTGATATATCATATATATCATACACACACACACACACACACATATATATACATACACATATGTTGTTGTTACATTACCTGCAGAGAGAATTTACACTTTTAAAGGCTCTCATTTGAGGTTCAATAGAAAAGAAAGCCTAAAACCTTTTGCTAAAGTAGCCTGTATAGAACATAACATTTATAGAGCATTAGCTTCAATCAAGGAGAAAGAAAAGGAGTAAACAAAGGAGTTGAACAACAGAGAACCATCATTTTCTTTACCTCAGGTTCCCAAACACGTTGGCAGGGATGAAACTCACTTTCCTGCTGGTGCTATTGTGCAGGAGAGCAAATCCTTTCCTCCTCACAATGAGGGTCCTGAAAGGACATTGTGTCTCAGGTGGCAGAGGCAATACAAAATGAGAAGGTGAGGAATTTCAGCATAAGAACCAGAAGAGATAGAGATGCGCTGGACAATCACAGTCAACAAAGGGACTAAAGGAATGAATTTCGCTGTTGTGTTTGTTCCAACTATGCCAATTCTTTCTGTATTTTCTTAGAGTTCCCATAGAGACAGAAACAAAACTGGTATGAGAACAAAGAAATGAAAAGAAGAGAGAATTTAATTTAAACTTATGATGATGAGAAACCAAAAAAAAATCCTTTTCTTTTGCTGGTATGATTACTTGGAATGGCCGTAATTTTGCTAAACATACTTTTCTTCTGATAGCTCTTAGGAAATGTCCTTGTACTTACTGTTCTATTCCAAGCCTTGAATAATGAAATTTTGTAGAACAGAAATTCTTGGGAGAGCTATGTAAATGCCATTTTACAATGAAACACTGATTTTGTTTCCAAGTAGTCTCTTTTTTTTTTTTTGCGGTACGCGGGCCTCTCACCGTTGTGGCCTCTCCCGTTGCGGAGCACAGGCTCCAGACGCGCAGGCTCAGCGGCCATGGCTCACGGGCCCAGCCGCTCTGCGGCATGTGGAATCTTCCCGGACCAGGGCATGAACCCGTGTCCCCTGCATCGGCAGGCGGACTCTCAACCACTGCGCCACCAGGGAAGCCCCAAGTAGTCTCTTTTTTAATGATAAAAGTTATACATATGTGGGGGAAAATTCATAACTTACTGCAAAGTGAACAGAAAATTTTAAACATTTCCTATGATTCCACTACCCAGAGAAAAAGCCACAATTAATATCTGATGTGTGTGTGTGTGTGGGGGGGGGGGTGTGTGTGTATGTGTTTAGATATATACATAGTTTCTTGCTATCTCTCTACAGTATTCCACTACATCAGATTCCTGCTCGGAGGCATGCATATTGCTATATTTAAAAAAAACTATTTTAAACTATTATGCAAACATAACTTTAAATATAAATCTGCAATTGTATGCTCATTACTTCCTCCTGAAAAATACCAACAACTGGAGTTGTTTGGATGTATGGTTTCCCTAAAATTCTCTTGTGTATAAATTACCTCATTTGATTCTTAAAACCATCTTGTGAGCTAGGTAGGCCCACACTACCCATAATTAAAAGTTTATTGTACAGAGTGAATTGAAGATTTTGAATGGAAAGCCACACTTGAACTGAGCTGTAGCACCTCAGATTCTACGTGCTTTTCACTATAGCAAACAGCAAAGATGCTCGTGGAAAGTGTTGACTTGCGGTTGTAATAAATTGATGAACACTATGTAAAGTACTGCGCAGAGAGGTGCTGAGAGGAGTTTCCTGGGGTTAATCACAGATGCTCTGTGCCCCCTGCAGGCTTGATGCCCAGAGAGGCTGGTGGAACATGATTTTGGGTTTTCTTTTTTTTTTTAAACAAAACCCACTATGCAGAACCACTTTAAATCATTACAGTGTTGCCTTTCCTTCTGTTCTCTTTTCTAATTGTTTCCCTGAATACGTGTCCCTTCCCCTCTAGAACAATCTGTCTCTGGCCATTGGGCAAGAAGTAGAGCATGAGGGGCTAATCCTACTCCAGCTCACAAGTCCCAGTTTCCAAGTCCTAACTCTGAAGCAGTTTGGAGTTTGCAGTATTGGGGAAATAATAAGCCTAACAAATACTCATGTATAGCGGTCGATCAGTGTTGCACTTCACCAGTGATCACTCTACTTTTTTCAAGTGACTGTGAGGTTAGGAAAGGTGGTTCAGTTGCTATGAGGCATTGCCAATATGTCAAGAAACAGCCAAAGAGAGCCACGTTTGTAAAAGCTGTTACAGTTCAACCATGCTTTAGAACTAAAGTAAAACATTCACAGGCGTTGAGAACTGGGTATGAAGACGCTCAGCTGGGAGATTATGAAGTCAAGAAATGTCTGCTCAAAGTGGCTGTTTGCTAAAACAATGCTTGGGTCTGTCATTGTGGAAAATGTCAAAGTGGTAATCTTTTAAAATTCAGATATTTTCAGAAGACGTTTTTCATTGTTACTGCAGAGGAATTAGGCTTAACCTTGTGGGAAAACAGTGAGTGCGGGGTCAGACCTGTCTTCGGTTTGGTCTTTGACATGAGCTGTTGCACAGAGATCTCACCTAAAATTTCAGTCTCGATTTTTGTCATCTAAAAATGGAAATTACACATACTACTTCACATTTGCGTACTTATTTATGAAATTCGGCCTCGGTACATCCAGGCCAGATTAAATCTCGGAGACAGTCTCGGAGACAGTTTTGGGTGAACTAGAAAATCATAGCTTTACTGCTTCGCCAGGCAGAGGGGGCCACAGCAGGCTAATGACGTCAAGACTGTGTGACCCGCCCTGGAGGGGGTAGTGATGTTCAAGGAGCAGGGCGTGGTCAGCTGGTGGACACTCTTCTGATTGGCTGGTGGTGAGGTCATGGGGAGTTGGCATCATCCACCTTCTGGTTCCAGCTGGTCAAGGGTCTACTTGCTTGTGCGCAGCATGCAGTTAACTTCTCCCACCTGGTAGGGTCTTCAGTATCTGCAAAACAGCTTGAAGGCCATGGCTCAGAATATTATCTACAGCCCTCGAGGAGGAACCCAAAGTCCTTGACTCTGTTCAATGGCTAAACTATTATTATTTTGTCTTGTTTGACTGTTTTCCTTTCTTTCTGTATTTTCTCACTTCTCTGATTAAATGTATTCTTTGACTAAAGTTTTTCTACAGACAAAGGCAGGCGGAGGACATGGGTAGGGGCCTATTCTGGGAAGGCCTCGTAGGGTCCTGCTCGGTTATGTGAGCTGTAGAGCCCACTGGGATTTACAAATCATCGATCCTAACAAGTTTTCTCTGTTCCCTCAGTGTCACTGTCCTCCATAAACAGCTTAAATTCCCAAAGTGTCTCCTGTGCCCTCCACTCTGGCTCAGGTTCTCTCTCTCATGCACACCAGCCAAAGCTGTGTTTAGAATTTAATCTCCCCCAGCCTACGCCCACACTTATGCAGCCAAATATAATTAGAGCAAAACACACAAATGTGCTGACGATCTCTAAATGCAGGACCTCGAACCTTGAATCAATCTTCATTGCTGTCCTATAATTGTACTGCAAGCCGCCAGCCCTCTCACTCTCTCCTTTTACAGAAAATTATTTCATCTCTCTTCTTAAACCTCTGAAACCTCCAACTCCATCCTCACTCTGAGGGACTTGGCACCCAATTCACTGAGAAAATAGAGATTCCCACAACCTCGTGCTACCGCACCTGCACACCAACCAGACCCCAGGCCCCAGGACCTGCGTCCTATTCCACGACTGTCTGTTAAAACCCCTTTTCTCTTCCCTTCCCGAAAGAGCCCTTGTCACTGTTTCCAATTACTTTTTTTTTTTTGCGGTATGCGGGCCTCTCACTGTTGCGGCCTCTCCCGTTGCGGCGCACAGGCTCCGGACGCGCAGGCTCAGTGGCCATGGCTCACGGGCCCAGCCACTCCGTGGCATGTGCGATCTTCCCGGACCGGGGCACGAACCCGTGTCCTCTGCATCGGCAGGCGGACTCTCAACCACTGCGCCACCAGGGAAGCCCTCCAATTATTCTTTTTCCTCTTTTCTCCGAATCGACTCCAGCAGGTCCCGTCACTGAACTGACTCTTGTCCATCCTCACCTTCCTTGAATTTTCATGTACATGCCTGCGTTTGACTATTTCCTCCATTTAAAATATTTTTTTTTCACTCTGATTCCAGGAAATCTCTCTTCCAGTTGTGCCCACTACAAGATCCCTCCTTCTCTGGTTCTTGCACTTGTTTTTTTCATCCCCAATCTGCTAAACACTGAGGTGCCCCAAAGCTCCGTCCTCAGACCTTGGTCCTTCTCTCTCCTCTCTCTGTCTCAATGTCATCCTACCCCAAAGCTTTAAATGCCACTGATATGCTAATGCTTCCCAAATCATATTTCCAGACTAATCATCTCCGCAGAACTTGAAGCAAGCTTTTCTACTTTTTTTCCAAGTAATCACTTGCATGTCTAATTGATATCTCAGCCCAACACATTAAAAAATAAACTCCTATCTTTTACCCCAAATCTGTACCTCCTGCAGATTTCTATCTCAGTTTACAGCCAAATCTAATCTTAGTTGCTCTGGTCAGAAGTGTAAGAGTTTTCCTGGATTACCCTCTTTTACTCAGACCCCATAACCAATCCAGTTGGGTTTTCTTTCAAAACACATCACTGCCTCCCCTGATTCACCTGTACCCAAGCCATCACCCTCTTCCTCTTAAGTTACTACAGAAGCTTTTAACTCACCTGTGGCTAAGTCGCACCTTGTCACTTAGCTGCTCAAATTCCCGCCGGCTTCCTGTTCAGTCCTGGAGGGCGGCACATCTCTTACAGGGCCCTGCATTATTAGGGTCTGCGGAAGCCTCTGCATAAACTGATAAGTAAGGCTTTATGGGATTTGCTTCCCCGCGTCCCCAGACTTTACTCTCACTGCAGATTCTTTGGACTCGTTGAACCCCATTGCCTGAATGCTGCTCCGGTGGAGATCTCTCCTTTCTCTCCTCCTTAATATCTCACTGAGGTGTTGCACCCCCTTTTTCTGACACCAAACTCAAAATCACAAGTCTCCCCACGCTCCTGAACTTCCTGGCCCCCTGCTTCTGATCTTCCCCCCGCCCCCCTTCATTTCCTTATTTAGCTTATTTCCTGCTTTTCCATATTTAGATTAGGAATTTAGGAACTATGCTATGTATGACTAGAACTGTTTAACTCAGGTGAAAGTTAGAAAGCATTGTGTGGTCAAAAACATAGGAAGAAATACAATTTACAGTTCATTTAATTAAGAAACAGCATTTAAAAAATAATAATGATATACCTGTGGACGTTAAATACATGTACCAATTTTAGCTAAGATGACTGCTATTGTTACCGAGTCCAAGCTCGCTCTGCTTGGGAAAGCCGGCAGACTGAGAAGATGTCAGACTAAAGTCTCAAAATAACCTCGGGGTTTGGATGCCAGTTTCTTTTATAGCACAGAGAGGGGGAGATGGGGAAGTAAAGTAAAAAGGCCATACATTTTGCAAATATCACCTGGAATGGCCAGCCTCGGGGAGGGTATGTGTTAATTTCTTCTTTCTTGCAGCCATCAGCAGGTGGACAGGGTCAGGATGCTTCCCTGAACAAAGGCACGTGGAGTTAACATTCAGGCAGAGGGGCAGGGTCCCCTGAGGCAGGCCATTATGTATAGACAGTATGCTTTTAGTGAACAAAAGCAGCGGAAAGCAAAGGTTAAAGTAAAAGAAGCAGATCCAACATGTAGTCAGATTTGGTTCTTCCCTTGTAACACTGTTTCCAATTCCAGTGGTTTTCTTTCAGAAAATATTTCAGTCTTTTGACTTAGAGCTTGCATACAAAGATTCTTAGTGCTTACATATAATAGCAGAGAGCTTGCTTTTATTTCATCAATAAAATAGTAAACAAAATCATTAATGGCTAATATTCTGATATTATCACAATCAGTAATACAATTCTATCTTTAATTATGAAAATTCTAACTGCAGTCAAATAATTGAATTTATAATACAGTTTTTTATAACTAATTGATGATTTTTTCCTTGAATTTTTGGGAACAGGTAGTGAATTTATTTTATTTTGAGAACAAGTTAATCTAGAAATACCATGCATTTTGAATATAAATATAATGACATGATGGCTCTAGAAATGTGATGTAAATTTTAAAACCTATAACAATTTAAGGTGCTACTTGAAAGCAATTTTTATAATTTAGGAAAAAAATGTGAATTGTATGTTTCATTTAAAATAAAGTAAGACGGAAGTAGAATTCTTTTTATTAACAACTTTATTTTGATATAACTCACATACCATAAAATTCACCCGTTAAAAGTGTCATGCCATGGTTTTTGATGTAGTCACAGAATCGTGTATCTAGTCTCACAAACAATTTTAGAACATTTTCATTGTCCCCAAAAGAAACTGCATCCATTTGCTGTCACCTCTGGGTCTCCTATCCTCCCCAGCCCTTGGCAGCCACTAATCTATTTTTTATATCTGTAGATTTGCCTTCTCTGGGCATTTCATGTGAATGAAATCATACAGTGTGAGGTCCTTTGTGCCTAGCTTCTTTTTAAAAAAAATCATTTTATTGAGGTAAGATGGACTTATAAAAAGCTGTACATATATATTTTTTTAACATGGAGAAGTCACTTTTATTTTTTGAGATAACTTATCACGCAAGAGTTTACATTATTTTTAGTAGAGAAGATTAAGTGGTAAGCCCTCTTAGAATTTTTACTTAGCTAAGAGACATTTTTTAAACATCTTTATTGGAGTATAATTGCTTTACAATGTTGTTTTAGTTTCTGCTGTATAACAAAGTGAATCAGCTGTACGTATACATATATCTCCATATCCCCTCCCTCTTGTATTTCCCTCCCACCATCACTATCCCTCCCCTCTAGGTGGTCACAAAGCACCAAGCTGATCTCCTTGTACTATGTGGTTGCTTCCCACTAGCTAGCTATTTTACATTTGGTAGTGTATATATGTCCATGCCACCCTCTTACTTCGTCCCAGCTCACCCTTCCCCCTCCCCGCATCCTCAAGTCCATTCTCTACGTCTGCATCTTTATTCCTGTCCTGCCCCTAGGTTCTTCAGAACCATTTCTTTTTCGTTTTTAGATTCCATGTATATGTGTTAGCATACGGTATTTGTTTTTCTCTTTCTGACTTACTTCACTCTGTAGGACCGACTCTAGGTCCATCCACCTCACTACAAATAACTCAATTTCGTTTCCTTTTATGGCTGACTAATATTCCATTGTATATATGTGCCACATCTTCTTTATCCATGCATGTGTCGATGGACACTTAGGTTGCTTCCATGTCCTGGCTATTGTAAATAGTGCTGCAGTGAACACTGTGGTACATGACTCTTTTTGAGTTATGTTTTTCTCAGGGTATATGCCCAGTAGTGGGATTGCTGGGTCATATGGTAATTCTATTTGTAGTTTTTTAAGGAACCTCCATACTGTTCTCCATAGTGGCTGTATCAATTCACATTCCCACCAACAGTGTAGGAGGGTTCCCTTTTCTCCACACCCTCTCCAGCATTTATTGTTTGTAGATTTTTTGATGATGGCCATTCTGACTGGTGTGAGATGATATCTCATGGTAGTTTTGATTTGCATTTCTCTAATGATTAGTGATGTTGAGCGTCCTTTCATGGGTTGGCAGTCTGTGTATCTTCTTTGGAGAAATGTCTGTTTAGGTCTTCTGCCCATTTTTGGATTGGGTTGTTTGTTTTTTTGATATTGAGCTGCATGAGCTGCTTGTATATATTGGAGATTAATCCTTTGTCAGTTGGTTCGTTTGCAAATATTTTCTCCCATTCTGAGGGTTGTCTTTTCATCTTGTTTATGGTTTCCTTTGCTGTGCAAAAGAAAAGCTGTACATATTTAATGCATACAACTCAGTGAGTTTGGGGATTAGTATATAGACATTAAATTATCATTAATACGAAGGTCACAAAACCATCATCAATATCAAGGCCATAAACATACTATCACCCCCCAAAGCTTCATTCTGCCTCCTATAATATTGTTATTATTGTTGTTGTTACTGCTTGATGTGATGAGAACATGTAACACAAGATCTGCCCTATCCTCTTAGCATATTTTAAATATGTGCTACCATAGTTTTAGGTGTAGGCACTATGCTGTATAGCAGATCTCCAGAACTTATTTATCTTGCATAATGAAACTCTGAACCCTTTAACCATCACCTCCTCATTCCAATAAGTGTGAAAGGACATTTTTGGAAAGATTTAGAAAATAAGCTGATAATTGATAGAAATTTTTGGCTCTCTAGGCAAAATAACTCCTCTACAGGAAAAAAAAAAAAGAGCAAAACTTTGTGCTCTAATTGGGAGCCCCTAGACAAGAATATGTGTAAATATTGTGAACAGGAAGGCCATTAAAGGAAACAGCGACCCATAATGGTTAAGAAACGCAAGGATACTTACCTGGCAGAGGAGATACCATGATCACGAAGGTGGTTTTCCCAGGTTGAGGCTTATCCATTGCACTCTGGATGGGCTGACCCCTGCGATTTCCCCAAATGTAGGAAACTCGACTGCATAATTTGTCATAGTAGGGGACTGCGTTCGCCCTTTCCCCTGGTAAAAAAAAGAAAAAGAAAAAAGAAACACAAGGAAAACTGTCTAAAATCTGTTCAGTAGTGCTGCTTACAGGGAAACCTTGTATCCTGAAATTCCATGCTCTTCATCTAAACTCTCAAGGGAAATAGCCTATAATTATTTATGAACAATACAGCTTTCCATTTTTCCTTTTTTAAAAATTTGAAATATAGTTGACACACAATATTACATTAGTTTCAAGTGTACAACATAGTGATTCAATGTTATATACATTACAAATTGATCACCATGTCATTCTGGTTACTATCTGTCACCGTACAAAGGTGTTACAATATTGTTGACTACATTCCCTGTGTTCTATGTTACAACCCTGTGACTTAGTTATTTTATAACTGGAAGTTTGTGCCTCATAATCCCCTTCACCTATTTCACCCATCTTCCCACCCCATTCCCTCTGGTGACCACCAGTTTGTTCTCTGTATCTATGAGTCTGTTTTGGTTTTGTTATGTTTGTTCATTTGTTGTGTTTTTCAGATTCCACATATAAGTAAAATCGTACAGTATTTGTCTTTCTCTGTCCAACTTATTTCCCTTAGCATAATACCCTCTAGGTCCATCCACGTTGTCATAAATGGCAGGATTTCATTCTTTCTTATGGCTGAGTAATATTCCATAGCATATACATACTACATCTTCTTTATCCATTCATCTGTTGATGGTGATGTAAGACTTTTCATCCAATAATTCTCTAACACCCATAAAGGGAAATCATGTGACTGTATATCTGTAATTAAGGAATTGTTCTTGCTCAGAACGGAATTTATGGACACTCCAAAATCAGAATCTGACTTATTATGTCTGCTCTGGTTGTTTTTAAATTAAACATGTAACGGAAAAATACGTGTTCACTAAAATAAGTAGTCTAGTCACGCCTATTGAACCTAATTTCTTACTAAAAGTTAAGTTGAACTGACTTATGACACTTCTTAGGACATGCCAAATTGTCTAAATAAAATAGTAAATCTATACACCAGCAACAGGTTCAATTTGAGAACAGTTTGCTTCTTTGAAATAATATAGAAACAAAAAAGCTTCTCAGACTCTTCAGGTACTATTTAAACATGAACAAGCACATGAATTACTTGATTCCTTGACGTCTCCTAAGATAATTTCTGTCATAAAGGTAGATTCTCACAATAAACCAGATATTATAAGAGCTCGTATCTTATACCGTAAACAATATAGACTTACTTTAGAAATTCCATAGAAACATATAGGAATACTTTAGAAAGTACTTTAGCAGCTTTTCATCTGAACCAGCCTACTCCAACTAAAGTGTACACAAAAGGCCTTCTTACCAAATCAAAAAGTCACACATCTCTGGAGATTTGTAGATACACAACATCTACACTACAGAATCCGGAAATAATGCCCCAGAGAATGACTGTGCTGTAAGAACCATGATCCCTCAAGCATCTGTTCTCATGCCCAAGTCCGTTTATTTATTTAATTCATTGCTTGTTCTATTCCGGATCACAGATATAGCCGTTTCAATATTCTTAGCTCCTACCCCCATGGGAAAGAACTTTATAAGATAGAGTCCGCTGTTTATGTACAGCACGTTTTGCCTTTAGTCTAGACATTCTGTTCATTTCTAAAGTTCACTTCTAAAGTTACTGACAGTGAGTTTTTTCATACATTTGAGATTACGTGTATTCTACCCTGTGACACTCCCACTTCCTTGATTGCTTGATTTGAATAGGTTTCAATTGACTCGTGGAACCATAAAAATCTATGGTTTAGACAGATGCACGGTGGCAGAGGTCCGTCGCTCAGGTATCTGAACTATGTCGTGATCTGTTTGCCATCTCTTAGTTTGCCTTTTCCAGAACGTCATATAAACGGGGTCATACAGTGTGTAGGCTCTTGAGCTTGGATTCTTTCACTTGTGAAGGCAGAATCAAAACGGAATAGGCGATTATAAGAGAGCTCTTTAGAATGGAGCTGGGAGGTCATTTAGAAAGTGTGACTTACCACATCTCAGCCTGAATGGAATCTGACCTTCTGACTCGATGAAGTCATCCGGAGCATCTGCCATTAGCTCATGACAGCTACAGTATTGCCATTTATAGAGTGTCTTCCACGTAGTGCAGGAAGAGAAGGGCGTGAACTCTGACCCGTGAGGGAGGCGCGGCCTGCACTTCCCGCACGGACCACAGGGTGGCGCCGAGCCACCTGCCAACCACATGCGCGTTCCCCGCGGACTCGGCTCCGAGCGCAGCTGAGAGGAGTTGTTTCCTCAGTCGACGGCAGCGCTGCGCCTGGGACGCTGAGCTCAGCGTCTCTGCTGACAGGAGCTCGGTCTCCTCAGGACTCGCTGGGGTTTTGGCTTCACGACAACACGGGGCCGTGTCCACGCTGACGGGAGCTGGGTTTCCTGACGACCCAGGCAATGCTGGGTGGAAAAGGTGAGGGAAATTGCGAAGTGGGGAGAAACTTCCTGGGGGCGACTGGTGGCTGAGGGGGGTCCGTCTTCATGAGACCCAGGAAGGGCTTGGTGTGCAAAGCTGGGTTTTTGGTCAGGCTGGTGTGCGGTGGAGCCGCGTGGGTTATGGGGTGTGCAGTCTTCCCAGCACCGTTTACCGTGGGGCTGCCCTTCCCCTCGGTGTGTCCTTGGCCCCCTTGTCGTAAATTAACGGACCCCGCCCGTGTGGGTTGGATTCTGGGCTCTGCGTCCCGTCCCTCTGGTCTGTGCGCCTGTTTTGAGCCAGTTCCGCACTGTTGGTGACGGTAGCTTCGCCGTGTAGTGTGAAGTCAGTGGGGGAGGTGCCTCCAGCCTGTTCTCCTTTCTCAGGGTCGCCTTGGCCCTTTGGGGTCCTTTGTGGCTCCACACAGACATTAGGAGGATTTGCTCCGTTTCTGTGACGAACACCATCGGAGGTTAGGCAAGGCCTGCATTCACGGCGCACCCTGCTTTGGGCAGAACGGACATTTTAGCAGTATTCTTCCGCCCCATGAGCACGGAGTGTCTTTCCACTGATTTGTGTCTCCCTAAATTTCTTCATCAAGGTCTTAAAGTTTTCAGTGTGCAGGTCTCTCACGTCCTTGGTTAAATCTATTCCTTGGTATTTTGGTCTTTGGGATGCAGTTGTAAACTGGATTCTTCCTCTTTCTGATGGTTTGTGATTCGTGTTTAGAAATACAGTTGATTTTTGTGTATTGATTTTGTAACTTTTCTGAATTCGTTGATTCGTTCTAATAGTTTTTTTGTGGAATGATGTAGAAAATTGGAACTTGGAAATCCCACCGCTTTTTTCACAGCCCGGTCGTCCACAGCACGCAAGACACAGCGGCTTCTAATCGAATCTTCCCACAGTGCTTATAAATTACACGTGGACTCCTAGGAGGGCAGTTAGGTCCACGACTTTGTGAAGCTGGATCTGGGTAGGGCGTGGCCTCTGTTAGGAAGTGTGATGTTTTCTCCGCTTTTCTGGTGCGGTTTTGATAAGTTATTTACTTTCCAGTAATTTCAAACATACAGAAAACTCCAATAGCGGAACAAAGTCCTGTGTATCTGCACCCTCAGATTCCCCAGCCGTCCTTGCTTCACTGCATTAGCCACTCCACACAAAATACTTCAGTGTGTTTTACCCACACCAGGGCACTCTTCCAGGCAACTAGCAGGTAACCACCAAATGAGGAAATTATTATCATGGTTTCCACGTGAGAATCCAATCCACAGTCCACCAGCTGCCCCAAGTCAATGGAAATGTCTTTTCCCATACTGATCCAGTTTTCTTTTCTGGGAACCATTACCGACACTTCCTCTCATTTTCACAACTTTGATGGATTTAAAGCGCACAAGGTGAGTATGTGATCTGGTTGGCTTTTTCTATATGGCTTTTTTATTTTTATTTTTTAACAAAGGATGTTTTCAATGTTCATCCATATTGGTAACATGTATTGGTACTTCATGGATTTTTTGTTGTTGTTGTGATTAAATATACATTACATAACATATTCCATTTAAATGGTTTTAAGTATACGGTTTTATGACATTAACTCCATTTACATCGTTGTACAAATATCCTCATCATCCATCTCCAGAACTTTTCAATTTTCACCAGCAAAACTCTGTAGCCATTAGACACTAATTCCCCTCAGCCCCTGGCAACTGCATTCTACTTTCTGCCTTTGAATTTGACTTGCCTGGGTACCTCGTATAGGTGGAATCATATCATGTTTGACCTTTTGTGACAGGGTTATTTCACTTGTCAGAATGACTTCAGGGTTCACGTACATCGTAGTGTGTGTCAGAATTTCCTTAGTTTTTAAGGCTAAATAATATTCCATCCTGTGTATGATACAGTTAGTTTATCCATTCGTCCATCAGGGGACACTTGGGTCACTTCCACCTTTTGCTATTGTGTTAATGCTATTATGAATATGGGTGTACAAATATCTCTTTCAGTCTCTGCTTTCAGTCTGTTGAGTATATACTCTGATGTGGAATTAATGGATAATACCTTAATTCTGTGTTGAATTTTTTGAGGAACTGCTATACTGTTTTCCACAGAGGCTGCACCATTATGCTTTATAAATTTTATGGTGGAATAATATTTCAGTTTATGGATCTACCCCATTTTCTTTATATATTTACCCATTGATGGACATTTGCCTTATATCTACTATTTGGCTGTTGTGAACAGTGCTGCTTTCAATATATGTGTACAGGTTTCTGTATGAGCACCTGTTTTCAACTCTTTGGCCTGTATATATCTAGAAGTGGAGTTTTTGAACGATATGGTATTTGTATATTTATATTGTAAACATAAGTTGCACCATTTTACCTTTACACAAGTAATATTTAAGGGTTTTAAATTCTCTACATTGTTGCCAAGATTTGTTATTTTTAGCTTTCTTGATTATAACTGTTTTAGAATGTGTGAAGGAGTTATTGCATTGTGGATTTACTTTGCATTTCAATCATGACTAATGATGTTTGACATCTTTTCATCTGCTCGTTGACCATTTGTATGTCTTGTGTGGAGAACCGTCTATTCAAGTCCTTTGTCCATTTTTAAAATTGGGTTATTTGTCTTTTTGTTGATGAGTTGTAAAAGTTCTTGATGTAATTTGGTTAAAGACTCATCAGTACATAATGTGTAAATATTTTCTTCCGTTCTGTGGGCTGTCTTTTCACTTTCTGGATTGCATCTTTTGATGCAAAAAGTTTGTAATTTTAAAGAAATCCAATTTACCTGTTTTTTCTTTTGTTGCTTGTGCTTTGGTGTCAGATCTAAGACACCGTTGCTAAATCCAAAGTTATGAAGATGAATCCCCATGTTTTATTGGAGAGTTTATACAGTAGTCCCTTGATGTCTGGGGGATTGGTTCCAGAACACCCAGGGACAACAAAATCCACGGATGCTGAAGTCTCGTATAAAAGGGTATAGCACCATTGTAAAGCAATTATACTCCAATAAAGATGTTAAAAAAGAAAAAGTATAGTATTTGCATATAACCTGGGCACATCTTCCTGTATACTTTAAATTATCTCTAGATTACTTATTATAACTAATACAATGTAAATGCTACATGAATGTTGTAAATACAGTGTAAATGCTATGTAAATAGTTGCTGGCACATGGCAAATTCAAATTTTGCCTTTTGAAACTTACCGTAATTTTTTTTCTAATATTTTCTGTCTGGAGTTGGTGGGATCCACAGATGTGGAACCCGTGAATATAGGAGATTGACTGTAATTTACTACATTTAAGCCTGTTATCTGTTTTGAATTACTTTTTCTATGTGGTATGAGGCAAGGATCCAGTTTCATTCTTCTGCATGTGGATAGCCAATTGCTTAGCACCGCTTGTTGAAAACACTGTTTTCCCCAATTTAATTTTGTTGACTGTTACCTAAAATCAGTTTATCCTAGATGGGTGGGTTTATTTCTGGGATCTGCATTCAGTTCCATTCATCTCTATGTATATCTTTATGCCAGTGTCACCGTGTTCTAGTTGCTGTTGCTTTATATTAACATTTGATATTGGGAAGTGTGAGCCTCCAACTTTGATTTTCTTTCTGAAAATTGTTTTAGCTCCTTAGGTTCTCTTGAAATTCCATATTTTGGGGTGTCATATTCTGCTCCCCTTCACATGGGTGTACGCCAATTAGCTTATGCATTCATCTTCTGAAGGCATCCTGATTCCTGTGAGGTTTAGACATTATGAGTAGAAGTTCTGTGCATAATAGCATCCTTGTTTTTGTTTTGATACTGTTTTTCAAAGCAGTTATGTGAATACTGGAGGCGTGATAGATGGATCTCAAGGTGTGAGACCCGTTTGGCTTGGAAAGTACTGCCAGACTGTATCTCAGGAGGCGGTCTGTGCGTCCCATCAGTGATGAAGAGTCACTGATGTTTGCCGCCCTCCAGTGATCGGTATTGTCATGTGGGAGGAGCTTAGCAGTTCTAATGGGGTATAGAGCTGTCTTACTGTTTTAATTGGTAATTCTCTAATGGTGTACAATGTTGATCATGTTTTTGTCCACTTATTGATTATCTGTTTATCTTCTCTGGCCAGGTGTCTGTTCAGATCTTTACCCATTTGTAATGAAAGTGTTTGCTTTATAGTTGTAATAATGTGCGTACAAATTCTTTATCAGATATATGTTTTGCAAATATTTTTTCTCCCAGGTTATTGCTTCTCTTTTGGTTTTCTGAATAAAGTAGTTCACCAAGTAGAAATTTTTAATTTTATAAAGTACGTTATTATTTTTCCTTTTATTTGTGGGCTTTTCCTGTTGTGTGTTAGAAGTCAAAGCTCATGATCTACCTGACCAAACCCATGGCCGTGTAGGTTTTCTTCTATATTTTCTTCTGTAATATTTATAGCTTTCTGTTTTAAACTTGTCTGTGGACAATTTTGAATGACATTTGGTGTAAGTTGTAAAGTTTGTGTCTACATTCATTTCATTGCACATGGGTTCTTATTGTTCTGTAACTCTTTATTGAGATGTCATGGGATATTTGCCTCCTTCATTTTGAATTTTCAAAATTTAGTGGCTGCAGCAGGATGGCCAGCGCAGGACTTGCCTCCACTGAACTGGAGAGGGTGAGGCCTGCATTTGCTAGGTTGCCAGCAGAAGGCGACAAGCCCGCCCCTCTTTCTAGTGCAGCCCCTGCCTGTTCTTTCATCAGATTTGGCTCCCTGCACAGCTGACCGGAGCCTGGTCTCCTCCGGACCTGCCAGGGGTTTGGCTTCAGGACAGTGCGGGCCTGTATCCACATTGAGACGAGCTCGGTTTCCTCAGGCCTGGCTGGGAGGTGCCGCTGTGGGGAGAAGAGGTGAGGAAACATGAGGGAGAAGCTTCATGTGTGTGGCTGACTGCTGGGGGCTGGAGTGGGGCTGGTTAGTCTTCAGAGGACCCAGCGGAGGAAGGGCTTGGCGTGGAAAATTGTGGGTTTCAGTGAGTTTTGTGTGTGGTGCAGACAGTGTCCAATGTCCCTCTTGGACTTGTGATGTTCCATTTTCCAGGCAGTTTATTGAGGGGAGTGTCCTTTCCCTGATGTATGTCCTTGGCAGCTTTGGCATCAGTTAACTGGCCACGTGTGTGGGCTTATTTCTGGGCTCTGTTCTGTCCCTCTGGTCCGTGGGCCTCTTTCTGTGCTATTTCTACACTGTTTGCTTAATGTATCTTTGTAATATGGTTTGAAGTCAGGCAGTGAGTTTCCTCCAGCTGCTGCTCTCCTTTCTCAGGATCCCCTTGGCTGTTCGGGGTCCTTTGTGGACCACAGAAATGTTAGAATTCTTTGTTGAGTTTCTGTGAACAATGCTGCTGGAATTTTGGTACGAGTTGCATTGAATGTGTGTATTGTTTTGGGTAGAATGGACGTTTTAACACTGCTGATTTTTTCCATCCATGAGCACAGGCTATCTTTCCATTTATTTGTGTCTTCAATTTCTTCATCAATGTCTTCACATCTTCAGTGTGCAGGGCTTTCATGTCTCAGGCTAAATTCATTCCTAGGTATTTGGCTTTTCTGATGTTATTGTAAATGGGATTGTTTTCTCAATTGCTCTTTCAGGTGGTTCCTTATTAGTGTATGGAGACACAAGTGATCTTAGTGTATTGATTTTGTATCCTGCAGCTTTACTGAATTCATTTATTAATTCTAACAGTTTTTTTGTGGTTTGATGCGGAAAACTGGAATTAGAAACCCCACTGTTTCTACCACAGCAGGTCATGCACAACACCCAGGACATAGTGGCTACTATTCCAATCTTTCCACAGGTCCCCTTAAAACATGGGAAATCCTACAAGGGCGGTTAGCATCATCACTTTTGATGAGCAGGGTCTGGGTAGGGTGGCCTCTGTAACAAAGTTTGATGTCTTTTCTACTTTTCTGTCCTGTTATTGACACAGTTGTTTCGAAAAGTAATTTATTTTCCAATAATTTCAAAAGTATAGAAAACTTTGAATAGCAGTACAGAGTACACACATTTGGCACTTCACACAAAATACTCCCATGTGTTTTACCCCGAACAGCGACACTCTCCCAGGGAACCAGCACATAACCCCCAAATGAGGATCATTACAGTTTCCACATACTAATCCAATCCACAGGCCCACTTCAACTTTCACCATCTGCCCTGATACTATGGAAATGTCTTTTTCGATTCTGATCCAGTTTTCTTTTTCAGGAAGCATTACTGAGATTTTTCCTCATATTCAAAACATGAATGGGTTTAAAGTGCACAAGATGAGTTTATGATCTGGGTGGCCTTTCCTGCATGGCTTCTTTCACTTAATATGTTGTCAGTGTTCATCCTTGTTGTAACACGTATCAGCACTTCATATTTTTCATTGTGATCAAAATATAATACATAGCATAGCCTTTACCATTTAAATCACTTTAAGTATATAGTTCGGGGGCATTAACTACGTTTCCGTTTCTACATTTCTGCCTTCCATCTCCAGAACTTTTTCATTTTCCCCAAGTGAAACTGTATCCATTATACAATAAATCCTCTCAGCTCTTCACAACCATATCCTTTCTGTCTCTGAATTTGACTTCTCTGGACATCTTATGGAAGTGGAATCAGATAATTTGTCCTACTGTGACTTATTTCGCTTAGCATAGTGACTTCAGGGTTCATCATGTTATAGCTTATATCAGAGTTTCCTTAGTTTCCAAGGCTGAATAATATTCCTTGTGTATTATATACCACATTTTATTGATCCATTGATCTGTCAATGGACACTTGGGTTGCTTCCACATTTTGTTATTGTTAATGATGCTGCTATCAATAGGAGTGTACAAATATTTGTTTCAGTCCCTGCTTTCAAATATTTTGAGTAAATACCCTGAAGTGGAATCGATGGATCACATGTCAACTCTATGCTTAACTCTTTGAGGGGCTGCCATATTGTTTTCCACAGTGGCTGCACCATTTTACTTTGTTCGTTTATATGGCAGAATAATATCTTACTTTATGGATATACCCCATTTTGTTTGTCTACTCACCTGTTGATGGGACATTTCAATTACTTCTACCTTTTGGCTATTGTGAACAGTGCTGCAATGAATATTCATGTACGAGTTTTTGTTTGAACACCTGTTTTCAATTCTTTGGTGTCTATAAGGAGGGATGAAGTTGTTGAACCACATTGTATTGTACATTTCATTTTTTTGAGGACATGTCAGAGTATTGTACACATAGGCTGCACCGCTTTATGTTTCCATAAGCCCTGTTTAAAAGCTCCCTTTTCTCTATATTTTTCCAGTATCTGTTGTTTTTTAGTTGTTTTTTTTAAAAATTATAACCATTGTATGTTTGAAGGGTTATCATATTGTGGTATTAATTTGCATTTCCATCCTGACTGCTTATGTTTGACATCTTTTCATGTGCTTATTGACCGTTGTTTTCGTTGTTGTTGTTGTTTTTTTTTTTTTTGCGAGGTACGCGGGCCTCTCACTGTTGTGGCCTCTCCCATTGCGGAGCACAGGGGACGCGCAGGCTCAGCGGCCATGGCTCACGGGCCCAGCCGCTCTGCGGCATGTGGGATCTTCCCGGACCGGGGCACGAACCTGTGTCCCCTGCATCGGCAGGCGGACTCTCAACCACTGCTCCACCAGGGAAGCCCTTTTTTGTTGTTTTGAATTTTATTTTATTTATTTTTTATTGTTGACCATTTTTTTGTCTTGTTTGGAGAATGGTCTGTGCAAGTCCTTTGTCCATTTTGAAAATTGGGTTCTTTATCTTGTTTGGATAAACTGTAAAATTTCTTATACCTTCTGAGGAACAGACTCTTATCAGATATATAATGTGCAAATATTTTCTTCCATTCTGAGGGCTGTCTTTAACTTTCTAGATAGCATCTTTTAATGTACAAACGTTTTTTAAATTTGAGGAAATCCAATTTCTTTCTTTTTTCTTTCATTTCTTTTACTTTGGTGTCAGATTTAAGAAACCATTGCTAAATGCAAGGTTATGAAGATTTATTCCCTAGGTTTATTCAGAATTTATACAGTCATCCCTTGGTATACAATTCACTACGTTCTAGATCTGTGGTCAGAGTTGGTTTAGGGTCTCAGTTTAGGGTTATGGTCAGGGTTGGAGGGTCAGGGTAGAGGGTCATGGTTAAAGGGTCAGGATCAGGGATTAGAGGTAAGGTGCCAGGGTTAAGGGTCCCGTGTCTCAGATTAGGGTTGTTAGGTTTAGGGTTAGAGGTTAGGGTTATAAGTTATCATGTTAGGGTTAGAGTTAGGTTTAAGGGTAACGTTCCCTCATCCCCCTTCTCCCTCTCCATCTCTCTGAGGCTCCCAGATGGACAGGATTCTCCCAGGGTCACATGTGAGTCAGGGTGTTGTGCTGGGCCACTGTTTTTGTCCACCAGTCCTGGGCTCTGAGAGAAGAATGAAATGTCTGTACTGTCTTAGACTGTTTCAAATCCAACTCAGCCTCAGTCAAGGGTGTGGAGACGGTCAGAAGTCACGAAGGGTTTCTCTCTACCCTCCCTCCCACCTGGGAAGGATGGTGCTGGCCCACTCTGCCTGGGCAACCCCAGGTTCCAGCAGCGCCCAGACAGGAGGGCACTCAGAAGACATGTGTGGACTTATACAAGACGGGGTGCAGCATCTGGCCAGCCCTCAGGGGCTACCTTCTTGAGGGCTGGTGGGACCCTCCTGGGACTGGAGGGATCATTTGTCCCATCTGAGTGGGTATCAGTAGACAATCAAGTCTCAGACAGGACAGACCTTGATTTTTTTTTTTTAAACATCTTTATTGGAGTATAATTGCTTTACAATGGTGTGTTAGTTTCTGCTTTACAACAAAGTGAATCAGTTATACATATACATATGTTCCCATATCTCTTCCCTCTTGCGTCTCCCTCCCTCCCACCCTCCCTATCCCACCCCTCTAGGTGGTCATAAAGCACCGAGTTGATATCCCTGTGCTATGCAGCTGCTTCCCATGGGCTATCTATTTTACATTTGGTAGTGTATATATGTCCATGCCACTCTCTCACTTCGTCCCAGCTTACCCTTCCCTTTCCCCGTATCCTCAAGTCCATTCTCCAGTAGGTCTGCGTCTTTATTCCCGTCTTGCCCCTAGGTTCTTTATGACCATTTTTTTTTTTAGATTCCAAATATGTCTGTTAGCATACGGTGTTTGTTTTTCTCTTTCTGACTTACTTCACTCTGTATGACAGACTCTAGGTCCATCCACCTCACTACAAATAACTCAATTTTGTTTCTTTTTATGGCTGAGTAATATTCCATTATATATATGTGCCACATCTTCTTTATCCATTCATCTGTCGATGGACACTTAGGTTGCTTCCATGTCCTGGCTATTGTAAATAGAGTTGCAATGAACATTGTGCAGACCTTGACCTCTGACCATTTGTCAACGGTCAACAATAAAAAATAAATAAAATAAAATTCAAAACAACAAAAAATGGTTCCTCTAGCTCAGGCCAGCCTGGGCCCTGTTAAGCCCCCATGACCAATTACTGAGCTGACATTGCTGCTGGGCAGTTGAGCAGCTACCTGGGCAGCACAGACAGCCCCCTGGGATGTTTCAGTTCTCTACATCCATGTGGTTGAGAAAAGGGCCTCCTGCTCCAGCCTCTTAACCTGCCAAGTGAGGTAATAACCCACCAAACGTTGCATATGGCCCTGACCACAAAACCAGACAGCAGACCGTGGCCCTGCAATCCTTTGGCCTCACAGTTGTAACCAAAGTTTTGACATTCATACTTATTAAGAATCAATGATATGGAAGCAATGGGCCTCCCACAAGGCGGTTTCACACCAAGGCTGCATGGTCTTGGAGAGCCACGTGCATCCGTGGGGCCTTTGGAGGAAGCCTGCCAACTGTGGATTCCATGGTATGGAATAATCTTTGAGCTTCCTGATAATTAATTGAGCAAGAATTTCCTTACCAACCTAGCATCTGGTTCTGCTCTTCGTGAAGGAGAGAGAAGAGACTGGAAAATGAGCACATTTGTTCATCAAGGATGGGTGATTCATGTGGCCAGGGGGCAGGTGTGATTCCTGGGCTCCCACTTGCCAGAGACACAAATGAGGTCTGTGTGTTTTCTGAGGGCACACAGACTATTCTGGGTGGTCTCTGATATTCCACGACCCAGTGCCCAAGGCGGGAGCCTGGTGCTTACCACCGTCACCACCAATCTTGCTTTTCAGCAAGGGAAGAGCTGCTTGGTGTCCCAGGACAGCAAGAACACTGGATGGGTGGCTGCAGCCGCTGACCGTACGTGAATCCCTTCCTGCCTTGGGCTTCAGATTCTGTGCTGTGCCGTGGGCTCTCAGTGACATGGAATCTCATGCTTTCACCGAGCCAGCATCTGTCCTCATGTCCAAGTGCAGCACCTCAGCTTCCCTTTGGGAACTACCTCTCACTTGCTTCCAGTCCAAACAGTTTCAGAGGGCTGACCCCACATTCCACCCACCTCAGAGATGGGTGTATGATCCACATCTAGCTAGTCCCATTTTCTGTCCTCGGCTTGCTGTGATGGGTTCAAGGATGGGAATGTGACCCAAGCTAAGCCAAAGGCATCCCAAGCCATGGGTTTTCATGGAGCCCTAGGGAGGGAGAAACCCTTCCAGGTATTGATAGAATGGACATTGGGTGGGTGTCAGTCTGGAGTTGCTGGAAGCCCCAGGCGCAGTGACAGAGACTGTGCCTGTGAATTGGGGCCATCCCAAGGCACTCAGAAGGATGGAGGGTTGAAGAGGGACCAGGTCAGATTGGAAGAGCGTGAGTCCCTGGATCTGTTAGGTCCAAACCCACCCTTAAACGTGCCAGTATTAATTTATTTCCACCATTTAAAATATTAATTTATTTTACTTGAGTAAGTGTGTCTAGTTCCTTGTAATCAAAAAAGTCCTGACACATCAGGACCAATGATTCCTGAGACTCCCTCTGGTAGTGTCCTCACTGGGTGGGCGTGTGGGGGAGATGAAGACACCAGGTGGGGTCAGATCTAAGGGGAGCTGCCAAATGACTCTGTGCCTGTTCCTTCTATGTCCCGGGAGAGGGAAAGCCCAGAACAGCATGAGGACAATTAGCAGGGAGAAGGGGACCTGGGATGTTAATTGGTC
This sequence comes from Leucopleurus acutus, assembly GCF_964270905.1. Taxonomy (NCBI): domain Eukaryota; kingdom Metazoa; phylum Chordata; class Mammalia; order Artiodactyla; family Delphinidae; genus Leucopleurus; species Leucopleurus acutus. Next base: position 115,712,575 of record NC_139150.1, on the reverse strand, counting down.
TGCTTGTATTTCCCTTAGTTTAGAGTTCATTGTGTTTGTATGGTTTTTACTTGATAAAGTCATACAGAACATCTTCCAGAAACTCATGACAACCTATCTACTTAATGGAACCTTACCATAAAATAATTCATGACAGTCTGTCTACTTATTTTACCTCTACCCTAGAACAAGTTGTGATTCTTTAAGGACATGTATTTTATTTTACAGGCTTAGCAATATACATGTCCTTGTCTTAGCATGGGTTAATGGTTTCTTTCTTTCTATTGCTAAATTGTATGAGAGGAAAAATAATTTTCCCTCTCTTCTTCTTTGTTCTTGGTTGAGAGTCCCCCCGTAATAAAAGGAAGATTAACAGGAGAAAAAATCAGAAATTTAATAACTTGTATATCTCTGGTATGTACGGTAGATACCCAGGAAAACTGAATAACTCCCTGAAGTGGCCCAAGCCATCACCTTAAATGTTCTCTTCAGCTAAAAACAAAAGGAAAATGTCAAGGGAGGAAAGTAGCCAGTAATGGGGGTTATCAGGCAAAGCACAGCAAACATGGTTATGGCTGGTGTGCAGATTTAGGTCAGGCCTTTTTCACTGACAAGAATTTCTTGAGATTTATTTAGCCTTCAATTACTGGTACAGAGAGGGAGACACCCTTACAAGTGGAGATTTCCCTAGGAAATGTAAATTTCCCTCATAAAAAGGCAACTTTTTTTTTATACCACTTTGCTTTTTATTGACAGAGCTTTTTAAGTCATTTGTGACAGTTTGTAAAATTGTGTATCTCTTTGTACATACCTAAAAAATGAAAACATAAAAAAATTTGGTTAAACTTTCTTGAAGCTTCTCCACATTCAGAGTCTGACTCCTGTGGATCCTGTTTGGACACAATGAAAAGGCAACTTTTATGGGTTTACAGGTATTCTCTGGTGTTTGCAAGTTTTAAAAATTAATTGGCCCCAAATAATCCTTATGTCAAACATATTGGGGTCCATATTCTGCTCCCCTGACATGTGGGTGCCTCAATTTGCTTATGCATTCATCTACAGGACATCCTAATATCTTTAAGCTTTTAGCCATTACGAATAGAGCTGATGTACATAATTTTATGCTAGTTTTTGTCTGAGCACAGTTTTTCAGAGCAATTGGCTAAATACTGAGGTCTGATTGTTGGATCGTATGGGGAGACTTATTTAGTTTTTGAAAAAAAACCTGCCAACTGTCTTCTAAAGTGACTGTACCTGTACTCTACCAGCCAAGGAGACCTTCCTGTTCTTCCCCCTCCAACAATTGATATTGTCATTTTTTGCAGTTCAGCAGTTCGAATAGGTGTTCAGGGCTATCCCATTGTTTTAATTTGTGTTTCCCTAATGGTATATGATGTTGAGTACTTTTTTGTATGCATATTTACACTCTGTATGTCTTCTTTGGCTAGGAGTCTGTTCCGATCTTTACACATTTTTAATGGTGTTTTTTGTTCTAGAGTTTTTGGTACAATTTGAGTACAGATCCTTTATTACATATGTGTTTTGCAAATATTTTTCTCCCAATTTGTGGTTTGTCTTTTGGTTTTCTGAATAAGGTCTTTCACAGAGTAGAAATTTCTAATTTTTTTTTTTTTTTTTTTTTTTTTTGGGGTACGCGGGCCTCTCACTGTTGTGGCCTCTCCCGTTGCAGAGCACAGGCTCTGGACGCGCAGGCTCAGCGGCCATGGCTCACGGGCCCAGCCGCTCCGCGGCATGTGGGATCCTCCCGGACCGGGGCACGAACCCGTGTCCCCTGCATCGGCAGGCGGACTCTCAACCACTGTGCCACCAGGGAAGCCCCGAAATTTCTAATTTTATGAAGTCCACATTACTATTTTTTTTTTCTTGCATAGATTGGCTTTTGGTGTTGTGTGTTAAAATTCATCACCAGGCCCAAGGTCATGTGTTGAGAGATTTTGTTTTGTTTTGTTCTAGAATTTTTATAGTTTGTAATTTAAGTTTGTCTGTGGACAATTTTGAGTGAGTTTTTGTGTAAGTTGGTGTCTATATTCATTTCATTCCATATGGTTTCTAATTAATTATTTGGAGGGTGGTGTTTAGTTTTCTCAGCACCTTTAACTGATGGGACTGTCCTTTCTCTGTTGTCTGTTCTGGGCCCCATTGTAAGGGAATCATTGACCGAAACCTCCCACCTTGGCCACACACCATGATAACCACCTGCATGAGTTGTCTCACGACAGAAGGTCCTGATAAGGAACATGATGCTGCCATCGAAAACTAACTGGGAGAATTCGGGAGGGGCAAAAGGAGGGAGGGGACACCAGCCCATAATATATCCTGCCAACCTCCCAGAATCCTTGTGGAATCCATCTTGGCTGAGATGCGTGTGCCACCAGGAAGGACCCTGAGTTGGACCAAATATGAGCCAGGCAAGCTGATTGGCCAGAGACAACCCGGAAACTAACCCCATGACCATAAAACCCGAGACAGAGCCACGTGGAGAGCAGTCCTCCTGGGCTCCCTTACCCCGCTGCTCTCTGCCCGGGCGCCCCTTCCCAATAACGTCTCTTGCTTTGTCAGCACGTGTGTCTCCTTGGACAGTTCATTTCTGAGTGTTAGACAAGAGCCCACTCTTGGGCCCTGGTAGGGGTCCCCCTTCCTGCAACACCACTGTCATGAATTAACTAACCATACACACATGGGTTTATTTGTGGGCTCTGTTCTGTTGCTCTGGTCTGTGTTTGTGCCAGTTACCACACTGCTGTGGTTCCTACAGCTCCGTGATACAGTCTGGAGTCAGGGAGGAGAAGCCTCCAGCTCTGTTCTTCTTTCTCAGGATCGCTTTGGCTGTTCAAGGTCCTTTGTGGTTCCATACAAGTGTTAGGAATTTTATTTCTATTTCTATGAAAAATGCCATTGGAAATTTGATTGGGATTGCATTGAATCTGTAAACGGCTTTGGGTGGAATGGGCATTTTAATAATAGTACTTCTTCCAGTCTGTGAGTATGGAATAGTTTTCCATTTATTTGTGTCTTCAGATTTTCTATCAGTGCATTATAGTTTTCCCAGTACAAGTCTTTCATGTCCTTGGTTAAATTTGTTCCTTGGTATTTTGTTCTTTTTGATGCAATTATAAATGGGATTGTTTTATTTCCCCTTTTGGTGGTTTGATATTAGTGTATAGAAACTCAGCTGATTTTTGTATATTGATATTTTATTCTGCAACTTTACTGAATTTTACTGTGACAAATTTTTGTGTGTGTGATGTGAAGAAACTGTAATTCTAAGATCCCTGTGTTTCTGCTGTATCCCAGGTCATACACAGCACCCAAGACATGGTGGCTCCTAATGTAATCTCCTCCGTGTCTCTTAATACCATGTGGACTCCTGAGAGGCCAGTTACCATCACAGCTTTGGTTGAACTGGATCTGCGTAAGTCTTGGCGTTTATAACAAAGTTTGATGTCTTTTCTGCTTTTCTGGCATGGTATAGACATAGTTACAGAAAACTTTCCATAACAGTAAGAAGTAAGAAGTATTCACATTTGCCACTTCCCACAAAATACGTCAGTGTGTTTTACCCCAAACAGGGATACTCTCCCTGAGAACCATCACATAACCCCCAACATGAAGAAATTATATGGTTCCCACATTACAATTTAATCCACAAGCGCATTTCAGCTTTCACCAGCTGTCCCAGCTGTTTGAAATGGACTTTTTCCATTGTGATCCAGCTGTCTTTTTCTGAAACTATTACTGAGATTTTTCCCTTATTTTGACAGTCTTAATGGATTTAAGGTGCACGAGATGAGCATGTGATCTGGGTGGCCTTTTCTGTATGGCTTTTTTTTTTTGCGGTATGCAGGCCTCTCACTGTTGTGGCCTCTCCCGCCATTGCGGAGCACAGGCTCCGGATGCGCAGGCTCAGCGGCCATGGCTCACAGGCCCAGCCGCCCCGCGGCATGTGGGTTCTTCCCGGACTGGGGCACGAACCTGCGTCCCCTGTATCAGCAGGCGGACTCTCAACCACTGTGCCACCAGGGAAGCCCTCTGTATGGCTTTTTTCACTAAGGATGTTGTCAGTATTCATCCATGTTGTGTAACATACATCAGTAATTCATTCATTTCTCTTCACTGTGATTAAAAATATGTAACATGACATTTACCATTTAAACATTTTAAGTGTAAAATTCTGTGGCATTAACTACCTCACATTGTTGTACAAATATTCTCACAGTCTATCTCCAGAGCTTCTCATTTTTCTCAAGGGAAACTGTATGCGTTAACTAACTGCCCTCAGCTCCTGGCGAAGACATTCTTTTTGTCTCTGAATTTGACTTCTCTGGATACCTTATGTAAGTGGAATCGTACAATATTTGTCCTTCTGTGATTGACTTATGGTGATGTCAAGGTTCATCCACATTGTAGCATGTGTGAGAATTACTTTAGATTTAAAGGCTGAATCATATCCATTGTATTTATTCATTCATCTGTCAAATGGACACGTGGGTTGCTTCCACCTCTTGGCAGCATTGTGAATAATGTTGCTATGAATATGTTTGTACAAATATCTGTACATACACTGAAGTGGAACTGAAAGATTATACATTAACTCTGTTTGAATTTTTGAGGAATTACCATTATGCTTTTCTACAGTAGCACCAACATATTACTTTATTCCTGTATATGGCAGGATAACAGGACAGTTTATGGATCTACCCATTTTGTTTATCCATTCACCCTTTGATGGGCGTTTCAATTGTTTCTACCTTTTGGCCAATGTGAATAGTGTTGCTGTGAGTATTCATGTACTAGTTTCTCTTTGAACACCTGTTCAAACAGAGTGGTGTTCTGTTTGAACACCTGTTCAAACAGGAGTGGAGTTGTTAAATCATATAATTGTATTTTTTATCTTTTTGAGGAAATGCCAAAATATTGTAAACATAGGCTGCACCATTTTCCATTTCCCCAAGCAAAGTTTAAGGGTTCCAGTTTCTCTACATCACTGCCAACATTTGGTATTTTCTGTTTTTTGATTATAACCATTCCATTGTGTGTGAGGAGTACTGGATTATGGTATTAATTTGCATTTCCATCACGACTGCTGATGTTTGCCAGATTTTCATGTGTTTGTTGACTGTATTTGTTGTCTGGAGAAGGGTCTATTCAAGTCCTTTTCCTTTTTAAAATTTGGGTTATCTTTATGCTGATTTGTAAACATTCTTGATGTATTCTGAAAAACAGGCTTTTGTCAGATATGTTATGTGCAAATATCGTCTTCCATTCTGTGGGTTGTGTTTTCTCTCTCTGGATATCACCTTTTGATGCACAGAAGGTTTTCAAATTGAGGAAGTCTACTCTATCCATTGTTAAATGCAAATTGTAACCTTCTGCCTTTGTTTTATATGTACCTTCCGACCCCAAATGTAAGATACCTGGCTTCCACTTTTGTCATATACTGAATTCATTGTTTGCTCCATTCCAGATTACAGATGTGGTAGTTTCAGTATTGTTAGCTCCTACCCCCATGGGAAAGAACTTAGAGTCCAGTATTTACAGATGGTACATTTTGCCTTTGCTCTCCAGTTCTATTCTTTTCCATAGTTACTTAGGTCAGCCCATTTTGTCCCACCACCAACACTGAGTTTTTTTCATACATTTCTAAATCAGATTCTTTGTCACATTCTGTAATCATCCTGTGACACTCTCACATCCTGAATAACTAGATTTGAGTATGTTATGATTTATTTGTTGGGTTGTAAATATCTATGTATTTAGACAAACACATAGGGGCAGGTCTCCATCACTAAAGTATCACATGGGACATTTCAACCCCTACCCATAACTTATTCCCATCTTTATTTTACTAGTTCCAGAATGTCATAGAAATGGGGTCATACAGTGTGTCGCCTCCTCAGATTGGATTTTTTCACTTAGCAATATATGTGTATGATTCACCCATGTTTTTTGTATGGGTTGATGGTTTATTCCTTCCTACTTCTGAGTAGTGTTCTGAAGCACGTGTATAGGAGGAAAAATAATTTTCCCTCTACCCTCCTAGGTTCTTGGTTGAAAACAGCCCCTACCCCTTGTAATAAAAGATTATCAGGAGAAAACCAAAGAGAAGTTTAATAGCATTCGTACCTCCTACATGCATGGGAAAGGTAAGTCCCTGAAATGGCCCAAGCCATCACCTTAAGTAACATCTTCGTTTAGAAACAGAGGAAAACAAGTGTTTATTTGTTCTGCAGACTTAAGTCAGGCCTTCTCCTTTGATAAGTTTCTTGAGATTTAGTCATCCTTCTATTCCTGGTACAGAGAGGGGAGACAGCCTTTTAAATGGAGATTTCCCTTATGAATGTAAATTTCCCTCACAAAAGGGGAAACTTGACTTGGTTTTCAGAAATTGTGTCTTCTTTTTTTAAACAATCAGGCCAAAGTAAGCCTTACGCCAAACAGATAGATTTTTGGGGTGGCATCGTTTGCTCCCCTGACGTGGATGTACCGCAGTCTGCTTATGCGTTCATGTACTGAAGGACATACTGATGTCTTTAAGTTGTTAGCCATTATGACTAGAGGTGCTGTGCTTAATTGCATCCTTGTTTTGTTTGGACCTAGTTGTTGAGAGCAGCTGTCTTAAATGCTGGAGGCAGGATGAGGGCTCCTCAGGTGAGATTTGTTTTAACTTTGCTGTACGGTCATTTCAGCAGCAGAGAAGGGCAGTTTCCATTGCGCCTCATCCCCCATCAGTCGGTGCTGTCCTTTCTTTGGAGGTCGGCAGGTAATGCTATCTCGTTGTTGTTTTAAGTTGTCATTCCCTAAGGGTATAAGTTGTTGAGCACATTTTTGTATGCCTATTTACTATCTGTACGTCTTCTTTGGCCAGGTCTCCATTCAGACATTTACCCATTTTTAATGGGGTTGTTTGTTCTAGAGTTCTTGGTATAATTTGAGCACAAATCCTTTATCAGATAAGTAGTTTGCAAATATTTTTCTTTCCATTTGTGGCTTGTCATGGGATTTTTGCCCCCATTTCAGTTTGAATGTTCAAATTTAGTGGATTCATCAGACCTGCCAGCTGGGAGCAGAGCCTCCAGTGGACTGTAAGCGACAAGGCCTGCATATACCAGCTGGCAGAGCCAAGTTCGCCTCTCACTTTTGAGGCTCCTGCGTGCTCAGCTGGGGGACTTGATTCCATGCTCAGACTTGGCTCCTGCTGCTGCTGACAGGAGCCTGGTCCTCTCAGGCCTTGCCAGGGCTTTGGCTTCTGGACAATGCCCGGCTGAGTCGACACAGAAGTTCAGTCTCCTCAGGACATACTGGACTTTCACCTTCTAGATGACACTGGACCTCATCCACGCAACAGGAACCCAGTGTCTGGGAGGTACCACCATGGGGGTAGAAGGTGAAAAAAAAAGTGGGGAGAAGCTTCCTGTTTGTGGCTGACTGCTGAGGGGGTTCCATTTTCAGAGGACCCAGCAGAGGAAGGGCTTGATGTGGTAAAGTGTGGGTTTTAGGTAGTTTTTGTGTGGTGCAGACAGTGTCAAGTTTTCTCGGCATCATTTATTGAGGAGACTTTCCCCACTGTGTGTCCTCGGCAACTCTGTGGTAAATTAACTGGCCACATATGTGTGGGTTATTTCTGGGCTGTCTGTCCTGTTCACTGGTGCATCTGCCTGTTTGTGTGCCAATTCCACACTGGTTTTGGTTCCTGTAGCTTTGCCGTGTAGTTTGAAGTCAGGGAGCCACACAACTCCAGCCTGTTCTCCTTTCTTAGGATCACTTTGGCTGCTTGGGGTCTGTTTTGGTTCCACACAAATGATAGGATTGTTCTGTTTCTGTGGAAAATGCCACTTTAATTTTGTTAGAGATTGAACTGAATGTGTACACTGCTTTGGCTAGGTAACGTTTTAACAATATTCTTCCAGTGCTGGACCACGGAATATTTTTCCATTTGTTTCTTCTTCAATTTCTGTATCAGTGTCTTATAGTGTCAGTGTGCAGGCCTTTCATGTCTTTGGTTAAATTTATATCTAGGTATTTTGTTCTTTTTGATGCAATTGTAAATGGAATTATTTTCGTAATTTTTCTTTCTGATACTTCTTTATTAGTGTATAGAAACTCAACTGATTGCTTTTGTGTCATGCAACTTTACTAAATTCATTTATTACCTGTAACAGTTTTTTTGGTGGTTTGTTGTGGAAAATTGTAATTCAAAGATCCCATTGTTTCTACTATATCCCAGGTCATATGCAGCACCCAAAACATAGTGGCTCTGAATATAATCTTCCTGTGGTGCCTCTTAATAACAGGTGGACTCTTACAACAGCAATTAGCTTCACCACTTCGGGTGAACTGGATCTGGGCAGGGCTTGTCCCCTATAATGAAATTTGATGTCCCCTCTGCTTTTCTGGCATGGTATTGACATGGTTGTTTTGAAAAGTTATTTACCTTCCAGTAATTTCAAACATACAGAAAACTTGTAGTAGCAGCAAATGTACCCTTAATCTGTAAATTCAGATTCTCCAGGCATCACTGATATTCCACATATGCCAATTTAAATGACAACTTCCAGTGTGTTTTATCCCAAAAGGGACACTCTTCCAGGGAACACCCACATAGCCCCCAAATGAAAATCATTACGGCTTTCATCTTCTAATCCAATCCACAGGCTCAGTTCAACTTTCACCATCTGGCCCAAAGCATGAAAATGTTCTTAAAGAAGTTGCCTCACTTTCACAACCTTGATGGATTTAAAGCACACAAGGTAAGTATGATCTGGGTGGCCTTTTCTATTGCCTTGGGATGTTTTCAGTGTTCATGCATGTTGTAACATGGATCAGTACTTCATTCACATTTTCCATTGTGATTAAACCTATTGAACATAATATTGACTAAACGATTTTAAGCATACAGTTCTATGACATTAACCACATTCACATTGTTGTACAAGTATCCTCACCATCTATCTCCTGTATATTTTCATTTTTCCAAGTGAAACTGCATCCATTAAACACCAACTCTCTTCAACCCTTGTCAACCCCATTCTGCTTTCTGTCTCTGAATTTCACTTCTCTGGATACCTCATAGAAGTGGATCATATATCTATTCTTTTGTGACCAGGTTATTTTACTTAGCAGAATGACTTTAAAGCTTATTTTTGTTGTAGCATGTGTCTGATTTTCCTTAGTTTTTAAGGTTGAATAATATAATTCATCTATCCATGGACACTTGGGTTGCTTCCACCTTCTGGCCAGTGTGAGTAATGCTGCTATGAATACAGGTGTACAAGTATCTGTTTCACCCCCTGCTTTCAAACCTCTTATGTATATTCCCTGAAGTGGAACTCACGGATCATGCATTAATTTAATTTATGTTTAAGATTTTGACAGACTGCCATACTGTTTTCCACAGCTGCTGCACCATTTTACTCTATTTCTGTATATGGCAGAATAATATGGAAGTTTGTAGATCTGCCCTCTTTTGCTTATCCATTCATCCACTGATGGCTATTCAGATTGTTTCTGTTTCTACCATTGGGCCATTGTCAACAATGCTGCCATGAATATTCATGTACAAGTTTTTGTTTGAACACCTGTTTCAGTTCTTTGTGGGATATATCTAGGAGTGCAGGTCTTAAACCCAAATCTCGTTGTGTTTTCATCTTTTTGAGGAAATGCCACACTATTTAACATATGGTCTGCACCATTTTACATTTCCACAAGCAATGTGTAAGGGTTCCAACTTCTCTACATTGTTGCCATGATTTTTATTGGTTTGTTCTTGATTATAACTGTTTATTGTATGTGAATGAATGTCACATTGTGGCTTTAATTTGCATTTCCGTCATACTATGAAAGAAATATACCTAAGAGGATCTTATTAGAATCTCAAACCTCAGGATACTGCTCAGTAGAAATAGTTGTTATATAACTGAAAAGTAGTAACACTGCCCTTAAATAAATGTTAAAAACCATTAAGCACAACAATCCACCAAAATTTATTACTATACCGCTACCACTCACAACCCAAGCCCACCATAAATTTGTGAAGGTTTTGAAGAAAAACTAACAACAAATCTAACTACAAAAATAGTACTTAAAATGAATGCAATGTATGTCATTATTATTCTCACATAAAATGTAACCATAGCCAATGCCATGAAAAATTATTGTATTTCAACTGTAGGAACACTGTCATGACCAACATTCAAAAGTCCCACCCATTATTAAAAATTGTTAACGCATTTATTGACCTCCCAGCCCCATCACATATCTCATCATGATGAAATTTTCGTTGCCTGCTTGTTATCTGTTAAATTTTACAAATCTTAACAGGTTCATTCCTAGCAATACATATCTATCAATATGTAAACTACAGATTAACTATCTGATATTTATATGCAAACGGAACTTCCATATTCTTTATTTGCTTGTTTATCCATGTAGGTCAAGGCCTGTATTACGGATCTTACACCTTCCTAGAAATATGAAACATTGGAATCATCCTACTATTTAAGGTAATAGCCACAGCATTTATAGATTATGTCTTACCTTGGGGCTAAATATCCTTCTGAGGAACAACGGTCCACATTGGGTGTTAATGAATTAAACATAGTGGACAAACACATAGGTATGTGCTGACAGGGAGGAATGCTGTAGGCTACATGTATTATCAGTCATATTGAATTGTCACACAAACAATGTCCGTATGCTGGTAGCATTAGACTTAAAGCAAGCAGTGACACCTGTCACGAGTAGCTTGATAGGAAAGGAATGATAATACATATTATGAAGTAGTAATCATCTGTGAAGCAGAGTGAAAAAAACTGTCTCTTTCTGAGGGGTGCCAGCTAAACAGGTAATTTATTTAGTGTTTTTATTTATTTATTATTGGGGTATAGTTGTTATTTATTTATTATTGGGGTATAGTTGTTTTACAATGTTGGGTTAGTTTCTACTGTACAGTGGAGTTCCCTGTACTATACAGGGAACTTATTAGTTATCTATTTTATACATATTAATCCCAATCTCCCAATTTAAACAGGTAATCTAAAGGGTCAGTTTTTCTTACATCTTGTAACCATTTTGCCTCTTGGGAAATTCTTTCTAGGCGTGTCTCAACTTCTCCAGAGGTGTTGATGAAAGCGCAACAAGCAGTAAGAGCAGTAGCACAAACACCTGCTTGTTTAGCCAGTAGAGAATCTAAGGCGACCTGGTTATCTGATACTGATTGGCCTAAGAGATTTAGGGATGTCTGTAGTGCTGCCATCTCTTTGGCTATTTGACCAACGGTGGCTGGTAAATTTCTGATCATATCTTTGTTCACATACACTCCTGCATTAGGAACCAAGATTCCCCAAAGATTTTGCCACGGGTATCTTGGTATCTTGCTAACATAGACTGCTTGACTCCGTAAAGAAGAGAGAAAGGAGGTTCATCTATTTCCTGAGGTATAGACAATGGGGTATCATAATGTCCTACTAAACATAAACCTGCTATTTGTCAATTAAGGGACAGAGGGAGGGGTCCTTGGGTAAGTTGTGCTCAGTCCCTAAGGACCGAAGACAGTATCAGACAAGGGATGGACATATTAATATGTTGAAGAGTTTAAACTTGAAAGTTTCAGTCAGAGGGAGGTTGGTCCGGGTGAGTGGTCACATTAGGAACATCTGAAAAGTCAGGGGTAGGTATTTTGAGGGCCTAGCCCAGTAGCTGTGCTTGGTGAGAGCTTAACTAAAGAAAGAATTTTCTTTCCATCCTGAATATTGGGGCAAAAGTATAGCTAGAAGTAAAACAGTAACTTTCAATTCGGATAGGGAGACAAACATTTGGTAGACAGTTCAATTGAACTAGTAGGATGGATCTTACAGGCCTGGCACCGATTCTTGGGTCAGCTGTCTATCATCACTGTTGTCTTCCTCTTCTCGTCCTGGCTCGATGGTTGTTTTAAGGTAAGTTCGAGGTGAGCAGTCCCCTCTGTAGACCAGTCCAATGCAGAGACCCTTGTTAGGTGGGAAATGAGTTCAAGAGTTCATTCCCTTCAGTTTCACTGTGCATGAGCTAGTTAAGAGTACCTGATAAAGGTGGGTCCTTCCATTTAGGTTGGAAATGGTCCTTCAGATGATGTCTTTTACCAGTCTGCACAATCTCCAAGGTGCAGGTCATAGAGCATCTGGTCTTCATCCAAAGATAAATCACAGTAATCAGATTCAGAAACAAGCTTCAACTATCCTTTTAATAATTTAATTAAACTTTACAATAACATAACATAACAAAGCATCACCTTGAATGTAGGTTGTAAACACAAAACCTCAGGATAGATAAAACCTCAACTCAATATCTGCAAAGGTATACTATTGAAACTTAATTTTTCTAAATTATCCTCATTTTGACCAAACATAGTCAAAATTAAGACTAATTTTTCTGCAAAAGAAGTCTGGTTTCAATACAGTTGGCCTCATTATTTGCATAGGTGTAACTGATCGTATAGGCTCTTTTAAATTTATATTTATTGGAACTTTTCCTAAGGGATCTCAGTTTGAACTTTTAAAAGGCCTCTCAAGGCCAGGAAAGCCGTGACATTAGGTTCAACCTGCAATACCTGCAGATTTAGGTGGATTCCTCTCTTCTCAATTTCCAAAGTATCTTGAGGTTCTTACAGAAAGTGGCCTTCCTTATTCACCTGGAAAGTCTGCTAGGAACCTAAGAGATTCCAAATTAAGGAGGAATCAGGTAGGAAGAAAAGATAAATGCTTCGATTCTTACAAAGGTTATAATTTACCAAAAAATTAGCTTAAGGGAAAAGGTTCCCTTTTATCTGGACAGCAAAGATTAAAAGCCAGTAATATTTCAGACTAAAAGGCATAAAAACCATAATCATATTTATCAGTTCACTCAATCCCATATAATTAATTTTTGTTCTGCTTGAGTCTAGTTTTTCCTTTAGTTTTGTTGACCTTGCCTGATGATTGAGGGTGATAGTGACAGTGATACTTTTAAGAAGTTTGAGAGATTTTTGTTAAAGTCTTGTAGGATTTGCGCAGTGGATGCTTTGATCACTGGAGATTGTGGAAAGTATACGCAGGTGGAAAGCACATTTTATAACCATTTCTTTTTGGAAAGCACATTTTATAACCATTTCTTTTTTATTGTGAGGCAGCAATGGAAGGCTTTAACCCAGCGAATAAAAATGGGGTTTGCCAGGGGGTCGGGAAGAACTGAGCGGTTGTCTTGGGTTTCCCATAACCCTGTTTAATTCACAGCTATTATTAACCCATCTTAATTTTTCTGATTTAGGAGCAGACTGTCGCCATGTTACAGGGATATCAGGATGGCAGAAGTCTGACAAGGAGGGGTTGATATTTTGTAGAAGCAGAATGGCCTTTATCTACTTGTGCCATAATCTTCCTGTTGTTGTAGCCTTGGCATGAAGGGGCAACTCCCTAAAACTTGGGTCCAGTCCCTTTACTGGGAGCCTCAATTTTGATGACAGAGAACATTTTATGTCAGGACATATAAGATTTCCAGGAATTTCATATAATTTCTAGAACATTTATCTGACAATGTTTTCCTTGAAACTTAATAATAAACCAAATAAGCATAATTAAATCTCTCTCTTTGAGACACTTCAGTACAGTATCAATCACTTTTCCTTTATTCAATCCTTTTACTGAAAACACACCTCTTATTTTCTTTGAGTGAAATGTTTACCTAATTATTTCTACAAATTTAATTACGTATATGTTATAAGTTTTAACCCTTAAAAACCTTAATCCATAATAAAAACCAAGAAACAAGCAATTGTGAACTGTCTGTCACATTCGCATTTCCTGACTGGCAGGCTTACAAACATATTCCACGACCTCTAGAAGCATACATTTTCTCACAGCATGATTTCTTTTCTAAATGTGGTATAAGACATGTGTCCAGTAAACCTAAACATCTTTAGTTTTTCTCCAGTAATGCAAATTAGGTAAATTTAGACATGCTTAGCAATGAATGTGTATTTTTATCTTAATTGGAAATGATCTGGATAGTCAGTGAGTTCCCATCATTTAATTTAGCAAAACTCTAAAGTTTCAAGGTATTTTTAGGTAGTGGTACCATAAAACAATCATCTTTAAAGACTTCACCTAAAAACTTTTATCGCATTTATCTCTGTTTCATCAGTGATGAATATATCATCATACCAAGTTAATTTTCTTGACAGATTTAGTAACAGAGATAACATGAACTCACTGACATTTAGTAAACCTAGGTACCAAATAAAATAGTATACCTAATGTTGATGACTCTAAAGACATGTCTGCATTAGTCACCAACAACTTTTCATTTATTGAAGATTAATCCTAGATCACATGATCCTTTTAAAATTTGGGTTTTTTGGTTATATTTAGAAATATTTGATTTTTAAGTGCTTATACTTAACTCAGTAAAATAGAGCTCTTTCACAAATTCATTTTGATAATATCATCTGGAGGAAGAAACATATTATAACATACACATAGGCATACTTACATCCAGCTAGACAAAGAGATCTCATAGTTTTCCTGCTTGAGTTTTAAAATGCCTTTTTTTTCCCCTTCAGTTTTACATTCCAGTAATTGAGCCGAGGCTGCAGTCTCAGGCAATGTGGGCTGTGTTTGCATTTCAAGGACATGATAAGAGTACAGCTTCAAATTTTCTCCTAGGAGTACTTTTTTTCTCTCAGTGTCTGTCAGAATTTTGAAAAGACGTTTTACTAAGCCAGCTTTCTTTAATTGTGCATGTAAACTTCAGTTTTAATGTCAAAAAAAGTTCCATCCAGGCTCTTTCAGTGTTGGATAAGTATTTGCAAGTACTAGCTCCATACCATTTGTAGGAGCCCACCGAGTGCCAGTGGGAGCTGGTAGGCTCTAGGAGCTCTAATCTTTTAGCTTCATTTTATTATAAATTACAAATTTAATTTTCCAATTTTAAGCCATATATATATATATATATATATTTTAAAGTCAGCCAACCCAGTTCACTCAAATTCCTTCCAGGCCTTCCTGCTTAGAAATTCCCTGGATCCTCTGCCTAGGAACCTCTTCACCTAGGAAATGTACTGGTACCCTTTAAGACTCCAAGTCTTTACGATAACAGCTCAAATAAAAGGGGTGGAGCATCACTTAATACAAGGAGATCTGATTATGAGGAAGAACTCACCGAATCACCTGAAGGATGCCCCAAAGCCAGAAGGGCTCAAGGGCCCATGCTTGGTCCCGAGCGCTGGTCCACAGTAGACTCCAGGTGACCTCAGGTGGGTTCATCTGCTATCCTGCCAGCTGCGCCAAGTTTTTTTTTTTTTTTTTTTTGGCGGTACGCAGGCCTCTCACCGCTGTGGCCTCTCCTGTTGCGGAGCACAGACTCTGGACACGCAGGCTCAGCGGCCATGGCTCATGGGCCCAGCCGCTCTGTGGCATGTGGGATCCTCCCGGACCAGGGCATGAACCCGCGTCCCCTGCATCGGCAGGCGGACTCCCAACCACTGCTGCGCCACCAGGGAAGCCCTGCGCCAAGTTTTGTCAGTGACGATCATCAATCTAGAATAGAAACAGAAAAGAGTTTTCGTAGAGCCAGACGGAGGACCAAAGCCAGGGAGACAGCCTCTCTGACAGCTCTGAAACACTGCTCCAGAGAAGCACGGTTTTCAGTACAGTTGTATATCTTGTCAGAACAAAGAACATTAAACAGGTCAGGGATACATTCCTTCAAGACTTCAAGGAAAAAAAAAACAAAACCAAAAACACGTACACAGCGAGTGAGTGTGGCCTGTGCACCTGGGAAGGGAGCCATCGAAGGAGGACCGGCCTTGGCAGCCCAGGAAAGGAGGCATTTAACCTTTATTTTTTTCATGGTCATGCTTCACTTCTGGTCAGTGTGCCCTTTCCTTTTTACAGCAAGTGTACAATGTATGTTTGATAGGCTACAAATGGGCTGTTTTAGCGTCCGATTTAAGTCATATATAAGCCAGAATGTCCCCGTCCCTCAACATGTGAAAATTTCTTTTATCAATATCATAATAACACTATCTTCTTCCTATTTATGTCCAGCCTAGCTACCACAACACTATCATTATCACACACATGACATAAAACACCTTTCATCACAACCCTTATCCTCACCGTCATAGTATCATGGGGAGGTCTCCTGACACTATCAGGGGTTTTACCCAAATGACTAATTATCCAAGAGGTAACAAAAATGATAACATTATTCTACCAACAAACACTAATAGCCATCATAGCAGTTACTCAGCATATATGTCTACTTGGAGCTAACATACATCACTAAGTATATTTCCATCAAAAAAAACATAAAAACAAAATGACAGTTGGAACATACAAAACAAATAGCCCTCCTATCATTACTAATCGTAGTAGCCACACAATTACTACCCTTAACACCCATTCTATCAGTGCTGGACTAGGAACTTAGGGTAGTTTACACCAAGAGCTTTCAAAATTGTAAGCGAGTGTAATTTACGTAATTCTTAAAAATAAGGATTGCAGGCTTCCCTGGTGGCGCAGTGGTTGGGGGTCCGCCTGCCGATGCGGGGGACACGGGTTCGTGCCCCGGTCCGGGAGGATCCCACATGCCGCGGAGCGGCTGGGCCCGTGAGCCATGGCCGCTGGGCCTGCGCGTCCGGAGCCTGTGCTCCGCAATGGGAGGGGCCTCAACAGTGAGAGGCCCGCATAACGCAAAAAAAAAAAATAAGGATTGCAAGACTCTGTGCTACATCAACTGAATGCAAATTAAAGATTTTAAGCCCAATCCTTACTAGACTGATGAGCTTCCAGCCCAGGAAATTTTAGAATGTGTATCTATAGATATCTATAGATAGATACAGATATCTATATTTGTATAACTGAGTCACTCCTGTACAGCAGAGATTGGCACAGCACTGTAAGTCAACTATACTTCAATAAAAAGATGAAAGAAAAGACATCTCCATGGACTATCAAATCAGCTTATGCTCACACATAACTGGTTTCATGCATTTTTTTTTTTTTACCGCGGTACGCGGGCCTCTCACTGTTGTGGCCTCTCCTGTTGTGGAGCACAGGCTCTGGACGCGCAGGCTCAGCGGCCATGGCTCACGGGCCCAGCCGCTCTGCGGCATGTGGGATCTTCCCGGACCGGGGCACGAGTCCGTGTCCCCTGCATTGGCAGGCGGACTCTCAACCAC
Source organism: Leucopleurus acutus (assembly GCF_964270905.1). Taxonomy (NCBI): domain Eukaryota; kingdom Metazoa; phylum Chordata; class Mammalia; order Artiodactyla; family Delphinidae; genus Leucopleurus; species Leucopleurus acutus. The sequence continues at coordinate 115,695,384 of NC_139150.1, read as the reverse complement.
TGCGCCACCAGGGAAGCCTGCATTTGGTATTTTTTAATTCTGGGGGCTGCTGTGACTCAGCTGTGGCCGTCAGAGGCCTTAACACAGTCAAGCAACTTGTAGCTGAGCTTAAATTGAATGTTATTTGCCAATATCATCAACCATAATGTGATCCTGAGGCAGTGGTCACAGGACATAGAACAATTACACACGTACATACACACATGCATTTCAGGTAAGCAGCTTCCTTAATCAAACCCTCCCACCTCCCACTAAATCTCATACTTTGTACACTATGATCGCCCTGACAGACCCCCCAAACAAGGCAAAGCATATAACTGCGTGAGTCAACGAACTCATTTAACAAACATATTGCCCTTACCTGAAAAACCCAAAGTTAGTATAACTACAAGCTAGCCTTCTTGTAATACCAATTACTTAGATTGATTGCCATGTACCCCCTAGATCTGCCACGTACCTCAAACAAAATAAAAAATAAAGTACATTTTAAAAATTTATAAAAAAGTATTTCATTGGAGTATAGCTGCTTTACATTGTTGTGTTAGTTTCTACTCTATAGCAATGTGAATCAGTTATACATATACATATATCCCCTCTTTTGGATTTCCTTCCCATTTAGGCCACCACAGAGCATTGAGTAGAGTTCCCTGAGCTATACAGTAGTTGTCATTATTTATCTATTTTATACATAGTATCACTAGTGTATATATGTCAATCCCAATCCAAAAGAATAAATATTTCAATACCAATTTTAACACAACCCAAACTACTACACTGAATACCAATATGTCACTTAAATACATAAATCCTATATGCACGAAGTCCTACTCAGCCTGTTGCTGTAGCTTAATAATTAAGGTGAAGCACTGTAAACGCCCAGATGAATTTACTAACCCCATAAACACATAGGTTTGGCCCTGGCCTTTTAATTTGTAATAAAATTACACATGCAAGTGTCTGCACCCCAGTGAGAATGCCCTCTAAATCATAAACTATTAAAAGGAGCAGACACCAAGCACACTAAAAAGTAGCTCACAATGCCTTGCTCAACTCCGTCGCCATGGGAAAAGGCAGTGATAAAAGCTGAGCCATAAAAGGAAGTCTGAGTAAGTTATATTAACCTACTTAGGGTTGGTGCATTTCATGTCAGCCACCTTGCTCATAAGATTAACCCATATTAATAGAAATCCAGTGTGAAGTATGTTAAAAGATTACCCCAAAAGTCCTAGCTAAGCTGTAAAAAGCCATCGTGAAAATAAAAATAAACTATGAAAGTGACTACCATTTCTGATTACATGATAGCTAAGATGTCCTACTATGCTTATCCCTAAATTCAAATAATTACAAAAAAAAGTTATGCACCAGAATACGACTACCATCAGCCTAGAAGTCAAAGAACTTGACGGTGATTCCTACTCCTCTAGAGTAGCCTGTTCTATAATCCACAGACTGATAAACCTCACCAGCCCTATATACCGCCATCCTCAGGAAACCCTGGTAAGGAACAATAGTAAGCAAAATTATCAGACATAAAAACGTTAGGCCAAGGTGCAGCCTATGGGAGGAGGAGAAGTGGGCTACATTTTGTACCTCAGGAACATAATTTATATGAAAGTTTTTATGAAGTGAAAAACCAAAGGAGAATCTGATAGTAAAGAATAGAGAACTTAATTGTATCAGGCCATGAAGCACGCACACTGTCATCCCCTCCAATATCAATAACTTCCTAACCCATTAATAAGTTCTAAATATGTAAGAGGAGACAAGTCCTAACAAGATGAGCATACTGGAAAGTGCGCTTGGATGAATCAAAGTGCAGCTTAAAGGAAAGCACCTGGTTTATACCCAGGAGATTTTACACCTCATGAACACTTCGTACTAAAACTAGCCCAAACCTCCCACCAAATTCAACTATCATAAGTAAAGGCTCATTTAGCATCTATGTATAAGAAGGTAGAAATTTAAATCTGGTGCTATAGATAAAGTTCTATAAGGGAATGATGAAAGAAGTTAAATACCCTGAAACCAGAGGAGCTACTTATGAAAAGTTTATAAGAAAAACCCATCCATATGGCAAAATAGGGAGATTTATGAGTAGAGCTAATAAGCCTTATAAGCCTGGTGATGACTTTTCAGAAAAGAACTTCAGTTCAATTTTAAATATTACTTTAAAAACATAATTTTGGGCTTCCCTGGTGGCGCAGTGGTTGAGAGTCTGCCTGCCGATGCAGGGGACACGGGTTCGTGCCCCGGTCCGGGAAGATCCCACATGTCGTGGAGCGTCTGGGCTCGTGAGCCATGGCTGCTGAGCCTGTGCGTCTGGAGCCTGTGCTCCGCAACAGGAGAGGCCACAACAGTGAGAGGCCCGCGTACTGCCAAAAAAAAAAAAAAAAGAAAAAAACCCACATAATTTTAACGTAATTTAAAATGTTATTCAAAACTGGTCCAGCTTTTTAGATACAGAATACAACCTTCCCTTGAGACTAGCATATACAATACCACGGTAGGCTTAAAAGCAGCCACCAGTTAAGAAAGCATTAAGCATTCAAGGTCAACCACACAGTCACCTTAATAACCAATAATAAATCAACTGCTAATTTAATACTGGACTAATCAATTAATAGAAGCAATACTGTTCACATGAGTAACAAGAAATATTTCTCCTTGCATAAGCTTATATCAGAATTTATAACCCACTGACAGTTAACTGTAAAGTAAAACTAAACCAATACCTAATTACTGATTAAAACAATTGTTAACCCAGCACAGGCATGCATTTAAGATTAAAAAAGTAAATGGAACTCGGCAATCACAATTCCTGCCTGTTTACCAAAAACATTACCTCTAGTACTTCTAGTATTAGAGACACTGGCTGCCCAGTGACATCGCTTTAACTGTTATGGGATCCTGAGTGTGGAAAGGTAGCATAGTCATTTGTTCTCTAAAGAAGGACTTGGACTTGCAAGAATGGCCACATGTGAGTTTTACCGTGTCTTTTAATCAGTGAAACTGACCTTCCCGGGAAGAGGTGGGAATAATAGGAGAAAATCCTATGGAGCATTAATTAATTAATCCAGAAAAAAAAAAAAAAAGCCTGAACCTTAAGGGATTAACATAGCTGTTAATAGATTAACAATTTTGGTTGGGGTGACCTTGGAGAATAAAACCACCTCTCAGTGATTAAAATTTAGAACCACTAGTCAAAATGCTTTATCACCTGTTGTTCTAAAACACTGATCAACGGAACAAGCTATACTAGGGATAACAGTGTGATCGTATTCTAGAGTCCTAGACAATAGGGTTTATGACCTTGATGGATCAGGACATTTCAGTGGTATAACTGCTATTAATGGTCTGTTTGTTCAACGATTAAAGTCCTATCTGATCGGAGCTCAGAGTGGAGTCATCCTGGTTGGTTTCTGTCTATTATAAATTTCTCCCAGTATGAATGGACAAGGGAAATAAGACCTGTTTTACAAGATGACTTCAAATTAATTGATAGTAAAATCTCAATTGAACTAATTTATCATACCCTACTGTAGTCAGGGTTTGTTAGGGTTTGCAGAGCCCAGCAACTGCATAGAACTTAAACTTTATCCGCAGAGGTAAGTCCTCTTCCTAAGAATATGTTTATCATCAACATTCTTTCACTAATTACCCAATTTTGCTCGCTATAGCATTCCTTACATTAACTGAATGGAAAATCCTAGGCTATATATGAATCCAGAAAGGGCCCAAAATCACCACCCACTATGGATTATTACAAACCATTGCTGAGGCAGTCAGATTACTTATTAAAGAACCACTATGACCATCAGCATCATCAATTTATATATTATTGCCCCAATGCTAGCCGTACCCCTGGCTCTCACAATGTGAATTCCTCTTCCCATATCTTATCCACTAATTAATAAAAAAGTAGGCATACTATTTACATTAGCCATGTAAAGCCTAGCCATTTATTGCATGCTCTGACCTGGATGGGCTTCAGATTCAAAATACTCATTAGAGCTCTGCGGGCAGTACGAAGTAACGTTAGCAGTTATTCTCTTCTCAGTCCTACTGATAAGTGGATCATCTATACTTTCAACAGTAATTATTACACAAGAACACCTATGACTAATTTTCTCCTGACCCCTACCCTCAATTTGATTATCTCTGTACTAGCAGAAATCCAATGGAGCCCCATGCGATTGAACAGAAGTAGAGTCAAAACCTGTGTTTGGCTCCAATGTAGAAAACACAGCAGGCCCACTCACCCCGTCCTTCCTAGAGAATATGTCAATTTCATTATGAAAAACATTTCCACACCAATCTGTTTTTAGGACTACTTCACAACCCCTACGTGCCAGGATTATATACAGCCCAAGTCATCATTAAAACACATCTAACAATCTACTTTCTATGAATTCGAGCATCCTACCCATAATTTTGATATGATCAACTTACACGTCTCTTACAAAAATCTTTTTACTACTAACATCAGTCCTATGTATATGAGAGGTTTCACTACTTGTCATCATACCAGGCAACCCACCACAAACTTAAGAAATATGTCTGACAAAAGAGTTACTTTGATAGAGAAAATGACAGAGGTTTAAATGCTCTTATGCCTGGAAGTGAACTTACTCCTAAGAATTTTATGTTCCCCATGCCACCACGTTACACCACATGCTATACAGTAAGGTTCTCTAAGTAAGCTGTCAGGCCCATACCCCCAAAATACTGTCGTATATCCTTCCTGTACTGATAAACTCTATGGCTTTTACTGTCATTCTGCTGCCCATTATCTCATGAAACATAATTGCAGTAACAAGCTCACGCTGGTTAACGGTATCCCCATTCTAATAAAAAACGTGAACCCGTAAGCTACAGAAGCATCCAACAATTACTCTCTAAAACAATCCAACACGTCAATACTTACTCACAATGGCTGTTATCATTAATCTGATACACTCTGGTCAAGGAACACAGTGAATTACAAAAATCTTTAATCCAGCAGTATCCACCATCATAACGATAGCCCTTGTAACAAAAGTAGGACTTTCCCCATTTCACTTCTGAGTGCCTGAAGTAACACAAGGCATTCCATGAACAGCAGGCCTGATGCTATTTACGTGACAAAATTGCACCCCTCTCGGTTTTATACCACATGTCACCATCCATCACCCTAAACATACTATTAATCATAGTGATATTATGAATCATAATTGGAGGCTGAGGCAGACTCAGCCATACTCACCTAGAAGAAATTAGAGCTTCCTCATCAATTGCCCATATAGGATGCATAACAGCTATTACAATGTATATTCCAATTATAACAATCCTAAACATACTAATTTATATCATAACAACACTATCTTCTTACTATTTATGCCCAGGTCATGTATGACAACAGTATCATTATCACACACGTGAGATAAAACACCTCCCATCACAATCCTTTTCCTCACCACTATAGTATCGTTAGGAGGTAGCCCACCACTATCAGGGTTTTTACCCAGATGAATAATTATCCAAGAAATAACAAAAATAACATCATTCTACCAACACTAATAGGCATCATAGCAGTACGCAGCATATATGTCTACTTGCAGCTAACATACTCCACATCACTAACTATATTCCCTTCAATAAACAACACAAAAATATACAATTTGAACATACAAAACAGATAACCTTCCTATCATTACTAATCGTAATAACCACTCAGTTACTACCCTTCATACCCATTCTATCCGTGCTGCATTAGGAATTTAGGGTAGTTCAGACCAAGAGCTTTCAAAACCCTAAACAAGTACAACTTAATTTCTTTTTTTTTTTTTCTTGCGGTACGCGGGCCTCTCACTGTTGTGGCCTCTCCCGATGCGGAGCACAGGCTCCCGACGCGCAGGCTCAGCGGCCATGGCTCACGGGCCCAGCCGCTCTGCGGCATGTGGGATCTTCCCGGACCGGGGCACGAACCCGTGTCCCCTGCATTGGCAGGCGGACTCTCAACCACTGCACCACCAGGGAAGCCCCAGTTTCTAAAAATAAGGATTGCAGGACTCCATCCTATATCAGCTGAATGCAAATCAAAGATTTTAATTAAGCCAAATCCTTATGAGATTGATGAGCTTCCACCCCAGGAAATGTTAGTTCACAGGTAAATCCTCTAGTCAATTGGTTTCAATCTACTACTCCGGCCCTCAAGGAAAAAAAAAAAGGCAGGAAAAGCACCAGCAGAGTTGAACTGCTTTTTTGAATTTGCAATTCAGTGTGTTCATTTACCACAGGGTTTGCCAAAAAGAGGCCGCAATCTCTGTCTTTAGACTTGCAGTCTGATGCTAGCTCAGTCATTTTACCTCTGTTCATAAACTGATTATCTGCTACAAATCACAAAGATATCGGCACTTTATATTTACTACTTGGTGCTTGAGCTGGAGTAGCAGGCACCACCTCCAGTCCGTTAATCCAGTCTGAGCTATGCTAATCTGGAGCGCTACTTGGAGATGACCAAATCTGTAATGTAGTCATACAATCCCTGCACGTGTAATAATTTTCTTTATAGTTGTACCCATTATGATTGCAGGGTTTGAAAAATGACTTGTGACCCACAGCAAGCATCATACTCAATGGTGAAAAACTGAAAGCATTTCCACTAAGATCAGGAACAAGACAAGGGTGTCCAGTCTCACCACTCTTATTCAACATAGTTATGGAAGTCCTAGTCATGGCAATCAAAGAAGAAAATGAAAAGGAATACAAATTGGAAAAGAAGAAGTAAAACTGTCACTCCTTGCAGATGACATGATACTATACATAGAAAATCCTAAAGATGCCACCAGAAAACTACTAGAACTAATCAGTGAATTTGGTACAGTTGCAGGATACAAAATTAATGCACAGAAATCTCTGGCATTCCTATACACCAACGATGAAAAATCAGAAAGAGAAATTAAGAAAACACTCCCATTTAACATTGCAATAAAGAGAATAAAATATCTAGGAATAAACCTGCCTATGGAGGCGAAAGAAGTGTAGTCAGAAAACTATAAAACACTGATGAAAGAAATCAGAGATTACATAAACAGATGGAGAAATATACCATGTTCTTGGATTGGAAGAATCAATATTGTGAAAATGACTATAGTACCCAAAGCAATCTACAGATTCAGTGCAATCCCTATCAAACCACCAATGGCATTCTTCACAGAATGAGAACAAAAAATTTTACAGTTCGTATGGAAACACAAAAGACCCCGAATAGCCAAAGCAACCTTGAGAAAGAAAAACGGAGCTGGAGGAATCAGGCTCCCCGACTTGAAATTACACTACAAACCTGCAGTAATCAAGACAGTATGGTACTGGCACAAAAACAGAAATATAGATCAATGGAACAGGATAGAAAGCCCAGAGATAAACCCACACATATATGGGCACCTAATTTATGACAAAGGAGGCAAGAATATACAATGGAGAAAAGACAGCCTCTTCAATAAGTGGTGCTGGGAAAACTGGACAGCTACATGTAAAAGAATGAAATTAGAACACTACCTAACACCATATACAAAAACTCCAGATGGATTAAAGACTTAAATGTAAGACAAGACACTATAAAACTCTTAGAGGAAAACCACTCTTTGACATAAACCACAGCAAGATCTTTTTTTGATGGGACTTAATTAAACTTAAAAGCTTTTGCACAGCAAAGGAAAACATAAGCAAGACAAAAAGACAACCCTCAGGATGGGAGAAAATATTTGCAAATGAAACAACAAAGGATTAATCTCCAAAATATACAAATAGCTCATGGAGCTCAATATCAAAAAAACAAAAATCCAGTTAAAAAATGGGGGGCTTTCCTGGTGGCGCAGTGGCCTTGAGAGTCCGCCTGCCGATGCAGGGGACACAGGTTTGTGCCCCAGTCCGGGAAGATCCCACATGCCACAGAGCGGTTAGGCCTGTGAGCCATGGCCGCTGATCCTGCACGTCTGGAGCCCGTGCTCTGCAACAGCCGGAGAGGCCCATGTACCGCAAAAAAAAAAAAAAAAAAGGGCAGAAGACCTAAATAGATATTTCACCAAGGAAGACATAGAGATGGCAAAGAGGCATATGGAAAGATACTCAACATCAGTAATTATTAGAGAAATGCAGATCAAAACTACAATGAGGTATCACCTCACACCGGTCAGAATGGCCATTATCAAAAAATCTAGAAACAATAAATGCTGGAGAGGGTGTGGTGAAAAGGGAACCCTCCTGCACTGTTGGTAGGAATGTAAAGTGATACAACCACTATGGAAAACAGTATGGATGTTCCTTGAAAAACTAAAAATAGAACTACCATATGACCCAGCAATCCCACTACTGGGCATATACCCTGAGAAAACCATAACTCAAAAAGAGACATGTACAACAATGTTCATTGCAGCACTATTTACAATAGCCAGGACATGGAAGCAACTTCCGATGATGGAAGTGTCCATCATCAGATGAATGGCTAAAGAAGATGTGGCACATATATACAATGGAATATTACTCAGCCATAAAAAGAAACGAAACTGAGTTACTTGTAGTGAGGTGGATGGACCTAGAGTCTGTCCTACAGAGTGAAGTAAGTCAGAAAGAGAAAAACAAATACCATATGCTAACACATATATATGGAGTCTAAAAAAAAAAAGTTCTGAAGAACCTATGGGCAGGACAGGAATAAAGACGCAGATGTAGAGAATGGACTTGAGGACATGGGGAGAGGGAAGGGTAAGCTGGGATGAAGTGAGAGAGTGCATGGACATATATACACTACCAAACGTAAAATAGATAGCTAGTGGGAAGCAGCCGCATAGCACAGGGAGACCAGCTCAGTGCTTTGTGACCACCTAGAAGGGTGGGATAGGGAGGGTGGGAGGGAGACACAAGAGGGAGGAGATATGGGGATATATGTATATGTATAACTGATTCACTTTGTTATAAAGCAGAAACTAACACACCATTGTAAAGCAATTGTACTTCAATAAAGATGTTAAAAAAAAGGAAAGAGTGGTGCATATACTTAATTTTAAGGTTACATAAACATGGACTACTAGCATATAAATGTTATTTCTACTTTTTTGGAGTATATAACAAAACCACAATCCAAGTGACGAAGACAGAAGGAAGAATGGAGGGAAAGAATATAAAGTTACCAAATAGAAAGGTGTAAGTGTCCATTGACAGATGAATGGATAAAAAAGATGTGGCACATATATACAATGGGATATCAGACATAAAAAGAAACGAAATTGAGTTATTTGCAGTGAGGTGGATGGACCTAGAGTCTGTCATACAGAGTGAAGTAAGTCAGAAAGAAAAACAAATACCATATGCTAATCTAAAAAAAAAAAATGGTACTGATGAACCTAGTTGCAGGGCAGGAATAAAGAGGTAGACATAGAAAATGGACTTGAGGACATGGGTTGGAAGGCGAAGCTGGGGTGAAGTGAGAGTAGCATCAACATATATACATTACCAAATGTAAAACAGATAGCTAGTGGGAAGCAGCCGCATAGCACAGGGAGATCAGCTCGGTGCTTTGTGACCACCTAGAGGGGTGGGATAGGGTGGGATAGGGTGAGAGGGAGGCTCTAGAGGGAGGGGATGTGGGGACATGTGTATGCATATGGCTGATTCACTTTGGTGTACAACAGAAACTAACACAGTATTGTGAAGCAGTTACACTCCAATAAAGATCTATGAAAAAAAAAAAGCTGACTTGTGCCAGTAATAACTGGGGCATCTGATAGAGCATTTCCCCGAATAAATCATGTAAACTTTTGACTACTTCCCCCATCATTCTTACTCCTACTCATATCACCAACAGTAGAAGCTGGTTCTGGTACCAGTGGAACCGTACATTCAACTCTAGCCAGCAGTGTGGCCCACACAGGAGCCTCTGTCGACCTAACCATTTTCTCCTTTACATCGAGCAGGGTCTCTTCAATTCTTGGTGCTATTACTTTTATTACGAGAATCTTTAATATAAAACCAGCAGTCACATCCCAATACCAAACACCATTATTTGTTTAATCTTCCCCAGCTATAGCCATATTACTATAATTACCACTCTCAGCTCGAGCAGCCAGGATTGCCATACTGTTAAGAGACAGAAATCTAAACACTACCTTCTTTGCCCCTGCAGGAGGAGATCGAATCCTATACCAACACCTGTTTTGGTTCTTTGGTCACCCTGAAGTCTGTATTCATGGCCTACCAGGGTTTGTTATAATCTCACATATCATTACATACTATTTAGGACAAAGAGTGCCCTTCAGCTATTCGGGAATGGCTTGAGTCACGTCCACTGGCTTTTTAGGATTTCTCTTGTGGGCCCATCATACGTTTACCATAGGGATAGCGGTCGACCCATGAGCATACTTCGCATCAGCTACCGTAATTACTTCCATCCCTACAGGAGCAAAAGTATTTAGGTGATTAGCAATTCCTCACGGAGGTAATATTACATGACCTCTCACTAATATTATGAGCTTTCGGCTTTAGTTTTGTTTTTACAGTAGGTGGTTTGACAGGAATCATCTCAGCCAACTCATCCCCGGACATTGTCCTCCAGGATACATACTATGTAGTAGCACACCTCCATGGGGTCATGTCCATGGGAGCAGTCTTCACTATTATAGGAGGCTTCCTACACTGATTCCCACTATTCTCAGGTTATACACTTAACATGAGCAAATATTCACAAGTATATTTGTAGTAGTAAATATGACTTCCTGCAGCACTTTCTTGGCCTCTCAGGGATGTCACTATGTTACTCCCACACAACATGAAATATTTTGTCTTTAGGCTCATTCATCTCAGTAACAGCAGTAGTGCTAGTAACCTTCATACTTTGAAAAGCATTTGCATCTAAAGAAGTCTCAGCAGTGGAAACTGCTACTTCTAACCTACCATGGTTACACGGATGCCCTCCACCATATCGTATGTTTGAAGATCCTACCTATGTAAATGTAAAATAAGGAAGGAAGGACTCAAATCCTTTTCAACCAGTTTCAATCCAACACCATAACCGTTAATGTCTTTCTCAATAAAGGAGATAAAAGTAAAACGTGATGTAACTTTGTCAAAGTTAAATCATAGGCTAAAATCTTGTGTATCACTAAGGCATACCCATTTCATCTGGGGTCTCAAGATGCAACATCACCGATTATGGAAGAACTTTCACATTTTCATGATTATGCATTAATCATCATTTTCTTGGATAAGTTCTCTAGTCCTCTATTATTTCACTAATATTGACAACTAAACGGACCCATATACGTACAACAGATGCACAGGCAGAGAAAAGCTGAACAATTTACCAGCCATCATTGTAACCTTAGTTGCCCTATCATCACTGTGAATCCTTTACATTATACATGAAATCAATAACTCTTCCCAAACCATAAAAAACTATGGGTCAGGGCTTCACTGGTGGCGCAGTGGTTGGGAGTCTGCCTGCCGATGCAGGGGACATGGGTTCGTGCCCTGGTCTGGGAAGATCCCACATGCCGTGGAGCGTCTGGGCTCGTGAGCCATGGCTGCTGAGCCTGTGCGTCCGGAGCCTGTGCTCCGCAACAGGAGAGGCCACAACAGTGAGAGGCCCGCGTACCGCAAAAAACAAAACAAACAAACAAAAAACAACTACGGGTCAGTAATGACATTGAAGCTACAAATAACACAGATTATGAAGATTTAAATGTTGACTCCTCTGTAATCCCCACATCAGAGCTAAAACCAGGAGAATAATGACTAACAGAAGTCAACAACCGCATAGTATAGAGTCGCTGAATATTAGTTTCATCTGAAAGTGTTTTACACTCCTGAGCTGTTCCTCCTTTAGGCCTAAAAAGAGCTGCGATCCCAGGACGCCTAAGTTAAAGAATCCTAATACGGACAGGACCAGGCCTATTTTGTGGACAAGAGAGCTCATTTTCCTGAGTTCAAAGACAGGACAGAGGGATATGGCTGAGATATGGGGTGAGTCTGGAGCCCATGGGGGATGCACTCTCCAAGCTCCAGGATAGGAATGGGGCCTCGGGGTTCCCAGGCCACCCACCGCGCCCTCCCAAGCAGGATCTTGGCAACATTCCCTGTCAGTGGTGAGGTGGCCTGAGCACCTGTCACGGCCCCAATGCCGTGACCTATGTGGGCCCCAAGCTCTTGGGACCACACCCCACACTCTGTGGGTCAGCCCTGTAGGATCTTCCCTGCCACAGGAGCAGCGACCACCCAGCAAGCAGGCCCCTCCCAGGAGCACAGAACAGACAGCAATGACGCAGGTGAGGCAGAGCCCAAGAAATGGGACCAGAGGGCCCAACAGGCAGCTGGTCAGGTCCCAGCTCATCTGCACCCCGGACACCCTTGTCCCTCGTACACCCCCTTCCTCATGCAGCCTCCCGAAATACAGATTCTTCAGATGCAAAGAGGCAGAGCTTCAGACTGAAAGTCAGCTCTTCCAAAGTGACGTCAGCGAACACTGCAGGATTCCACCCAGATGGGGGCCCTGGTGTCGACAACTCATGGACCAAAGTGGACGTTGTTGCCGGGGCTGTGGGAAGGGGTGGGGAGTGGAACGCTGTGGGATTTTGGTTTTGCAAGATGAAAAGTTCTAGGAAGGGTGGTGATGGCTCCACGAGAAGGTAAATAGATCTGATGCCTCAGAAACGTACATTTAAAATGGTGTTGATGGTGAAGGGTATGTGACGTGTGTTATTTTGCTTAAAATAAATTTAAAAAATGATTTCTTGTTCATTGAGATTCCATTTCGACTCCCCTTCATCACAAATGTCGGAGGCCCAAACACAGTCCCTCATCTTAGGGGCCATCATGGTACCCGCACAGAGCACGTGGGGGACCATTCTTAGGGAGGGCTAGTCTGTGCTCACCTGAGCCTTGTCCAGGGGGACCCAGGCAGTGGTGACCCCCATGGATTAGACAGATGGTATGCTATGATACTAATGATTCTGTAACCAAGCAGGACCCTACGGAGCCTTCCCAGGACAGTGCCCCCTGCCCCCATTTCCTCTGCCTGCCTCTTGTCTGTAGAAAAACTTTAGTCTCCCAGGCTTCCCCGAGTTCCAAAGACTACATTTAATCAGAGAAATGAGAAAATGCAGGAGGGAAAACAGCCAAACAAGACAACATAATAATACTTCAGCCATTAAACAAAGCCAAGAACCTCTAGTTCCTCCTCGAGGGCTGTAGATAATATTCTGAGCCATGGCCTTCGAGCTGTTTTGCAGATACTGAAGCCCCCACCAGGTGGGAGAAGTTAACTGCATGCTTCCCACAAGCACGGAGACCCCAGACCAGCTGGAACCAGAAGGCTGATGACGCTGACTCACCACCAGCCAATCAGAAGGGTGTCCATCAGCTGACCACACACCCCACAACCCCCCTCCCTCACCCTGTCTTTAACAACCTTTCCCAAAAGCCTTAGGGGAGTTTGGGCCTTTTAAGCATAAGCTGCCCTGGACTCCTTGCTTGGCGCCTGCAACGCAAGCTGTACCACAACCCAGGGTCGGTAGATTGGCTTTACTGCACACAGGTGAGTGGACCCGAGTTTGGTTTGGAAGCAATACCACCAAGGGTTACTGGTCACCCGGCAGAACACTGAGCAGCAACCTGCTCAAAGGTTCTTGTCCTCACATGAGTGTGACAAGATTAAGAGAAGAAGGAAGACCACAGGTTAATTACAGCAACGCCCTCAATTCAGATATTAGAAATCTCAGAGATGACCAGAACCACTGCAGGCAAAGAGCAGATAAGCGGTCTTCCCGTACATGTGATCCTGACCCATGCAGATGGGGAGAGACCCACACAGTCCCCACACCCCACACACACCTGGGGTCACACGTCCACACTCACGAGGGTGACCCCACCTCCCTAGACCCTGCACCTGGGGTCACATGTCCCCTTGGTCAGGACACCACGGCCCTGCTGGTTGGCCCCCTAATGTGGAAAAGAGCTGCGTTCCTGGGACTTCCTGCGATGGCAGAAGTGTAGGATTGGTCTCCTCTCCCCACACTAGTCCCAGAGAAGTCCTCCTCTTTTCACTCTGGTTCTGTGCTATTTTAACTGTTTTTAAAGCTTTCGTGATCAGTTGAACATCCTACCTTGGTTCTGGCAGGCTCAGTCCTTTCTTGGCTCGCTGAGGTGTTGAGAAAACACACGGGACCGCAGGGCTGAAAGCCGAGGGCAGCTCTGGTCTCTGCTGAGTAGCGATGGTTGACGGGAAGTAGATTACAGTAGCAGCCTCACCTGCTCTCCATCAGCCTTTTGCCCAATCCGTGTGCCCCGCAATCAGTTCATCAGCTAAACCTGCCTGCCTACTCGCCATGCACGGGCTGATAAATTGGGATAATTTCCAGGTAGCCCACCTGAGGAGTCTCCACGAGGCCCAGGGAAGGTGAACCTTATGGGGGTAAAGACGAAGGCCCTGACCGCAGCACTGACCCCTGGGAGGGCCAGGTAACCACAGTTGGAGCAGAGCGCTGCTACCCAGACAAGCCCACCTGAGCTCCAGACCCCAGACATCTAAGCACTGACATTCAGACACAGGCACCAAGCTTTCCAGGACTGAGGCCAGGACAGGTCTCTACCCTGGTCTCCATAGTCCTAGTGTATGCAGAACACATTCAGGTCTAAATGTTCTCGTTATAGACAGCACATGGTCCGGTCTAAACGTACTCAGTGTAGACAGGACACGGAGAGGTCTAAATCTGCCGTGTAGACAGAACCTGGTCAGGTTTAAACTAGCTTAGGGCTGATCTCATAGGAGGTACAGGTCACACACATGGGTCTCTCACCTTTGGACAGGGGGCTCACCCCCGTGTGGGAAGTAGGATGTACATTTCTTGGAGAATAAATCAACATCGGGCTCCACACGTCATCCACATCAGGAAACCGAACAAAATCTTTGTCATTAAACATTTCAACAGGCAAAACAAAAATGTTGCCAATTTCTCTGGCCACGTGATGGTCAGGATCCAGGGCTGAGTCTGGAGCTTCTTGTAGTGCGGCCCCATCTCCTGCAAGGACAGACAGGAAGTGGCCTGATTCCAGTGTCCCAGGCTTCCAGCTGGAGGCGGCCGCACTGGAAGCCCGGGCGGGACAGTCCATTCTAAGGGCCAGTTGCAGGTGGAGCCTGGTCAGGGCCGCCGAGAGTCCTGCACTCAGGTCCTGCTTCCTGGCGGGGTGGGGGGTGGGGCTGGCGTCCCCTACAGCTCCCGGTCAGGTGACCTCACGCCCCGGGGCTGACAGGGGCACGGGCACCGAGCTGTCTTCGAGGGGAGACACGGGGAGAGGTTGGGGCACAGAAGCCGTCTGAGTGGAGAGCCCACTGGCAAGCTCCTCACGCACTGGCCCATCTCCACCCAGTGACCTGCCTGCCCATCGAAGTTCTGGGGGCGTGGCACCCTCTCTCTGCCACCCACTTGTAAGTCTCCCAAGCGTGCTATTCTAATAAATCATTTCTCATGTATCACATTGCCTCTTGCTGAATTCTTTCTGCACTGAGACATAAAGAACCCAGCTCCCTGGAGCCCCCGAAATGCCACCTAGTGGTTTCACAACCCTGACCTCAATTCTACCTCTCTGGTGTTTGCAGACGTTTTGGTGTCTCACCTGTTTCAACTGGGGTTGCTCTTCCAGACTTCTGCTGTTTGACTCATAGCTGCTTTCAAAATGATCCACAGACAAAGACATGTCCTTGGTCCTTCAATTCCAGAAAACTTGGTAAAAGTGTTAAAATAAATAGTATGTCTTTTATGGACATGATCTTAAAACAACTCAATCTACTCTTACTTTATATGTTCCAAGCCATCTTAATTAGGAAGGCATAGGTCAGAGATGACATGTTTATTCATTTTTGAGAAAACACACTAGTGACTTTCGATGCCAGTTTTCCTCAAATCTCATCGAATTCATGGCAAACTCAGCCATCTGCTTTGGTAGTAAAGACTTAAACACACGAACAAAACAAAAGGTCAACAACCAGCGAAGGACTGGTGGAAGGACAGCTTACATTGAGTGCTTATAAAATAATGTCAGTAAGAAATATAGCACCATTATTTTAAATTAAATTTGTAATAGTCTTCAAAGTTACTGTGCTCAAGGCTGTAGTCCTGTTTGCTTTTTATTACCCTAGACTGAATGATTATATTCTTTTACAAATGACAGAAAAACACTTTAAAATATCAAGTGTACTTAAATATTTTCAAGTTTATAAAAGAAACAAATATTTTAACACTTTAGTTCTGCTCAATTAAGTAAATAAATTACACAGATGTATTTTGTTATTTATCTCTCTTTGGGATTTTGGAGAAGAATTCTAGAAAAGTATATTCTTTTTCAGAATGAAAATATATTCCTGAGATTGGCAAGCATATTAGTTGTTATTTGCAAACCTAAAATATTCTTAAAAGCTTGGCATCCCGACCTTTGCGGCTCCATTGGTTCCATTTGTGTTCAGATTTTCTTGCTAGAAACAAGCTGTCATTTTAAATTAGTTTCTCCTAATTGTGTTCAAGTTGTTATACTATGAATGAAAAGCCACATTAAAAAAAAAAAATCCTGGAAACAATTACTGACTCAAATAGCCTGTAAGCTGCATATACTTTTTCTTATGACAGTTTCATTTTTCTCCCTGAAGACACCTGAAAACAATAGGCCCACTGATCTTTTTGCTGTTCTGTTCAGACTGAGCTAAACTGAAATTTATATTCTCATCAATAAGTAACAGTTTTTGAGTTTTGAGGGGTCATACCAGGGTAACAAAGCTTACCCTACCTTATTCCTTTAAAACTGGCAACATGATATAATGTGAATATAATGGGTTTGGAATTAGGCAGACAGGCAAACGTGGTTTTAAATCCTACCTCCTTGCTCGTTCTGTGGCTTAGAAAGATACTCTTTGAGCCTCAGTTTCCTCACGAATGTGTGAAACAGGGAAAATAATAGTCAGTACGTAGGTTTGTGGTGAGGTAAAGTAAGACTGCAGAGCTGAAGTAACTAAGTTTTTTGCACCTAGTAAATGTGCAATTTGTGTGTCATTACAGCCATAAAGGGACATTAGCTCTTTATTTAATTGAGGGTAATGAGAATAGAGATAAATTTGGTTAGAATACACACAAATGCATTTATAATCAGATATATAAATCTTAGATACATATATAAATCAACCTTATATATATGATTTATTTTCAAGATCGCCCAATGGAAGCAGGTCTCTCATAGTGGATACGCCAAGTCATTCATCTGTCACGCAGGCTCCTCCCCAACAGCCTTGGGGGACGATATATATGAATCTAACGTTAAGAAAAAACGATTGAAGTAGCTGGTAATAAAAAGTCCGCTGCCAATTACATGCCTCATATATCTGAAGAAATAGGACACGCTTTATGTATAAACAGCTAATGCTTGGAAGCAGACAGTTGATTCAGCAAGTAATAGTCTATTTTAATACGGATACTGTCTTCCTAGGAAATTCTGTAAGACTCTGTGCATTGGTTGTATCCATGACGGATTTGGTATAAAGTAGGTGAAATTGGGTAAGTGCCATCATGACAGAAAGGTCCAAAATCTCAAGTGCTTAGAAAAACAGAAATGGTCCAAGTAGTACCAATTTTATAATGAAAATATCGATCCTATTCGTAACATCATTATTTTGGTGCCATGTTTATGGGGAGTGGGACGGTATGCTGAGGAATAATTTGGGAATAAAAACTCACTTACCGGTGGTCTCTGTGTCCACACCACTTAGTGGGAAGCACACCTCCTGCTTAGGATACAGACTTTCTTTCCAGCAAGAGTTCAGCCTGGTTCCTGATTTGGTGACGTAGCTGTCATCGGACTTTCCTTGAAGAGATACCTGGAGATCATTTCAGTTCTTTGGTTCTCAAGTTCCACTGTCAAGAAGAAAGAGGCTGGGAGGAAGCTTTTTTATTACTTGTCTGGATTCGGGCAACTTGTTCTTAAATTATAAAAACCCACTGAGCCTACTTCATTTTCAAGACAGAGATAACAGTCATTCTTATTTGGCACAAAGCAATTCTCTATAAAAGTTGTGCCTTCACTGTGCTGTAGTTTACAACCAGCTCCTGGTAAAGAGAAAAAAAGCCCCTATTTGTAGGTTTTGCCATTAGCATGGCAAAAATACTCCAACTGTGACCAATCTGAATCTTCCAAAGTGATGTCAGTAAATCTGGAGATGGGAAGAGAGTTGATGAATAAATGAAAATACGGATTTTCAAATCTTTTTGAATTAATGAATAAATCCAGAGGCTGACCAGTAAAAAAAAATTTTTTTTTAACTAAAAGAATTAATTAGATTGCTCTTTTGCTAAAAATTGCAAATTCTACATTAAAAATGCAGTTGCTCTTCAGATGCACTGCCCTCATTTCAAGTGTCCATGAGCCACATCGACTGGTGATAAATGTATCAGCGAGATTCTAGAACAAACCACAAGACAGACTTGACTTCCTAATTTTTAAGCCAGTAGGTGGCTCTTCTTCCTGGTTTGCTGCTGTTCTATGTGAGAACCCGCAGTGTACGTATCAGCATTTGGGAGGGTCCTCACCCCACCCCTGGACGTGCAGAGAACACTCACAGGCCTTCACCATCACAACATAGTCAAAGGCAGGGTGCCTTCCGGATGGAGAAAAGTGCACATTAGCAGAAAATAGGTTGATTAAAAAGGAAATACACATATCTAAAAAGACCAATGGGCTCCCAGATCAGCAAAACTTATTTGCAAACAATTTCAAAGAACACTCAGTCTAAAGTATGTCAATCAAAGAAAGCCACCAAGGCAGAGGTGAAAAGCACTCATTCTGAATCCTCCCGGGACAGTTCTACCTCCGCCACAAATATTTCCCAGGAGTCACCAATTCTCTACTGGAATTTTATTTTTCTCGGTATCAAGTTATAATAAAATGACCCATGAAAATCAATTTAATTAATACTCATTAGAATCTTATTTACCATTTATCAAATTCAAATGTATCCTGTTTATCCTATTTATCATTCTATTTAAAATATCCTCTTTTGGGCTCCCCTGGTGGCGCAGTAGTTGCGAGTCCGCCTGCTGATGCAGGGGACGCGCGTTCGTGCCCCGGTCCGGGAGGATCCCACATGCTGCGGAGCGGCCGGGCCCGTGAGCCATGGCCGCTGAGCCTGAGTGTCCAGAGCCTGTGCTCCGCAACGGGAGAGGCCACAACAGTGAGAGGCCCGCGTACCACAAAAAAGAAAAATCCTCTTTTATATATGAAGTCTCCCTCTTAAGAACATGTAAATCATCAACTACTACACAGTTGCAGTTTTTATATTTGTGTTTCAAACACAAATCATGCGTTTCAAATCATGTTTCAAACCAGGTAATTCCTTGAGGTAATAGCCAGTAACTTAAATTTTAGTATTGCATAATCTAGGTCTGGCATATCCTGTCAAATATACCCAGGAAAGATGGTGCCCTCTTATTTCAGAGCTCTGTGTAGTTAGTACAACAATCTTCCACTTAACAGCTAAGCGTCTGCTTCACTCAGAGTGCTAGGCATTTCTGAAGCAAGGAAAGCAGGGCTCTGACTTTATTTACGAGCTGGGAAAACTAAGGATCGTGGCTGGGATTCCGGAAGTACCAAACATGTGAAGGGATTCTGCTCCAGGGCTTAACTCTGGACCACGCTATCCCTGGGGTGTGGCGGCCGCTGTGACTGCCCTCCGCCTGACCCACATCACAGAACGTGCAGGAAAGGCCCTCTGCTTTCACCCTGCATGCCTCCACCACATCCTTCAACCCGTGTCAGCACAGTAAATTGAAAACTACATTTCTAATCTATCACTGCCTTGCATCTGCCGATGCACTTCCCTGCACCTTAAACTGGATGACCACAATTCTACTGACCTCAGATCCCAAAGGGACCAACACTGCTACAAGATTGTCAAATGTTTCAATTTGTCATTCTGTTACCCAAGATCCTTTTTCCCACAGGTCCCAAATTACTGTGAGCCAGGGATGTCAAACCAGATAAAACGCCGAACAGGAATCTTGATACACGTCAGACACCTTGCCTCGTGTAACAGATGTTATTGCCCGGAAGCAGCTAAACTTGTTAAAAGAGAAACATATGATACCAAAGACTGAAAAATAGCCTTTTATATTAAGATAACATCTTTCATTTGGAAACATCCCAAGGTGCCTTTCTCAAGCCAAACAGTTTGAATTTGCTGCCCTAAACTGAAATGCAGGAACAGAGCGCACAATTTCCCGGTAGCTGAAGTATGCATTCTTTCAGAACATGCAACTTTAAAACATTTCTGCTCCTTTAGGGTAATACCACCCTCCATGTCCCATGGTCCATACTTCCTCCTGTATGACTGCTTGTATGACGTTCATATGACCTGTTGATAACATATGGCCATCAACCCACCACCTGCTTTAAGATATTTGGTTTACAAGGAGCAGAAACTCTCAAGTTCCCAAATGGGTGGATTGTTTTAAGGACACACAGGAAGCGTCTAGGAGACAGGCATGTTGCCTGAAGCCATGGAAAGAATCCAGGACAGAGCAGAGCCCCTGGGGGCTGGAGCCCAGGCAGGTCTGGAGGCCAGGGCAGCAGATGTGCACATCTCACCCTGATGCTCCACGAGGGACACGGAAAACTCGTTTCCCTGGGTCCTACATCTCGTCCTCACTCAACAAGTGACTCTCTGTCTCCAATCTCACTGAGCCTGTCGTCTCCTAAGTTTGGTTGCCATTCTCACCTTCCATCATCAGCTTGCACTGTAATTGGTAAATTCCTTCAATTTCCCCAATTCAAGAGAAAGAAAACACGTTTGCCCCAGCTCATCTTTTTTACACAAGGCCACCACTTAAAAATCTCTGGCCATGTCTTTAGTTTCCCCACCCTCCCCACCCTGTCTATTCTCCATAGATCCATGGATGGCAATTTCTATATCACGAAATTGGTCTTGTAACTTCTTTTCATAAACGTTTTTCGATGATTTCCCCAGAGATTCTGCGGTAACTCCAAACTGCTCGACATGGCATGTTGGAGCCTCCCAGTCTGGCCTCGATCCTTCTCCTGTTCTCACCAGCTCACGCTCTGCTCATCAACTGCTCTCCTTCTCCACGCTTTCCCTCCATCCCAAGCCTGCCTGCCTCCTCTTCAATTACCAAGCTGGGTTCTTAGATGCTTTAATCCACAGAAATTGATAAGAGGCCAGACCACAAATTCAGGCAAAGCCTTACTGGGACTCGTGCTGTAGTCCGAGGGAGCGAAAACAAGTACTCCTAGAGCTCAGCAATGAATTTGGTAAACTTGCAGGATATAAAATTAATACACAGAAATCTCTTGCATTTCTACATTACTAACAACGAAAGATCAGAAAGAGAAATTAAGGAAACAATCTGATTTACTGTCACATCAAAAAGAATAAAATACCTAGAAATAAACCCACCTAAGGAGGCAAAAGACCTGTACTCCGAAAACTGTAAGACCCTGATGAAAGAAATCAAAGATGACACAAACAGATGGAAAGCGATACCATGTTCTTGGATTGGAGGAATCAACATTGTTAAAATGACTATACTACCCAAGACAATCTACAGATTCAGTGCAATCCCTATCATATTACCAATGACGTTTCTCACAGAAATAGAACAAAAAATTTTAAAATTTGTATGGAAACACAGAAGACCCCAAATAGCCAAAGCAATCTTGAGAAAGAAAAACGGAGCTGGAGGAATCAGGCAGTCTCTTTCCATTCTCTGGGAAGACTGGACAGCTAAAAGTAAAAGAATGAAACTAGAACATTCTCTAACACCACACACAAAAATAAACTCAAAATGGATCAAAGACCTAAATGTAAGACTGGATACTATAAAACTCTTTGAGGAAAACATGGGTAGAACACTCTTTGATGTAAATCGCAGCAATATCTTTTTGGATCCGCCTCCTAGAGTAATAAAAACAAAAATAAACAATGGGGCCTAAAATCAACCTTAAAAGCTTTTTCACAGCAAAGGAAACCATAGACAAAACGAAAAGACAACCCATAGAATGGGAGAAAGTATTTGCAAACAAGGCAACCGACAAGGGATTAACCTCCAAAATATACTAAAACCTCATGCAGCTCAATATCACAAAAACAAACAACCCAATCAAAAAATGGGCAGAAGAGCTAAACAGACGTTTCTCCAAAGAAGACATACAGATGGCCAAGAAGTACACGGAAAGCTGCTCAACGTCACTAATCATTAGAGAAATGCAAATCGAAACTACAATGAGGTATCATCGCACACCAGTCAGAATGGCCATCATCAAAAAGTCTACAAACAAGAAATGCTGGAGAGGGTATGGGTAAAAGGAGACCATCCTATACTGTTGGTGGGAATGTAAATTGGTGCAGCCACGATGGAGAACAGTCTGGAGGTTCCTTAAAATCTAAAAATAGAGCTACCATATGACCCAGCAATCCCACTCGGGCATATACGCAGACAAAACTATAATTCAAAAACATACATGCACTCCAATGTTCACTGCAGCACTGTTTACAATAGCTAAGTCATAGAAGCAACCTAAGTGTAGGAATGGATAAAGAAGATGTGGTACATATTTACGATGGAATATTACTCAGCCATAAAAAAGAATGAAACAATGCCATTTGCAGCAACGTGGATGGACCTAGAGATGATCATACTAAGTGAAGTCAGACAAAACCAAATATCATATGATATCACTTATATGTGGAATCTAAAAAAATGATAGAAATGGACTTATTTACAAGACAAAAACAGACTTACAGACTTAGAAAACAAACTTATGGTTACCAAAGGGGAAAGGTAGGGGGGAGGGATAAATTAGGAGTTTGGGATTAACATATACACTCTACTATACTATATATATATATATATATATATATATATATATATATATATATATATACACTGTTTTACTATATAAAACAGTGTATATATATATACTGTTTTACTATATAAAACAGATAATCAACAAGGACCTACTGTATAATACAGGGAACTTCACTCAATATTCTATAATAAACTAGGAAAAGAATTTGAAAAAGAATAGATATATGTATAACTGAATCACTTTGCTGTACACCTGAAACTAACACAACATTGTAAATCAAATATAATCCAATATAAAATAAAAATTTAAAAAAAATAGCTTCACTAAAAGACCACCATATTTGTTACTTGAAATTCATTTGCTAAACCTCTATATAGCATTTGATTTTTTTTGTCTTTTTCCAACCAATCCACAAGTTACATTTTGTGATTTCTATACATTCGTTACACAGATAAGGTTATTCTGTCACTCTTCAAAAATGCAGCTGCTATAGAAATTTAGCTAAATATGTTAAGTATAATACCACAAAAATGGGCTTAAAAATACCACCGTCAACAAAGGAAATGATCTACTTTGCAATGCTATGACAAATGAAAACAATTAAAACAATCTGACAAAAAAATATTTTTAAACGTATCTAATAAAACAATATGCAAGATGTCAAGAGCTCTGACTTTGAAACTCAAAATTAAAAAAGAACTTTTCTAGCTAGTTTGTGATGTATGCTTTTTAAAAATCAAGAAACAGATTAAGAATCCTGCACGCTACCATCTATACCCCAGAAAATCATTAAGGAACAGTTTAATTTGGTTGCAAGATTCTTTATTTTGTAAACTATACATAAACAGTAAAAAAGAAAATGCATTTTACCTTAAATATTACATAAAGTTAACATTAAAGATTTTTTTCTTAGTGTATATAAATCAAATGGAAAGAATCCAACAACTTTATTTCAGTGGATTGTATATACTGGGAAACCAGCTGACCCACTGTTTAAATGGTGACACCAGTGTGTAACACCCAACAAGTTTTTCCACTTTTATTATGGGCACAAAACCATAGGTCTGATATCCTTAAAAGCGATGGTGTACCAGAAGGGCTACATGATTAATTAACATGCTAACTGAAATACAACAATTAAAGTAAGTTTTGTTGCAGTTAAATCTTAAATGCTACTCCACACAATAATCATAAACAAGTCCACATGGTAACTATGTAACAGTAGAAAAAAGAAAGAAAGTATTCTATATTCTTCATTCCAGCAGCAGTACCGGGACTGGTATTAATTCGTGATTAGGTGTGCCTATCTATGCCTAATGTCCTATGTGGGGATGCATGCTGAAACCTTTCTATTTCTATTTTGCAAGGCACCATACAGTATGTTCTCTAAGTTTCGACACTAGTAACAAAAATGGCGTAATTCTTAGATTAAATGCAAATATTTATCTAACATAGGAAATAAAATAAGAATGAAGATTTTTAAGTTTGATATTGGGGCAAATGACAAACTTTTTGTAAAAATACGGTTTAAAAGAATCTTTCCCTTTGTCTTTCTACTTTAAGTTCTGCACCCTAAGTTGCTGGTCAGAAAGATAAAGAAATCTAGAAAGATAAAGAAATCATGCTGGTTAAGATTATCAAACAAATCAACATAAGACTGCTGTCTAAATTAAAATAAAAATTAGAAAGGACAACTATGTTTTTAACTTTCAAAATCCACGGTTTTTCCCTACTGGCCATTTTGTAAGATATCTGGTCACATCCAGAATAACTTCAGAACTAAAAACATCACTAAAACTTCATAAGTAAAAACACACAAACATGGTGGAGGTCTCCAGGATGGTGACTTCGTTCTTCTCACTTTGTGCTATTCCCTCACTCACCTCTATATCCCTCCAGCTCTGGGAAGAGTCTACTTGGAAACTGCAATTAAGGTCATGCATATTTTTATAAAATCCTTAGGATCCAGGTCACTAGTATGTTATTGTAGATTCAACTTAGAATTTCTCCCAGAAAAATATCACATATGACCTCAAGCACTGGTTGGTTTGTTTGTGGCAGACTCACAGAGATCAGTAGCTCTTCATTAATTTTCTCTTGTCTGGCTAGACTCCATATGTGTTCTCTTTTACATATAAAAACTCAAAGTAAATGATACTTCTCTAAACATAAAGTTCTATGACTTTAGTTGCAATATTTGAAATAATTATACAAAATATAAGTGAGTTATAGAATCATTTTGTTTTGGGTCAGGAAGGTACTCCTCAGTAGGGGATCACTTGGTAAATAAAAGAAACATAGAATTTGTTGCTCTCAGCTCTCATCCATCAGATGTATCCATCCTGGTCACCACCATCATCATCATCCCCTTCATCCTCATCATCATCTTCAATCTCATCTTCATCGTTCATAATGTCATCTTCATCGTCATCAGCAGCCCATTCACGGAAATCTCCACTTGCAAAATCTCCAGAGATCTCAAAATCAATAGCTTAGGAAAAAAGTAAACATTAATGTTATGTGACTGAGTGGTAGGATAATTTCTGAGGGTCAGAAAATTCTGATGAAAATTTAGGAAATTAATAAACTGAGTCACTTTGCTGTATACCTGAAACTAACACAACATTATTAATCACCTATACTCCAAGAACAAAAAAATTTTTAAAAGATAAATAAAATAAAATTTTAATTTGCTCTTTAGCTTTCTTAACAAAAATAAGGTAAAATCCATTCTTTCTCATTTGTTAAAATATACAGTGCTAAAAAGCGGAATTGTTGCTGAGGTCTGATATGTACGATTTCCAGTTCAGTAATATTGAGCTCAGCCCAGGTTTTATAAAGTCCATGTCAAACTTTGAATTTTACGAAGAATTGAGAACTTCTTCTCTTAGTGTGTAGGCAAAATAGTTGCCCCTCAAAGAGGTTCACTTGCTCATGGCTGAAACCTGTGACTGTGTGACCTTACATGGTAAAGGGGCTCAGGAGATGTGATTAAATCACGGGCCTGGAGCTGACAGGTTACTGTGGGTAACTGGGGTGGGCCCAGGTGATCACCTGCATCCTTAAAATCAAAGAACTGTTTCCAGATGAAGTCAGAGGGCGGTGTGATTACAGAAGAACAGTCAGAAGCTGGGCCAAGGAACATGAGTGGTCTTGGGAGAGGACAGGGCCAGGGAACACTGTCCTCGGGAGGGAGCCTCAGAAGAACCAGCCCTGAAGACACCCTGACCTTAGCCTGGAGAAGCCCATGCTGGACATCTGATGTTCAGAAGTGCAAGATCACACATCTGTGTGGGTTAAGCCACTAACTTTGAGGGATTTTGTTGCAATAGCAACAGAAAACTAACACAGCCAGTAGGTATTTTAAAAAATGTTTAGAAATTTATAACGACTATGGAGGCAATAATGCATACATATCTCAGAATGTAATCATTTCCCAACTCCCCTAGTACCAGTGTGTTTATTTTCTACCCTTTCTAATATTTTGGTCTAATAATTCTTTGGTAGCTAATTATAGCAAATCCTATTAATGTCCTCCAGTGCTTATGAACTGATTGATTTCACAATACAACACACTGAAGTTTGTATCTTTTGTGAAGAAAATGTTATTTGTACTCTTCTACTTCTTGTATTTTCTTAATAATTTCAACATGCCGAGAAAACTCACAAGTCACATTCCCAAAACCATTTCCTTGTCACCTATTGAATTCATCTCCATATAATTATTATTTATAAAATAAACATCTGAAATTCTTTATCCATCACGGATAACTGAAATAACTGATAGTGCAACTCATTCAAACTATGTGTTACAAAGCTGTGTTCTCCACATGTAACAAGTATGTAATGTAGCTATTGAGTACTGTACTCCATCGTACGGAACCTGAAAACACTGGCCGAAAGCCAAAACCAAGCTATTAAAAGTGTTGTGGAATAAATAAATGCAGAACAGGCATCTAAGCATTAAACGCGATTTTTTTATATACCGTTTACCATTTATC
This sequence comes from Leucopleurus acutus, assembly GCF_964270905.1. Lineage (NCBI taxonomy): Eukaryota > Metazoa > Chordata > Mammalia > Artiodactyla > Delphinidae > Leucopleurus > Leucopleurus acutus. The sequence continues at coordinate 115,668,496 of NC_139150.1, read as the reverse complement.
TATTTCTAAACAATCACAGTGTATCAGTTTAAAAATTGCATAAAGGAGAAAGCTAAACATTTTCTGAAATACGAGACTGACCAAGTACTTTGTTTACATTTTGGTCATTTGTATTAGTTGAAACATAATCCACTAATTCCGCGTGTGTGTGTGTGTGTGTGTGTGTGTGTGTGTGTGTGTACAGCTAAGTGGCTTTTGTAGTGAAAACTCTCCACAGTACAAACAGAAATACTCACTTGAAACCTGCATTCTGAAAAAATATTTCATGAAAGACAAAAGACATCACACTTAAAACTTTACAATGTGTGTGTTATGCTCAACTTAACTGTAATATTATTTTTTTAGGTTTATATGTAAAATGCATGCTCAGAAAAAGAACTAGAATATTAATTATAATTACCCTTCAAACAATTAAAACTATATTTTCTCACCCAAACATAAGGAAACATGCTCACACAGCTGCAATTTATGGACCTTTACTTTAAAAAGGTTACTTTTTCTTTCATTGGTGCTCCCATGTTCTCCCTGAGTGACCTTCTCCAAAGGCACACAGATGGGAGGGTGCTGTGTGGTGACACGGCACCCACCAGGGCCCGGTGACCAGGCCCAGGATGGATGACACAGTCTGCCTTACCCGAGAGGAACACGGAAGGCATGCGACATCCTTCCCGTACTTGAAGGAGTAAAAGCGCCCCACCTTTCATTATTCTTCCTTAAAATATCTAAGTTATGCAGTTCTACTTGTTAGTTATACAACTTTTTCTAACATGCTAGGAGTGAGCCTTCCTGTCCCCCCCTCGCCCAGTACACTCCGTAGGGTTTGCATAGAGTTGGGCAGAGAATGTGACTCTCCAGCACTTATCCTGCGGGGGAGAAATCGTGGCACGCGCGGCCCTCCTCCTTACCACAGTCTGCTGCACCGCGCCTCCTGGACCCCACGACTTCCCTTCCGTATCGGTCCACACACCAGCACTGCCCAGCGCTGCCGTGGCACTGCGTCGGCTTGTAGTAACCATCTGCGTCACATTGGGGGACGTACTGTCCTGTGAGACACGCACATGTGGTAGGAACAAGGGTCACCAACCATGCACTGACTCACTCAAGACACACACATACGAGCTCCGGCTCCAGGCTACGAGCTACGGTGCAGGTAGAACAAAGCAGGCGCTGTCACAGTGAACCTCTTGCATTTCTTCTGTTCAGCAAATTTACTGTCTTGTCTTTTTAATCACTCTGCAGAGGGGGCTGTTTCCAGATGTACAATATACAGAATGAGAGCTGATGAACGCCATGCATGGTAAGTCACCCAGACCACTCAGCAGGGCATATGAGACCCTTCACCGTCTCATCACTGCCAATTTTTGACTTTCATTTCCCCAAATTTTCATTCATGTATCCTCAGCTCTTTCCACGTCAAGCTGTTTTCTACAAATGCAGTCCTGCTTCATCTCTCTATGCATCTTCTCCTCACCTGGAATCCCTCTCCTTCCCTCCCTCTTGCAATGTAAAACTTGACTGAAATGTGACCCCCTTCTGTTAGGCTGGAGGGTTTCTGATATATTTCTTCCATCGTGTATGTCTCTCAGTGCATGCATTCACCACTACTCTGTGGTATCCTCTGTATTGGGAACTTTCGGTTCTCTTGATTTTGATCGCTATACGAACAATTCACACTCAGTCTAGCGGGAAGCTAGACACTTAGTTTCATAATATAATATCTAACATGTACCTGGCACACTGCTAGTGATAAGTGTGCAATAATAATTGAGAGGTGAATTCACATTCTTCAATAAACACTCCCACGCTACAGTGTAAGCTTTAGGAGATTAGACAATTTTCTTGTCTTTCCTGACCAACTGTCTGCTCAGTGACCAGATACACTATAGTTACTTGGTGAAAGAAAAAAGGAAAAACAATGACTAATAAACAGATAAAACATGAAACTGTTCCATTTAGTCCTGCAGCAATATGCGATCATTATTTAACCCTTTAAAAAGTTTCAAAATTCTGATATATAAATAATCAATTTAGTTTCAAAATTATAATTCATTTGAAGGATTTGAACTTCTGGTCTTCGAGTGAGGTGGACCGGATATCACCAACATGGGAAACTCGAGAACACCTTCTGTAGATTTATAGCAGGAAAGATAAGGAAGATTTTCAATATTATTATCTCTACCTCTTAAAAAATACCAGAATTTGACATACTTGACATAAAAATGTTAAGATGGACAGTTAGTGTGGCCATTTAATTTGTTGTCTCTGCCAGTACACCCTGGAAACAGAAGAGCATTATTAGGAATTAGCCTAGAAATGCAGACACCAAGACAGCTTGCAGCCTGGATGCATCGCACCTGCTACCGCATAACAGTGGACAGACTGTCAGAGAAGGATGCTTTCCTACCCATTTCAGAAGGAATATTGAAGGGTCAGTGCTCTCTAGTAATGACTTTCATTTTTATTACGTAAGATGAATAAAGATGACTCCTCTCAATTGGGCTCTAAATACGTTTTCATTTTATGTAACATCAAATAATCAAAGCCTGGATGTTAATAGCTTTTTGTCACTAATAGACCTTGACCAAGTCGAAGATATTTTCCCGTTGAATGTCAATGGCTTTTCCCAGTGCACATGAATGAACTTCGATTTGTAGAAAAAAACAAACCCAGGTACCAAGGTAACGTTTCCACCTGTGAGCTGGAAAGGTGCATCTTGTGACAGAGTTAAAAGAAATGTGATACATTGTAGCTTTTATCTAATGATGTGGCTTCACATCTAAAATGCTGTATTAAAAAATTTAGTCTATTTATTTTCAACTGTGAATTTTCAAGTAATATGAAAAATCTTCTCATATAAACATACAATATTGTAATTACAAAGACAGCATATCATAATACAGATTAATCAGATCTAAAACCATAAAATTGTGTGCCACTAAATACACAAGAGCATTAACATACATGAAAAACAACAAGTGCTGCATATGTGGTGTTCTACACTGTATGCTAAAATAGAAAAAAGGACATGTGTGGACAAACTTGTGAAATCCACATCAAGTGTGAGGCTTAATTAATAGGATTACAGCAATGTTAATTTCTTAGATTTGATAAATATATGATAGTTAATCTATACATGGTAAGATGGTAACTTTAGATGAAGCTGGGTGAAAGATACATGGAAACTCTACTGTACTTATAAAATTTCTGAATCTAAAATTATCCCAAAAAGAGTGTATTGAAAAATTGTATGTTGACAAAAATAAAGAAAATAGTCATATGTAATAGTTTAACAATCAGTTAATAGCCAAGCATTCTAATATTTCAAGGCTTTGGGTGAAATTTGGAATTATCTATGTATCTGTTTATCATCTAATACATATATTTACTTAGTAAAAGTAAGTTTATAAAAAGTGCTGATGAGAAACTAAAAAATCTGTTCCAATTTTCCTGAGGAACTCAGCCCATGCTTTTAACCATCTCTCTCTCCCTCCCTCTCTCTTCCCCTCTCTCTACATACATACATACCATCAATTTGTGAACTGTCAACCACAGAATTAGAACCGAAGTTTCTGCTGCTTTACCTTTAGCATTGTTTAAATTTCTTTTTTACTTAATAACTTTCAAAATGAGCATTATATTAGGGTAATAAAACAGACATCATATCTTTCAATAGGTAAGATAATAAAAGTAAGGCTACTGACTTTCAAAAACGTCATAAATTTTGTTGCCGAAATTTAGTGAGGTCCCCGTTTGTTGGATAAATATCGATTTTGTGTTGCTGTTTCCTGAGGGTTATTTATGTAAGCAGTAAAGGTGTCAGAGAGTGATCCACAACTCACCGAGGAGCTTCTTCACCCCGAGCCGCTTCTGAATACTGCCGAGCTCTGTCTGGCAAGGTGGGTCTGCAACGGCATTAATGTCACCTCAATGGTTATAGGTAAACAAAGAGGGGGTGATTTTTATGTTACCAAACCTTAGTTAGATTTACAAGCTTTAGAAGACACGTTACATATCAACTGTTTTACTTATGGAGACACATACAAGTAGATACATATACATGTATATACACACATCCATCTACACCTACCTCTATGCCTACAGTACATCTGCACCATCATGTACACCTACATGTATGTCATCTACATCTACATCCACACCTATATCTACATCATCTACATCTACATCTGCACCTACATCTACATCATCTACATCTGCACCTACATCTACATCATCTACATCTACACCTACATCTACATCATCTGCACCTACATCTACACCTATATCATCTACATCGACATCTGCACCTACATCTATATCATCTACATCTATACCTACATCTACATCATCTACATCTACATCATCTACATCTGTACCCACATCTACATCAACTACGTCTACATCTACACCTACATCTGCATCTATATCATCTACATCTGCACCTACAACTACATCATTTACATCTACATTTATGTCTACTTCTCTATAGAGAGGCTTTTCTACTTATTGTTTGATTATCTTAATTTCCTTAGAATGACAGAATTGGATGAAAGAAAGGAGAATGGTATAAAATACTTATAGGATGGAAAATGGTTCTTTTCATTGACTTTTAAAAGGTCAGTCAACTCTTTAATGTAAATACAACTGACAGGTTGCTTCCCAAACTAACTGATTTTGTTTTTCCTCATTTAAAACAGTTTCTACGATCAAGAGAAACAGCTTCACATTGAAACATAATCTAGGAAAACGTGAATGCTTCCAAGTTATTCAGAGACACTGTTATAAATTTTGATACTGAATAACACTGACAGGCTTCAGTCTTTTCAGTTTAACCCAGATGTTTGCAGTATATACCCAATATGGAAACAGGATGTAATATACAATAATTTCTGAGAAGCCATCTTTAAAAGTAATAAACTTAGAACATTAAACCAATTTGGAAATAAGTATATGCCTATTTTTCAAACTCTTTAAAACCACTTAGAAGGAGATTAGTTTCAGAGAAGTACAAAATTCTAAATAGACATAATATAGTTTGGCTTATTATATTTAATTATATATTTTCTAATATATATACATATTCTTATCTGAAAACAGTTCAATGTACTTTAGACTCTTATTGTAAAAACTTGATGTTAATACTTGCTATATAAAACCTGTACCACAAACTACTGAAACAGCAAAACAATAAACTAGTACTTGCTCCACTACAACTTTTTTAGTGAAAAGGCAAGATATAATTCAAATAATTTAAGAAGTTTTTGCCAAACCAAGCTCACAATATGCAATTATTAAATTTGCATGTAAGCAGCAGAGTGGAAAGAGACCATGAGACAAACAACTTAGTATGTATTTTACAGTTTAATATGTCAGGCCAACAATGCTTTTCCTGGAGGAATCAAAAATGTGAAGAAAAAGTAATTTGCTTGAAAAACCTGATGACCTTATTGTTCTACTTCACGCTGATACTGGCTCAACTGACCCCTTTGTTTTTTATAATAATTTGTGAGTCTTATATTATTAACAGAATAGGAATGAAGTTGCATAATATGGGCTTATAGAGTAGACCTAAAATTTACTGCCCCCCCAAAGATGACATTTAAAACCAAGAGGGAAGATTCTAGCTGAAGTTTCAATACTACATTGAAAGCAACTCTTCTCACTGCTATGGGACAGTTATTGTAAGCAGAAGCGATATTTCTCTTATCTTCCTGTGGGATTGCCCGAAATCAGGCACGTCTGAGTCTGACTCTCCCTGAATAAACCTGGGGCAGCCACAAACTGTGTGCAGGGGAACCTGCCAGATTTCGAGAGAAGTCATGACAGATTGGGCTGTTCCACTATATACAGTACTGGATTGAGAATATCTATCCTGTGCTCTGTCTGGCCTTTGACTCCGGTACACTCGGAGGGCGTGACTGAGATTTCGTCTGTCATTAAACTCTCTTGCAAACAACTGATGCAGATGGAAGGGCAGCGAGGTGGCAAGGTGCATGAAGGTTTGGACACGATTAGGCACAAGTTTGCACACAAGATTTATTTGCCCCAATCTCATGGTGATTTGACTTTATGGAAAATTCCGATTTTATGTGCTTAAAATTGTATGAAAATCATGAGCTATAAAATATAGGCTTTAATGTAATCATGAAATTTACAAGTAGTTATTCCCAACAGTAGTTTTAAAAAATAAGAAAAAAAAAAGAATTAAAATCTTTTACTGGTTAATTTCAAAATGCTGTTTTTTAAAAAATTAACATTGTTCATTGTTTCGCATTCTGAATTTAAAACCTCAAAGCCTTATATTGGAACCATTCACACATTATCTATATTATGAATGGATAATTGTCAACGCAATGATAACAATGCATTTTTATTTTCCCACACAATTTTGAACTGAATAAAATGTCACTGGGAAAAATAAGGAAATATCTCTATGTTTACAACAGTAATACACAAAGGTGTTCTTCCTATACTCACAACTAGTTATTTCTAGGGAGTATATTTCTATTAGCTGTCAAATATAGAGATACAAGGTGATGTCAAAACTGCTAAAAAGGTAGACATTGCAGAGGTGTGTGCGTGACCCAGTGGGTGTCACACACACCTGCAGGCGGTGCCACCTCCCTGCAGGGAGGGCACCCGGACCAGCTCAGCCTCTTTCTCAGGAGGCCTCTGCCCAATCGCTTTCCTTCATGGAGCCTCTCACAGAATGGATATACTTAAATAACTTTAACAGGTTTACTTTGTGCAAGTTTCAAATATTCATAATACCAAAGGACAACATTGCCTGTATTTAATATCTTTCATTAAATTAAAGAAAAACATCCTTTGTAAAACTAATGCAGATGACGCCCGTTCTGACATTTCCTCCTGTGGCTGGAAGGCATAAACGACCTCGAAAGATGCGACTGTTCTCACTGTCGTCCCATCGGGTGTATCACTGGCCGGGGTCCTGCCCTGAACAGGATTTGCCAGCAAGCTGCCTAGGGGCGTCTCTCAGCATTTTATGTATGAGGACTTCGCAAAGTCTGAATGTAAAGGTAAAGGAGATGCAAACTACTATCAATATATACAGGATGGATAAACAACAAGGTCCTACCGTAGAGCACAGGGAACTACATTCAATATCCCGAGATAAACCATAATGGAAAAGAAAATGAAAAAGAATACACATCTATATCTACATATATCTATAACTGAGTCACTTTGCTGTACAGTGGAAATCAACACAACATTGTGAATCAACTAGACTTCAATAAAATTAAAAAAAAAAAAGAGGTACAGCTGCTAGAGAAAGAAGTTCAGATCCCCGTCCCCTGCGCTCATTCTATAACATGAAGGACTTTAAGATCACTAAGTGTCATCCTCAGCTGTGGGTGAGATTGTTACATTCTCACAGGGCTATATGAGGGATAAATGATTTTATGTGCCCGAAAGACGACATGGCCCTGAATAAATGTTAATTTACCTTCTCTTTCCTGGATCTTACACAACAGGACTTTAACTGAAACAGCAACTAATAAATTGAGGTACTTTTTTGAGTAGGGGCTTAAAATATATTTTATGAAAGTAAGTTATTAACACCTAAGGTAACAAAAATCCCAAATTAATATTTTTCCTACTTATTCTTTTATAAGTAATTAGAATGAAATCACACAAACCACCATCATATCCATTTTGTGTTGCTTAATTGTCATGATTTCAGAAAATCAGTCATAGAAACAGATATGCATTTTAACTAATTACAAGCTTTTTTTAGGTTACCATTTTTTTCCCTTGGAAAACTACAAGTATTTCACTTGCCTGAAATTTTATATTCTCAACCTCATTTATTAAACTTTTGAAATTAAGCTTAATTTATTTTTGAAAGGTATTTTTTTAAAAACAACACTATTACTTTATTTTTCAGATATTTTCCAACAACCATACAACTATAGTCCTGATTGCAGTTTTAAGTCAACCTGGATTAATAACACCCCATTATACATTATTCTCTCCTCCTCTCTCTCTCTATATATGTACACACATACACACACACACACACACACACACACATATATTACTCTAATTATAATAAACTTAAGAATTTGTTGTTTTTATTGAATAAACAGGAAAAACACATTCTTTACAAGGTGAAACATTTGAAAAAATGTTTTTAATGTTTATTCTTTTCCATGAAATTACTTAATGAGCTAACTCCATAGTCAGTTACCCTGATAGAGCTTTTGTAATATTTTCTAGCCTATTAGTGAATGGAATTAGCTAAACTCTCCTAAGCATTTGGGAAGGTGTATAATCGTTTACCAGGTACTAAATTATCTCTACCGTGTATTAAATGATCTCAGAGGATGTCTTCATGTGACTACGAAGATTTTGATACTTTGGAAGTAAGTATCAAGAATAATAAATGAAAAGTATACAAAGCAGAATCTTTTGGGGACCTTTAATCAGTTCTACGAATATTACTGCAAAATCTAGGAATGTTTTAAGGTAAAAATATTTAGTTCTGCAGTAGAAACATTCAGAGCTATTCAGAATATTTTAAAATGTTCATGTATAGACACTTGGACATGCTATCATAATAATCAAAGAAAAATTAAAATAACATGTGTCATCATAATAAAAGACCATGTCTCTTTATGGTAGTTTACCTGGATTTACTTTTTTATTCTGTAAATCAGCAGTCCCCAAACTTTTTGGCACCAGGGACCAGTTCCATGGAAGACAATTTTTCCACAGATGGCGGGGGGGAATGTTTCAGGCGGTAATGGGAGCTACGGGGGGGTGGGGTGGTTCAGGTGGTAATGTGAGCAGTGGGGAGCGGCTGTAAATACACATGAAGCTTTGCTCGCTCGCCCACTGCTCACCTCCTGCTGTATGGCTCAGTTCCTAACAGGCCACAGACCAGTACTGGTCCGCGGCCTGGGGCTTGGGGACCCCTGCTGTAAATGATTTAAGGGTATACTAGTCATTAAAACCTGGGCAAAACTTTATAGGGGTATTCAGTCACCTAAAAGGCACATATGCAATAGTGTAAGTCAACAAGTGTGTGTTTGTGTCAGTATGTGAGTCTGTGTTTGTGAGTTTGTGTGTGTCTCTGTGCATGTGTGTGTGTATGATTTAGAATATTTTAACAAATCCAATCTACTTTTTAAACTCTGTTTAAAGTGGTTTATAAACACATTAGTGGTTTTATCTATGCTACAAACCCTGCTGTTGACTCACTGCTAATCAATTTATGCATACGCATGTCATCCCTAATCACTGAACTATTACTAATATATGAAAAAGTAATTGTGATAGTAAAATGACTGATATAATGTGCTGGCTTCCATATGAAAACCTGGGAATCATTAACACAGATTAGAGCAGCTTGTTCATTCCGATAGCTGTCAAGGGCTTTAAAAGGCAGTGACAGGGCTTCCCTCGTGGCGCAGTGGTTGAGAGTCCGCCTGCTGATGCAGGCGACACGGGTTCGTGCCCCGGTCCGGGAAGATCCCACATGCAGCGGAGCGGCTGGGCCCGTGAGCCGTGGCCGCTGAACCTGCGCATTCGGAGCCTGTGCTCCGCAACGGGAGAGGCCACAACAGTGAGAGGCCCGCGTATCGCAAAAAAAAAAAAAAAAAAAAAAAAAAAAAGGCAGTGACAATAGCAGATGTATCATGTTAGACTAATTCCCCATTTGTTTTTCAAAATTAGCATCAAAGTTACACATGTCATTTTTTCTTAGTTTCCCCAAACTTTATCATAATTTGAATGTTTTGGGTCTATTTCCCTTAGACACAATTTTAGTTATCATTTGGCTGATTACATAAGCATGGCTTCAATTTTCCCTTACGTTTCCTACTGCAGCAGGACCCATAAAGGACAAGCCTCATCCAACACTTCAGGCTGCCTCGCCTCTCCCGGGGAATCGAGACTCTTTCTTTACTAGTGCATTTTCATAAAGCTAAGTTATCTAAAAAGTTTGAAAGGCTAAGTCATTTTAAAATCAAAAGTGTAAAAATAACTTTATGGTGAATGCTGTGGTTCATTTGGCTCGTTTAATAAGATCACAAAATAGAACTTTAAAACTCCACAGCGCAGTGATAAAAAACCCATTTATTTTACACCATGGGCAAAGCAGATAGCAAATTAATTTAAATGATTACTTTTAATATCTCTGTTCTCATATCTCTGTGTTTCTTGGTGGTTCATAATGGAAACTATAATGAAGTGCATTAATAAAAAGTATTAATTACTATTTTTCACGTCATTTAGCGTGTTTTGCATCCCTGAGTTATACTGTTCAACGTGCTGTTTATTTGCTCTTTTATTAAACACTCTAATTGGAAAACTATTTCTCACAATGAATGGGGTGTCACATACTGGTTTTTTTTTTAATTGAAAAAAATTAAAAAAAAAATTTCCTTGGAGTGTAGTTGATTTACAACGTTGTGTTAGTTTCAGGTGTACAGCAAGGTGAATCAGTTATACACATGTACATATGTCCTCTCTTTTTTGGATTCTTTTCCCATTTAGGCCATTGCAGAGTATTGAGTAGAGCTCCCTGTGCTGTACAGCAGGTCCCTATCAGTTACCTATTTTATACGTAGTGGTGTGTGTATGTCAACCTCAGTCTCCCAATTCCCCCCCAAACCCTTTCTCCCTGGGAGCCAAAAGTTTTGTTTTCTGCACGTGTAACTCTCTGTCTCTATTTTGTAAATTGAGGACAGGGTACAAATGAGCTTGTCTGTAGTACATGGCTTTACTGCACGGACAAGATGGCCTTTGGCTCGGTACCTTGTTGCCTCTGGAAGCAGTAGCACCACTCGTTGTTGGAGATGGAGCTGTCCTTGTACGTGTCACAGGAGCTGAAGAAGGCCTCGGCGCACCGCTCGTTCTTATCCAGGTAAATGCTCCCAAGCTCCGACTGGTCCAGGAGCAGGTCGTAGTTTGTATCAAGTCTGTTAAACATCCAGCCGAGTGAATCCTTGCAAATTGGCAAAATACTGGTATCAAATCCTAAAGGCAAAGATGGAAAGATATTAGCTAAACATGAAAGTTGCCATCAGCAGCAAGCAAAGTAAAGAAGTGTCACAGCGGGTTTGTAAGAACAAATCTGACTCCACGTTAGATCTGTTTCTTTTTCATTAACCTTTGTACTCTATTGCTTTTGCTACAGTTAAGAATGTTGCCTACAGCCTAACATACACAGGATAGCCCAGTTCTCAAGGCTCTGACCTTTAAGGGGGTAACGTTTTCCCCTTCATATAGAGATAAAAAGTTGCCCAACAGAGAATAACATTTGGCTTGTTGGAGGTTTACAGGAACATCGTGACCTGACCTGCGTGGACAGATGCAAGAACGAGGATTCTGACACCATGAAGTTCGCAACAACCAGCCACGCCCCTCCCTCATCTGCCTTTAAAAATGCTTTGCTGAAACCCTTCTGGGAGTTTGGGTTTTTTGGGCATGAGCCACCCATCGACTTGCTTGGCCCTGCAATAAACTTTTCTCTGCTCCAAAATCTGACGTTTCGATTTGTTTGGCCTCACTGTGCAATCAAGTTCCTTAGGGCACCTGCTCAACAGTCAGAAGTCGGGCTTACATCCACCTTGAGTAACTGGTGTCAGAGTGAAGTGGGGTAGTAATATACACCTCTCAGGATAGCTGTGAGAGTTAACTAACCAGAATATAAGGCGTCTAGTACTAATCAGTCATTCATTCAGTGGCAGTTACTACTGTAATTATATATTACTTACTATTCTTTTTGTTGTTCAGGCTTTTTCTGAATAAATAGGCTAGACACATGCCTTGCTAGGTGGATATAGCTATAACTGAATAATAATACCCTACTCGTAAAGAAATAAAATTCATTTTTTATTCAAAGAAACGAAAATGCCCTTTGAACAAAAGTATAATTAACACATAATAAATAATAACTTCAATAACGCTCTGTATCTTGGTACAAGCATGGTGACCGTGATAGTTCACAAGTAATATCCAGAGCAAGAAGAACCAGCAGGTACTTTACACACTGCTCTGTCTTCTGCTACCCACAAGGCAACTTTTTAAGCACACAGCCACTAGAGTTAGGCAGCAGGGTGCACTCGCAGCAGAGGCGCATCAGAGCCACACACCATCGAAGTGTGGGTTACCCGGGTCAGCTGCTGACCTCGTGAAGGCCCGGTGTCCTAAAAAGCAGCAGATGCAACGTCAGCGTGTGAAGCGTAACTGAGAAATCTACTTTCAACTCTTCTTATCTGTCAGGTTTAAGCTACCTTGAACGCGGGTTTTGTCACCCGGTTTTTGTTTTATTTGCTACTTTTCATGCATTGCAAGTGAAAAATACAATACTCGCGTCACTGGTATGTTAGAGAGGGTGTGTTTGGAGATATGATGGCTTTCTGAAGACCAAGCATCAGAAAGACTGAACCTTCAACAGCAGGGGCTGAGGAGCCGTTGAACCGTTTACGAGCGGAACCCCTCTCAGGGGTAGTGACGTGTATGTTCTAATAGTTACGTGCACTATCTTGATAATTTTAGTCTGTTAAAATTCGAGATGCAAGAATAAGTGCAGATACAGATATTGAAGGTTTCCTGTTCAAATCCTATCTAGCATTTTAAGGATACTTAGGATTAAAAATGAAACAGGACTTAAACAATTCATAATTTCACCACCTTTTCAGGGTTTATTTTACTAATAAATTCAGAGCATATTTAGTGCTTTCTACCTGTGCATCACTGTCCCGCAATGGGGGCCAAAGGTAAAGTGGTATTGTGACACTTTCATGAAAGCAGAGAGACAGAAATTCAGTGGTTTTCTCACTGTTTGTATTTTTCTTTGTAAAATTGTTTGTAGAGCCAAACAGAATTCTCCCAAACAAACAGACAGAGAGCAAACATGAACTGCTCAATTCCTATTGACTTTCCAGATCTTGACCCTGGCTCTGAGAATGCAGGGTTCAAACATACAGACAAGACCCCATTCTCTTAGAGTTTACTTTGAAAACCAGCCTGGTTTGAGATATTGGTTGAAACTGCCTCTTACCACCCAAAGTTGTCAAATGCCCAGGGATTACATGAAGAAAGCAACTGCAGAAAAAGATATACTAAAGTCTGTAAAACCATTCAAAGAACCTGAGTTCGGGGTGTGAGATTCTGGTGTGCCTTGGACCCCACCCTTCCGTCCCCAGCTCATTTTAGGAGGCAATGGAGAAACTTAACTGCCTTCAGCAAGATCTCTTTTGACCCACCTCCTAGAGTAGTGAAAATAAAAACAAAAATAAACAAATGGGGCCTAATTAAAAGCTTTTATACAGCAAAGAAAACCATAAACAAAATTAAAAGACAAACCACAGAATGGGAGAAAATATTTGCAGACAATGCAACCGACAAGGGATTAATCTCCAAAAATACAAACAGCTCATGCAGCTCAATATCAAAAAATCAAACAACCCAATCAAAAAATGGGCCGAAGACCTAAATAGACATTTCTCCAAAGAAGACATACAGATGGGCAACAAACACATCAAAAGATGCTCAACATAACTAATTATTAGAGAAATGCCAATCAAAACTACAATGAGGTAGCACCTCACACCAGTCAGAATGGCGATCATCAAAAATTCTACGAACAGTAAATGCTGGAGAGGGTGTGGAGAAAAGGGAACCCTCTTGCACTGTTGGTGGGAATGTAAATTAATACAGTCACTATGGAGAACAGTATGGAGGTTCCTTATAAAACTAAAAATAGAACTATCATGTGACCCAGCATTCCCACTACTGGGCATATACCCTGAGAAAACCGTAATTCGAAGAGATACATGCACCCCAATGTTCACAGCAGCACTATTTACAATAGCGGGACATGGAAGCAAACTAAATGTCCATTGACAGATGAATGGATAAAGATGTGGTACATATACACAATGGACTATTAGTCAGCCATAAAAACGAATGAAATAGTGCCATTTGAAGACATGTGGACGGACCTAGAGACTGCCATACAGAGTGATGGAAGTCAGAAAGAGAAAAACAAATGTTGTATATTAACGTATATATGTGGAATCTAGAGAAATGGTATAGATGATCTTATTTGTGAAGCAGAAATAGAGACACAGATGTAGAGAACAAACGTATGGATACCACGGGGGAAAAGGGGTGGTGGTGGGATGAATTGGGAGATGGGGATTAAGACATATATACTATTGATACTATGTATAAAATAGATAACCAATGAGAACCTACTGTATAGCACAGGGAACTCTACTCAAGTGCTCTGTGGTGACCTAAATGGGAAGGAAATCCAAAAAAGAGGGGATATATGTATACGTATAGCTGATTCATTTTGCCGTACAGCAGAAACTAACACAGCATTGTAAAGCAACTATACTCCAATAAAAGTTAATTAAAAAAGAGAAGGAAACTTACCTGCCTTTATGAACAAAAGGTCTTGGAAGAGGAAGAAGGACACTGGGAGTTAGTGATGTGAGTTTATCCCATCCCCCCACCTACTTCTGAAGGGAGGGGTCATCTGGCGAGCCTCCCAGAGCTCTGCGCGGGGTCGGGGGTGGGGGGGCTGCAAGAGCATCCCGTAAATGCACCAGTCTGCAAGGACAGGGAGAGTCTGACCCCCGGGGGAAGGCCTGCTCATCTGCTTTTTGATGAGTCCTGTTGCTGCCAAAGTGGGAAAGGCAGCTGGAGTACAGCGGCAGGGACGGCTCTGGGTCAAGCAGAGCCTGGAGGCTCACTGGGTGCTGGAATGCTGAGGTGGATGGGATACAGGGCACCCCAGAGGAGGTGAGCAGAAGCCAGTGGCTGGGGATCAACAAGAGAGCTCCCTGTTGGGAGGAGTGACGGAGGACCAGCGCAGAGACCACAGAGCAAGCGTACCCTGGCCTCAGCACAGAGAGGCTGCAGTGCTGACGTGATCGGACTTTGTTTTACTGGGTGGGCCCCAAAGTGCCTTCGGTTTCTCACGTAAAAATAAAAGACACAGTTTTCATTTTCACCAAGAACTTTCTGGATCAGCGTATTCACCCTTTTGCTCCATTACTTTCTGCCATTTTGCAGGCAACTTGATAATTCCATCTTCCCCAAACTTTTTATCTTTTTGAGCAAAGAACTGTTCCAGGTGCCTTTTACAGTCTTCCAGGGAATTGAAAATTTCCCCATTAAGAGAATTTTGTAAAGATTGAAATAAACGGAAATCCGAAGGTGCAAGGTCTGGTGAATACGGCAGATGAATCAGAACTTCCCAGCCAAGCTGGAACAGTTTCTGCCTTATCAAAAAGTTTCTGGTTATCAAAAAACATGTGGTCTTGTATTATCCTGATGGAAGATTATGTGTTTTCCGTTAATTCCGGACGCTTTTTGCCGAGTGCTCCTTTCAGTTGGTCTAATTAGGAGCAGTAATTGTTGGAATTATTCATCTGGTTTTCTGGAAGGAGCTCGTGATAGAGGACTCCCTTCCAATCCCACCATATACACACGTCACCTTCTTTGGATGAAGACCGGCCTTTGGCGTGGTTGGTGGTGGTTCATTTCACTTGCCCCATGATCTCTTCTGTTCCACATTGTTGTACAGTATCCATTTTCCATTGCCTGTCACAACTGGTTTTAAACATGGAACGTTTTCATTACATTTCAGCAGAGAATCGCATGCAGAAATACAGTCAAAAAGGTTTTTCTCGCTTAACTTAGGTGGAACCCAAATGTCAAAGCAAATTCACATAACCAAGCTGGTGCAAATGATTTTCAACACTTGATTTAGATATTTTGAGTACGTCAGCTGTCTCCTGCTTGGTATAACACTGATTGTTCTCAATGTCTCGATTTGATCGCTGTCAACTTCAACTGGTCTGCCTGACCGTGGAGCAGCGCCCAGTGAGAAATCTCCAGCACGAAACTTCGCAAACCACTTTTGACACATTTGATCAGTCACAGCACCTTCGCAATACACTGCAAAAATCTTTTTGTGTGTTTCAGTTTCATCTTTACCTTTCTTGAAATAATAAAGCATAATATGCCGGAAATGTTGTTTTTTTCCTTCTGTCTTCGATATTAAAATGGCTACACAAAAACACACCAATTTTGATGTCTTTTTTTAAATGCACGCTGATATGACAGCTGTCACATACAAACTAACAAAATTTTTTCAAATGAAGTTAAAGACAGCTAAGTGGTACTAGAGCCATCTTATGGAGAAAATCGAACGAAACTTTTGGCCAACCCAGTAGAAGGAAAACAGCCTCTGCACAGGATTAGATGGGAACTGGGCCGGAAGCTGGGAGACCAGCAGGAAGTAACCATCACAGCCCTCGTGCGAGATTTTTGTGGGTTGTTTGTATCACATCTTCACTCGAGCTTCTTTTGAACAATCATCAGTCTTTAAAATATGTTTTAAAATGATCTCTGCCCAGCTTTTATGATGTGCCAGCCAACATCCTTGTCAGTTTTAATGCCTTGTTATTTTTCTCAGTATAGGGTGAGAGAAAAGTGGTCTTAACCATTCAGTGGTTTTTGTAGCTCTACTTTGAGAGCTTGTCTACAAATCAGATATCAACATGAAAGAATATTTCTGAAAATATGACATGCATAGATACTTAACAAACCTTAGACACAACAGGACCAAGAGTTTATCCTTTATGTCACAAAGAAACGGACTTCTTATAGATTACATGCCCGGTGAATGATCGATTTGATGACATGTGATGTCTTAGATGGAGAATGTCAGCGAATCTGATTTGGATTCAGGTCACTGGCCTGAGTTCTGCCGCTACCTTGTTGTGGTTAAGTTATTTAATGTATCAAGACTGTAATGTCCACATTGAGACAATGTGGGGATTTTTAAAGTATGATCTCCATGTTACCCTGGAGATAAAAAATACAGTGAGTTTACGTTATTTGAATGATATATTTATACACAAAGTTGTGTTACAAGGGTCACTGGAATGAAAGTAACAGAAAAGGACTACAAATAAAATTATTCTGATAGTCTAAACTATCAATGAATGTATACTATTGATTCTGTTGATGCTACAAATATAAAATAAAATTAATTTGGAAAAAATTTTCAACTTTTGGAGCCACAGATACTATGTGGTGACTTTGAGCATTCTCGGATATGCTACTGTATATTTATTATATATAATACAGTACAAATATTATATATGCGTGTATATATATATATATATATATATATATATAGAAAAGAACTCTAGGTCCAGCCAGAAATCTGACTTGGGTCACCAAAGTAAAAACTTTTGCTTTCACCCAATTTCTGAAGTCCACTTTGCCTCATAGAAACATAACCACTCCAGCTTTCGTATGATTAGTATTTCCATTATTTTACTTTCAACTAATTTGCATTTTATATTTAAAATGGGTCTCTGAGAGACAGCATGACAATGAGTCTCACACTTTTTCCAAGTGTGACAATCTCGGCCTTTTTACTGAAGTGTTAAGGCCACATGCATTTAATATTATCAAAATGGTTGCATTTAAAACTTCCATCTTGTTATTATTTGATTTGTCCCTCTAGTATTTGTCTTCTCCTGTCTTGTTTTTATTAAACATGTTGTTTTTATTTTTTACGATTCCCACTTAATCTCCACTATCGGTTTACGCGGCAGGCAAAACCGTGGTCCCTCAAAGATATCCACGTGGACCTATGGGATGCCACATCCAAAAGGGAGTTATGAGTATGGGTGGAATTAAAGTTCCTAATCAGTTGACTTTAAAATTGGGAGCTCATCATGGATTATCTGCATTGACCCAACCTAATCACATAAACCCTTAAAAGTGAAGAACTTTTCCCAGCTTTAGTCAGACAGAAATGACACAGGAAAAAAAAGGCTTTAAAGACGGAGGAAGGAGGCTGTGAGCCCAGGAACACGGGTGGTCCCTAGGAACTGAGCACAACACAAAGGAAAGGGGGTCCTGGTCCTACAACCACAGGAGCCGAATTCTGACCACCATCTACCGACCAGGGAAATGGATCCTCTCCTGGAGCCTCCGACACCTCGATCTTAGTGTGGTGAGACCTGCGCTACACCTCGGACCTACAGAGCTGTGAAACAATGAAAATGTGCTCCTAAACTACGAAGTTTTGAGGTAATGCTACATCAGCAGTAGAAAACTAACGTAGTTTATTCACTATATTTATTTTATTGTTCGGTGGTTGCCCAGGGTTTACAGTATACGTCACTGGCTATCATGTCTACCTTCAAATGATGTCACAGCCTTGACATCCGCTGTAAGGAACTTACCAGAGTGTACTTAGACCCCAATTCCTCCACACTTTCTGCAATTCATCCATTTTAATTCTACATGTTATAAACCCCACACGCTGTTACAATGTTTGCTCTAAACAACTTAATAGCTTTTCAAGTGATTAAAAATGAGAAAAGAAACCCTTTTAAAGGAAACTTTGTTTTCTATGCATAACACTCTGACACCAAGTGTGTGGGTTTTCCGCCCAGCAGTACTCTATTCTCTGTGGACGGCAGTGAGGGTCCTGCAGCTCAGTTCAGTCCTTACCTCTGTCCTCAGACCCCAGAGCCTATGGGCTGAGCTCCACAAGACGGAGCCCGCCCCACATAACAGCTGCAAGAGGTGGGGACTTGGGTCGACTGGGCTGCAGACGGGGGTTCCCACAACACTCCTCAGGTTCTGTGACTTATTAGAACGGCACAGAACTCCGGGAAAACATTACCTACGTTTGCCAGTTCATTATAAAGGCAATTATAAAAGATAGCAATAGACAGCCTGATGAAGCGGTACCCAGGGCGAGTTCTGGAAGGTTCCCGGGCCGAAGCCTGTGTCCCACGGGGCTGGTGTGTGTCACCCTCTGAGCACGGGGGTGCACCCACCAACCCAGAAGCTCTCTGGACCCTGCGATTGGGGATTTTATGGAGACTCCATCACGGAGGCATGAATGACTATTAACTCCATCTCCTCCCCAGAGGACGGAGGGGGGCTGAAAGTTCCTCCCTCCTAACCCGGCCTTGGTCTTTCTGGGGACCGCCCCCCAAGCTGAGGCCATCCAGGAGCCCCAGAGTCGCCCCTTCCGTAGAAGACGCTCCTTTCACCCAGCAGTTCCAGGGGATTCGGGAGCTCTGTGAAGGAGCTCCTATCACCCTCATCACGCAGGAAATAACAAGGGTTTTAGGAATCGTGTGTCAGGAACTGGGGTCAAACACCAGATATTAGAACAAGATATGCTCCCAGCACCTCTACTACTCAGGAAGTTAGGGTAACAGAGGCTCTGTGTCAGGAAACCTGGGCAGGGCCCAAATGCATTATTTCTCACCATGTCACATGTCACCCCGATAGTCCTCTGCGTAGACAGAAACTTCCGCGTGGCATCACTACCTTCTAGAAATTCCTGTAACATTTCTTGAAATCTCTCAACTTTGGATTGTTTAAAATGTCTTGATTTTAGGGCTTCCCTGGTGGCGAAGTGGTTGAGAGTCCGCCTGCCGATGCAGGGGACATGGGTTCGTGCCCTGGTCCGGGGAAGATCCCATATGCCGCGGAGCGGCTGGGCCCGTGAGCCGTGGCCGTTGAGCCTGCGCGTGCGGAGCCTGTGCTCCGCAACTCGAGGGGCCACAACAGTGAGAGGCCCGCGTACCGCAAAAAAAAAAAAAAGTCTTGATTTTAGCTTTCTTTGCCAGGGATGGTAGTTTTTTTCTTTTCTTTTAGCACATTAGAAATGTTCCACTGTGTCTGGCCTCAAGTTCTCTGGCGAAAAGCTTGCCGATGTCCTGATCTCTGCTCCTCCCAGCTTTATTTTCCTTCCAGCTGCTTTTAAGAGGCTCTTCTTAATGCTGACTTTCGGCATTTTGATTAGGGTATGTTTTGGTTCGTTTCTCTTTGTTTCTGTTTCTTGATGTTTGCTGTACTCATATCTGTGGGTTTATAACATTCATCAAGTTCAGAAAATTTCAGCCATTATTTCTTCATATAACTTTCTAAGCCTCACACCTCCAGCACTGTTATTTATAGGTAATGCATCTGACATGGCCCCAGAGTTCACTAAGACACAGGCTTCTGTTTGTTTCTTTCGTCCTATGGGCTTTATTTTGGGTAGTTTCTGTCATATCTCTTCAGGTGCATGGGCTTCTCCTTCTGCAGTGTCCAACGTGCTTTTAACTCACCCAGCACATTCTTCACTTCATTTCTTGCCAGCTTCCCCAGACATACTACGTGGGTGTTTTCTTCAAATATCCCCTCTTGCAACTGCTGTCCCTGTTTACCTTTATATAACTGTGCATATTAATAATATTTACAATAGTTCTTGCAGGTCCTTGTACACTCATCCCACCATCACTGTTATTTCTGGGTGTATTTTCTGGACTGCAGTTTCTCCAAGCTGTGGACCATATTTTTATGCTTCGTGGCATACCTGGCAGATCTCAACTGGATGCTACACCTTGTGAATTTTAAGTTGTCGGTGGCTGGGTTTTGTGGAATACCTCTACGTGCTATACTTACTTCTGGCATGAAGTTAAAAACCTGCACGTCAGTCTGACTCTGAAGGCAGCTTTAAGGCTTTGTTATGTGGGTGCAGAGCAGACCTTCACTCTAGGACAGATAGAGTCCCACCAGCAAAGCACGTCTTATTTCACCATAGGGACGAACAACCATTTCTTCATCTACTCACCAGGCAAGGACATCTGGGTTGTGGCCAGTTTTGTAATTATAAATAAAGTTGCTATCAACATTCACATATATTTTTATGTGAGTGTATGTTGTAATTTCTCAAGGATAAATATCTTGAGATGGGATTTCTGGGTCATATGGTACGTTTATGTTCCTTTTAGAAAACACTGCCCAACCGTTCTTCAAAGCGGCTGCACAACTTTGCATTCCCACCACCAGCGGAAGAGAGACACAGTCACCCAGGCGCCACCTAGCACTGCTATTCATTTGGAGCCATTCTCATAAGGATGTAAGACGCATCTCACTGTGAACAAAAGTTTAGCATCTCCCTAATGTTGATGGACGTCCAGATTCTTTTCATGTGTTAATTACATCATATCCCTTCTTTGGTGATGTGTACAGATGTTCTGCCCACTTTTAGTTGGGTTGTTTGTTTTACCACTATTGAGAAATGAGTGCTATTCATATTTTCTAGATGCAAGTCCTTTATCAGATATGTACTTGCCAATATTTTGTCCCACTTTGTGGCTTGTCTTTTCACTGCTTAATCAGTTGCTTTCAAAAATCAAACATTTTTAACGCTGATGAACTTTGGCATCACTTTTTCCTTTTATGCATCGTGTCTAAGAAACCTCTGCTGACCAAAGGTGACATGTGTTTGTGCTTATGTTTTCTCCTATAAGTTTTATAGTCTTAGGCTGTCCACTTAGGACTGACTTTTACTTGAGGTAAATGATGACTTTGGGACTCTCTTCCATGGACTGCTCTGTTGGACACAAGTGAAACTCAGGCCACCCTTACCCCACTTGGGGAGAAAGTGAACCTCCCAGCTAGGAACGGGGACTACATGTTCCCTTGTGCTCTGCACGTGCTGTAGGGCCTTGTGTTGCCCCATCGCGGGACGCACTGCAGCCTGGGCCCAGTGATCACATGGCCTGCCAGCCACGGCAGCTCCTCAGAGGGAAGGAGACACCAAGCTCTGGACCACTGCCTGGTTCCCCCAGGCTCTCTCCTGGTCACAGAGCTCAGGACGAGGTACACAGATGTGGTCCCTTTCCCAGGGCGGGCTGCTTGTCCCACTTCTAATCCCGACACCACCAGGGTCACTGGGGGCTTTGTTCCCGTAGCTGCGCATCTCAAAGGGAAAACCAGGCGCAAATGGGATCCCGTCCCCACCCTGTCCCAGCACCTCTACTTTCTTTCCTGGCCCTCAGAACTGCAGTCAAGGATAACCAGTCAAAATCAGTGCAAGGAACCCCAGGATCTTAAAGACAATGACGCAAAATTAGTACATTTATGGATTATTATGAATGATCCCCTTTTAGTTTACATGTAATTAACTTTAAAACTAGTGAGAAGGTAATACTTCATATAAAAAAATTACTCATAAATAGATTTAACTCGTTATCAACCTTTGCATTTTCCTACGGATGTTAGAACACAGGGACCCAATGCTACAAGTGATACAGTGGCGACTAAATAAACAGAAAGTGCATAAACTGTATTTAAAAAGCACGTGATGCTGTCTGCTTCTAGTATTTCTAAAAATGGCTCGCTCCCTATTTTTCTCCACTGCTCTGACTGGGTCTGTGCTGTACGTCTGGGTTATAATGTGGCCCCAGTGTTCCAGCTGGGACATTCTTCTCATAAAAGGCTCAATGCCCAATTTCCAGGAGCTCACAACTCACAGTGTTATCATAAAGACAGGGGATCTATGTGTGAAATGCTTTCCCATTGTCACAAAAAGGATCAAATCTGCTAGTCTGTCAATATGAGATGAGAGAAAAGATAACTGAGGGATAATTTAAATTTATAAAACTGAAATATGTATTAGTTAGGAAACTGACACAATGCAACATTCAAAAATGGATTTTTAGAGTCTAAGGTAATTTGTACCTTATAACAAATTCAGAAATAACACACAGCTAGCTATGTATGGTTTACTCAGAGGGGCTTCAGGTCACAGGCTGTGGTTCTGCATGGCGTGGCCTGAAGGTCTCCGACGGCTGTGACTTCCTGAGAGTTCCCCTTAGGTCTTTGCAAGGTTTTCCTCCCTTGAGAATGATAACTTTCATGAACTTTTATGATAGTTTTTTTAAAACAGAAGTAACCTAGGGCTCAATCTTATAATAAATGTCATATTTGGGATACTTATATTTTTAGGATGTTAAAAACAATAAGTGTGTGGCTTTCATCATCATAAAAAGAGTATTATAGGCAAACAATTAAAAAGGATAAAATGACCATGTTTCTATGCAGACAAGGATGGGAACTGCATTTAGAAGGAGGTTAGGTCATTTACTTTCTTCTTCTCTCCAGTGTTCCTGAGATACAGTTGACATAACATTGTATTATTTAGTCCAAAGTGTGCAGCATATTCTCTTAGCAACTTTCAAATACACAACACAGCATTGTTAACTGTAGTCGCCATGCTGCACATTACATCCCAGGACTTATTTATCCCCAGAACCGCTTATCTTCTAAGTGGAAGTTTGTACCTTTTGACCCCTTCACTCAGGTCCCCCATCACCCATGCCCACCTCTGGGAACTACCAATCTGCTCTCTGTAGCCATGAGTTCTCTTTTTTTTAGGTTCCTCATACACATGAGATTATAGGGTATTTGTCTTTCTCTGTCTGACTTATTTCACTTATATCTGGGATATTTAAAAGAGAACGTGTAAGTAAAGCCATTGTCATTTATTTATGTTGTAAAATTTGTCATTATCTTAAAACGCTTTCTATAGTTAAACTAAAATTTAACATGGTGTGAGACTCTATCAAAGCTTGTCTGAAAAAAGTAATACTATATTTTACTTGTTACTTGTTATTTTGTAACTTAGGTGTAGCTGAGCAAACAAGCATAGCTAGGGTGTGAAGCTGGGCACTGTGTTAAAAATAAATGACAGCGAACCCTGTGGGAGAAGATAATGCTTAACTCTTGAGACATTTTACAACATTCTCTCCTTTTATTTATTAAGCCATTTTTGTCAGTGTCCTTCCTTTATCTGTTCCCTAAGTATTGGTAGTCTATCTAAAATATGACACAAATGAACGTATCTACGAAACAGAAACAGACTCAGCCAGGGAACAGACTTGTGGCTGCCAAGGGGGAAGGAGTGGGTAGGGGAGGGATGGACTGGGAGTCTGGGATTAGCAGATGCAAACTAGTATATGTAGGATGGATAAACAACAAGGTCCTATTATGTAGCACGGGGAACTATATTCAATATCCCGTGATAAACCATAATGGAAAAGGATATTAAACAAAAGGCTGTAAAAAAAAATATTGGTATTCTAAGAACTCATTTCTCAACTGATTTTTTTCTATTTATTCACACCAGCTCGTGTGGGGATCATTCACTTACATGGTCTTAACCAACGTCCCTCAGAGCCCACAGCCTATGTCTTCAGCCTCCCTACCTTTTCTGAGGTTCACACTACGTAAGTATAAGCACAGGTCTTATCATATAAGACGTTGTATGATAACAGTACACTGATTATATAATCAGATATACACATATCTCAGACAAGTGTGGTTTATAGGATATAGTCTGAATCCACTTTTATTTTTTCTCTGATGCTCTCTACACATTTGTTCTTTGGTGAAAGTTTCATTCTATCTCTGGGTGAAAACACAGGGGGTCCCCTAATTCCTTCAGCTCGGCTTCAGGTAACAAGTGTAGGTGAACTGGCATTTCAGAACGCCTGACTTCACGTCACCCACACAGCCCCAAACATGACCCTCCCAGTCACTACCTGGGGATGTGGCAGAGGCAGTCATGTAAGTGGGGCATCATGTACCCCAATCCTTCTTCATTCCCTTTTTTTCTTATGACTCTCCTCTTACCTTCTCTTTTTTTTATGACCACCTCCAGTTTGGGAGTAGGTGAAGGATACTTAAGGGCGGGTGGGGAGCTTCTCACCACACTGATGTCTGGCTGAGGACGGCTTTGTGCTGGGGGGGTTCATCAGGCTTTGCAAGCTTCATCTGTCTTTCTCCTTGTAGATCCTTTTATGGACCTTCCAGGGCTCCCTGGTGTGAACAACTGCATTTCCTGGATGTGTGACACTCCTCTGCCATCACCTCAGCCCCTGCGCACCGGGTGGTCCATTCTCTGTTGGGACTTACTCACTACTCCCTCTTGGGCAGAATTACGTTGGTTCTCACTCACATGGCTCAAATATTGTCTTCAGTAAATATCCTTGTGTGTCTTGATCAAACACACAACTCCAAAGCAGCAGCAACTTTCCTTTGCTTTGATATCAAACAAGTAAGCAGCTCACGACTGTCTCTGACTCTCAGATTATCCCAGTGAAATTCAGACCAGAATCCAATTGTCTGGGAACACATAGAAAACTGAGTGGTTTTGTTGAAATCTGTCTCTGAATTTGAAGTGAAGGGAAGCACAAATCTATCATCTTCTTAGATAACATTAAAAACTTTGGACAGTAAAACGTAAGTTTTTTTTGTTTTTGTTTTTTGTTTTTTTTGCTGTATGCAGGCCTCTCCCGATGCGGAGCACAGGCTCCGGACGCGCAGGCTCAGCGGCCATTGGCTCACGGGCCCAGCCGCTCCGCGGCATGTGGGATCTTCCCGGACCGGGGCACGAACCCGTGTCCCCTGCATCCGCAGGCGGACTCTCAACCACTGCGCCACCAGGGAAGCCCCATAAGTTTGTTTTGAGGTAGTGACTACATTTAGGGAAAGACATCCAAAGCAGTACAAGTCGTTCATTATCAGCCCAGGACAGGGGTGTGGGGAAGGAAACGCTTAGACAAGACTCACTCAGGGACTCACTTGGGCAGAAAGACTGATATCCCAGAGCTGGTCAGGCACAGTAAGGATAGGGGAGTATCCTTCACTCGTAAAAGGAAAGAGAAATCACTGTGCAGCACCCTCTGCATTTTATATATCCCATGACTTATGAAATATTTAGCATACAGAAATCTTCAATTAAGGATATAAAAATTATCATGGAAATAAATGGTTTACTGTATGAAAATCATCTCCTTAAAATAATCTTTATAGGTAGAGATATAAAGTATTAGGGATGCCCACCAAAATACTTTTTCCTAATATTAAGGACATAGTTTTAATCATTAAATCTCAAGATACCAAAAACCTGGGTAGATTTTTGAAATTTGCAACAGTTAGCACCAAGACTAATATGAGTAAATTTGACAAAGAGATAATTTAATGGACAAAAATCTTTCTCTTGTGAGTTGGTATAGATTATCAATATAACTCAACTCAAGAAAGCTTTAAATACATGTATTAATCCCACTCTATAAAAGTTATTTGTATTTATAAGAAAAGAAACAAAAACATTCAGAAACATGATAATAAAGGCAAAATAACGATTAGTAATTTTTGGAAACATTTCTAAAATCTTTAGCCAAGATGAAATAGGAAGCTATCCTCTTTGTGCAAGTGTGTTTATATGTCTTTATCTGTACGAGTGGATTAGAGGCAGCTATCACAATCGACATGAATTATGTATTTGAACTAGTTTAATATTCCTTGAGTACTGAGAGACCCACTGGGAGGTTACACAAAGACGCAAAGAGCAGAAGTTCATAAGTTCAGAGCCCACAAAATCTATATTCAAATCCCAGCTCTACCACTTACTTATTGTGTGACTTCATGTTTTAACTCTCAACCTTCCTCATTATAAAGCGGAGAAAATAATATCCAACCCGTCCCCTTATCCTCCACATTCACCAATCCTTATAATCCTTTAGAGCACTGAAATTCCCATCAGACATCTAAAATCACTTTTAATAAATGCCTAGCAATGTCTCTTCTCTTCAAAGATGTGTCAAATTTTTCTGAAAGGCAGAAGTTATCAAACACAAAGTCTTTCTAATCGAAAATCATCTCTCAACATTCCTGAGTTGTTTATGCCACTGTAGAGGATGGAGTTATTCACATCTAGAATGTAGACACGTAGCAGTTCAGTCCGTCATCTTAGGGAAATGCAAGCCTATATTAACAACTGCATCTGTTTAGGCAGCAAATATATCAGCATAACTGAGATTCACAAAAAATCAATGTAAAACCATCCAAAGGAAAGCAAAAACTCATTAAATGTAAATTTTGAAACATAGTAAAACTGACTGACGGACTGCCCTGACTCAATGAAGGTTTAAAATTTTAAAGAGTACTGTAATACCAAAAAAAAAAAAAAAAAAAACCCAAAAAAGAAGACTGTTAAATTCAGGAAGGAAGAGGGGTAAACAGGAATATGTAATGGAAAATAAAGTATCATTTTAGCCCACATTGGGTTCAATACACAGGTCTGGTAGATTCAAAGACAAAAATAAGGTAAGACAAAAATCCTCTCCTCAACCTGTCATTTAAACAGTTATTTTAGATTCTGTTTCCAGTAATGTCTGAGTAACATATACTGGACTGATTCTCCTACTCATAAATTGTTAAACTCTGCACGTAATTTACAAAAATGACAGGAAGGAACCAAAGAGTGGATAAGAAGCAGGCACACTCTGGTGGGTAACCCACACTCTGAGGAGGGAAGTTCTAGGGAGTGAATTCTCAGGTCTCACTGTTTTTGAGCCTGGGGACAGATCTGGCATGGCAAATCACATGAGGGACAATGTTGGCAAAAGAATGCAGACATTCCAGCTTGCAAGAATCAAAAGACTGTTTAAAACTGCTGAAGATCTAGGGAGAAATTCGGGAAGGAAAAGAGCCAGAGAGCCCAACATTGTCTGCCCTAGATTCTGATGACCCATCAGACACACACACACACACACACACATGCACACCGTGGACTCAACTCACCTCCACTAGAGGCTGCAAATCTGAACTGAGGTTAGAGCTGGTGCCCAAGAAATATAGTTTTCATTTAGAGCTCAACAACATTAATCATCTGCTAAAACAAAAAACACTCAGTGGACTAAACTAACATAATAAAGCCTCCCACAATTTAATATCCATAACACTGGGGGCATCATCCAGAATTAGGAGATCTATAAAGCACCAGGGAAATGGGACATGTTCTTCAAAGAAGAGATGATCAACTGAGAATAAACCTGAGATGAACCAGTTGTTGAGTTAGCGGACAAAATTTTAAAGCAAATAAAATAGCTCTCTTTAATGAAGAAAAAAATATGCTTGTAATAATTGCAATGACAGGAATGATCAGAAGAGAAGTAGAAATTATAAGAAAGAACAAAATAGAAATTCAAGGATAAAATAACAGATAAAGCTACACAACCTTAAAAAAAAATCACAGATGAAGCCAAGAGCAGAAGTGAGTTCACAGAGGAAAGAAAGATACTTGTGTATAGATCAGCTGCAAGGATCTACTGGAAGAAAAGCCAGGATAGCAATGAGCAGAGCCTCTGAGACTGTTACATTGTATCAGGGAGCGTAACACATGTAATTCAAGCCCAGAAGAGAAGAGAGAGAGAAAGGGGCAGGAGAAGTAGTCGGAGGAAAGGTGGTAGAAGTTTTGATAAATACCTAAATGTACAGATTAAAGAGATGTAACAGTCCTCAAGCAAAAACACAAAGGAGGTCATTTCTAGTCGAACTGTTAAGAACTAAAGATAAACGACACGTCACAATTAAACGATTCAGTTAAATCCTGGTATCTCATCAGAAATCATAGAGTCCTGGAAGCGTTGAATGATATCTTTAAATGAAGAAAGAAAACATGTTTTTAATGCTTTCAAAAATCTATATCCATTGAAAATATTCTTCAGGCAAGAATTCCCTGCTTCCACCGAGGGAGGAAGTGGAAAAGAGTATTTTTCTCACCCTAACAATAAGAAAAATATGAAACATCTACAAAACCACAATTTTTTGAGCTCATCAGGGACTCTGTGTCTCTGGGCAGTGTAATAACTCAGGACCCGTGACAGTCCTGTGGCTCCAGAAGGAGACAGTGTGAGCATCTGATCACCTGAGAAAGCCACAGAACATTATATAAACTATGGAGGAGAACGCAGCCAAGATCTTCCAGGAGTTGCGGAAGGCTTAGTGTACGTCTACTCTCTGACAGCAGACAACCCCTGGAAGCCGCAAAAGGAAGAGGGTCCATAAGCACCAACAGATTTTATTCCACAGACCTCAGCAAGTGCTTTCAAGAAAGACACGGGGTGGGACAAGAGACCCAGGAAAGCCACCTGAGAAGCAGAAGCTGCTGTGAGGAAGTATGAGGGTCCACCTATGCCCCCTCTCCTGTACCCCTCACAGAGCAAGCCTGAAGTTCCTGGGGGAGAGTGGGAGCCTCTGTCACCCTGTGGACACAGCTGAGGATACTTCACCACAGGAGTGGGAAAGAAAAGCCCAGCTCTCTCTGAGTGACAGCAGGACAATATTCAGGGTACAGATCATGGGAGAACCCTGCCACCAGCGAAGGATCGGGTCTCTGAGAAGGTCCCACCTCGAGACCCAGGTACATGGTCCTACCTACAGCTACAGCTCAACCAGAACAGAAAGGGATGCTCCTAGGTCCGGGTAGCAACTGTCGAATACCGAGGATCAGTAGCCTGCCAGTGGGGGAAAGACCATGAAGGGGGACCTTCCCTGAGGCTGGGTTTCAAAGGAAAATCATAAAGAAGCATGTGGAGAAAAAGACCATGGTGACTAGCCCGACCACAAGCACAGGGCAGCACAAAGGAATCTGAAGCTTGAGATGCAGTGAAAGGGACAATTATAAACCAAAACACAACCAAGTTCAGGTATATGACTGGACCGACTTGATCACCTTATCAAAGGCCAAGCAAAACAGGAGGCAGCCTCACTTCCAGGCATAAAGACTATTTACCTCCGTCTTACTGTCTACTCAACATGTCCACTTTTAACGAAAGAAACAGACATACAAAAAAAGGAAGGAAAAATTTAAAAACACCGCTATGAGACGAAACACTCAATAGAAACAAACTCAGATATGACAGAGGCAGCAACTATCAGAGAAGTAATTTAAAATGAATATGATTAATAGATTAGATGCTGTAGTATAAAAGGTAAAATCTGCATTAAAACTATAGGCAGAAACTATAAGAACAAAAACCTAAAAGATATGTCAGAAGTAGGGGGAGGGGGCGGGGCAGGAGTGCAGGGCATACAAGGCCTGTAGATCATTATCAGACAGACCAACAGACAGTGACTGAAATGGCCGAAGGAAAAGAGAGAGAAAATAGGGTAGAAGAAGTATTTCAAGAGTTAATGAAGAATCCTCCAAATTAATGAGATACCTCAGACCACAGACGTAAGAATCTTAGAGGACACCAAACAGGATAAGAACCAAAGAAACAAAACCTAGACACGTCAGAGTCAAAAACCAGTGATGGGGAGAAAAATCTTTAAAGCAGCTCGGGGCACAATACACATTTCTACAGAGGAACAAAGAGACGAGAATGACCAGCTGACTTCCCAGCTGCAACCACAGAAGCCAGAACACAAGGAAAATTCATCTGTAACGTGCCGAAAGAAAATGGGCTCTGGACCCAAAACTACCCAGAGAAATTACCTTTGCAAAAGGAAGGAGAAGTACCTTTCAAGAAACAAAAATGGGAGAAAATTTATTTAAAACAGATGCGATCTATAAGAACTGTTGGAAAAAAAAAAAAGATTTCTTTAGGCAGAATAAATGTGATATTAGGTAGAAACTTGGATTGCTACAAAAAAGAAACTGAAGATTTCTGGATGTTGCATAAATAAAGATAAATATGAAATTCAGGTTTTTAATTTCAAATTGTTTTAAAAGATAATTGAATGTCTACTCTAAAGGTATTAGCAATGCATTTGTATTTGTAGCATATGTAAAAGCAAAACATACGTCAAAATAGCACAAAAGATGGGATAAATTGAGAGCTGTAATTCCTTCTAATGTACACAAAATGGCAAAATAGTATTTGAAGGTAGCTTGTGAAAAATTAAATTTATATCTTATAAATCCTAGAGCAACCAATAAAAATCTTTTAAAAGAAGGTAAAGTAAAAGTAATGTCAAGAGCAGAGTCAAATGAAATCATAAAAATACTTAACTGGTCCAAAACAAGGCATTATAAGAAAAGAAAATGGGCAAAGAGGAGATGGAAAAAATAAAAAATAACTAGCAAGAAAGGAGATTGTAATTAAACCATATCAGTAACTGTATAAAACGCAAATAATCTAAGCATATCAATTAAAATACAAAAAAAAAATGCCAGGCTGAATAAAAAACCAAGACTCAACTATATATTATTCTAAAGGAAACCATTAAAAAAATGGCATAGTAGATTGAAATTAATAGATGGGGAAAAAAATATCATGCAAACACTAATGAAGAGAAAGCCAAACTGATTCTACTAATAATATATTTGACTTCAGAATAAGGAATGTTACCAAGATAAAAAGGGGCATTATATAATAATAAATTGTTCAGTAAGAAGACAAAACAACCCTAAATGCACCTGTTACCAGAAATG
Source organism: Leucopleurus acutus (assembly GCF_964270905.1). Taxonomy (NCBI): domain Eukaryota; kingdom Metazoa; phylum Chordata; class Mammalia; order Artiodactyla; family Delphinidae; genus Leucopleurus; species Leucopleurus acutus. Next base: position 115,637,409 of record NC_139150.1, on the reverse strand, counting down.
AAGCTTCAAAATACATGACAAGGGGATTTCCCTGGTGGTCCCATTGTAAAGAATCTGCCTTCCACTGCAGGGGACGCGGGTTTGATCCCTGGTCCATGAACTAAGATCCCACATGCTGCGGGGCAACTAAGCCCGTGCACCACAACTACCGAGCTCCCATCCTCAATGAGAGAGCCCGTGTGCTGCAAACTACAGAGCCCATGCGCTCTGGAGCCTGTGCGTCACAACCAGAGAGAAAAAACCCTAAGGCCACAACTAGAGAGAAGCCCGTGTGCTGCAATGAAAGATCCCGTGTGCCTCAACAAAGATCCCGCGTGCCACAGCTAAGACCCAACGCAGCCAAAAAAAAAGAAAAAGAAAAAACAAAACACATGACAAAAAAATGAACAGAACTGAATGGAAGAACAGAAAACTTCCCAGTTATATCTGGAGACTTCAACACTATTCTATAAAAAAAAAAATCAGTGGAACAAGTAGACGGAAAAGAGTATAGAAGAGCCGAACAAAATTTTCAACAAACTTGAAATAACTTCTACCGACAGGACACTCCAACACATCATAACAGAATACAGGCTCCTTTCAAGTGCATTTGGCACATATTGTAAGCCATAAAACGGACTTTAACACATTTGAAAGAACTAAACCCACATGAAGTATGACATCAGAACGTAACACAATTACAGGAGAAATGAGTCACAGAGAAACTCAAAAAACAGAGAGGTTAAAGAGAAAATAGAGGCATAGAGAATAAATGTGGCTTAAATAATTGCAAAGACGTTATTTTAATTCAGTAAGGAAATATGATCTATTGCCGGAATCCTATCACACGCCAATAAACTGGGGATGGTTTAGAGATTTAAGTGCAAAAATATATACATTAGAAGCATATCCATGTCAGTATTTTCTTAGGGAAGTCTCTCTCACAAACTAAGAGCTCTGAAACCAAAAAAGATGCTGTGAGAACGTATTTGCAATACGATAACGATTTAAAAGGTTAACATGATGGAGAGTAATCAGCTTGCTGCCACGTACTGTGTATAGTGTGAGATCATTTACATTAAAAATGTTTATGTGAATATATATGCTTGTGTGAGAATGAAGTAGGATTGGAAACCATGCGTACCAGGTTGGTAACAATTTTCACCTCATGAGGGAAGGAACGGGTGCAGTTGGTAAAAGGACAATAATTCTCTTCATGTTCCTTCATGTGCATTAAAAAGATAAGCATGTGAAGGGCTTCCTGGTTGCTTCTCACAGGGTAAGTGCTGCTTACCTGCTTACCAGGCTGCTGGTTGCTTCTCACAGGGTAAGTGAACTATTGTCAATTCTATTACATTCCATTTTCAACTAAATAAATACCTTAATTTCAAAATATAATCATGTAGGGTGTTCAGAGCACATTTAACCAGTAATTTGAACTATTTGAACCTAGAAAAAAAGGGATAAAGTACCCTCCCCCCCCCAAAAAAAAAACCAACAGAGATTTTTTAAATCTGTACAGAAAAAGAAAACAAAATATAAAGTTTCACATTCCATATATATGTCATATATATTCAGTCATTTATAAGTAAGCATTATTTTTGTCAAATTTTACTCTAATAATACCAGTTGAGTAATACACAAAAACCTGGAATGTTTGCTTAGTAGATGTCTTGAAAGCAACAAAGAGTGATAGCAAAAACGAAGGGACAAAGTGTAATAAGGAAATAAAATAGCTCAAACACATAACTGCCATAGGTTATTTAATGTGGCAACAACTGATTCTAGACACCACAGTGGTCCTTGGGCCACAGGCTAGCCAATTAAAAAGCGATTAATTTTATGATGATTCCTTTGAGACATTAATGAGTATTAAATTATTCTAATGTATCACAGCTGGGAAGGAAACATATATATAACATTGTTTTTTCCTATTTAATTTTTAATATCATATATTTTAATTACGTGTAACATATGTTTTTTTTTTTTTTTTTTTTTTGTGGTACGCGGGCCTCTCACTGTTGTGGCCTCTCCCGTTGCGGAGCACAGGCTCCGGACGCGCAGGCTCAGCGGCCATGGCTCACGGGCCCAGCCGCTCCGCGGCGTGTGGGATCTTCCCGGACCGGGGCACGAACCCGTGTCCCCTGCATCGGCAGGCGGCCTCTCAACCACTGCGCCACCAGGGAAGCCCAGATGTTATCTTAATTAATCCTAGTCAGACTGTTAATCTGAGGATTTTGCATATGATTCTGAAGTCCAGATGCTTCCCAACTGACAAAAAGAAAATTAATATAGTATCTCTTTCAGAGACGGACAGGCATACACACACACACACACACACACACACACACACACACACACACAACTGCAACCATATTAACAAACAAACCTTGGTATAGTGTTTCTGTTCTTAAATTCTTGGAGATTTAGATAAGAAAACAAAATATATCAAGCATACAGTTTAGATAGGCACAACATATATACTGAAAAAAGGCTCAAACAGCACTTTCATGGTATGATGATAACAGAATCAGAGGCCAAATAGATCTATTTCCTTCACCTTCTCATAAAATACATTTTAAGTTTTTACCATCTTCAGTGCTTTTCTATGGTTATTCCTTTGTGACAGCTCTAAACTATACCCAAATAAAACATACCGAAGAAGCCTGATATTTTTAATATAAAGTAGAGTTAAGTTGTTAAAAAATAATGGCAAACTTTACCAGCTTGGTTAATTTCTTAAGAAGCTATAACATTATTGATCTTTTTTGTCAACTGAAACCACTTAACTATGTAATATTTACACTACCCAAGATTCAGATACACAATCAATTCTTCTTGCGTAATGGTTATAAAATCATTTATGTAATGGCTGTGATAAAATCTGGTCAATTAAAAACTCAGGTTAGTGTCCTATTGTGTTTGAGAGTTAAGAATAACTACTACAATAACCAGTAGGAAAAGAAACCCATACCTTATTTTGGGCAGTGTGACAAGATGTTTAACTAATGTAAAATGCATAGCAGCATTAATTTGGTAGCCAGTGTAAGAGGCTGGCAAGTTCCCCTTCCTTACAAAGCACAGTCCACATTCTGGGTTCACTGCCTTATAAAAAGAAGTAGGGTACCTTCTCGTTTAAGCTTCATCAAGTCTTGATCCGTTTATTTCAATCCCGCTGCAGTCAGAGATTTGCCCTCCTGGAACCTGCCTGTTCAGCAAACATGGGAAGGCAGCTACAAGCCACTTTATCACTCTTCTGAAACTAGACCAATTTTTAGATGAAAACTTGTGATTAGATTTTAACTTATTCACTAAACAACTTGCTCCTGCGTCCCTACTGTGTGCCAGGGCTGTCTTTCTGGGAGCTGGGGATCCCACAGAAGAAAGTTCCTGGCCTCACAGAGCTTATGTTTTACTTGGAAATGACAGAAAACAAACTAGGAAACATCTGTATATCACGTAGTGACATATGCTATAAAGGAAAGTAAGCTTGTGTTGCTGTTTTACATGCGATGGGAGCGCAGCCCTCTGAGGCTGGATATTCGGGCAACAAGCTGGTGGAGGTGAGTGAGGACAGACCCCCGGGGGGAGCGTGTCCTAGGACCTCAAAACAGCAAATACAAAGCAAGTGTTTCTGATACATTGATCAACAAATCCTGTGAGACTTCCCAGAGCCCAGAGACATCAGGGCAATGGTGAGGGCACTACAGTCCTTTGTACTAACAGTTCTTAGCAATCTGGCTTAAGGGTAGGAATGAGGAGAGTGTATTCCCCACTCTGCATTCAGCTAAGGACCAGGAGTGGCTCTGCAATTAATATACAGTGAGCTGGGCTCACTGTACATTAGACTCGGATAAAGGAAAACAAGGGATTTCATGGCTTGATCTGTATTTCTACTAATCATAACAGTGCAGAAAAATTAATAATTTAAATTATTACATATAAAATAATAATAAAGAACTCAGACTATACGAATGTGCCGATTACTTTACACATGCAAAGTAGAGTAGTGAATTTCACATTGTTTAAGGATAGAAAGCATTGACAAAGCAGACCCGCGGGGACACCATTCTCCACGCTCCTGTGCCCACACTTCAGTGGCAGCCAGCGCCATCCCTGAACTCATTCTCTGACTCTTACTGTCTATTAGTCTATAAGGTTAGATCAAACAGATGTAAGTTTTCAGAGTTATTTTGTAAGAAAATAAATATTCTATTCACAGTCTAACAACATAGAAAGTAAACTCTATATTTCCAGACAGTAAACAGGGGCCATTTTAATGAAAATTACCTTTGATTTAAACATCACTAGAGATACAGATCCATGAAAAGACAAGTATCTATCTCAAAAGACAAGTATCTATCTCAAGGGTAACACGGTACGTATTTAAACAACAGATACTGGCACTTAAGCATACTTATTCACACAACCAGAAAAATATACCCGTCTTGGCCCTCCCTTACATATTCGCCCCTGGCAATAATATTTCGACGTTTGAATGCAAACAAGAATTTTTCTCTGAATTGTTTTCCAGATCTGTCACTCTTTCTAGGTTAAACGGGAAGTTGGCTGGTGAAGCATAAGGCAGGTACTCTGACCACTCAAAACGCAGTGACCTGCCCCCCCCCCCCGATGAACTTCATTCTACTGTCCCCTCATTGTACAGCGAGTGTTGCAGTCTAAAGTTGGGGTGCAGGTCAGGATGGGGGCTTCCCGTCCCCACGGAGGGACAGACTAGGGGTCCGAGGATGGAGAGGAGGGGACGGACTCTGAGAGCCTGGCCGCAGACAACCGCAGGCTCTGGGGAAGGTCAAGACCCACTCCCTCTAGCCCTGGCACCGCGGGCTGGGTTCCACGATGGAGGCCAGCCCGGCTAAGGGACCCGTGGGGGGGAGTGGCCTCTTTCAAGGCTCAGAGACTGGGGGCTTTCCTGATGCTTTGAGGAAAAGCCAAAGGGAAGCTCTTCCCACCTCGTGAGAGAAGGCTGCCAACGAAGGGTCGGCCCCCAACAGACGGGCCCCAGTGAGCAGACGAAGGAAGGTCAGCGCATGGAAAGGACCCAACGGCCGGAGGGAAAAATCAATGACACGCGGAGCTGAGGGAGTGAGGAGACAGCCCACTTACAGTTAAACACACACTCGGGTACTTCCGGGCGCACACATTTAAAAGTACACAACTGCTCTGTAGACCGAAAACCGTAATTTCCCGGCTAAGCCATCCCGCACGTGCACTGTAGGTGGGCAGCAAACTAGTGGCCCAGACGACACATCAGAACACAGACCAGAGCCGTGAAAGGGCGGAAATTCTGCGTAACATAGAGACGTCTGCAGGGTCTCCCATTCCTGCTTGGTAGGTAAGCGGGTCAACCGCGCAGAGAAGCATTTCCGAAGTCCTCAGTTTTGCTGCCTCTTAATGCCCACTGCCCTCTTCCCCGACAAAGGTGCTTCTAGCCCTGCTCACCCCTTTCTGGAAAGGAAAAGCCTTCTTCTGTTTGATGTGAGACGCTTGCAAGTTTGAGGTTGAGGTATTCTCCCCATCGCAAGAGTCTATAAATAAAGTCTCTCTTTACTTAGTCTGGGTTTGTTCCTCCCTTTTTTTCCCCCCAAGACACGGATGGTGGATCGGATGGGGATCCCACATGTCCGAAGCAAGGTCCTGCGGTGACACCCCACCTTGTGGTGGATGGTGGGCAGGACACGCGGCAGGCTTCGCTCTGCGTTTGTTCTTATTTGACATTTTTACGGTGTCCTGAACACCCCTTGGGCCCCACTGTCTTCACCCTGGGCTTCTCTGTTCAGTCCCGACCCTCCGCCCCTGCGGTCACTCAAGCTCAGGGCTCCGCCCCAGCAGGGGCAGGTCTCGAGAGGTTCAGGGGCTCCAGGAGCAACCACCTTGGTCTAAAAAAGCTCATTTTGTTAAAAATATAGTTTTATCCTAAGATAAAACTTGCCCTAAGATAAAATTTATCCTAACACTAATTTACAAAACCTGTATAAGATAAAATCTACACAGATACAAAAAATGATGAAATGTTCCCCCCAAAATTATTTGTCATGGTCACTGCTGGCTAATATTTAAAGGGTGTATTTATTCACATAATATTTTAAAATTAGTATTAAATATTATACTGGTACAAAACTAAAATGTGATTTCTTTTCTTCTTTAATGACAAAATTTTCTTGGATTATTGGTCTACTCTTGAAAAGAGATTGTAGGGCTTCCCTGGTGGCACAGTGGTTGAGAGTCTGCCTGCCGATGCAGGGGACATGGGTTCGTGCCCCAGTCCGGGAGGATCCCACATGCCGCGGAGCGGCTGGGCCCGTGAGCCATGGCCACTGAGCCTGCGCATCCGGAGCCTGTGCTCCGCAACGGGAGAGGCCACAACAGTGAGAGGCCAGCGTACCGCAAAAAAAAAAAAAAAAAAAAAAAGAGAGATTGTAAAATAAGTTTTTCTTTGTCTTCTGGGCAATCTGCCTGAATGGTAAACATTCTGTGTCTGATCAGCATATTTTCCTCTGCCTTATGTTTATCTTAATTATTAAAATTATTATCTTAATTATTAAAAAGAGACTCAGAAGCCAACTATGTATGTTTACAAGAAAGACACAAGTCTAAGTAATAAAGAAAGACTGACAATAAAATGTTAGCAAGTATATCAGGCAAATGTAATAAATTTGAAAGTAGGAGTAGTAATATTACTATCCGATAACGTGAAATCTATGCTAAAAAGTGGTAAGTAGGGTACAGTGTAATAAAATAAAGGGATAAGAAGCATAATTAATGGATAAAACAGAAATAAATTCATATATCTAAAACACAGAGCAGGAAACACATACAGCAAAAAGCACAAAAAGTACTAGAAGGACCTATTTAAATATAATTATAATGTAAGCCATCAATATGGATTTCTCAGAATTAAACATATAAGCTGACATAACTTAGGACTTTTTTTGTTTGGTTTTGTGCTATGGACTGAATTGTGTCCCCCACCCCAAATTCATGAATATGAAGCTCTACCCCCCAAAGTGATGGCATTTGGAGGTGTGGGCTTTGGGAGGTGATTAGGTCATGAAGGGAGAACCTCATGATGCGATCAGTGGCCTATAAGACAGACTCCAGATCTCTCTCTCGCTCTCTCTCTCTGCCTTGTGAGAAGACAGCTGTCTCCAAGCCTGGAAGTGAGCCTTCACCCAGACCCCAATCTGCCAGCACCTGATCTAGGACTTCCCAGTCTCCAGAATTTGAGAAACAAATGTGTAGTGTTCAATCCACCTGGTCTAGGGTATTTAATTATGGTAGCCTGAGCTAAGACATTTAATTTTGTTTTGCTGTGCAAAAGCCCAGCCAACCTTTGCCAATATTTTGTGAACAATTCACTACTAAAAAAGGAAACCAAGATTAGATTAACAATGAAATGTAACAGCATGCTCACCAGAATGAACAGTTAAAAAGAATGGTAGTAATTTTTTTACTTCCAGGGATCAAGGCAAAAGTTAACTCTCCGTGCTTTGCTGTTAGAAATTAGAAAGGCCCTAAGCTTTTTGCAAAGCAGTCTGGTAACATCTATTATTGTTTATAATTTGAAATGTGAAGTAATATGGACCTATTACTTCGACTACCTGGAATCTTCCTTACAGAAATAAAAGCCTACCAATTAACCGCAGAAGTGATTGAGAAGGAGAAAATAATCATTCCTAGGGGAACAAGTGCTTGATTAAATTATGGTATATCCACACAATGTAGTATTTTGATGGCTTCTTCGCTTCATCCATCCATTAATTCTACTCAGTTTTAACGTTAGTGAATGCTACGTGTCGAATTAGTCTACATTCTGATGATACAACGGTGATCTCTCATTTATGGTTCTCTAGTGTGCAGAGAGAGAGAAAATAAACAAAAAATGTGTAGATGAATATTATAGTAGACGGTGAGAGATGCTATGGAGGAAAAACAGGACTAGAAAAGAGATGGGGTGCCCAGTACTGGAGGGCCGGTGTCAGGAGAGGCTTCACCCAGCGGTAGGCGGGTCTCAGGAGCTGAGGGACTCGTCTTATCTTTTAACAGCTTCCTTTTGGAGATTTACTCCCTTTGGCCTCTGACCCCTTCAGGCTCTATAAATAATCCTCTACCTACTGTTTCACTAATTCTGCAAAGACATTCAACTCCCAAAGAGCTTCCTGTTAATTCACCCACAATATTAAGACTGTCTCATTTTTTGTAAGAAAAAGCCAGAAAGGGAAATAATATTTAGGAATGTGTACAATTAACCAGGCATTGTACTGCGTGTTCTACAAGCTCTCCTTTTATCCATTTCCAAATACAGGAGGGATTATTAGTCTTAACTAAGCTCAACAGATAAAGGTGAGAGTGAGAAATAAAAATATCCAAGTATGAGTATTGGGAGAACAGGTGTGGACATGAATCAAAAAAGCCAATACGGAAGGATCTGGAACAAAACTTTACATTACGCCAGACATGAATACAGGGGCAAACATACTTTATTATTTCTATTAAGTAAGATCAGGCATCTTACTTACTCTCAAGGCAGCAAAAAATTAGCTTCTGTCAAAAATTTAAACGATAATTCTGGAGACAAGCCTGGAAGCACTCCTACAAGGTAGGGAAATACCGTGGTTTCTTTGAGGACTTCCTAAGAAGCATATAGATGTGACCACCACACATTCACACACAATTATTATGTCTTTCTGTGAAAGCTGAATGAAAAATAATGATTACATTCTTTTGAACATAAATACGATCCGTAAACACCAAGCGCTGGGATTACAGAAAATTCCTTGGTGACAAGAAAACAAATGGGGCATTTTAGGAAACATAGATTAGGGACGGCCGTGCCCTCTTATCAAGTGATTCTGTTAGAAACGGGTAGCTGAGGGTTGTGAGTGGGAGTTCACGGCCTCATGGCGATAAGCAGCGGGCACTGGGCCCTTCTATTGTCAGCGGGACGCTGCCCCTGGTCACTGTCCCACCTTCGCCCCTTGCATCTTAGAGCAAATGAGGCGGTCTTGGAAAGCTCCCCCCAATTAAGCTCAGGTTTCAATATCTTTCTTTTACATGCATGAAAAATGTTATAGATATTTTTCATAAATGAAAAAATATAAAGTGAAGAGTTCATAAAATTATTCATAGCAAGTGCACTATTTCCGGTTGCAGTTCCTATTTCTAAGAAATTAAAACACACTTCTATATAGATTATATAGACGAAAGAATCATGTAAGATTCAGTTGGCTCTTATTTCCTTCTTTCTTTTTTATTTATTTATTTATTTTTTTGTGGTACGCGGGCCTCTCACTGTTGTGGCCTCTCCCGTTGCGGAGCACAGGCTCCGGATGTGCAGGCTCAGCGGCCATGGCTCACGCGCCCAGCCGCTCCGCGGTATGTGGGATCTTCCCGGGCCGGGGCACGAACCCGCGTCCCCTGCATCGGCAGGCGGACTCTCAACCACTGCGTCACCAGGGAAGCCCTTCCTTCTTTCTTTGATGAATCTGAATTGCAGCGTGGTAAACATCCTGTTTCTACTGACATACTTGGGTTAAATCAGAAATGACTAAGGTGGAGGAGGGCTAATCGTGTTGTTTAAAAATCTAAGCACTTCAAAATTATTACCTTCGCTCCCTGTGTTGTTCTACTCTTTAGCACTTCAGCCAAAATACTGGAAAATATTCCTACTCTTTCAATTCAACTGGAAGCTCAATGCTGTCTCTAATTCCTTTTCCAATCTGAGTTGTCACAAACGCTTTATTTCCTTTCAAAATACATGTCATGGCTGAGCTTGGAAGTAAAAAACAATGTTCAGACTTCTGTTCAGCATCTAAGTAAACAGTAAACTTTCACCTAAGTGATTCACTGGACATAAAATCCCATATCAAAGACAACGACACACATCAAATTTAGAAGCCTTACTGCTTCTCTCCGGCCACAGCGATGCTTTCGTCTTCTTGTTCTGGCCTCCACTCTCATGCAGGGCCTTGAACCAGTCCCGCAGTCTGCTGGCCATCTCCCTGAGCTCCAGGTCACTGCAAGCTGAAAACAAAGAGGAACAACACAAAACCTGAAGAGTCACTGAGCATCACGTCAGAGCCAGTTCTCAAATTATTCCAATACCTAAAAGGTAACAACCACTAAAAGGGGAAAACGAATACAGTTGCTAATTGTGCTTTAGCCTTGAAGAACGAAATATGTGTTTGCAACATAACAAGATGTAATATAACAGTAACATTTCTTTAATAAAGAAATATGACTAGTGGAATTCTGCCTGCACTCTTTAGAGGCTCTGCCTGTTAACATCACGTGGATCTAGTCATAATATTTACATACTGAACACATCACGGGAAGATGCTGGTGGATCGTCTGGGGAAATAAGGGGCTGAAAAACCAAAATGAATACGTACACATTTATTATTGGCTCTACCTATTATAATAGCTTATGATTTATAAACCTGCATTAGTATGTGCAATATATGTAGGAATTATCAAATATAAATATGTGCTTTTTATTTGGTTTAATCTTAATCCTACATATTTTTTGACCACAGAAAAGGAAGAGCTCTTATTTGACATTAGGAAAGATTGGAAAATATTTAAGAAAATGATATCATATTTCTGTTGTAATAGAAAGGTGTTAGCAAACTCTGACATCTGGACTTAATTCCTCTTTTCAAAATATTGTTATTTACCAATAATTATGTTCTTAAAATTAGTCTATACAATTAAGAGTAGCAGAATATATTTTATAAATATGTATGCGTGTGTGTGAGACTAGTGCTAAAATAGGGTACGTTAAATTCAGTAATTTGTTGCCAAAATATTTTGAAAATATAAGAAATACTTATTTATATTGTTACCGGAGACCTCATTCCTCTTCAAGTAACTAATGTGCAATTTCCCGAACCAAGTGCCCTTTAACAGACTCAGATTGTTAAAAACAATAATTTACACAATGATATTAAAGTGTTACATTACACTTAATATATGCTATACACATGATATTACAATACGTATTATATATAATGTAACGTGTACAACATAAAAAATATAGTATAGTGTACTGAAATATAATTTAAGAATAATCTAAGACCACCTCCTGGTATTAAATAAAACTGCAGATTAAGAGGCCCTCACGGTACGCAGTGAGGTGGAAGACCCATATCATCAAATCACTGTGACATTTCAGGACCCTGGAGGCATGAAACAAGACCCTAAAACAGCTGTGGAGGTAGAGCAACACCAAGTGCCGTGTGCAAAGAATAAAGACTTGGAATGTCTTCAGACTTTTCAGGAGTAACATTGACAGGCAGAAAGACAACTGTTAAATTACTTCGTAGTTTATACTGGGAATCCTACATCCAGAAAAATCAGGTGGGAGAGTAAGCGAAAGATATTTGAAATATACAAGATCCCAAGATTAACCACCCGCATCACCTTTCCCCAGGAGCCACTGGAAGATGTGATCCATCAAAGAGAGAACTGACGACTGGATGTGAGACACAGGAAATATGAGCCTTAGGCGAGAAGTTAGGCGGTTTCTGGGACGACGGGAAAGAGCGTCCCAGGACACGTGCTGTGGGTTTGAGCATCGCTGGTCGAGGGTTAGGGCTGCAGGATTTACAGCTATCATTTCATCCAGGGAGACAATGAGCGACGTGAAGGTGGAAGAAAACATTACCTTTACAGGTCATGTCCAGGCTGGCTGAGGCTGAGGGACGGAGACAAAGAGTCCCTCTAATGTGACCGTGGACACTCCAGCCCGCAGCTCTGTGCCCACAGACACACAGGCGAGAGTCTGCTGACTCCACAAACTACTATGCAGAAGAAGAGGAAAGCCTACCTGAAGAAAGGCATTCTTCTACATAAGCGCATATGCTCATTTACCTGACACATATCTCTGGAGGGAAAAGACAAGGCTGGTGAGGCTAGTTCTCTCCAGCGGGGGGAAACCAGATGAGGGAAGGAAAGTGCTGTGAGGCAGTCTTATGTTTACTGTTCATCTCTTTTTTCCTATTCAATTGTGTGCTTAAACCCCTATTAACATTCAAAAATAAACAGAAAGTTTTAAATTTCTTTCAAGAATTAATTACAATGCTTCCAACCCTTCACCCAGCATTTCTCTCTCTTAAAAATTATCTTGCAGGTGTACCACACATACACAAGCTTATTTAAATTGCACAACGTCATTTATTCAGCACTCAGCACTTCTCTAACAGCAGGGGCGTTAACAACACTGCTCATCAGCAGTGGCCTGGTGGGATAAGCCAGGGACATCCACCCCCAATGAAGCTCTGAGTCATTAATACGTTAAGAAGGTCATTATGTAGAGACTTGGAACAATACCTACACTACAGCTTCTGGTGAAAAAAAATGAACACAAAAGATGTTAGGTACACTTCCGTTTGTATAAAAAGGGAGGAAAATGTGTTTGTTCATGTATGCCTAAAATATCTCCGGAAACACACAGGAGAGACTGAGAGACTTTCACCTCTGCAAGGGGGATGGGGGAGAGGAGATCCAGGTTGGTGGAGACGTCTGTGTATGTACATTTATACTTTCATTTTATTTTTTCCCACCCATATGATAGTCCTTTATTTATATATTTATTTATTTATCTTTCATTTATAATTTTAAACATTACACCATGTTAATGCATGACCTACTTTAAACAAATAAACATTCAAAAATGAATTTTAGTTCTCTTTCCTTTATCCACCTTATATTTTTCCCAAACCACACCCAGCAAAGAGCAAAGTTTCATCCAATAAAATACCTGCTGAAGAATGATAAAAAGTCTGTTGAAAAGATGGCATAAATTTTTTTATTGTGTTAGTTAATTTTAGTGATATAGTGCTTACCATGTATATCTAATGAAATGTTTGTAAACTTGTATGATTTTTATGAGGTTAAGTAATTTACATTTAAAAATAATACCATTAAAAAAATTTCCTCAAATATGAGACATCACACACCTTTACTGTGTGTCACACACACCTTAGCTTAAGTTTCAACAGAAGGTTATGTATGTCTTGTAAGAGAACATTCCAGGAATTAAGAATCCTGTGGTAATAATAATGATATGACAACAACAGCTAACACTACACACTTACTGCTAGTTCTTTATAGATATGAGCAAGTTTAATCCTTATAAACACTCTATGAAGATTATACTACTGGGAGGACCTTCAAGATGGCGGAAGAGTAAGACGCAGAGATCACCTTCCTCCCCACAGATACATCAGAAATACACCTACACGTGGCACAACTCCTACAGAACACCTCCTGAACGCTGGCAGAAGACCTCAGACCTCCCAAAAGGCAAGAAACTCCCCACGTAACTGCATAGGGTAAAAGAAAAAAGAATAAACAGAGACAAAAGGATACGGAAGGTACGTGCACCAGTGGGAGGGAGCTGTGAAGGAGGAAAGGTTTCCACACACCAGGAGCCCCTTCGCGGGCGGAGACTGCCGGCGGAGACTGCGGGTGGCGGAGGGGGAAGCTTCGGAGCCGTGGAGGAGAGCACAGCAACAGGGGTGCGGGGGGCAAAGCGGGGAGATTCCCGCACAGAGGATCGGTGCCGACCAGCACTCACCAGCCCGAGAGGCTTGTCTGCTCCCCCGCCGGGGCGGGCGGGGCTGCGAGCTGAGGCTCAGGCTTCGGTCGGAGCTCAGGGAGAGGACTGGGGTTGGCGGCGTGAACACAGCCTGCAGAGGTTAGTGCGCCACAGACAGCCGGGAGGGAGTCCGGGGTAAAGTCTGGAGCTGCCGAAGAGGCAAGAGACTTTTTCTTCCCTCTTTGTTTCCTGGTGCGCGAGGAGAGGGGATTAAGAGCACCGCCTAAACGAGCTCCAGAGACTCCAGAGACAGGCGCGAGCCGCGGCTATCAGCGCGGACGCCAGAGACAGGCATGAATCGCTAAGGCTGCTGCTGCTGCCACCAAGAAGCCTGTGTGCGAGCACAGGTCACTATCCACACCCCCCTTCCGGGGAGCCTGTGCAGCCCGCCACTGCCAGGGTCCCGGGATCCAGGAACAACTTACCCGGGAGAACGCACAGCGCGCCTCAGGCTCGTGCAACGTCACATCGGCCGCCGCAGGCCCGCCCCGCACTCCGTGCCCCTCCCTCCCCACCGGCCTGAGTGCGCCAGAGCCCCCGAATCAGCGGCTCCTTTAACCCCATACTGTCTGAGCGAAGAAGAGGCGCCCTCAGGCGACCTACACGCAGAGGCGGGGCCAAATCCAAAGCTGAACCCCGGGAGCTGTGCGAACAAAGAAGAGAAAGGGAAACTTCTCCCAACAGCCTCAGGAGCAGCGGATTGAATCTCCACAATCAACCTGATGTACCTGCATGTGTGGAATACCTGAAGAGACAACGAATCATCCCAAATTGAGGAGGTGGACTTTGGGAGCAACTGGAGACTTGGGGTGTGCTGTATGCGACTGACCAGTTTCTGATTTTTATGTTTATCGTAGTTTACTTTTCAGCGCTTGCTATCATTGGTGGATTTCTTTATTAGTTCGGTTGCTCTCTTCTTTTTTTTAAAATACCTTAAAAATTTTTTTAATCATATTTAAAAAATGTTTTATTTTAATAACTTTCTTTCTTTTCTTTCTTTCTTTTTTTTCCTCCCTTTTTTTCTGAGCCATGTGGCTGACACGGTCTTGGTGCTCCAGCCTGGTGTCAGGCCTGAGCCTCTGAGGTGGGAGAGCCAAGTTCAGGACACTGGACCACCAGAGACCTCCCGACCCTACATAATATCAATTGGCTAGAGCTTTCCCAGAGATCTCCGTCTCAACGCTAAGACCCAGCTCCACTCAACGACCAGCAAGCTCCAGTGCTGGAAACCCCATGCCAAACAACTAGCAAGACAGGAACACAACCCCACCCATTAGCAGAGAGGCTGCCTAAAATCTTAATAAGTTCACAGATACCCCAAAACACACCACTGGACACGGTCCTGCCCACCAGAAAGACAAGATCCAGCCTCATCCACTAGAACAAAGGCACAAGTCCCATCCGCCAGGAAGCCTACACAACCCAGTGAACCAACCTTACCCACTCGGGACAGACACCGAAAACAATGGGAACTATGAACCCGGAGCGTGCGAAAAGGAGACCCCTAAACACAGTAAGTCAAGCAAAATGAGAAGACATAAAAACACAAAGCAGATGAAGGAGCAAGGTAAAAACCCACCAGACTTAACAAATGAAGAGGAAATAGGCAGTCTACCTGAAAAAGAATTCAGAGTAATGACAGTAAAGATGATCCCAAATCTTGGAAACAGAATAGACAAAATGCAAGAAACATTTAACAAGGACCTAGAAGAACTAAAGAGCAAACAAAGATGATGAACAACAAAATAAATGAAATTAAAAATTCTCTAGAAGGAATCAATAGCAGAATAACAGAGGCAGAAGAACGGATAAGTGACCTGGAAGATAAAATAGTGGAAATAACAACTGCAGAGCAGAATAAAGAAAAAAGAATGAAAAGAATTGAGGACAGTCTCAGAAACCTCTGGGACAACATTAAATGCACCAACATTTGAATTATAGGGGTCCCAGAAGAAGAAGAAAAAAAGAAAGGGACTGTGAAAATATTTGAAGAGATTATAGTTGAAAACTTCCCTAATATGGGAAAGGAAATAGTCAAGTCCAGGAAGTGCTGAGAGTCCCATACAGGATAAATCCAAGGAGAAACATGTCATCTGCAAACAGTGACAGCTTTACTTCTTCTTCTTCATGATCAAGAAAAATATTAAAAGCAGCATGGGAAAAGCAACAAATAACACACCAGGGAATCCCCATAAGGTTGACAGCTGATCTTCCAGCAAAAACTCTGCAAGCCAGAAGGGAGTGGCAGGGCATATTTAAAGTGATGAATGGGAAAAATCTACAACCAAGATTAATCTACCCAGCAAGAATCTCTTTCAGATTTGATGGACAAATTAAAACCTTTACAGACAAGCAAAAGCTAAGAGAATTCAGCACCACCAAACCAGCTTTACAAAAAATGCGAAAGGAACTTCTCTTGGCAGGAAACACAAGAGAAGGAGAAGATCTACAATAACAAACCCAAAACAGTTAAGAAAATGGTAATATGAATGTACATATCAATAATTACCATAAATGTAAATGGATTAAATGCTCCAACCAAAAGAAATAGACTGGCTGAATGGATACAAAAACAAGAGACACATTTCAGACCTAGAGACAAACACAGACTGAAATAGAGGGGATGGAAAAAGATACTCCATGCAAATGGAAATCAAAAGAAAGCTGGAGTAGCAATACTCATATCAGACAAAATATACTTTACCATGAAGACTATTAGAGGAGATAAAGAAGGACACTACATAATGATCAAGGGATCAATATAAGAAGAAGATATAACATTGTAAATATTTACGCACCCAACATAGGAGCACCTCAATACATAAGGCAAATGCTAACAACCATAAAAGGGGAAATTGACAGTAACATAATCACAGTAGGGGACTTTAACACCCCACTTTCACCAAAGGACAGATCATCCAAAATGGAAACAAATAAGGAAACACAGGCTTTAAATGACACATTAAACAAGATGGACTTAATTGATATTTATAGGACCTTCCATCCAAAAACAACAGAATACACTTTTTTTCTCAAGTGCTCATGGAACATTCTCCAGGATGGATCATATCTTGGGTCACAAATCAAGCCTTGGTAAATTTAAGAAAATTGAAATAGTATCAAGTATCTTTGCTGACCACAACGCGATGAGACTAGATATCAATGACAGGAAAAACAACTGTAAAAAGTACAAGCACATGGAGGCTAAACAATACACTACTTAATAATGAAGTGATCACTGAAGAAGTAAAAGAGGAAATCAAAAAATACCTAGGAACAAATGACAATGAAAACACAACGGCTCAAAACCTATGGGATGCAGCAAAAGCAATTCTAAGAGGGAAGTTTATAGCAATACAATCCTACCTCAAGAAATAAGAAACATCTCAAATAAACAACCTAATCTTACACCTAAAGCAATTAGAGAAAGAAGAACAAAAAACTCCTAAAGTTAGCAGAAGGAAAGAAATCATAAAGATCAGATGAGAAATAAATGATAAAGAAACAATAGCAAAGATCAATAAAACTAAAAGCTGGTTCTTTAAGAAGATAAACAAAATTGATAAACCTTTAGCCAGACTCATCGAGAAAAAAAGGGAGAAGACTCAAATCAACAGAATTAGAAATGAAAAAGGAGAAGTAACAACTGGCAGTGCAGAAATACAAAGGATCACGAGAGATTACTACAAGCAACTATGCCAATACAATGGACAACCTGGAAGAAATGGACAAATTCGTAAAAAAGCATAAAGTTCCAAGACTGAACAAGGAAGAAATAGAAAATACAGACAGACCAATCACAAGCACTGAAATTTAGACTGTGATTAAAAATCTTCCAACAAACAAAAGCCCAGGACCAGATGGCTTCACATGCGAATTCTACCGAACATTTAGAGAAGAGCTAACACCCATCCTTCTCAAACTCTTCGAAAATATAGCAGACGGAGGAACACTCCCAAACCCATTCTATGAGGACACAATCACCCTCATACCCAAACCATACAAAGATGTCACAAAAAAAAAGAAATCACAGGCCAATATCACTGATGAACATAGATGCAAAAGTCTTCAACAAAATATTAGCGAACAGAATCCAGCAGCACATTAAAAGGATAAAAGACCCTGATCAAGTGGGGTTTATCCCAGGAATGCAAGGATTCTTCAATATATGCAAATCAATCAATGTGATACACCATATTAACAAACTGAAGGATAAAAATCATATGATCTCAATAGATGCAGAAAAAGCTTTCGACACCCATTTATGATAAAAACTCTCCAGAAAGTAGGCATAGAGGGAACTTACCTCAACATAATAAAGGCCATATATGACAAACCCACAACCAACATTGTTCTCAATGGTGAAAAGCTGAAACCATTTCCACTAAGATCCAAAACATGACAAAGTTGCCCATTCTCACCATTATTATTCAACATAGTTTTGGAAGTTTTAGCCACAGCTATCAGAGAAGAAAAAGAAATAAAAGGAATCCAAATCGGAAAAGAAGAAGTAAAGCTGTCACTGTTTGCATATGACATGATACTATACATAGAGAATCCTAAAGATGCTACCAGAAAACTACTAGAAGTAATCAATGTATATGGTAAAGTAGCAGGATACAAAATTAATGCAGAGAATTCTCTTGCATTTCTATACACTAATGGTGAAAAATATGAGAAATTAAGGAAACACTCCCATTTACCACTGCAACAAAAAGAATAAGATACCTAGGAATAAACCTACCTAAGGAGACAAAAGATGTGTGTGCAGAAAACTATAAGACACTGATGAAAGAAATTAAAGAGGATACAAACAGATGGAGAGATATACCATGTTCTTAGATCGGAAGAATCAGCATTGTGAAAACGATTACACTACCCAAAGCAATCTACAGATTTAATGCGATCCCTATCAAACTACCAATGGCATTTTTCACAGAACTGAACAAAAAATTTCACAATCTGTATGGAAACACAAAAGACCCCGAGTAGTCAAAGCAATCTTGAGAAAGAAAAATGGAGCTGGAGGAATCAGGCTCCCTGACTTCAGACTATATTACAAAGGTACAGTAATCAAGACAGTATGGTACTGGCACAAAAACAGAAATACAGATCAATGGAACAGGATAGAAAGCCCAGAGATAAACCCATGCACATATGGTCACCTTATCTTTGATAAAGGAGGCAGGAATGTACAGTGGAGAAAAGACAGTCTCTTCAATAAGTGGTGAGGGGAAAACTGGACAGCCATGTGTAAAAGAATGAAATTAGAACACTCCCTAAAACCATACACAAGAATAAAGTCAAAATGGTTTAAACACCTAAATGTAAGGCCAGACACTATGAAACTCTTAGAGGAAAACATAGGCAGAACACTCTATGGCATCAATCACAGCAAGATCCTTTTTGACCCACCTCCTAGAGTAATGGAAATAAAAACAAAAATAAACAAATGGGACCTAACTAAACTTAAAAGCTTTTGCACAGCAAAGGAAACCATAAACAAGATGAAAAGACAACCCTCAGAATGCGAGAAAATATTTGCAAATGAAGCAACTGACAGAGGATTAATCTCCAAAATATACAAGCAGCTCATGCAGCTTAATATAAAAAAAAGAAAACAACCCAATCCAAAAGTGGGCAGAAGACCTAAATACATATTTCTCCAAGGAAGATATACCGATTGCTAACAAACACATGAAAGGATGCTCAACATCACTAATCATTAGAGAAATGCAAATCAAAACTACAATGAGCTATCACCTCACACCGGTCAGAATGGCCAACATCAAAAAATCTACAAACTATAAATGCTACAGACGGTGTGGAGAGAAGGGAACCCTCCTGCACTGTTGGTGGGAATGTAAATTGATACAGTTACTATGGAGAACAGTATGGAGGTTCCTTAAAAAACTACAAATAGAACTACCATATGACCCAGCAATCCCACTACTGGGCATATACCCTGAGAAAAACATAATTCAAAAAGAGTCATATACCAAAATGTTCATTGTAGCTCTATTTACAATAGCCAGGACATGGGTTCGTGCCCCGGTCAGGGAAGATCGCACAGGCCGCGGAGTGGCTGGGCCCGTGAGGCATGGCCGCTGAGCCTGCGCGTCTGGAGCCTGTGCTCCGCAATGGGAGAGGCCACAACAGTGAGGCCCAAGTACCGCAAAACAAACAAAAAACAAACAAACAAACAGAAGATGTGCCTTCCCCTAATCGTTTAAGAGAAGCCACAGTATTGCCATCACTTTTTATGAGTCCAGCTCTTATGGACTCTTTTTATGAGCCCTTGCCATATACACAAAAAAGGACATGCCTAGCTCATGCAAGCTTGAAATATATTACTTATAGGACGACAGTCACAATTCCCTGGCTACCAAATCCTTTGCTGCAGACACGCTCTGATAGGAACATGAGCAGTCAGACCCCACCCACGTGAGGGTGTGACGGCCACCAGCACTTCAGTAGTGTTCTTTTCCAGAAAAAGTCAATGATGTCTCTTCCTGATGTTTTCCAAAAGTTCTACTATATTGATTTTTTTCTAGATATAGAATCTTGCATTTATACAGCATGAAATGCTTTGAATGAGGTTTCACATTTGATTTTAATGTCAAGCCTGGAAGATTAGGTTAAGGATTATTATCATTTTTTCTTTTTACAGCTATGGAAACTGGGACACAGAAGTTAAATGCTGCCCTAAATTTTACAGCCAGTAGTGACTAGAGCAGGCTTGGTGCTCACTGATTTAATTGTATTTGTAGTCAGGAGTGAATAACAGAACAATAAATCATAATCAATGTGAACAAAAGAAAAGCTGGGTTTCAATGCAAAGTTCTTCAATTGTGTCCAGTTATAAACTAGGGCCTGGTATTACACAAAGCAAAGCAGTGAAAAGGGAAGAGGTCTGAGAGGTTTAAAAAGTTACATATTGTATTTATAGTTGTGTACACACACAAAGGTCTTTGACAAGAGAAGAAAACATGTAGAAGAATGGATGGGATTATTGTAGAAGGGAAAATAAAAGCAAGAGAGAGAAGTTACAGAGGAAGAACAAAAAAGAGATGCTAGGAGACATGGGGGGAATCCGTCTAGAAGTCCAATATCTGACTTACACAGTTATTGAGAAAGAATTTGAAGTGGATAAATTACTTTAAAAATACAGAAAATAATTCCTATAACTGCAGAAGGAGAGAAGTTTTCAGAGAGAGGGACCCCCTGAGTTCTTAGCCGAATGAATTAAACATACACATATACACACTCACACAAAGACATCTTTGAAAAGAGAGTATGAAATAGAAAACGATTACAAGAGCTTTCAGGAAGAAAACAAAACTGAACAAATAAACAATCAAACAAAAACAGACAAATGGTTACTACCAAAGGCAAAGGATCAGCTTGGTATCTCAATAACCATTAGCAATAATGGATTACAGACAATTCGGAAGCAAGCCTTCAACATTCTAAAGAAAACTGATTTGAATCTCGTATCCCACATCCATTCAATTATCAATCAATAGGGCAGAATAAAGGCAGTTGAGCTGAGCAAGGACTCAGAGATTTTTGCATTCGACACCACCAGAAGAATGAGCTGAGGCAAAACGAGAGAGGAAATTAAGAAAAACAAAGGCAAGAAATTCACAAAAGAAAAACGGAGAACGACATACTCGAACGTGTTGTGCAGCAGACCTGGGGGACGGCTCAGGGGGGAACAGACCCAGGTGGTGCGGAGAGGGATGTGACAGAGCTTCTGAAAACTCATCACAGTCAGTCGTGATAAAGGCAGCTGGGGCGGAAATGGTAGAGTGCACTTCAGATTGATGCTGGGGATACTCTCCACTGAGACTGAAGAAAATGCACTTGTACAGACGAAATTCCAGCATAAATTCTCACTCCGCAGTGAACAATATTTACATTATCACTGTAGGGTCAAAGTTCTTGATAGCAAAGTGACTCATAAAGAATTCACAGAAGACCTACTGGTGGTTACAGTATAGTATAATCTAAGTGTCGTCACGCTTGGGAATGAGTGGTCCCACTATGGCCACTGGACATGGGGAGATAGAGGTGAAGACATGGAGAGTGAGCAGCCGACGTTCCCATTTTACCAAATGAGCAGGCAAGAGCCATCTGTGGACCTGAAAGCAGATGGTTACGTGTTCTGGGTGTTTTTTTTCTACTGCTACTGCTTTTTGAAATTGAAATAACTGGAAAACTAAGAATAGCCATATCTTTATATTGGACAGTGGGAGGGAAGTGAAATTCATTCTCATTTATCAAACCAAAAAATCTAAAGGTAATGTTTGAAGTTGATAAACAGCCATTTCACCAATAGCTAATCACCAGATGGGGAAAACCATCAGGGCTTAAAAATGACCAGCTCTGTGACCAGGGCTGGGATGAGAAGTGTGGCAGGGGGCCCCAGGGGGTTTTATTATAATCCCTTCCAAGCCTTTCACTTCTCAGCCACACTTGAAAGTCAGTAGCAGAGGGCCACTCCCCTCTCAGCACCATGTCTCCCCTTTATGCAAACCCTGGGGGGGAACTGTATCCACAGTGAGGGGCGGGAGCTGAGGGGGTCAGTTTGCATTACAACACGGAGGGACCAGGTTCCTTTACACACCTATGAGCTCAGAGCATTCGTCACCTCACTTCAAATCATAGTTGTCCGGTGGCAAATCTGGTACTGCTAATTCAGAGCAATGTCTATTCTGCTAAACCAGCCTCTTTTTCCCACCATTAAACAAAATAATATTATTAAGGTGTCACTGGCAGGGCAGACACAAAGACCTGTGGACCCACAACTGTATGAATCTACATGGGTAGGATCACCCGGAGTGAGGACGGATGGAGAGATCTGGGGACATTCAGTGCCTTTAGATGCCCAAGGCATTTTCTTTTGGAGGCCCCTACCTGTAGCATACATTAAAAATAATATATTAGGTATAAAATCTTTGAAAATATTTTTAAAAATTTTGCAAGTTAATTTAATTTAATTAACTCATTCATTTTAAAATTGGCAATGATTTATCTGAAAGTCTTGGGCAAATCAGGAATTCTTCCCAAATCAGAAACTTTAAACATTCCTGAAGTTTAATTAAATTTCATAAACACGAAATTTAAAAACTAGAGAAATGCAAATCAAAATTACAACGAGCTACCATCTGACACGGGTCAGAATGGCCATCATTAAAAAGTCTACAAACAAGAAATGTGGAAGATGGTGTGGAGAAAAGGGAACAGTCCTGCACTGTTGGTGATATATCCAGAGAAAACTATAATTCGAAAAGATACATGCATCCCTATGTTCACAGTAGCACTATTTACATAGAAGCAACCTAAATGTCCATCAACAGATGAATGGATAAAGATGTGGCACATATATACAATGGAATATTACTCAGCCATAAAAATAATGAAATTATGCCATTTGCAGCAACATGGATGGACCTAGAGACTGTCATACAGAGTGAAGTAAGTCAGACAGAGAAGGACAAATATTAAATATTGTATGATAGCACTTATATACAGAATCTAAAAAAATGATACAGATAAACTTACTTACAAAACAGAAATAGGGTCACAGACTTAGATAATAAACTTATGGTTACCAAATGGGAAAGGGGGGGATAAATTAGGAGTTTGGGATTAACATATACACACTACTATGTGTAAAATAGATAACCAACAAAGACCTACTGTATAGCACAGAGGACTATACTCAATATTCTGTAATAATCTAAATGGAAAAGAATTTGAAAAAGAATAGATATATGTATACATATAACTGAATCACTTTACTGTACACTCAAAACTAACACAACATTGCGAATCAACTATAATTCAAAATAAAATAAAAATTTTTAAAAAAAGAAAAAAAAAAACTACATTGAGGTATCAATTCACACCAGTCGGAATGGCCATCATCAAAAAGTATACAAACAAAAAATGCTGGAGAGGGTGTGGAGAAAAGAGAACTCTTCTACACTGTTGTGGGAATGTAAATTGATGCAGCCACTATGGAGAACAGTATGGAGGTTCCTTAAAAAACTAACAATAGAAATACTATAGGATCCATTAATGTCACTCCTGGGCATATACCAGGATGAAAATATAATTCAAAAAGACACATGCACCCCAATCTTCATAGCAGCACTATTTACAATAGCCAAGACATGGAAGCAACCTAAATGTCCATCAACAGATGAATGGATAAAGAAGATGTGGTACATATATACAATGGAATATTACTCAGCCATAAAAAAGAATGAAATAATGCCATTTGCAGCAACATGGGTGGACCTAGAGATCATCATACTAAGTGAAGTAAGTCAGAAAGAGAAGGAGAAATATTGTGTGCTATCACTTATGTGTGGAATCTTAAAAAATGGTACAAATGAACTTATTTACAAAACAAAAATAGACTCACAGACACTGAAAACAAACTTAGGGTTACCAAAGGGGAAAGGGGGGGAGGGATAAATTGGGAATTTGCATTTAACACCACTGTATATAAAATAAACAGTAAGGACATACTGTATAGCACAGGGAACTATATTCATTATGTTACAATAACCTGTCATTGAAAAGAATCAGGAAAAGAATATATATATATATATGTATATATATATATACAGCTGAATCACTTTTGATGTACACCTGAAACAGTGTAAGTTAACTATACTTAAATTAAAAAAAGAAAAAAAAAAGTCCAGTTAACAGTTCCTGCAGGCTTTGTGGTGGACAGACAAAAGTGTCTGGGGACCCCATTACACGTGTTACAGGAGCCATGTCTCTGTGGCTCTAAGTACAAAATCAGACAAGTTGGCCTCCAGACACTCTTGACCCTCACCCCACCCCAGACACAGACGCGCGCGCGCACACACACACACACACACACATCTTAGAGAAGACTTCTCACCAAGATTACATCAGTCTGAGTGTGCTGTGCCTTAAAGTCATACTAAAAATTTTACATGATAAATTATGGAACTAAAATCATCAGCACTGCTATAAATCATACAGTTTTATTAAAACATGAGCTACAATTTTTATAGCAGTTGAAGAATACTGATGCTCACAAGAGTATCTGAAACTTTCTGATTCATGGATAATTTTTAAATTTTTACTTAAATTAATTTTTATTGGAGTATAGTTGCTTTACAATGCTGTGTTAGTTTCTACAGTACAGCAAAGTGAATCAACTATACGTATACATATATCCCCTTGTTTTTGGATTTCCTTCCCATTTAGGTCACCACAGAGCATTGAGTAGAGTTCCCTGTGCTATACAGTAGGTCCTTATTAGTTATCTATTTTATACATAGTATCAATAGTGTATATGTGTCAACCCCAATCTCCCAATTCATCCCCCTTTTCCCCCTTGGTATCCATACTTTTGTTCTCTACATCTGTGTCTCTCTTCCTGATTCACAAATAAGATCATCTACACCATGTGTCTAGATTCCACATATATACATTAATATACAATATTTGTTTTTCTCTTTCTGATTTCCTTCACTCTGTATGACAGTCTCAAGGTCCATCCACATCTCTACAAATGTCCCAATTCTGTTCCTTTTTATGGCTGAGTAATATTCCATCGTATATATTTACCGCATCTTCTTTATCCATTCATCAGTTGATGGACATTTAGGTTGCTTTCATATCCTGACTACTGTAAAGAGTGCTGCAATGAACACTGTGGTACATGTCTCTTTTTGAACTACGGTTTCCTCTTGGTACATGTCCAGGAGTGGGACTGCTGGGTCATATGGTGGTTCCATATTTAGTTTTTAAGGAACCTCCATACTCTTCTCCATAGTAGCTGTATCAATTTACATTCCCAGCAATAGTGTAGGTGGGTTCACTTTTCTCCACACCCTCTCCAGCATTTATTGTTTGCAGATTTTCTGATGATGGCCATTCTGACCGGTGTGATACCTCAATGTAGTTTTGATTTGCATTTCTCTAATGATTAGTGACGTTGAGCATTCTTTCATGTGTTTGTTGGCGATCTGTATATATTCTTTGGAGAAATATCTATTTAGGTCTTCTGCCCATTTTTGGATTGAGTTGTTTGTTTTTTTGTTATTGAGCTGCATGAGCTGCTCGTAAATCATGGAGATTAATCCTTTGTCAGTTGCTTCATTGGCAAATATTTTCTCCCATACTGAGGGATGTCTTTTCACCTTGTTTATGGTTTCCTTTGCTGTGCAAAAGCTTTTAAGTTTCATTAGGTCCCATTTGTTTATTTTTGTTTTTATTTCCATTACTCTAGGAGGTGAATCAAAAAAGATCTTGCTGTAATTTATGTCAAAGGGTGTTCTTCCTATGTTTTCCTCCAACAGTTTTATAGTGTCCAGTTTTACATTTAGGTCTCTAATCCTTTTTTTTTTTTTTTTTTTGTGGTATGCAGGCCTCTCACCGCTGTGGCCTCTCCCGTTGCGGAGCACAGGCTCTGGACGCGCAGGCTCAGCAGCCATGGCTCACGGGCCCAGCCGCTCCGCGGCATGTGGGATCTTCCCGGACCGGGGCACGAACCCGTGTCCCCTGCATCGGCAGGCGGACTCTCAACCACTGCGCCACCAGGGAAGCCCTCTAATCCATTTTGAGTTGATTTTTGTGTATGGATTTAGGGCGTGTTCTAATTTCATTCTTCTACATGTAGCTATCCAGTTTTCCCAGCACCACTTACTGAAGAGACTGTCTTTTCTCCATTGTATATTCTTGCCTCCTTTGTCATAAATTAGTTGACCATTGGTGCGTGCGTGCCTCTGGGCTTTCTATCCTGTTTCACTGATTTATATTTCCGTTTTTGTGCCAGTACCATACTGTCTTGGTTACTGCAGCTTTGTAGTATAGTCTGAAGTCAGGGTGCCTGATTCCTCCACCTCCGTTTTTCTTTCTCATGATTGCTTTGGCTATTTGGGGTCTAAAATTTTTTTTGTTCTAGTTCTATGAAAATGTCATTGGTAGTCTGAGAGGGATTGCATTGAATCTGTAGATTGCTTTGGGTACTATGGTCATTTTCACAATATTGATTCTTCCAGTCCAAGAACATGGTATATCTCTCCATCTGTGTCATCTTTCATTTGTTTCATCAGCATCTTATAGTTTTCTGAGTACAGGTCTTTTGCCTCCTTAGGTAGGTTTATTCCTGGATATTTTATTCTTTTTGTTGCAGTGGTAAATGGGAGGTTTAACTTGACAGATAATGTGCTTTTTGAGGACCAGCCCGAGGGTGGAGGGTTTTATTCTGAGGCATTTTGTTCAGACACGAGATGGCCCATGTTCAGTGGATAAGCCTCCAGGGGTGTGTGGGCAGCGGTGACACAGGATTCATCACCTGCCGACAGGCAGTGGCTTTGGGGATTTTAAAAAGGTCTCTCTGAAAAGCAGGGATGACTGGAGGGGATCAAGCAACACAGCCACATTCCAGACAGACGTCTTAGAGATGACAAACTCTTGGGATATTTAATGTTCCATAAAACACAGTCAAATCCATGTCTGTCCTCAGGCTGGAAGGAGAATGAAGGTCAGGTTGTGTCAAAACTTTTTAAACTAAATTATCTGAATCAACATATTTGAGCCTTCAAATGTCTGCTGATCTTTCCTACTAATGAAACATGACACTAAAACTCATCTGTGACATTTAATAATAATGCAATCAAAAAGGCTATTAGAATTCCATGCCTGGAGTTATTACTAATCTGTATTTCTGGAAAGAGCAATGAGATACATTTATCTAATTCATCTGAATATACAGATGGCCTTGTTTCTACCCTTGTATTAAATGCAGACTAGATGTAGAGTTAACAAGAGGAAAAACTCTTGACAGCTGCCCCATCCCTGTGAGGAAACCACAGTCCAGGAAGCCCCCAGTCCAGGAAGAGGCTTCAGCAGCAGCTTCTAGGCACGAAGGTCCTTACTTAAATGGCTCTCTCCGGGGTGGGTCGAGGGCTTCATCACATGGGATCCTGGTGGGTCTGAGGGTCCCCGCTGGACTCTGGGAGCCAGCACAAATTCCTGGTATGTGGACTAGTTTGCCGGAGCTGCCATAACTAAGTCTACACACTGGGCGGCTTAAGCAGCAGAAACTGATTTTCTCACAGAGCTGGATGCTGGAAGTCCAAGGCCAAGGGGTCCACAGGCTATGTTCCACCTGTGCTCCTGTGGCGTCTCCTTGGCATGAGGTTGGCTACCTTCTTGCCATGTCCTCACACGTCTGTGCCTCAGTCTGTGCTCTGTCCTAATCTCCTCTGTGACAAGGACATTGGTCATATTGGACCAGGGCCCACCCATTGGACCTGGTGTTACCTGATCTGCCTCCAGAGGGTCCGTCTCCAAACGCACTCACGTCTGACACCCGGGGGGTCAGGGCTTCTACGCGTGCCCTCAGACCCTGACAGGAGGGGAGCCCTGCGCTGGTGGGACATTATCACGGTGTCACAGGATGGAATACGAAAATCCAAAACTCTCATCGTATGCAGGTTAAAAGGTTCTCCTCGAAGTATGTTTTCAGGTATATTTTAAATCTTTATATATTTCTGCATTTCAAACATTAAATATCCTTGACCATCATCACTCATAACTGTGTACTGAGGAAAGTGATGAAAAAAGAACATACATTTCTCTTTTGTTCCTAAGTCGTTTTGTAATCACTAAAACACACTAAGTAAACAGTAAATTCCATCACAGCACACACGCCTCACAGATCACAGCTCTGGGAAGTATTACATTTTGTTTCATGAAGATGGGTTCCACAGTCACAAGTTTAATAAACATAGAGCTGAAAAAATTTTAAACAGATTTATTTTATGCATAATTTATCAGGAATATTAATATGCTTTCAACAAATATGCATCTCTAAGAGTGATAATATATATAGCATTATGAAAACGATTTTTGTTATCACAGAACCATATTTTCTCTGGACAGTAATATTCTATGCACTTAAATATATTACACTTCATAAAAGGGAAAAAGTACTACACCTGTCATATATTTTCATGAATGCCTAATCTTCTGCACAACACAATTACATTGATAATAAACAGGACTTGAAAAATTATTGGTTGGATGGATGGATGGATGGATGGATGGATGGATGGATAAATCAATGGATACTATAATGTTACTCTTTTGTTTTAAATTTTTTTTGGAGATCCTCATTTTGTAGGTCTGGCAAGTTTTAGATAGCCAGAAAATACATTTGATAATCCACATACTTTGCAAGCACAGCACTGCATTCTAACAGGTTTCTTTCCTACTGGATGGTAATTTTATGGTCACATATATATATATACAAACAGTAAAAATAATAGTCTATCGGATTTGAAAGATGAGGTGAAGTAAGGCAGATCCATTCAGATTATTATTTTATTTGACAGACTGGCAGATGAATCTTTCATGGCAAAAGACAGACATTAAAGGTCACAGAAGGTTAGACAGTAATCAAAAGCGCATATTTAATCCGATGGATTCCATTCAGGAGCATGCTTTTACTCTTGCATAATGTTAATAGAAGGCATGCCTGCTATTACAATCAATTCTAGGAGACGTTAAGAGAATTACTGTAGAGGGAGGAGACATGGGAACATGTGTATATGTATAGCTGATTCACTTTGTTATAAAGCAGAAACTAACACGCCATTGTAAAGCAATTATACTCCAATAAAGATGTTAAAAAAAAAAAGAGAATCACTGTAGAGGGAGGAGACATGGGAACATATGTATATGTAGAGCTGATTCACTTTGTTATAAAGCAGAAACTAACACACCATTGTAAAGCCATTATACTCCAATAAAGATGTTAAAAAAAAAAAAAAAGAGAATTACTGTAGGGTAAAAAGGAAGTCACAAGTGCAAAGGTGGGTACATTCAGCAATCATCTGAAATAATAAAACCTGCCTGGCTTTCCAAGTTTAAGACATGAAAGTCTGAAATAAGCAGAAGAATCTTTAAATTCATAAAACACTACAAATACATTTTTCAGAAAATCCGTTACAGTAAACACTATTTAAATAGTACAATCAATTTCTTCCTCATAGAGTAAAAGATATAATGTAATTCTGCATTAGAATATAATTGCTGTTTGTAAGGAAGTACAATAAAATGTTGATGAATTTATACTCCCTGCCCAGAATTCAAAGGTAATTGAGAGATGTAGAAAGGCAGTGTTATTTAGAAAAAATGGTGATGATAAAAACTGTTAAATTATGCAATATTGTTAACATATAGCTACATATATTTTTTTGTTTGTTTTTGTTTTTTTTGCGGTACGCGGGCCTCTCACTGTTGTGGCCTCTCCCTTGCGGAGCACAGGCTCCGGACGCACAGGCTCAGCGTCCATGGCTCACGGGCCCAGCCGCTCCGCGGCATGTGGGATCTTCCGGGACTGGGGCACGAACCCGTGTCCCCTGAATCGGCAGGCGGACTCTCAACCACTGCGCCACCAGGGAAGCCCTATAGCTATATTTTTAACTACTACTTTACTACTATTTAAGTACTATGTATACAACCACTATAGAAACAGTTAAGTGCATGTCACATTTACATTTGAGCCCGTAAATTAGAAAATGTCCTCATGTCAGTGTCTTGAAGTTCTCCACAAGGCTCCAGACTTTGTTGTGACCTCAGTAATAAGTATTTTGATTCTCAGGAACATGTGACGCTACACATTTTACAGCTTATTTTTGCAGTTTGCCACAAGTGAATAAGTTTGTTTTAACGAGGTCATCTCCTTGGAGATTGTTTATTTCCTTGGCAATTTACCCATAATTAAGAGGAGGTGCCACCAGATGGGGGACAAAGCTTCAATTTTGCATGTAAATGAGCTAAGTTATTCAATGGTGAAATTAAAAGGCTATTTGCATGACTTTTTGTGAAAATATTTCTTATCACGTGAAATACTGTTTTAAAAACCTTAAAGACTATTGCTACTATATGTATCAAACGTGAACATATTACATCTGGTATAAAAAAATTTTAGTAAAATTTTAAGAAATACATTTGTTTGTTTGGAATATTTGTGGTTTTTTATTACAATTGATTTGCCTTAAAGTATACACTACTATGATTAAGGTTCAAATACTTGCAACACTGACTCAGGGATGTTTTAGTAGCACATCTATATCAGATAAAAAAGAATACATGAGAATCCAGCCACCTGCTGTGTGGCAAACCAAACATCTGTACTTAGGTGTAGGATGTTTCAAGCAATCTGTAACCTGCAGTGAGGGGGTCCCCACGGCCTGGAGGATGGATGCCACCCCTGCCACGGTGGAGCCCAGTGAACGCTGTACTCAGCAATACCTTTTTGATTAAACTCAAGTTTCTGTTAGTTTCTTTTCCCAATCCTGCATGTCGAGCAGGACACATAACAGAACAAAAATCAAATACTTAATCATCATCTATCTCAACTCTTTTATTTTTCAGATAAAAAGAAAAAAGTCCTTCTTACTATTTGTATTCCTTCCCAGAGTATATTTACTTTCTAATTCGTTTTTTTTTTTTTTCTTTTTCTTTTTTGGCCATATGGCACGGGGGACCCTAGTTCCTCGACCAAGGATAGAACTGCATCCTCTGCACTGGAAGTGCGGAGTCTTAACCACTGGGCTGCCAGGGAAGTCCCCATACTTTCTAATTCTTAATCCCAGATAGCAGTTGAGCTGCACAATATTTATGGGCTCTAAGATGATCTCTCCATGGATATCGATGTCTTAGTCTGGATAGCATCACAACACCATGGGAACCGCTGGCACTCAGGACCCCTGCCCCCATACTCTCTGGTGGTGTTAAAGGGCTGGGCGACGGGCACCACATTCCAGGGGCCAGGGGCCGGCACCTTCCGGACCAGACTCCCCTCAGGAGGGCTTGCGCTACCCTAGGGACGCAGAAGAGGGGCGGTGATGATGCTTTTGCTCCTGCCGCAGGAGCAAGCCAATGGACGGCAGCGTCGCACGTGGGATTCTGCAAAGGTCCCTTTGGACCTTCGTTTTCTAAAGTCACGCATCTTTAGTTTATTTCGCTGCCTACCACCTCCTGAGAGGAGCAAAACCAAGCGTCTGCCCTCCTTGACTTCTGTTTCTCTGACCCCTTCCCTGGAATGGTACCACTTCACGTTACCTGACATACCTGAGCCTTCACGCACACATAACCGAGCCCCGCCTGTGAGGTCAGAGCCAGGAACACAGGCAAACTGGGTGGGCTCCCAAGGAATAGGAGCACCTCTGTGTGATGACGTGGAAACCCCATTATTCCCCCAACACAGCAAAGCGGCTGTGTCCCCACTTTATCAGTACTTATTTTACTGATAAGAATCAGTACAATACACAGTGGATTGAAATGACCTTTTCAACAAATATTTGTTGTTAGTAAATAGATATAAATGTACTTCTCATACAGCTTGGTTGTTCAAAAAACCAGAGTGACAAGAAAACATGAGAATAAATACCCATTTAGAGAAGCTTTACATCTTATCCCTAAACTTTAGTGATTCTCCTCTGTTCAACGTTCATTAGCCTCCTCTGGCTAATGAGAGAACAAAGATCATAACGTTCACGAAGCATTTTGGTAGCGATTTGTGTTTATCACATCGACCACCAACCAGTATGGAGGGTGCTGAAAGGAATATGCTTTGAGTCAGAAATAAGACTCCAATCCTGGGTTTAGTTAGGCAAGTTATCCTCTGAAGTTTTCTAGTTGCTTCATCTGCATAAGAGAGCTAATAACATGTATCTCAGGATGTGGGTGTTAACAACCAATTGATACAATACCTGCGAAAGAGAGACGCAACCCTGACAGCCTGAGATGGATGAGCATTAACACTCAGGCCTCGGTGTTACATGGGGTCGTCTGGCCTCAGAGCTGAGCTGTGCTTCTGCACAGAGCATCCCCGTCAGATACAGGGGCTCTGAGACCACGACGGGGCAGGACAGAGCTGTGCTTCTGCACAGAGCATCCCCATCAGATCCAGGGGCTCTGAGACCACGACGGGGCAGGACAGAGCTGTGCTTCTGCACAGAGCATCCCCATCAGACACGGGGGCTCTGAGACCACGACGGGGTAGGACAGAGCTGTGCTTCTGCACAGAGCAACTCCATCAGACACGGGGGCTCTGAGACCAGGATGGGGGCAGGACAGAACTGTGGTCCTGCACAGAGCATCCCTGTCGGACAGGGTCTCTAAGACCACGACCACGACGGGGCAGGACAAAAGGAAAGCTGCTCTGAGATCCCAATCCCATATGGGTGCAGACACACAGGAACACTTCTCCACTGCACGGCGTAAGCCTGCACCCCGACCCTGCTCTTCCAGACCAAGGAGTAAGTACAGTAATTGTATTAGTTAGAGCTTTAACTCCACTGCATCCCTCTCATCCTACTGATAAAAATTATTAAGCAAATCAAACAAAATTCTCCTCTCTTCTGATGACACCTGATTCAGAGCCAAGTTCCAGTGCTTGAACCCTTTCTGAAACCATTTAATGCAAATCTAAATGTGGATTCTCTATGTGGCAAGGAGCCAGCAGACCTGCCTTTTCTGACTACAGGTGTGTCCCCAGCAGCCTTCCACCAGAGGGAGCTGACACTGGATAAGGCATCTAAAACATGGTAATGTATCAGTATTAGTTTCTTTTAATTTTCTTTACAACACACCCAATGTCACTGAGATAGTGACCAAGCAAAGAGCGTCTTCTGCAGGCCATGCCATGGGGATGCTAAAACTTTTGAGAGTGTGTGTGTGTGTACATCTTGTAGCCATGAAACAGGTTCAAGACATTTTAGAATTTTAAATAAGAAATTGGGAACCTCACAGCACAGTCCAAACTGTGAAATCCCCATTATACTGCTAGCTTGCTGAGCTAGTACATGGGATGTACTCTTAAAAACAAAACACACACCCCCGCACACAACATGAATTATATATATGAGAAGAGGGGTTTCTCCTCTCAAATAGCTTCCAATTCTGAAGCTTTTATTGTCTTTTTAAACAAAATCTTTCATTGGATCAAAGACTACAATTAAAATACCTTTCGATATATATTTTTCTAATCAAAAAATCCAAAAGCAAGTTTATAATCACATGCTTACAGCTGTTTTCACAATTGCTTGAAGCTTCACGGTATCTAATTTTTAGGAGCAGTTTCATCTGCATGGTTCCTTGTTTTCTTCACTCACTTGGTCTAATGCAGTTCATACAATTTTTAAGAACAGTTTGCCAATTGCCACAGTAACTGGCCTAGGATTTATTTGTTCTAAAGTTCATTATTTTGCGGTAGCATTGGTTTTAACAGTACATACGTTTCACATGTAACGTGTTACAACGTGACTTCTGCACACACTACAGGAGCTGACCCCCCTCTAGTTCGCATCACGACGCACCGGACCCCCTTTAACAACTTCACCCACCCCCACCCCTTCCCTCTGGTGACCTCGAATCTGTTCTCTGTATCTACATGTTGGTTTATGTTTTGTTCGTTTATTTTGCTTTTTCTATATTCCACATATGAGTGAAATCATACGGTCTTTATCTCTCTCATGGACAGAGCATATACCTCCATTTATTTACGTTTTATTTTTTTAAACATTTAAAAAAATTATTTATTTTATTTATTTATTTTTGGCTGCTTTGGGTCTTCGTTGCTGCGTGTGGGCTTTCTCTAGCTGCGGAGATTGGAGGCCACTCTTTCTTGCGGTGCGTGGGCTTCTCATTGTGGTGGCTTCCCCTGTTGCAGAGCATGGGCTCTACGCACGTGAGCTTCAGCAGTTGCGGCACGCGGGCTCAGCAGTTGTGGCTTGCGGGCTCTAAAGGGCAGGCTCAGCAGTTGTAGCACGTGGGCCCAGTTGCTCCGCGGCATTTGGGATCTTCCCGGACCAGGGCTCGAACCTGTGTCCCCTGAACTGGGAGGCGGAATCCTAAACACTGCGCCACCTGGGAAGCTCTATATTTTCTTTACTTTCAATATTTTATATTTTTATAGTGGTCTTACACATTTTGAAGGAAATTCATTGCTAGTCATCTGATATTTCTTGATACCATTTTAAGTGATAATTCTTAAACTTTTTATTTCTCTTTCATTTCATATAAATAAAAAATTAGCACTTTGATGAATTTATATAAGTAGTCTTTATGAATTCACTTATTCATCCCAAAGTTTACCTCCAGATTCCTTTGGGTTTTCAACAGATTCACGCTGTCTGTGAATGGATGCAGTTTAATTCTTCCATTCTCATCATTACCACTTTTAGTTAATTTTCCAGACTTACTGCACTTCTACAACAATTGGATGAAATGAGTGTATGTTACTATAGCAGCATCCTTGTCATGCACCCCGTCTCAAAAACAATGTGTCCAATGTTTTGTCACTAAGTATATCTGCTATAGACATTTTTGTAGAATTTTATCAGGAAGGAAGTTATTTGATCATTAATTCCTGAAGCTTTTTGTCATACATGGACATTGGCATTTATCAAATAATTTTAAATGTGATTTTTCAATGTATTTTTAAGTGTTACAAACAAAACTGATTTTTCAATGTTAAAATTCCCTTTAATTCCTGAATCCATTCAAACTTGTTGTGATATATTACACTTAAAAATATATATATTCCTAGACTAGTTTTGTTATTATTTATTAGGCTTTTTACAATTATGTCTGTACATGAGAAGAACATATTAATTTCCTTTACATATTTTCTTATCTAGGTAATGCTGGATACGTAAAATAAACTGGGAAGTGCTGCTTTTTTTTTCTTATCTAAAAGTGTGTTAATAAATTTAGTATTTTTTCCCGTAAATATCTGGGCCAAGATTTTCTCTTGCAGGAAGATATAAATGATAAATTCTACCTCCATAATATGACTGGATTATTGAAATTTTCTATTTCTTCTTTTGCCAATTTAAGCAAGGTGTTACTGTTTCATTCAGGTTATCATCGGTTTATATTACCAAATCACCAACTTTTACAATCCTCTCAATTGCCTTTTTAATTGTGTTTTATTAATTTATGCTCTTGTCTTCAGTATTGAATAAGTTCATTGAAAATTTAACTCCGGTTCTTAAGGAGCTCAGCACTTCCCCTAAACCATCATAATGCACAAAATGAACCAAGTTGTTTCTTGCAGCAGGATGATTTTTTATGACCTGGCGTTTGACACGTAACCCAATATTTCCTCACTTTCAGCTAGGTCTTCAATATTCTAATAAATGCTGTTTAAATAAAATTTAAACTTTAATTAATCAGACTTGTAGAGAAGGTAATGTTAATATTTATATTTCATTCCCAGAAAAATAAATTGGTACATGTGGTATTCCATCTAGAGAAGTATGCTGATGACTAGAGACTTCACATGATAGAAACTGTCACACTCAGAATTCTCAACATAAACATTTTCACTTGAAATGTAGGAAGAGAGGACTTCCCTGGTAGTCCAGTGGTTAAGAATCTGCCTTCCAATGCAGGAGATGCGAGTTCCGTCCCTGGTTGGGGAACTAATATCCCACATGCCGCGGGGCAACTAAGCTCATGCGCCTCAATTAGAGAAGCCCGTGTGCCACAACGAAGACCCAGTGCAGCCACAAAAAAAAATGTAGGAAGAGATTCCAACTGAATGATATTGAAGGATTTTGCTGACATATTTTTAGAAGTAGTGTTTCTATTTATATTATATTTCTATTTGTATTATTTCAACTAAAATATTCAAAATATATCAACAGTATGATACTGAAAAAAATTTTAAATTCTGAGGCATGCCCCCACTGGATCATAATTCTTCACTGGGATGAATTTAAAAGGTTTTTTTTTTTGAGCACAGAAAGGTTTATTGCAGGGCCAAGCGAGAACAGGTGGCTCAAGCTCAAAAACCCCGAAGTCCTAAATTAAAATTTTTATTTAAAAATCTTAAACTCTTTACATTTTAAAAGTGCACACATACACATATACCCACACGCAACTACACATCGAGTAACACTATTACATTTTCTTTAATTCCATTGCTCATGTGTTTTCATTAAAGGTATTACTGGTTTGGGAGGCTGAGGGAGGGGAGTGGAGTATATTTTAAAATTAATAAACATAAGCATTTTGATTTCTTTTCTTTAGTGAAACATAATGAGTTTTCTATTCCAATGATTCCATTTCATGAGATAATTAATACAAACACTATAGCTATCAAGCCGGGGAAACACAGCTGCTTTTTCTCACTGCTTCAGACTCATGCTCCACACACAAAGTCTGTGCACGATTAATGCATCATAAACCTTCAAATGATTAAACCAAATTACATTTTCATAAAGTAAATCTGACCTCAGTGTCTTGTCACAACTGGTGAGACCACTAGTACTCGGTCTACGGGGCAAAGACAGAACGGCTGTGTAGACAGTATATTTTCACACACATCACAGTCACACCTGAGCATCTATGGAACAAATAGCTAGTGGGTGCAAGACTCAGTGAAGGCGTGGCACCCAGGGGTGTGTAAGACCTGGCATCGGTGCTCTGCGTACTTGAAACTGAAGAATGATAACTCTGAAAACAATATTACGTAGCAGTTAGAAGCTATTCTCAGATGTTCATTCTTTGAAATAATCATTCATTCCAGGGAGGATGATCATCAACAGAGCATATCCAAAAATATGACTGGGATAAATTAGAGTAATATATGTCATTACACGCACCATGTTTTATAATATATATTATGTATCATGCATATATAACATATAAAATACCTTATAGTATACATCAATTATATTTTGAGGGAACTAAGAAAATGCTTATATATTATTTCACTGCATATATAATCTGTTGATACAAAAATAGTTGTTAGGAAGAGTAGAGAAAAACTTTTCATTTTACAAACTTCATGATGAAAAATTTTCCCTTCAGAACTTGTAAAATATAGCTGATGCAGGGAAACATCTCCTGTACTTGGGACTTTTTCCCTCATATTGTCAGAGCATCACTGAACAGATAATGTGCCTATGAACCAACCAGGAAAATAAAGCCCTGTGACCACAGAGCTGTTTAATCACAAGAACAGAATGCAAAGTTAACGCATCACGACACTGAGTGAAGCCGAGCTATTTTATTAGTAGTGAAAACTGCGCATTTTTTACGGTTACAAAATTCTGAACAAACTGTCTGGTGTACCACAAACACGAACATATACGGAATATGACCTCATAAAGGGATGTGCCCATTTTTAAGTTTCTAACACAAGTTAAATCTTATAACAGGCCTTCAGTACAAATACTGTAGCTGAGCAGGACCCTATGAGGCCTTCCCACCCACGTCCTCTGGCTGCCTCTTGTCTGTAGGAAAACTTTAGTCAGAAAATAAATTTAATCAGAGAAGTGAGAAAATGTAGAAAGAAAGGAGAACAGTCAAGCAAGACAAAATGATAATAGTTTGGCCATTATACAAAGTCAAGGACCTTTGGTTCCTCCTCGAGGGCTGTAGATAATATTCTGAGCCATGGCCTTCGAGCTGTTTTGCAGACACTGAAGCCCCTACCAGGTGGGAGAAGTTAACTGCACGCGGCCCACAAGCACGTAGACCCCAGACCAGCTGGAACCAGAAGGCTGATGACGCTGACTCACCACCAGCCAATCAGAAGGGTGTCCATCAGCTGACCACACACCCCACAACCCCCCTCCCTCACCCTGTCTTTAACAACCTTTCCCAGAAAGCCTTAGGGCCTTTTAAGCATAAGCTGCCCTGGACTCCTTGCTTGGCGCCTGCAATAAACACCACACTTTTTTTCACCACAACCCGGGGTCAGTAGGTTGGCTTCACTGCACATGGGCGAGTGGACCCGAGTTTGGTTCGATAACAGTAGCTCATCTAGTCTGCCCTAAGAGACAGTATCCCCATTTGCAGGAAGAGGAAACTGAGTTCAGAGCATTTCCACTGGTAACCCAAATCCACACAGTTTGCTAGATTCCATAACTATGTATCAAATCTAGTGATTTCTTGGCTTTACAGTCACATTCTTCTTACTATTAAGCTGCAGCATCCTTACAATTACAGAGGATTCAAGAAAACCTTGTGTAATCTGGTAGGAACTAAATAATCCCTCTATTAAGACAAAGCAATTGTCTAAAAAATGAACTTAATTTCTGCTTTAATTGCAGCTCATCTTGTCATTTTCTCTCCTCTTTGGAAATGAAAGTAATTCATTTCAAAGTCATTTAATGCAATTTTCATATAAGTAGCCCATAGTTTTTTTAAAAAAGTTATCCATAATCTCTTTTCTGGCTTTAAAATATGCATTGTCTGTTGTTCAGATGCAATTTCAACTGTGTAGGCCTATGAGATTCTTAATATGTGTTTTTCCTCTAGGCTGTTTCGAATTTCTTTAAACATCCTGGGTAATTGGTGCTATAAATTTCATTATTCATTCTGTTAGTTCATGCCAAAATGATTCTTATGGGTGTGTATATTTTGGCCCTGCAGGTTTTTAACTAATTCCATTGCCATCAAGTAACATTTTTATCAAGCATCCTGTATGCTTTGTAAGGCTGCAATTTTCCAGTTTGCCAAATGTGTTATTTCTCTCTCTCTCTCTCTCTCTCTCTCTCTGTCTCTCTGAGAGGGCAGGTTTCCTCTGGAGCCACACAATATCACTGTGTTGATTGGAAAGGAAATTATATACAGATCAAACACTTTACCTTAAGATGAATGCATAACTAATTTTAAATCACGGGCATCCTATGGGGTCTGACAAGATGTTGAGACAGCACATAATCCTTATTCCTTTCTCCAACCCAAACCTGGAGAAACCACAGAAGCAAGAGTATGTATGGATAAAAACGATTCAGAAAAACACCATTCAGATCTCGTAGAAGACAGAAGGCTTCTGCTTTGGTGTGAGCAGAAAACTCCAGCTGGGAGGACTGGGGTGCAGCACCTGTGAAGAGGCCTGGTGCCCCTTTACCTGCACACGGTGCTGGGTGGACATTTCCTACGACAGAAGGCCTGGCAAAGCTGTGAAGGGTCTGAGCTTTCCCCTGCTTACTCGGTAGCCTCCACAGTTTTATGGACTTGGGTAGAAGACCCAGACTGTGGGCCAGAAAGAAAGGCCAGTTTATTGCACAGAGACGGGAGCAGGCAGAGCACAATCCTTTCCCTGCTCCTTCCCGGGCCCTGACTCAGGGCAAGGGGACAGGGCCTGGGGACACAACAAGAGCCGCGAGGTCTGCCTGTGCCCTGTGCTGTTTTCCAGGGAGGACCCAGAGCTGAGGAGCTGCAGGCAAACCTGCTTCGCTCTGAAGGGAACACATTCCCCCTCAAGATGGTACCATGTGGGGACCCAGCAGAACGGCCCCCGACAGGCAGCAGCAGAAGTTCAGGGTCACAGGGCAGTATCGGGGAACCAGAGTCTGACATGGGTGAGAAGCAGACTATTTAACCAAACACACTATCCACTCCTGAGTGGCCCTCTGTCAGCAGCACCTCCACATCCATGCTGAGGTTGGAACCACTGAATATGGAGACAGGAGCTCTAAGAAATATTAAAAATTAAGGAATATACATAAAAAAAGGAAACAGGCAGTTCAAGTCAAAAGTAAACCAGAATAACAATATTAGTATCAAACAAAATGGAACACAAGACAAAAAACAGTTTAAAGGACAGAGACGGATTTTAAGAGGAGCAGTAGATAAAGAAAACATCACTGGAACAGGATAGAAAGCCCAGAGATAAACAAACGCACATATGGTCACCTTATTTTTGATAAAGGAGGCAAGAATATACAATGGAGAAAAGACGACCTCTTCAATAAGTGGTGCTGGGAAAACTGGACAGCTACATGTAGAAGAATGAAATTAGAACACTCCCTAATACCATACACAAAAATAAACTCAAAATGGGTTAAAGGCTTAAATGTAAGGCCAGGCACTATCAAACTCTTAGAGGAAAACAGAGGCAGAACACTCTATGACATAAATCATAGCAAGATCTTTTTTGACCCACCTCCTAGACAAATGGAAATAAAAACAAAAATAAACAAATGGGACCTAATGAAACTTAAAAGCTTTGCACAGCAAAGAAAACCATAAACAAAGGAAAAGACAACCCTCAGAATGGGAGAAAATATTTGTAAATGAAGCAACAGACAAAGGATTAATCTCCAAAATATACAAACAACTCATGGAGTTCAATATAAAAAACAAACAAACAACCCAATCCAAAAATGGGCAGAAGACCTAAATAGACATTTCTCCAAGGAGGACACATGGATGGCCAAGGGGCACATGAAAGGATGCTGAACATCACTAATTATTAGAGAAATGCAAATCAAAACTACCATGAGGTATCACCTCACACCTGTCAGAATGGCCATCATCAAAAAATCTACAAACTATAAATGCTGGAGAGGGTGTGGAGAAACGGAACCCTCTTGTACTGTTGGTGGGAATGTAGATTGATACAATCACTACGGAGAACAGTATGGAGGTTCCTTAAAAAACTAAAAATAGAACTACCATATGACCCAGCAATCCCACTACTGGGCATATACCCTGACAAAACCATAATTCAAACGGACACATGTACCCCAAGGTTCATTGCAGCACTATTTACAATAGCCAGGTCATGGAAGCAACCTAAATGTCCATCAACAGAGGAATGGATCAAGAAGATGTGGTACATATATACAATGGAATATTACTCAGCCACAGAAAGGAATGAAATTGGGTCATTTGTAGAGATGTGGATGGACCTAGAGTCTGTCATACAGAGTGAAGTAAGTCAGAAAGAGGAAAACAAATACCGTATATTAATGCATATATATGGAATCTAGAAAAATGGTACTAATGGCAGGGCAGGAATAGAGATGCAGACATAGAGAACGGACGTATGGGCACGGTGGGGAAGGCGCGGGTGGGACGAATTGGGAGATTAGGATTGACGTATATACACTACCATGCGTAAAATAGATAGCTAGTAGGAACATGCTATAAACCACAGAAAGCTCAGCTCAGTGCTCTGTGACAACCTAGTTGGGCAGGAAGGGGGGTGGGGGGGGAGGGAAGTCCAAGAGGGAGGGGATATAGGTAAACAAATAGCTGATTCACTTCACTGTACAGCAGAAACTAACACAACACTGTAAAGCAATTGTACTCCAATAAAAGTTTTTTAAAAAAGTAAAAAAGAAAAGAAAATATAGTAGTAATTGACAAACATACACATAGCAACAGAACACTACAACAGAAAGTAAGGGAATTGAGTGAGTTAGTGCATGCGATGTGTCTGCTCTTGTTATAAAGCCTTTACACTTAGTGACCCTTTTAATTCAGCAATCCTATGAGGCAGGTTACTACTAATACCTTCATTTTTAAAAATAAAAACCCAAAACATGAAGAGTTACTTTGTTCAAGATCACAGGGTTAATAAATACTTTCACCAGATAATTGCTTTGGAAACTAAAATAGTCAAAGCTGTTAAATCCTTTGATAAAATGCCTGTAATTATAAACGTGCTCAGCAGACACTAGCTGTTGTTATAGGACCCAACACCCGTTTCCTGCCGAGGACCAGTGTCTGAGCATAATAACTATAGCACTAAGGTTTCTGGTACACTGATCAGAGCTATGTAATAATTATACATTTTTTTAAATTTAAATTTTTAAAATTAATTTTTATTGCAGTATAGCTGGTTTACAATGTTGTGTTAGTTGCAGGTATACAGCAAAGTGAATCAGTTATATATACACACATACCCATTCTTTTTTAGATTCTTTTCCCATATAGGCCATTACAGAGTACTGAGTAGAGTTCTCTGTCCTACATAGCAGATTCTTATTAGTTATCTATTTTATACATAGTAGTGTGTACATTTTTTAAAACAAGTAATTTCATAGTTTCCCTTGGCAGAATTAGGTTTAACTTACTTTCTTTTTGATTTATGCAGTTTTATTTAGGTCATTAGTTACTGGTTGTATTGTTTTGTACATAATGTAAACTTGAATCATCATATCCATTAAATCCCTCTATCCCTCTGTCAACAAAAATAGATACTTCACTTACCACACCTCATGCTAAAAGCTGCTATTAAACATTGTACCGAAGACTTACACTTCTTTTAAAAATTCATCTGTGAACATATAAACTCATACTTATGCTAAAATTAATTTAAAAACCTGTTAGCTTAGTATGCATCTCATTGCAACTATAGTCAGGACCCTTACAATGGTTTCCCATCAACAATTGAAAAGAGAACCTTGTGAATTTCTTATGTTTATAACTGAAAGAGACTTATAAATGAAAATTGTTGAACCAGGACATTAGGTGCTTTTTAAAAGTCTCTGGGCCTCACTATAATTTGAATTATGAGTCCATTCGTTGGCATTGTGTTCTTAATACTGAATTTCCCACTGAATTTTAGCACACCATGGTACTGCTAGTATTTGGGAAAAATAAAGGAAGAAAAGTCAAATTCCAGTTTTCTTTGTCATTATTTCAAAACTATAGTTATTAAGGAAAAAGAACAATGAAAATCTCAATGAATGCAGAAAAATCGTCTGACAAAATCAAAAGTCCAATTCATGATAAAAAATCTCAACAAACTAGGAATAAGAGGGAACGTCTTCAACCTGATAAAGGGCATCTACAAAAACCCTACAACTTACCCTGTAATTGACGGTGAAAGTCTGCAAAGATGTTTGTTCTTACGCTCACACTCAACTTTGTGTGGGAGGTTTTAGAGAAATGAGGGGAGTAAAATAAACAAAAGGTATCAGGATTGGAAAGGGACAAGGTAAAACTGTCTTTATTGGAACACACACACAACTACAAGAACTAATAACGGAGTTTATACGGTCACAAGGATACAAAATCCATTATGATTCTATGCTGCTAATAACAAACAACCCAAAATGTAATCAAGAAAACAATTCTATTCACAAAAGTATCAGAAAGAATGAAATATTTATGAATAAATTTAATAAAACAAGTACACACTGAAACTAGAGAATATTGCTAAAAGAAATTAAAGCTTTAAATAAATTAAGAGATAAACTGTGTCATGGATTGGAAGACTCAACCTTATAAAGATGTCAGTTCTCTCCAAATTCATGCACAGATCTGATAAAATACCTATCAAAATTCCAGCAGACGCTTTTTCAAAAGCAAGCCAACTCTAAAATTTATATGCAAACACAGAGGACCCTCCAATAGCCAAAACAATGTTAAAAAACAAAACAAAACCCAAAGTTGGAGGGCTTACATTTACTGATCTCAAAATTTAACAAAATGGTACAGTATAGTACGGGTATAAAGACAGACATTTTAGATCAAGGGAAGAAAATTGAGACTCCAGATATAAACACTTATATTTGTGGTCCTATAAACCCATATATTTACAATCAATTGATTATTTATTTATTTTTATTTTATTTTACTTTTTTTTTGTGGTACGCGGGCCTCTCACCATTGTGGCCTCTCCTGTTGTGGAGCACAGGCTCCGGACACGCAGGCTCAGCGGCCATGGCTCACGGGCCCAGCCGCTCCGCGGCATGTGGGATCTTCCCAGACCGGGGCATGAACCCACGTCCCCTGCGTCGGCAGGCGGACTCTCAACCACTGTGCCACCAGGGAAGCCCCAATCAATTGATTTTTGACAGAGATGCCAAGTCTCACACCAAACACAAACATTTACTTAAAATGGACCACACACCCAACTTTAAGCTCTTCAAGAATGAAAACAGAAACAGCAAAAAAAACAAAAAGAAGGAGTAAATCTTCATGGCCTTGGGTTAGGTGATGACTTCTTAGCTACAAAACCAATAACACTAGCAAAATGAATTGATAAATCAGACCTCGTAAGAGTCAGAAATTGTTGCACTTCAAAAGATACCATCAAGAATATAAGAAGATAGGTCACAGCCTGAGAGAAACATGTTTGCAAATCACATAGCTGATACAGGACTGGCAGCCAGAATACATAAAGACATCCTACAACTCAGTAATAAAGTGACAAGTAATCCAATGAAAAACAAAGGGTTTGAATATGTGTTTTCTCAAAGAAGCTGGAAGAGCACTCTAGGGAGAGGGGTCTAAAAGGGCCTGAACACTTGACGGACAGCGTCTCTACAGCAAAGGGTAAAAGGGCAGCACTGAGATGGCACGAGAGGCTGGGATGCAGACTTGCTGAGGGGAGAAAACACTGCAGCCCCGTCCAGCGATCCACCACCAGGAAGGA
The DNA here is from genome assembly GCF_964270905.1 of Leucopleurus acutus. Taxonomy (NCBI): domain Eukaryota; kingdom Metazoa; phylum Chordata; class Mammalia; order Artiodactyla; family Delphinidae; genus Leucopleurus; species Leucopleurus acutus. The sequence continues at coordinate 115,592,602 of NC_139150.1, read as the reverse complement.
TCACAAACACAGTTATTTTCCCCGAGGAACAAGGGATTCCAGCTCCACATCGGGTACCACAATCCTTAGCTCCTGCACAGGAAAGAGGCGAATCCAAAACACCTGACTTTGGAAACCAGTGAGGAATAATACATCCAGGAAAACGACAGAACTACAGCGAACAGAAAACCTGCTCTTTACGGGCCACTGTGTAGACTCACCTAAACCCAAACCAGCACAAAAACACTCGAATGAAAAGGGCACAGACCTTCTGTGAAGGGGACCCGCTCGCTCACTAATCTTTTTTTTTTTTTTGGCGGTATGCAGGCCTCTCACTGTGGCGGCCTCTTCCGTTGCGGAGCACAGGCTCCGGACACGCAGGCTCAGTGGCCATGGCTCACAGGCCCCGCTCACTAATCCTGAAGCATCTGTCACAGAGGGAGAAACCGGTCGGGATGTTCACTGGGGTTCGAGACCCTGGCCGCTTTTGTGATCTCAGGCACCTGCTGACACCAGCACTGGTGGCCCCATCTGGGGATCCTCCCTCTAACCTGTTCACACCGGTGGGTGGGCCCACTGAGACCCCCGCCCACACCTGGGCTGCACAAGGGCCTCACAGGTGGTCAGGTGAAAAGCCCACCCGCCAGCACCTGTCAGCACCAGGGCACCACAACAGCCCCGACCCACCACACAGGAGGGAGCATGCAGCCACCTGGGGACACCCCTGAGCCCCTGGCCATGGTAGCCATGCAGGGCTGTGCTTCTGAGCCCACAGGACAGCTCCCCCAGGCCACACCTTCAAGACTGGGAGAGGTAGCTGACTTACCGAAGACAGCGAAATAAATACAGAGAGTAAAGCAAAATGAGGATATGAAGAAATATGTTTCAGTCAAAAGAACAAGACAAAACCTCAGGCAAAGAAGTAAACAAAATGGAGATAAGCAATCTAACTAATAAGGAGTTCCAGGTAAGAGTCATAAAATTGCTCATGGAGCTCAAGAAATGGGTGAACACACTGAGAACTTCAACAGAGAGAGAGAAAATACAAGAAAGTATCAAACAGAAGCTACAACTGAGCTGAAAAATACACTAACCAATGGAATAAACTTGGATGAACTGGAGAATCTCTGTGTCTCAGTCTTCTCATCTCAAAGTGTGTATCAGGAGTTATCACACAGCATCATTATGGGGACTAAAGGGTTTATCTCGTACCAACCACTTTGAACACTATCTCACCAGCAAGATGCCCGATAAATTGTAGCTATTATTATTAAATATCTCTGAGATTTTCAGGCCTACGATTGTGTAGTTTCGGAAGCAAGGTCACAATTCCTTCAGGAGATTTTTGGCGTTTCTGCTGAGAACTGGCTGATTGTTTCTTGGGTTCCTAACTGTCCTCTGAAAAGACACTTCCATGCTCCAGACTCACTTTCTATCATGACGAGGTAGAAATCGTGGTAACAGTGGGTTCCTAAAAACCTTCTGTTCTTGAAATCACCATCCTTTGTTCCTTAACTACAAAAACGTCTTCTGTTACAATCCACCTAAAAAAGTGAGTACGTTCCAGGCCTTTCACCATAGAAAGTTAATATAAAAGTAGAGGAAGGTATTTTTAAAAAAATTAACAAAAACGGATCTATTCTGTTTTAAGAGCTTTCAGCTGGTTTAATAGGTTTTTAAGAAAATGAGAGCTCACATTTTCCCCTTTCTATTACGTTAACGGGAAAAACAGAAAACAAGCAAGAAATAAGTTTACAATGGCAATTAACTAACCAAAAAAAAAAAAAAAAACAACTTAGGAAGTATTTGCAAATGTCACCCCATGCAAATGCCACTGAGATATGTTCGGGGTTCATTCTGTTTCCTCACGAGCCCCTACTGGGACTAACGCTCTAATCCTTCTTTGTGCTTTCTAAATCAGGTGATTCAATTTATAACATACTTAAGAACTTTACTTGCAAGGTAATATGAACATTTACAGTTTTTTCTTTAGTACTGCACTTTTAGCAATGGAATGTGAGTCAAGCTGGGACACTTGGGAGCTGGTTCATCTTTCCTCCACCATCTTCCCTCTTCTCCTGACCGAATCCTGAGGATCTGACAGAGGACGCTATGGCAGAGACGGGGAGGAAAGGTGCTGGGTGTCTGCATCAGCACCTGAAAGGTGAGTGCCCTGCATCTGGCTGGACTGCTCCGGGGGAAGGAGATGCGCTTGTACTGTATGATTTCCTGAGACTGCGGAGCTGTCTTGTAATAATCCGCATACCCTCACCGAGGGTGATCGCGTGGTGCTCTGTGAAAACGCTCCCATTCTTCATCAGAGCTCGACTTAAAGGGTCAGGCAGCACTAGTGTAATAAATACCGCGGGGGGTCAGCAGGGAGACAGACAGGCTGACCCCGACCAGGTTAAAGACGTGCCCGTCCCTCGTCCCCCTGTGAGAACCCGTGGCACCTGTAGCTTGTTCACTGGACCCAATAGGTGACTGGATGGCACAGGTGTCAGTTAACACGCCAAGGTGGTGTTGCCCCCAGGCTGCTGTTTTCTCCACGGCAGGCTGAGACCCTCACCTCCAAAGCCCACTGACACCAGACTCCAGTTTTCACAATCCAATCATTTGAAAATAGCCAGAACACGCAAATTCTTGCCCATTTAGAGCCTGCGTGCTTTGCACACCCCATGCACAGTGCCCACCAACGGTGGCCACTGGTCAGACGGGGCCCCGATCTGAGCCGCCCTTCAGGGTTCTCTGGGATGGAGACCTCAACACCCTGCACAGTGGCAGCGCCCCCTCCCGGCACCCAGCTCCTCTCCATGCCCCACCCTCCTCCCGTCCAGATGTGGACCCTGGGCCTCAGACCTACCAGTAGACAGCGCCACGTCCTGAGGGAGCCCCCTCTCAGCAGCCCGTCCCAGAGCTGCCCACCACGGGCCCAACCCCGAACCTTCTAGAGCAGGTCAGAGAGCCCTGAGCCCTGAGTGAGCTGCTACCTCCCTCTCCCTCCACACCTGCAGGGCCTGGGTCTGCACCCCCCATCCACCTTCTCTCTCCAAAGCGGTCATGCCCGATGGTCTAAGTTAATTTTCCAGTGACATGACTCTGAACCAGCATGTAACCCAGATCTGACCAAAGACAGGATGGTAAGTCTGCTAGGGTTTCTGTGACAGGTTTCTTTGCTTAAAATTTTAAAAAGTTAAATAAAATAAAGATATAGGATCACACCTGACTGGTCTAAGTTAATTTGCTAATGGCGTGACTCTGAACTATTCACTGAGCTCATCAACCCTGGAGCACTTACCTCCATACACGTTTCAGATTATAAATCCTAGTATTTTATCTGTAGTTTGATGGGACGTCTCATATCCTCACAGGGGAAATTACCCCAATGATAACACTTTACTGAAGCTGTATTGCCGATGGGAAACAAGTAATTGAAAACTACTCTACCAGGAAGAAAATACCAAATTTGTTATATTAGTCTCCCTAAAAATGCAATCAGATTTAATTAGGTGGAACTATGGAATAATCATTTGCCTTGAAAGATTTCATTTATTCAGACATTGTGCTATGCACTTTATTTCCATGCTCATAAGAAAGCTCAGGATTTACACTATGACCCATGGAAATAAAAAGGACACTATTATATGACTAAAAAAGTACCTAAGCAAAGAGTCCATTTGATAAGTCTCGAGAAGTATCAGATTTGACCTTGCCCTATCTTTTGTCATGGCTTCCAGTGTTTTCCTGTCCTGTTTTCTCACATAAAAACTTACGGTATTAGGACTCTCATTGTTAAATTGTTTCCTTACAAAGTTTGCCTTTACTTATCTTTATTATAAAGACTTGTCAAATAAAAACTTTCACAACATGCAAAAAGTGATCTGCTTCCCTATAAGAGTCTGTGAAACAGAGGTTTTTACTGAGCTCTATTTCGCTCTGTGTTATTTGTAGCCCATCAATTTAAGATGCACATATTTTCTCATGCAGTGAATGTTCTAAAAATTGGCTACTAGGATATTTTAAAAGTAAAAAGAGCAATTTCTCAGTGTCGTATAAAATAACGGAGCATCATTTGTACATTTTTGATTCAGTGAAATATGATAAAATAATGGACTTCAAGTCTAAATCAGTCAATCAATCAAGCAATCAATTATTCACTCATTCATTCAAGTAACACTAAAGATCTATCATTTCAATAAAGAGAATGCCAAGCCAGTTGTTCTATGCTCCCGTAACTGAAATTCTTGTGGAGGGCTCTGAATATACACTGAGGACTGTTTTTGAGTGATGGACTTATTGGGTCACAAGGTATGTCCAATTTTAGAGTCACTAAGTCAAATGTTTTTTCAATTTACATTTTCATCTGGATTATACGAGAATGCCCCAACTCATATAATGGGAGCACCAAACCTTAACATGAATATAGTTTGTCTTTGCAGCTTTCCTTTTTTCCCCTCCTTCTCTGTAAATCTATCTTATCCTCCATTCCTTAGCGGCCTCTGTGTTTTGGGCAGAGTCAGGTCAGGAGGAGAGCAAATGGCCTGACCAGAAAATCAAAATATCCTCTCTTATCGTTCCACAGTTTGCAGAAGGGCTGAGACTAAGATCAAAACTGAAACCTTCTTAAAAGTGTTGCTGGGCTTATTAAGAAGATAACATTTGACTTTGTTTTGTTTGTTTATCTAGAGCTTAAAGGAAATGCAGACTTGAAGTGTCAGCAATCCCTATATTCATTTATTTAGTTTTTATTTTTACCAACAGTGGAGTTTTTCAGGAGCATGTACCCTGAACACTGGAATTAACTTATCTATTGTTAAAGTAATAGTCAAACTAGTTCTAAATGGAGATTTCCTTAAATATTTAATCTTTGACAAGTGATTTAATTACTATATACCCACTCCCTAAGACCATGTCCTGCCTTCTGAAAAGGAGATAATAAGAAGTAATTAGAAGACGTGCTGTGTTGACATAAGATAAGGTCTGTATATAACCGAGCAGGACCCTATGGGGCCTTCCCAGGACAGACCCACCGGATGGATGTCCTCTGCCTGCCTGTGGTTTGTAGAAAAGCTTTAGTCTCCCAGCCCTCCCCTGAGTCTCAAAAGGCTGGCTCAAGAGTTAGGACCAGGAATGTGAAGAACACAGACAGAGAGTACTTGTTGGGCCAGGAAACTGATAACATTTTGGACTGCAATCCAGCCACAAAGCAGACTCACCAGGCTGCCTGACACACATCCCTAAACTGCTTTGACAGGAAGCAGACCCCGTCAGATGGAAACTGCTGACCTCAAGCACCTAGATCCCAGACTGGAGGAAACCAGAAGGCTGGTGACGCTCGAAACTTCACCTGGATGCCAACCAGTCCGAGAATCGTGCCCGAGCTGCTCAGGGCCCCTGCAGCGCCCCCATATGGCCTTTAACCCCTTTGTCTCCTAACTGGCAACTTGGAGACCGGCTGAGGACATTAGGCCACCTCCTCCCCAGGTTGCTGGCCTCCTGAATAAAGCATCTTTTCCTTTTCCACCAACACTTGTCTCTCGAGTATTGGCCTTTCGAGCAGCCGAACCTGGGGTGGGTACCAGCCTCACCTGGTTGCATGTAAAGTGGCTGGGACACTGCCCGGCAGGTAATGGGCATGCAGAGGTTGGTAGGCACTGGAGCTGTTCAGTGAGTTAAACCGCATTTAATAGCATTTAACAAGCACTTACATTGTGCCATGTACTTGGTTTCTCTGGTAGCAAGTCATATTTTGTTTATGGTTAGAAGTTATACATTCCAATTACTTTCTGTAAAATAGAGCTGCCTTCAACAACCAGTAGGCTTTACAATAGGAAAAAATAAAAGGTTTCAGGTCAGTATTCAGAGAAAACGAGAGGAAAAACAGCATCATTTTAAAATCGGAAAAGTATGTTAGGATAATACATTGTGGCCAGCTTGTCTCTGGGCTACATGACTGGCTCTGGATAGCAGTGAATCTATAGAGCTTGTAGCACCAACTATGCCCCATATATTACCACATTCTGTGCCTGACACCCACTGCAAATCTGAGAGTGAGAATAACAGCCCCTGTATATACTTCACTCCCGACAGAAAAAAAATCCTAGGACAAAATGTAAATAATTCCGAGGACACACTGCTAACACTTTTCATTTATTACGGAGCATCTTTCTTTTCTAGAAAAAAAAAATTAGTAGCCCATAAATGTAAGATTTAAATTTCCCCAAATTCACTGAATCTGAATTATCGTTATTTAAAACAAATGGCACTTTAGAAAAATGCAGAAACAGTACAATTCTCAACAGTCTAATTACTGCCCCTTATTTAAAAAATCATCACAGCTTAATTAATTTTTGTATGAAATTTAGTATAATGTCTCCAGCTCAAAAATTACTGGTTGATATGTCCTATAGTCTTTTCTTTTTTACATATTTATTGGATTATAATTGCTTTACAATATTGTGTTAGTTTCTGCTGTACAACAAAGTGAATCAGCCATATATATACACATATCCCCTCCCTCTTGAACTTCCCTCCCACTCCCCCCATCCTACCCCTCTAGGTCGTCACAAAGCACTGATCTCCCTGTGTCTTTTCTTTACACATAATCTAAATACTGTAGAACTGGAGTGAATATCATTTGCTTTCTTATAAGCTGAAAAAACAGAGAATGATTTGTCATAGTTTATGATTTTAGCACATAATATATGATTTTTTCGAAAGAGATAGTTTCATATGTAAATAATTAATTTTGATTTGCCAAATTTTTCAAAATTTCCTTTGTATTCACTTAGCAAATCTCACCTATTTCCAAATGTAATTTAGCTTGGATTTATACTTTTTTGTTTGACTATTTCCAGAGAAGAAAAATAGTTATCATCAGCCATATGTAGGAATTAGATAATACTGCATAATTTATCATGTTCTGTGGGCGACACCTTTTCCCAGCCAGAGCTCCACACCATGGTATTCTCTAAGAGTGTGTCCTAAGGTGCACAGATTATCCCATCACGGGGCCTAATCGTATTTCCAGGATGAGAAGCTTCCTCCTCATGATGCTAGGGAAGTGATTGCTTTGCATATGGGCAGAGTGAAATGAGCATTTATACAGTGGATGCTTTTGCATTTTCGTTTTAACACATTAAGAACAAAAATGCCTACAGGATATGTGCTATCACACACGCAGTGGCTCGTACTGCTGAATTTACAAACAATACATTTCAACAAAGCAAGCATTTCTTTTGACCACTGATCTTCATGTAAGTTTTCCCTAAAAGGCTGAAATCCACCAAGAGAAATGTATCCTGCTTTTAATAATACGGAGAAATGTTGCCAGATATAATATTCCTGCCAAGAAGACTGATGGTACATCAAGATTGTTCCCCTAATAAATAATATTTTTATCTGGAATACTGAAAATGTTGGGAGTATGTTTATTTAGGATAATTTCAGTGACCCACCTTAGACAATTTACTTAAGCGATACCAATTTAAACTATCCTTTAAAAAAAAAAAGCCAACTTGCAAACAAAGAACTTTAAAGAAACTGTGTACTCTCACCACACAAAGACAAGCCTATACAAACGCAAAATCATGGATTAAATGAGATACTGTTGATACAGATCATATGGTAAATATCAGACTAATATGGCCCAATGAAATCAAGGCTGTTGTAATTTTGTTTAAGTAGAGTTTATCCTATTTGGAGGTTAGCAGATAATTCTAAGGACCACCTTTGTAAAGAATGACAACATTCATGACTAGCCAGATGGCAGACTTCATTTCTACTCGCTAACATATTTCTTTTTGTAAACAGGGCTGAATTGTTATAAGTCTAGGGCAAAAGGACTATTCTAATGTCCTTTGATTTCTTTTTAACTTTGCAATTTCTTTTTTGACCTATCAATCTTTTAAACTGAATAAAGAGTATGATTGCATTTATTTAGTTATTTGCTAAAAAGAATAAAAACCATTTTCACAGCACCAGCACTCTGGAATGACCCCATTCATTATCTGTTACTGTTCTCAACTCAGAAACACTCACTCTGCAAAGTCTGACAGAGTGTCCAAAGGTCCCTGGGAAGCCCCTGCTGGGCAGGACAGTCTTTTTACTGCTGAAAATTCAAATTCTTTAAACAAAGGGCCTGTGCATGGATTGTGACCTATGTCTTTTGGAGACCTGTATTTATGAGAACTTTAAGAATCTTATTTCTATTCCATATGGTGACCCTCCTACTTTATAACACTCACCTCTCTGGACTAGCAACGTTTCACTTTCTTCAGGTAAAATACCTTAATTCCTTAAATCATTCTCCGTAGTACGTGGGATAAGTACCATCACCACCCTGTGTGTTCTATGGTTGCACCTCTACATCTGGATGTTCCAATTAAACAAGTTTGCACTGCTATCTTAACAGTAACCCACACTGCTGTCTCTAGCTGGCATACTGGAAACTAAATCGTTTGCTTTTCACATGAATTGCTTTCAATTCAGGTCCCTCATTCTATGATTTCTGGAATCTAAAAAAAAAAGTCTTTATAAATGCTTATGTTTATTTAAAACTTGCTGCTTCTAGGTTATGTGATGGCTTATTTTGACAAGCCTGAGTCTCACTGTGTCATTCACAGAAGAATCCATTCTTCTGAAGCTTGCTGGATGTTCAGATTTGATAAGTACATTTCCTAAGTTATTGGGAAATTGTGACAAACAGGTTAGAACCAAGGATAGGCTAATATATAAGAATAGCTAGGGAACTTCCTCAAGGAAGAAGTTAACTTCTTCACTGGTGTGCACAGACTTCATTAAAAGCTACTCTTGGATCTTTTTTTTTTTTCAGTACGCGGGCCTCTCACTGTCGTGGCCTCTCCCGTTGTGGCGGACAGGCTCCGGACGCGCAGGCTCAGCGGCCATGGCTCACGGGCCTAGCCGCGCCACGGGCATGCGGGATCTTCCCGGACCGGGGCACGAACCCGTGTCCCCTGCATCGGCAGGCAGACTCTCAACCACTGCGCCACCAGGGAAGCCCTAACCTGGATTTTGAAATCAGGTTATGTGAATCTTCCAACGTTTCATTCTTTTTCAAAATTCTTTTGGGCGTTCTTGCTGCTTTGTTTTTTCACATACATTTTACAATCAGTTTATCAACTTCTACCAAAAGAAAAACAAAATCCTGTGGGGATTTTGATTGTTAATGTGTGGAATCTACTGAACAATTTGGGAGACAAATAGTAGTTTGGAAGGGGAGAGGGGGAAGATGGCGTTACAGTAACATGCGGAGATTACCTTCCTCCCCACAGATACACCAGAAATACATCTACACGTGGTACAACTCCTACAGAACACCTACTGAACGCTGGCAGAAGACCTCTGACCTCCCAAAACGCAAGAAACTCCCCACGTACCTGGGTAGGGCAAAAGAAAAAAGAATAAACAGAGACAAAAGAATAGGGACGGGACCTGCACCAGTGGGAGGGAGCTGTGAAGGAGGAAAGGTTTCCACACACTGGAGGCCGCTTCGCAGGCGGAGACTGCGGGTGGCAGAGGAGGGAAGCTTCGGAGCCGCGGAGGAGAGCGCAGCAACAGGGGTGCGGAGGGCAAAGTGGAGAGATTCCCGCACAGAGGATCAGGGCCAACCGGCACTCACCAGCCCGAGAGGCTTGTCTGCTCACCCGCCGGGGCGGGGGGGCTGGGAGCTGAGGCTCGGGCTTCGGTCGGAGCGCTGGGAGAGGACTGGGGTTGGCAGCTTGAGCATAGCCTGAAGGGGTTAGTGCACCATGGCTGGCCGGGAGGGAGTCCAGGGAAAAGTCTGGACCTGCCGAAGAGGCAGGAGACTTTTTCTTCCCTCTCTGTTTCCTGGTGCGCGAGGAGAGGGGATTAAGAGCACCGCCTAAACGAGCTCCAGAGACGGGCGGGAGCTGCGGCTAAAAGCGCGGACCCCAGAGACGAGCATGAGACACTAAGGCTGCTGCTGCCACCACCAAGAAGCCTCTGTGCAAGCACAGGTCACTATCCACACCCCCCTTCCGGGGAGCCTGTGCAGCCCACCACTGCCAGGGTCCCGGGATCCAGGGACAACTTACCCGGGAGAACGCACGGCGCGCCTCAGGCTGGTACAACGTCACTCCAGCCTCTGCTGCCGAAGGCTCGCCCCGCACTCCGTGCCCCTCCTTCCCCCCGCCTGGGTGAGACAGAGCCGCCGAAGCAGCTGCTTCTTTAACCCCGTCCTGTCTGAGCTAAGAACAGACGCCCTCAGGCGACCTACACGCAGAGGCGGGGCCAAATCCAAAGCTGAGCCCCGGGAGCTGTGCGAACAAAGAAGAGAAAGGGAAATCTCTCCCAGCAGCCTCAGGAGCAGCGGATTAAATCTCCACAATCAACCTGATGTACCCTGCATCTGTGGAATACCTGAATAGACAACAAATCATCCCAAATTGAGGAGGTGGACTTTAAGAGCAAGATTTATTATTTTTTCGCCTTTTCCTCTTTTTGTGAGTGTGTATGTATATGCTTCTGTGTGAGATTTTGTCTGTATAGCTTTGCTTTCACCATTTGTCCTCCTAGGGTTCTATCCGTCCGTTTTTTTTGGTTCGTTTTTTTACTTAAAAATTTTTTTTCTTAATAATTATTTTTTATTTTAATAACTTTATTGTATCTTATCTTACTTTATTTTATTTTCTTTTATCCCCTTCCTCCCTCCCTTTCTTCCTTTTCTCCCTTTTGTTCTGAGCCGTGTGGATGAAAGGCTCTTGGTGCTGCAGCCAGGAGTCAGGGCTGTGCCTCTGGGGAGGGAGAGCCAACTTCAGGACACTGGTCCACAAGAGACCTCCCAGATCCATGTAATATCAAATGGCGAAAATCTCCCAGAGATCTCCATCTCAACACCCAACACCCAGCTTCACTCAACGACCAGCAAGCTACAGTGCTAGACACTCTACGCCAAACAACTAGCAAGACAGGAAAACAACCCCACCCATTAGCAGAGAGGCTGCCTAAAATCATAGTAAGTCCACAGACACCCCAAAACACACCACCAGATGTGGACCTGCCCACCAGAAAGACAAAACCAGCCTCAACCACCAGAACACAGGCACTGGTCCCCTCCACCAGGAAGCCTACACAACCCACTGAACCAACCTTAGCCACTGGGGACAGACACCAAAAACAACGGGAACTACGAACCTGCAGCCTGCAAAAAGGAGACCCCCAAACACAGTAAGATAAACAAAATGAGAAGACAGAAAAACACACAGCAGATGAAGGAGCAAGATAAAAACCCACCAGACCTAACAAAAGAAGAGGAAATAGGCAGTCTACCTAAAAAAGAATTCAGAATAATGATAGTAAAGATGATTCAAAATCTTGGAAACAGGATAGAGAAAATGCAAGAAACATTTAACAAGGACCTAGAAGAACTAAAGATGAAACAAGCAACGATGAACAACACAATAAATGAACTTAAAAATACTCTAGAAGGGATCAATAGCAGAATAACTGAGGCAGAAGAACGGATAAGTGACCTGGAAGATAAAATAGTGGAAATAACTACCGCAGAGCAGAATAAAGATAAAAGAATGAAAAGAACTGAGGACAGTCTCAGAGACCTCTGGGACAACATTAAACGCACCAACATTCGAATTATAGGGGTTCCAGAAGAAGAAGAGAAAAAGAAAGGGACTGAGAAAATATTTGAAGAGATTATAGTTGAAAACTTCCCTAATATGGGAAAGGAAATAGTTAATCAAGTCCAGGAAGCACAGAGAGTCCCATACAGGACAAATTCAAGGAGAAATACGCCAAGACACATATTAATCAAACTGTCAAAAATTAAATACAAAGAAAACATATTAAAAGCAGCAAGGGAAACACAACAAATAACACACAAGGGAATCCCCATAAGGTTAACAGCTCATCTTTCAGCAGAAACTCTGCAAGCCAGAAGGGAGTGGCAGGACATATTTACAGTGATGAAGGAGAAAAACCTACAACCAAGATTAATCTACCCAGCAAAGATCTCATTCAGATTTGATGGAGAAATTAAAACATTTACAGACAAGCAAAAGCTGAGAGAGTTCAGCACCACCAAAGCAGCTTTACAACAAATGCTAAAGGATCTTCTCTAGGCAAGAAACACAAGAGAAGGAAAAGACCTACAATAACAAACCCAAAACAATTAAGAAAATGGGAATAGGAACATACATATTGATAATTACCTTAAATGTAAATGGATTAAATGCTCCCACCAAAAGACAGAGACTGGCTGAATGGATATAAAAACAAGACCCATATATATGCTCTCTACAAGAGACCCACTTCAGACCTAGAGACACATACAGACTGAAAGTGAGGGGATGGAAAAAGATATTCCATGCAAATGGAAACCAAAAGAAAGCTGGAGTAGCAATTCTCATATCAGACAAAATAGACTTAAAAATAAAGACTGTTAGAAGAGACAAAGAAGGACACTACATAATGATCAAGGGATCGAGCCAAGAAGATATAATAATTGTAAATATTTATGCACCCAACATAGGAGCACCTCAATACATAAGACAAATACTAACAGCAATAAAAGGGGAAATCAACAGTAACACATTCATATAGGGGACTTTAACACCCCACTTTCACCAATGGACAGATCATCCAAAATGAAAATAAATAAGGAAACACAAACTTTAAATGATACATTAAACAAGATGGACTTAATTGATATTTATAGAACATTCCATCCAAAAGCAACAGAATACACATTTTTCTGAAGTGCTCATGGAACATTCTCCAGCATAGATCATACCTTGGGTCACAAATCAAGCCTTGGCAAATTTAAGAAAACTGAAATTGTAATAAGTATCTTTTCCGACCACAATGCTATGAGACTAGATATCAGTTACAGGAAAAGATCTGTAAAAAATACAAACACATGGAGGCTACACAATACACTACTTAATAATGAAGTGATCACTGAAGAAATCAAAGAGGAAATCAAAAAATACCTAGAAACAAATGACAATGGAGACACGATGACCCAAAACCTATGGGATGCAGCAAAAGCAGTTCTAAGAGGAAAGTTTATAGCAATACAATCCTACCTTAAGAAACAGGAAACATCTTGAATAAACAACGTAACCTTGCACCTAACGCAATTAGAGAAAGAAGAACAAAAACTCCAAAGTTAGCAGAAGGAAATAAATCATAAAGATCAGATCAGAAATAAATGAAAAGGAAATGAAGGAAACAATAGCAAAGATCAATAAAACTAAAAGCTGGTTCTTTGAGAAGATAAACAAAATTAATAAACCATTAGCCAGACTCATCAAGAAAAAAAGGGAGAAGACTCAAATCAGTAGAATTAGAAATGAAAAAGGAGAAGTAACAACTGACACGGCAGAAGTACAAAAGATCATGAGAGATTACTACAAGCAACTCTACGCCAGTAAAATGGACAACCTGTAAGAAATGGACAAATTCTTAGAAATGCACAACCTGCCGGGACTGAACCAGGAAGAAATAGAAAATATGAACAGACCAATCACAAGCACTGAAATTGAAACTGTGATTAAAAATCTTCCAACAAACAAAAGCCCAGGACCAGATAGCTTCACAGGCGAATTCTATCAAACATTTAGAGAAGAGCTAACACCTATTCTTCTCAAACTCTTCCAAAATATAGCAGAGGGAGGAACACTCCCAAACTCATTCTACGAGGCCATCATCACCCTGATACAAAAACCAGACAAGGATGTCACAAAGAAAGAAAACTACAGGCCAATATCACTGATGAACATAGATGCAAAAATCCTCAACAAACTACTAGCAAACAGAATCCCACAGCATATTAAGAGGATCATACACCATGATCAAGTGGGGTTTATTCCAGGAATGCAAGGATTCTTCAATATACACAAATCAATCAATGTGATACAGCATATTAACAAATTGAAGGAGAAAAACCATATGGTTATCTCAATAGATGCAGAGAAAGCTCTAGACAAAATTCAACACCCATTTATCATAAAAACCCTCCAGAACGTAGGCATAGAGGGAACTTTCCTCAACATAATAAAGGCCATATGTGACAAACCCACAGCCACCATCGTCCTCAATGGTGAAAAACTGAAAGCATTTCCACTAAGACCAGGAACAAGACAAGGTTGCCCAGTCTCACCACTATTATTCAACATAGTTTTGGCAGTTTTAGCCACAGCATTCAGAGAAGAAAAGGAAATAAAAGGAGTCCAAATCGGAAAAGAAGAAGTAAAGCTGTCACTGTTTGCAGATGACATCATACTATACATAGAGAATCCTAAAGATGCTACCAGAAAACTACTAGACCTAATCAATGAATTTGGTAAAGTAGCAAGATACAAAATTAATGCACAGAAATCTCTGGCATTCCTATACACTAATGGGGAAAAATCTGATAGTGAAATTAAGAAGACACTCCCATTTACTACTGCAACAAAAAGAATAAAATACCTAGGAATAAACCTACCTAAGGAGACAAAAGACCTGTATGCAGAAAATTATAAGACACTGATGAAAGAAATTAAAGATGATAGAAATAGATGGAGAGATATACCATGTTCTTGGATTGCAAGAATCAGCATTGTGAAAATGACTCTACTCCCCCAAGCAATCTACAGATTCAATGCAATCCCTATCAAACTACCACTGGCATTTTTCACAGAACTAGAACAAAAAATTTCACAATTTGTATGGAAACACAAAAGGCCCTGAGTAGCCAAAGCAATATTGAGAACTAAAAACAGAGCTGGAGGAATCAGGCTCCCTGACTTCAGACTCTACTACAAAGCTACAGTAATCAAGACAGTATGGTACTGGCACAAAAACAGAAAGATAGATCAATGGAACAGGATAGAAAGTCCAGAGATAAACCCATGCACATATGGACACCTTATCTTTGATAAAGGTGGCAGGAATGTACAGTGGAGAAAGGACAGCCTCTTCAGTAAGTGGTGCTGGGAAAACTGGACAGGTACATGTAAAAGTATGAGATTAGATCACTCCCTAACACCATAGCCAAAAATAAGCTCAAAATGGATTAAAGACCTAAATGTAAGGCCAGAAACTATCAAACTCTTAGAGGAAAACATAGGCAGAACACTCTATGACATAAATCACAGCAAGATCCTTTTTGACCCACCTCCTAGAGCAATGGAAATAATAACAAAAATAAACAAATGGGACCTAATGAAACTTCAAAGCTTTTGCACAGCAAGGGAAACCATAAACAAGATGAAAAGACAACCCTCAGAATGGGAGAAAATATTTGCAAATGAAGCAACTGACAGAGGATTAATCTCCAAAATTTACAAGCAGCACATGCAGCTCAATAACAAAAAAGGAAACAATCCAATCCAAAGATGGGCAGAAGACCTAAATAGACATTTCTCCAAAGAAGATATACAGAGTGCCAACAAACACATGAAAGAATGCTCAACATCATTAATCATTAGAGAAATGCAAATCAAAAGTACAATGAGATATCATCTCACACCAGTCAGAATGGCCATCATCAAAAAATCTAGAAACAATAAATGCTGGAGAGGGTGTGGAGAAAAGGGAACACTCCTGCACTGCTGGTGGGAATGTGAATTGGTACAGCAACTATGGAGAACAGTATGGAGGTTCCTTAAAAAACTAAAAATAGAATTACCATATGACCCAGCAATCCCACTACTGGGCATATGCCCTGAGAAAACCATAATTCAAAGAGTCATGTACCAAAATGTTCATTGCAGCTCTATTTACAATAGCCAGGACATGGAATCAACCTAAGTGTCCACCATCGGATGAATGGATAAAGAAGATGTGGCACATATATACAATGGAATATTACTCTGCCATAAAAAGAAACGAAGTTGAGTTATTTGTAGTGAGGTGGATGGACCTAGAGTCTGTCATACAGAGTGAAGTAAGTCAGAAAGAGAAAGACAAATACTGTATGCTAACACATATATATGGAATCTAAGAAAAAAAATCATGAAGAACCTAGGGGTAAGACAGGAATAAAGACACAGACCTACTAGAGAGTGCACTTGAGGATACGGGGAGGGAGAAGGGTAAGCTGTGACAAAGTGAGAGAGTGGCATGGACATATATACACTACGAAACGTAAAATAGCTAGCTAGTGTGAAGCAGCCGCATAGCACAGGGAGATCAGCTCGGTGCTTTGTGACAGCCTGGAGGGGTGGGATAGGGAGGGTGGGAGGGAGGGAGACGCAAGAGGGAAGAGACATGGGAACATATGTATATGTATAACTGATTCACTTTGTTATAAAGCAGAAACTAACACACCATTGTAAAGCAATTATACTCCAATAAAGGTGTAAAAAAACCCCCCAAAACAAACAAACAAACAAATAGTAGTTTGGCAACAGGGCGCCTCGAATCCCACCAACATGGCATATGTCTCCAGTTATTTAAATCTTTGATCTTGGTCATTATGTTTTGTTGTTTTCATTTAATGCACTAAATTTTATCACAATAAATGTGAGCCTCATAAAATGAGTTGGAATGCGTTATTTCCTCTCCCACTATCTGGGTGATTTGGGTAGAACGTCTTCCTTATATGTTTCTCAGAATTTGCCAGTGAAGTCATCTAGGCTTGGAGTTTTCTTTGTGTGAAAGTTTTAAATTATAAATTAAATTACCTTAAAATATATACGAAAAAAGAATATAGGTCTACTCAGGGTGTGAATTTCTTCCTGAGTAAGCTTAGGTCTGTATCTTTGAAATTATTCATCTACTTCATTTAAGTTATCAAATTAACTGGCATGAGTTCTTAATGACAAACCATTATCTTTTAAAATAATGTCTAAAGTAATGTATGTCTTCTCTCTTATTTTCTTGACGGGTCTGAATAGTTTTGTCTATTATCTTGACCTTTTCAAGTATTTTTTGGTTTCTTTAGTGTTTTCTACTTTTTTGTTTTTAATTTCATTTATGTGGGCTCTTATCTTTTTATTTATTTTTTTATTGGAGTATAGCTGCTTTACAATCTTTAAGAGATAAGATTCCCTCCTTTCTGCTTGCTTTGTATTGTTTTCTCTTATTTTATTAGGTTTTTAAAGTAGATGCTTAGACTACTGATTTGAACCTTTTCTTGTTTTATAATATAATTTTCAATTCTTTAAATTTCCCTCTAACACTGTTGTAGTGGAGTCCCATAAGTTTTGACATATTATACTTTCATGTTGGCTCAATTCAAAATATTTTTACACATTTATTGACCATGATTTATTTATTCAGCAGATATTTATTTAGTGTCTATTGTATTCCAGAGCTATTTTATTTTTATTTTTAATTGAAGTATAGCTTATTTATAATACTGTGTTAGTTTCAGGTATACAGCATAGTGATTCAGTAATTGTTACAGATTATATTCCATTATAGGCTATTACAAGATACTGGGTATAATTTCCTGTGCTTTACAATATATCCTTGTTGCTTATCTATTTTATAAATCATACTTTTTTACTTTCATGCATGACTGCCACTTTGACCCATGGCTTATTTAAGTGTGTGGTCTACTTTACAAATATTTCTGGAACTGTCCATATAGCATTCTGCTATCCAGTTCTATTTCACTTCTATTTCTCTTTGATAACATACATCATGTGATTTCAGATCTGCTTGAAGTTTGTTGCACGGTCCAGGATAGAGGTTGCCTGGGTGAAGTGCTCTGGGCTCTTGCAGGTGGTGTGTTCAATAAACCCAATTACATCACGCCGGTTAGCAGTGTCATTCAAGTCTCCTGTAACCTTACTGATTCTATGACTGCCTGTTCTATTGATGCCTGAGAGACAGGTGTTGAAGTCTTCAACTATAGAGTAGATCTATTTTTCCTTTCAATTTTATCCATTTTGCTTCATGTGTGTTAAAGTTCCATTGTTAGGTGCCTATATATTTAGCGTTACATTTACATTTACTGTACGTATCAACACAACTGGATTTAAACCTACCATAGTGTTAGTTATATTCTACTTGTCCCATTGATTCCCCATTCTTCTTTCTCCTGCCTTTTGAATTAACTGAATTGTTTCATGATCTCACTTCATCTCAACCAGTGGCCCACTAGTTCCATCTCTTCAGCAGGCTGAGGGCACCTAGGCCTGTGGGTGTGTCCTCTTGAGCATCCGTGGTGGCCAAACTGTGTCTTCTGTCTGTGATTCTCCTGCAGGTGTGAGTGTTACCTACCCTCTACTGGAGTACCTTGGCTCTGATTGTCCCTCTGCTCAAGAGGTGTCCTACATTTCCTCCTGCCGACAATTTTACTTCTGTCTCAGCTCTAGAAGGAAACCAGCTGGGGAAGGATGCTGTGCAGTCGACGCCCTGGGGCGAGGGTGACCTGACTTTATGGCTCTCCAGGGGCAGGGTGTGTCCCCTGTGGGGAGAGACTGGGCTGTGTCTGCCCGGGCTTCACCCTGCAGCACACCTGCACCATGGGGGGCCCTGAGACCTCCTGCCCCAGACGCCCCAGCTCTTTCTCCTGAGCACCAGTGAGTGTAGACCCTCTTAGTCTGGGGCCTAGCCTGCAGCCCTATCTCGGGCCTGGGGAATGTGGACAGTTCCCAACTCCTGTTGCTGGTAGTTCAACCTCTCTCTCTCATGGAATAGTCCCTGTGGCCTCTGTTCAGTGGAAGGTCCTGTCTGTCTTTGGAATTCAGATTATTTGACTGCCTTGCTACTACAGCTCTCTGATGAGCTAAAGGACAACTGAAATGTTCAGATTATCAGGCTTTTTCTCTATGTTCAAGTGCCAATATTCGGGTGAGATCAACCTTATCTTGGGGCTTTCTACACCCTAAGTAGACACTTAAGTCCTACCTTCTCACATAAGTCTAAGAGGTGATCTTTTCTGGCATCTCTTATCCAAGTGTATTTCAAAAAGTACCTGCTCTCACAACCATAAAAAATCTATGGGGTGCAGCAAAAGCTGTTCTAAGAAGGAAGGTCATAACAGTACAGGCCTTCCTCAAAAAACAAGAAAAATCTCAAATAACCTAGCCTACCACCCAACCTAACCTACCACTTAAAAGAATTAGAAAAACAAACAAAACCTATACTCAGCAGAAGGAAGAAAATAATAAAGATCAGAGAGGAAATAAATAAAATAGAGATAAAAAACAACAGAAAAAAATCAATAAAACCAAGAGCTTGTTTTTTGAAAGGATAAACAAAACTGAAAAACCTCTGGCCAGACTTACCAAGAAGAAATGGGAGAGGACCCAAATAAACAAAATAAGAAATGAAAGAGGAGAGATAACAACTGATACCACAGAAATACCAAATACCATAAGAAAATATGAAGTTATATGCCAATAAAATGGATAACCTAGAAAAAATAGACAAGTTTCTAGAAACACAGCCTGCCAAAACTGAGTCAAGAAGAAACAGATAACTTGAACAGACTGAGCACTAGAAGTGAAATACAATCTGGAATGAAAACAAGCAAACAAAAACTCCCTGCAAACAGAATTCCAGGAACGAATGGCTTCACTGGGGAATTCTCCCAAACATACAAAAAAGAATTTATATTTATCCTTCTCAAATTCTTCCAGAAGATTGAAGAGAAGGGAACACTCCCAAAGACATTCTATGAAGCCACTATCACCCTGATACGAAAACCAAAGACACCACCAAAAAAGAAAACTACAGGCCAATATCTTTAATGAATATAGATGAAAAAATTCTCAATAAATATTAGCAAACTGAACTGAACAACATATAAAAAGGATCATACACTATGCTGAAGTTGGATTCATTCCAGGGTCATACACCATGATGAAGTTAGATTCATGATATGCAAATCAATATGCAAATCAATAAATGTGATACACATCAACAAAAGAAAAACCACATGATCATCTGCACATATGCCAAAAAAGCATCTGAAAAAAATACAACATCCATTCATGATAAAAACTCTTGCCAAAGTGGGCATAGACGAAACATATCTCAACATAATAAAAACCATTTATGACAAACCCACAGTCAACATAATACTAAATGGTGAAAAGCTGAAAGCCTGCCTGCTAAATTCTTGGTAAAGACAAGGATGCCCACTCTCACTACTTCTATTCCACACCATAATGGAAGTCCTAACCACAGCAATCAGACAAGAAAAAGAAATAAAAAGGTATCCAAGTCAAAAGGGAAGAGGTAAAATTGTCATTATATGCAGATGACATAATACTATATATAGAAATCCCTAAAGACTCCACATAAAACCTATTAGAACTGATAAATGAATTCAGCAAGGTAGCAGGATACAGATCAGTATTCAGAAATCTGTTGCATTTCTTTACTTTAACAATAAAATATCAAAAAGAGAAAGTAAAAAAAAAATCCTATTTAAAATCACATTTAAAATACCTAGGATTAAACCTAACCAAGGAGCTGAAAGACTTATATGCTGAGAGCTATATAAAACATTGATAAAGGAAATCAAAGTTGATTCAAGGACATGGAAAGATATCCCATGCTCTTGGATTGGAAGAATTAATATAGTTAAAATGGCCATACTACCCAAAGCAATCTACAGATTTCATGTGATCCCTATCAAACTACCCATGACATTTTTCACAGAACTAGAACAAATAATCCTAAAAATTATATGGAACCACAAAAGACCCAGAATTGCCAAAGCAATCCTGAGGTAAAAAAGAAAGCTGGATACATTACCCTTCCAGACTTCAGACAATACTACAAAGCTACAGGAATCAAAACAGGGTGGTAATGGCACAAAACACACACATATAAATCAATGGAACAGAATAGAGAGCCCCGAAATAAGCCCACATACCTATGGTTTATCAATCTTTGATAAAAGAGGCGAGAACATACAATGGGGAAAGGACAGTCTCTTCAGCAAGTGGTGTTGGGAAAGCTGAATGTCTTCATGTAAATCAATATAGTTAGAACATACCCTCTCACCATACACAAAAATAAACTCAAAAATGGCTTAAAGACTTAAATATTAGACATGCACCATAAAACTCCTAGAAGAGAACATAGGCAAAACATTCTCTGACATAAATTGTAGCAATATTTTCTTAGACCAGTCTCCCAAAGCAAAAGAAATAAAAAACAAACAAAACAAAACAAAAACCAAATGGGACCTAATCAAATTTATAAGCTTTTGTACATCAAAGGAAACCATAAACTAAACGAAATGACAACCTATGGACTGGGAGAAAATATCTGCAAATGATGCGACAACGGTTTAATTTCCAAAATATACAAACAGCTCATACAGCTTAATATCAAAAACAAACAAACGAATCACCAAATCAAAAAGTGGACAGAAGACCCAAACAGACATTTCTCCACAGAAGACATACAGATGGCCAACAGACACATGAAAAGATGCTCAACATTGCTAATTATCACAGAAATGCAAATCAAAACTGCAATGAGGTATCACCTCACACCAGTCAGAATGGCCATCATCAATGAGTCTACAATAATAAATGCTGGAGAGGGTGTGGAGAAAAGTGAACCCTCCTACACTGTTGGTGGAAATGTAAATTGGTGCAGCTACTACGGAGAACAGGATGGAGATTCCTTAAAAACCTAGAGTTGTCATATGATCCAGCAATGCCACTCCTGGGCGTATACCTGGAGAAAACCATAATCTGAAAAGATACATGCACCCCAATGTTCAATGCTACAATAGCCATGACACGGATGCAACCTAAGTGTCCACAGATAGATGAATGGATAAAGAAGATGTGACATGTCATATATATGTATATTAGCAACATGGATGGACCTAGAGATTATCATACTAAGTGAAGTAAGTCAGTCAGAGAAAGACAGAATATCATATGATATCACTTATATGTGGAATCTCAGAAAAAAAAAGATACAAATGAACTTATTTACAAAACAGAAACAGATTCACAGACATAGAAAACAAACTTATGGTTACCAAAGCGGAAAGGGGGTGGGGGGGGATAAATTGAGAGTAGGGGGTTAACAGATGCACATTACCATGTATAAAATAATCAGCAAGGATTTATTGTATAGCACAGGGAACTGTATTCAGTATCTTGTAATAAAGTATAATGGAATAGAATCAAAAAATATATAGATATATGCATATATATGTATAACCAAATCACTTTGCTGTACACCTGAAACTAACACAATATTGTAAATCAATTATACTTCAATAAAAAAGTACCTACTTTGCTAGACAAGAAAATACAAAACACAAGATGAAACAAACAAAAAGGTCTAGGAAATGAATTACTCATTTTCAAAACACATAAGTGACCAGAGAATTCCATCCTCAGCCTGAGAATATGTTTGGTTAGGTATCTACGCCTTGTCTTTCCTTCCCCTTCCCTCTAAATCATCCTGTTAACCAGAAATGTTTGACCATGTTTCTATTAATCAGCACCTTTACTGTACTCTGATTTCTCAAGCATAGTTCTATAAAGACACCTCTGTTTTTTTAGTAGCCCAACCCTTTTCTGGGTACATTAGGACAGTTTCATTCTTTCTAAACAAGACCTACAAAGATTTACCATCAATATGGCAAACATGGCAAATCTGAATTTTCAGTGTATAAATAAATAATAAGAATAGTTTTCTGTCTATTTGCCATTATGTTTATATGTGATCACCAATAATGATGTCATTCATTTATCTATAATATAAAACTGTTGGAGATGTAAGATAGGAAAGGCTTCTGAACTAATTGGCTACATTAATTTACACCTTAGGACATGTGGAACTAAAAATCATCCATACTGAGATTATTTCTCCCTATACTTTAAACTTCTATAAAATATTATTTATAATGTCCAAAAATTCTTGTCCATTCTATTTTCAGAATTCAGGAAACCAAGAACACCTATAATGTCAACGTAATTTCAGCATTCCCTTGAAAACATGAAGGATAATATTCAAGTAGGAGTTACCTAAGGAAAGAAAACAATTCCTTTATATATTTTTTCAACACTGGAGGTTATTTTTTAATGTTGTGTCTTAAACTATTCAAAAAGGGCCAAAACGGAATAGTTAATGTGAAACTAGGCTTCATTTCTCAATTATCCGTATGGAAACTTTCTCTGTTCTCTTCCTGTGTAACTATTTCTTAAATAATTTGTTAGTTACCTTGCAGTTGTTCTATGGTTGGCTTCAGCAAGCTATGCTTTTGTGGATTTTAAACACTGTTTATCCTTTATTCATCAACCAGAGGAAATTCTTGATACAATATAAATATTCCTGCAAAGAAGGCTGATTCATTACTGAATCCTTTGCAATGCCTTAAGGAAAGTGTACTCTTATGCTAACTCTCAATCTAAGCCCAGTGACACTTCACTGTAAGCTATGTTCTTGGTTCTTCTCTCAGGTTGTCTGCATCTAGTAAAGAAGAGTAGCTGAAGTGATGACCCCCTGTATCCTGAATCTGGCATCACAGCTAACTCAGCTCTCCTCAGCTTTTTGAGTTTTGCTTTTTCCTGGGAGTTTTAACCATAAAACAGTGTAAGCAAAATATAACAAGCATTCAGCTACTCATATCCCAACATTAACAGTAGTTTGTCATTTTTTTCAGCTTTCCATAAAAAAATTAAAAAATAATCTGTTATGGGACTTCCCTGGTGGTGCAGTGGTTAAAAACCCGCCTACCAATGCAGGGGACACGGGTTCGAGCCACGGTCTGGGAAGATCTCACATGCCGCGGAGCAACTAAGCCTGTGCTCCACAAATACTGAGCCTGCGTGCTAGAACCCACGCCACAACTACTGAGCCCACGTGCTGCAACTACTAAACCCTGCACACGCCTAGAGCTGGTGCTCCACAACAAGAGAAGCCACCATAATGAGAAGCCCGCTCATCGCAAGGAAGAGGAGCCCCCAGTCGAGGCAACTAGAGAAAGCCCGGGCACAGCAAGGAAGACCCAACGCAGCCAAAAAAAAAAAAAAAAAAAAAATTCAAACTAAAAGTTAACAAACTGCTGGAAAACAGAGTAGAGTTTTGCTCACTTAACTCTTCAAATGACAGCAGCATAGATGCACCAGTACAGGCCTGGGAAACTTGTATTTATTTGACTCTTGAAAAAAAAAAACAAGGGAAAACAAGTTCCAACGCCTGCGCGCCATTCCCTCCCTGCCAGGGTCTGCAGCTTCCTGAACTGTCCGGCCCTAAGGCGGGCAGAATTCTTCCTGTTACACAGTGATTTTCTGAAATGCTCTGAGACGTGAAATACAACACAAAGACTCAGGTCAACACAAACGCTTCCTTGAGCGCGCTAGGAGAGCACTCCGGTTTGAACCACATGGGAACCGCTGTGAGCTGAGTGTTCCAGGCTGACACTTTCTCAAA
Source organism: Leucopleurus acutus (assembly GCF_964270905.1). Classification (NCBI taxonomy): domain Eukaryota; kingdom Metazoa; phylum Chordata; class Mammalia; order Artiodactyla; family Delphinidae; genus Leucopleurus; species Leucopleurus acutus. Next base: position 115,568,269 of record NC_139150.1, on the reverse strand, counting down.
GGAGCACTTGACCTCAAAACCAGCAGGTGGATGAAAAGCACCCTCACACTCGATATCTGTGTTTGTTTTGAAGGAAGGCGGCTACACTACTGCCCTTGTGCAGGGCCGCAAATAGGAGATGCCATTCCAGCCCGCACGGTGGGCTCCCAGGGGCGCGCAGGGAGGGGGGCGCACGGTGGGCTCCCGGGGGCGCGCGGGAAGGCGGGGGCACACCGTAGGCTCCCGGTGGCGCATGGGGAGTGGCGGCGCCTGCTGGGTTCAGGGCGGAATGTCGCGCCCTGCAGGCTGCTGTCCCCCTTTGTCCTGGTGCTGTTGCTCCCAAGGGCGTCTCGCTCCCCACACTGTGACACAGGTCACTGCTGACCGGGTCCCCGGGGTCCTCCTCTTCTAAAAGGCAGAGTAACACGTCCTCACTTGCTCTTCTGTAGTTACCATCAGCACAGACACAGGCTGCGTTTTTTTTGAGGACTCAAGAAATGGCCTAAGTTAAGAGGTCAACATTTATCAAGATTGTAAAAAACTTCACACAGGTACAGAATTAGAAATATGCAAGTACCTAAAGCGCAGGCCCTGTCGCCGAGGAGGCTATACCTTGACGGCGGAAGTGAGACACGGGTTTTTCAAGGTGAGCCTGAGAGCCGGTGTAAACAACCGATACGCAGGGCTGTTCTCGGCCTCACCAAACTTCTGTATCCGTTCTGCCTGTTTCTATACATGAGATTCAAATTTAACCATATGTGCACAGATATCTGTCAAGCTGAATAGTTCATATTAAGGCGATGGTAACTGCTGCCTTAGTAAAACTATAAAATAAATGAAATTGCAAAACTGCGTGTTCTGTATTATTGCAGTGGATTGTTCTACGCACACTGGGCTGTGTGTCCCCCACAGGAGAGACCACTAATCACATACACAATTAGTGGAAGAACTTTCAATACTTGTTTTCTCAGAGAAAGCTTCGTGAAAGGGCAGGAATGTTAAAGAGCCCTCATTCAGACACAGATACAACATTAAAAAGATATCTATTCATTTGTTATTTTTAAAAATGGTGGAAAAATACACACAAAATGTACCATCTTAACCAGTTTTAAGTGCACAGGTCAGCAGTGTTAAGTACATTTACACTGCTGAGGAACAGATCTCCAACATGCTGTCACCGTGCAAATCTGTAAACTCATCCTCGTTAATCACTAGGACCGCCACCCCCAGCCCTGGAGCCCGCTATCTACTTTCTCTACGTCCATGCTCCAGCCACTTCACGTTAGTGGGTCAAGGCAGTATCTGTCTCTCTGGGATGGGTTATCTCGCTCAGCAAAATGTCTTCAAGCGTCACTTGTGTTGTAGCCTGCGTCAGAACCTCCTTCTTTTTAACTGATGAACAATGTTCCATTATTTGTATAAACCACAGTGTTTATTCATTCATCTGTCAATGGTCACCTGGGTTGCTTCCACCTCCTGGCCATCGTGAACAATGCTGCTGTGAACACGGGTGTACAAATATCTCTTTCAGACCTTGCTTTAAATTCTTTTGGGAATATGCCCAAAGTGGAACGGCTGGATCACAGGTGGTTCTATTTTTAATTTTTTGAGGAACCTCCATACCCTTTTCCGCAGCAGCTGCACCAATTTACATTCCCACCACCAACTTCCAGTTTCCAATTTCCCCACATCCTCACCAAAATTTGTATTTTTTTTTCCTTTTTTTGCAGCAGCAGTCATCCCAATGGGTGTGAGGTGGCATCCATGGTGGCTGATTTGCTATGTTTTAATAACAGTAAACAGATTTGAATGGGATGAAAGTTCTATGCAATAATGTTGCAATACGGGTGGGGCCTGGACTTTTAAGAACCTTGACTGTGAAGCTAAACAATCTGGAATTTACTTTAGGGAAAAGGAAAGAGGTATGCACTTTGTGGAGCCCGCTGTGACACAATGAAGTAAAGACTCGAAATACAGCAAAAATCATGATCGTGAAATTTTATGGTAGATTTGAAAACATACGTAACTGTAAAAAAAAAAGTATACAGTCTGCTTCTAAAAATCTGAATTAGTGGAAATATCTTTGGACTAGATGTAGATAGATTTGGGTTCCAACCTCAATCTCTGGGCTGGTTATTTACTTTTTATTTTTATAAGTTGTTTTTTCTTTCTTTTACAAAATAAAGAGCTTAGATCATCTCCAAAGTCACAACCTCCACCCCCTTCCCGCGAAAGAAAATCTAAAATTCTATGAGGTATTTTAAATTTTATCCAGTTGGATATTGAAATAGGTTGCTAGTATTTCTAAAAATTAAACTGTATAGTTTTATTTATTCAGTACATGGCACACTGATAGGAGAGGCACTAAAATAAAACCAGCAATATGAGAAATTCAAGGTCAAATGTAATATAATAGAAGAATTATTTTACTGTAAGAATGAGGATAAGGCCATTTTCTAAATTATTCACATCAGTTTCCTAACATATAGATGAAATTTAAATATTACGCAGTGTAAAATGTTTCCCACATGCCGAGGTCCTCTAATATGAGAGACTATTCTTTCAGAGGACTGTGTCTTTTTCAGAGCTGACACAGCTCCTCCAAGCCACCCTGCACCATTTAATGTGTGACGCAACAAGGCACTGAAAATCTCCTTCAAAATTTCACTCATACGTTTCCAAAGTATTTTTCGGGGTGCAGAAGGGAATGACACGGAAATTACAGACTCGTCAAAGTCATCCACAGACAGAATTAATCACAACGTTAGCCATAATAAAGCACAATATCTCCAAAAACGTGAAGCAACCTTTTAAAACAACATTAGGTGGAGCCATATGGAATTGATGATATTCTATGCTTCTGACCTACAAAGAGACAATGTCATGTAGCCCAGTTCAACGTATGCTGTTCCTACTGGCATCCTAACCACTGTGGGTGCACTGAACTTACGCATAAACAAACCTTCCCTCCCCAAACAAGGACAGAACCGTCCTCTATCAGCAGAGCAAAGGATGTTAGAAGTCTCAGTGAATTCAAGCTCCATTTTGTGCCAATTCTTGGGGCCAGAAGAGGTTTCTGACACTCACTCTGTTCCCCAGCAGCACTTTACCAGGGTAATCTGTCCACACCCTGCTCTGAATAAAGATGTGATTTATTTGGAACACAAATATAATCTATTTTCCATTGTCTAAATCCTGATTTAACTAACAGATTAGGATTGGTACTGTTTGCTCAGCTCTGTTCACTGAGCAGAATTAAGAAATACCTAAATACTTTCAAAAAATTGGATTCTCTGACTCTAATAGGAAAAGTTATAAAAGACATATGGTCTCGCCATCAGCTACAATTCATTTCAATATTTCTGTCAATAGTATTTGCATACTGTGCATTCTAGTTAGCATATTACATGCTATTTGAGTATAACTTAAGAACTGAATTCCTAAAAAAATTATGTTATCAAACTGTGTTGCTGAAACAATTGTGTAAATGGGAAGGTGAGGACTGAAGGGAGAGATACGCTGGAAAATTTCAGACGCAGCAAACGTGCCTTCCATTTGCAGTTACGTAGCAAAGAGGATTCCACAAACTGAAAAGACTACACGAGTCGCTGACAGAGCTGACTAGACCGCACAGAAGACACACGGTAGCAGCCACAGAATGAGGCTGGCTGACCCTCAGGTGCCACCAGCCGGTCACTGGCTCTGGGCGCTCAGGCAAATCTTATACACTTACCATCCACTGTTTGAGAAATGTGGCATAACGATCTTTTAGAAGTTAAAAACACGCATTCACAAAATCAAAAGAAATGACATCCGAGTTCACAACCACCCATAACACACAAATAATGAGACAAGCGCTCAACGGCTGCCTACCTGTACAAAGCAAGTGTGTTCTCACCCAGAGCACATGCTCACTGAGGACACAGGTTAGACTCGGCTCTCGATCACTCTGAGATTTTAACCAGCATTTTCCCATGTAGAGCAAACTATGTGTCTTACTAAGTCAGGCCAGTTATTCCTTGTATACATCCCCAAAACCCTTGCTGTAAGAGAAGTGCCTTTCATCGGTATTTTGCATGCACACGGGGGAAAAACCAGAAACGCGATCCCTACTCCCTGCCACTGCTCTGCACTTCCCTTCCCTTCGGTCCTTCAACAAGTCCTGATCTGCATCTACCACGTGCAGGAACGTCATGCTTAGAATCACCTGGAGGGTCTGTTAAAACACAAATTGTTCTGCCAGAGTAGGTGGGGTAGGGGCACAAGAACTCGCATTTCTAGTCCTGACACGCTCCTAACACTTTCCAGCTGGTCCTCATACTGCTGGCCTGCAGAAGCACTCTTCCAGGGGTGGAACACAGCACCTCTCCTCATGAGATGTACGTGCTAGTGGAGAAGACTTGAGGACAGATTAGCGGAAAGAGTAGCTTGCCCATTATTATGTCAATGAAAAGTAACTGAGCTGCATTCACATACGCCCTAAGGCAGCATTTCTCTTGGGCGGCTTGATTTTCCAACTCTGCGCGTCCATGGCTAGATTGCTATGTCTGCTCCACTAAACAGATACAGAGCACTGAATCATCTGGCAGCCACACTTGGGCAGCTTTCAAGGATAAATCAATCAACCGGAGGCACTGATTTCTTCTTCTGACCCTAAAATGGGTAAGCGATATCATACAAAAGGCTGCCTTTTAAAGTTTCAAGAGTCTAGCTGCTCTCCTCTGTGGTTTTTCAGTTTACTCATGCAGGCGGCAGGTCCTCCACTCGGAGGTCTGAGGGAAAGGCACTGCACCCCAGGGAGCGTGGTCCCCACGGCACCGTCCCCAGGCTTAGGCCCTACCTCTGAGCAGCATTCACAAGGTGGGGGTGTGTGTGTGCACGCCTGTACCAGATGGGGGTACAGCCAGCAGCGTCAGAGGGGGAGGAGTCTGGACACAGACCTTGAGAGAATCTACACGAATCAGCTAGAAAGTCCTGGTGCTCTACCTTCAACATTTCATGTGTCTGGGGTGAAACCAGACTTTCTCCCCACCCATCACTGAGGTCCAGTATGGTGTGGACCCAAACTTGTCAAGAAATAACCATAAATGGGAATCTCAGAGTAATCTCTCCTGCAACGGAGGTAAAGCTTGGGAGAAAACTTAAAAGTTGAATTTGAATTTCCCTTATTTTTTTCTTGGAAGATTTTTTTGACATGGACCATTTTAAAAGTCTTCATTGAATTTTTGTTACAATTCTGCTTCTGTTTTATGTTTTGGTTTTTTGGCCATGAGGCATGTGGGATCTTGGCTCCCTGACCAGAGATCGAACCCCCTGCATTGTAAGGGGAAGGCTTAACCACTGGACAGCCGGGGAAGTCCCTAACTTTCCTCTCACAGGTAGTTTGAAGACACTAAGAAAAAAGGTAACTTTCAGGAGAAGTGTCACAAATAAATTATTCTCTTTCCTTTTATGGCTAGTAGCTCCAAACATAAAATCTTTCAAGTTATACAATCACAGGCAGAGGAATCAGGGTAGGAATTCTCCACAGACGTGCTCACTACAGCCCTTCAGAGATCTGTTGTCTATGGTTAGGTGTTGGCCCAGTTTACCAAGTAAGAGTGATCTGTACCACCCCATTTTGTCATAACTATATTTTCCTTTTACATGTACCTTGGGAATGATATCACAACAAAATATACTCTCTTCAGCTTACAGCCCATAAATGGAACTAAGCCAGGAGTAACAACTCTTTAGTAACAATTAGCATATTTTTATTTGGGCATTAATAATTATGTAGCAACAGAAAATACATACTTATCTGTATTCCTGTAGCATCTAGCCCAACGCACATGTGGGCAAAGCACTTGATAGATACCTCTTAATTGAATGTGATTTCTTCCAACACACCCACCGGCCACTTCAGATCCAATTTAATGCCAAATATGTAGTTATTAGCATCTGGGAGGCAGTCTGACAGCATCAATATAAACATTCCTCTCAGAATTTGGGAGTCTCCGTATTTTACTAAACTCCTTGTGAAATCTTAATGCTACTAATTTTTTTTTTTTTTTTGCAGTACGCGGGCCTCTCACTGTTGTGGCCTCTCCCGTTGCGGAGCACAGGCTCCGGACGTGCAGTCTCAGCAGCCATGACTCACGGGCCCAGCCGCTCCACGGTATGTGGGATCTTCCTGGACCGGGGCACGAACCCGTGTCCCCTGCATCGGCAGGCGGACTCTCAACCACTGCAACACCAGGGAAGCCCAATGCTACTAATTTGATCAGGTTCCTTGCTCTGTCTTTGTTCCTCATGCTTCTATCTCAATATGTAATCTTTGGTCGGTACCAAAGGCTAACTCATCCCATTTCCTCCTGAACTGCCATAGAACTTAATCTCCATCGTTTTCATGGCACTCCTTTGTCCTCACCTTTTATCACAGTATTTACGTACAGGTTGTACAGCCTGTGGATTCTTGGAGAAGAATATATTTACACCTTTCTCAAAACTATATCTGCCAGTGTTACCCAGCATTCAATATATTTCTTTAGTGAATATAAAATAGAGGCAGATTGAAACCCCCTGCAAATATTTTGTATGAATACGAAGTACAATATATGTGACATGAGGGTCATCTACTTAAATTGAAAATGCAATAATTCAGACATTTTACAAGAAGACAGAGTAGGAACATGGTGGAGAAGGAAGACCCTGGGCTAACCTCTACAAACAGCTGGCGGCCGCCACAGCGGGATGCAGGTCATGGTGGCTTACAGAGTGGGGAGCCACCCCACCTACCAGACTGCTCACAGAAGTTGGCCCTACCACAACAGAAAAGTCCACTCAGTCTACATAGGGGCCACCTCCAGAGCCTGTAGCTCTGGTGACCAGAGGGGAGTGCACTGCTGGGATGCATAGCATGCCTCCTACTAAAGGCCACTCCTCCAAGATCAGGAAATGTAGTGCACCTACCTGATACACAGAAATAAACAAAGAAAAGTAGGCAAAATGAGATGATAGAGGAATATATTTGAGACAAAGGAACAAGACCCAAGAAGAACTAAGCAAAGTGAAGATAAACAACCTGCCTAATAAAGAGATCAAGGTAATGATCATAAAGATGCTCAACAACCTTGGGAGAAGAGTGCATGAACAGGGTGAGAAGATTAACAAAGAGTGAGAAAATACAAAGAAGACCCAAACAAAGCTGAAGAATACAATCACTGAAATAAAAAATACACTAAACGGAATCAATATTAGATTAAATGATACAGAGGGACAGATCAGCAAACTGGAAGACAGAGTAGCGGAAATCATCCGATCACTACAGAAAAAAGAAAAGCGAATTTAAAAAAATGAGGATAGTGTAAGAGACCACTGAAACAACATCAAGCATGCTAACATTCGCACTGTAGGGGTCCCAGAAGGAGAAGAGAGAAAGAAAGGGGCAGGGAATTTATTTAAAGAAATAATACCTGAAAAGCTCTGTAATCTAGGGAAGGAAACAGACATCTAGAACCAGAAGTGACGGAGAGTCCCAAACAAAATAAACCCAAGGAGGTCCACACCAAGACACATTGTAATTAAAATGGGAAAAATTAAAGATAAGCAACAAGACGGGGACTTCCCTGGTGGTGCAGTGGTTAAGAATCCGCCTGCCAATGAGGGGACACGGGTTTGAGCCCTGGTCTGGGAAGATACCACATGCCATGGAGCAACAAAGCCCATGCACCACAACTACTGATCCTGCACTCTAGAGCCCATGAGCCACAACTACTGAGCCCATGTGCCACAACTACTGAAACCCACACACCTAGAGCCCATGCTCTGCAACAAGAGAAGCCACCACAATGAGAAGCCCTCACATCACAATGAAGAGTAGCCTCTGCTCACCACAACTAGAGAAAGCCCGCACGCAGCAATGAAGACCCACCGCAGCCAAATAAATAAAAAAATTTATTTTTTGAGAAAAGCAGCTAGTTATATATAAGGGAAATCCCAGAAGTCTACCAACTGACTTTTCAGCAGAAATGTTGCAGGCCAGAAGGGAAGGGCACAGTATATTCAAAGTGATGAAAGAGAAAAACTTACAACCAAGAATATTCTACCCAGCAAAGCTATCATTCAGACTGGAAGGAGAGATAAAGAGTTTTACAGACGAACAATTGCTAAAAGAGTTCAGCACCATGAAATAAGTTTAAAATCAATGTTAAAGGGACTTCTCTAAACAGAAAAGGCCACAACTAGAAATACGGAAATTTCAAAAGATACATTCACCCCTATGCTCACTGCACCTTTACTCACAATAGCCAACATATGGAAACAAGTTAAGTGCTCATGGATGAATGAACAGATGAAGAAGATGAAGTATATATACAATGGAATATGACTCAGCCATAGAAAAGGATGAAACCTTGCCATTTGGGACAGTATGGGTGGATCTAGAGGGTATTACGCTAAGTGAAATAAGTCAGACAAAGAAAGACAAATACTGTATGATTTCATTTGCATGTGGAATCTAAAAAACAAAACAAAGGAACATAACAAAACAGAAGCAGACTCATAGATACCCAAGAAGAAAGTGATGGTTGCCAGAGAGGAGGGAGGGTGGGGGGATGAGTGAATAGGTGATGGAGACCAAGGGGTATGAAACTCCAGTCACAAAAATAAAGAAGTGACAGTGATATGTGTGTAGCAGATAGTCAATAATATTTCAATAACTTTGTACGGTGACAGATGGTATCCAGACATCATGGTTACCATTTTGTAATGTACAGAAATATCAGATCACTATGTTGTACCCTGGAAGTAACATAGTGTTGTAAGTCAATTATACGTCAATAAAAAAGAAGACAGAGTAGAACTACCAGCAGAGATATTGCATAAGCAAAAAAAATGAGTAATTATTAAAAAAATGAAATATAGAAGTACAGTATTTACTCCCTGCTTGCCTGTGTATTGTGAGCATTAATAAATGTTTTATATATATATATATATATATATATGTACACACACTATATATATATACTATATGTATACATATTATATAGATGTAGATATGAATAAACATATACATATAGATGGCCTTGGATGGTATACAGATATGAAAATAAGCATCAATATTATCTCTGACAGAGATTTACATCTTAGGCACATCTACTCTTTGGGAGAAATTACTTTGTATTAGGTTTACTTGAGTTTAAAATTACACAGATGTGTATACCCTTCTTAGTCAATAATTACAAAGAAAACAGACTGGCCTGGGAAAATTCAAGTAATATTTGACAAACAATACATACAATATATGACAAATAGTGACTATTTTTAGTACTGTAACATTATGATATCCTTAATCACACACACGTGCTAGTAATAGGAGCTTTTCCTTTAAAAAATCATGCCTTTGTAATGCCATCTGGAATACAACTGTTGCTATGAATTGGGTGATTTATCCCGTGTGCCTTGGAAACACAGTAAAACTATAATTTTTCTTTGTAAGGAAAGATCAGAAGGGGAATGCTTCATGGATAATTAGCACCCAGGGGGGTCCTGTTAATAAGCAGGACACATCTTCTAAAACAGGGCTCTGAATTTGAAAATGTCACTTTCCAGAGACTCCTGGTCTAGGAAAAACCTACACAGCCAACAACAGTAGAAGGGTCTCACTTTGTATAAGTAACCTGTCAAGAAAGTGCATCACAAATGTATTAGAGTTGAGGATAAAGTACCAGTATCTTTTGGAAGAGCAAGCGTGACGTATTTAGACTAAGGACAGAGGCTAATATTCACCTTATAAAGATGCCAGTGGAACACGAGAGATTCTGGTAACACTGCAGTCCATTCACCTGGGCAGCAAGGTGTGACAGCCTGTCCTCATGAGTCAGGTACGGCAGGTGGCAGGTCACATGAAATACGCTGAGTGGGAATGGAGACGGCCTGTTGGCAGCGAATCTGCAAGACCATCCAGGGCAGACTCACACCAGCACCAACACCGCTGGGCTACGTCGGTGATGCTCACCATGAGATGTCTTTGTTAACCACCCTGAGGCCCTCATCTCCTCCCCGAGGTGGAGGTGTTCTCAAGTACAATCTGCAAAGTTTCTACAGCCGAAGGAATTTAGCATCAAAGAGTGTTCAAACTAACTTTAAGGGAAAACGTGGAAAACAGCTTGACAAAAGAAAGGGGAGAGACAGAGACAGAGAGACAGAGAGAAGGAGAGAGGGACAGGGAGACAGAGAGAGAGAGAGAGACAGAGACAGGGAGACAGATAGACAGAGACAGGGAGAGAGAAACAGAGACAAGGACAGAGACAGAGACAGGGAGACAGAGATAGAGATAGAGGCAGAGACAGGGAGAGGCAGAGACAGAGAGACAGACAGCTCCAGGGGAGCAACTGCATTCACCATGTTGTAGAAATAATTCCTGGGAGTGAGAAAAACAGACCTCAAACAGTGAACAAGCTAGTGTCGGCGTCCAAGTGCTGCAAACAGGACTGATAAGTCACCTAAATTGTAAAATCCCTGAGTGAAGGGGGCACACAATCTACAAACACCCTGGTGCCCAACAGAATCCAGATCAATACACGATCGGGAGGGGAGCAGGGGCAGCAAGACACCCCCTCAACCACAGGGAAGCAAGGGCTTCACCAGGCTCAGGGTGGGCGGGGCTCCAACCCCCCCAACACACACACACACACACACACACACACACACACACACACACAGAGACACACACACACACACAGAGACAGAGACACACACACACACACACACACACACACACACACACACACAGAAAAGAGCTCCAGCTTTACATTACTTTCATTACAAACCTCAGAATTCTCGCACAATGTGGGTTTGGTAACTTCCAGTCCTTTCTAGAGACAATATGAAGTGTGGAAGAAAATTATAATTTTGGGTATGATTACAGGTGACTATTTTTTTAATTAACTAATTTATTTATATTTATTTTTGGCTGTGTTGAGTCTTCATTTCTGTGCGAGGGCTTTCTCTAGTTGCGGCGAGAGGGGGCCACTCTTCATTACGGTGCGCGGGCCTCTCACTATCGCGGCCTCTCTTGTTGCGGAGCACAGGCTCCAGACGCACAAGCTCAGTAGTTGTGGCTCACGGGCCCAGCTGCTCCGCGGCATGTGGGATCTTCCCGGACCGGGGCACGAACCTGTGTCCCCTGCATCAGCAGCCGGATTCTCAACCACTGTGCCACCAGGGAAGCCCCTACAGGTAACTATTTTAACGGAAAGGGTCTCAACTGGCCATTGTGGGTTCTGGTTCCCTGGGCAAGTAGCTGGAGTCACCAGGTCTTCTGAGAATGAAACCACCACCGGGATTATCCAAAGTCTTGATTCAGAGTCCGCTAGGAAACCGTCTACTAACAGACCTTCCCAGAAATGCATCAGGCCATGGATTAGCTCGCTTTGAATTAGTCCCACAGAGCACGACTGCTGAAGGGTGATGACTAAAACTGAATACTTGGATAAGAGTGTCCTGAAGGTTACCCAGAGTCAAGGAAGGGTCTTCCCTCAGGTGGAAAAGCAACAGCCAGTTCTTCAGACTCTCTCTCTCCTCCTCCTTCTTGCCTTCCCTCCCCCCTGCCCTCCCTCTCCCCACCTACTTCCCTCCCTCCCTCCCAGTCCAAGCTCTGTTCTCCATGCCTTTCTCAACTTCCTTTACTAGAAACACTATAAACATTTTCACCTACATACAGATACTTCAATAAAAGCAAATCCTACCTTACTGAATTCCACTCGAAAATTCTAGCTCAGGACTTTTAATATGGCAAACCTCCCACTTCAACTGATGTTTGAAAATTAGGCCACAATTGCCTTGAGCAGTAAGTTCAGCAAAGTTAGGCGCCTTCCTTCGTGGTGTTGGGTCCACACTGGCCCCCCCAGCCTGGGCCCTATCATGCGACCCCTCCCAGCAGCACTGGCCCCCGGACCTGGCTTGTCACCTACCCAGGCCTGGGGTTTCCGAGAGGCAGCTGTCCACCTGTCTGTAGGGTCAAGTCCACTGTCCCTGGTGTGGGCTTTCCTGATGGGATTTCCCTGGGGACGTGGGCCAGTAACAGCTCGGGGAGATGCTGGGGCCCCTCCAACCGGGTCAGGCCTGGGATTCTGCCGGACCTGCGCCCTCCACTTCTCCCGATTAGGAAGATCTGCTTGTGCCACTGTGAATCCATCAGCTTCCTTGGGAAAACCCCCACATGCTGTTCCATCCCCGTGTCCCTCTGGACTCCGGCTGGTGTCACATCCCTGGAGCCAGAGCCAGATTGGGTCCCAAGGCTGGACCATCGTGGGACTGAGGCAGCTGGGAAGGATGTACCAGCAAATGTGCCCGCCTTGGACCTGTAGTGCCTGGTGCCCTGTGCATGGGGCCACAATCTCCAGGACCAGGGGAGCCCTCGGTGTGTGTGGAACTCAGGGAGTTCGTGCAGCCAGGAGGCTGGGGTTGCTTCAGACCCCTCAAAAGCCAGACACAGAAGCTGAGAAAAGGAGTACATGATTAGATTTAGAGAAGCAGGTGGGAGGTGGGTTGCCTGCTCGGCGCACAGGATCCGTCCTCTGTGGTTTGGGAGATTGGAGGGTCCGCAGAGGGAGGAGTCTTGGAAGGGAAAGGAAGAGGGGAAGCAGCAGAACCGTGAAAGGCACCCGAAACACATGGAAAGACAAAATAAATGGAAAATAACATAAAGAGGAAATACCTGTTAAGCTCAGGGGTTGGTGTGCAAGTGACAGAATATTTGAAGAGTTAAAAGAAAATAGCCAGTTTGGTTAAAAATTAGTTGGGAAATTAACTTTACATCGTATATTACAAAATAATATCAACCTTAAATATTTGAAAAATTCTCTTTTGAAATTATATGCTGTGCTTGTTTGGTATGAAAAATTGCGTAAATCACATAATCTTCCTGAGTAGCCATATGCGTCTGTAAGACGCTTCTATCGACAGCACCTAATACATTTTTCTTCCTGATGGTGAGGGATGCTGACTTCCCCTTAACTAGCAGGTAGAGCAAGTGACAATGAGTGTTAACTAGGTCTTTACCATTTCTTTATTTTTCCTGTGAGATCTTTCAACAGCCACTTCCCATCTGCCCCAGAACTTTTATGTTCATGCTACGATTCCATTTACAGTATCATTTCCAATGTGTGGCCACATAGTATCTTTACATAATTGGTACGATTCCACTTTAGCATGTTTCTGTGGCTAGGAATCAGACACCCAGCTTAAATTTGTTTTACAACTACTTAGGCGTGTAGCATTAATGTGTATATACATACACACTATACACACACACACACACACATACATGTAGGCTTTTCTTCCTTTAAAAAAAACCCCAAAACCTTGGGTGTAATAACACATCTCCTAAAATTTTCGTAAGATTGCAAAGCATCAAGTTATGAAATGTAGTAAAGACATATTAAATCCTTCTTATTGTGATTATCCATTATTAACTAATCAAACCAATAACTGTAATAAGTTAGCAAGACAAAGGTAGGGTGTCCGTAAATACAAGACAAATTCCTAGGAGGATCAGTGTATTGAGAAGAGAATTTCGACTATTATAGCTCCATGTGCAGTATTCTTTAAAGAGTATAATGAATAATTTAAATACGCTACTCATACAGAATTATATGATTTACAGCAAAGTACATCTTGTTTTGATCCTTCTTTTACTTAAAAACATCAGGAAGATTTATAATAAATTCACCTTCATCTGATTAGAAAATGCGTGTCTACTCTGAAAGTATAATATTAGAGGTCCACCGCTGAATTTATTCACTCATTAAAAATAATTTTAATTCATTAATAAATTTACCCCTTTGTGCAAAATAAAAACATTTCATGATTTGGAAAATTTAGACAAAGTATAAATGCATAAAGAAAAAAATATTCTGTTGTCTTAGATAACAAAATCTGTTGATTAATATGTACAGTATTCTGGAAAATTACTTTTTCTTGGAGAAGTAAATATTGATATGGATGCAGTAACATAACTGGGGTCTTCCATAAACACTTTGTTTTTTATATGTAGTACTTAATATTCCTAAAATATAATTTAATGGCTTCATTGAAAACGACACATACTTCATTTATCCATTCCCATGTTATTGGACATGTAGGTTTTCTCCAATTTCCTCTGGCATATTTTTTTTCTTCAATGAACACCTGTGTTTAATAATAATTTTGTGGTTTTATGATTAGTAATTTAAATATATGCTCAGAGGTGGTAATACTAAGTCAAAGACTTAAGATTTTTTCATGGCTTCTGGTGCAATCTGGGTTTTCATAAGTTCTGTATTTTTATAGTACCCCCTTTCTGCCAGGGCTCATTTCACCATACCTTTTCAAACCTGGTATTATTATTGTATAATTATTTGAATTTGAAAGTCTAAAATCCTACTATGTTCTTACTTTGATTTGTTTAATTATTCGTGAAGCTGAATAGGTTTTCTATAAATTTATTACCATTTGCAATGATAATATAATTCTATGAAATTTCTGGATAAATCCTTTTATTTTTCTATGAGAATTTGATAGCTTTCTATTACTATGTATGATCTTTAAAATACTGAAAATATTAAATCTTAGGCTACTATAGTTGTAGTTGATATTTGATCCGGTACAATTATCTGGTAAAAATGTAAACAATTCTGTCATTTCTTTAATTTTTCTTATATCTAGAAAAATATCCACATCTAGCTATAGGCTAGAAATTCACCTATATTTTCTTCTAGTTTAAAATGTTTGTTTATTCATTTATGTCATTCATCATTAATTTTGCTTAATAGGGATAAGATATGGATTACCATTTTTTTCCCCCAAAAGTGATTTGTTTTCCAGATATTGTTTGGTTTCATGAATTTTCTTTTTCTCTTAACTGTGATGTGGCCTCGTATAACAGAACCTAAACTCCTATGCAAAAGGTGTTTTACTTATGAAAAGGTTGGTTTCTGAAAAGAAGGCTCCAGGTCGTTTGTTAGCTACACAACTTGTTAATGGGAGAGACAGCCTGTCTATTCCCTAGGTGGTTCTAATTTTAGGTATAATAATCTGGAGGGAGACAGTTCTTAATCAGGGGAGAATCTACACTCAGCAACGCCTCCTCTCCCCCTAAACGCAGCTATCATATGAAGATTTATCTCTATCAAGACTTGTAAGAAGGCCACTTCCCAAAGGTACAGGTTGCAGGGTATGTAACACAACTTGGGAGTCTTGTTAACCATATTTCCATCAGGTAGGGAAGATCTAACATTAAATGTCTTGCATTCCTGGGATAAACTCAAAACAAACTTGCTACATCACAGATATTATCATCTCAGAGCTGTCTGCTAATATTTTGCTTAGGAATTTTACATCTACATTATGACAGAATTTTTTTTTCCCCACACTATTTGCGCCTTGCTTTGAAGGGCTTGACTGACACAAGATTCCTCTTCTTTGTTTTTTTTATCTCTGGATATCTTCGTGGGTAAGACTGGAATTAGATGGTTTCTTGCATTTTAAGTCTCCAGCAAAACAATTTGGGAATGGTATGTTTTTTGTTAGATGTTTTACTATGGATTAAGTTTATTTAATGTCATGGATCAATTCTGGTCTTTTCTTCCTGTTTGTGCCAGTAATTGATATCTTCCAGTGAATTTATCCACTTCGCGTATGTGATGTTATTTATTGTAGACAATATTTTTTGTGTGTGTTTAATCTAAAACACCAGCTTCTTGCTTTTTCAATCTTACTTTATCTCCTTTTTCTAATTCGTTAATTTTTGCCCTCGCTTGATTTCCTTCCTGTTATACTCATTGGTTTTACTATTTTTTAACTAATTTAAATTCTATCCTTCACTCCTTCTTCACTTTTAGCCTTTCTTCATTCCTAAAATAAGTATTTAAGGCTATAAATATCCCTCCGAGTTCTACCATAAATTCATCCTTCAACTTAAATGGTATATAATATTATTTTGTTATTTTTTAGTTTTACATATTTTCTAATATCCATTAAGATTATTTTTGTAACCTGTAAGTTATCTTTAGTTACCTTGGATTAATTTAGATATCTTTAGTTATGCTTTGATTAATTATATCATATGTGCAAATTATAACAACACTGTCTATTAGCAGATTCTGTATTTTCAAATTTGCCTACTTGCTAAATCAATACTCAGGGTCCTTTCAAGGTTATTCATGGATGTGCGCAGATGGTGAAAAAAAAGAGTCACCTGACAAGCACATTTCTAATTAAGGTCGAACAAGGAGCCGCTATGGCTTCTGGTTTCAGCTTTCATATGTTAACAAATGTCTTTTTCATGGTCCACTAAGCGCCAAGGTGTTTGCATTTTGTGCCTTTTGTTGGAGATTTCACTGTTCAGAATGGTCCCGAAGCTGCGCTGTGTCCTGAGCCCAGGATGGATGGGATGTGCCTTGCGGGCAGGACTCCTGTGATATGCGCGTCCCTCAGGCATAAGCTGCTGGGGGTGCGCTCAGCATGATCAGATAATAACACATACTAAATACAACAACACATGAAACAAGGTTAAGTGTGGACCAGTTGACAAAAATGTACCCAGAGGTTTGCAGGAACCTGCCCTGCATTTCCCTCAGAAGCAGGGGTTTGAGGTCACTCATTCAGTATCTGTGGAAATCTGCAAAACACAACTGCCATGGACAATGAGACACTGGACTCTGAAGTTTACTTTGTGGATAAACGTGGCCACTTTTTTTTTTTGTGGTACGCGGGCCTCTCACTGTTGCGGCCTCTCCCGTTGCGGAGCACAGGCTCCAGATGCGCAGGCTCAGCGGACATGGCTCACGGACCCAGCCGCTCCGTAGCATGTGGGATCTTCCCGGACCGGGGCACGAACCCGTGTCCTGTGCATCAGCAGGCAGACTCTCAACCACTGCGCCACCAGGGAAGCCCCAAACGCGGCCACTTTTAACAAACGTTCTAGGGGTGCTAGAAAAGAACGTGTGTTGCTTTGACATTGGATGTGGTTTTCTGTATAAACCATTAATATTAAAATTGCTGTTATGTGAATAGTCAATATTCTAATTTTTTGTTTGCTTGATTGTTATTAGGAAGTGTAAAAAGTACTACGTATTCATTTTCCTAATTGTAGTCATCATTCTGTCATTTTGTATATTTTGAAGCTATTTTGTTAGATGCATAGAAATTTTAAAATCTTCTTTCTGGCTATTTTAGTCTTTTATATTCATCTGAACTCTCTTCATCTCAAACAATTTTTTGTTTCCTTTAAAATTTTCTTTCATGTGATAATTAGACAAGCCAGATGATTCCCTGTTGACATCTTTTTTTCTATTCTTTACCTTGAATTTTATGGAAGAAGGTAAATATATTAAATACATCACTGTAAGCAGTTGTTCCTTTTTTTAAAGCTGGGCCAGTAATCTTTCTCTTTTATTTGGACTATTTAGTTAACGTGCATTAATTGTAATTACCGATGTATTTTGTCTTTAATTGTGATGGTATGTCTAGCATTTTACACATTTTCTTTTCTCCTCAACCTCTCCATTTTTGTCATGGTATTTTGTTCTCCATATACTTTCATGTCAAGCAAATAGTCTTAAATTCACATCAAATTAATTCCTTTGGTTTTGTTTTTACCAGCCACTGGTAGGTATTCAGTTCACTTTTCTGTTACCTCCTACTGCAGAGAAAGGAACTAAATATATTCCTATATAGAAATATAACAAGGAACACTATCTCCCTCAGGCCATGGACAATCCTCTCTCATTTTTTCCATTATATTTTTCCCTGTCAGCAGAGATCCCTAATAGTCCTTTCCTTTTTCCCACAGGTGTGCATTTTAATATTTTATATACTTCTGAAACATAAAATATTGGTTTTGCTTGTTTTAATTCATACAAATGTTATTGTTCTAGACATCATCCTCTTCTTTTTCATCCAGTGATAATTTTTAAAATGTACTCATATATCACATTCTATTCTATTCTATTATATATTATATCTTTTTCTACTGGCTGTAATGTCTGTTTCTTGCTGGTTTACAGGAATTGCACATAATTATTAAAGTCTTATCAAATTTGGACATTTTAAATATCTTCTGCTCTGTCACACATGTTAGCTAGATGTCCTTTTTTGAATAACGTCTTCATAGAAGTTGTGGTAAGGTCTGTTAATTTATCAAGTTGATTATTTCTGGTATAGAGGAATACTATTTATTTCATAAGTTAATCATCTATCCAGATATTCCTGAATTTTCATTTCTTTTCTCAAATTCTCAAATTTTGCTGGACTTTATAGAAATAATTTTATTATTTGCTAATAGCAAATGGTTCCCTCCTAATCTTCCTATTTACTCCCATTTCTTTAATAATTGGCCAGGATTTCCGATAGTACTTTGAGATAGCAGAGGATATTCTTATATGTTTCCTGAGTTATGTTAAGCATGGTATTTTTGGAAGATTTTGTTTAAAAAATAGTTTCTGTAAGTTCAGGAATTCAAAAACAAATCCAGAAAGAAATTTTTTCAGGGAGTACTCATAAAGAGGTCATCCTATGAAACAACTGGCAATGTCTGTAAGTTCACAAAGAAGTTCTCCTCTATAGCAGCACCACTTACAATAGCCAAGACCCAGAAGCAGCCTAAATGTCCATCTACAGATGACTGGATAAATATATGTGGTACATATATACAGTGAAATACTACTCAACCATAAATTGAAAAAATAATGGCATTTGCAGCAACTAGGATGGACCTACAGACGATCATACAAAGTGAAGTCAGACAGAAAAAGACAAATGCCATATGATATCACTTATATGTGGAATCTAAAATAAGACACAAATGAACTTTTATGAAACAGAAACAAACTCAGACATAGAAATCAAACTCATGGTTACCAAAAGGGAAAGGGAAGAAGGATAAATTAGGACTTTGGGATTAGCAGATACAAACTACTATATATAAGACAGATAAACAATAAAGAAAAAAATTTTTTTTAAATGTTAAAAAAAGTTCTCCTCGAGAAGAGAACCCTCCTACACTGTTGGTGGGAATGTAAAGTGGTACAGCCACTATGGAGAACAGTATGGAGGTTCCTTAAAAACGAAAAATGGAACTACCATATGACCCTGCAATCCCACTCCTTGGCATATATCCAGAGAAAACCATGGTCCGAAAGGATACATGCACCCCAATGTTCATTACAGCAGTGTTTACAATAGCCAGGACACAGAAGCAACCTAAATGTCCATGAACTGATGAATGGATAAATGGAATATTACTCAGTCATAAAAAAGAATGAAATAATGCCATTTGCAGCAACTTGGATGGACCTAGAGATTGTCATACTGAGTGAAGTCAGACAGAGAAAGAGAAATATCGTAACAATATGATATCCCTTATGTGTGGAATCTAAAAAGAAATGATACAAATGAATTTACAAAACAGAAACAGACTCACAGAGGTAGAGAACGAACTTATGGTTACCAAGGGGGAAGGATGGAGGAAGGGATAGTTAGGGAGTTTAGGATTGACATGTACACACTGTTATATTTACAATGGATAACCAACAAGGACCTACTGTATAGCACAGGGAACTCTGCTCAGTGTTATGTGGCAGCCTGGATGGCAGAGAGTTTGGGGGAGAATGGATACATGTATATATATGGCTGAGTCGCTTTGCTGTGCACCTCAAACTATCACAACATTGTCAATCGGCTATACTCCAATACAATATAAAAAGTTTAAAAAAAAAGTCTCCTCAAGTCTGTTAACATGAGCCAGAACATCACACCCAGAGCATGTCCATAAATGCAACAATTCCAGTGTGAAAAAACAGATACTCAATCCTTATAATCCAGAAAGGTTTATTAAAATATCTATTAAATAATGTAAGGAACACGTATTTATTTTTTCTCTTGTTACTATTATTACTATCATCAACACCATAATAATCACCATCTTGTCCTTACTGAGCTCTGTACAGCTACTGTCCATCAGTTGGTTCAGATGGTGCCCTTTGTCCATTTCCTGCAAAAGTAGGGTTCCATATTCTCCAGTAGGCCGGAAAATAGTATTAGCTTAGGTCTAACATGGAGCATGGTTGGCAATTTTTACGAAAAGTGACAAATTTTAGAATATACTCCTGGAGACCACTCTATAGTGAATCAGAAATGAGCTAATGAAAAATCCACAGATATAAATGCTTCCCTATAAAGTCCATGTTATTCCATCAGCGACGCCCTACTGCATTCCACACTCTACGTAATTTGGACCATGACCGCGGAGGGCTAAGAGGGAACCAGACAAGCCTCACTCTGCAACTTCAACATCTGCTGGAAGTCCCTTCTGATAACTATAAGCAGACACTTGCATTTCAATGCACAGTTTGCAGAACTTGGAGTGGAATTAATGAGATATTGTGGAAGAACACAGCCTATACTCCTACTTCAAACTGCCCTTTTCGGCTTCCCTGGTGGCGCAGTGGTTGAGAGTCCGCCTGCCGATTGCAGGGGACACGGGTTCGTGCCCCGGTCCAGGAAGATCCCACATGCCGCGGAGCGGCTGGGCCCGTGAGCCATGGCCGCTGAGCCTGCGCGTCCGGAGCCTGTGCTCCGCAACGGGAGAGGCCACAACAGTGAGAGGCCCACGTACCGCAAAAAAAAAAAACCCAAAAAAACAAATAACAACAAAAAACTGCCCTGTCTTCGGACAGTCTGGATGAAGATCTCTATAGTATTTAATAACTAGAATAATGATGACAATAATAATAGCAATAATCTCCCAGACATACTGCTATGAAGGACTATTCCGTCTCTTGTCCATATGGCTTTAATATGCATGAGAAGAGGTAGAGAAGAAAAGAGAGTTTAATCCTAGTGAGGAAAAGGAAATATTATTTAAGTTAACAGGATGTAATGGAGAGTTTTGCACCAAAAAAGTACAACAGGAAGTCTGAGTGGCAGTGTTTAAGCTACTACAATTATTACCAAAAGGCACTGTTCTCATTTAATAAACAGCCACGTTTTAAGACAAATGATTTCTAAGTATGGAACATTGGAAATGAAATGTCATGATTTTGGAAAAGGCTTTTAGCGCATGGTGAAGTGATTACTGATCAATGAACTACATTAAATAAGATGAAATCATTCATTAAAGGTAAGTAAAATTGCTTAATGGTTTTGAAGAATAAGCTTTTGAATAGAATATGCTAATAATAAAGGTAAGCAAAGTAAAAAAACTACAGTTAGGCATGGTTACTAAATATTAATAGTAGGCATATTATAAAAAATAGTAAATTAGAGTATAAAAGAACTATGGTGTGTTTAACGGTAACATCAATAATCTTAAGGACCACATACTAATTTGTGAAAGGAAAAAGTAAAATTGAGAAAAGCTTCACACTGAAGCAAGGATAGTCTTAACTACCAAAGTTCATGTACCAGACAAACGAATTTATTTCCAAACAGAAATAGATGTAGAAAACAAACTTATGGCTACCAGGGGGAGAAAGGGGGGAAGGGATAAATTGGGAGATTGGGATTGACATATACACACTACTCTATATAAAATAGGTAAACAACAAGGACCTACCGTATAGCACAGGGAACTCTACTCAGTACTCTGTAATGACCTATATGGGAAAAGAATCTAAAGAATAGTGGATATATATATGTGTATAACTGATTCACTGTGCTGTACACCTGAAACTAACACAACATTGTAAATCAACTGTACTCCAAGAAAAACATTTTTTTTTAAAAAGGCTCCTTTTATTAAACCCCATTCAGAACAATTGATCCATGTACTTAAGTTCAGATAATGGGATTTTGTAAATTCCAGGCAGGCTTGCCCTAAAATTCACCATATTCTGACTTCATTCTGACTCCTCAGAACTCTTAGGAACAAGGAACAAGGACAGCAATAAATTTCTGCTCCGCAAGAAAACAGAAAGCAAAAAATAAATGGTCAAGCCCCTAAACAAAACCGATCAAAATCAATTGTGCAGACCCCTATACGTTCACTGCAGCTCTATTCACAACAGCCAAGACATGGAAGCAACCTAAGTGTCCATCAACAGGGGAATGGATAAAGAAGATGTGGTACATATATACAATTACTCAACAATAAAAAAACGAAATAATGCCATTTGCAGCAACACGGATGGAACTAAAGTTGATCTTACTAAGTGAAGTCAGAAAGAGAAAGACAAATATGATATCACTTATATGTGGAATCTAAAATATGACACAAATGAACCTATCTACGAAGCAGAAAGAGACTCACAGACATAGAGATCAGACTTGTGGTTGCCATGGGGGAGGGGAGGTTGGGGAGGGATGGATTGGGAGTTTGGGAAAAGCTGATACAAACTATTATATATAGAATGGATAAACAACAAGGTCCTACTGTATAGCACAGGGAACTAGATTCAGTATCCTGTCACAAACCATAACTGAAAAGAATACAAAAAAGAATGTATATATTTTTATAACTGAATCAGTGTGCTGTACAGCAGGAATTAACACAACACTGTAAATCAACTGTGCTTCAATAAAAAAAAAATAAACAAAAAACCAAAATATATGTACCAGACAAAATAACTTTGTGCTTTAAATGTTATTATTTTTATAATATTATTATATATGTATATGGTGTAGTTGATTTGTTTAAGAAACAAATGGTACTGTTAAAATATTATTGAGCAATTAAACAGCATTATTTGCATTTGTTGTAATTTTAAGAAATTAGCTAACTATAAACTGCTACATAGTTCTTAGTTTTTGTTTTTGTTGTTTCTTAATCCTGGATTTACACATTCTGAAAACAAGATTTCTGAATGAAATCATAACCGATTATCATCTAAAATAACCTGGGGTTATAGAGTTAAATTTTCTCAAAATGCACGTGCAGATACTCTTGGGGAGGTGGATAATAATATTCAAGTATAGATCGTAAAATAAATCTAGGCAAATTCAAATTCCTCTGGGAAACAGTTATCTAGTCATAAGCTTTTTCATCCTTTTGTGTATTTATAAATTAGATACACCCTTGCTGAAAAAGTCAAACCATATCAATATGGTTTTATTCCTTTAATCCCAAAAAGGAAAAGAAATACAATGACTATATTCTAAGTGTGAATTTCCCCTACTACTTGAAATCAAGACAACCAAATTAGATGGTCTCTGGCCAAAATCACACAAACTCTCTCCATTATTATCTTTTCTATAGTATGATCTCCTGGCATAATTTTATGTTTACTCTTTAGTGGCTTTAGTGAAATTTACATTTTTGATAATGGAGTCTGAATTTTTTTGAAATTAAGTTTCTTTTATTTTGTTTTGCGGTACGCGGGCCTCTCACTGTTGTGGCCCCTCCCGTGTGGAGCACAGGCTCCGGACGCGCAGGCTCAGCGGCCATGGCTCACGGGCGCAGCCGCTCCGCGGCATGTGGGATCTTCCCGGACCGGGGCACGAACCCGTGTCCCCTGCAATCGGCAGGCGGACTCTCAACCACTGCGCCACCAGGGAAGCCCTGAAATTAAGTTTTTAAGAACAACTGTGTGTAGGAAAATCAACTTAAATGAAACTTTCAGTCAGAGGGGAGAACCATGAGTTGGTGTTTTCATTAATTATTCAGAAAATCACAGAGCCGCTCACGCTGAGGGAGCGAGCTCTCGACTGACCCAGGTGAGCAGCGGCTGACAAACGCCTGGGAGGCCTCATGGGGCTGGACCTCACAGGATCTGCAGCAACAGGGAAAAGAGCAGTGCTGTTAGGTTCGCAAAAATGTAAAATGCTCATGCTTTGGTCTTCTGAGTTAAAGCAATCAGAATTAAATACATCTCAGACCACACAGTCAGAAATCTTAAGACAGTAAGTACAACCGCCTAATGAACCAGCAAAATTCAGATCTCCGACGCCCCCTCCTCCCTTTCAGAGCTACAAACTAAGCCTGCAAGTGCAGTTGCTCTTTTGTGCATGTGTTCTATTGGGTCCCCCCAAAATCAGAAGATGGTTCAGGATATGAACACATTTAAATATCCATAATACTTCCAGGAAGGAAATACCATCACATATATATTTTTTACCATTAAGTCCCAGTGTCACCCTTTCACCTGAAAGACAACTGATCAGCATTATACTCCAATAAATTACATGGTAATAACCAATGATGCATTAACAATTATGTGGTGATTTGTATTTTAAAAGTATTTTTAGAGACTTCAAGTTACAGGTCCAACATGTAAAGGGCTTTAAAGTCATCACTCCTGTCTTATACCAAGAAAAATTTGAAGAAACTGAAAATCACTTACTTTTCTTAGACATTTCAGAGAACTGAGGTTACGAGACAAACCACCACCCTGAAATCTAGAGAGGAGGGAAAAGCCAGCAAGATACAGCACCTGAAATTTATTTACTTCATGTATGAAGCGATGGAGTTCATACACGGGTAGAAACTTTAAACAGTAATTTTGACTGATGGATGGAGGCTGAGTGTGGACTAGCCGGAGAGTGGGAGGCTCCTGGGGGGGTGCAGTCTTAGGAAGGCCCACGCTTTCCGGGGCTTTCCTTCCAAGAACCCAGGGGAATATCACTTTGCGGCTCTGTTAGGAGAAGGAAAAAGTAACCATTTGGAAATGATCCCAGTCCTTCTCCCTAACAGAGACACACTTTCCAGGGAAAAAATACTTTGCCAGAGCCTCATCCGATCTACAGGAAGGGACACCCGCACTTCCAGGCCCTTTCGACCTTCCTATTTTACCTAAGGAAGCAAACAAGCTAACGAAAAGTTAAATAAATGCCATAAGTGACAGGGGACAGGGCCCCAGGGAAGTAGACTGAGAACTCTGGGGCTGCAGAAGGGAATACGGGTCGTGGCGGGGGAGCCTTGATGCCTGGAAGAGGGACAGAATGACTTTGGAGGCACTTTACGAGAAATAAGCCCACTGAAAGACAAGCCTTAACAGGAAAATTAGACGTTGCCCCCCCCCCACACACACACATCTCACCAGTACTCTGACACGTCTCCAAGAATAACAGTAAAATAACAAATGAAACGGCTGCCAGATGTGGACTCTCCCTGGGGAGAAGTACACAGGTCTGAAGCCAAAAGGAGAGAACTAAGCGATGGCACCGGAGGAATTTGGACCCTTTGAGGTCTGTAGCAATGATAAACATTAACACTCAAATCCAAGCCACACCAACATAAACACTCTCGCTAGTGGTTTATTTACCTGTGTACCTACTACCCTCTCCAGCTTTCAAACAGAAGTTACAAGGTGTGCAAAGTTGAATAAATTAAGAAGTAACGCATCATGAAAGATGGCGGAGTAGAAGGACGTGCTCTCACTCCCTCTTGCGAGAGCACTGACATCACAACTAACTGCTGAACAATCATAGAAAGGAAGACAACGGAACTCACGAAAAAAGATACCCCACATCCAAAGACAAAGGAGAAGCCACAATGAGACGGTAGGAGGGGTGCAATCACAATAAAATCAAATCCCATAACTGCTGGGTGGGTGACTCACAAACTGAAGAACACTTACACCACAGAAGTCCACTGACTGGAGTGAAGGTGCTGAGCCCCACGTCAGGCTTCCCAACCTGGGGGTCCGGCAATGGGAGGAGGAATTCCTAGAGAATCACACTTTGAAGGCTAGCGGGATTTGATTGCAGGACTTCGACAGGACTGGGGGAAACAGAGACACCAGTCCTGGAGGGCACACACAAAGTAGTATACACACTGGGACACAGGGGAAAGAGGAGTGAGCCCATAGGAGACTGAACCAGACCTACCTGCTAGTGTTGGAGGGTCTCCTGCAGAGGTGGGGGGGTGGCTGTGTCTCACCGTGATGACAAGGACACTGGAATCAGAAGTTCTAGGAAGTATTCCTTGGCGAGAGCTTTTCCAGAATCTGCCATTAGCCCCATCAAAGAGCCCGGGTAGGCTCCAGTGTTGGGTCGCCTCAGGCCAAACATCCAACAGGGAGGGGAACCCAGCCCCACCAATCAGCAGACAAGCAGATTAAAGTTTTACTGAGCTCTGCCCACCAGAGCAACACCCAGCTCTACCCACCACCAGTCCCTCCCATCAGGAAACTTGCACAAGCCTCTTAGATAGCTTCATCCACCAGAGGGCAGACAGCAGAAGCAAGAAGAACTACAATCCTGCAGCCTGTGGAACAAAAATCACATTCACAGAAGACAGACAAGATAAAAAGGCACAGGGCTATGTACCAGATGAAGGAACAAGATAAAACCGCAGAAAAACAACTGAAGTGGACAAATGAAGTGGAGATAGGCAGCCTTCCAGAGGCACAGAAAAACAAATGAAGTGGAGATAGGCAGCCTTCCAGAGAACGAATTCAGAATAATGATAGTGAAGATAATCCTGGGGCTCGGAAAAACAATGGAGGCAAAGACTGAGAAGATGCAAGAAATGTTTAACAAAGACCTAGAAGAATTAAAGAACAAACAAACAGAGATGAACAATACAATAACTGAAATAAAAAATACACTAGAAGGAAGCAATAGCAGAATAACTGAGGCAGAAGACCAGACAAGTGACTTGGAAGACAAAACGGTGGAATTCACTGTTGCAGAACAGAAAAAGGAATGAAAAGAAATGAAGACAGCCTAAGAGACCTCTGGGACAACAATAAACAAAACAACATTCGAATTGTACAGGTCCCAAAAGGAGAAGAGAGAGAGAGAAAGAATCCGAGAAAATATTTGAAGAGATTATAGTCAAAAACTTCCCTAATGTGGGAAAGGAAATAGCCACCCAAGTCCAGGAAGAGCAGAGAGTCCCATACAGGGTAAACCCAAGAAGAAACACGCCGAGACACATAGTAATCAAATTGGCAAAAATTAAAGACAAAGAAAAATTATTGAAAGCAGCTAGGGAAAAACGAAAAATAACATACAAGGGAACTCCCATAAAATTAACAGCTGATTTCTCAGCAGAAACTCAACAAGCCAGAAGGGAGAGGCATGACATATCGAAAGTGAAGAAAGGGAAGAAGCTACAACCAAGATTAGTCTACCCGGAAAGGATCTCATTCAGAGTCGATGGAGAAATCAAAAGCTTTACAGACAAGCAAAAGCTAAGAGAATTCAGCACCACCAAACCACATCTACAACAAATGCTAAAGGAACTTCTCTAAGTGGGAAAAACAAAAGAAGAAAAGGACCTACAAAAACAAACCCAAACAATTAAGAAAATGGTAATAGGAACATACATATTGATAATTACCTTAAACGTGAATGGATTAAATGCTCCAACCAAAAGACACAGGCTCGCTGAATGGATACCAAAAAAAGACCCATATATATGCTGTCTACAAGAGACCCACTTTAGACCTAGGGCACATACAGACTGAAAGTGAGGGGATGGAAAAATTCCATGCAAATGGAAATCAAAAGAAAGCTGGAGTAGCAATCCTCATATCAGATAAAATAGATTTTAAAATAAAGAATGTTACAACAGAAAAGGAAGGACACTACATAATGATCAAGGGATCAATCCAAGAAGAAGATATCACAATTATAAATATAATGTACCCAACATAGGAGCACCTCAATACATAAGGCAGCTGCTAAGAGCTTTAAAACAGGAAATCGACAACAACACAATAATAGTGGGGGACTTTAACACCTCACACCAATGGACGGAGGAAAATTACTCAGCCATAAAAAAGGAACGAAATTGGGTCATTTGTAGAGACGTGGATGGATTTAGAGATTGTCATATAGAGTGAAGTAAGTCAGAAAGAGAAAAACAAATATTGTATATTAATGCATATATGTTGAACCTAGAACAATAGTACAGATGAACCGGTTTGCAGGGCAGAAATAGAGACACAGATGTAGAGAACAAACGTATGGACACCAAGGGAGGAACATGGCGGGGGTGGTGGTGGTGGGATGAATTGGGAGATTGGGATTGACATATATATACTAATATGTATAAAATGGATAACTAATAAGAACCTGCTGTATAAAAATATAAATAAAATAAAATTCAAAAATTCAAAAAAATAAAATAAAATAAAAACAAAGTTCGAAAAAAAAAAGAAGTAACTCATCATTAGAAATGGTATCACTTGAGTGGATACTGAAATTATCAGAAAGGGAATGTAAAATAACTATGACTTATATGTTAAAGGCTGTAATAGAATAGAGGAAACGTAAGAACAGATGAGTAATATAAGCATGTAAGCACAGAGATAGAAAATGTTAGAACGAATCAATAGGACATTGTAGAAACTTTAAAAAAATCATAGTAACAGGAATTAAGAATGCCTTCAACAGGTACATCAGTGGACTTGACACAGTCAAGGAAAAAAATCTGTGAACTTCAACAGGTCACCACCAGAAACTTCCCAAACTAAAATACGAAGAGAAACAGAATAAATGCCCCAAAATAAAAACAAAACAAAAAGCCCAGGTCACCCAAGAACCATGGGACAATATCAAAAGCTATAACATTTGCTTAGTCAGAAACCAGAAGAAAGAAAAAAACAGGGCAGCAATATATATAAAGAAATAATAAAGACCTTTTCAGAATTAATGACAGATATCAAACTACAGATTCAAGAATCCAACAGGATATCAAGCAAAATAAACACACAAAGCAAAATAAAGCAAAACAAAAACCAAAACCTCACACAAACCACGTTCAAACTGCAGAAACTAAAGAATGTTTAAAAAGAAAAAAAGCTAGGGTGGGAAGAGCTCATCTATAGAGAAACAAGGATAACTGTTACAGCCAACATCTCATCAGAAACAATGCAAGCAAGAGAGGCACAGTGGTTAAGAATCTGCCTGCCAATGCAGGGGACACGGGTTCGAGTCCTGGTCTGGGAAGATCCCACATGCCGCAGAGCAACTAAGCCTGTGGCCACAACTACTGAGCCTGCATTCTAGAGCCTGCGAGCCACAACTGAGCCCGCATCCTGCAACTACTGAAGCCTGCGTGCCTAGAGCTCGTGCTCCGGAACAAGAGAAGCCACTGCAATGAGAAGCCTGTGCACCGCAATGAAGAGTAGCCCCCGCCCCCTGCAACTAGAGAAAGCCTGTGTGCCGCAACGAAGACCCAACGCAGCCAATAAATAAATTAATAAATTAATTTTAAAAAGGGGAAACTGGAGTGAAATCTTTAAAACAGTTAAATAAGGGGCTTCCCTGGTGGCGCAGTGGTTGAGAGTCTGCCTGCCGATGCAGAGGACACGGGTTCGTGCCCCGGTCCGGGAAGATCCCACATTCCGCGGAGTGGCTAGGCCCATGAGCCATGGCCGCTGAGCCTGTGCGTCCGGAGCCTGTGCTCCGCAACGGGAGAGGCTACAAGAGTGGGAGGCCCGCGTACCGCAAAAAAAAAAAGTTAAAGAAGAAAACAACTGCAAAATTGAATTCTATAAGCAGTGAATTTACTTCAAAACTGAAAGAGAAACACTCTCCCAGACAAATTAAAATGGTTGCAATTATTTCCATGAGCTAGTTGTTTGTTTAAAGCAATAATAGTAAAAACATGTTGCGTGTTTATAGCATGTAGATAAATAAAATGAATAGATCTAATGTCACAAGAAACAGGAGGGAAGAACTGGGAAAAGTACCTATAGTAAGGTACCTATACTACACATGAAGGGTCACATTTTTTTGAAAGTAAATTTATTGTTTACTAAATTTATTTAAACACATATATTGTAAATCCTAGGGCTAAAAAGTCCATAAAAGAAGTATAAATGATATGTCAGAAGATGAAGTGAAACTGAATCATATTAAATGCTAATTAAAGCCAAAGAGCAGGAAAAAGAGGGTAAAGAAGAAACAAGGAATAAATGCAGCCAATAGTAAATTTTTAAATATGATAGATTTTAATCTAACTAAATCAATAATCACTTTAAAAATGAGTGGTTAAAACACACTACTTTAAAAAAAGAGATTCTCAGTTTGGAAGAAAAGAAAACAAGACCAACATACGCTGTGTATCAGAAACCCACTTCAAAAATATATCAAAGAAAAATAGATCTTGCTGACAGTAATAAAGGGTAGAGCAGCAATGCAAATTCTAGACGTATGAGATAAGAGCAACTAAGATTATCAGAGATTAAAAAGTGATATTACATAATGATAAAGGACCAATTCTCAAACACGGTGTAACAATCGTAATCACGTATACACCTAACAAGAGAATATCAAAATACGCGAAGCAAATCTGAGAGAACTGACAAAGAAACAGACAAGTCTACTATTACACTTGAAGACTTCAGCCTGCCTTTATCAGTAATTGACAGATACAGTGGGAAAAAAATTAGTAAAAATACAGGTGGACTAAACGCCACTAAAAATCCTCTAAATCTAAATGACATTTATAAAATATTCCACACAAAATCCACATTATTCTAAAGTGCACGTGGGACTTTACCAAGATAAACCTCATTCGGGGCCATAAAACACACTCCAAGAACTGCAACTGAAGCAACAAGGTCCTGCTGTAGAGCACAAAGGAGTATATTCATTATCCCGTGATAAACCATAATGGAAAAGAATATGAAAAAGAATGTATGTGTTTATGTATAACTGAATTACTGTGTTGTACAGCAAAAATTAACACAACACTGTAAATCAACTATACTTCAATAAAATAAATTTTTAAAGAAAATAGAAAATGACCTGATAGAGGAGTGGCTGATACACTCTTCTTAAAGGACATGCAGATACTTGTCACATTACAATACATGAATTACTCATAACACATAAGTATTAATTTATAATGTGTTAGTTATTACTTTGGGTAATCAGTGTCAGTTTTCTGTGATAATCTTGCATCTTTAGAATAGTAAGAGGTGGAAACTGTGTATGATTAAAACATTTACAGTTGGAAGAAATTAAATTCTTAGTTTGTTTAATATATAGCTTTGCCGCTTCTGGTAGGTACAGGTTTTTACTCTATAAGTCTACCAATAATGTTATTGGTATACTTTATTATTTTTTTTAGTCATTAATACAGCATTTGATACAATATACAGGATCTTATTTTTATCAACAACTCTGGAAGCTAGAAGACAAAGAATCAGTGCCTTCCACTTCTGACGGAATATGATAGTTTACCTGTTTGGTTTTTTTTTTTCTCAGTCATACTATTTACCAGTTGTAAAATATATTAAAAAAAGACTTTTCTGATATTGAAGTTCTCAAAAAGCCTACCATTCCCACACCTTTTTGAGAAAACAATGAAGGATATATTCAAGACAAACAAGAGACACGGTGAGGAGAAGGAAGACCTTGGACAGGAGGAAGGGAACAGAGTCACCGGTGAGCCCCTGAGGCTGAGAGGGAAGGTCGGGACAGACAGGGCGCATGCAGAGGAAAGTGACTCCAGAAACGATGTCACTGGGCTGCATCTCCATCAGTTCAGTAGGAAAACGCAACACCTCTGAACAAATCTGGACCGTTTACTGCTAGTGGGGCTGTGGGCAGCATGAGTCCCCAGGTCCTGCAGAGTCGACGTGGGCCAGGCCCAGGGACACGCGATGTCCCGGGTCCCAGGGATCAGAGGGCTGGGCCATCCTGAGACTAAAATGCAAAAAGTGGCCCGTGAACCTCCATGGGAAGTCTGTGTCCAGGCTCCCAGGAAAGACTGTTCAAGACGCTGGGAAACACATGGAGAACTGCTTCCTTACAGCCCTGGAAATGCCAGTGGCGTTTTCTTACAATTGTTCTCTCACGAGGAAGAGATAGAAAGCTATTCAGAAACTTCATGGAGGAGAGTCACGGTTCAAATATAATGTTAACTAAATTTGGTGTTATTTTAAGCAACTGAGGGCGTTGGGAAGATGATCCCTTTGGTCTTGACAAGTGGCACAAGGATTATAGCATTAAATCGTGGTGATGGCCAGGCATCTACAGCACAGATGACACCACAGCAAACTGATTAGAGACACGATAATATTAAGAGTATATGTGGATTTTCAACATTTAGAATCACACTGCAGACAAATTATAAAAGACATTTTAAAGAATAGTCTTTAAGTGTAATAAACATAACATTTACAGGTGAAAGAACTTCAGGTGACGGGGTGGGGGGGTTGCTGGGGAATCCGGATGTCTGGGGGCATCTTCCTGAAGTAGATGGAACACAAGACAATTTTATATTTATTATTTAAAGTTACAAAAATTACCAAGAGAATGACTGTGACAATAGTTGACTGTCACCCCCTGGGAGGTTGCAGTCAGGTTAGGGAAATGAGCTAAACATTTATCTTCCAATACAGACAGAGTATAGTGTCTGTAGTTGATAATCGTCACTTCAGAAATACATATGTTGGAATAACGGTGGGAACAAATGAAAGACATAAATAGGAAAATGGTTAGAAGTGGTGACCTCCAACAAATAATGCGGGGCGCTGGGGCAGGGACACTTTCTCACTCCTACTTCCACTTGCCCTTGTTTGTACTTCACTGAGTTCATGAATTATTCTGAAGTGTCAAAAAATCGTCCTATAAAATTGAAATTCTAAACCTTCCAGAAATATTTTCAATTTATTTGCTGTGATTCCAAAAATTAGATTTGTCTGTAGCTATTTTCTCTGGAACTATTAAACACTCTTTGATATGATCATTTATACCTGTTTAGGGTTTTCGGTGGGTTCTGCAATTAAAGTATTTCCTTCATGGTGACTGAACTGTCACCTTTTCAGTAAAGAGTTTCATTAAAAACTGAGAGTTCTCTCCTTCAGAAAACCTAAGCTAAGAACAAATAACCATAAATATATTTTTAAGGCAAATGCAATGTAAAATTAGACCAAGTAAGTGCTATCTCCTACCAGATCTTTGGTGAGAATAAACAGAGGGGAAAAAATATAAAAAACTGAAAAAGACAGTGAATAGAAAATAAAATGATTCCATGGTAAATTTGAGAACATACTGTAACATAAATTTCCTCCTCATCAGGTGACTTTTGTTCAGAGATAAATCATACTTTCATTATTAGAAATGATTTGGACAAAAATAAATTAAAAATGCAGGTCTGTGCTTATTTCTCATGGCTCCCACTGTAGAACTCCTCTCCTCGATCCAGCACACAAGCCCACTGTCTCTTCAAGTCAGAATTCATCCCTCAGCTTCCTGGACTCTGTTCTTGCCTGTTTCTCATTTGAGCCACACTGCTTCCCACTAGCTATCTATTTTACGTTTGGTAGTGTATATATATCCATGCCACTCTCTCACTTTGTCACAGCTTACACTTCCCCCTCCCCATATCCTCAAGTCCATTCTCTAGTAGGTCTGTGTCTTTATTCCCATCTTACCCCTAGGTTCTTCATGACCTTTATTTTTTCTTAGATTCCATAGATATGTGTTAACATACAGTATTTGTTTTTCTCTTTCTGACTTACTTAACTCTGTATGACAGACTCTAGGTCCATCCACCTCACTATAAATAACTCAATTTCGTTCCTTTTTATGGATGAGTAATATTCCATATACACGTGCCACATCTTCTTCATCCATTCATCTGATGATGGACACTTAGGTTGCTTCCATCTCCTGGCTATTGTAAATAGAGCTGCAATGAACATTTTGGTACATGACTCTTTTTGAATTATGGTTTTCTCAGGGTATATGCCCAGTAGTGGGATTGCTGGGTCGTATGGTAGTTCTATTTGTAGTTTTTTAAGGAACCTCCATACTGTTCTCCATAGTGGCTGTATCAATTTACATTCCCACCAACAGTGCAAGAGGGTTCCCTTTTCTCCACACCCTCCCCAGCATTTATTGTTTGCAGATTTTCTGATGATGGCCATTCTGACCAGTGTGAGGTGATACCTCAATGTAGTTTTGATTTGCAT
Organism: Leucopleurus acutus; assembly: GCF_964270905.1. Classification (NCBI taxonomy): domain Eukaryota; kingdom Metazoa; phylum Chordata; class Mammalia; order Artiodactyla; family Delphinidae; genus Leucopleurus; species Leucopleurus acutus. The sequence continues at coordinate 115,534,451 of NC_139150.1, read as the reverse complement.
TTCTCTAATGATTAGTGATATTGAGCATTCCTTCATCTGTTTGTTGGAAATCTGTATATCTTCTTTGGAGAAATGTCTATTTAGGTCTTCTGCCCATTTTTGGCTTGGGTTGTTTGTATTTTTGTTATTGAGCTGCATGAGCTGCTTGTAAATCTTGGAGATTAATCCTTTGTCAGTTGCTACATTTGCAAATATTTTCTCCCATTCTGAGGGTTGTCTTTTCATCTTGTTTATGGTTTCCTTTGCTGTGCAAAAGGTTTTAAGTTTCATTAGGTCCCATTTGTTTATTTTTGGGTTTATTTCCATTTCTCTAGGAGGTGGGTCAAAAAGGATCTTGCTGTGATTTATGTCATAGAGTGTTCTGCCTATGTTTTCCTCTAAGAGTTTAATGGTGTCTGGCCTTACAGTTAGGTCTTTAACCCATTTTGAGTTTATTTTTGTGTACGCTGTTAGGGAGTGTTCTAATCTCATACTTTTACATGTAGCTGTCCAGTTTTCCCAGCACCACTTATTGACGAGGCTGTCTTTTCTCCACTGTATATTCTTGCCTCCTTTATCAAAGATAAGGTGACCATATGTGCGTGGGTTTATCTCTGGGCTTTCTATCCTGTTCCATTGATCTACATTTCTGCTTTTGTGCCAGTACCACACTGTCTTGATTACTGTAGCTTTGTACTATAGTCTGAAGCCAGGGAGCCTGATTTCTCCAGTTCCATTACCAAGTGATCTCTGAAGAAATCAAAGAGGAAATCAAAAAATACCTAGAAATAAATGACAATGGAGACACGACGACCCAAAACCTATGGGACGCAGCAAAAGCAGTTCCAAGAGGGAAGTTTATAGCAATACAATCCTACCTTAAGAAACAGGAAACATCTCGAATAAACAACCTAACCTTGCATGTAACGCAATTAGAGAGAGAAGAACAAAAAACCCCAAAGTTAGCAGAAGGAAAGAAATCATAAAGATCAGATCAGAACGTAAGGTAGGTAGCTAGTGGGAAGCAGATGCATAGCACAGGGAGATCAGCTCGGTGCTTGGTGACTGGCTGAAGGGGTGGGATTGGGAGGGTGGGAGGGAGGCAGATGCAAGAGGAAAGAGATATGGGAACATACGTATATGTATAACTGACTCACTTTGTTATAAAGCAGAAACTAACACACCATTGTAAAGCAATTATACTCCAATAAAGATGTAAAAAAAAAATAGGGCTTCCCTGGTGGCGCAGTGGTTGAGAGTCTGCCTGCCGATGCAGGGGACGCGGGTTTGTGCCCCGGTCTGGGAAGATCCCACATGCCGTGGAGCAGCTGGGTCCGTAACCCATGGCCGCTGAGCCTGCGCGTCCGGAGCCTGTGCTCCACAACGGGAGAGGCCACGACAGTTGAGAGGCCCGCGTACCGCAAAAAAAAAAAAAAAAAAAAAAAAAAAAAAAAGATGTAAAAAAAAATAAAAGAAATGAAAAAGAAATGAAGGAAACGACAGCAAAGATCAATAAAACTAAAAGCTGGTTCTTTGAGAAGATAAACAAAATTGATAAACCATGAGCCAGACTCATCAAGAAAAAAAGGGAGAAGACTCAAATCAATAGAATTAGAAATGAAAAAGGAGACATAACAACTGACACTGCAGAAATACAAAGGATCACGAGAGATTACTACAACCAACTCCATGCCAATAAAATGGACAACCTGGAAGAAATGGACAAATTCTTAGAAATGCACAACCTGCCGAGACTGAACCAGGAAGAAACAGAAAATATCAACAGACCAATCACAAGCACTGAAATTGAAACTGTGATTAAAAATCTTCCAACAAAAGCCCAGGACCAGATGGCTTCACAGGCGAATTCTATCAAACATTTAGAGAAGAGCTAACACCTATCCTTCTCAAACTCTTCCCAAATATAGCAGAGGGAGGAACACTCCCAAACTCATTTTACGAGGTCACAATCACCCTGATACCAAAACCACAATGATGTCACAAACATAGAAAACTACATGTCAGTATCACTGATGAACACAGATGCAAAAATCCTCAACAAAATACTAGCAAACAGAATCCAACAGCACATTAAAAGGATCACACACCATGATCAAGTGGGGTTTATTTCAGCAATGCAAAGATTCTTCAATATACGTAAATCAATCAACGTGATACACCATATTACCAAATTGAAGGAGAAAAATCATATGATCATTTCAATGGATGCAGAGAAAGCTTTCGACAAAATTCAACACCCATTTATGATAAAAACCCTCCAGAAAGTAGGCATAGAGGGAACTTTCCTCAACATGATAAAGGCCATACATGACAAACCCACAGCCAACATCGGCCTCAAGGGTGAAAAACTGAAACCATTTCCACTGAGATCAGGAAGAAGACAAGGTTGCCCACTCTCACCACTATTATTCAACATAGTTTTGGAAGTTTTAGCCACAGCAATCAGAGAAGAAAAAGAAATAAAAGGAACCTAAATCGGAAAAGAAGAAGTAAAGCTGTCACTGTTTGCAGATGACATGATACTATACATAGAGAATCCTAAAGATGCTACCAGAAAACTACTAGAGCTAATCAATGAATTTGGTAAAGTAGCAGGATACAAAATTAATGCACAGAAATCTCTGACATTCCTATACACTAATGACGAAAAATCTGAACGTGAAATTAAGAAAACACTCCCATTTACCATAGCAACAGAAAGAATAAAATATCTAGGAATAAACCTACCTAAGGAGACAAAAGACCTGTATGCAGAAAATTATAAGACACTGATGAAAGAAATTAAAGATGATACAAATAGATAGAGAGATATAACATGTTCTTGGATTGGAAGAATCAATATTTTGAAAATGACTCTACTACCCAAAGCAATCTATAGATTCAATGCAATCCCTATCAAACTACCACTGGCATTTTTCACAGAACTAGAACAAAAAAGTTCACAATTTGTATGGAAACACAAAAGACCCCGCATAGCCAAAGCAATCTTGAGAACAAAATTAAGTATTTAAAAATCCAAATATGACTTCTCTTCTGCCTGTTAAATGCCCTGAAAATCTTTGTGGACTGTTTTTTTCAAATATTTATTCAAAATATTATTTCTTTGTTATATATCATTATTCTTGGGCTTTCAAATATGATTTCCAAATAAAGCAATCAAACTAACAGTGAAAAGAAAAACTGCAATAAAAAACCATGAAGACATCCAAGAGATGCCTTTAAAATTAGTCTTTGAGGCATACAGAGTACAGTGAAATGTAATTTTACTTTTGTAAGCAGTTTAAAATGAAGAAAAAGCACGGCATAGTTTACATTCTCTAACCTGTAAACAGAAACATCAATCCCACTTATAGGCAGATTTTTTTCAATAAATATATTGAAAGTATTTTTGGAGATTTATGACAATTTGGAAAAAAACTGCAGATGAACCACGTAGACTAGAAATATCGAAAGAAATAAGAAGAAGTTAGGTACGTCATGAATACATGAAACATATGTAGATACTAGTCTATTTTGTCATTTACCACCATAAAACATGCACAAATTTATCACGTAAAGTTAAAATTTATCAACACTTATGTACACGATTACAGACCGTACATGGCACCATTCACAGTTGAGAGAAATATAGACAAACATAAAGATGCACTATTCAATCATCACCGCACACAGTTAACCGTGGCACATGCTGTCCTGCTGTAATAATTTTGTACCAGCCCTGCTGCTACTGCACTAAGCTCAAGTGTAGTGAGGAACCACTTAAAATGCTCTGAGATGCTCATCATCTCTGTCTGAACCGTTCGCCTCCCCAGGAAATTGCAAATCTAGTAAAAAGTGATCTCTCGAAGTTCCTGCGTGTTTCTAATCGTGTCTAGTGCAAAACTGTAAACCCTGAATAATGCCATGGGACCCAGGAAGTGCCACTGGTGATGCTGGCCGTGCTCCCAAGAAGCAGAGAAAGTCAGGACATGACGAGCAAAGGCTGGATTGTTCGATGTGCTCTGTAGACTGATGCCCGCAGCCGTGGTTGCTGCCATTTCAAGATGAATGAATCCAGCATAAGGACCATCATAAAAAAAGAAAAGGAAATTCGCGAAGCTTTCACTGCAGCAACTCCAGCACATGCAAAAATCTTGTACTTTTTGTGAAATACTCCTTATTTTCCTATTAAAATTGCACCTTTTTTGGGTGCTGTAAGAAAGCCTTACCTAGAGACTATAATATTATTGAAGAAAAGGCAAAGTCAATATGACAGCTTAAAGTAAGAAGAAGGTGAAGGAGGTAAAACTGGAGAACTGAAGGCCAGCAAAGGATGGCGTGAGAACTGTAGAAAGAGGCTTGGCTTAAAAAATGTCAAGATAACAAGAGAAGCAGCTTCTGTCAACCAAGAGGCAGCAGGTGAGTACACAGAAGCCGTTAAGTAAACCACTGGGAGGGCTTCCCTGATGGCGCAGTGGATAAGAATCCACCTGCCAATGCAGGGGACATGGGTTCGAGCCCTGGTCTGGGAAGATCCCACATGCCACAGAGCAACTAAACCCGTGAGCCACAAGTACTGAGCCTGCGCTCTAGAGCCTGCGAGCCACAAGTACTGAGCCTGCACTCTAGAGCCTGCGAGCCACAACTACTGAAGCCCGTGTGCCTAAAGCCCATGCTCTGCAACAAAAGAAGCCACCGCAATGAGAAGCCCGCTCACGACAATGAAGAGGAGGCCCCGCTCGCCGCAACTAGAGAAAGCCCATGCACAGCAACAAAGACCCAACGCAGCCAAAAATAAATAAATAAATAAACAAACTTGTAAAAAAAAAAAAAAAAAAAGAGAAAACGACTGGGAGCCACGACCTGGAAACAACCTAGATGTCCATCGACAGAGGAATGGATAAAGAAGATGTGGTACATATACAATGGAATATTACTCAGCCATAAAAAAAGAATTAAATAATGCCATTTGCAGCAACATGGATGGGCCTAGAGATTATCACACTAAGTGAAGTCATTCAGACAGAGAAAGAAAAATACCATATGATATCACTTATATGTGGAATCTAATTTTTTTAAAATGATACAAATGAACTTATTTACAAAACAGAAACAGACTCACAAATTTCAAAAACAAACTTATGGTTACCACAGGGGAAATGTCGGGGGGAGGGATAGATTAGGAGCATAGGACTAACATATACACACTACTATATATAAAACAGATAATCAACGAGGACCTACTGTACAGCACAGGGAACTCTTCTCGGTACTCTGTAATGACCTGTATGGGGAAAGAATCTAAAAAAGAGTCGATACATGTTTATGTATAACCGAATCACTTTGCTGTACACCTGAAACTAACACAATGTAAACCACGTATACTGCAACAAAATTTTTTAAAAAAGGAAAAAGAAAACCGTTAAAGGACATCTGTCTAAACAGATTTTTCATGAAGATCAAAGTGCCCTATTCTGGGGAAAAATGCCACAGAGGACATTTATTAATATGGAAGAGAATCGAGCCCCAGGATTTAAGGTAGAAAAGGATAGGCTAACTACTGTTTTGTGCAAATGCAGCTGGGTTTGGAATCGGAACTGACCTAACCAGGACTTCCCTGGTGTCCAGTGGTTAGGAGTTCGCCTTCCAACGCAGAGAGTGCGGGTTCGATCCCTGGTCAGGGAGCTAAGATCCCACATGCCTCAAAGCCAAAAATAAAACAGAAGCAATATTGTAACACATTCAATAGAGACTTTAAAAATGGTCCACATCAAAAAAACCAAACAAAAAAAAGAACTGCCCTAACCTAGGAAGCTGCTGACCCCTGAGCTGCCCGTCTGTTGGTTGTACAACAAGAAGGCATAGACAATAAGAACCCTTTCTCTGTGCTGGTCTCATCCATGCTTCGCCCGTTATGTCAGGAAGCACCTTGTCAGGAAGGGACTGCCTTTTAAAGTTCTTTTGATATTAGACAATGCCCTTCGCTACCTGGAAACCCATGAGTTCAACACCAAAGGCGTCGAAGTGGTCTGCCTGCCCCAAACACAATGTCTCTATTCAGCCTCTAGGTCAGAGGGTCCTAAGGACCTTTAAGGCTCATTACATATGACACTCTACGGAAAGGACTGTCCACACTGCAGAAGAGAACACCGACAGAGAGAACATCATGAGAGTCTGGAAGGATCACACCGTTGAAGATGCCATCATTGTTACACAAAGAGCCTCGAACACCATCGAGCCCCACACAATAAATTCCTGCTGGAGAACACCGTGTCCAGATGCTGTGCGTGACTTCACAGGATTCAGGACAGAGCCAAGCAAAGAAATCATGACAGAGTTGCTGGTGTGGCAAAAGAGGTGAAGGAGGAGAAGGGTTTCAAGACGTGGGTCTTGGAGAAATTCAAGAGCTAACTGACACCCCACTCGGGGAATTAATAGAGGGTAACTTCATGGAGATGAGGGCTTCCAGACCAGGCCCATGATGCGGAAGAAGACGCAGAGGAAGCGGCGCCGGAAGCAAAGGGACATCAGATTAGTCAAGGCTGCTTCTGACTTCTTTCACGACGTGGACCCTTCTATGGTCCAGGCGCGGGAACCAATGCTGACAGTGGCAGAAGGACTGGTACCATGTAGGAACGGTTTTAGAGAAATTGAAAAGCAAAAACGTCAGGCAGCAGTTACAGCATATTTCCATAAAATTACACAGAGTATGCCTGCCTCTGTCATCCCTGAGGCACCGGGAAGCACCTCCGCTGCCCCCGAGACAGCGGGACCCCCGCCTCCGCCACCACAGAGACAGCAGGACGCCCGCCTCTGCTGCCCCTGAGACAACGGGACCAACCCCTCCTTTCCCACCTCCTCAGCCTGCTCAGCGTGAAGGAGGATGAAGACCTTTATGATGACCACCTCCACTTAATGAATAGGAAACAATCATCATGTCATACAGTTACTAAGTTTATCTGTTGTGTATGTGTCTGTGTGAAAATCTAACAACCATGTGAGATGCCTTTGTGTCATCACCATCATTGCCTAAGAATTCATTGTGTAGACCACTGTGTGCAGGACTTGTATTGAGGTGGACAGCCTATCTTACATGAGCATAAGGTGATAATTAATACAAAGTTAATAATGTGTTAGTTTTCTTACTGTTTTGTAACTTTGTTTTCAAAGAATTACACTACCATACAGTATGCCTCTCTCTCCTGAAATTGGGGAAACTGTGTACCGGTCTGTCATCATAGGTTAAGTGGTTTTTTAAAAAATGTAACAATGTTTCTAATACTGCATTATGAATATGAGTCTAATACTTTATGCCATAAAATTTTATATCGATCCATCCATTCATTAGTATAGAGACTAGGCTACCGTGAAGCAACTGTATCGATTACATTAGGCTACCATAAAGATTCATATTGCTGCTTCTTCATTACCAGTGCATGAATCATTAAACCTCTAAATAAATATGAATTTCCTTTTCATATTATCTTTTCATCTTTGATGTATAGGGTTAGTAATACATATGACACCTACAGTGTTTTGTATCATATAAGACAATATCTATGTACATATTGGCAGACGGACCATTCATGTTGTAAACAGATGACATAAACTCATGGTATCGATAAATACAGTACAGTACTGTAAATGAATTTTCTCTTCCTTATGATTTTCTTAGTATTTTCTTTTCCCTAGTTTACTTTATTGTAAGAATACAGTTTATAATATATACAACGTAAAAAATATGTTAATTGACTGTTTATGTTATCGTTAAGGCTTTTAGTTAACTATTAGTAGTTAATTTGGGGGTGGGGGTCAAAAGTTCTGCATGGATTCTTGATGTGGGACGTCATTGGCCCTAACCCCCAAACTGCTCACGGATCAACTGTGTAGTGTCTAAGTTCAACTAAATTACTTGTTCCAAATACATTTCACAGAAAAAGAATATATTCTCATTTTTTTGCTATGAATTCAATCTGACTTCATGCTTGCTTTCTTTTACAAAGTACAGATGCAATCTATTTTTTCCTATATTCTGAAATATAAAATCAACGATTTTTTATGAGAGTATATTTACACTTCATTGACTTTGCTTTCCTTTTTTTGAGGCTTAAATTTATCATCAGAATCTTGGGAACTCATTGAGAGTTTTGAGAAATCTGGTAAGCTACATAAAGAAACTGTAATTTAATCTGAAATATTATTTGAAAACACTGTTCGGAGTGTGTGATGCTAAACTTCAGATATATTTTTTTGATTCCTTTATTTACAGAAGAATTTCACAGAATATCTTCTAAATACAAATCAATTGGCCTCACTTCTACATTTAGAAAGAGAGTAATAATTCAGTATCAGAAGTAGAAACGCAAACATCTTATTATATAACATTACCTTTAATGTTGGTGGAAGGACAGACACTTTGTAGTGTGAGGTAGGTAATACCCTTTTAGTAAGTGTTGTGTGGAATGGGGAAAGTGGGCATGTGTATTACTGGAAATAACATGTGATTTTGTATCCTTATTTGTGGTCATGTAATTATTTATTCCTTGTTCTAAACTTGAATGACATGCAGTTTCTGTGTTAAGACTGACATCTCTATAAAGGTTTGAGTGTGGAGACAGTTTGGCTAACAGCTTCCCTGTCTCCGTCCAGTGTAACTGTATTAGTTCTTTCAAGAAATGTATGCATTTTACCATATAAATCTCGGGGAAAGGATCAACCGATATCAAACTCTTAAGGAATCGCAATATATCCCTTTTTAAACCCAGAAATGTTTAGTTTCTAGGTCCACCTTTGGGTTGTTTTTGAGTCGAAGTCCAGTAAATGCTGGCAGCCCCACGGCGGTGCGGTCAATCCTGACCTGCTGGGCTCACGCCAAATCTGCTAATAAAGTGATGATCACCCCTGCTTTTAGAAAGTGCTTATGTTGCATATCGTAAAGAACGACTTTCAGAGAACACAGATCATACGCTGGAAAGGAGTTAACAAGGACTCAGTATAAATAGTCCTTTGGTATTGCAAGAATTAATGCAGGGCTTCCCCACTTTTATACCTCATAACATACAACTGCATAAACTCGAAATACAAAATTTCTAACTAGAATTTATAGGGAAGATAGAAATAAATCCCACAATAATTTCATGTAGAAAATAAAATATTTGTGTAGAATTTGAAACTGATAGAGATCAATTTCAAGAGCAACACACACACAAAAAAATACTTTTTCAGAGAAGAGTCACAACATCTGCACATTTAAAACCATCCCTTTCCTGGATATTCTCTATTTTTGAACAAATATTAATTTTAACCCAGGAATGTCTTTCAAATGTTCCAAAAGAATAACTTCACTTTTAATCATAAATCATCATGCAACACTTTCCAATAATTTTATTTATCATTTCTGTGGATCTAGTAAAACAAAAGTATGGAAGAACTTATCATTTATGAATATTACATTTTATAGAGAAGTATGCATGTTCCAAGATATGCTGATATTAAACTGTTTCTTAATGAAAATTCATGTCATCATACAGGAGATATTCTTTAAAAGTCCATTCTAGAAATGAAATATTAAAAGTAAATTTTTGCCCATTAGAGAAAGACATAAATAAGTGCTTACTCAATGCTATTTTTTAAGATAAATAAAATTTATAATCATAACTCAATAAGTTAATAAATTATTTTTCTTAATAGGGCTCTACAGGACTCAGAGCATGAAATAAATAGAGAAAAAATGATGGTGTCAGGTCACAGGAGAACCCATTCCCGCATCTTGTCTTATTATGGATACATTTCTCAAGCTTTCTGGTTTAGCAAATCACAGCTCTCCACATCCGTCTAAATATTTCAACCAGTCTTAGATGGGGTCTCGTCTGTTAAAAGAACTACCTTTTTTGCGTGTTGCTTAACGTCTCTGACCCCGCACCAAACCTTCCTGGGCACCAACGACCTGGAACAGGAGGGACTCAGAACTCAATGCTCCCCCTGGTCTGAGCAGGTCCCAGGAGGGCGAGGCTGAGCCCCTGTCCTTGGTGCTGAACCCACCGCGATAGACCCTCAAGGCCCCGGGTTTGAAAAGTGTCTTTCAGTCACTCTCTGCAGCAGCATATAGATCAAAACTGCTTTCCTCGAACCTTCTTCCCGTCCTCTAGTGCCCAGTTTGCAGTCTAATGCTCACATATTCCAATATAAACTAATTAGCAATAACCAAGCACTGAAAAATTTGAGGAACTTGAAGTAAATTAACTTCACAAAATTATAATCACTAAAACAATGAAGGTCTAGGCATTAATAAATGTGTTTAGATTTGTAGTTAAGACGATCAAAATACATCTTTCATGAGATCATAAATGACCTGGAGAGGGTATTTTTAATTACTAAAATAATATACTGTGCAACTTAGGTTAATACGTTTAGAAACTAGATAAGCAGACATTTATTTGAGAAAGCATAAATTAACATAATTGTTATAAGAAGCTATATATATGTACACACACACACGCACGCACACACACACACTACAAAGGCCAGGAGCTAGAAAGAATGTGAAAGATTTATCAAAGAAAATAACCAACTATAACTCCTAGGACCCAGAATTGTACTGCTGAGTTATATCAAACTCTCAATGGACAGGTAATTTCTAAATTATATAAACGCTATTGACTATAAAAAAGATGGAAACTCTCCAGCTTATTTTTGTAACGCAACCTGATTTAAAAAAAGCATAAAAAATAAAACTACAAGTGAGTGACATTTAAGGTATGAAAAAATTCTACACTGTTAGAATTCAACAGCATTTTACAAGTATCATCAATTAAAATGAAATAGAAATTAAAAGGTTTCATTTGAGGAAATACATCCATAAATCTTTATAATTTATATATTTTGTATTTTACAGATGAAGAAACCGAGACTCATAAATTTAAATAAATTGCCAAAGGCCACACAGCTAGTGCAGAACTGGGATTCTAAAATCTATACTCTTAGACAGTGAATGATGCTACCCCAGAGGGTAACAACACAAAACAACAAGAAGTTCTCTGGAACAGTTAAAACACAGACACACACAATCAAAGTTAGGACCAAGTAACTCCTACATGCAGGATAACAGAATTACTGTCATTGAGCATCTGTTTAATTCTGACACAATAAGGCATAGAGGAAAATATGATGAGTTACATCAGGGGTCCCCAACCCCTGGAACGCAGCCCAGTACCAGTCCACAGTCCGTCAGGAACGGACCTGCACAGCAGGAGGTGAGTGGTGGGCGAGCGAGTGAAAGCTTCATCTGTATTTACAGCCGCTCCCCATCACTCTCATTACCACCTGAGCCTCGCCTCCTGGCAGCCTTATGGTGAACTGTATAATTATTTCATTATATATTACAATGTAATAATAATAGAAGTAAAGTGCACAATTAATGTAATGCGCTTGAATCATCCCGAAACCATTTCCGCACTCCCAGTCCATGGAAAAATTGTCTTCCGCAAAACCGGTCTCCGGTGCCAAAAAGGTTGGGGACCACTGAGTTACATGATTCTCAGCTTCTGAAAAAAGGGACCTCGAGTTGTACAAAACAATGTGGTGAGGATATACTGGAGACCATGAACCACAGGCCCAGAAAAATCTCAGGCGGCATTTGGTTAGTCTTCTATAAATCACCCAGATCACTAAACTCACAATCACCTTTGAAACCGTCTGTTTCCTTGCCAATCGTATTCCACTGTGTGGGTTTCATCTCAGCGACCTTACTCAAATTCAATCTCTCCTCTTAATTCTACATCTACTGCCTTTGCTGGGACCTAAGTGCCTTCTTTCTGAATTACTGAGCAGCCTTTAAATGCATCTCCTGGGACCGCACCACCCAAACAAACAAACAAATATCACTCCTATAGCACAACAGCCCAGATAAAACTTAGGAAAACTGTTTTGGAAATGCTCTCTGCTCAAGAGCCTTGACTTCTTCTTGTGTCTGACTCTGATGAATTAAACACAGAGTCTGCACCTCTGGCCATGACCGGATGGCACTGCATCCTTTATGAAAGCTCCAACACTCCAGCAAAAATGGAGCCCCGTGCCTTCAATGCCTCCAGGGTTTCATCTTCTTCTTCGATTCTGTCCTCTCTCACCTGGCTTTACCTGAGGAGATCTGTATGTTATTCTATTTTTTAAAATAAAAATTGTCTATATTTAAGGTATACAACATGATTATATATATATATATAATACATATGTCTCTATATAGCTATAGATATAGTGAAATGATTGCTACAGTCAAGCTGCTTTCATATCATCTCCTCACACAGTTCTTTTTGTGTGGGGTAAGAACACCTGAAATCTGTTCCCTTAGCAAGTTTCCAGTATTCCATAGTCTTACTAACTACAGTCTCCATGCTGTATGTCATCAGACCTCTAGACTTACCTACGTAACCTCAGCTTTGCGCCCACTCATAGGCACCTCCCCATGTCCCCACCTGCCCATCATGGTAACCACTGTTCTACTCTCTGCTTCTATGCATTTCACCTTTTCTTATTCCACACACACGAGAGACCTGCAGTGCTCTTCTTCCTTGGTCTGTCTTATTTCCCTTCTCAGAGTGTCCTCCAAGTTCATCCATGTTGTTGCAAGTGGCAGAATTTCTTTTGTTGTTTTAAAGGCTGAGTAATATTCCATTATATGTATATACCACAATGCCTTTATCCGTTCATCTGTCAACGAACACTTAGGTTGTTTCCATATCTTGGGTAGTGTGAGGAACGCTGCAGTGATCATGGCTGGGCAGATAGCTCTTTGACATACTCATTTGATTTTGTTCGGGTATATGCCCAGGAGTGGGACTGCTGGGTCATATGGGAGCTATATTTTTAGTTTACTCAGGAACCTCCACACCGTTCTCCATAGTAGCTGCACCAGTTTACATTCCCACGGACAGTGTAGGAGCGTTCCCTTTTCTCCACACCCTCTCCGGCACTTGTTTACTTTTCTTTCTGATGATGCTAAAATCTTTGATAGGTCTTTTTCTCCTCCATCTCTATGGCTATCTCCACTCAAATTCAACACTTCAAAATATGAAGGTATGTGAACGTTTGTTTACACGCATGTTACAGGTGATGATAAAAAATATTAAAGTTATATTATTTTAATTAATAAAAATTTTAAGAGATTAGATATACAAAGCCATAGTGGGTACATAAAACCCATAACAAGAAAAGCATCTGGGGCCTTAGGATACTCAAATCTAAAGCAGAAGAAAAATGTCAATTAAAAGAATCTTCTGAATCTAGCCAACCAAATGAATAACCAAATGGAGCCCTTAAGATCTCTCACAGGTCTAAACTGTGCTGTGCTTACAAAGCACCGATGAGTAGATAATTTAAGATATGCTTAGGGTACACTCCTTTGAGTTTGGTGTTACCAACTACAAAATAAATGCTTCCTAAGGCCCCTTCCAATGTTCTTGACCTTTGGCTCTGCAAGTTCCCTCTAAGATTTAGGACTTCTTTTTGTGTGTACAGAAAATCGGTTGAAACACAGTTCATGCTCACAACTATGAATCGTGTACTAGCCTGGCTACCTAAAATATTTCAGGTATCTTTAAAAATCAGCTATAAATAAATATTCTTTGAATGAAGTTGATTCACCTTCCAAATGACAATTATATATTTGTGATCAAGCAATAAATTTTTTTGCAAGGGGAAGGAAGTAATGCAGTAAAGGGACGTAGAAGCACTGGCCTCTGTAATATTGATTTTATGAGTTAGAAAAGCAGAAAACTGTAGAGTTAGATTACTGATTAAAGAGGGGTGTGCTGATCTAGTTACATGAAGTAAAAATCTAGAATTTTTTAAAAGGTCAATTATTTTTCTTTATTTGGGTTACTTGAATATATATACTTGGCCCAATTTGTGCCCATCCATTACTGCATACTTTAGCAGAACAGGGGAGAACTTTATATTCCTTTCTATATAGACAAAATGCAATATATTTTACTAGTTTTAATATATTTCAAGTAGATTTAAGGAACCCATTCTGATCTTAACAGAGTGAAAACATAACTGTATCAATCTGACCACAAAGGTAGGAAGTTGGAAAGATTTAAGCAATGTTTTATTGTTGGTAGTTTTTTCCTCACTTTTTCCAGAACAGAGATGACATTGAATACAATTGCTTGGGCTGTACAGTCTGCTGAAGGCCTGCTTCCAATGTAAACGGCAGATGAAAGGTGGGAAATGGTACTGAACCGGGTCTTACATTCCCCACGTCTCTTGGCCTTTGGTGCTGTGTACAAATGACATCACAGTTTCCTCACTGCTCTTCCACAGCAGCTGCTAACATCATGGACTCGCTTTTCCCTGACAATCCATCAGAGCAGAACGAGTTTAAGTTCTTCTTGCCTCTGTTTCTACGTACACTGACCACAAACGCTCTCTATCCTCTGCTGATACGGATCTAGGAAGTTTCCTTCTTAACATATCAATATAAACACCATGCACAGAATTTGAACATGCAACACAACCCTGTTAACAAGCGGTCTTCTCACAGGTGTAACCTTCCATCTAATGCACTTTTACTTCATTCTGCAGTTCGTGGGAGGTTATGATACAGCGACCCCACGTCAAACATCTCTGTTCACACAAAAGCAAATTTAAAGGCAGAATATCTTACTGAGGGTTCCCTGGAGAAGAAAAGCTGTGTGAGAGGTCCACGTGCACTTAGGAAGCCTCTCCTCAAAGGCTGTCCTTAAAAGCTTCCGATGAAGAGAAGGAGATGTGGGTGTTCAGCACCAAGGTAGGAGGCACCTCATACCCGAAGTGACTTTCAAAGGAAGGTGTATTCCAAGACGTAAACGGGGGCAGGGCGGAGGCAGGCACAGCCATCCAAGCACTTCAGTCCATAGGAAACACACACAATTCGCTCTTAATTACACAGGAGCTGATCAGCGAGTTCAAGGTCATGGTGACCATCCTTATTTGAGCTCCACTAGGGCCCCTGGACTGGGAGACGGGGTGGGGGTGGGTATCCAGAGGAACGAAGCTCGGAGGCGGGGACTCGGGACTGGAAGGAGGCAAGCGGGTGAGGCTCGAAGAACGGGAGCCTGCAAGGCAGCTCACAGCCTTTCCTACACTTGTGGGTGCCTCTCTGCACAGCGTCTAATGCTCGAACACCAGCTTACCACTAACTTGCAAATCACTTAATTGACTTTTGATTAATAAAATAGATTACTGGTTTTACTAAAACTGAAACATAACACAGCTTTTCAAATTAAAATTATTGCAAGACCTGCAAGATGGTGGAAGAGTAACACGTGGAGATCACCTTCCTCCCCACAAATAACATCAGAAATACATCTACATGTGGAACAACTCCTACAGAACACCTACTGAATGCTGGCTGAAGACCTCAGACCTCACAAAAGGCAAAAAACTCCCCATGTACCTGGGTAGGGCAAAAGAAAAAAGAAAAAACAGAAACAAAAGGATAGGGACGGTACCTGCACCAGTGGGAGGGAGCTGTGAAGGAGGAAAGGTTTCCACACACTAGGAAGCCCCTTCGCGGGCGGAGACTGCGGGTGGTGGAGGGGGGAGCTTCGGAGCCACGGAGAAGAGCGCAGCAACACGGGTGCGGAGAGCAAAGCGGAGAGATTCCCGCACAGAGGATCAGGGCCGACCAGCACTCACCAGCCCGAGGCTTGTCTGCTCACCCGCCGGGGTGGGCAGGGGCTGGGAGCTGAGGCTTGGGCTTCGGTC
Organism: Leucopleurus acutus; assembly: GCF_964270905.1. NCBI lineage: Eukaryota > Metazoa > Chordata > Mammalia > Artiodactyla > Delphinidae > Leucopleurus > Leucopleurus acutus. The sequence continues at coordinate 115,518,728 of NC_139150.1, read as the reverse complement.
GCAGCGCAGGGAGAGGACTGGGGTTGGCGGCGTGAACACAGCCTGAAGGGGGCTAGCACGCCACAGTTAGCCGGGAGGGAGTCCGGGGAAAAGTCTGGAGCTGCCGAAGAGGCAAGAGACTTTTTCTTCCCTCTTTGTTTCCTGGTGCGCGAGGAGAGGGAATTAAGAACGCCGCTTACAGGAGCTCCAGAGACAGGCGCGAGCCGCGGCTAACAGCGCGGACCCCAGAGACGGGCATGAGACGCTAAGGCTGCTGCTGCCGCCACCAAGAAGCCTGTGTGCAAGCACAGGTCACTCTCCACACCCCCCTTCCGGGGAGCCTGTGCAGCCCGCCACTGCCAAGGTCCCGGGATCCAGGGACAACTTCCCCGGGAGAACGCACGGCGCGCCTCAGGCTGGTGCAACGTCACACCGGCCTCTGCCGCCGCAGGCTCACCCGGCATCCATACCCCTCCCACCCCCGGCCTGAGTGAGCCAGAGCCCCCGAAGCAGCTGCTCCTTTAACCCTGTCCTGTCTGAGCGACGAACAGACGCCCTCAGGCGACCTACACGCAGAGGCAGGTCCAGATCCAAAGCCGAGCCCCGGGAGCTGTGCGAAGAAAGAAGAGAAAGGGAAATCTCTCCCAGCAGCCTCAGAAGCAGCGGATTGAATCTCCACAGTCAACTTGCTGGGGCCTGCATCTGTGGAATAACTGAATAGACAAAGAATCATCCCAAATTGAGGAGGTGGACTTTGTGTGATTTTGCTTGTATAGCTTTGCTTGTACCATTTGTCCTAGGGTTCAGTCTGTCTGGTTTGGGGGGTTTTTTTAGTATACTTTTTAGCACTTGTTATCAATGGTGGATTAGTTTTTTGCTTTGGTTGCTCTCTTCCTTCTCTCTTTTTTTTAAATTACTTTTTAATTTTTAATAATTATTTTTAATTTTAATTATTTTATTTTAGTTATTTTTTCTTTCCTTCTTTTTTTCTCCCTTTTCTTCTGAGCCGTGTGGCTGACAGGTTCTTGGTGCTCCAGCCAGATGTCAGGACTGTGCTTCTGAGGTGGAAGGCCAAGATCGGGACATTGGTCCACCAGAGACCTCCCAGCTCCACATAATATCAAATGGCTAGAGCTCTCCCAGAGATCTCCATCTCAATGCTAAGACCTGGCTCCACTTAACGAGCAGCAAGCTACAGTGCTGGACACCCCAGGCCAAACAACTAGCAAGACAGGAACACAACCCAACCCAATAGCAGAGCGGCTGCCTAAAATCATAATAAGGTCACAGACACCCCAAAACACACCAATGGACGCAGTCCTGCCCACCAGAAAGACAAGATCCAGCCTCATCCTCCAGAACACAGGCACCAGTCCCCTCCACTAGGAGGCCTACACAACCCACTGAACTAACCTATCACTGGAGTCAGACACCAAAATCAGCAGGGACTACGAAACCGCAGCCTGCGAAAAGGAGACCCCAAACACAGTAAGTTAAGCAAAATGAGAAGACAGAGAAACACAGCAGATGAAGGAGCAAGGTAAAAACCCACCAGACCAAACAAATGAAGAGGAAATAGGAAGTCGACCTGAAAAACAATTCAGAGTAATGATAGTAAAGATGATCCAAAATCTTGGAAATAGAATGGAGAAAATACAAGAAACGTTTAACAAGGACCTGGAAGAACTATAGAGCAAACAAATAATGATGAACAACACAATAAATGAAATTAAAAATTCTCGAGAATGAATCAATAGCAGAACAACTGAGGCAGAAGAACAGATAAGTGACCTGGAAGATAAAATAGTGGAAATAACTACTGCAGCGCAGAATAAAGAAAAAAGAATGAAAAGAACTGCGGACACTCTCAGAGACCTCTGGGACAACATTAAGTGCACCAACATTCGAATTATGGGGGTCCCAAAAAAGAAGAGAAAAAGAAAAGGACTGAGAAAATATTTGAAGAGGTAATAGTTGAAAACTTCCCTAATATGGTAAAGGAAATAGTCAATCAAGTCCAGGAAGCGCAGAGAGTCCCATACAGGATAAATCCAAAGAGAAACACTCCAAGACCCATATTAATCAAACTATCAAAAATTAAATACAAAGAAAAAATATTAAAAGCAGCAAGGGAAGAACAACAAATAACATACAAGGGAATCCCCATAAGGTTAACAGCTGATCTTTCAGGCGAAACTCTGCAAGCCAGAAGGGAGTTGCAGGACATATTTAAAGTGATGAAAGGGAAAAACTTACAACCAAGATTACTCTACCTAGCAAGGGTATCATTCAGATTCGATGGAAAAATTAAAACCTTTTCAGACTGTAAAATCTAAGAGAATTCAGCACCACCAAACCAGCTTTATAACAAATGCTAAAGGAACTTCTCTAGGCAGGAAAAAAAAGAGAAGGAAAAGACCTACAATAACAAACCCAAAACAATTAAGAAAATGGGAATAGGAACATACATATCGATAACTACCTTAAAAGTCAATGTATGAAATGCTCCAACCAAAAGACACAGACTGGCTGAATGGATTCAAAAACAAGAGCCGTATATATGCTGTCAACAAGAGACCCACTTCAGACCTAGGGACACATACAGACTGAAAGTGAGGGGACGGAATAAGATATTCCATGCAAGTGGAAATCAAAATAAAACTGGAGTAGCAATTCCCATATCAGACAGAACAGTCTTTAAAATAAAGAATATTACAAGAGACAAAGAAGGACACTACATAATGATCAAGGGATCAATCCAGGAAGAAGATATAACAATTGTAAATATTTATGCACCAGCATAGGAGCACCTCAATACATACGGCAAATGCTAACAGCCATAAAAGGAGAAATCGACAGTAACACAATCATAGAAGAGGACTTTAACACCCCACTTCCACCAATAGACAGATCATCCAACATGAAAATAAATAAGGAAACACAAGCTTTAAATGATACATTAAAAAAGATGGACTTAATTGATATTTATAGGACATTCCATCGAAAAACAATAGAATACACTTTCTTCCCAAGTGCTCATGGAACATTCTCCAGGATGGATCATATCTTAGGTCACAAATCAAGCCTTGGTAAATTTAAGAAAATTGAAATCATATCAAGGATCTCTTCTGACCACAATGCTATGAGATTAGATATCAATTAGAGGAAAAAAATCTGTAAAAAATACAAATACATGGAGGGTAAACAATACACTACTTAATAACCAAGAGATCACTGAAGAAATCAAAGAGGAAATCAAAAAATACCTAGAAACAAATGACAATAAAAACATAATGACCCAAAACCTATGAGATGCAGCAGAAGCAGATCTAAGAGGGAAGTGTATAGAAATACAACCCTTCCTCAAGAAACAAAAAAAATCTCAAATAAACAACCTAAACTTATACCTAAAGCAATTAGAGAAAGAAGAACAAAAGAACCCCAAAGTTAGCAGAAGGAGAGAAATCATAAAGATGAGATCAGAAATAAATGAAAAAGAAATGGAGGAAAAAATAGCAAAGATCAATAAAACTAAAAGCTGGTTCTTTGAGAAGATAAACAAAATTGATAAACCATTAACCAGACTCATCAACAAAACAAGGGAGAAGACTCAAACCAACAGAATTAGAAATGAAAAAGGAGAAGTAACAACTGACACTGCAGAAATAGGATCATGAGAGATTACTACAAGTGACTGTATGCCAATAAAATGGACAACCTGGAAGAAATGGACAAATTCTTAAAAAAGCACAACCTTTCGAGACTGAACAAGGAAGAAATAAAAAATATAAACAGGCCAATCACAAGCACTGAAATTGAAACTGTGACGAAAAATCTTCCAACAAACGAAAGTCCAGGACCAGATGGCTTCCCAGGTGAATTCTATCAAACATTTAGAGAAGAGCTAATACCTATCCTTCTCAAACTCTTGCATAATATAGCAGAGGAAGGAACATTCCCAATCTCATTCTATGAGGCCACCATCACCCTGATACCAAAACCAGACAAAAATGTCACAAAGAAAGAAAACTACAGGCCAATATCGCCAATGAACACAGATGCAAAATTCCTCAAGAAAATACTAGCAAACAGAATCCAACAGCACATTAAAAGGATCATACACCATGATCAAGTGGGGTTTATCCCAGGAATGCAAGGATTCTTCAATATATGCAAATCGATCAATGTGATGAGCAACTTTAACAAACTGAAGGAGAAAAACCATATGATCATGTCAATAGATGCAGAAAAAGCTTTTGACAAAATTCAGTACCCATTTATGATAAAAACCCTCCAGAAAGTAGGGAAAGAGGGAACTTACCTCAACATAATAAAGGCCATATATGACAAACCCACAGCCAACATCATTCTCAATGGCGAAAAGCTGAAACCATCTCCACTAAGATCAGGAACAACACAAGTTTGCCCACTCTCACCACTATTATTCAACATAGTTTTGGAAGTTTTAGCCACAGCAATCAGAGAAGAAAAGGAAATAAAAGGAATCCAAATCGGAAAAAAAGAAGTAAAGCTGTCACTGTTCGCAGAGGACACAAAACTATACATAGAGAATCCTAAAGACGCTACCAGAAAACTACCAGAGCTAATCAATGAATTTGGTAAAGTAGCAGGATACAAAATTAATGCACAGAAATCTCTTGCATTCCTATACACTAATGATGAAAAATCTGAAAGAGAAAGTAAGGAAACACCCACATTTGCCATTGCAACAAAAAGAATGAAATACCTAGGAAAAAACCTACCTAAGGAGACAAAAGACCTGTATGCAGAAAATTATAAGACACTGATGAAAGAAATTAAACAGGTTACAAACAGATGGAGAGATATACCATGTTCTTGGATTGGAAAAATCAACATTGTGAAAATGACTATACTACAGAAAGCAATCTACAGATTCAATGCAATCCCTATCAAACTACCAATGGCATTTTTCACAGAACCAGAACAAAACATTGCACAGTTTGTACTGAAACACAAAAGACCCCAAATAGCCAAAGCAATCTTGAGAAAGAAAAACGGAGCTGGAGGAATCAGGCTCCCTGACTTCAGACTATGCTACAAAGCTACAGTAATCAAGACAGTATGGTACTGGCACAAGAACAGAAATATAAATCAATGGAACAGGATCAAAAGCCTAGAGATAGGGCTTCCCTGGTGGTGCAGTGGTTGAGAGTCCACCTGCCAATGCAGGGGACACAGTTTCGTGCCCCAGTCCGGGAAGATCCCACATGCCGTGGAGCGGCTGGGCCCGTGAGCTATGGCCGCTGAGCCTGCGCATCCGGAGCCTGTGCTCCAGAACGGGAGAGGCCACAACGGTGAGAGGCCCATGTACTGCAAAAAAAAAAAAAGCCCAGAGATAAACCCATGCACATATGGTCACCTTATGTTTGATAAAGGATTCAAGCATATAAAATGGAGAAAAGACAGCCTCTTCAATAAGTGGTGCTGGGAAAACTGGACAGCTACATGTAAGAAGAATGAAATTAGAACACTTGCTAACACCATACACAAAAATAAAGTCAAAATGGATTAAAGACCTAAATGTAATGCCAGACACTATAAAACTCTTAGAGGAAAACATAGGCAGAACACTCTATGGCAGCAATCACAGCAAGATCCTTTTTGGACCACCTCCTAGAGAAATGGAAATAAAAACAAAAATAAACAAATGCGACCGAATGAAACTTAGCTTTTGCACAGCAAAGGAAACCATAAACAAGACGAAAAGACAACCCTCAGAATGGGAGAAAATATTTGCAAATGAAGCAACTGACAAAGGATTAATCTCCAAAACATACAAGCAACTCATGCAGCTCAATATCAAAAAAACAAACAACCCAATCCAAAAATGGGCAGAAGACCTAAATAGACATTTCTCCAAAGAAGACATACAGATGGCCAACAAACACATGAAATGATGCTCAACATCACTAATCATTAGAGAAATGCAAATCAGCACTGCAGTGAGCCATCACCTCATACCAGTCAGAATGGCCATCATCCAAAAATCTACAAACAGTAAATGCTGGAGAGGGTGTGGAGAAAAGGGAACCCTCTTGCACTGTTGGTGGGAATGTAAATTGATACAGCCACTATGGAGAACAGTATGGAGGTTCATTAAGACACTAAAAATAGAACTACCATACCACCCAGTGATCCCACTACTGGACATACACCTGAGGAAACCATAATTCAAAAAGAGTCATGTACTGCAATGCTCATTGCAGCACTATTTACAATAGCCAGGACATGGAAGCAACCTAAGTGCCCATCGACAGATGAATGGATAAAGAAGATGTGGCACATATATACAATGGAATAGTACTCAGCCATAAAAAGAAACGGAATTGAGTTATTTGTAGAAAGGTGGATGGACCTAGAGGCTGTCATACAGAGTGAAGTAAGTCAGAATGAGAAAAACAAATCCCGTATGCTAACACATATATATGGAATCTAAAAAAAAAAAAAGTGGTTCTGAAGAACCTAGGGGCAGGATAGGAATAAAGATGCAGACGTAGAGAATGGACTTGAGGACACGGGGATGGGGAAGGGTAAGCTGGTACAAAGTGAGAGAGTGGCATGGACATATATACACTACCAAATGTAAAATAGATAGCTAGTGGGAAGCAGCCGCATAGCACAGGGAGGTCAGCTTGGTGCTTTGTGACCACCTGGAGGGGTGGGATAGGGAGGGTGGGAGGGAGACGCAAGAGGGAGAGGATATGGGGATATATGTATACGTATAGCTGATTCACTTTGTTCCAAAGCAGAAACTAACACAACATTGTAAAGCAATTATACTCCAATAAACATGTTTAAAAAAAAAAAGATGCTAAAGGAGCAAAACACACACAAAAAAATTAAAATTATTATCTCAAATGTTACTTAACAAGTAAAGACCAATATAAATGGCATGAATGAACTTCAAAAGTTTTATCTCTAATAAAATATTGATCATGGGACTGTAACGTGTAATATCAGGTATAGAATGTTTAAGACAATAACGGCTTATACTAAATCCACTTCACATCCACTAAGTTGTTTTCCTATGCATATCCATTATTCATATTTGTCAGGAAAAAGGCAAAAACAAACTCTCTGCATTAAGGACCCACGATAGTAGTTGTTAAATTACAAGATTCAGATGGCTATAAAAATACGATAAATGTTGACAATGATGCTTATGAAATAGTCTTTGTCTCAAAGGAACACCTGGCCTCAGCATTGCTTCCTTCCTCTATGGCTGTGAAGAACTGAAACTAGCAGCCGTGGAGATTGTTTTGAAAGGCATCAACAATATCTCAAACATAAAAATGCCATGTAAACCACAATATATAACCTGTAAAAGTCAATTTATATGCTGTAACCTGTGTTGGGTTAAATGTACTTCATTACTTTATTACACATCAAACCAATAAAAATAAAGATTTAAGAACTCTAATTGAAAGAAAGTTTAACTTATAAAATTCTTCAGCAGGAAATTTTATATACACACAGGCACACATGTACATACACATACACACGCTCTACATGGGGTAGACACCTTTATTTAAAAAGGTTAGTATTCATTGATTTACCAGTTTCATTTTGACCAAACTAATTTATCACTTACTATGTTACTACTGATCAGTTGTTGGCTCCAAATTAAAAAAGAGATGTAAAACACACATTTCAGGCAGAATAATTCACAAGAGGCATCACTGTAGTTTTCTTATATGTAGAAATAATCATCCAGCTGTTACTATTGAAATAACAGAAATCTACAGAAAGACATTACTTGCTATAATAATTGAGGCTAAAGGAAAAAAAATTCACTTACAGTATAATTATAAAAGTTCAGTATATGTATAGAAGTAAATTTAATTGTGTATTCAATGACTTAACATTCACCGCAAAATATTTTAATAGAGGAAACAAATGTAAAAGTATAAATAAATTTTCATCACCTACCTCTCTTCATATTCCTGCTTGAGCCCGCGGTCGTATCTGAAGGACACGGGCAACGCCCTCCACACTTGACTGAGATCTGTTTTCCTAAGATGCATGCCTGGTATTCTAGTTTGCACTGTATAAAAAGAGAAAAAATAGTAATTCAAGTACATTCAGTTATATCAACCGGAAGTCAAGAACATGACAAAAGGGCACCTGCAGTTCTATGACACCCGCTATAGACAGGTGAATGGGACAGAGCAGAGCGTGTTACACCTGAATCCGCATCCTGTGATGCCACTCCCAGTGTGGTGTCTGGGCCAGCACTGAAACGTTCTCAGCCTCAAGTCCTAATATGAATAATGGGGAAGATAATACCTAATCTAGTGGAATCTAGAAGAGTGATACAAATGAACTTATTTACAAAACAGAAATAGAGCCACAGACTTAAAAAACAAACTTTTGGTTACCAAAGGGGAAAGGCAGGGGAGGGATAAATTAGGAGTTTGGGATTGACATATATACACACTACTTTATATAAAATAGATAATCCACAAGGACCTACTGTACAGCACAGGGAAGTCTACTCAATATTGTATTATAACCTATGTGGGAACAGAATTTGAAAAAGAATACACATATGCATAACTGATATACTTTGCTGTACACCTGAAACTAACACGACATTGTAAATCAACTACACTTCAGTAAAAAATCGAATCCACAGAATTTTAAGAATCAAATGCTAGTAGCTACCATGAATCAGGCTCTCAGCCAATGTGAATAAAAGCTGAATGAAATTAAAGGCAAACGATCGACATTGTTATGGCACATTAGGACATTTTTTTAGTTTATTTTTGTTTTAATTTTCTTTGTAAACATTGCTCTTTATAAAATTTAAGCCTGAGTAATTTAAATAATCCTTAAGATAATATTTTATAACTGTATATTTGACATGATTTTAAAAACTGCAAACCTACTCCATCATTTAAGAGGCAATAATTATCTTCCGCCTCTAAAAAATATAGATCTTGCTAATTCTGAAGTAATGTGATTTCTTTCCTGGCTGGGTCCATAATTTACTCAGTGCAAATGATTTTAAAATTAAATAGGGCAGACTTTCTGGCTCCAACCGACAAATGTACCAGTGACTAATTTAATTCAGCTTCAGCTGATATCAGGAAGCATGGAATATACCCAATGACTAATCAGATTACTCACATATATGTAACATTTTTTTCCTTGCCGAATAACTCTCTAATGGACAGGCAAAATTCTTAACTAGGCCTGTTACAAAAGATAAAAAAATTATTATATTTGAAATATATTTGTAGTGGCTTAGTGGGCCTTTTTGGAGGAATAAACTCTTTCAAAGGTATCATTATTTTTCATTATTCAATCTTTCAAGAATCCAAGAAAAATGACCTTGTCACATAAAATTGCAATGAATTTTAAATGTAATTTAAAATGCCCAATAGTAATCAAATGTAGAAATAAATAAAGAGATTATGAGTTTTTTAATAAAAGACAATTTACATGAAATCTTGAGACTTCAAATTTAGTATTATTTACTGTAACTACTTTTAATTTAATATTTCAGAAACCTGGATTGGTCATAAGATAATGACACAATTTAAGAAAAGTTCAAGAGCAATTGTAAGTGGCGTATGAAGAGACAAAGCCAAAAGTCAATATTAATTACAGCTAATGTGGAATTTTGAAATTTGAAAATGTTAGGTCCTTTCAAAGATGTTACGCCGTACTCATTTACATTTTAAATGTAGTTTATTTTAGCAGTGATTTTTTTTAATAAAGAAGGAATGTCTGTAAAATACCTGAATAAACAACAAAAACAGCACAATCTTTATAAAAAGTTGATTTAATTTTCATCAAAAGTTTGACCTCTTAGCTAATTTTCTTGGATATGTGACAATTTAAAAATTTCACAGCTGTCTTTAAAACTTGCATGATATGATGAAGTTGTAGCTTTGTAAAGAATTCTTTCTAAAGAATTACGTCGTAAATGAAACAATTTCTCTTTCAGAATGATTCCGTGGAACACTTCTTTTCTGTATGCATGTCTGTAAAGAGCAACAGAATCAGATGTCTAGCAAATACACCCCATGTGTATAGTTATATGAATCTAGCTTCCTGTCATCAGAAAACCATTTATTTTTTTAACTCATGAATTGGTTTTGAAAAAAATCTTCATGAAGAATTTTATTCAAAGAATATAAAGATATTAAAAGTACTATTTAAAAATATTTTTTAGCTACACCCACTGATTGCATTTCTAATTAATAATATTCAATTTACTTAATTATCACAAAGCTGAAATATTTATAACAGTATAAGTGAACTAAAACATCACATAAAAGGCATGCTCATTAGTCTGTAATTAACCCAAAATGCAAATACTGTAGAGGAAGACATGATTAATGCGTTCCTGATTACCTAAGACCTTTAGTCTTGAGAACACTTGAGTTACCAGTGATCCTGAGGACTCAGCCTACAGGATGGGTTTTCTAATGTCAAAACTGACAACTGTCAGGGAAAATAAGTTGTTTGCTTCAAAACAGGGTCAAAGAAGAAGATGTGATCTTTCCACCCGCAGAAAAGGACTCTGGCCAGGAGACCCTGGGATTGGCCACTGGTAAGGTTTGCAAGATGACGTAACCCCCATGGTCAGGGACATGGCTTAGACCAGAGGTTCTTGTCCAGCGGCTGACTCTGCTCCCTGGGGACATCTGGGGACAGTTTTGGTTGTGACCATGGGGCGGGGAGCGGGGGGGATACTGCTGAATTACTAGCTAGAGGCCAGAAGCGCTACTGAACACCTCGCAGCACACTGGTCAGCCCCTCCAGATTAAAGCGCTACCCGGCCTCGCATGTCAGTAGAGCCGAAGCTGAGGAGCCGTTAGGGGTGCTGGTCTTCCAAAAGACATCAGATGGATTAACTAAACTCTCAACGCCTCATCCACACTTCCTTAGGGCGTTTTTTCTTGAGCATTCACTAAAGTAACACATACAAAATAAAAACAATGGTATAAACAAACTACCAGCTACAAGTACTTTATTTTTTAAATTTTATTTTTAGTAAATTTATTTATTTTATTTATTTACGTTCGGCTGTGTTGGGTCTTTGTTGCTGTGTGTGGGCTTTTCTCTAGTTATGGCGAGCAGGGGCTACTCTTTGTTGTGGTGCACAGGCTTCTCACTGCGGTGGCTTCTCTTGTTGTGGAGCACGGGCTCTAGGCGCGCGGGCTTCAGTAGTTGCGGCACGCGGGCTCTACAGCACAGGCTCAGTAGTTGTGGCGCACGGACTTAGCTGCTCTGCAGCATGTGGGAACTTCTCAGACCAGAGCTTGAACCTGTGTCCCCTGCATTGGCAGGTGGATTCTTAACCACTGCGCCATCAGGGAAGCCCTACAAGTACTTTAATTTCTCAGAAAACCCAGAAAATACAAAGTATTTTGTAAGACAAAGACAACAACAACAACAACAACAGACAACAACATACAGTTTATCAACAGCAACGTTCATGAGGCATCCCTGAGTGTGAGCTCTGGGATCTGATGCATTACTGTTTTGATCATTGAGTAAGACAGGCATACTTTTAAAAATAAATTTTACAAGTCAAACTTAGCTTCTGCATCTGATCAGAAGTATCAATACATGGCTCAAATGGGGTTCAAGCACTCTTTTATAGTGTTTCTAAGGTAGAACAAGAATGTAATTATCAGTAGGTAAAACAGCAACTATGTTCTATGTGGTATTGTAGTGATAAACACATTTCTTCAAGTGAAAATAAACTGAGGAACACGGGATGCTACGCATCACTTTTTAGCCTCCGTTTTACCTGGGCTGGACTGGCTAACACACCACATCATCCCTCTTTAATACCTTAGAGGCCCAGTATCTCAGACACGCCCTGCGCTTTCACAGGCGGCTTTCCTCGCGTCAGCATGGCGCCCCCTTCCCGAGCACAGCCTCCACCTGGGTTTCCTGGTCCCTGCTCTGTGTGGCCCAGCCCAGCCCAAGGCAGCCTACCTAGGAGGGGGTAAAGCTCTGGCCCCTTCCTTCAGCTGGGATTTACCATCTGCGCGCACATCCTCATTTCTCTTTTTGGAACACCCTACGTTTCGTTAAGGAGCAACACCCTGCTGATTTGGGCACCTTACTTCTCTTTCCACTACAGAATGCTCCATCACACACCTCACACGGGGACTCAGGTGACCTGTCGCCCTCCCACATTCGTAACTGGACCTGGGGGGTGGGGTCAGGTCCCCTGGGAGCTCACGGCAGGTGTGGGCACAGACATGAGGGTCCTGCACCCGAGCAGTCTCTGGGGCTCCCCGACAGCCATGTCAGTCCCCTTCTTCCAGACACTTGGCTTGCCCTCCACCAGGCCTCCAGTCAGCATCTTGAGACCGGGCTTCGGAAAGGACCCGCGGAACGTGGGCAGACCGAGGTGAGGTCACAGGAGGGCAGGAAGGATGCTTCAACCCGAGTTCATACACTTACAAGCCTTGTCCTGTCCTGTAGACATGAACAGGAGAACACTGCTGCTCCAGCAGGCGACTCAATCACCTGACAAGGAGAACTGCCGAAAAGAATGAGGCAAGAAGAGCATCCTTAACCCTCACCTCACCACACACATTCTCTTACATCTAGTGTAGCCTCTGGACCAGTATGTCTCCAATTCTGCAAACAGGAATGAGTACTACAGATGTTCTTCCTTCCAAAATTAAACACCTCACCGCAGAAACCTGCCTTGTTTGGCACACAGAGCTAACAGCACCCCGCAGGGCAGCATCAGAACACGCCAAAGAGAAAACAGCGGGCGTGGAGTGCGGACTCAGAACTGGTTTGGGGCTGGTTTTCCTTTGCTCAGTCTTTGTTCCCAGGTGTCCCTGGGGTTTCAACACTGCATTCTGCCTTCAACTCAATTCAATCCAGAGTAATCCTACAATGTCAGGATGCGTAATGACCCTCACCTCAGGCAAGGCTGCTAGTGTATGCATAAAGAAAACCCGCTTTTCATACACTGAATCATTTAGTGGAGCTGCAGGACCATCTAGTCAGGGTCTCCTAGTCCACGATTTCTGTGCATAAGGAAGAGCTCATGTATGGATTTTCCTCTTTGTTAGGCCGTTGTTGTAAACAGTTATTCTAGACTTCAAAATCTGGTAATAAATTTAAAAGATTTTAAGGGTCAAAGGGATAGTATGTTTATTTTACCATCATTTCATGCTTACATGTTTCACTGAATTTTCTCATTAAACCAAAATTCTTACTTAAATTACTCCAGAGGAAAGTTTCTTTCAAGTATCAGTAATAGTTTCAATTAAAATAAGACCTATAAAAACATATTGTTTGATGACTGATACAATACATACATGAAATTAATGAAATTACTTTAAATGACTATTGATTTGTATTTCCTTTATTTACCTTCAGATATATAACATGAACTTTGTAAGATAACAACTCAGAATTTTCCAGAGGTGCAGGAGTGGTTAAAAATACTTAAGAAACGGATGAACACAGAAGGCTGTGACACCAAGCACTCCTAAAAAGGAGGATGACATTTGAGGAGACATTATCTTTACAGATATAAATGACAGTGAATTTCTAAAAAAAAGAATGGGAGTAGGAAACAAGAGGTGTATTTTAAAAAACGTACAAGGAGATGAAAGAATCAGGACAGAAGGTTAAATTTAGGTAACAAGAGAAATGCCTCTGAAGACCTCAAAGCAGCAGAAGACACCCACGATAATACAAACATGGCAACACTGACGTGTGATAGTTTGTGCACACGTTTTAATGTCTGTGGGGCTTACATACTGAACTTCTCATTTTAACTGTTTTCTAATAAATAGAAAGCACGAGGAAATTCCTTGTTTATCACGCTTAAGAAATACCAAGCGCCTGTTAAAAAGTATGTACTACTCTTAAAGCTAAGACATGCACCGAAGGGTCAGCTGCCCTATACAGTTTGATGCACTGGTAGCAAAGATGCCCTTTGGGATGAACGGAAAGAGAAAGAGGGGAAGAGGGGCGCCATGAGCTTTGACACAAAGATACCAGGACACAAGACTCGGTTTTCCCGCTGTGTCAAGTGTCCCCTTGAGTAAAGGGGAGGGGCTAACTGAGGAGCTGGCGCTCCAGAGCAAGGGTGCCCTCTGTCCACTGACCTCAAGAGGGCACCTGCAACCAAGACCGTGATGGGAGAGAAGATCCTCTGCTTCCCAGGAAGGACGGACGGCCTGCTATCGGGGTGGTCAGAACACAGGATGAAGGACGAGTTACTACGGGGAAGGTGAATGTAAAAAGGACAAACGCCAGAGTCAGGTGAAGCAGAGTGGCAGCAAACTAGACGGCCTTTCTGAGGCCGACAGTGCATCCAATATTAAGAATAAACTACCATCCTGCTGGAACACCTACTCACACGGACATACATCTGGGACCAATTCACATGCATCCTTGTGCACAAAACTACTCAAATGAGTTCACACTCATCCCTCTGATTCCGATCCAACACCCAGGATCCCTTCAGGCCTATTTTCCGCGTTTGTCAGCACTTGGTTCAACAAGGAGAAATGCGGATCCAGTCACATGCTCGACCTACTTTCATAATTATTCCACAGCACCACTCACGGTCCTCTCCTCAGCATGGAAGGTCCCAGAGCAGCCGCACTGGACGCCCAAGCTCTCAGGCGCAGGCAGGCACCCCTCCGGGACCGAGGTACCGGTTCAACCCACCTCGTGCAGTGGGTCCCACGGAGCGCGAGGCCCAGGGAGGGACCTAACTTTCCTTCCTGTAGCTCCATCAGTTTCTGAGAGAGGAGCGCTGAGATCTCAGGATGTGTTAGAGAGATGCGACAGTTTCTCCCTGTAGAAACTGCTTTATGTATCTGGCGACTAACTATACACACATAAGACAGGAATTCTTCGGTTTTCCAGGTGAATTAACATATTAATCATTATGCAGTAATCCTTTTCATCTTCTACGGCTTTTATCTGAAGATCTAACTTGTCCGACTATTCTTCAGTACTGGGAGTCGAGTCCCCAGGGATCTCCTATGTTTCTACACATCTTGGAGCAGAGGCACTGAGTGCCTTTTGCTTTGTGGAATCTCTTAAATTTGTCTGAACATCGAGAGTCCTTGCCGGAGAGAGATGACGTGTCCTCTGCAGAGAAGGCAGATTTGTTTGCTTCTCAGTAAAACAGAGGTAACTCCCCCCAGCGGGCAGAGGGTGGGCAGGCCTGTCTGCAGCCCGTGGTCACCCACGGGGTTTCCTGTGCTGTGACACAAACCCCGTGTGTGTGGAGCACACAACTGGGTCACTCCGCACGGCCCTTGGGCCTTGTGGGGGAAAGAGAATGGACGCCAGCACGAAGACCGAGCTGTTGGTGTCCTGAGTAACAAGTGACCCAGCAGGCCCGTGTCTTCTGCAGTGCGCATGAAACAGGGTATAAATCCCAGACCCTCACAGTTCTCCACAGTTTTTTGCGGCAGCAAAGACGCTTTCTGGAGAAGAGAGGACTCTGGGCCCCAAGCCCAGGTCAGAAGAGGAGGAGATACTCGGGGCAAACGCCCTCAGGCCAGTCACAAGCCAAAGCCGGCGACAGGCTCACCCACTGTCCCCCGGTTCCCGAACCCCTGGGCCTGGGCGCAAGGCGCGGCACCGAGCGAAGCCGGCCACACGGGCTCTGCTTACGGCTCCCAAGCGCCGGGCGGGACGCGGAAGGCCGTGCCGCTGAGCACGAGGCCAGCTTTCCAGGTCCCGAACGAGGCGGAAGGCCACGCACACGCACCCTGCTCCGGCCGAGAGCTGCGGCCCTCGAGGGGCCGTGCAAGTGTGGCCACGAGAGACGTGCCGGGCCTGCTGGGGAGGGGCAGTTGGATTGAGCCGAGGGCCCGGGCAGGGCAAGCAAGCCCGCTGCCCTGTTGGGGGCCCCTTCTGGACCGGCTGGCGCCCATGCCCCGCGCTGCCTGAGCCGGAGCGGCGTGCCCTCGGGGGGGAACGCCCGGGCGCCGCCGCTGAAGCTTTCGCGCTGACCCCTTCCTCGCCGTCTGCCTCCAGAGCCGCCGGACGCCTGCACTGCCCGGCATCTTCGGCGTCCACAGGGGGCCCTGTGCGAAGGAGAGTCAAACCTCGCTCCGCACGGAGGGGATGGCCGATCCACTCCGGACAAATTTCAGGGACCTGTTCACTACAGCTCCTTAAACGACGTGGGTGGTTTCGCACGGTCAGCGTCTCCCACGCGGAAGGAACGCTGTTACCCCTTAGGTCGCCACCCCCAAAGTAGCCCTGGCCCCGGACTGTTCCCTTAGGGCCCTGGGGGAAGAATGACGGTGCTCTACGTGGTCCTTTCATCAGCTCAGCGGACAGGCTGACCGGAAGCCGTCCAGCAAGCTGTGTCCACGCCCCACTGCATCCCCGATGGACCCTTATGGGGCCTAATCTCGCCTGACCCGCTTTCAGGTGACACTGTTGCTACTGCAGTTGCATCAGCTGACCGTGGACGCAGTGTTGAGACATATCTGCGTTATGAGTTTGACGTACTGGACTATTTGTCGTTTGACCTCAGGGCAACTTTTATCACAAAATCTACGCATTCACAGGCTGACAGGCACAGCTGACTGCGTTGCATGGACAGTCCTTGCCCCTCACCGTCCACAAACTACTGATCTTGGTCGGCAATGGCTGGTCTCTTCAAAATCCTGCTCAAAAGGGTTTCTGACTGGACCTGCCTCACTGACTAAGGCAGTGTGGTCACAATTCCACTGCTTCCAGAAAGGGAACATAACCGCTCAGCTGGCTCCTGGGTAACGGAAGCACGAGAGAGACTATATGGACTTATTTAAACCTTCAGGATCTTTACTTTCTTTCCTAATTGATGTTGCAGGCTGGTCCGACGCTGGACCTCTGCGTGACGGCCTGTCCACAGGGGACCTTGGGCATTAACTCAATTAAACTCAATTCTGGTTCCAGCCCCTGGATTCCCTTGTTGGATGGAGGTGGTCCTGGACATTTGTCCATGCAGGTCACAGGCAGGGATGTAACGGGTCTCTCTAACTTTCACAAAAGTGCCCTCTTCCCTCCTGGGCTGGACGCTTACAGATGAACTGTTTATGGGTGAGGTTGAGAGGCTGATGGGAAGAAATGGGACCTCTGAGTTGCTGTCATTGGCAGGGTAATTTTACGGTAACGCAGGGAGAGCCACAACCCCAACACCCGGGGAGGGGACGCCTCAGGCCCTGGGAAGTGGCGGAGGGAGAGGCATCACAGATGCTCCGTCTTCCAGAACAATGCCAGTCTCTCCCCCTCAAGGCAGGTGCCCTGTGTGCCCTCCCAGTGCTGCAGATGCCTTATTTAAAATTTAAAACCTGACTGCTGGAGTTGCCCTCCCTGGACCCCCCTTCTCCATCCTTCCTAACTTATCACGCAGCCTCTAGGAACAGGAAGGCATGGACCAGCTCCTGAAACTCCTGTATAAACACCTGCCAACATGTCCAGATGCCTTTCCCAGACCCCATTCTTAGCCATCCTCGGAGGTGCATGGATGCCACCAGGACTGTCTTTTGGAAAAACATAGGACATAGGAAACAGGCTTCTTTCCAGCTTTCACTCCAAAAACAAGGAGCAGAGTCAATTATTCCAACTCAGTTGGGACACCTAAGCTCTCCCAGCCAGGCTGGAGGGCACATGGGATGCCCTGTCATTCTATATTCCCTGAACAACGTAGGTCCTGCCTGCAGGTCATGGCAGTTTTAACAACACTTTCTTTCCAGGACACCCTGCACATTACTGGTGATGGACACCAGGCAGGAACTCACCTCTGTCTTAAAAAAATGGTGATGTGCTCCCGCTGGGTGGTCTGAGACCATCACCTGCTTTAGGAAATGCCCCTAGCAGATGGTGTAGCCTTCAGATACCTGAGGAGCTCTCTCCACAGGGAAGGGACCCTCAGGCATTCAGTTTCAGGTGACACACCTGACTCATCCCTATGAGCATCTTCCAGGAAGTTCTCTCCCTAACAGGAGGGATCCAATTAGAAAAGCTGATATAAAAACTGTCACTGATCTTAGGTGAGGTGATCAATGACACCATGTTGCTCCTGGAAGGGATTCACTTCAGCTTCAAGACTGACCACTGGATGACATCATTGTCCTAAAAGCCTCCTCGGCCAAGTGAGGTCTATGCAGTCACTAATGCATCCTGCTGTCCCTGGGTTAAATCCTCAGGACAAGTGGTGAGACGAAGACAGACACTTGAGGCAAAAGCCACTTGGATTTCTAAGGCAGACCTTGGGGGTTTACGGGGTTTGTGGGGAGGTGGGGCCCGGGGCCCTGGAGAGGGGAGGTGTCAACACTGCAAACAGGCTGGTCTCCCCTTCCGCTTGGATCGCCCTGGGTGTCAGCTTTCGTTAAATGCTGCCTGAGACAAACTGACCGGGATTGGCCCCAGCACTGTTGATCGTATGGATGCAGTGGTTGATGGAGCGAGGTACTTACAGGAGAAGTCTCTGGCCAAGAAGATAGGGAATGAGGGTGGATATGATAAGAGGCAGTTCTGCTAGGTCACGCATAGTTCTGCATGTCTTCCCGTCAGAGGCACAATTTGTTCTGTACGAGGATGTCTGTGTAGCAGTCTTGGAAGAGACTTTCTCCTGAAGTATCTGCTTTTAATTATCTTTAGCTTTCAATGTCATACGTGTGCTTTTCCACTGTTTTATGAATTCCATTAATCTTGTTGAGATCATCTTTGTTTGTGTAATGGTATAATATTTTTGGCAAGTAATATGGCTTTTTAATCCAGCTGGATTTTATTTTGATAATCAATCATGTCTTCTTACTTTTCTCATCTGGCACATTGTACTTCTTGTATTTGTAGATTCATGCCTTTCAACATTTCTGGAAAAATTTTCAATATCTCTTTTAACATTTTCTCCACCTTATTATTTCTGGTTTCTCTTTCTGTATCTCAGATTAAATTTACTTATCCCTTCTCATTCTAGTCTCTATCCCCTATTACCCTTTTTGGATAATTTTTCTGAAATATATCAGTCATTTTTCTGAAATATATAAATACACAAATATATACACATAGACATTATGTTTATATACTTAACAACTTATTTTTGTTACATATATTTTCTGTTTTTATATGCATATTATCACATGCATATGCATATATTATAGTTCATTAATTCTCTTCATCTAATATCTAATTAAATATATTTAATTTTTAATTTTTTTTTTTTTTTTGCTGTACACAGGCCTCTCACTGTTGTGGCCTCTCCCGTTGCGGAGCACAGGCTCCGGACGCGCAGGCTCAGCGGCCACGGCTCACGGGCCCAGCCGATCCGCGGCACGTGGGATCTTCCCGGACCAGGGCACGAACCCGCGTCCCCTGCATCGGCAGGCAGACTCTCAACCACTGCGCCACCAGGGAAGTCCTTTAAATATATTTTTAATTGAACAGGTCATATTTGGTTATTTTGCAAATCTAATATTTTCTGAAATTACGTTGGTCTTCCTGTATCTTTCAACATCACTTTAAGTCTGTAAACATTTTACATGTTAAAAACATTTCATATAGTGGTTGTATGTTCTGTTTTACCTAATTATTTATCTGATAGTTTTGATATTTAAGTATTGAAACCTGTCTGGTTTTGTTCTTATATTGTTACCTCCTTACGTGTTGGCTTTTGTCATTTAGTTTGTTGGTTTATTTATATTAGTGTGTTTCTTCTACTTATAAGATTTATTGGTATGTGAGCAAAGAGTTGGCAGAATACCATCTGGAGAATCCTTAGGAGTCTGGATTCCTGGTACTTTTCTACAGAGAGAACTTATGTTGGGATTTTCAAGTGTCAGGGGTACTGAGTACACAGAATCCCTTAAATTCTATTTATCATCCCTGGGGCTTCCCCAACCTCTGCTCTGAGGTGGTGAAATCCCAAACCCCAGGTCTGTAAGAGAACAGGTTCAAAGGTATAAATATTGTTCCGCAATAATGGTATTATTACCCAATAATGGTATTATTTCTTTTTTGCCCCCCCCCCCCAGTTTCTATATTAGAGCTTAATTACCTCCTAGTTTCAGCTGGCTTTTGTTTAATTGGCTTGTTTCAGAAGCCATAGCATCCTTAACCTGTTGTCTGTTCACAGAACTGGACCAATTTCCTTGGTGGAGAGCATTGAGGTGGAGCGAGATAACAGACATTGAAATACACAGTGATCACAGAGAGATGGCAGGAAATCTATAATTTGCCCATGCGTTCACTGGAAGGGTATGACAGCCACACACTACTGTGTTTATTCCATAATTTACATGATTATAAATCTACACACATATAAGTACATACTATACAGGACACACTTGACTTTTCTTTGCCAAGAAAAATAATTTCTCACTGTATTAACACCACATTCCTATAATAATGTTATCCACATTGCTATTAATAAATCATTAATATGCTTAAATACATACCGTATTACATTACACTGATTTATTACATATTATTATTTCCTATCTTTTGTACTTTTATTTGTAGCCACATTATTAGCCTTGCTGTTTACCAGCCCTGTGACCTTATGAATATATTTAATATCTTTGTGCTTCAGATTCCTTATCTTTAAATTATTAGTGAGTGTTTTTTGTGTCTCCTACTGTTGTCTGAGGAATAATGCATATGAAAATTATCACATTACATTAATGAATACGTGCATTAATATAGTAACTCAGAGCAGCCATCAACACACACTAGGCAGGCACTAAGTATCAGCCTTCTGAGAGTCTTTTCTCTGCCGGCACGAGTTGTAATTTAGACAAAAGAGATGCAGACACAGCTTTTCCAAAGGTGCTACCAGCACGCTGGCCCTGAACTTGCTAGAAACTCATGGTATATCTCAGCGGGAACGCCTTCTACCAGCAGGGTAAGAATGCCTCAGTTACCTTCACACATGGATGCCTCTTTATCTTGCTATAACCTGAGTTTTTACAGAGCTGGAATATACATGGCTTCTCTAAATCTCTCCTATTGCCTATCATGATTCTTGCTTCTTGATAAAGTGACGAATAATTGAGGTTACAAAGGACATCACTAGGGTAAAACCCAGGCCTGATAAGTACATCAATCAGGAGCTCGCTGGCCTGTCCACGCCCAGAACAGCACAGTGGCCACCGTGTGCCTGAAGCTGACCTTGATCCTGGCGTCGTTACTTTCCAGCTTCATGGCTGCTCTGTGTCTCCTTTCCCTTATCTAATGATTGTGGACCACTAGAGAATCTGTCTTCTAGGGTTGTTTTAAATATTAGGTTAGCACACAAAATATTTAGACCATTACTTGACATCGTTGCTCAATTATTTTAGGAATTCCTGCCTATATGACTTTCACAGCGACAGCTACTACATGCCAACGACTACCGTTATTACACTTTCCTTAGAGAATATGTATATTCAAGCATGCTCTACATATGTAAAGAGTTTTAGAAAACCGTCTCCTTAGAAATGCAAACCCTGTGGAATATTTACAAAATACAAGTTCCTTTCATTGAAAAGGCAAAAATTATATTATCTAAGAAAGCACGGAGATTCCACCAGTGAATATATGTGTTGTTCTCTCATTTTTAATAGATAATAACACAAAATATAGACACTGACCCTGCATGTTCTATTCTATGAGGGCTGCAAAGAACCTGATTAGCATATACAAAACCTGTATGTAACTTCATACCTAATGGTAAAATACTGAAAACTTTCTCCTAAATTTGGATTAAGGCAAAGAGGTACATTGAACATTGTACTGAAAGGCTTAACCAGAACAATAAGGCAAGAAAAAGAAAAAATGCATAAAAAGAAGGAAAGGAAGAAATAAATCTGTGTCTATTCAAAGAGGATGATTATATGCGTAGAAAATCGTGAGACAGCCACAACAAAACACTGCTAGAAATAAGTGAATTTAGCAAGGTGTCAATAAACAGGGTCAGTATAGAAAGATTAGTTATATGACAATATACTAACAAATAAACGTCACAACTAAATTTACAGTAGCATTAATAAAAATAAGTTAGCAATACATTTAACAAAAAATTACAGGTCCCTATACCAAAAACTACAAAACTTTTATTAACTTTAACTAACAAAATGAAGAGATACACCTAGTGTGTGGATTTGAAGATTGTTATCCATCTCCTCAAATTTATCTACAGATTTGACAAAATCTTAATGATTATTCAAGCTGGTCTTTTGTAGAAACTGACAGACCGACTCTAAAATTCATATGGAAATGTAAAGCAGCACTGAAAAGGTGGAATCAAGTCAGACTTGCAGCACTTGAATTCAAAACTTAACATAAAGACACAGGCAAACAGGTTGTGCGGCACATCCTAGGGGCAGATGAATAATTCCCCGAGACAAAACAGACACAGAGGGCTTCCCTGGTGGCGCATTGGTTGACAGTCCGCCTGCCGATGCAGGGGACACGGGTTCGTGCCCCGGTCCGGGAAGATCCCACATGCCGCGGAGTGGCTGGTCCCGTGAGCCATGGCCGCTGGGCCTGTGCGTCCGGAGCCTGTGCTCCGCAGCGGCAGAGGCCACAGCAGTGAGAGGCCCGCGTACCGCAAAAAAAAAAAAAAAAAAAAAAAAAAAAAACCCAAAAAAAGACACAGAAAGACTCCCACTTTCAGGACCACTTCATTTTTGACAAAGAAACCTAGGCAATCTGATGGGGCAAAAACAACAAATGGATGTTCCCACAACAGGCTACACTGAAGAAGTGATATTCACCCCCTGCCTCTTACCAAACACAAAGACCAATCACCACGTACACACAAACCTAAGAGTTAAAACTTTCAGTCTCCTAAGAAAACACCGAGGATTGTCTTCTACAAGAAGTTATAACCATAGAAAACTGATGATTTAGGCTTCTGTATCATGCAAAAATCTCTAAAAATATAATTCTGAAAAATGGCTCTGAAACCACAGGCTTCAAACCAGTGACAAACAAGCAACTATAAACTTAAAGGGCATATATTGCCATCTTTACTTAGTGATTCAAATAAAAATAGTTATCACATTTATTATGTGTAGTAACTAGAAAAAATGAAGGGCACTTAATTTTTTAAAAAGTTTTTCTGCTCCAAATTCCTATTTAAAAAAAAAAAAGTGGGGACTTCCCTGGCAATGCAATGGTTAAGAATCCGCCTGCCAATGCAGGGGACATGGGTTCGAGCCCTGCCTGGTCTGAGAAGATCCCACATGCCGAGGAGCAACTAAGCCCATGTGCCACAACTACGAGCCTGTGCTCTAGAGCCCACGAGCCACAACTACTGAGCCCGCGCACCGTAACTACTGAAGCCTGTGTGCCTAGAGCCCATGCTCCACAATGAGAGAAGCCACTGCAATGAGAAGCCCACATACCACAATGAAGAGTAGCCCCCGCTCACCGCAACTAGAGAAAGCCCATGTGCAGCAACGAAGACCCAACACAGCCAAAAAAAAAAAAAAAAGTAAAAGCAAAAACGATTTCGATTTAGATAATGGACACTGGACTTCACTGAGACAGTGGGCAAATTACTTCACTTCTGTGCATCGGTGCATCTATAAAAGGGACAACCATGAGTTAATATACCCAAAGCGTTTACAGTATCTGCCCTCAAAAGGAGCTAAATAAATGCTTGATCAGTGTAGACACATGTATCTCTGTGAGACTATGAAGTTCAATGCAGTGAAAAGGACATGGGTCACCGCACTGCAAGATCAATGCACAGGTTACAGCAGATGTCAGACAAGAGGCAGGCACAGGGCTGGTCCCCATAGCCGAGCCCTGGCATCCGCCCTGGGAGGCAGTGCTCCGAGCACTGGGAAGGCCCTCAGAACTCAGTGTCCAGCTGTCACAGCAGCGTGGCCGAACTTCCGTGCCCTGGGGCAAGGCACCCAGGTCCTCGCTAAGCCTCTGTCCAAAGGTGTTCGCCGCACAGTCTAGGACCATCGGGGATTTGAGAACAAAAAGAAGCAGAAGATGCTAAGGGACTCATAACACCGCCCACTGCTTCATTTCCACCTAATAAGGAAAGAGCTTTGGAATAATCACTGAATTTGGCATTTTCTGAGTTGCTGGTAAATGTTGTCAGTCTTGGTGAAGCCGTGGCAAAGAGTGTCCAGTGTGTCATGGAGCAACTGGCCAGGCAGAGTGCGAAACAAGCGGCAAAGGCCACGGGTCAAAACGTAGATTCAGGTTTTACTGATGGTCGCTACTTCAAAGATAAGTGTGTGACAACACATACGTTTCCCAACTTTTCATTCTCCTAAGGAACTACATTAAACATAATTAAAGAAATTACAAAACCTCTATAATATCTATGGAGTTTGGTGAAACACCATTTAACACACAGTTACTCACACAAAAGTAAGATTATAATTTCAAAAATAAATCAATATATCAATGTAGAAACTAGTGAACACTGTCCTAAACTCATGCAATATATATAACTCAAGAGTCTTGAACAGGTCAGGAAAGCAAGCCTACGTCTTTGTCAAGGCTACGGAAAAGCATAAAATAATCCATGAAGCAAAGTCCTGGGGAAGGAGATGCAGGTGTTTGGGGTACCGAGAGATTAAAGCCTTAACCCTCAAAAATACAGCATCCCAGCCAGGAGCCAAAAGCCAAGCCAAGTTGAAAAGCAGTTCAAAGAGAAACAGTGCACATCTATTTCTGCCTGTCGATCTTTCAAAATAAAATTAGCTCAAAGTGTTCAGGGGAAGGAAGGCAGGACACGTAAATACCAAATGCTAATAGGAGAACGTGGAAACTTAAAATGGAATTTTCTCAAATTACAACGAAAAGTAAATGCTTCTACTTCAGTGCTAATGTTACTGTTCTACTTTATTAAATACAAGAACAACAACTGTTATATCTAAGAATTCAAAGGCAATAGATTGAAGAGATGCAACGGTGGTTCTCAACCATGCCTACACATAAAAATCACTTGGGGAGCTTTTAAAATTTAGATTCCCAGGGCCTCGTCCCAAACCAATTTAAGTGGCATCTCTGCAGCTGGTGTCGGGAACTGCAGAATAAGATGCAGAAGCTTTCTATTTACTTGCCTTTCCTCAACACACACACACACGCAGTTTCCTATACTGACTGGTATTTACTGCAGTAGTTCAGCTCCCAAGCACTGCATGACTAAAAATCAGAGAAAAGTATCAAAAACCACCCAGCACGTTGTGCCTGGAGAGTTCACGTTACAGACACCCGGCTGAGCTCTAGAACATCAGTATTATTTGCTGACTTCTGCTCAGCAGATGTAGCGTACAACCTACACAAGTCAGACACAAACATGCCCTAGTTCTAACATAGATGCTATATTGGAAAACAATTCCTGGTTTCACTGAAGCCGGGCAACACAATGCAAAGAGACTTTGCCTGAAGGAAGAAACAGAGACCTTCATCTTTTGTGTCAATTTCAGGAATGATTACCTCTCAAACAGCCTTGAACAGACTTATATTTACATTTTTCTGCTACTGCTGAATTTTGGAAGAATTCGGAAAACATGGGTTCTTCTGAACAGAATGATTAAGTAGACTTCCAAAACAGTCCATCGCTTTTTTAACATGAAAAAAATTAGATAACATTACAAAAACACTTTTTATGAAAATCAAGAGTCCCAATATTTCTCCAAGTAAATCTATGTTTTCACAGTTATTCATCTGTGCCTTTGTCTTTTCTGTAAACATTTTAAAAACACTCCTCTGAGGACGGCTACACAAGCTGACACATTCAGAGCTTGAAGGCTAATAATTATTCAAAATCGGTTCCTTTGTGTCATGAGGGGCACTCTCCAAGATTAAATCCTTGTTATGACCTTTGACTGAAGTTTCCTTCGGAGACCTTCTGATAACTGTCTTTCTCACCTCAGCCCCAGCGCCTGGACCTACTGTGCTTTGTAACGACCTCTCCTCCAATTATGTTGTACGGCGGAATATAACTTAAAACTTCATCTCGATAAATTGAGCTGAAAGTAATGAGAAAATATTGTGGGCCTAAAATAAAACATATAGGAATATGGTTTGCAGTAGTAAAACAAAAACCGAACCGAACCGAAAACCCTGTATGTCAATGCAGGGTGTCCAGAATACAGAGGGATGGTAAGAAGACCCAGATGTAGGGTCCCTCGCTCTGGACCAGATGGCCTGGCTCTGGTCAGTCGTCATCATATCAGGATCACTCAGCTCCAAGCAAGGAGCTTCCCGGATTGCACGGAGCTTGGGATTTGGAGCTCTACCTTTACTCTGAGCGCAAATGCCCACCAGCCCCCAAAAGCTGTTTAAATCTGCCCTGTCAGCGTTTGCTTGGTCTACTGACAAAGCTGAGTGAGGCAAGAGCCGGAAGAAGGGTCCCGTGACTCCTGCACCTGCCTTACTTATTATCTTGTTCATATGACAAGATAAGCTTCTCCAGACGGCACTGGCCTCTGCAGTCTTTGTTCGCGATGCCTAAAGAGCCCAGGGCAATGCCTGTCTCACAGAAGAAAGGTTGAGGCCTTAATGTGAATTTAAATCCCATGAATTTCTAAAAAGTGTTAGTAAGAAGAGTTTAGCCTGGGTTCCTCCTGGGCTGAGATCACTATTTAGTTTGCATTATGTTATGCAGTTCAGCTTGCTGTCAGTGTAGACACTTAAGGCTAGAATTGGTGATCAAAAGTGGAAATATCACGAACTTAAATGAGAATCAACAGAAATGAGGATTGACGTTTGGGGCGACTAAAAACTCATATTCATTTGAACCACGTTCTTTTTATTTTTATGTCTTTCTGTACAAACAAGGCACGCATTGAAAGTGAGACATACCCAAAGAAATGTTAAATTAATAATTCAAGGCTGGATTATTTAGAATAATTCTATCGACAGTATCAGTGAGGGTGTAGGATTGTAAGCTGGGGCTTCACAACAGTGGGAAACCCCGAGGAATTGTGAATCCACGTGAATTAGTCTACTTATGGCAGGAGTATTTAGTCCTGAGTGGGAGACTGTGTTTCTCTAAAATCATCAAACAAAGACTCCCACGTGGTCTCAACAGGTAGAAACCTCTTGTGATCGTACCTCTGTGCCCTGTGACAGTACACTGTCAAGAGAATGGATCATGGCAAGAGGGTCCTAGAGAGGCAGGTGGCGGCCTAACGCTGGCCCTCTCCAGGGAGGATGACACCCTCCCCGGTGCTAACACACCAGGGCCCACAGCAAGTACATTCCTGAGGCTGAGAAAGACACAGGGCTCCCTGAGGGAGATGCCGGGAATGACTTCAGCCTCTCTCTTGACTCAACCTGTTCAATCATCAACGTCCATCAAGTCAACTTAGGAGTCAAATTTGCTTCCCAAGGAACTCCAGCTACCACGCTGAATACTAGAACCTGCATCCTTTGTTGTGAGTTAATGAATCAGCATAATGCGTTCCACATCGTGAGCTGTGGGATGTGAGAATATGAGGTGGGTTCCTTCTGCCTTGCACTGACAGCAGGAATTTCAGCTTGCAAAGCAGAGGGTCCCCGAGATCGAGGTAGTGTTGAGAGGATGGGTGACACACTCCTTCCTCCTAGCAATATCTCCACCCCCACATACACCCTGAAAACTTTAGCAAACAGGCACATGGTAGCCTCACCCAGTAAGTACTATGCACGTATCTATTGACTGTATTAAGCTTCCTCGTCCCTGTAGCCCTCTTCTCAATTGTAAACTGCCGGTGCAAGATGTAGGGAAATATTTTCTGAGAAAAAGTATGGTTCATAAAGTGGTAGGCACCAAACACAGTGTTCTGATAGCCAGAAACTTCTGGAATTTACTTTGCTTTAAGCAAAACTCGATATGAACTGAGGTAAGGTTACTTTATAGACTTCACGGATCGTATTTAACTTGAATGTACCTATAGTTTCTAAAAGAAATGTTGCTCTGTTTAATTACAGGGTAAAGTCCCACTGGGGACACTACATAATGTGCTATCTTACCTTCTCAAAATACATTTTAGAACAATCTAACTTCATAAATGCAACTGACCCTGAAGTTTCAGGTAAGAGGTCAGGAGCCGTATTCCTTCCTATCACATAATCAAAGAAAATTCATCGATGTTCTATTACGTAAAGTTCTTAAAACCTCCTAAATATTTGAACGATATGGGGCATCAAACGATGTGCAGATTAATGTAGCTAGAGACACTGAGTCAGAGAAGACATCAAATCTGGGCTTCGGTGTCAGCTAAATATGTGAAATGTGCTATTTCTTTCTGAGACTTGTTTTTCTCTTTTGCTGTAAGGGATTTTGGGGGGCTTAAATGAGATAATATAGGAAATAACATATGAAATAAAATAGTAATGATGTTGACGGATTTTAGCTGGGACAGCTGTTGTAACTGTTAACATTATTATATACATGGTAACGCTTCTGCCCTCTCTCAGAGTATCAAGAAAGGAAATGTTGGTTTTAATATCTGAGGGTTCAGAGTGTTCACAGAATCAATATTTCAAACTTTAAAAATTCTGTATAGGAGAAACAAATGTTTGAATCATATTCCCAACTAGTGATATTAATCACATTATTTTAAAAGTTAAAGTATTTGGATGACCACACGGGAGAACTAACAGTTTTAATCACTTACTAATGACTATGTACATACATATATGAATATGTATATGTTTTATAATAAACGACTATCGTTTTCTTACCTGAGAAGAGTAGGTATGTCCATCTGAACCACAGACGGGGCTGGTAGAGACCCCCGAGCACTGCTGGCAGGCGGATGTCGGGGGACCCCTCCACTGCTTCTGCCCAACCCCTGCATCTTTCATACTGTTGAGAAAATAAAACAAGCATACTTAGTGCATTTATTTAAAAAATAAATTTATATTAGCATCATGCCTTTTCTCCACTGTCATTCCAACTCTTCAAGATAAATTAGAATCAGTAAATTGTATCCTCATTTCCAATGTATTAGTCTATACAGTGTTCTTTATAAACTTTTGTTTCATAATCAAGGTTTTCCTATAATAAAATAAGAATATATTCCTTAAAAAGATTCCGCTGGTTACATATAGACTACAGTTATACTTCATCACATGGATTCTCTGGTTTTAATTTGTGGTTGTGAAATGTGTTTTGAACAGCCCCCCCAAACAGCTCACATGTCTGGAACCTTCCCAAGGGCCCCCCTAGAATTCTACTAGAAATAGTATTAGAAAGCAGACACCTAATTCACCAGGCATCCCAGAGGCGCATGAAAATAAGAGCAGCTTACTTTAGAGAAAATAGCAATAAGAAACACTTTTCCAGCAAAGACCAGTATTTAGAGAGCCCAATTAGCAGGTTCGGTGAGAGCCAATCCTCTCTTTCTTGTGTGGAAAGAACTCAAAATACATCCATCTGGCTTTGATCTGGAATAAAGTGGGAAAAAACCCATTCTCTTCCGCTAACTACTTCTAAATTGTCCGTTTCTCCACTTTGATTAAACTGCTTCTGCTTGGCCTATTTGTGTGAACAGTTCACACAGAAATAGGCAAAGGCCTTAAAAGTAGGAATAAAAACAACAGAGAATCTCTACACAAGCATTTCGTAGTTAGAAGTCCTCCAGTAAATCAGCACTCGGTCTTGTTCATTAAAACTGCTCATGGAGAGTAATTTGATGTCTCTATCAAGATGAGAAACGAGGTTTTACTGGAAACATTTGCTGCCCTTTGGCTTTTCTTTTTTTTTTTTTTTTCACGAATAAGTCAGATCTACAAAAAAGTAACCCCAAAAGACAACTAAGACATGTAGTGTTAATCCTCATTATAGGGAAAGAAGTTCGGACTAATGTACTTTAAATTGTGATAACATTTAGGTGGGCTTTGGGAAAAGGTTTACCACCTTCTCTTACCCCCTCATCCCTCTCCCCCGGCCGCTTCCCCCTCAAAAAGAAGCCTATGATAGCTCCAAACACATTTTCTTCATTTAACTTCTGTAAATTCTGCCAAATGACCACTTTAAAATCTTGTCTGGCCACAGATATAACCTCATAAGAGACACAAAAGGGAAAATAACCGTGCTGCTATTACTGATTAAAAGATTGGCACATGGGCTTCCCTGGTGGCGCAGTGGTTGAGAGTCCGCCTGCCGATGCAGGGGACATGGGTTCGTGCCCCGGTCTGGGAAGATCCCACATGCCGCGGAGCGGCTGGGCCCGTGAGCCATGGCTGCTGGGCCTGCGCATTCGGAGCCTGTGCTCTGCAACGGGAGAGGCCCACGTACCGCAAAAAAAAAAAAAAAAAAAAAAAGACTGGCACAAAATCCTCATGGGAATCAAAACAATGACTGGAAAAACAGGGACATTATTCTACGCCACCTCCAGACTCATAAGTCACAGAGACGGAGCAGAGAGAAACAAGAAACATAAAATATTATGTTTGCCTTTTTCTTTCACTGTGTGCAATCAAAACAAGGCACGAAATTACGAAAATATTTGCTCTTCAGTTACATTAGGAGAAATCATTACCAAGCACAGGCTTCTAATCAATAGAGAGTATTTTATTAGAACAGCATGTCTTTATCGCTTTTGCTTTGGGATATGCACCTGTCTGTACGCTATGACATACATATGTCAACACTATGACTCTTTGTAATCACCTCATTCCCTTTTCCTAACTTTAAAACTACACTGAAACACAGAAACTAAGATTGTGACATTACTTTCTTGTATAAACATTTTCTGATACATGACGTAGTCTTTTATATACAATTCAAACAGTAATTATATCTAGAAGTGAAATCTTTTTGAAAATTGGAAGATTTACTAGAAATTATTAAAATTCAAATAACTTCTTAAACAGTGAATTTACCATGTACCTGTAAAATAAGTTTTGGGGTAAAAAGTTTTAGTTATCATTATTCCCGTCAAAGTCAACACTGCTGAAGCCTAAACACTTTCAGATTCCTGCAGTGTATCAACAGAGATGGTATTTTTTATGTAGATTTCATCCTGGTCAGGATTTGCTGAAGTATCATCAACATTGGAAGCATCATAATATTGCTTATATTTGCATCACCATTTTGCTTGAGGTGATGACAAATTATACCATTCTGTAAACCAGAAGAATATTTACTTATGTTTTAGTTTAAAATAAATACAACATTAGATGATGATAAATTCACCAGAATTCATGTTTTAATATATTATTCATGCCATACACATGGAGAACAGTGAGTCATGAACATTTCACTATACTCAGTAAATCCAAAGGAAGCACTTAGCATTTTGTCATCAGAACACAGACTTTCTAGAAAGGACAAATTAGTCTACAAAATTTGAGGCTTAATTTGAAATCCAAAATTCTAAATATCATAGATTTTATGTGTTCTTAAATCATCTCTGACCTGAAGAAAATGGTTTATGACATTTTCTGTAGAAAGACAAATTACATTCAAGCACATACAGGGCGGTATAGAAGATGGTTCATTCAGGCATATATTAATGTTGGAATTAGGGTATGAATACAAATGAATTTCTAAGACTGTTATTTGAATAAAAACTACTTCTACAACTCCATAAATCAATTAACCATATACGAAGAAGAATTGCTAGATATAGACAAATAGGACATGTACATTCTTCATTTCAAAAATCAAAATGTCTGTGATTGTGAAAACAAGGTTCTTTCATGTGAAAACAAAATGAAAAACCTCACAGCAGGTACTGAGGGGCAAATAAACTGTATCGTTAACAGGACTTGAGGAATTCTAGTAACTCTGACCATTTCTGAGAACAGCCCAAACAGGCCGCTGTGTGTGGTGGTGTGGGTGGCACACCTGGACCACCCTCAGGGTCCCCTCAGCATCCTGAGGGTTCCACCTGTCCAGGTACATGTGGTACCTCCACTCAAGTCTCTTCACCAAGGAAGAGAGTTTTTCATTCCAGAGTTTCTTTTATCAGACTTATCCTGTGATTCAGAATTTGTTTGCTTTAGCATCAGGAATGTTTCTCAGAATTAGTGTTAATCAAAATCTTGTCTATTAAAATATGTTTGTTCTTAGGAAAATTAGTGTAGTTTATGAGCTAGAAACACAATTTTCTAAGATTTAATTAAATATCTATGCATTATGTGTAATATGTAAACATTTTTCAGATTGCTTTTTAATTATATTTTCAAGGCCCTATTTAAAGAAAAGCAAAATGTGTTTATGTGAGAGAGAAAATCCTGGCAGTGAGTGTACAGACCAAGACGGACAAAGTCAAGTGCTTGGGAAAAGGTGGAGCCAGCTGAGGCTATCAGAATGGATACCTGGCATCTGGGGCAGGCGAATGACAGGTAAGAAGACTTGGCAATCTGCTCTCGGACACCACCAGCCCCCGCCACCAGCAGGCCAGCAGCCACCTCACAAGACAGGGCCTGGCAGCCAACTAGGCTGGGGACCAGCCCTGATAATCAGTCAGCCCAATGTAGTCGGCTCCCCCTCAACAGAAGGGCCCACACAGCCCACACAGGGGTACCCCTAGAGCACATAGTTCTGGTGACAGACATGAGTGTGCAGCTGGGCCTCACAGGACACTTCTCCAAGATCAGGAAACATAACCAACCTACATCATACATAGAAATAAACACAGAGAATTAGGCAAAAGGGGGAAATGGAGGACTATCTTAGAAATAGACAAAATAAAGAGATCAGAACAGAGAAAAAGTGAAATAGAGACCAAAGAGAGAACAGAAAAGATTGATGAAGGTAAGAGCTGTTTTTTGAAAAAGTAATCAAGATTGATAAACCTTTAGCCAGATGTATCAAGAATCAATGCAATCCCTATCAAAATACCAATGACATTTTTCACAGAAGTAGAAAAAATAATTATAAAATTTGTACTGATAATCGAAAGACCCTGAATAGCCACAACAATCTTGAGAAAGAACAGAGCGGGAGACATCATACTCCCCAACTTGAGACCATACTACAAAGCTACAGTAATCAAAACAGTGTGGTACTGGCACAAAAACAGACACCTAGAGCAATGGAACAGAATAGAGAGCCCAGAAATAAACATTTATATGGTCAATTAATCTACAGCTAAGGAGGCAAGAATACAGAATGTGGAAAAGACACCCTCTTCAATAAGTGGTGCTGGGAAACTGGACAGCTACACACCAAAGAATCAAATTGGACTTCTTTCCCACACCATATACAAAAAAAAAAAAATCAGAATGAATTAAAAATTTACATGCAAGACCTGAAACCATAAAACTCCTAGAAGAAAACATAGGTAGTACATTCTTTCACATCACTTTTAACTGTATTTTCTTGGATTGTCTACTTAGGCAAAGGAAACAAAAAGCAAAAATAAACAAATGGGACTACTTCAAACTAAAAGGCTTTTGCACAGTGAAAGAAACTGTCAATAAAATTTTTAAAAGAGACCTACTGGGGCTTCCCTGGTGGCGCAGTGGTTGAGAGTCCGCCTGCCGATGCAGGGGACACGGGTTCATGCCCCGGTCTGGGAAGATCCCACATGCCGCGGAGCGGCTGGGCCCGTGAGCCATGGCCGCTGAGCCTGCGCATCTGGAGCCTGTGCTCCGCAACGGGAGAGGCCACAACACTGAGAGGCCCGTGTACCGCAAAATAATAATAATAATAAAAATATAAAAAAGACCTACTGAATGGGAGAGGATATTTGCAAACTATATACCCAATAAGGGGTTAAAGTCCAAAATATATGAAGAACTCATACAACTCAACACAAAAATGAAAGAAAGGAAGGAAGGAAGGAAGGAAGGAAGGAAGGAAGGAAGGAAGGAAGGAAGGAAGGAAGGAAGAAGTGACCCGATTAAAAAACAAGCAGAGGATCTGAATATAAATTTTTCCAAAGGAGACATACAAATGGCCAACAGGCACATGAAAAGATGCTCAACATCACTAATTGTCAGGGAAGTGCAAATCAAAACTACAATGAGATAGCACCTCACACCTATCAGAATGGCCATCATCGAAAAGAACGCAAATTAACAAATGTTGGTGAGGATATGGAGAAAAGGGAGCCCTTGTGCACTGTTGTGGGATTGTAAACTGGTATAGAAAGTATGGAAAACAGAATGGCGTTTCCTCAAAAAACTAAAAATAGAACTACCACAGGATCCAGCAATTCCATTTCTGAGTATTTTTCTGGAGAAAACAAAAACACTAATTTGAACAGATACACACACCCCTATGTTGATTGTAGCATTATTCACAATGGCCAAGATATGGAAACAACCTAAGTGTCCATCAACAGATGAATGGATAAAGAAGATGTGGTCCATATATACGACAGAATACTATTCAGCCAAAAAAAAAAAAAAAAAAAGAATGAAGTTTTGCTACTTGCGACAACATGGATAACCCTGGAAGGCATTATGCTAAGTGAAATAACTCAGAGAGAGAAAGACAAATACTGTATGATCTCACTTACATGTGGAATCTAGAAAACAAACGAACAAACATAACAAAACATAAGGAGTCATAGATGCACAGAACAAATAGGTGGCCACCAGAAGGGAGGGGGTTGGAGGGAGGAAAGAAATAGGTGAAGGAGATTAAGAGGTAGAAACTTCCAGGTATAAAATAAATGTCATGGCGATGTAAATGTATAGCAGAGGGGATATAGTCAATAATATTGTAGTTGGAGGAGATGCAAGATAGGGTTGAGGATTAAGAGGTACAAACTACTATGTATAAAATAAATAAGTAAAAATATACATAATTATAAAAATAAATAATATGTAAAATAATATATAATATAAAAGTAATATACAGCACAGGGAATATAGTCAATATTTTATAATAACTTTAAATGGAGTATAATCTATAAAATATTGAATCAATATATTGTACACTTGAAATTAATATAATATTGTAAGTCAAGTATAACTTCAATAAAAAAAAATAATAAGATTGTAACACCTTTGTATGGTGACACAGGGTACTTGACTAGTCATGGTGACCACTTTGTAATGTATAAAAATACAGAATTACTATGTTGGTCCCCTGAAACTAACACAATATTGTCAGTCAATTATACCTCAGTAAAAAAATAGGTTTGGCAAAAGCATCGCTAAGTATATTACTCTGAATACTCTAAGTGCAAAAGATCTTTAACCTCTGAGAGGAAATCTAATTTTTTGATATATCAAAGGCTATTTGCAATTACTTATTTTGAATTATTATCAGATTGGGTAATATAGTTTTCCCCCATTATTGATGTATAAAAACTCAAACTGGCTGCAAAACCCTGAAATTTTTAAAAATTACTCATCCAACTGCAACCCTGCTACAATCAGACTCTTCAAATAATACCTTTGTAAAAATCTATTGTTTATTCAATTTTGAAAGATTACCTTCCATTTACAGTTATTACAAAATATTGGCTCTATTCCCCGTGTTGTACATACTTCCTTGAGCCCATCTTACACCCGATAGTTTGTACCTCTCCCTCCCCCACCCCTATATTGCCTTTTAAGAGAACTGTTAAGTATATATTTCAGTTTGAAGATTAAAGTTAAACATTTATTTATCCACCTTATAATGACGTCCTATATCCCCATGATCCTTTTCCTTAAAGAGCAAATAACTGTATATTTGAACCCAGGGAATTGAAGCCATTAAATGATAATTTATAATACACAAAGTCAAGTTTTTTTCTCAAAATCTTTTTTTCTTAAATATTCCCCCATTCAAGGTGCTAAGTTTCATACCAATATACGTGTTATGTCTCTAATGGCTGGAAAGTTAGGCTCACAGAGAAGTGTTTATCTACGGCTTGTGTTCCGGCACACGGCTCCTCCACAGCAGCTGGGTTGAATCCCCTCTCCCTGAGCTGTCATCTGGTCCTGACTCACCCTGCACATGGGTCTCCAGCATCACTTTCCAGCCTCAGTCACACTTGGAAGCTCATTAGCCTCTAACTTTCCTAATAAATCCCACGTGCATTCCTTCCACTTCCGTTGACTCAGTTTCAGTCTATCTGGTTCTCTGTTTCCTTAACCACGTTGTGCATTTTAACAATATAATTTGAACACGATTTCCACGTTTTAGGATTTACCTTGACTTTAGAAAGTGCATAAATAATGTTACCAAAATGGTTAGCTGAAAAAAGCTCATTCCAGTTTGATCTGAATTGCACTTTTGACTGTGTCATCAATGCATCCTGGCAAGTCAGCAGCCTCCCTGGGTCTTAACTTCTTCATGGATACAATTCGAAGCTTCATCTGTATGGATCATTTGCTCTAGATCATTCCACAGTCTATAAATCTTTAATAAAATTACTTATGTGAAGACACACAGCAAAAATTAGCAGCATAGACAGTGAGTACCGGACACGTGTTGTGGTTTTTGACCTTGGCTTGCGTTACCGAGCGACACAAATACCTCATCATGGCCTGAAGGATGATGTTGCATGGGGCGAGACTGCTTGAGATATCTGAATCATAGACAAGTTATAATGATGTTTGAATAACATATTCTGACAAGTAAATATGTTTTATTAAGCAGTGAGCATACTCACAATTATTGAAGACATCAATAAATAACTTCAAAATTTCAAAACAGACATCACTGTCAATCACCCTCATAATCTATTTCTCAATCTGAGCTCCAATGGATTGAATGAGTAATAAAGCTTCGAAACGCAGAAAATGTAGATGATGTTGAATTCAGACTCTAGGGTTCTGGGTCTCTGATGTTTCCATATATTTCATTGCCAAGAGTATTTTAATTAGTAAAGACCTCTTCACTTAAACTACGGTAAAAGTATATTCAACTGCAAAGGATCTCCGTTATGTAAGATAGTCACTGTAGTTGTTATGGGCTAGAAATGTCCTCACGTCTATTTTCAGCAAAACACAGGCCAATAGACTGGGAATTCATGATCTTCACATACGATAAATCTTAACATACCTAATTAGTAAGTATGTATAAGAGAGTTACTGATTGCTTTCATGCCAATAAAAATGTTACCATAAAGCAAAATTTCAGGAACTGAGTCAAATGTTTACACAAACGTGAGGTTAGATTTTCACGTGTTTTGATAGCCTTTCACATGCCAGACACACATATCACAATTCTATTATTGTGGCAATCTCATGCAATGTGCATTATTCTTTAAATTCTGAAGCTTGGAAGATGGAGGTTGAGAGAGCTTCATTATCTTCTCAAGTCTCTACCGCTTGTCTTTGGCCACTGTGGATGTCACATGTTCTCCTTTTCATTTTGAAACTGATTTTGAAACTTGCCATAAATGTACATACAAAATTTTAAATGTCATGGAAGACCACACTCCCACAGTTCATAAATTTCTAGATCAGTTTCACTTAATAGGTAAAAAATGACAGCATAGCTCAAATTTTACTTAAAAAAAGATCTACCACCAGTAAGTGGTATCTGGAGAGTACATCTGGCCAATTAAACCTGAAAATTATCTATAGTGTAATAAATAATACAACACCATATATGTGATTCTGATTCAGGGAATCAGTACGAAGATTAATTAACTAATATATAAACTGGCTCTATTTAATTTGTGTTGACATGCATGTTTGCATGTCAGATATGAGCATATGAGAATATTTGCTCACTATACTTCCTGTATTTAAAAAAAGAATTAGAAAATGCTTCATTTTTCCAATTATTAATGTTCACAAGTAAAGCAAGCTTTTAACCATTAACTGTGTCCTTAATTTAACCTTCAGCAGTTCTACAGCAAAGCAGGAACTAAGATTTGAGTTCATGAAAATGTTGCATTCTTAAAGATCAAGGAGACTCTATATTTGGAAAACCATCTTGACATTTTTAAAATAACAGTGACAGATATGCAGCTTAAAAAGGGAAAAATATTCCACCTAAAAGAAAATGACTAATAACACAGCACTTATCAAAACACATGGGAACAGACTGATCATTCAAGATGTATTTTATATATCAAAAATATGTCTTGGGCTTCCCTGGTGGCGCAGTGGTTGAGAATCTGCCTGCCAATGCAGGGGACACGGGTTCAAGCCCTGGTCTGGGAGGATCCCACGTGCTGCTGGGCAGCTGGGCCCATGAGCCACAACTACTGAGCCTGCGCATCTGGAGCCTGTGCTCCGCAACGAGAGAGACCGTGACGGTGAGAGGCCCGCGCACTGCGATGAAGAGTGGCCCCCGCTTGCCACAACCAAAGAAAGCCCTTGCACAGATACGAAGACTCAACACAGCAAAAATAAATAAATAAATAAAAACCAAAATACTTAAAAAAAAAAAGTCTTGATTATGAAAAATTCTCTTGATTTTTGTTTGTTTTTCTGAACGTAAGAAATATTCTTAGCAACTGTTGGATAAACAGACCTGACAGCTTTGGCAAAAGCCTTAATGATTAAATGACACATTTTGTTTAAAACAATTATTAAAGATCATCCGAAGTTCAGGGACGGAAAACAGAGCTTTTCCTCCCTGTGCTGCCTTCACAGGGGTCACCTGTACTGGCCTCCTCCTTACTGCTTCACTGGAAAAGCAAAGTTACAGAAACAAGAAAAAAGAAAGAAGCCCGATGATTTGCTCGAGTCTGATTTACCGGCTGAGAGAAAGGTTAACAGTTCAAAACCTCCACGATGCACTAACGCTTACAGCATTTTCAAGTTAACGAGTTAGTAACATTTAAAAGAAGCCTAAGGTTTTGACTCCATAGTATTTCTCTCTCTACCAGACCGGGTTTAATCCCTGTCCTGAAAGCATCTTCTCAGCACATGTCGACTGATGCTGGCGTAGTCAGGGGTAGAGTCACAGCTGCTGGACAAGGAAAGGTTCTTCAAGAAACACTCTCTCAATAACTTCTACCATCTAAAGAGTTGTCAGGAAGGTCTTTTAAAACAGTTCTATTATGTTTATTCATAATATGTTATTACGTATGGTTACAGTTACTGACCACGTTCTAGGAACGGAATGAGACCTCTTCCAACCTGCACCTGGCTCAACCAATAACTTGTCATCTTCTAACCTAGAAAGCGTACCCATGCATCCTTCTAAATACTGCTTCTTTTGTAGCCGAGCAGGACCCTACGGGGTCTTCCCAGAATAGCCTCCCACCCATGTCCTCCGCCTGCCTTCTGTCTGTAGAAAAACTTTAGTCAAAGAATACATTTAATCAGAGAAGTGAGAAAATGCAGAAAGGAAAACAATCAAACAAGACAAAATAATAATAGTTCAGCCATTGAACAAACCCAAGGACCTTCAGTTCCTCCTCGAGGGCTGTAGATAATATTCTGAGCCACGTCCTTCCAGCTGTTTTGCAGATACTGAAGCTCCCACCAGGTGGAAGAAGTTAACTGCACACTGCCCACAAGCACGTAGACCCCAGACCGGCTGGAACCAGAAGGTTGATGATGCTGATTCCCGATGACCTCACCACCAGCCAATCAGAATTCTGAGGGTGAAGAGGGTCCACCAGCTGACCACACCCTGCTCCTTGAACACTGTCAGACCCATCACTACCTCCTCCAGGGCGGGTCACACAGTCTTGAGGGCATTAGTCCACTGTGGCCCCCTCTGCCTGGCAAAGCACTAAAGCTATTATTTTCTAGTTCACCCAAAACCCTGTCTTCGCGTTTCTATTCGGCACCAGCGAACAGAGGCCGAGTTTCGGCAACAATTTTACGCGTTTATTTAGTCATGAATACACCCTACAATGTGTCCACGTACTATTTTACAGTCTGGAAGTTCCAGACAGTAGAGTCGCTGAATTCAGGGAGCTCAGCATTCTTTTGGAAACACAGAGACAAGCGTAGCATGGGGTTCGGTTCTCCTGTAGCCCAGGAGGTAACAAGGAGTGTGGGGTTTATCTGAGCAACTCGTCCTTATCTCTGAGGTCCCAACTCCGACGTCGTTTCTCTTGTAAAATGCTTTCTGACTCCACCTCCGGCTCCCTTTGTAACTTACACCTTCATTTAGTTATCGCTTCTAGTCTAACAGCCATGGGCATGGTCACCTTTCTCGGTTTACCAGCCTACCCTCATGGGCACCTACTTCTGAGCCTCTGTCTCGTACCCGCGGCCTCTGCTGAGCCAACAGAAGCATCCCTGTGCCTGATACACGCCCACTCCTCCCCTCCTTCTGCTATTTCTCCCGGCTCTGAGCGTGGGAGACAACAGAGCCACTTAAAGCAAGAGCCTGCATTTTGTGGCCCCCAAACACTTCTCGTCTCTGTGGAGCCCCCATTCGCAAGGGAGCAGAAAGCAGCTGGGCATCAAGAGATGGTGTGTAACGTGTATGCATACGGCTGACTCGCTTTGTTGTGTGACGCAGACTAAGACGGTATTGTGAAGCAATTACACTCCAATAAAGGTCTATTTAAAAAGTAGAAAAAAGAGAGACGTGTGTGTGTGTAAACTGGATTGAACCACGGCATCCTCTGGAGCCAACACCCCAAACATTCTCACCTTCAGCCCATTTACTCAATCATATTCCTGACTTTCTTTTGGTTACATCATGCTTCTAGAACTAGCTTTCAACATTCAGGAATGTGTTTCTGTCCTAGGTTTGCTGTAACAAATGACCAAAACCTTTCTGGTTTCAAGCCACAGAAGTTCCCCTTCTCACAGGGATGGAGGTCAAAAGTCCAAGATCACCTTCACTGGGTGCTGGCGGGGCCGCACTGGGGGTGACAGGTAGGTCCCAGGTGATGATCTGTCCCTTGCCCTTCCTGTCTTCTGGTGTCCTTGGCACTCCCCGGCCGCTGGCCCATCTCTCTCTGCGTCTCCCCCTCTGTGTGGCCCTGTCAGCACTCCCTCTGTCTCTATTATAAAGAGAAATCGTGCTCATTCTTAGCAGCCCCTCTCTAATCCAGGACAACCTCCTTCTTCTCAGACCTTCCATGTAACCGCATCATTGGCCCTACCAGGTAACACTCACGGACAGCAGGGCTCAGGGTGTGGACAGATCTTCCAGGCTGATGCTCAACCTGCTAGAGGGAGGGTACTTGGCAAAACAGAGGCTTAACGTCTCACAACCAAGTCACTTCAGTTCTGAAGCCCTGGTTTGGAGGGATGTCTCAGCGATGGTGGATCCTGCCCTTTGCTTACACTAACGGTGCCCTAACCGGTAGAGGATGGACGAAGGGTCCCAGGCCACACCTGGGGACCAGAGCAGCTCAGTGCTTCCCAGCCAGCGTGCTGTAATCCCACCTCATGTCTCCCTGAATCACGGCATCGTTTTATTTCTTCACTCTACTGGTTCTTAAGGAAAATGCATGAGTGCCACAGCTGTGAAGAGTAGAAAACAACCAAGTCCCCATTGTCCTGGTCAAACGATAAAAATAGGTCACCTCAACAAGGCCCATCTGACCCCCAGTGTGACTGGGAGAAGAACAGAGGATGAAGACAGTGGGGTTCTTCTTTTTGTCCTTTCGCACTTAGGAGTAGCGATCCTTGGGGGATGCTCAGAGGGAGCAGGGGTGACAGACTGAGTGTCACGGGTGGGAGAAGATAGACTCACCCAGGTCCAGGCCACCATGTTACACCAGAGCGCTGAACACAGGCTCCGCTCTCACTGAGAGCTGGTTGTCCCTTCCCAACTTTGCTGGTCGATCTTTCCCAAGACTTTCCGTCCCTCTCCACGAACACCTGTTCACCACAACTCACTGTTCTTTCCCCAGCAAGTTTTCCTGAGCCCGGCACATAGTAGGTGCTCAATAAATAGCACTGAATGGATAAAAGGAGTGAGGACGGGAGGGAGACCAGGGATCCCTGGCTAGGCACTGAGGGTGGCTCCTATGTTCTTATCTTAGCTCTATGTCCACTTACAAAGTAGAAATTCTATAGCATTACTTTAGTACTGAATAAACTTTTTATAAATAATTGTTAAGTCCTTGTTAAAAGTCATTATAACTTGCCATATAAAAGGCCAGCCAACTGGAATAGGATAAAATAATAAAATGGGCTCTGAATTCAAACAACAGTCTTATATTTCCCAACAATTATTTATGTTACGTCACAAAGGAACGTGGCAAAGTTCTACACTGTTTCCTTCAATAGGTTCAGTTCCTCAAGGACTCTTGTCAGCCTCGTGTTTTAGCATCTTTAACCCGCCCTTCATCACTCATCCAGGAAGCAAGTGTCAGGAAACGAACAACGTGCTCCCCACGACTGTGCAGGGAACGGTGATTTCCACATGCAGCTCCTTTCCAATAACTCTTTAGCTCCTGTAAAAACACTGCTCATTTGCTGCCATTTTTTCTTTCTCACCTGACTTTTTAGAGTAAAATCCATTTATTCTACAGTCTCATGCTAATTTCCTTTGAAAATACTCCGCCACACTCTCTTGCCCCTGTGACAGGGTTTTTCTGACCACTGGGGGTTACAGACACACAGGAGACAAGAGCCCCCTGCAGCCCAAACTCCTCACAGCACTGCCTGCAGCGCGTAAAAAGATGGCTAGTGGGCTTCCCTGGTGGCGCACTGGCTGAGAGTCCGCCTGCCGATGCAGGGGACGCGGGTTCGTTCCCCCGTCCGGGAAGATCCCACGTGCCGCGGAGCGGCTGGGCCCGTGAGCCATGGCCGCTGAGCCTGCGCGTCCGGAGCCTGTGCTCCGCAACGGGAGAGGCCACAGTAGTGAGAGGCCCACGTACCGCTAGTGATCTATCGTGTTTACTGTTATTTTACTGACCAAAGCTGGGGAGTGGGATTGCTGGGCTGAATAAAACGTTCCTGAGTCCCTGGTGTGGACTCTCAAGGCTGAGTAAAGGGCTGGAAGGTTCTCTTCTGGGATTTGGCCCCTGTCTTCCTATATTGAGGGGATGCTGAAAGGGGTAACTGAACCCAAAGCAGGTCTGCCCTAGACTTGAGATCAAAGAATATCTGTGCTCTCCCTTTGTGTTTCTTGTTGGAAGCTTTGTTTGCTCTTTGTTTTTTGTGTGTTTATTCTGTTTACATTGCTTTGACAAAATCCAAGCTTGGATTACTTAGGATTTGGAATGTAAGTAAGTAAAGAAAGCCTTCAGCTTCCTTTGATCCTATTGATATGTTATGCAGACATCCCAAGTTAGGTGAAGAAGTGTTCTGTGGGTTATAGCAGGAAGACTGGCATGCACTGGGGTTTCATGCTGAAGCTCCAGTGTGGGGTAAGTATTAATTTATGTACATATTTCTTCTTTGCACATGTGTCCCTCGGTGAAAATTTTGGGTAATCTGGGCTCCTTTAATCACTTCCCAACAACAGACTAAATATAACCTTTGGTAAGCCTGCCCCACAAATTTCACTGGACGTACGTACAGATCTGTGTTCGTGTACCACTGTGACACTTGTGGACACAGGAACTCTATAAGCACGTTTACAGAAAGAATCTAGTCCCTGAATCAACAGAAGGAGGAGACCCCTTCTGACCAGGACCACCCTTCTTGATTTAATATGTGGAAAATAAATTACTTTTTATTGTGGCACACCACTGAAATTTGGGGATAAATTTGCTATAACATAATATTAATATAAATAATATATATATTTAGAGCAATCTAGGCATATTAATATCTAAATTACATGTCATTTTAATGTAAACCATAAATGAAATGGTAGAAAGCAATTCCTAGCCTTTCTGATTTCAAATTAGACACCAATTCAACCACTGCAAATAAAATTTATTTTAAAAAAATTTATTACCTTCTTTAAGTTCCCCAAGCTTAGAACATCAATCTTGGACTCGAAAGTATGAAGATATAAAAAAAGAAGAAACAAAATTCTCAAAAAACATACACTGAAGTCAGTGTCATGTTTGTGAATTTCTTTTTCTTTTTCTTTTTTTTTTTTTTTTGCGGTACGCGGGCC
Organism: Leucopleurus acutus; assembly: GCF_964270905.1. Taxonomy (NCBI): domain Eukaryota; kingdom Metazoa; phylum Chordata; class Mammalia; order Artiodactyla; family Delphinidae; genus Leucopleurus; species Leucopleurus acutus. Next base: position 115,474,954 of record NC_139150.1, on the reverse strand, counting down.
TCTCACTGTTGTGGCCTCTCCCGTTGCGGAGCACGGGCTCCAGACACGCAGGCTCAGCGGCCATGGCTCACGGGCCCAGCCGCTCCGCGGCATGTGGGATCTTCCCGGACCGGGGCACGAACTCGTGTCCCCTGCATCGGCAGGCGGACTCTCAACCACTGCGCCACCAGGGAAGCCCTTAATATGCAATTTGAAAGAGTTCCAAGATGCATTCTATTTTAAGGTAACTAATGGAAATCACATAAAGGCATTAAACTTAATTTTTTTACAACTCACTCTAACTAAGTATGCAAATATGTCTATGTCCTACTAAGTTATCAAATAAGGGTCTTCCTCTCGAAATTATACACATAAATTTACACAACCACCTGAGTGAACCTGTAGATGTCGTTTTTTTCAGAGCTCTAGGAATTTTTTAGGAATTTGTTGTTGAATAGCATCTCTATCATTGTCATCAAGAGAAAATAAATTATGATATCATAATCCTTTGGTGAAGCTAATTTGTCCAAACCCTTAGATTAGCATGCAGATGTTGAATTGCTGCTGAAGCTTTACTAAGTATAGAACATAAGGAGAAATTAAAATGCAGTTGTGAATTATTCATTGAGTTTTATGTTCAGTAACCATGAGAGCCTGCGGGGTCTTTGATTCTGCCAGCAACTCACAGCCACCTCTGCAGAACTTCTGCTTTCTCAAGGAGATGAGGAAAATTATACATCTTTTGACAGAAAATTGTCACCTTTGGCATTTGCTTCAGGCTACGTTCTCCAGATGCCATTTGAAATAATTTCCTGGAGAGGACTGAGCTCTGTCTTCTCTGATGACCTATTTGAACTTACTTTTCAGACTCTGTCTCTGACAGAATTTTTAAATGTCTTCATCTTAATGCAGTACAATGGCTGGTGAGCGAGATTTCAACTTCTGTCCTTTCCTTAGGGCCCCTGGACCCACCCCTATGTGGGATCCTTGCACTCCTATTTGATAGGACTCATAATTTTAGTTTGATTCATTAAGAAATTATATAATTACTTAAAGCAATTTTTAATTGTGTTACCCATAACGTTTTTGAAAAATGATACAAATATTTCATTATGCAAACTCACTATGTATAAGCCTTGACATAGATAATCCCACAAGGTCTGAGGCACTCATGGTCAACAGGGGGGGAAACGTCCCACGGAGGAGATAAGATCCCGACTTCATGAAATGACTTGGTGACAGTGACCTGAAGTTCTCTGTACTGACATCGTCATATTTATGTCCAATACAGAGGTCTCAACTGCAAATTCCAATGAACACATCTTGTTAGCAGCAGTTGAATGACCCTGTACTATTGATTTAAAGATATATGTTAATTCATTGATGAAAATGGCATAGCATTTTTGTGGTGACTAATGAAAACATCTTTTTCTTTATAATTTGTTTTCCTTTTCTTCTATTGTTAATTTCAATTTTTTTTGTCATTTAGCATTTTTCTCCTTGTGTTGAAAACAACTGTAAAAAATAATTCCAAAATCAATATTTAAAGAGGGATAAGCAAACTTAGGTGTAAAGGAACAAAAGCTAAGCAACAATTAAGTTACCTTCTACATGAGGTTTATACGCTATCGAAGAGTAGAATTTGCAACTTATATAAATGATTCACTGATCCTAATAATGTTTTTTTAAAAATCCTGACCAATCTTTCATTAAATTAAAAAAGAATGTTAGTTTTATGTTTCCAACACTTATATACGCAGGGCTGTTCTGGTCTAAAGTGATGGGTTGGTACCCAGAGAGCACCAGCTTAGCGGTAATGTCCTAACCCTTCCCAATTCAGGAGTTAGCATCTCACTAGATTCTCATGCATATTCTGCATCTTCACTGCATCCCCAGAGATGTCAAAGTGCTCAGGACTTGAGGGCTGTGGATCTTTTCCTTCCTAATTGTGTCCACACTGTAGGTGCACAGAGACTGTTGACCCAATACCATTAAATCATTCCTGATTTTTAAATTTGAGTTGGGATCAGAAATCTTCCATAGAATATTTCAATAAGATCAATGGAAGGGGCAAATATATTTTACCAGTCTATCCTTACAGTTAGGATATGAATCCTGGTAAGATCTTCCTTCGGAAATCTGCCATTTCTATATATTAGTTTCTTCATAAAATCAAGAACCTCTTCTTTCAAATATCTGCTTAGTTTTTGAGTGCTCTTAGTATGTGTTGCTTAATTTAAATACAATAGCAATGTCAAGGAGTGCTCTGCCTATGGTCACTTCTAGGAGTTTTATGGTTTCAGGTCTTACATTTAGGTGTTTAATCCATTTTGAGTTTATTTTTGCATATGGTGTGAGGAAATGTTCTAATTTCATTCTTTTACATGTAGCTGTCCAGTTTTCCCAGCATCACTTGTTCAAGAGACTGTCTTTTCTCCAGTGTATAGTCTTGCCTCCTTCGCTGTAGATTAATTGACCATAGGTGCGTGGGTTTATTTCTGGGCTCTCTATTTTGTTCCATTGATCTCTGTGTCTGTTTTTGTGGCAGTACCAGGCTGTTTTGATTACTGTAGCTTTGTAGTATAGACTGAAGTCAGGGAGAGTAATAACCTTCAGCTTTGTTCTTTTTTTCCTCAAGATTGCATAGGCAGAACACTGTTTGACATAAATTGTAGCAATATTTTTTTGGATCTGTCTCCTAAGGCAAAAGAATTAAAAGCAAAAATAAACAGGATTTATTTAAACTTAAAATCTTTTGCACAGCAAAGAAAATCATCAACAAAATGAAAAGACAACCTGCTGAAATGGGAGAAAATATCTGCAAATCATTTTGGCTGATAAGGGGTTAATATCCAAAATATATAAACAGCTTATACAACTCATTATATTAAAAAAAAAAGACAATTAAAAATGAGCAGAAGGCCTGAACTGACATTTTTCCAAAGAAGACATACAGATGGCTAACAGGCACATGGAAAGATGCTCAATATCTGTCATCATCAGGAAAATGCAAATCAAAACCACAATGTGATATCACCTCACACCTGTCAGAATAACTATCATCAAAAAGAACACAAATAACAGATGTTGGTGAGGATGTAGAGAAAAGGGAACCCGTATGCACTGTTGATAGTATTGTAAATTGATGCAGCCACCATGGAAAAGAGTATGGAAATTCCTCCAAAAATTATAAATAGAATGATTATAAGACCCAGCAATTCCATTCCTGATTACACGTTTGAAGAAAATGCAAACACTAATTTGAAAAGATACACACACCCCACTGTTCATAGCAGCATTATTTACAATAGCTAAGATATGAAAGCAACCTAAATGTCCACTGACAGATGAATGGATAAAGAAGATGTGCTACATATATATTGACAGAATGGAATACTACTCAGCTATAAAAATTTAACAAAATTCTGCCATTTGCAACAACACAGATGGACCTAGAAGGTATTATGCTTAGGAAACAAGTCAGAGAAACACAAATACTCTACGTTTTCACTTATATGTGGAATTTAAAACATATAACAAACAAATGAATATAACAAAACAGAAACAGACTCACAGATATAGAGAACAAAGTAGTGGTTACCAGAGAGGAGAGGGAAGTGGGAGGGCAAGACAGAGTAGGAGATTAAGAGATACAAACTACTATGTATAAAATAGATAAGCCACAAGGATATACTGTACAGACAGGGAATAAAGGCAATATTTTATAATAACTTTAAATGGAGTATAATCTACAAAAATATTGACTCATTTATGTTGTACACCTGAAAATAATATAATATTGTAAATCAACTATGCTTTGATTTTAAAAAAGAAAATAAATAAATTTAAGTGAAAAATGCATAAATAAATCCATTAGCAAGATTTACAGTACTTCTCTTGCTCAACTGGAAAATAAGGGGATTCCTAACAATATATTTTTCCCTCCAAGCTGATCCCCACACCACAAGTCAGCTTTAACTGTTAGTTCAAGCATATGTAAAACTTAATTTTCAAAAAGATTTAAACAGGGGCTTCCCTGGTGGCGCACTGGTTGAGAGTCCGCCTGCCAATGCAGGGGACACGGGTTCATGCCCCGGTCCGGGAAGATCCCACATGCCGCGGAGCGGCTGGGCCTGTGAGCCATGGCCGCTAAGCCTGCACGTCTGGAGCCTATGCTCCTCAACGGGAGAGGCCACACCAGTGAGAGGCCAGCCTGCGTACCGCTAAAAAAAAAAAAAAAAAAAAAAGATTTAAACATTGGAAATATTTAATGTATATTAAATATTTAAACATTGGAAAAAATATTTAAACATTGGAAATATTTAATGTATAAAGTGTACATCAAATAATAGAGTGAGAATAATAACCATGGCAAAATGCAATGGTCTTTATTCAGATTAAGAAGTTTTCATTTAAATAATGGTAAACTTTAGAAGGTTTCAATGAGGAATAGAGACCATGATGAAAAATTACAGTTCTGTTCTTTTGGGGACAGTTTCTAGTAAGCTGTTAGCTCTCTAATTCCTTAATTCTGCACACTATTTTGAATTTAATCCTTTTGCTGTTACATACATTTGACTGACATTCTTAAGAAAAATGACTGCTCTTTCCAAAAGTAAAGAAAAGGAGCTGTAATGAGATTATGAAGAAAATATGATTTTTCCCTCAAAATAGTGAGGGTGGAGGTGTGGGAGAAGGGCAGTAAAACACAAAGTAATAAATGTTTACATACATAAAAGCTGTCAACATACCTCACCTACTATGTGCGCTACATTTGTGCAGGTTTTTTACTATCATCAATCATTATATTTTACTCTATCATTATTAAGTAAGTGTATTGTACGTAGAATGGAGCTATTCTTACAAAATTGACATAAATCTTGTTTAATATTCTCTCTTTGTAAAAAGGGACAGTAACAAAGTTCGAGTGACAGCTCTTTAATAATTCTGGTGGCACCATAAAAATGAAAAAAAAATGCAGCCTTTCATGAGAGAAGATAAATCAGAGAGAAATGACTGAAAAAAATGACTGCACTATGAAAAGATCAGACACTTAGATTAACATAAAAGGCACTTATGGAGAACACTTGCATTTCCTGTCAAGTGATCATAAGACCAAGTACCGACAAGAAAGTTAACCCCCGTTTTCCTGCAAGACAAGCTGCCACAAGAACAACTTATTTTGCTGCTAAATATCATCGTTTTGAGGAGATTTCTTTTAAGATCACATTTAAAATAAAGTTTTAAATATAAAACACAGTCTGTAATTAGATTTGCCGTAAAAATATAAATATGTCAACTTGTCACTGGCAAAGAGTGAAAATGGGCTGTTTTCGGGTTTCTGCTGGTGTCTTCCTCTACGTTTCTTATAGATTCACATACATACCCACATACGTGCATACACACACTCACATACACGCTCATACACACATGGGACTTTCGATCCTCACTCATGCTCTGAGCACCTGCACTGCTCTGGCTTAGTCACGCTAGTGGCGAGAAAATGTTTGCAACACCTTTTGCCTTGAAACTGGAATATCATTTTGAAGCCATGCACTGACGCACATGAAAAATGCATTACCTTCCGTGATATTTAATAACCATCCTCTAGATGTTAACTTTGCTCATCCTCAGTCTAACCCTACTAGAATATGATATATAACATTCAGTGCTACAGCCCCTGTGACTACAATACTCCCCAACATAGGTGTCCAAGAAATATTTATTTTCAAAAACATGACTAATTGGCAAGAATTAGTATCTCCTGTCTACATATTATTAGTGTCATTGCTCAGAGCATTAGATTTATGCTCAGTGTTTATTTTCACTGAAATGTTTCTCTTATATTAACCACTTACATATTTCCTGATGCTGAATTGGGCACAGGTGACACGGTTAAAGGTTTAAGTTCCTTTAAGGAGAAGGAGCCTCTCAGGTTCTCACAGGCCTCACTCAGAAAATTGTTGGGGAATTGGACCCGCCTTCTCGGTTATTACTGGGTCTTCCCGAATTCTGCTGGTGTTTGGATCTTTTACTCTTTTCTTTCTTGGCACTTTGTACATCTCACACATTTCAAGCACATGGATACAGAACAGGGTGAGATGATACCAATTATGATGTTTCCTAGGTAGTGACAAAGCTCACGTTTCGTATTCATCACCACTGTCGCTTCTGGCAAACTGCACTTTGACATGCATTTTTAAAAGGTACGCACATCCCCGAACCACGGAAAAAAGCCTGAAAATATTGCCAACATCGTTTAACTTACCAGCGTTTAATAAACCCTCAATTTACGGAAAGAAGTACAATTAAAGATGCTCTGTGAGTTAATTAATGTTAAATTATTTTGGAAATAGTTCAGGTATTCCTCACATAATTCCAGGCCAAGTGCAGACTAATTCTGATAACTTCAGAACTATAAGCAACAATGTGATCATTAAGCCAATATACACAGAAATATTCATTTTATCTTTTAAATGAGCCTACTTTTAGATGAAGTTTTTCTCGAAAATCCTGCCGCAATGAACTCCTCTGAAGCTCTTTTCTGTTTTATAAGTAAGATGTAATGCTGGGAGATTCCTGAGGCACAACTATCAATTTCAGTAGATGTTCACTGATTTGTTTCCCATTAAAATAAGATCTAGGTACAATTTCTAAAAATTAGTTGCATAATTTAACTTCCTCAGGAAATAGTCTATTGGATGGATGGATGGACAGCAGTAAATAGATGTATTTTTTCTTGTTGATGAATTTATTCACTCTGCTTTTTTATTTATGTATATTAAAAAGCATAGGGCTTTTTAAGCAATGTGGTATTAAGAGCTGTCTCCATGCTACATGGGAAAGCCTTTCTGTGTACATCCTGTCCCTCCAACCTTCACGTCAGGGGGTTGTGGCTGATACAGTAGTCAACCTAAACTACTACTTATACTTATTAAATCCTATTAAGTACAAAAGCACTGACAACATCATGCTCTGATAAATTTGCTAAAAGGTATCCTCTGGGAAAGAAAGTAAATGTGACTGCCAAATCTTACTCAGACTTCAGATACAAATAAACTGTGAATACAATGTTAAAACTATGACTATTACAGGTAACGTTAATGGATTCTCAGATTCTCTTCTGGTTCCTTTCTCTGCACTGAAGTCAGAAGAGATTTCCAAAATGGAAAGCTTATCATGTCACTACCTTGCTGAAAAATAACAAAACAACCAAAGACAAAAAGCAAAACTTTAAGTGCTTTCCTGGTGACCTTTGGATAAACAACAGGGTGGGTCTGCCCCTTCCATTTCTGCAGCCCCCCTCACCGCCCGCGCTGCTCTGGGCGCCCAGCCCCGCTACCTCTCATCTAGTGCCTCCACGACTTTCCCACAGCGCAGGGCCTGCTCACTACTCTGCCCTCTGTCTGAACCTATAAATCACAAACAAACCCTTCAGATTTCAGGTCCGGTGTTACTTCCACAGAAAGCTACTTTTTTTTTTTTTTTTTTTTTTGTGGTACGCAGGCCTCTCACTGTTGTGGTCTCTCCCGTTGCGGAGCACAGGCTCCGGACGCGCAGGCTCAGCGGCCATGGCTCACGGGCCCAGCCACTCCGCGGCATGTGGGATCCTCCCAGACCGGGGCACGAACCCGCATCCCCTGCATCGGCAGGTGGACTCTCAACCACTGCGCCACCAGGGAAGCCCCAGAGAGCCCCCTTCTGACTGATGTTTCATTCCTTTCAGAAAGTTGTTGCTCTCTCTCTCAGCAGATCTCATTTCTCTTTGCAAACAGAAAAATGCTTTATTATGATTTTTATCATAAACAACACAATGCACATTAGCGATCCAATTCTCCAAGTGCTCCTCCTATTTCTGTACATCTTAGAAACATAGCACCAACCGCCCTTAGTTCTGGACGATCTTTGCAAGGATGAGCGTATTGTAAACTGCTCTCGACCACAGAGCTATGTCTGCCTATGGAAGAGAGTGAATTCTTCACTGCTCAGTAGAATAAAGACAATGAGCTCATCGCAGGGAGGCTTACAGCTCCCTAAAAAATTATCTCACTGGGCTTCCCTGGTGGCGCACTGGTTGAGAGTCTGCCTGCCGATGCAGGGGACGCGGGTTTGTGCCCCGGTCCGGGAAGATCCCACATGCCGCGGAGTGGCTGGGCCCGTGAGCCATGGCCGCTGAGCCTGCGCGTCCGGAGCCTGTGCTCCGCAACGGGAGAGGCCACAACAGTGAGAGGCCCGCGTACCGCAAAAAAAAAAAAAAAAAAAAAAAGGAGGGGGGGTTTGTCCTATTTGAGGAAAAGCAGACAGGGCAGCACAAAGCCACACAGGCAGGGGAACCAGAGCACAAGGACACGCTGGGACCACCGCGGAATCCAGGTTGCAGGCCTGTGGGCAAGGAACTCCGCATGGGTGAGGACCTCATTCTTGCTGAGAACACCAAAAAGAGGCCCTGTTGGCTCTTCCCAAGGTTGAATTCCCTGCAAGTCACCTTGAGATACGACATGATGTCTCCCCCTGGACACAGCAGGCTTCCTTCCACTTCTTGTAAAGTGATGCGACCCCAAGCTCCATGTTCTCCCCCGCAGCAGCCTCTGCGTGAGCTGGTCCCCATTACAGGTCAGGAACCCGGGGACAAGGACAGCAGACACCAACACACAGCTCCAACTGCCGCTGCTGCTACGGTCACAGCAACCTCTGTCACTGACCCGGAGTCCCGGAGCACAGGGGCAGCTGCACTTGTAGCTCCCAGGTGGGGTAAAAGCCCACACCTCGCATGGTCTTGACAGGTTACACCAACCACTGCAAAGATGTGACCGGGAGTTCCATCAGACTGTGCACACAAGATTAATGCAAAGAGCTAAAGGGTCACTGTCATCTGTGCAGGGAACAGACCGAAATAAGACAAGGTGGAGACACACAGGAAGCAACTCCACAAAGGCAGGCAGGACATGGTGGTCGTCCGGACAGAAGTCCTGGCAGGGGGCATGCTGAGTGGTCACATTCCAACATACTTAGACTGTGGAGCTACCAGAATTTCTGTATAATAAAATAAAAGAGCAACTCATGACGAGCTGCTAAAAGGATGGAGCTGCAATTAACTAAATTTATACAAGAAGCTCAGATTGGAAACTTCAGATTAACGGAGTTTCCTCCCATTCTCAGACTGGTAAGAGTTTTTATCGTGAATGGGTATTGATGGATATTGAGTTAATAAATGCTTTCTCTTCAGCTAATGAGAGGATCATAGGTTTAAGTCTTTAGTTCTGTTAACTACATTGATCACTGGGTCTTGCTTGCTTTCCCAGAAAAAACAACACTGAGCTGTGAAGTATTATCCTTTTATAGAGGATAGGATATGCTAATAGTTTATTAAGAATCGTGTGTGTGTATTCATGAGCAGTATTAGCCTGCAACGTTGTTTTTTCTTACTAGATCTTGTCAGCGTATATTGCAACTGATCACAATTATTGGGAACAAATTCAAATTCTACTATCTAGAAGCGTTTGTACAATGTTGATGGGTTCTTTCCTTTAAATATCTAAAATAATTCTTGAAAACACCTCAGCCTAGAGATTTCTTTATGGGAAGGCTTTAAAATATAAATTTGATTTCTTTAATAGTAAATATTTCAGACTTTCTAATTTTTTCTGAATTGGTTTACATAAAATTGACTTTTTCTAGAAATTTGTACATTTGATCCAAAGTGACATATTTGTTAACATGATACTGTTACTAATAAGCTCTTAAGATCTTTTTAAAGTCTACAGGCTCTCCGGTGACGTGCCTTTTTTTCACGTTTGATACTAGAGATGTGTCTTCTTTTTTCTTGATCATTCTTCCTAGGTGTAAATCTCTTTTATTAGTTTTTCCTCAAAAAACTAGCTTTAGGTGAGAGATTTTTTTTTTTTTACTGTATATTTGATTTATATTTCAATAATGACCTCCCTTATATTTATTATTTTCTTTCTCAATTTTTTTCAACTCTTGTTCTAACTTCTTGAGTTGAATACTTAGAATGTTGCTACTCATCCTTTTCTCTTTTCTGAAATATCGATTTTTAAGGCTATTTATTTCCCACTAACAAATTTAGCTAGATCTCAAAAGTCTTCATATTGATATTTGATTATAATTAAGTTCAAAATATTTTCTAACATTGTGATTTTTTCTTTGAAAATGAATTATTTATAAGAATAGTGCTTGATATCCAAACACTTTGGGCTTTACTAGTTATTTTTTATATTAATCATATTTGACTAAATGTCTCACCGTGGTTAAAGAACATACTGGGAATAACTAATACTTGTTTTGTCCTGCTCACTACAAAAGGTTCATTGTTTTTAGTACAAGCTACAACAAGGACTTAATAGGCATAGTGGTTAACAAAGACACAGGGATAACCCCACAGCACATGTGCAAGGAAGTTAACTGCAAACAGCCTCGCATAAGTGTAAAATATAATACATTCTAAAAGTTTAGAAACTCGAGAAATAACTTTTCCCCACAGTTGCCACAGAAAATCTTAGAAAATACGGGTTTAGTCAAGGCTGAGAATTACGTATAAGGTATATATAATGTATTTCCAGGACAGATCAGTCTTAGTAATTGTGGTTGTTCTCGTTTGGCTCAAAGAAAGTTTTGTTAAAGCTGGAGAGTTGTAAGAAACACAGCTGGAGGGATAATTGGGGCTTTGATTATTTTGATTGTTGGGTAAAGATGTTTCAATTTTATCCTCTAGGCAATGTGAGTCCATATATCTGAACAGATGGCTAGAGAAGTGATTTTGAAAGATGAGTATAGCACCATCTGAAGAGACAGAGGAAAGGCCTGCTAAGCAGTTAAAAAACTGCTAAGCCACAAATTAATACTGATGCAAAAGTGAAAGCAGAGACACAGAAAGGGACAGACATGAAAGACACTTGTGAAGGGAAAATCAACATAATGTAGACATAGTTCAGGTGCAGGAATGAGCCAGATTTCCCTGAAGTTGTGACTCTGGTAATGTAGAGTTGTGTTTCTATAAAATGAAATATGAATATAGTAAGTGTACGCTGATAATGCTTTGGTTGCAGACATTCTGAATTTCAGATGCTGGTGATCAATCTGGTAAAAAATGTTTTGTAGGTAATTACAAGCTTATAACTTGAACCCGGAAGTGAACATAAGTATGAACTTTTAGAATTTAAGGTAAGAAATAGGAAGCCAACAGTTTCATTTGTGGATATATATAAAATCTCTGAAAAGGGAATGAGGGGGAAAAGAATAAAAGGAGATATTGTGAGTTGCATGCAGATGCAGGAGACAGGAGAAAAAAAGAAGGAGACGAAGAGGGTAGAAATGACATAGTCAGCAGTTAGTTAGTCAACAAATGCAGGACTAGCCGCACACTAGCTAATCTGAATGAATAATCATACAGTGCAATACTGCAAATGTCTAGGAGGGAAAGACTTTTGAGAAATGATGTGCTGATGGGCAAGAACAAATATTTCTGTTGGCAAGAGGAAGGGCACGAACATTTATTGAGTGCCTACTGTATGTCTGATTAGGTAAAGACACACACACACACACACACACCCCCCACACAGAAAGAAGGAGAGATTTTCATTAAATTCAATGAACCATATATGGGTAGTGCAATGTTGTAATAGGGAAGAACAAATCTGGCTCCATATTAGATCTGTTTTATTAATGCTTGTACTCTGAACAGACTGTGCTTAGTCATGCTCGCTCGGCACCTTTTGCAAAAGAATGTTGCCTGTAGCCTGAAATATACAGGAGAGCCCATTCTCAAGGCTCTGACCTTTCACAGTCCATTCATATAGAGATAGGAAGTTGCAAAACAAAGAAAAACATTTGTCTCGTTGGAGGTTTATAGGAACATGGTGATCTGAGCTATTAACACGTGCACGGCTGCAATAACAATGGACTCCAATACCAAGCAGTTTGCAACAAGGGGACCTCACCCCTCCCTCACCTGGCCTTTGAAAGTAATTTCCTGAAACCCTTGGAGGAGTTCAGGGTTTTCTGGGCATGAGCCAGACATTCTCCTTGTGTGGCCCTGCAATAAAACTCTATGTTCCAAACTCCCAACATTTTGTTTTGTTTGACCCCACTGTGCTGCGGGGCACAGGAACTTGCTTTCGGTAACAATCTCTATTTATAAAGTAAGGACAAGGCTCTCTCTTTAAAGTAAAAGGCATGCTCTATCAAATCCTAATAAATGGTGCAACCTGGATTTTATTCTGATTCCAAACCTACCCTCACAAAGACAGGACAGATTTTAGTAACGTAAGATAACTGGAAGTTTCAGTTTGTTAGACCTGAGGGGGATGAGGGTGAATTGCCAAAACTTACTTTGAGGATATAGTGAGAGCTGATGGGACACCCATAATTTGGATTCACACTTTCTCCCATTCATTCCTACAATAAATATCTACTATGAAAAGGGAACTATACAGGATGACTAGGAATAAAAGACGTCAGCATAAACACAATAACAACAACAAAGCAATAAAAACAAATGTCATCCGAACTCTCTCTTTAGGAAGATAACAGTACAGGGGAAACAATTGTGAATTTTCAAAAAAGGCCGAACATATGTAAAACTGCTACTGTAATAGTGCAAGGAAGGAAGTACATAATTCTGTGACAGAAAATGATACCTGAGCTGAAATCTGAAGGAAGAGGAATTATTTACCAGATAAAAATGTGCTTTTATGTGTGGCTGAGGGGAAGGGGACTCTAGTATGTATATATTTAGGACCCCAATAAATGATGGTTGAATTCTAAATTACTCATATCCAATGCCCTCAATCTTGTTTAAAAAAGCTCAAAACCAGAGTTTGATCATAACATTCTAAATAATGTCATTTCATCTTTATGTTTAATACGAAAAAAGAATACTGCAACAAACATATTCCCAATAAGATTGGTAAATATTATTTAGTCTAGTTTCTCTTGTAAAAGCCATTGTTGCTAGAAAGACAGCAATTATAAAAATTATGACGAACTAGGAACACATAAGGTAAAATCCCTTAGTTGGTTTTACCAGATTTTAATTGGTGATAAACAGAGTAATTAACTTAATGATGCAAAAAAATTAACATTTTCTGTAGTACTGAAGGAAGGACATTTAGATTAACAAAATAAATGGGGAAATGGGGACAATGCAATGGCCGGTTGTATGCATCCTGCATGGTGAGTCAGTAGCATCCTTTGTACTTTGTTCAGACAACCTAGGGGTGGTTTTCAGGAAAGAATTACCCTTTCTGGCAACTCAGTTATCCTTCTGAGAATCAAGAGACAATAATCTCTAAGAGTCACCTTTTGAGTGTGTGCCCAGATGATAAAATCCCTTTTTCTCTCAGAACTGCCAGAGGGTCTGGGCTCCTTTTTGCCACTACAGCTGCCCTAACCCCCTCAACACACAGCCCCCTGGCTGACTACACAGAGATGTGGATCCCACAGTCATGATTAGTCACAGTTAAAATGGATTCAGGATGGAGAACAGACAGACCTGGGCCAACCAGTTTATTCCTCCAGAGAAGGTACAGAAAACTCTTCAAACCCCAGGAGGAGAATATAAAACAAGAATCTGTAAACAAGAGAAAAATAAAAATCCCAACTTTTCTTGTTGTGAATTTGTCCTGGAAAACAGAATTCAAGAAAAACATCATTTACTAACTGCAGGAGCAAACACAGTACCATTTGAAGGGGGTTATTGCATATATATTGTAGCTTCCCCCCTCTGAGCCTGCTGCAGCATTACTTTTCCCATAGTCGGAAAGATCAAACTATTCCCAAGAGAAGGAAATTCTAACACAGCTCCTCCTTTAACATCCCAGTATCTGTGGGCAGGCAGCCTCTATGGCGGCCGTCAGTGACCTTGGGACCTGCCACTACTTGAGTGTGGACTAAGGTCATCCACTTGCTTCTAACACAGACCATGAAGAGATGCCACTGCCTGGATCAGGTCACCAGGAGAGCAAGGTTGCCCTGTCTCAGGGGCTCGCTTTCCCCTGCCCTCTCTGTGCCCCTCACACTGGGGTAGCAAACTGCCAGGTTGTGAGTCAGTCCTTTGGTAAAGCTCATGTGGCCCCATAAGGCTGAGGCCTCAGTCCTACAGACAACAAGTTGCAGAAGCCTGACAAGGAACGCGGGTGAGCTTGGAGGGGCATCTTTCAGCCCCACACGAGACGTGAAATGATCCAACTCACGGCAATGGCTTAAATGCAGCCTCAGTAAAGACCTTCAACTGGAGAAAGTTTGTGGCTTTATGCAATTCAATTCTCAAATAACTTGCTACACAGAGAACTAATACAACATCCTTTCATATTTTAAAGCTATTTTGTACATGTTTAAATGTTAATCTCCTTTAGGCTTTCTAACAAAACAACCACACATGAAAATGTAGTTAATAAATCCATAGTTTGAGTTCAGATCATTCTGTGTTTCTACTTGTTGAAATAATTTTTCAAATGAATTGGCCTGTTAAGTCAAAGGGGATATGACCCTGGAAATATTGAGAAATCTTTTCCCTCAAAACAACCAACCACACTCATATTTCTATATCATTTTTATGCAAAAAATGGACAATATTCTATTGAGGCAAAATGTCAGAAAGAATGTAAATAAGGAAAAAAACTCAAAAGCTATGGGGCAGTCATTGACAGACGAATGGATAAAGAAGATGTGGTACATATATACAATGGAATAGTCCTCAGCCATAAGAAGGAACAAAATCGGGTCATTTGTAGAGACGTGGATGGACCCAGAGACTGTTCTACAGAGTGAATTAAGTCAGAAAGAGAAAAATGAATATTGTATATTAATGTATATATGTGGAATCTAGAAAAATGGTACAGATGAACCAATTTGCAAGGCAGAAACAGAGACACAGATGTAGAGAACAAATGTATGGACACCAAGGGGGGAAAGTGGGGGTTGGGTGGTGGGGATGGTGAGATGAATTGGGAGATTGATATTGACATATATACACCAATATGTATAAAATAGATAACCAATAAAAACCTGCTGCACAAAAAAAAATAAAATTCAAAAAGATACCAAGAAAACAAAAAACAAAAGCTATGCGGCAGAAAAGAGTAGACTAAGAATGCGCTATGGAATTTGGCTAAATACTTGGAAGATATCACAGGTATTGGTATTTGTATGATACATTCAAGCAGGATTTATAGCAACTTAGCAGCTGTACAGTAAATCTAAATGTCTTATAAAAGCCTGTTAAGCAGTAATTGCTATTCAATATTCATGGCTTAATGAAACTGACTTGTTGCAATTTGAAGCCATTTTAGAATCATCATTCTGTAAAACTTTGACATGTGGAAACTCTTTATAATGAGATAGTTTGGGAGGAAATATGTGCACATAGTCTCATTTTTTTCAGTATCAAGAAAGAAGAACACACTGATTGCATTCCACTTAAATAGCATGTGTATGGTTTTGACAAAACTTTCAAAAATGCCACTTGATTTTCTTTAAAGTTTGTCATTCAAGAACATGACATTAACATCTGAAGCAAAGAATCGATTTCTAGCCAGTCATATCCACGGGTCACACAGACATATTTTTTGTGGGGCATCTCCGAGCACAGAACAAGTTAAAGAGAGGCATATTATACTTAAAGGTCAGAGTATATCGGATCTCAATGATATTATTTAGTGAAAGACTATAGTATAATTTGGCAAAAGGAAGACACATCATGAAAACGCAGAAACACTGGGCTAAAATCAACTTTAACATGTCAACTAATTTTTGGTCACTTGGTGAAAAAAGAGTGAATTGGGAAAAAAAATGCTTTTCAAAGTTAAGTCAAAATGTATACCAAGTGTTTCTTTTTTGCTTATGTTAGATATTTTGAAATATTGCAGAGTATTAAATCATAGGTAAATTCTTATTTCTTGTAAGACACAATTGTTTGGAATTTACTGACTGTGGTCACATATTATGCAAATAAACTGCACTTTCTTATTTTAAAATTATCATCTAAAAGAAAAAAGGCTAAATCAATAATCTTCAGATTAATGAGGAAGGGTAGTCTTACCACTAAATGCCAGCAGTGCCCTTTTCCTTATACTCTGTAAACATTTCACTACTTAAATCTAACCTGTACAAACTTAAAATAAAAATAGTATAAAATCAAAGGCCTGGGCTTCCCTGGTGGCGCAGTGGTTGAGAGTCCGCCTGCCGATGCAGGGGACACGGGTTCGTGCCCCGGTCCGGGAAAATCCCACATGCCGCGGAGCAGCTGGGCCCGTGAGCCATGGCCGCTGAGCCTGCGCGTCCGGAGCCTGTGCTCCGCAACGGGAGAGGCCACAGCAGTGAGAGGCCCGCGTACCAAAAAAAAAAAAAAAAAAAAAAAATCAAAGGCCTGCAATTTTTATTCTGCAATGTAACACCATAAATGAATGGCATTATTAGATATTAGTATAAATAACCATGATATTACAGTTGCCATAAAGACAGCTTAGAAATAAAAAAGACAGCTTGATTCAATACTCTAGAAAGTATTTTTCAAAAGAGAGAAAAGCCCTCTTTCTACATCACATGGAGGGAACTGTACAAAGGTGTGTGCATCAGTTGCTGACATAACACCCCATCAGCCCCCCAAAACTTTAGTGTGTGTTTGCTGCAAAGACACATCTTCTTTGTAACAACAATGCTGTCATGTGAATGAGAAAATTAATGTTGACACATTACTTCCACCTACTCTCAAACCCCATTCAAGTCTTGCTAATTGTCTCAAGAATGTCCCTTTTAGAAAATGAATGCGATCCAGAATCCTATTTTGTTGCACTTAGTTGACATTTTAAAAACTGTTCCCTTCAACTGGTTACAGTTCTCCAGTCTTTTCTGGGCTTTTGCACTTTTGAACAACATGGACCGAGAATGACGCAGAACATTCTCAATTTGGGTTTATCTGAAGTGACGTCATGACTAGCCGCAGCTTGTGCGGCTCTGACAGGAGCATCACTGAAGAGCCGTGTTCTCAGCACATCACACCATGCGGCCCATGATCTCAATTTGTTCCATTAACGTGGCGCTTGGTCGTTAATCCTTCTATATAAGTATCTGCGGTGGAAGAACTTTGACATTATGTAAATATCCCATTCCTCATTAAGACTCAATTTACTCACTTCATTTATATTTCTGTGTCCTTGTGATTTCCAATCTTATTCTGTGGGTTATAATCTGGTACCGCTGTCATGACAATGCTCACGCTGTCCCAGACATGGCCTGTCAAGGCCCCTTGACCTGGCCTCTGTGACCTTTGGACCTGCCCCATCCCTCTTGGAGCACTTCCTTGCTGTCTGGCACAGCAACATGTTTCAGCCTCATCTTCTTGTCTTTCCCAGCTTGGATTCAACCCTGCTGCACATAGATTTGGTTCTTTTCAGTGCTGGGTGGTATTCGGAAACCAAGATCCAGGTGCTACATTTGCTCACCACAACTGGGGTTACCACACCCAGGCCCTCTCAGGGGACAAAGCTAGAAAATATACATCCCCCGGGCTTCCCTGGTGGCGTAGGGGTTGGGAGCCTGCCTGCCAATGCAGGGGACACGGGTTCGTGCCCCGGTCCGGGAAAATCCCACATGCCGCGGAGCGGCTGGGCCTGGGAGCCATGGCCGCTGAGCCTGCGCGTGCGGAGCCTGTGCTCCGCAACGGGAGAGGCCACGGCAGTGAGAGGCCCACGTACCGCAAAAAAAAAAAAAAAAAAAAAAAAATATATATATATATATATGTATACATACATCACCCTATCACATACATACAACACATCTACCTCCACTCTTAAATCTATACCTAATTTTATTGTTATCTATAGGAATTCAAAACCATGAATTTCAATGATACCCTGGATTCTAATCCAACACTTCGGATGTATTCGGATTTTCCCCTTTCCATACGTGTAACTGTCTGTCCTAACAGGGAAGAAAGCTCCCGCCAATTGCCTTTCGTATGTTACCGGTTAGACAGACTCCCCAGAATGTGATCATTTTCTCATCCCAGACCCTGCCCCCAACCTCACACACACCTCGTCCTCACTCTGGCCGTCCACAAGTGCAAGTCCTGGATGTGTCCCCCCTGCCCTGACCACCCCGCATCCTGCGTGGGTGCCCGCCTCACCCCAGCCAACCACTCCGCTGGGCTGACACCTACAGGTGTCCCCGGGTGGGTGCCTTGTCTCCTCTGCTCTCACCTGAACCTCCACGAGGCCATGACTTGCATGAAGCCCCCTTGCCCAGCCCCCCTGGGAGTTGACGCCTGGCTCTGGGCCCTCACAGTTCCCCTACTGCTGGGAACACCGACAGGCTCTGCTTCACCTGCAGGCTCTGGGGCCTGATTGTTCCAAAGTGTCCAGAGAGGAAGAGCTCCTGTGTTCACTCTTTTTTTTTTAACATCTTTACTGGAGTATAATTGCTTTACAGTGGTGTGTTAGTTTCTGCTGTATAACAAAGTTAATCAGCTATACATATACATACATCCCCATATCTCCTCCCTCTTGCATCTCCTTCCCACCCTCCCTATCCCACCCCTCTAGGTGGTCACAAAGCACCGAGCTGATCTCCTTGTGCTATGCGGCTGCTTCCCACTAGCTATCTATTTTACATTTGGTAGTGTGTATATATCCATGCCACTCTCTCACTTCGTCCCAGCTTACCCTTCCCCTCCCCGTGTCCTCAAGTCCATTCTCTATGCCTGTGTCTTTATTCCTGTCCTGCCCCTAGGTTCTTCAGAACCTTTTTTTTTTTTTTTAGATTCCATATATATGTGTTAGCATACAGTATTTGTTTTTCTCTTTCTGACTTACTTCACTCTGTATGACAGACTCTAGGTCCATCCACCTCACTACAAATAACTCAATTTCATTACTTTTTATGGCTGAGTAATATTCCATTGTATATACGTGCCACATCTTCTTTATCCATTCATCTGCCGATGGACACTTAGGTTGCTTCCGTGTCGTGGCTATTGTAAATAGTGCTGCAATGAACATTGTGGTACATGACTCTTTTTGAATTATGGTTTTCTCTGGGTATATGCCCATACCGTATGACTATGCTCACTCTTTTACAGCCAAATTTAACTTATCTGCACTATGTAAGTGCAGTGCATAATGCAAATATCTTCGTCTCCTATTACTTTGCATTACTTTTAAAAGAGAAATTATGATATTTCAATTATATAAACGAGTCAACCAACAGCCCTACAGCTTCCCATTATTTTCGGACTTTTTAAAAATTTTGAATGGTCGTGCCCATGAATACATTTTCATAGTTATACTGAGCCTGCCACCTTTTCCACTACTGCATGTTTTCTAAATTCTTAGAGTGATCACGTTGCAATGAGCCCCACACTCCACATATGACACATTTCCTGAGTGTTCAGCCATTACAACACTTTATCTGCATCCTTATGCATCGACAACGCTACCAGAGGGGAAAACGCTTTTGTAAGCAAATTCGTGCAAGTTTTGCCTCCTTGGAAACATTTCCCTTAGGAAACATCCTCAGAAATGAGATTACTGGATCAAAGGATACAATGTACTACTGTCCCAATTACAAAATCAGTGACACACAAAAAATAAGGATCATAGTTTTTCCTGCTAAAGCTCACCAGCACTATATTTAATTTCTGGTGCTAGCTTTTCCAAATGTTCTCTGTATTACCTCTTTTTTAAAAAGCAATTTTACTGAGGTATATTTACCAAAATTTCATATAGCATTTTCATATAAAATTAAAATCCACTCATTTAACTGTGCAATTAAATAATTTAGTAAATCTGCAGAATTAGGCGACCGTCACTACAATCCACTTCAGAACATCTGTATCATCCCTAATGATTCATAGCCCGTCTGCAGTCACCCCCTGTCCCCCGACTCCCACCCCAGCTCTAGACAATGTCATGCACTTCCTGTCTCTGTAAATTTACTTCCTCTGGACACGTCACAGACAGGGACTCATGTAATGTGTGGTCTTCTGAATCTGCTTCTTTCACTGAGCATGACCTGTGAGGTTCGTCTTTTTAAAAATTTTTTATTTATTTTCTTAACATCTTTATTGGAGTATAATTGCTTTACAATGGTGTGTTAGTTTCTGCTTTATAACAAAGTGAATCACTTATACATATATATATGTTCCCATATCTCTTCCCTTTGCGTCTCCCTCCCTCCCACCCTCCCTATCCCACCCCCCCATCCCACCCCTCTAGGTGGTCACAAAGCGCCGAGCTGATCTCCCTGTGCTATGCGGCTGCTTCCCACTAGCTATCTATTTTACGTTTGGTAGTGTATATATGTCCATGCCTCTCTCTCGCTTTGTCACAGCTTACCCTTCCCTTCCACATATCCTCAAGTCCATTCTCTAGTAGGTCTGTGTCTTTATTCCTGTCTTACCCCTAGGTTCTTCATGACATTTTTTTTCCTTACATTCCATAAATATGTGTTAGCATACGGTATTTGTCTTTCTCTTTCTGACTTACTTCACTCTGTATGACAGACTCTAGGTCCATCCACCTCATTACAAATAACTCAATTTCGTTTCTTTTTATGGCTGAGCACTTCTTGATAGTAAAGATTCTCATTTCCCATGTGTGTGTTCACAGTGATATTTCCTGGTGAGAACTCTTAGACCACATTTTTTGTCCGAGCAGCTATAAAGTAAAATTACTGATATGTGAATTCATGAGTCACATGATTTATTCCGAAAAATATTTTTAAATAACTTTAAATACTGACACATAAGAACCTCTGTTAACATGTCTGGTTTTGAACAGAAGAAGGTACCATAGGAGCTTTCCTATTTGGAAAAGAATGTGAGTTTAGAGTGCTGAACTGTCACAGGCCCTTCGTCTCTCGTACCCACGTACCCTCACCGGCTGTCCCAGCCCGCCGGCCACACCACCGACGTTCCCGTCCACGGGGACCCGTGGGCTCGGCAGCCATGCCACAGACTCACCTCCCCACTTCTCAGCACCCTAACGAGCTCATAGGCACAGTCCCGACATTTCCAAAAGCGCACAGCTATCAATCAGTGACGGGCACTTTTCCTTTGCAAATACGTAATTTCCAACGGCCTGCCCATTCCCTGCGTGTTCGCGCTCTAACCAGCTTGCCTGTCCCCTAAAGGTACTGCATCTCCAGGCCTCTGGAGCTTTCTCGTGAGTGGTGCCATGGGCAGGGCGGATGTCTCCGTAGTCCTCATTCTTTGTCCTTTTCCCCTAAAACCACCTGCTGCTGAATCTCACATCACTATCCCTCAATGGCTTTTGCTCCGGGTACCTTGTCATTGATTCCAACAGAACTCTTGTTGCAACATTTTATGATGTTAATATCCATATATAGTATATTTCCAACACGCTTGCTGACAGTGATCCTTTCCTCCACTCAGCCTCACTTCTCTGTTACAGGAGAGTTGGTGTTACTAGCAGTAACCACAGGCTCTCCGTAACTTCAAATGCAAGCTCCTCCCCTTGCGTCCCAGCTCCAACAAGCCCGCTGCCCCACCGGGATCTCCCAGCCTCCCTCACGTGCCCCATCCTCCCTTCTCTACTCGCCCAGCCTGCAGCCCGCTCACTACAAGTAACCATCTCCCCCTTTCCCAAACACTGATAGCAGAGCCCGTACACCCAGGCGGATGCTTGCGAGAAAATAGTCTCGGCATTCCGTCTCACTTGAGACTCAGGGACCACACGAGGTAAGTGGGCTCTGACATCACACGATATTGTCCTAGAACATTTATCCACTGCTCCCTCTTAAAGGACAAACTCATACATAAATCCATGGCCCCTTCCATCCCCTCTCCACTGACCTGCTGTCCATCATTCTCACCTCCGACTCCCCGTTCCTTCTCACAACCGAAAGCTGAAGTGCTTTGGCACTTCCTTCAAAATGCATTCAGTGTTCATGCACTGGTCATGACCTCCCTCCGCTGAGCTGGACCAGCCATCGCCCGCCCTCCGCCAGATACAGAGGCGGCTTCCTGGCAAGTCTCCTGCCCGCACCCCTGACCCTGCCCCACAGTGTTTTTCCAGCAAACACATCCAGGGATGCCCCCTGTATTACCTTAATTACATAACACAATACTTAGGAGGTAGAAAGTGCTATGGAGAACAGCCAGCCAAGAGGAAAAATGGTAGAGAGGGGCATGGGGATAGGTAGCAATTGATATAAGATGATTTTACGGAAACTAACACAACACTGTAACAAAACTATACACCAATATAAATTTAAAAAAAAAAAAAGACCCATGATTATGGAAGTCCAAATTGAGAAGGTGATATTTAAGTGCAGATGTATTTATTCATTTTTAATTTTTTAATTGTGGAAAAATATACATAACATAAAACTTACCATTGTAAGTGTACAATTCAGTAGCATTAAGTGCATTACATTACTGTGCCTTACCACTATCCACTTCAAGAACTCTTTTCATCTTGCAAAACCGAAACTCTGTACCAATTAAAAAATAACTCCCCATTCTCTGTCAGCCCCTG
This sequence comes from Leucopleurus acutus, assembly GCF_964270905.1. NCBI lineage: Eukaryota > Metazoa > Chordata > Mammalia > Artiodactyla > Delphinidae > Leucopleurus > Leucopleurus acutus. The sequence continues at coordinate 115,452,464 of NC_139150.1, read as the reverse complement.
GCAACCATCCTTCCACTTCCTGTCTCTATAAATTTGACGGCTCTAGGTACCTCCTATGAGTGGAATTATACAATGTGTGTCCTTCCTCCCTGGCTGATTTCATTCAGCACAATGTCCTCAAGGTTCATCCATGTTGTAACATGTGTCAGAATTTCCCTTCTTTTTTTTTTTTTTCACACACACTGTATGTTATTTTTACAAGAGATAAATCAACTGACACCAAGCATTGTAACTGGATGACCACGACAGAAGCTACAATGATTGCAATTACCAAACACGAAACACACTCACACTGTGTCATAATAGTGACATTCAGTCCAGGAATCCTTAAGTGGGGATGTATTTATTTTGCTGATTTTCTTTCTCCTTCTACAAGTTAAGTCTGTGAAAGATGGGATTTTTGTTTTGTTTACTGCTGTCTCCCTAGAACCCAGGAATGCATTCCTTGGACCAGTGCCTACGAGGGACACTCACAAAGACACATGGAAGGGATGATCAAGAGCGAAAGGCCTCCCTCCTTCTTTGCACGTTGTCAATAAATAAGGTGGGCCAAGGGAGGAAAGTGGCCAGCTTAAATAACGATATTTAAATCTCTGATGATGTCTTATATTCAATCCCAACTCATTCCAAAGATATTAATTTTCATTTATAGAATTTGACAAGCATGCAGCTGATGCTTTAAGCATAGCGTGAATTACTTTTTAATGATTTTAGAATGTGTGAAATGCCATGCTCATTGCAGATGTGGTTTGCTCATTTGACAACTGTTTACCTGGTTCCAGTTAAGTTAATGAAGCAAAAAACAGAGAAGGGAATAAGAAGTGATCAAGGAAGACATGAATAAGTGAGAAAACAGAGCCTATGACTTTTTCCAACTAATTAATGCTTATGAGATAAAGAAGAAAAGTAGATTTACTGAGGAAGTGAATGAAAAGACTGAATTCTTAAGATTATGGGGGAAAAAAGAGAAAAACATAATTAGATAAAATTGTGAAACACCACCTTTAAAAATGTAACTATAGTTTTTAGAATTTATAGAGATAGGTCAATTAATTATATAGAATTTATAGAGATAGGTCACTTAATAGTTAATTACTATTAACACTATTATAATTATAAGACCATTTTATAAGTATGTCATGTGACATACTTATAAAAAATACAAGAAATGATCATAATAAGAAAGTAAACACAGACTTTCATTAAGGGAGCAGGCACAGAAAGGTTTAAAATTTTCTATTTCCCTTTGGCTATTTTCAAAATGAGCACAACAGAAACATACCAGAAACGTTTAGTCTAATTAGAATTGATGATTCTCTGAACTCTCATAAAGGTAGTTCTACAGTACAAACAAAAATCCTTAAATTTTTTTCTGATTATGCAAGTTGTAGACACTCACTATAAACATATCAGACAATACAGAAGTGTTTGATTTGAAAAGTGAAATCCCTTATAACTCAAGGATTACTCTTTTCAAGTTTTCTTTATATTGATTCGTTTTTTACATGTGAACATCAAATTTTTTGCTGGTTGATATGGGAATGCAGGAATAAAAAAGACAAGGAAAGTCACAGACCCTAGCAGATGGTAGGTAGCACTCATGTAACGTCTCAACGAGGGATACACATTTCTGTGAGATTATACAAGAGGGAGAAATAAAGTCAGGGGGGAAACAACATAAAAAATTCACTGAATATAAAGCAGTTGGAATTTACGGGGAAGGATGGAGATATGTGACCGCTACCTCAGAATGTTCACTACCCCAGAGGACAAAGTACTGGATCTCAGGAGCTTTGCAGAGGCTTTGGTGGAGTAGGACAGCTACTCAGTGACACAGAAATAAAAGAACTTCTCTGGAAGGCCAACCTCTGCACTGAGTATGACGACTGCATTCGGATTTGTGAGGACAAAACCCATTAGCATTATCGGCAAAATCAGTGCTAGGGTCAAAGTAGGACAGGTCGTGCCTGCCTTCAGAATAGGATGAACACTGATAACAGGACAGCTTTGTGTGTGAAAATGTACTTGCCAGGAACAGCAAGAGAACAACAAGTGCAGTGGGCACGCACACGAGTGACCAGAGCTTAAGAAACAGTCTGGTCAGTCTTAGCGTCTAAAGACAGGAAGGTTGGAATGAAGCTGGAGAGGATGTTGTCAAGTCACTCAAGGGCTGAGAGGTGAATTGTTTACATATAAGGAAACTGAATTCATCAAAGGTTGTACAACTAGGGTAGAAATGGCCATTCTTGTTCCAAAGGATTACTAATCTGGTAGTTGTAGATTTAGAGTTTTCTGCTTGTTGAAATAATGAACAGAGCACCCAGAATACATATATATATTTTAGAATATATATATATTTTTTAGTATATATATTTTTTAGAAAATATTGCTTTATTACTGAAATATAGTTGATGGATATTTTTTATTGCTTTATTACTGAAATATAGTTGATGGATATTTTTTAGAAAATATATATATTTTTTAGAAATATTTTTTAACCCTGGAAGTCCAGTGGTTAAAACTCCACGCTTCCACTGCAAGGGGCACGGGTTTGATCCCTGGTTGGGGAACTAAAATCCCACATGCCAGGCGATGCGGCCAAAACAAAACAAAACAAAACAACAACCAAACCAAGAAAATCTGAATAAAAGATTGACTTTACAAAATAAAATAAAATAAATCCAACCTCAGCGAAGCGCAATGTAAATTGATAACATCTGCACCCACGAAATGGACAAAATTTTAAAACGTATTTTAAATTCATAAAACTTTAAAATATGTAAATTGTCCCCATGAAATTAAAAAAGATAAACACAATATTTCAATATAGATGCATATTTGCATCCATAGAAATATACAAAAATTTTAAACATAAATATATAGCCTAAATGAGGATGTGCAGAATTGGACATTCTCACAATTTGATGACTGAAGTATTAATTGAAGAAACCTTCTGGAGAATAACTTAGCAGGAGTCATAAAAACAAATGCACGTGGTCCACTGGATCCATCAGCTAGTATCCTCACATTCTATGTACGTGAACCTTGCATACACGGGCAGAGAACCTGCGAAGCTATTCTCTATTGAGAAAGAAAATTGAAACAGATGTGCAGTTATAGAGTTCCAATGGCATTTGAGTTCAAGTTTAAGTTTATCCTTGAGACCTGGATACGTTTTTCATTTTGAATTCTGTGAGTTGTTCCTTAACCCGCATATAACACATCCTTCCCACAAACTTTCCAAAGACAGTTTCAGACGGTTTCTATACTTGCAACTCAACAACAAAGACGGTAACAACAAATCAAAGAGGAAAAAAATACACCAATCATTTCAACAAATATAATTTTTAATCAAATAAGCCCTGGGGGAAGACCAGTAGTGTCCAGAAGCACCTTCCTCATGGCCAGCTCCGCTGAACCCAAGAATCCTCACCAGGGCAGCGGGAGCCACGTCGGCCCCAGCTCACATACTTTCTCTGTGTAGGAAAGGAGTTCACACGTATGTGACACAGCACGTCACAATGGTTAGTTCCGTCATTACAAAACAACTGCTATTAAGCAATATAGGTCTTTCATCACAAAATGGCTCCCGTCCTGTCTTTATCTCAGTGACAAGCTTGCCCTTCGGAACTACGCTGCTATGTACGGACATCCGCTACCCTAACAGTGCTGTGTAGATTCTCAAGAACTAATGTCATTACTGCCTGTTCCAATGAAGGTGCCCCCTACGTGAAGAACGCAGACCACAACACAATGTACCCTATGCTACGCTCTCTCGGCACACGACCCGGCAGAAGACTGAGTCGGCCAGGAATCTGGTAGCACGCATTGGTAGGTGGTAAGGTGGACCAAGCTCCGCAGTGAGCTGATGACAGGACCTTATGCTGAGCCCTCTAGTCTGCTGAGCATCGTGCTTTATTACTGAAATATAGTTGATGGATGATATTATGTTAGTGTCAATGTACTACGTAGAGATTTGACATTTGTACACATCATGAAATGATCACCACCATTAAGTCTCGTAACCGTCTGTCCCCAAAGTTATTACAATATAATTGCTCATATTCCCTAGGCTGTATATGACATCCCTGTGACTTGATTATGTAACTGGAGGTTTGTACCTCTTAATCCCTTTCACCTATTTTGCCCCCCAAAACTCCCTCCCCCCTGGCAACCACCCATTTGTTCTGTTTGTTCATTTGTTTTGCCCTTTTGATTCCACATATAAGTGAAACCATACAGTATTTGCCTTTCTCTGTCTGACTTATTTCACTTAGTGTAATGCCCTCCAAGTCCATCCATGTTGCTGCAAATGGCGTTATTTCATTCTTTTTATGGCTGAATAATACTCCATCTTTTATATATATCACATCATTTTTATCCACTCGTCTGTCCATGGACACTTAGGTTGCTTCCATATCTTGGCTATTGTAAATAATGCTGCTATGAACACTGGGGTGCATATATTTTTTGAATTAGTGTTTTTGTTTTCTTTGGATAAATACCCAGAAGTGAGATTTCTGGATCATATGGGAGTTCTATTTTTAGTTTTTTTCAGAAATCTCTCTTGAAATTTTGCCACTTTAATTACAATGTGTCTTGGTGTGGTCCTCTTTGGGTTCATTTCGTTTGGGACTCTCTGTGCTTCCTGGACCTGGATGTCTGTTTTGTCCCCCAGGTTAGGGAAGTTTTCAGCCATAACTGCTTCAAATAAGTTCTCTGCCCCTTTCTCACTCTCTCCTCCTTCTGTGACCCTATAATGAGAATATTAGTATGCTTGATGTTGTCCCAGAGGTGTCCTCATTATTTCAATTCTTTTTTTTTTCTGTTCAGTTTTGGTGATTTTCACTACTCTGCCTTCCAGCTCACTGATCTGTTCCTCGGTGCTGTTGATTCCGTCTAACATATTTTTTATTTCAGTTACTATATTCTTCAGCTCTGTTTGTTTCTTCTGTACATCTTCTAACTCTTTGTAAATCTTCTCACTGTGTTCATCCATTCTTCTCCCGAGTTCTCTGAGCATCTTTTTTTAAATAATTTATCTTTATTTTTGGCTGCATTGGGTCTTTGTTGCTGCGTGCAGGCTTTCTCTAGTTGTGGCAAGTGGGGGCTACTCTTCGTTGCGGTGCGCGGGCTTCTCATTGTGATGGCTTCTCTTGTTGCGGAGCACGGGCTCTAGGCGCATGGGCTTCCGTAGGTGTGGCGCGCGGGCTCTAGAGCGCAGGCTCACTAATTGTGTTACACAGGCTTAGTTGCTCCATGGCATGTGGGATCTTCCCGGACCACAGCTCGAACCCGTGTCCCCTGCATTGGCAGATGTATTCTTAACCACTGCACCACCAGGGAAGTCCCTCTGAGCATCTTTATGGTCATTACCATGAACTCTTTATCAGGCAGATTGCTTATCTCCACTTTGCTTAGTTCTTCTCTGTTTTTGTCTTGTTCCTTGGTTTGGAACATATTCCTCTGTCATCTCGTTTGTATGTATCTGGTAGGTTGATAATCATTCCAGATCTTGGAGAAGTGGACTTATAGAGGAGATGTCCTGTGTGTCCCAGCAGTGCACTCCCCTCTGGTGAGCAGAGCTACAGGCTCCAGGGTTGTCCCCTACGTGGGCTTTGTGGGCTCTTCTGTCACACAGGGCTGACTATTGTGAGTGCACTGGTAGGTGGTGCAGGTCCCCCAGTCTGGTAGCTGCCAGGCCCTGCCTCATGGGGAGGCTGCTGGCCACGGGCGCATGCGCTGGATCCCGGGGCAGCTGGCTGTGGGGACCCTGGGTCCTGGGAGCTCTACTACTTCTGTCGCACTTGAAATCAGACCTCCCAACTCTCTCTGGAAGTAATTTTCATCCTGTATTTTCCTACTATTTACTAAAATAGTAATAAGCAGGACCATCTTGTTGACATTTTTGGCAGGTGGATAACAATATACACAATTTGGAGAGACAAACAGAAATATGAGTAAACAGGATATTTATTCTGTTTATTTATGTTCTTTGTTATTTGGAAAGTAAGCCTGTCACTTACTTCATTTCTTACTGAGAATATGCCCTTAAATTCCCCAATCAGAATAACCATAGTTTTCTGTTAATCACTGTTTCACAAAAAAATGGTTATTCCGTGAAAACAGTGGCTAGTTCTGCTTGCAACTCAACCATAGAAGTGCTGTCCCTCGAGACAACCACTGTACTTCATTTTGCAGCAAAAGATTTTAAGCATATTTCCAATTTCATCATACAGATAATTAATATATTTTATGAATTTATCAAGGATACTCAAGTGAAGCTGTTATTTTCTACTCAATTTCATGGCAGTGAAGAATAAAATGACCACTGCAGTAGGTAGTTGGCGAGGCCTTAATTGAAATTAATTAATTTCAGAAGTTTTACTCACCATGCTTTGGAGACATAACTGCAAATGTTAACACAGTGAAAAAGGACAAATATCTATCATTATCATCATCATGATTATTACCACTATTAAGTAGTTTGACCTCACTGACCCCCTAGAAGGGTCTTAGAGAGCCCCAGGAATTCTGGGATCTTGCTTTGAGAATACTGTGCAAGTATTAAATTAGCCCAGCCTCCTCCAAAGCCTGGTTCACTAGATGTCCACTGAGCCCCTACAGGTGCCAGAAAGGGGCCTCTGGGCTCATCTTGTGAGACACCTACCAACATGGGGTGTCCTCCAAAATCTCCAGTGGATGCAAGCCCCATGAGCCACATCTTGCCCTGTACTTGGTCATCTTGTGTATTCAGCAAATATGAGAGAACCCCTGTGCAGATTTATGAAGCCTCTCCCCTCTGTAGCTCCCTTTTCTTTATGAGCTGGATCTTCACATTTTTACACCTCAGCAGCCCCAAATTCGAGCTCTGCCTCCCCAGCCCATGCTGTCCAATCTGCTCCGGGCTCCATCCGGACAGCTGTCCGATGCCCAGCTAATGTGGTTCCCCTCCTTGGGGATCACAGTCCTATGCAGCCTTGGTCCAGCCTCTGACAACAGCTGCCACACTGTCTGACTCACATCCTGGAATCTGGTTCCAGCAGTTCACTGACTTTCTCACCCACACATGGGCATTTTCAGTTTTTGGTCAGTTACCAGTTACATAGATCTTCAGGCTGACTTTGGTTCCTTCTCTTTAATATTCATGTCTGGCATGTTATTGTAGAGGTTGAGGTCTTTATTACCAAGTGTCTACACTTCTTTTGAACTCCTGTGAGGCTATAATATCGATGCACCATCATACTCGCTTAAAAGTCTACAGATAAGTACAGATTCCAGAAAAAAGGTTTCAGAAAATAGAGTAACGCAGGACTTGAGAACTTGTAGTATATCATAAACGTGACACCATCCTAAAACCATAAAATATACCAGAGTCATTTAGTACAGTGTCAGCTCCAAACGGAGAAAGTGGAAATAGATGACAGGCATAGGCATTTTCTGGCATTTAATTTCAATGTGTAATATACACGATTCAGAATGAAGACCTAGAGGTATCACCAAGATGTGACACAGAGAAGAAGAAGAAGAGTAAATGATTTGTAAGTTTTCTGATGCATAAATATTTGTGTAGGTAGCTTCCCTAGATTTTTCATGAATATGTCAAGAATTTTACTAGCGTGCCTTTTTATTTTGCCTTCTCTATCCCTATGCCTCACTGACATCTTGGTGGTGTTCAGCTCATTAATAACAGAGATTTATTTTTCATCTATTTAAAGTGCTTGATTATTTTAGGAGTCAGAAGAGAGGAAAAGCGAGAAAACTGCTTTTAACAGGAATTTGGAGATTATCTTACGGAAGTGTTTTCATTCATTCTTGTGTTTAAAGTGTCCCTAATTCTCCCACTTCGTGAAAGGGAGTCATATGCTTTCTCTTTTCAAAAGAATAGTTTTTCTTATCATCATCATGAAAGATATCTTAAAGTATTCAATGAAAATATATTTTTCATTCTTGATTTTCCGTGAATAGCTTTTATTTGCCCAAAACTACGTGTTGGATTTGAATCTGAAGAAACTTATAACCCAACACATGAAATGGTTAAGAATATAACTCATATAATTAAGCTAATATTCCATCAGTGCAATAAAAGTGATACATTTTGTGATGCACTTTCCTGAATCATCCTAGACATTACTAGTTTCAGCTTAAGACCAAACACAGGGAGTTCCCTAGTGGTCGGTCCAGTGGTTAAGACTCTGCGCTTCCACTGCAGGGGGTACAGGTTCAATCCTTGGTCTGGGAACTAAGATCCCAACTGCCGTGTGGTGTATCCAAAAAAAAAAAAAAGAGAGAGACCAAACACAAATGTTAAAACAATTTTCAACAGCGGCAAAAGCAGCACTAATCTGTGTGAAACTACTAGTGGCAGGTTAAGGTCCACTATCTTTAGAATAAAGGAATACAACCAAGGCACAAGGCACAGGCAACTTTCACTTTGCCACGAAAGGTAGTGATTCCCTGCTGGCCCCTGAGATGTTACAAGAGAGAATCAGCACTACATAGGTACACAATAATTGTATTAATCCAAGTTATACAAATAATATCATCATGGAAAAAGTAGCACTGCTCATTAGTCGAATGCAAACTGTTCCTATAAATTCAGCCTCTGTAGTACATCACTTCCTGTGCAAACAAACACGGATAATACAACAAGCTGGAAAGTCTTCCAAACCAGGAGATTGACAGCTCAAATTAGTCAGTGAAAGAGAAAGCCTTCAGTGGTTCAGAAGGCCTTGCTACGTAAGAATGATTAAGTGTTTCTGAACAAAAGCACACATCACAATAGTGAATCAGATGGAAATTTCCAATAAGAAATGTAAATGCACCAGCTGGTCTTCATCACACAGCGACACTGTAAAGTGCAATGATGACACTCCAAACAGCAGAGCTGGCATCTTCCAAATACTCCATCCCAAGTAGAGGCTGCCTGTCTTGACAAGAGCATCATAAAGAAAAGCTGACAAATCAAGAGAACGTCAACCACTTCTAACACTTCATGAGGGAAAAACAAAAGCATAAATCATGATTTTCAAATTGATCACTCTTCAATGTCTAAAATAAAAAGCTCGGTAGCCTGCGTCAAAAATGTACAATAATCTATTTAACACATATTAAATTTTACCCAGTTTTGCTTCAACATTATCTACTTTTAGTAAACACTGTGAGGCTTTATTTTTTAATTGTTGATCAACAATGAAGCCCATCACTCTACAGCCTTAGCAATGCACTAAACTACATGAAATACCGCAAAACACATAACGATACGGAGACGACTTCTAACAATGTATAAAATTACTGGATGTGCGACATCTTGATCTCTGAATTAAACCACACTTGATTTCAGTCACACTAAAAATAATTAATTCAGTAGCTTGAGTAAACTGTGCCTGAAAACATTTGCCTTTCTCATTTTGAACCACAAACAGTGGCTTAGGCATGCTCACATGGGCATGTTACCGTTTCCAAGCACAATGCCCGTAATTATCAAGAAGTAGCTCCGAAACCTACCCAACACTTCCACCCTGCAGAGTAAGCAACTCCTTAAGTGGGGGACATGTCTTAGCTAAGTACAAAGTACAGTAAGTCTCCTACATATGAACCTTCCCGTTGCGAACTTTCAAAGATGCAAATGTGCCCAGAGAAAGGATGAAGAGAGACAAGAGGAAGAAGTAACTGAAGAACCAAAGAGAATTCACGACGCAGGAAACGGCAAGGGGATTTTCTTTATCTGAGGAGGCACTATTAGTTTTTGAGGTACAGGACCCGAACGTAGAACGGTACACGAACGTTGCAGCAGCCGTCCAGAATGCAGACCAGTGCTACCGTGTCATCTATGATGAGAAAAAAAGAGCTACTACCCAGACATCACTGGATCGTTCTTTCAAGAGAGTAGATAGAAGTGAATCCAGCAAGGACCCAGAACCTGTGCCATCCACGTCACGTGTGAATGAAACTGAAGTTTGCCCTCTGTCTCCTACAGCCGACAATCCTTCAGCTCTACTATCTCCCATTCTCCTCTCCCCTCTCCAGTCAGTAACTCCTCTTGCCTGTTCACTTGACGCCAGCCCCTGGATGCCAGCTGTTGTACCGCACTACTGTACTTTTCAAGGCACTGTACTGTAAGATTAAAAATGTTTTCTTTATTTTTTGTGTATGTTTTTTATGTATTATTTGTGTGTAAAGTATTATAAACCTATTACAGGACAGTACTATATAGCCGATTGTGTTAGTTGGGTACCTAGGCTAACTTTGTTAGACTTGTGAACAAACTGGACTTACGAACGCGCTCTGGGAATGGAACTCTTTCGTATGTATGACTTCCTGTACTGATTTACCTCATTACAGGTTGTCACTGGAACAAGGGGAAACTTCTCACTCAAAATCTTAAACGTTATCAAGTAACTTAATAAAAAATAAAATAAAATCTGTATGTAATGTAAAGGAAATACTTGTTCACTCTTCCTGAATTAAAATTCATCCAAATAAATTTGCCCTAAATATATTACCATGAGGCAATGGGAGAAAACAAAAGTGGTCTGATCCCCAGTTGATTTAATTGCCACTGAAAAAGATGGACTCAAGATTGAAAAAGGATAACTTCAATGGAAAGCAAAGTTATTTTTAAGTTTCGAAGGTAAACAAAACAACTTTTCCCAAGGAAAATTATAACACAAGCATTTTGACTACAGAAAATACCTAGATACATTTTCAAAAATTTAATTGTAAATTTAATTGAGCTATAACTAAGAAATATTTATGATTAACAAATCTTGCTTATTCATGTATACAAATTTAACAGTTCTTTAAAACATAAAACTACTGCCTTGGAAGTATTCATGGGTTAAATAGTAAACTGAAATGTAATATCAAGGGGCAGAGCCCACCAGCTAATCTATAAGAACTAAATCTGAAACGTCATTTTGAAGAATCCCATCAAAGCCTTAGCAATCCTTCAATATGATTCTAAAACAGGTAAGGTTACTGTGAATAAATAGAATATTATTTTTTACATAGATCATTCAAACTCCACTGACAACAGTAATCAGTGGATAACAATGTCCACTTTTTAGTTTTGACTTACTTTAAGCACACTGAGATTGTGAAATTGGAGTTTGGTGCAGGTGCTGGGCTGTATTTCTAGCTTTAAAAATTATTAACATTAAAACCACATAATCATACTTCAGATAATTTGCAAAACATGTAAAATTCATTTACAATTAAATGATCCATATCTATTTGGATACGATTTATTTAGAGTTAATTAAAACATATTTCCAAACTAATTTTCATAATTAATATTTTAATAGCTAATAATAAATCATAAAGCGTGAGCCATTTTTTTTTCTTTTTTTTGGTAAATTTATTTTTATTTATATTATTTAATTTTAGCCGCGTTTGGTCTTCGTGGCTGCACACGGGCTTTCTCTAGCTGCGGTGAGTGGGAGCTGCTCTTTGTGCGGTGCACGGGCTTCTCATTGTGGTGGCTTCTCTTGTTGCGGAGCACGGGCTCTAGGAACGAGGGCTTCAGTAGTTGTGGCATGCGGACTCAGTGGTTGGGGCTCGTGGGCTCTAGAGTGCAGGCTCAATAGTTGTGGCACACGAGCTTAGCTGTTCCGTGGCATGTGGGATCTTCCCGGACCAGGGCTCAAACCTGTGTCCCCTGCACTGGCAGGCAGATTGTTAACCACTGCGCCACTAGGGAAGCCCTGCATCATTTTTTTTTTAGATTCCACATAGAAATTATCTTACTAAGTAAGCCAGACAAAGAAAGACAACTAGAGAAAGCCCGCGGTGCAGCAACGAAGACCCAATGCAGCCATAAATAAATAAATGAATAAATAAATTTATTTTCAAAGAAACAAACAAAAATGGTGCAAATGAACTTATTTACAGAACAGAAGCAGACTCACAGACACAGAGAACGAACTTATGGTTACCAAAGGGGAAAAAGGCAGGGAGGGATAAATTAGGATTTGGGATTAACATATACACACTACTATATATAAAATACATTATCAACAAAGACCTACTGTATAGCACAGGGAACTCAACTCAGTATCTTGTAATAATCTATAATGGAAAAGAATCTGAAAAGAATATACATACACATATATACACAAATCTGTATGCAAAACTGAGTCAGTGTGCTGTACACCTAAAACTAACACAGCATTGTAAATCAACTATACCCCAATATAAAAAAAAAATTCATCCTTCCAGTCTCTGAGGCCAGACTTTTGGAGGTATCTTTGCTTCCTTTCTTTCTCTAGTCCCTCATGTCCAACCTGTTGTAAACCTGTCAGTTTTCCAGTAGGGAGATGCCCAGAGCTTACGACCTTCTCCCCACCTGTGCTGCTCCAATCCCACCTACAACATCACCGCCCCCTCTGCGGTGATCAGCAGGCCCCTGCCCGAGCCCATTACTCTGGGCCCAGCGAAGCTCGAGTCTCCTTAAGACAGAGGACTCCTCTGCAGCCCTGGGACGTGCCCCTAGGATAAGGCCCCAGACACACACAGCCTTTCGGTCCTCGTGGTCTCAGCGCAGACGTTCACGGATGCCCCACTGAAACCCCTGACACCCAGCCCCCACTTTAGCAACACACTAAGCTCTCTTCTTCCTTTTTCTCCAGAAAACTAAGTTTCTGAACCTCTAGTGTCCACTGAAGCACATGAAACAAAGAAACGCTCAATAAATATTTACGAAGAAACAAATGGACTGGTACCTTATTTCCAGTTTGGGGAGCTCAGTCTAACCATTAAATACTAAATGTCTTAACCACCTGTTTCACTATTTCTACACTCTCCAATTTTAGAAAACTAACATCTAGTGGAGATCTCCCAGGTGTCCTACATACTCTAACTGAGCAGGACCCTATGGGGGCCTGCTGGAACACACCCCCTCCATGTACTCCGCCTGCCACACATCTGAAGAAGAGCTCTAGCCTCCTAGGCCCACCCCGATGGCCAAAGAATAAATTTAATCAGAAAAATGAGAAAATGTAGAAAGAAAGGAAAACAGTCAAACAAGACAAAGTAATAATAGTTTAGGCATTGAAAAAAATTAAGGACCTTCATTCAGTTCCTCCTCAAGGGCTGCAGATAATATTCTGAGCCATGGCCTTTGAGCTGTTTTGCAGATACTGAAATCCCCACCAGGTGGGAGAAGTTAACTGCATGCTGCCCACAAGCACTAGACCCCAGACCGGCTAGAACCAGATGGCTGAAGATGCCAACTCCGGAGGACCTCACCACCAGCCAATCAGGTTAAGGTCTCTGCCCATCCCCGCCGTGATGGTTCCACCCACTTTCAACCCAGATGCTGAGGGACCATACAAGGGCAGAAAAGAGGCAGCACCTTCTACCCCGGGAAGAAGCCCAGAAAACCATTGTTATGCCTTCCCCCTCATTAACCTTGCCCTTACATCTTGCCTTAATTGTGCCCCTGGGCGAGAAAGTGATTTGTGAACTAAGTTCCTGCTTCTCCACTCTCAGACCATTGAATAAAGTTTGTGTTGCTTCGATCTCAGCTTCGCTTTTGTTTTTGGCTGCATGAACCCAAATAGGAAAAGAACCTTTCCCACCAAGGCAGGTGCCGTGGTTGGGCTAGGGCCCAAGGGGGGGTCTGCACGACATAATTTGGTAACAATATATTATCTAACTACTTTTCTTTCATTGTATCACTTGAGTCTTATGAAATTAATTTTGAATTATTATTAAAAATTAGCCAATTTTTATATGTGAGGAAACTGGGGTTCAGAAAGATGGAGCAGTGTATGCCCAAGCTTCCAGAGTTATTACTAGGAAGCAGAGCAAAATTCAAAACAAAGTCTTCTTGTACCAAAACTCATTTATTCACAATATGACAAGGTGTCAATGATTCTTTTCTATTTCATCAATGCACTTAAATGTGGAATACTGCTGTTGTTTTCAGACATTTTACTCAAAACATTGTATCTTCTATGAAATCTGTTTTTTGTACTATTTGTTTTATAATGTCTTTATAATCATATTGTATTTAGTAGACATGTACAATTTAGGGGTTGATTCATTTGTTTCTAAAGGTCTTATTTTATTTGGAGTCTAACTCATTTACACTTAATCTCATGATGACATTTATGTAAAATGATGAAGACCAAAAATGTATAAAGTCATAAATCTCATGAACACTTTAAAATATTCATTATGATAATTATTAAATAGGGAAGACAGGATTACTTACAAAAATTAATAAGAATAGTATTCCCTGTTAAGATTCTAGTTTTTCTTTCCCAATTGTTTTATCATTTTAAATTACAGAAATTCCAGTATTGTTTTTGTCTATTACTTTCACAGCTATGTATCATGGATTGATTCTGATACTCATGTTTTCAATTCCAGAATACATATTTTCAAGGGTATTTGGAGGATTTTTTGCATCAGATAAGTCTGAGAGAACATTCTAGAGTAAGTCATTTAAACCTAGTGCTTCTTAAGTAACTGTTTCATAGACAGTGTGGCCAGAATCCGATAGTCACTGGTTTTTTCTCTGGAAATCTTCCATTAGTTGGGAAGGTTGCCACAACTCTTGTCTTTTAGGAAGAAGGATATAAAGCAAATTTGAATCAGTAAAGCATGACATCAATTTTCTCTCTCTTGGCAGAACTGCAAAAGCACAGACACAAAGATGTTAAGAGTCCTATTAGTAACACAAGCCTTTGACTCAAGGGTAGCCATGAGTCAAAGTTATTGCTACAAATCTGCTTAATAGTCTCCACTGACTCTTTTGAAACAAAGGACAAGGCATCTGTTATAGAGAAAGCAGTTACTGATCCAGGTTTCTGATTTAGTCGACTATCATGAATATCATCAGAATGTCTTCACTGACGCTGGACCAAGACCCACATTAGGAATATCAGGATGGCAACTGGTCAAGTCAAGACAGTTGAGGCCTCAACCTCCAAAAGTCTGGCTTCTCTGTTCCACTTCCTGTTGCTTGTTTGCCTGCCTGTCAGCTGGAAGCACCTCTGGGACCTTCCTCAACCAAGGGGTCCTGCCCGATACGGGACTGGGAGGGTCAAGCAGAGGGTCAGTCCCAGTGGGGACAAAGGACAACGACAGAAGGTCCTCATAGGTCAGAGAGAGACGGAGTCAGAGGAAGCAGGACAGGACGTGAGCACGGGCCCCAGAACCAGGCATTAAGGTCAAAGCTGGATGAACAAGACAGACGATTCAGATCATGCCTCTGGTTTGCGGCTCAACTCTCAAATATCTCTAAAATACAGGGAAAAGGAAGGAGACTAACAGTTACTGTACAACCACCATGTCCTGGGCTCCGGGTAATGCTCTAAATTCAAACTATCACATGTAGATACTGTTTTAAAAAATTAAAAGGCATGTAATGTAGCTCTTAAAAAAGGGGGAAAAAAAAGGAGGAGGCTCCATTTACTAAAAATGATCTCAAAAATACCCTAGTAAGTAAACACACAGAATGAAGAGAATGGAAAATCAAAGGGAAATTAATAAAATGTATATGTGGATCCTCAAGAGAGCAGACAGCAGAAGCCAGAAGAAATACAATCCTGCAGCCTATGGAACAAAAACCACATTCACAGAAAGTCAGACAAGATGAAAAGGCAAAGGGCTGTGGACCAGATGAAGGAATGAGATAAAACCCCAGAAAAACAACTAAATGAGGTGGAGATAGGCAACCTTCCAGAAAAAGAATTAAGAATAATGATAGTGAAGATGATCCAGGACCTCGGAAAAAGAATGGAAGCAAAGATCGAGACGATGCAAGAAATGTTTAGCAAAGACCTAGAAGAATTAAAGAACAAAGAGAGATGAACAATACAATAACTGAAATGAAAACTACGCTAGAAGGAATCAGTAGCAGAATAACTGAGGCAGAAGAACGGATAAGTGACCTGGAAGACAGAATGGTGGAATTCACTGCTGTAGAACAGAATATAGAAAAAAGAGTGAAAAGAAATGAAGGCAGCCTAAGAGACCTCTGGGACAACATTAAGTGCAACAACATTCGTATTATAGGAGTCCCAGAAAGAGAAGAGAGAAAAGACCCAAGAAAATATTTGAAGAGATTATGGTCAGAAACTTCCCTAACATGGGAAAAGAAATAGGCACCCAATTCCTTAAGAAAGTAAGAAAATAGTAATAGAAACATATATATCGATAATTACCTTAGACATGAATGGATTAAATGCTCCAACCAAAAGACACAGGCTCGCTGAATGGATACAAAAACAAGACCCATATATATGCTGTCTACAAGAGACCCATTTCAGACCTAGGAACACATACAGACTGAAAGTGAGGGGATAGAAAAAGATATTCCATGCAAATCAAAAGAAAGCTGGAGTAGCAATACTCATATCAGATAAAATAGACTTTAAAATAAAGAATGTTACAAGAGACAAGGCGGGACACTACATAATCATCAAGGGATCAATCCAAGAAGAAGATATAACAATTGTAAACATATATGCACCCAACATAGGAGCACCGCAACACATAAGGCAACTGCTAACAGCTATAAAAGAGGAAATCGACAGTAACACAATAATAGTGGGGGACTTTAACACCTCACTTACACCAATGGACAGATCATCCAAACAGAAAATTAATAAGGAAACAGAAGCTTTAAATGACACAATAGACCAGATAGATTTGATTGATATTTATAGGACATTCCATCCAAAAACAGCAGATTACACTTTCTTCTCAAGTGCACACGGAACATTCTCCAGGACAGATCACATCTTGGGTCACAAATCAAACCTCAGTAAATTTAAGAAAACTGAAATCATATCAAGCATCTTTTCTGACCACAATGCTATGAGATTAGAAGTCAGTTACAGGGGAAAAAAATGTAAAAAACACAAACACATGGAGGTTAAACAATACATTACTAAATAACTAAGAGATCACTGAAGAAATCCAAGAGTAGATCAAAAAATACCTAGAGACAAATGACAACTAAAACACGACAATCCAAAACCTATAGGATGCAGCAAAAGCACTTCTAAGAGGGAAGTTTATAGCAATACAACCCTACTTCAAGAAACAAGAAAAATATCAAAGAAACAATCTAACCTTACACCTAAAGGAACTAGAGAAAGAAGAACAAACAAAACCCAAAGTTAGCAGAAGGAAAGAAATCATAAAGATCAGACAAGAAATAAATGAAACAGAAACAAAGAAAACAATAGCAAAGATCAATAAAATTAAAAGCTGGTTGAGAAGATAAACAAAATTGATAAATCATTAGGCAGACTGATCAAGAAAAAGAGGAGAGGACTCAAATCAATAAAGTTAGAAATGAAAAAGGAGAAGTCACAACAGACACCACAGAAATACAAACCATCCTAAGAGAATAGTACAAGCAACTCTATGCCAATAAAATGGACAAGCTGGAAGAAATGGACAAATTCGTAGAATGGTATAACCTTCCAAGACTGAACCAGGAAGAAATAGAAAACATGAAGAGACCAATCACAAGAAATGAAATTAAAACTGTGATTAAATATCTTGCAACGAACAGAAGTCCAGGACTAGATGGCTTCACAGGTGCATTCTATCAAACATTTAGAGAACAGCTAACACCCATCCTTCTCAAACTCTTCTAAAAAACTGCAGAGGAAAGAACACTACCAAACTCATTCTATGAGGCCACCATCACCCTGATACCAAAACCAGACAAAGATACTACAAAAAAAGAAAATTACAGAACAATATCACTGATGAATATAGATGGAAAAATCCTCAACAAAATACAAGCAGACAGAATCCAACAACACATTAAAAGGATCATCAATCATGATCAAGTGGGATTTATCCCAGGAATGCAAGTATTCTTCAATATAGGCAAATCAATCAATGTGATACATCATATTAACAAATTGAAGAATAAGAACGATATGATCATCTCAAGAGATGCAGAAAAAGCTCTTGACAAAATTCAACCCCCATTTATGATAAAAATTTTCTCCAGAAAGTAGGCATACAGGGAACCTATCGCAACATAATAAAGGCCACATGTGACAAACCCACAGCAAACATCATTCTCAATGGTGAAAAACTGAAAGCATTTCCTCTAAGATCAGGAACAAGACAAGGATGTCCACTCTTGCCACTATTATTCAACATAGTTTTGGAAGTCCTAGCCATGGCAATCAGAGAAGAAAAAGAAATGAAAGGAATACAAATTGGAAAAGAAGTAAAACTGTTACTGTTTGCAGATGACATGATACTACACATAGAGGATCCTAAAGATGCCACCAGAAAACTACTAGAGCTAATCAATGAATTTGGTAAAGTTGCAGGATACAAAATTAATGCATAGAAATATCTTGCATTCCTATACACAAATGATGAAAAATCTGAAAGAGAAATTAAGGAAACACTCCCATTTACCATTGCAACAAAAAGAATAAAATACCTTGGAATAAACCTACCTAGGGAGACAAAAGGCCTGTATGCAGGAAAACTATAAGACACTGATGAAAGAAATTAAAGATGATACCAACAGATGGAGAGATATGCCATGTTCTTGGATTGGAAGAATCCATATTGTGAAAATGACTATACTACCCAAAGCAATCTACAGATTCAATGCAATCCCTATCAAACTACCAATGGCATTTTTTACAGAACTAGAACAAAAAAATCTGAAAATTTGTATGGAGACACAAAAGACCCCAAATAGCCAAAGCAGTCTTGAGGGAAAAAATGGAGCTGGAGAAATCAGACTCCCTGACTTCAGACTATACTACAAAGCTACAGTAATCAAGACAATATGGTACTGACACAAAAACAGAAACATAGATAAATGGAACAAGATAGAAAGCCCAGAGATAAATCAACGCACCTATGGTCAACAAATTTATGACAAAGGAGGCAAGGATATATAATGGAGAAAAGACAGTCTCATCAATAAGTGGTGCTGGGAAAACTGGACAGCTATATGTAAAAGAATGAAATTACAACACTCCCTAACACCATACACAAAAATAAGCTCAAAATGGATTAGAGACCTAAATGGAGGACTGGACAGTATAAAACTCTTAGAGGAAAACATAGGAAGAGCACTCTTTGACATAAATCACAGCAACATCTCTTTTGATCCACCACCTAAAATAATGGAAATAAAACCAAAAATAAACAAATGGGACCTAATGATACTTAAAAGTTTTTGCACAGCAAAGGAAACCATAAACAAGATGAAAAGACAACCCTCAGAATGGGAGAAAATATTTGCAAAAGAAGCAACGGACAAATGATTAATCTCCAAAATATATAAACAGCTCATGCAGCTCAATATTAAAGAAACAAACAACCCAATTTAAAAATGGGCAGAAGACCTAAACAGACATTTCTCCAAAGAACACATACAGATGGCCAAGAAGCACATGAAAAGCTGCTCAACATCACTAATTATTAGGGAAATACAGATCGAAACTACAATGAGGTATCACCTCACACCAGTTAGAATGGGCATCATCAGAAAATCTTCAAACAACAAATTCTGGAGAGGGTCTGGAGAAAAGGGAACGCTCTTGCACTGTTGTGGGAATGTAAATTGATACAGCCACTATGGAGAACAGTATGGAGGTTCCTTAAAAATCTAAACATAGAGCTACCATACCACCCAGCAATTCTACTACTGGGCATATACCCAGAGAAAACCATAATTCAAAAGACACATGCACCCCAGTGTTCACGGCAGCACTATTTACAATAGCCCGGTCATGGAAGCAACCTAAGTGTCCATCAACAGATGAATGGATAAAGAAGATGTGGTACATATATACAGTGGAATATTACTCAGCCATAAAAAGGAACGAAACTGGGTCATTTGTAGAGATGTGGATGGATCTAAAGCCTGTCATACAGAGTGAAGTAAGTCAGAAAGAGAAAAGCAAATATCGTATACTAACACATATATGTGGAACCTAGAAAATGGTACAGATGAACTGATTTGCGGGGCAGAAGTTGAGACACAGATGTAGAGAACAAACGTATGGACACCAAGGAGGGGAAGCAGCGGGGGTTGGGGGTGGTGTGATGAAGTGGGAGATTGGGATTGACATGTATACACTGATGTGTATAAAATGGATGACTAATAAGAACCTGCAGTATAAAAAATAAATAAAATTCAAAAAATAAAAAAAGAAAATGTTCTAAAATTTATTGTGCTGATGTTCACACAGCTCTGAGGAAAAAAAAGTAAAATGCATATGTGTATATGTGAATAGAATCTTTCTGGAAATATTCAGAAGACACTGAAAACATCATTTGATCCAGGAAAGGGAAACAGATGGAACGGGAAGAGTTAGGAGGAGACTTTACCCTGAACATACTTTAGCATATTTTGAATCTCGAAACATGGGAATGTATCCTTATTGCAGTAACAGTAAGATACGTCATAGTAATTCAATTTTTAAAATAATTACTGCTAAGAACCATGATGACCTACTTTACTGCCTTTAAGAAATAGGAGGTATTAGGAAGAATATCTTTTTCCCAATTTACAATATACAGATTCACACGCATCTGCACATTTTCTCCTATTCTGTTTGTCATAAGATTGGGGAGATGCCCCCCTTTCCACACTCCCACGTGTGGACAGGATCCCTCGCTTCACCCTCAGAGACACTGACTCTCTTCCTCCGGAACCACGAGTCTCTGCTTTACTGAAGTCATGTCTGTAACAACCGTCTCTGATGTAAGCGCCCAGCCTAACGTGAGACAAAACAAAACCCGACAAAACTCCTTGGTCTTTACTGAGACTTCCCCATTATTTTCTCTAGAGTATATTGATACTTTGTATTTCTTTCTTTTCCTTCACTCCCACACTTATCCTGCTCTGAATTCCAATCCCAAATTGTCAGATTCAGCAGTTACTTTCCTGTAAATATCCTGCTCAGCCTCTCTGTGGAGCGGACACAGCCAACAATTCCCCAAAGCATCTCCCAGCTCCTGTGTCACTGTGAACCCCGGATCCTCTTCCCACCTCATCAGCTACTCCCACTCCCTCTCAGTGTCCTCTGGGACTGTCCCTCAGTAGCTGGAGTTGCCCCAGGATCTGGTCTCTTTTCTGCCTTCCGTCTCTCTCTAAGGGTCCTTCCTCATCCAGCCCCATGAGTTTTAATATCATGCGTATGTTGAAATCTAACGACAGGCCAGACTTCCCTGAGTTTATAAACCCCTTGCCTGTTTCACATCTCGAATGGATACCACATTGGCCTTTTAAACGAATACGTTCACAACGGAGCACCAGATGATGATGATGATGATGATGATGATGATTATTGTCATTGTTCCCTCCCTTCCAGGCTGTCCTGACCTTACAAAGCACCACAATCTGCTCAGGTGACCAACACAGGGCACTGGAAATCCTTGACGACTGTTTCCTCTCCTTCTGTCTCCATGTGCAAGTGATCAGTGAGGTCCCTTGTTTCCACCTTTAAAATGTATCACTGCCACAGCCCTGCCCTCCCCCTGCGACCACTACCATCCAGTCCACGTCACCGCTGTGGCTCCACAGTCCCTCCTGCAGACCCTCAAATAGGGTCCACCCGTCCCTTCCTTGGGGCCCCCACACGAGCAGCTCCCCTGTCCCTCTCTTCTTCCTGTGCTTTGCCTGATGACGTCCACTTAGGCCTCCTTCTCAGGCTGTGATGTCACACTTTCAAGAGGTCTGACAACTCGTGCGTTAGGACATCATGCCAATTCCATCTTGATCGCAGCAGTGACCTCATTCTGTATTTACATACCTATTCTTTTTTATTTTTAAGATTTTTTTTTTGGATATGGATCATTTTTAAAGTCTTTGTTGAATTTGTTACAGTATTGCTTCTGTTTTATGTTTTGGTTTTTTGGCCACGAGGCATGTGGGATCCTAGCTCCCCGACCAGGGATCGAACCAGCACCCCTTGCGTTGGAAGGCAAAGTCTTAACCACTGGACCCCAAGGGAAGTCTCTACATATACCTATTCTTTACTTTAGAAAAATTATATTAGATTTTAGCCTCCACAAGACGAAAATGTATGTCTCTTTTATTCATTAATATATATGCCATGCCTAGAAGTACTGGTAGATTGCAGAAAATAAAATGGTTGAATAAAGAAATGAATGACTAACTGACTATCTAACCAACTAAATAGCTAAACAAATAAATTCAGTAATATCTTGTTTAGTCCTCCTCCATTACCATCACCAAGAATTTTCTAAATCATATCAACTAAGAGCTCACTGCAGTGGCAAGTATGCTGTGTCCTTAACACAGAGTGTACTGGCAATATAAAGCTGTCTTTCCAAGACTTTATAGTTCTCTCTCTTCTGTCATTTATGTGGAAATAATCAAAACACTTTCACTGTAAGCCCACATAATAATGAACTCATTAAACAATAACCACTAGAGATGAAAATAACAATTACTTTCGGGCTATCCAAGCAAATGATTTTAGGTCAATTCTGAATTTTACTAATTAGAGTTTGGACTTACGATTACATTTCCATACATGATCTGGAAGAAATATACATCTGAGTCACTAGACTGACAAGTTAAAACTAGTAGAGATATGAGATGTAAAACTCAAGACATTTATTTTTTAGACATTTTCTTAAGACCGTGGTGTCCCTATATTTAGACGGCCCATGTCTGCAATCCAAATAAGCATTCCTAGGAGCTAGGAGAGTGGCCAATTATTAATAAAGCGGCAATATTTATAATTTATTAATCCCTCTCCCCCATGTTCTTTCCTGAGGTAATTTGTCCAAAAAGTATAAATGGTAAAATGAAGTTCTACAAATACATAGATTTGCATTCCAATAATACAATCATTAACTTTGAAGATGTTTTTTCTATGTAGAATGGAGTCTATACTCAATAGGGTAAAATGCGGCAATGGTGTCGTAGGAAAGAGACAACTCAAGGACTGTCAGCTCCATTCCTGCCAGTTTCTGACCCCGACACCCTCTACTTGGCTCTGACGCACTGCACAGCACAGAGCTGGGTGAAACTAAGATCTCATTTATTTTTCACAAATATATTTTAAAACACATTTATATTTAAACATATACTGTCTCCATGTGAAATCATATGGTTATGTGTCTATTAAACTAATCCTGTTTGAAAGCCGAGAGTATAGTGCATTTTTTACATGAAATAGAGTTTTATTAAATACATGCCTCCCCGCTCAAGAAAAGGAATATTATCGGTATTACACTACCTTAAAGACCCCCTGTGCGCGTCCCTGGTGGCACCCCCTTCTTTCCACCAGAAGGGTAACCCCTGCCCTGAATTTTGTCTTTGGAATCTCCCAGCTTTTCTTTAAGTTATATAAACATACATTTATAGGCCTGCCCTGAGTATATGCAGCCCTGGCCAAGAATACATGGAAGCCTATGGACCATATACCCAAATGTATAAAATTTATCAATCAAGCTAGCAAAGTGTCAATTTAAAAAGCAGGAAGTTTTTTGGCCTCCTGCCTGGAAAAGTGGACCTTCTTGAAAACCTAGAAAGCCAGATTCCAATTTCTCAGGTTACCAATGAGGTTGAGCATTTTTGCACCTTTACTGGCCATTCTTCTGCTGTAAGATGATTAAGTATTTTGTGATTTTTCTAATGGGTTGTCTTGTGTTCTTACTGATCTTTTTTGAGTCATAGAAGGGTTTTACGTATTCTAGATACTAACCCTCTGTCCAGTTACAAGTGTTGCAAATACTATTAACTTGGATTTCCCACAGCATCTAGCCTCATGCCTTATGATAGTAGGTGCTTAACAAATATGCACTGAGTTGGAAATACATCTCCCCATTTACCTGAATATAATAAAGCAAGAGAAAGAAAGACCAAGCATCACGGAGATGTCTGTAATGCAGTGACGGTTCCTCTTAGGGAAATGACAGAAAACCTAAGAAATAGCAGCTTCCCTCAGCTATATGCTAATCAGTCTTCAGACTATTATGTATGAAAAGAATAATTCATGCTAACTGAAGCAGCTGCACTTCTACCTAGAAAATGATACTTCTTATAAAATCTAATACCACAAACACATTAAAATGCCTTTTGAATTGTCACCATGTTCCTATTTTTCCCAGTAATGCATTCATCTCTCTCTTGATAATCTACGAGATGAAAGAAAAGGTTATATGACCTTTCAGGATCCACTAAGATCTCAGGGGGATTGGTCACCGGGAACTAAAACATCGACAGCAACACAAAGAAATGCTGAACTTTTCAGCGCAGGCCAGGAGGATTTTCCTGAGGCAGCATTTCCTCCCTGTCCACATGACACACATCACTAAATAATTTTTTATAAAATTAACTACTTTTGCCATCCTCTGATAACACTGTTCTACAAACCCTAGAAAAGAATTCTCAGTGAGAAAACGTCAAGGATATAATTTGATGAACTGTATACTGCAGTTCGATTCCCACATAAGCAGCCCTCCGTCCCCAAACCCTCCCCACAGCTGCCCCATTTAATCAACTGCTGAACTGGCCAAACATCACTACTCAATCTGTGAGTGCAAAATGCTCTGCACTGATATTATTACAAAATGCTGAGGAGTTCTGTTTCTGTTTGTTGCTATCCCCCCCCCCTTTTAAAAATTCTTGATACGGGGACCAACAGGATAGATGTCACAGTCAGACTGAGCTCCATAAGAGGGAGAGATTTCTGGGGTCACAACAGCAGACACTGGATGAACAGGACCTGTGTAAAAGGACTCAGCCCCGAAGCACACAGACGGCCTCAGTACAAAGACCCTTCTCTGTTCTAAGACCACAAACAATTCACGAGTTTTTCCTTTTCGCTTCTTAGCAGCCAGTCTATCTTCTCTACGTTATTAACTACAGATTATGAAATGTATACAGTGGCATCTTGGTTAAAGTTTCATTAAAAATTCATGTTTGTCCTTTCTAATAATTTTGTCTTTTAACGAGAACTCTTTAATTTTTGTCTTTAGTGGTCAAATTTTTAGTTCAATGCATGGATACATCTGCTTCTTGTCCTTAAAACTGAAGCGGGATAGATGATATTGTTTTGGAAGAAAACAGGAAATTGCTACCTAGAAGCCACTCAGATACAGCTTGGGGATTGTCTATGCAAAAAATTAGACAGCTGAGCTTGAAGAGAAGCCCAGGGCACAATATTCTTTTCATTGACAACTTCATCGTTCTTTATTAGGTTTTTGAATCACTGCTGAGACTTGGAGAGAAATGGACCAACTGCAGTCTTCTTCATCACAGGGTGGCTTTGGATTGTTTGAAACCAAGGACCCAAGAAATTCCTGCCAATGAGAATTTAACATTGGAACGAGCGTCAAAGCACGAACTTCCTTTCAAAATGCTCGCAAACATCATCAGCTTGCTATAATTTACACAGCCTGGTCAGGCAAACTGGCAACCAGTAACACCTTCTTCTGGACCCATTATTCTGAAGACGCGGAGATATCGGTGGAAACTGCGGTTACATCAAGTCGTCGTATAAAAATGAGATGACACATTCCACTGTGTTGCACATCTCCCTACAAAGAAAAACTGCTTGCAGAAAACATGCCAGTTATACTCATTTTTGTGTGTCCATTAAACATTCAGGACTTAATGTTGTGTTCAGTATTAGAATTTCATTAAATGGATAAACACCTACAATGATCATAATCCGTGGAAATCATTCTAAGAGCTCTGAAGTTTCAGTATGGGCTGTAAATATAAAATAATAAAATGCACCACATTTTCTGGCATTCAGATTAACACTAGAATTACATAATCAGGTGAAAAGGTAGACAAATTTTATTTTCACTAAAAAATATAGAGACCAATTCATGGAATGAGAGTTATTTATTCTGTGAAGCTAAAGGGGAAAAGGAGATGCCTCATCTCTCAAAAGAAACTTTTAATCTCACCAACACCAGAATATCAAAATTTCTATGTTGGTTTGCTACATTTGTGCAAAAGGAATGGATGAAGGTTCAGCTGACGTTATAGCCCTGAGCCCTGAAAGTCTGCCATACTGTCTGTTCCCCTTTCTTCTACAATACTCCATTAAAATATATGGAATTTTGAAACACAGAGAGAATCTGCAAGTAAAATGATTCCACTTCAAAATTAATTCTTCCAAGTTTCCGATATTCCTCAAACTATTTTTGCCTTTGATCCTCACTGACTCCTAAACCAAAGTAACGTGCCGGGAAGCAAAACACCTCAAAGTCAAGTTTTCACCACGTTCACTTGTTCAAGAATTTTTCTCTGATTTCCCACAGGTCCTTTGCTCATAGGCAGCCCCAACCCTTCCTTCCAGGTGACTTCCACGGGGCTCCCAGTAGTAACGCAGGCAGCCCGGCAGCAGGAGCACGTGTTACTGGTAGCCTCCCGGGACCCCCCAGCCCAGCCTTGGTGATCGGCGTGGGGATCCGGGCCTCCCCAGGACCAGGCTCTGATGCTTCCAAGCTGCCTTCCCCACTGGTAAGTTTAAAGCACGTGGACACGGGAGTCGTGCGTGAATCCTGTGATGTGACGTGTGTCATCACAAAAGCAGGCTCCCGATTCCCGATCACTGTGACACTGCAGCGGGGAGACTACAGCAGCCGTGAAAGGGGCTCTCACCTTCCAGGAGAGAAATAATAGGATATATCTGTGTCGGGGAACAAAGGCCACGGTTCTATGGATTTTATGTGGTAATGGCTGTATGTAGTCATTTATCACAAATTCACAGGTTTCTTCCACATGTCCTCAAACAAGCCATCCAAGTCATCCAAAGGCCGATCGGGTTCACCTTCCAGGTGCACTCCCCCCCGCCCCCCCGTCCCGCATGCCCCCAGATTACAAGATCACCGCCTGACTCTGAGCCTGGACTGTCAGGCTGCTTCCTCAAGGCACCTGCGGGAGCCCCTGGGACAGGAGATTCATCTCTTATCCCTCTCTCCACCAAAGCCCTCCTGTGGCCCGCCCACTACCCTTAGGATAAAAGCCAGGACCCTTACGTGATCTAAAAGCACGGTAAAAGCTACAAGTTTCCCTCTCTCAGAACTGGCATCTCACCTCCCTTGTAGACACTCCTGCCTTGGTTCTGGCTTTGGGGTACATGCCGAGGTTGCTTTTGCCACAGGTCTTTTCACTCTCTGTTCTCCGTGCCTGGATCACTCTTCCCTGATACCTGAAAATGACTGATTTCATCGGGTAATTTTTAATCATCTATCCTGAGAAGGCTGCCCCCTACCCCCTGTATCTCCCTTTAGTCAGCTCTATTTTACCTTATCATCTATCACGACCTTACATTATTCTGAGTATTGTGTCATTTCTTTATTTCCTGCCTTTCATTCCAAAATGGGAAAGGGACAAAATTCGGGGCTTTCTTTGCCCGAAATACACTGTAATCCAAGTGCCCCCGTGAGTGATCGGCTCATGAGGGATGCCCAATGTGTGTGTTCAATGAAGAACGAATTAATAAATGGACACAGAAAGCTCAAAAAAGATAAGAACAAAACAATAAACGATGAATTTGGCGACATGGAAATTACCAGTGTCCTACAGGAAAGTAGCTTCATTGCTTGAGCTGCATACAAATTTTAAGTAAAGTAATTGTAAGTTAAAGTAAGGCAAAATCCTCCATGTATGGAAAGACAACTTGTAGGAATGTTTAATAATCATGTGCAGTATCTGGATAATCAAATGAGAAGCAAAGAAATAAAAATGAAATTCTGCTAAGAGATTTGCCAGCAAACGGCAGTAGAATTGCCTGTAAGCCTTAGAAGGGGAACACAGGTAAAGAGGGAGTGTGGAGCTTTTATATGCTTGCGTGCTTTTTTTTTTTTCCGCCGCACCACGTGGCTTGCAGGATCTTAGTTCCCCGACCAGGGATTGAACCCGAACTTTTGGCAGTGAAAGCGCCAAGTCCTAACCACTGGACCACCAGGGAAGTCCCTATGCTTTTTTTAATCCTTGTAGAAACTTAAATTTGTTTATATACTCAAGTAAATAAGTAAACAGATAGAGGAAGGCTTAAGATATTGTACTCAGCAACAGTTATTAGAGCAAGGATTACAGAGATGGGATGACTGGAGTCTAGAGCCCAAGTTGAGGGACTGGAGCTTACAAGAGAGAATGATGAGGGTTCTGCTGCTAATAATAGTAACAATGACAATCGCGGTGATTATGTGGGAGACTGACCAGGTGTTTCACAAGTGTTAGTTAAACTGATAACTCAGCAAGTTAGTAAACAGAGCATCAGAGGGAACACAAGGATGGCTTCCACTTTCTCTGTGAAGAAGCCGAAGCATTCACCCAAGGAACAAAACGAAGGTGGGAAAACAGGAAGCTTAATAAGAAGAGAGCGTTTTACACCCACAGAACTCACAGAACAATTCCCAGAATGTGTGTATGGTCTACACCCTCGGGGGACATCAATTCTTAGAGCCACACAAGCCTCTGGATGCAGAAGGACTAGACTTTAGTCTTAAATATATTAATAAATAGCTGTGTGACTCCACAAGTGAATTAACAGGTACCAACTGTGGCAGCAGAAAACTGGAGGCTCAGACATCACTAGGCGAAAACCCAGCTCCTGGCTCGGCCACGGATGCTTGTGTGGACTTTGCAATTCATGTAAACAACCTGAGTTTCAGTGTCTTTACCTGTAAAATGAGGACAAGACAGTACCTACCAAATAAAGTAACACATGTAAAGTGCCTACAGATTTCCTAGTAAACTTAGCAGTAAATATTTAGGCATTGTTTTTCCTATGATACTCAACCTGAACCTCATCATCACCATTTCCATAATCATAAAAATCACTGCCTTATATTTAGAATGCACGGTTGAATTAAGTTGTCTCTAAAGAACTTTCCAGATTCAAAATCATTTTTTCTTCTAGTTGCAAACCTTATTCACATATAAGTGGACCTAATGCTAAAACAAGAAGGGACCCCAGAGAAATGATGAGGCCTGTACGCTGTTCCCACAAGTGTGTTAGCTTCTTATCTTTGTCATCAAAGCACAAACATTATAAATAATTACGTGTTGCGCCTACGACTTAAATTAATACAAGTCATGAAGTGTCTTTAACATAAAACAGGCAAAATCCCTCTAACTTTACTGAGACCCCACAGTCTGGAGTTATTTTTTATAACCATCTGGAAACTCCAATCAGTGGTCCCTGTGTCTCACATGCTACAATTTCATCTGTGAGAAGTACGCCAAGCGCCTCCAGTGGGAATGAAATTCCACATTCGGGTATGTGCACTCTGGGAGGCTGCTGGTCCTTAGGGCACAAGCTGCCACATCATGCTCAGGGGAGGCGCCCCGTGGACCAGCTCTCCGACAGCTGTCTGTAATCCTGTGTTTGTAACCAACGTAAAACTTGGTCACGACCATGACTCCACTACATACGTCT
Organism: Leucopleurus acutus; assembly: GCF_964270905.1. Classification (NCBI taxonomy): domain Eukaryota; kingdom Metazoa; phylum Chordata; class Mammalia; order Artiodactyla; family Delphinidae; genus Leucopleurus; species Leucopleurus acutus. The sequence continues at coordinate 115,423,068 of NC_139150.1, read as the reverse complement.
ATGATTTTCCACGATGCGTATCATCCTCTAATTTTCTTGAGAGTAGATTTCAAATACACTTGGGATAATGCTAGCTACGACCGCACAGCTTAAAATGTCAGCGTCTTAATGTAAGTTTATTTTTCTGTCGTAAGATGTGCCGATGAGACTGCTCCTTGGATGACCTTTCACATGGCGATTCTGCTACCAAGTTCCTTATTCCCTGTGGGTCTACCACACCCCAGGCCTTAGAATGACCGCCTTTAGTCCCTGGGCAGGAATGAGAGAGGAAGCGGTCACGCCCACTCCTGAATCGTCTCTAATGTGACAAACCTTACTTCTAGCTGGGTCCACTCACAGAAGCTCCTCACGTCACCTCACAAAGAGGACCAGGGTGAAATGCTGCTGAAAACTGTGTACGTGGCAGGGCAGCCACTTCCGGGCAACTGTCTAGGCCATGGAAGGGAAGGGGGCCCCTCTGCTGTGTGGTCCATGGTCTCTGCCCACAGATGAACATCAGTGAATACAACTTACACATTCAAAATCACAATGGGAATAGAGAAAATAAATAGGAAGCATAGAGTTGCATATTTTGACGATAGGCCGAACATTAAAAATGGTTTTCAAAGTACTTTAAAGAAATCTAAAGGAAATATTTAAGTAAAATAAATCAGGAATCTAGGAGAAGAAACACAAACCATTGACTGAATACAGCAGCACATGACTCTACATTCCCTAATTATCTACATAAGTCAGCTACAAGAAAAAAGGCTTTCTGTAAAAGTTTAAAAATTAATATGCTCCAGCCTCACCCAGAAATACTACAGTCTCTCTGCCAACACTTGGCTAACAAGAGGTTCAGCTGTAATTTACCCAAAATGTTGAATTTTTTAATGAAATCTTGGTACTAGAAAGTTCGGGTGTAAGATTTAAAAGATCATAATTAAAATTAAATTAATTCATAGCTGAACTGGAAATCACAATATTAAGAATCATCATATTAAATTCTCTAAAGTGCTAAGAAATAAAATTATTTAAAGAGGGAACTATTTATAATAAGAAATATTCATTTGATGAGGAAATTACCAAAACTGGAAACATGTAAAACAGTAATTAGGTTCATCAGAGCACCTGTCCATCAAACACCAACTGCTTTAAAAATAATAGGTCTAATTAATAGAGAACGAGTAAATTATGCACATTTCGTTACTGTTTAAATACCTAACACATACTTTCTAGTGTTGGGACCTTTTTTCTAAACCTTTTTTATTAAACCTTCTTATCTTGTAATAAAACTATCCTCTTGTTTGAAAAAAAAAAAGAAGCTGCAGGTCCAAAAAATGTTATTGGTTCGGTCAAATTTCTTTAATTCACCACTATGTTTGTATCATGTTTCACCATGTTACAACTTGGAAGGGAATGACTGATATTAAACAACCAATCCATGCATTTTTAAACACACACACACACACGTTTCTTCTTGAAACTGAAAAGAGTTAAAAAAAAAAAAAAAGCAAAAACCTTTATCTTCTTAGAGCAGTTTAAGGTCCACAGAAAAACTGAGAAGGTGCAGAGACTTCCCGTAGACCCTCTCTCCCTCCCCCCAAGCACAGCCTCCCCATTATCCACATCCCTACCTAGTGGTCCGTTTGTTACAGGTGAGGAACCTATATCAGTACACAAAGTCCATGGTTAACATCAGGGTTCGCTCTTGGTGTTGCACACTTGGTGGGTGTGGACACATGGATAACAACCTGTATCCACCATTACAATGTCATACAGAGTAGTTTCAGGGCCCTAAAAGCCCTCTGTGCTCCACCTATTCATCCCTCCCCGCTTCTCCCCCAACCCCTGGCAACCACTGATCTACTGTTTCCATAGTTTTTGCCCTTTCCAGAACGTCACATAGCTGGAATCACACAGAATGCCATCTTTTTAGATCGACTTCTAATTATCGGCTTAATAATACCCATTTCAGATTCCTTCATTATCTTTTCAGGACTTGATAGCTCATTTCTTTTTAGTGCTGAATAATAGTCCACAGCCTGGATGCTACCCACGTTATTTACCCATCACCGGCTGAAGGACATCTGGGTTGCTTCTGTGTTTCCGCAATTGTGAAAAGAGCTGCTATAAACATGCCTGTGTGCAGGTTTTTTTTGTGGACATACATTTTCAACTCAACTGGGTAAATACCAAGGAGTGTGACTGCTGAAACACACGGTTAGGATATATTTATTTATGTAAGCAACTGCCAAACAGTGTTTCAAAGTGGCTGCACCAACCTGCATTCCCACCAGCAGGGATGGGAGTTCCTGTTGCTTCACATCCTCCCCAGGCTTCAATGCTGTCAGTGCTGTGAATTTCCGCCATTCTAACGGGTGTAGAGTGGAATCTCGTTGTTTTAATTTGCATTTCCCTGATGGCGTAGGATGTGGAGCATCTTTTCTTCTGCTTATTATCATCTATACATCTTCTTTGGTGAGGTATCTGTTAAAGTCTATGGTACATTTTTAAATTCAGGTTATTTGTTTTGTTATTATTGAGTTTTAAGAGTTCTTTGTATATTGGGGATAACAGTCCTTTATCAGATGTGTCTTTTCCAACGATATTTTTTCAGTCTGTGCCTTGTCTTCTCATTCTCTTGACATTGTCTTTTGCAGAAGTTTTTACTTGTCATGCAGTCCACCTTATCCTTTCTTTCTTTCATAGATTGTGTCTTTGATGTTATATATCAAAAGGCGGTGCCGTACCTAAGGTCGTCTAGGTTTCTCCTTTGTTATCTTATAGGAATGTAACGGCTTTGTGTTTTCCATTAGATCTGTGGTCCATTATGAGTTTATTTTTGTGAAAGATATAAGGTCCGTGTCTACATTCATTTTTTGCATGTGGATGTCCAGTTGTCCCAGCACCATTTGTTGAAAAGACCATCTTTGCTCCTTTGTCAAAGATTAGCTGACTACCTTTATGTGGGTCCACCACAGGGCTCTCTATTCTGTTCCACTGATCTCTTTGTCTATTCTTTCCCTGAAACCACCCTGTCTTGATTACCGCAGCTTTATTCTAAGTCTTGACATCAGGTACTGTCAGGCCTCCTACTTTGTCCTTCTCCTTCAATATCTTGTTGGCTATTCTGGGTCTTTTGCCTCTCCACATAAACTTAGAATCGGTTTGTCATATCCACAAAATAACTTGCTGGGATTTTGACTGGAATTGAATTGAATCTGTAGATCAAGTTGGGAAGAACTGACATCTTGACAATATCACGTCTTCTTACACATGAACGTGGAATATCTATTTATTTTGTTCTTCTTTGATTTCTTTCAACACTTTTGTAGATTTCCTCATATACATATTACACTCATTTTGTTAGGTTATTCCTTAAGTATTTCATTTTGGGGGCACCAATGTTAATGGTACTGTTTTGTTTATATTGAGATATAACTTACAGATAATACTGTGTAAGTTGAAGGTATACAATGAGTTGATTTGATACATTTTATATACTGCAACAAGATTGCCACTGAAACTTTCATACCTCTGTACATCAGGAAACTATCATTTCTTGTTTGTGGCAAAAACTTTTAAGGTCTAGTCTTTCAGCAATTTTGAAGTACATAACACATTATTGTTGACAGTAATCACTACGTGGTACATTCAGTCTCCAAGACTCATTCATCTTCTAGTTTCAAGTTTGTACCCTTGGACCAACATCTCCCCAAGTTCCCCCAACTGCCAGCCACTGGGAACCACCATCCTATGCTCTGTTTCTATGATTTCAGCTTTGTTAGATTCCACATATAAGTGATATCATGCAATATTTGTCTCTCTCAGTCTGGCTTATCTCAATAAGCATGATGTCCACAAGCTCCCTTCATATTGTTGCAAATGGCAGGATTTCCTTCTTTCTTATGGTTGAATAATATCTCATTGTGTATATATATATATATATATATATATATATATATATATATATGCCACAATGTCTTCATCCAGTCATCCACTGATGGACACTTAGGTTGTTTCCGAATCTTGGTTATTGAGAATAATGCTACAATAGACATGGAAATATATATAACTCTTCAAACTCCTCTTTTCATTTCCTTTGGATACATACCCAGGAGTGGGATTGCAGGATAATATGGTAGATCTATTTTTAATTTTTTGAGGAACCTCCATATTGTTTTCCACAGTGGTTGGACCAGTTTACATTCCCACCAACAGTGCACAAGGGTTCCCTTTTCTCCACATCGTCACCAACACTTGTTATTTGTTGTCTCTTTGATAACAGATATTCTGACAGGTATGAGTTGCTATCTCATTATGGTTTTGATCTGCATTGCCCTGATGATTAGTGATGCTGAGCATCTTATGTGTCTACTGACCATTCGTATGTCTTCTTTGAAAAAATGCCTAGACAGGTCCTCTGCCTATTCTTAAATCAGATTGTTTTTTGTTATTGACTTGTATGAGTTCTTTACATATTTTGGATAACAACCCCTTATCTGATATGTGGTTTGCAAATATGTCTCCCATTCTGTAGGTTGCCTTTTCATTTAGTTGATGGTTTCTTTTCCTGTGCAGAAGCTTCTTAGCTTGGTGTAGTCCCACTTTTGCTTTCATTGCTTTTGCCTTTTGTGTCATATGCAAAATAGCATTGTCGAGACCAATTCAAGGAGCTTCTTCCCTGTTTTCTTCTTGGAGTTCTACAGTATCTGATCTATGTTTAATTAATACAGTTTGAGTTAATTTTTGTAAGTGGTCCGGTATCATTTTCTGTATGTGGTTATCCAGTTTCCCCAGAACCGTTTATTGAAGAAACTGTCCTTTCTCCATTGAGTGTTTTTGACTCCTGTGTCAAATATTAGTTGACTGTGTATGCAGGGGTTCATTACTGGGCTCTCTGTTCTGTTCCATTGGTCTATATGTCCATGTTTATGTCAGTACCATGCTGTTTTAATTATTATAGCTTTGTAGTACAGTTTGAAATTACAAAGCATGATGTCTCTGGCCTTGTCCTTTTTCTCAAAATTGCTTTGACTATTTGGTGTCTTTTCTGATTTCATACAAATTATAGAATTGTTCTTTCTATTTCTGTGAAGAACACCACTGGAATTCAATGATTGCATTGAATCTATAGATGGCTTTGGGTGTATGGACACATCAACAACATCAGTTCTCTAATCTATGGAAGAACTTTAACCAAATTGTTAAAATGTTATTTTATTTTTAAGGTCAAATTCCACTTGTACATTTCTGGAATATAGCGATGCAATGAACTTTGTACGTTAACTGTGTATCCTTCAACCTTGCTGTGATTGCTTATTAGTTCTAGCAGGGTTTTTTGGTCAATTCTTTCATATTTTCTATATCAGATGACCATTTCATCTGCAAAGACAGTTTGATTTCTTCCTTACCAATATGTACACACTTATTTCCTTTTTGTTATTTTCAAATTAACTAGAACTTACCATATGATGCTGAAAAGGCTTGGTGAGAGGGGAGAGCCTTGCTTTGCAACTGATCTTAGTGGGCAAACTTCAAGTTTCTCTCCATTGAATATGATGTTAGCTGTCGGTTTTTTGTAGATATTTTTTATCAAGCAGAGAAAGTTCACCTCTAATCCTAGTTTACTGAAAGTTTTTATTATGAATGAGTGTTGGATTTTGTCACATGCTTCTTTTGCATCTATTGATAGGATCATGTGATTTTATATAAACCAGTTTAAAGTCAAGAATAAATCATAACAATTGAAACTTCTAAATTACTAATATTTAAACAGTATTTTGTACTGGCAAGGGTGTGATAAACAGGCACCAGCATATATTGCTTGAAGTAGAGAAACGGATACAATTTCTTTGTGGGCCGGTTGGCAACATCTGTCAAGAGTTAAACATACATTCCCTTTGACTTAGCAACTCAATTGTTAGGAATTTATGGTCAAAATACGCACATGTGGACACAAAGATGCACGCCACAGAGTGCGGTAAGTAACAGTATAAGAGGAACAGCTAGGGCTAACCCTAATGTCCATCAATGAGATATTGGGTAAATAAATTGTGGTGCATACGTGTCAAGGATTTTTACGGCCATTCAGAGGAGTAAGATGCATATGCTGAGTTGCAAATGTGAAAAACATATTAAGTTAGGAAAACAAAGCACAACAACATGCATAAAACACTCCCATTAGGAGATAATTGTGTTTGTATGGATTTGTGTGTGTAGGAAGTTTCTGGAAGGGCAGGAGCGGACTGAGGGTTCTTGGGAGGGAGCGGGCACTGTGTACCCCCTTTTCCATCTTTTAAAGGGGTTCCCTTCCCACATATTGTTTTCATAAGAGTTCAAGGAAAATGTTAAAGTTGGTGTCAATTATACCATTTTTGTAAAGTATTTTCCTACTTTTTTACATTTAACTAATTAAACAGTCATGGGTTTTTTCCAGTTCCTTCCAAATAGTAAATTATGACAATACAGAAATAGATTTCTATCTAGAAAAATAAAAATAATAGACAGTTTTAACCTCCTTATAGACAAAAGGATGGGATATTTGTTTAATGTAAAAAGCAGCTATTTGGCCTGTGTAATTCTCTCTCTTCCTATAATTCAGAAATCTAATTAATGTAATTGGACTTTGAATCTGAGACTCTTAATCCCCATCACTAAAGGACACGGGTTTAGGAGATCCTAAGATCCACCTAAGGTACATCCCTAAAACGTACCTTCTTCATGAATTACCCAGTTTTTCCTCTCTCCAAGGGCCTCACTATTCTCTGGTCTATTCTGCAAACTGTACTTCATCGAGCAATATTTGAATCTTCCTTCATTGCACTTTCCCCCAATTCTTACTCTTTTCCTTGTATAAGAGACTGTCAGGGAGCCAGAACGGATGGCAGAGAAAAGGGCTTGTGCATGAACGAACTCCTTCCATTCCCCATGCCCGGGGCTGCCCACTGGGCTTCCAGCCCTCGGAAAGGACACAGAGGACATGCCGAGGCCATCACAGGTGACTTTGCCCCAAGCAGTCCAGGAGGTCCTACGCACGGGGGACCCGCTCGTGTACTCTGGGCTTCCTGGTCTGAAGTCTCTCTTCACTGGGAATGGGGAAACAGGCAGCGGTAAACGACATGAACCAGAAAAATCATTGAAGGCAGCGAGGCTGTCCATGTGACAGCACCTAACAGCTGTCGGGAGCGCTGACGCCCGGCTCTTCCCTCTAAGCAGCCGTCCTCACATATTCCACCATGTCCATCCTCTCCATCCCCAACAGCGACATCACGCACGTCCTTTTACACGAAGTAGAAAGGAATCTTCATCTCCCACCCTCATGACGGGAGCCACCCAATGTTCTCACATACAACAGCAACTCAACCTTTACCTATTAAATACAAACACAAACACCCATAATGCAGGGAGATTAAAACTGTTTCTAATGTGCTATGGACACAGTCATAAAGGAGAGTTTGATTCTTCCTTGGGCTGGGAGGCATGTGGGAGAAAGCCGAATTGAGATTTCTCAATCGTTAATGTTTACTGAGTGCTTACATTGTGAAAAGAGCTGTACATAAATGATGTCTTTAATTCTCACAAAAGCGTAGATCGCATAATTATCATGTCTGTCTTACAAACAGGAAAACTGAGTCTTGGGGAGTTTAATGTGTTCAGAGTCATCCTCTATCAGACCTCAAAGCCAGCCAGTCTAGTTTCAAATTACACACCATTAACGCTAAAAGCTTCTGCAGATTGGAGAATATGCCAGAAAAACAAGGGAAGAGACGGGCAGAACATTTAACTAGGGAAAAACTCAGACATAATGAAAGTCTATGATTACAAAATACACAACATGTTTAGGAAAAAGTAGCAGCAGCTCACCCTTATATTATGCCCGCCCACTTTAGATCAGGTACTGTTCTAACTGTTTTTGTATATTAACTCATTAATCCTTCAAACATCATCAGAAAGTACAAATTTTCTCATTCCTTCTTGACAGAGGAAGAGACTGAAACACAGAGGTTAAAGTGACTTGCCCAAGGTCACACAGCCAAGTAGAGGAGGTGAGACCGTGAAGGCAGGCAGTCTGGCTCAGGTGTGTGTCCTGAAACATCCCTACAGAGAGTTTCCTGTCTGACAGGGCTGCCCCCTGCCCCAAGGGCTGGGAAGCTGCCCAGTCAAGTCAGAAGGGGCTACCTGAGGACGTCAGACTTTCAACAGGAGGAAATAATATCACAGTAATGACATGAGTGCTGTGCACTTAAAAAGTACTGTCAATGTTACTCAGTTCTATAGCTGAGAAATGTGCTTTCTGTTTGTGTGATGGGGAACACATGACTAAATCATGTGGACTGATGTAAATGGACAGTCTAACAAATTCAATTTTCTTCTTCTAAGCAATTCCCAAGTGGCTCTTGAGGCTGATATCAGAAAAAAGGAGAACCAAAGAACTGCATTTTCAGCAATAAAGGATGTGCATTAAAATATGCTGAGAAACTATATATCAGGCGGTCGTTAGCCAGAGATTTTTGTAAAGGAATGTAGGATTGTTTTAAGATAGAATGAGTTACCTCCATAATGCTTAGAAGAATGCCTCGTTTATATAAATGCTTTATCAATATTAAATAGTATGTTTCAAAAGACAGCATAATAATTAAGAGAATAAATTCCGGAACCTCCATGGCCAGGTTCAATGTCCAAATCTATCACTTGAGCAAATTCTATAAATTCTGTGTCTCAGCTTTTTCCATGAATAAAATGAGGTAATAACTGTAACCCACTTCACCTCACGTCACTGTTGTGAAATTAAATTAGTTATGCATACATGTGTCTGTATGCAACTATATACATATACACACAAATATACATTATATATAGTATGTATATCTTTAGAAAAGTTCCAGACATAAATGAAACACTATGAAGTTTAGCTATTATCTGTGTCTTAAACAGAGGAATCAAACAACGTCACACTAATTCACTGTAGTATTCAAAATATTATGACCTGTTTCTTAAATGCAATTAATATTAAAAAGTAATATGAGCTGTGGACTTTGGGGGACCCTGACGTGTCAGTGTAGGTTTACAATTGTAACAAATGTCCCATCTGATGGGGGTGGTGACAGTGGGGAAGCTGTGCACATGTGGGGCAGGGGGCACGTGGGAAATTCTCCAACTTCTGTCCAATTTTGCTGTAAACTGAAAACTGCTCTGAAAAATAAAGTCTGTTAAAAAAACGGTGTTGCAAACGGTCTATATTCTAACCAAAGAGATTCATGGACCTACTCTATGAGTTACATAAACATCTGTCCAAAAACACAATTAAAGTCCATTTATCATAAAAAAGGAATGCTTATATAAAAAGGCAGACATGATTTCAAATCTTAAATCTGCCCTATTTCTCTCCCTCTCTCCGTCTACACGAGTAATCTCAGGCAGAATACCCAGAATCTGAGCTTCAGCTTTTGTTTCTGTATAATGGGCGCAATAATCTTTGGTATAAAACACTAGGGTTGTTGTAAAAACTAAATCAGTTTCAGGCACTTAGTGAAGAGCTTTGCACACGTCAAGTTTGAAATAAACGTTGGATTTCACTCTCCCTAAGAACAATATCAATGCCTTCAGGTACCATAGAGGGTCATTAATTCAAAATAGTTATGGTAAGTTCAATTCAGTTTAAATATTTTGGGGACTCTGCTAAACTTACGCCTTGAGATTGAATCCTCCCATCATAAATACCTCAATAGTATAGCAATGGAAATATAAATACCATAGCCATGCATTTAATAATTACCCAAAGGAATTCGATCTTCTTTTAAATAAGGTCATTAAAACTATGAATTCCAAAAGTATATCGTTAAAATAGAGGAGCTTTAGGATTCACTCTCTTTTGATATCTATTTTTGATAAGGAGCATTTTAAACTAGCTTCACTATTCTTTGATTTAATGCCTTCTTAGGAGGCCAAAAGCATTTCCTTATTGATTTTATTTTGAACCTTTGGTGTAAATGAAGCCGAAATTAACAGGGCTGGTTCTGTCCTGTAACAACTTCTTCAACCTTGCTCCTTGCTTATTTTGCCAAACCTTTTTTTTTTTTTTTTTTTTAATACCAGCAGCATCGATTGAAGCCCAAAACACTGATCTAGAAATAGTGCTAATCACCAGCAGCTGTACAGGCAGCAAAGGAGCAAAAGCCCTGGGCTCTGCTCACAATATGCAAACCCTGGACCCCTGTTCACAACACACAAACACTAGGGAACAAAACCCTTAGCTACCTAAATACTGGGAGCTCTTCCCCAGAGTAACAACGTGAAACGGGATCAGAGCCATACCTGGGAAGCCAGCACACACTTCATATCAAACCCCCTACACAACTGGCTATGCTGCCATTGTGGAAAGCGTGCTGCAGTCCATGTGCTTTCTCACTGTTCATAAAACTATTTGGTTTCACAGTGATGGAAATGGAAAGAGTAACAGAAAGCAGCACAAGAACACAGGCTTCATGCTGGTCTGAGACCAATTCTTCACAGAAAAAGCCATCAGGAGACAAACATCAAAACACATGACGTTAGGGCTTCCCTGGTGGCGCAGTGGTTGAGAGTCCGCCTGCCGATGCAGGGGACACGGGTTCGTGCCCCGGTCAAGGAGGATCCCACATGCCGCGGAGCGGCTGGGCTGTGAGCCATGGCCGCTGAGCCTGCGCGTCCGGAGCCTGTGCTCCGCAACGGGAGAGGCCACAACAGTGAGAGGCGTACCGCAAAAAAAACAAAACAACGTTAAACACGACATATGTGGAAGTTTACACAACGCTCTACATCTGCAAAGCCAGCGTGAAGCACAGAGTGAGCTTTGGAAGCAGGCTGTTTCTCTGGTCAGAAGACAATTCATGTTATTTAAAGCACTAAGGAAGGAAATATTTACCAATTATCTGAGGTATTTGCAAACCTAAGGCGAGTACCTACCAGTTTCTTCAAACAGTTATGGACTAATCTCTCTCTCACAATTTCATATCTTCCTCACCCTTTTTTACTGGCAATAACTTATTTGCTTCAATCATTCAATACATTTACTTTAAAACATTTGTTGACTGACTTCTACACGCCTCCCAGACCACCTTCAACAAATAAGCACAGAAACAACTTTTAGACTGAGGTTATCTAGACTAACCAATTCAATTGATCAAACTACTCGTTTTTTCCTCTAAATGTTCTACAAATAACGGGATTTTAATACACTCTTCAACAAAAATATACACGAGCCAGTAAGTATGCCAGGTTCTGAGTATAAAGTGGTGAATAAGACACAAACCCACTTTCAGGAAATACCCAGTCAGTTGAGGAGATGGTGTTAGATGATTCATCACCAGCATGGTGGGTGTCACAGGATGAGAAGTCCAGGGCACTAAGGTAACAGGGACAAGCGTGTGCTATCTAGTTGGGGGGGGGGGGGCGGAAAGCTTAGGAAGAACTCTTTGGAATAAGGCAAGGATTCATTCTTCTCTTACATGAGATCGAGGAAAGAAACAATAAGTTGTTCCTATAAATGACAAACAGTAGGAATTTCTAACCTAAGCAGTGTAAATGGCCGAAATTGATGAATTAAGCTCCTTTCCTCTGTTTCCATGCCTCACCCCCCAAAACACACACAATCCCCCAACGTAAGCTCTACGTTACTTACATTAGTCGATTATTTACATAACGGATCACACTGCATGGCAGCCCTCCTTCCCTAAGTGCTGTATAAACATTCCCTGTGTGCAGACATCCTCAAAGCACGTCAAATATTAAGTTCATTTCTTCGGAAACTAGTTTTTTATTTCTTGAATATAGTGTGTACTGAGTGCAATTTGTAAAGTGTCTAGCGGAAACAGAAGTGGACTAAACACTATTTACAAAAACACTCCGATGCCCACCTCCTGCAAGCTCAGCCCTCACGCAGCCCAGGCAGAGCTGGCCGTGGTCCTGATTCAGGCCGCTTCATCTGCCCACACTCAAATTTAGCTCTTGGCCTCTGAGAGTCCTTACCAGGTTAAGGAAGTTTCTTTTTGTCTGTAGTTAAGTCTGTTTACAGTAAGTCAGAGAAGCAGTGAGATGCACATTGGTAAAAGGCACTGACACAGGTGTCAGTAAACAGGAGTGGATGCTCTGAAGCTCCCTGGCTCTGTGACATCAGTTACTTCAGCGTCTCCCAGCTCATTGGTCAGCGGTCGTCAGGAGACCATCTCTGCCCCAGACATGCTATTAACTGGGAAGTCTTCACTTGCTCTCCTCCTAGGGTTCAGGGAGCTGGGGTGAGATGGCAAAAGAGCCTTTCCCAAGGTGTTAAATGTGGGTGCATGGAAACCTTCCCGGGGTCCCGGAGATGTGCAATGCAACAGTTTTGCTTTTCTATGAAATGAAGCGATGAACTCTCTGCAACTCAGGGATTCATTTCCACACCATCCTCCTGACTTCTCAAGTAGAAATCGCCTCTCCCACACCCCTACATGTATGTTTACATACTAATATTTTAAATGTTTGATGACTAATTATTAGGAACTCCAAGAAATTCAGAAACTGTTTGGAATTCTAAGGAAATACTGAGAAAAATAAACTTCTGGCTCAAAGTGTTGCTGTCCTCCTATAAAACTGCCAGAGAGGTCATGATTGCCTGGGGGTAAATACCTGATAAATGCTTCACCCCCCTGTAACTCCCCAGCACCCAGAGTGCGCTGATTTCAGGAAATGCTCTTTCCTGGGAGGCTCCTACACTTCCCGGCCCCATGCTGTGCTTCTCTTTCCCCCCCACCATGCTGTGCTTCTCTTCCCCCCATCCCTCTATTACTTCCACGAGGAAGTTACTGATATGACACGATTCTTTGTCCCAAATGAACTCATTCCCAAAACTCTTATCTCGGCTACACTGACCTGCCCCTGTATTTGGGTTCAGCCATCACTGCCTGGGCAAGGGGAACGAAGACCCCCGCTAATCTACCCAGCACGGAATAAGGGGCTTAATGTGTAAGTGCTTTCCTGTAAATAAGGAACATCAAAGAAACTTAAATGCTGGCTGTTTCCTAGAACTGCTACTTACGTTATCACTCTCTGATGTTCTTATTCTGGGTCGGCTGGTATGTTTGACTAACACAATTTAGATGTCACTACACTAAAGTCAGAAACCAATTCGTCTCTGAACACCCCTGAAATAGCGAAATTCTCTTGCTCATCTGATGTAAAAACAAAACATGAATCACAGCCACTGTCACAGAAGAGAGCGTTCTCGTAAAGACAGTTCCTTTTAGAGTAACAGAGGGAGTGGGCACACCTGCCGCCTCGGTCAGCTACCCCGTGATTGCACTTTGTGGGTTGCGCCATGTTCCCATCCTGACTCAGCACCAAAGTCCACATCCTGTTTCTAAATTACTGGCACCTCTCCACATGCAACCTACCCGACAGGAGCAGTGCTGATCTTGACATAAGATATTTAAACACTCTCTTCTCCTCTTGGGATTTTGTGTCAGCCTTCAGAGAACAGACCCCAGGGCTTCAGCAGTACCACTGATTCCTTGAAGACCCAGACCTCTATTTGTGACTTTTCATCTTTTATTTTTAATAAACATCAATCATTCACTCTTTTTTCCTATTAACTTTGTTCCTAACTCTCCCCTGAGGGATATAGGACTTTTTGGGTTGGCGTATGCAGAAATACTCAGAAGATACCCAAACTGTACTTTCCTTAAACTTGAGAAAAGTATAAGTATGCAGATATAGCCCTCTAATGCAATCTTCACAAAACCCTCTTTTTATAACAGTATAGGCCTAAATTCTATAATCTAGAGTAATTCTGACTGATAACAATGTTTAACCCAAGTGCATCATGATTGTACTAGCCAAGGTTTTACAACTGTTTCAATAAACTCTGGATAAAAACTTAGCAGACGTTGCCAAACATTTCTACTCTGCAGTAACTCCCGGTACAAAACCATTCAGTCAGTGGGACTGAGTTTACGAGGTTACCTGTGCGTGAGCCTCCGCTGACCAACGCAGACTGCGGTCTGAGAACCTTGAACAATGCACACTTCGTGGCGACTACATTTCAGCCTTAGGCACGGGTCTTTAGTTGGGTCTAGAGCTAAAAAAAAAAAAGAAAGAGATTGCACAGAAAACATTAAAATAAGTTTCTGTACAATGGAGGTTCTAATCTCATCAAACACAATTTGATCAGGGAATTTACAGAGCATTCAGCTGTATATTTTGTTCACGTTTTTCCTCTATTAAGAGGTACTTTTGCTTCCACTCACATAACACAGAGTCAACAGAGATTTGTAGTTTAGTCTCATCCATTCTGTTCAGAAGCTGAAATGCACAAACCCCTGTGATCAGAGGATGTGTGATCAAAACAGAAATTTACGACCAAAACTCTCTGTAGTTACTACTGCCTTCTAAGCATTCAGGGTGGAGACATGAAGGTAGGGTGTGTTGCTGCAATATTTGTATCAGTGAAGAATTATAAATTATACTTCCGCTTTTCCTGGATGGATGCAGGTGGGTAGAAAAAAAGGCTGAAACCCAAAAGGGTGTCAGTCGACATTAGAGTCTTGGGATCTCCAAGAAAAGTCTACAGCTGTATGCGGGGCTGCCTGAGGGCATCATGGTAGGAAATGAGATGTATTTTCATTTTTAAAGTGTTTGTGCCTGACATCTGAACTACTGTATCTCCAGAAAAAAACCTCTATCTCGGTGGCTGCCAACACAAAACTGTGTAATTTGTTGCTGTGGTTTTGTTTTTTTTTAATATCAGTTTTACTGCAATATAACTCACATACTATATGATTTATTCTTTTAAAGTTTAAATTTTAGTTAAGATTTGGTTTACTGTATAATACATTCTTTTAAATTTTAAAATCTGCAGCATAGTCAAGACCCATACCCCTGTGTTGGAACCCCACAAACGGGAAGATAATCAAAATTGCAGAGGTTCTCCCCAAGGAGCAAGGGATCTGAGCCCCTCAAAGGGCTCCCTAGCCCAGGGGTCGTCATTCAACTCAGCATCAAAAAACAAACAACCCAATGAAAAGTTGGGCAGAAGACCTGAACAGACATTTTCCAAAGAAGACATACAGATGTCAACAGGCACGTGAAAACATGCTCAGCATCAATAATCATGAGGGAAGCGTAAATCAAAACAACAATGAGATATCACCTCACCCCTGTCAGAATGGCTGTTATCCAAAACACAATAAAAAACAAGTACTGGTAGAGCATGTAGAGAAAAGGGAACCCTTGTGCCCTGTTGGTGGGAATGTAAAGTGGTGCAGCCACTGTGGAAAACAGTACGGGGGTTTCTCAAAAAACTAAAAATAGAACTACCGTATGATCCAGCAATCCCACTCCTGGGTATTTATCCAAAGAAAACAAAAACACACATTTGAATAGATCTATGCCACCCTATGTTCACTGCAGCAGTATTTACAATAGCCAAGACGTGGAAGCAACCTAAGTGTCCACTGACAGATGAATGGATAAAGAAGATGTGGTACATAGATATAATGGAATATTACTCAGCCATAAAAAAGAATGAAATAATGCCATTTGCAGCAACATGGATGGACCTGGAGGGTCATTATGCTCAGTGAAATAAGTCAGATGGAGAAAGACAAACACTGTATGATTACATTTATACGTGGAATCTAAAAAACAAAACAAATGAACAAACATAAGAAAACAGAAATAGGCTTATAGATACAGAGAATAAGCTGGTGGTTGTCAGAGGGGAGGGGGTGTGGGGGGATGAGTGGAGAACATGAAATGAGGTACACACCTCTAGTTACAAAGTAAATAAGGCACAGGATGTAAGGAACCTTATAGGGAATAGACTCAACAGTACTGTAATAACTTTGTACAGTGACATATGGTAACTAGACTTACTGAGGTGCTCATTTTATAATGTACAGAAATACTGAAGCACTATGTTGTACACCTGAAACGAATATAATATCTTATGTCAATTATATTTTAATAAAAATTAATTCAATGGTTTTTCAGTATTTGTAAAACTATTAATCAATTTTAGAATAGTATTATCACCTCAAAAAAATAGCCATACCCTTTAGTTATCACCCTTATTCTCCCAACCTATGACAACCACCTACAGTGGGCACTCGCTAATTGATTTTCTGTCTCTATAGATGTCATACAAATGGAATCATATAATATGTGGTCTTTTCTGAGTGGTTTCCTTCATTTAGAACAATGTTTTCAAGGTCCAACCATGTTATAGCTGCATCCTTACTTCATTCTTTTATGTTGCTGAATCATATTCCATTGCATGGCTATTCTACATTTACTTGTCCATTCACTAGTTGATAGGCATTGTGTTGTTGACACCTTTTCTCTAGTTTAAATAATACAGCTATTGGTGATCTCTATTGGTGATGCTTAGTGATATTTTGTTGTGATTTATTATGGGGGGGAGGCCAGAGAGGGAGTTGGTATAGATAAGGAAAAGGCTGAATGTCCAGTTTGGGTACAGGTCAAAGTTGAGAGAGAGAATCCATGAAACACAGCAAGCTGAAAATAAAATTCCAGTGCATGTAAAAGAATAAAGCCAGGGTGACCAGAAGAATGTGCATTTGGAATCTTAAAAAGTATCTGGGAGGACCCTGGGCTTTTCACTGGACATGAAACGTAGATTTGAGCCAGTCTTTTGTAGACAAACGTAGGTAAACTAGAGCTAATACATGGTGTATGAATCGAACTTAGTTTTACGAATATGTTAAATCTTAGGAATATTTAGTCAATAACCTAAATAAATGGGTTCATTTTGACAATCAATGAATCCAATGAAATATGTATATAAAGATATATGTGTATATATATATATTGCATATAGACAGATATAGATAGATACATATTTTCTTCCTTTAAAAATACAAAGTATAGGGCTTCCCTGGTGGCGCAATGGTTAAGAATCCTCCTGCCAGTGCAGGGGACGTGGGTTCGAGCCCTGGTCCGGGAAGATCCCACATGCCGCGGAGCCACTGAACCTGTGCACCACAACTACTGAGCCTGCGCTCTACAGCCCGCGAGCCACAACTACCGAAGCCCACGCGCTTGGAGCCGGAGCTCCGCAACAAGAGAAGCCACCACAATGAGAAGCCCCTGCACCGCAACGAAGACCCAACACACCCAAAAATAAATAAGTAAAATAAATTTATAAAAAATAATACAAAGTATATCTGCGTAAAACTTTTATTTGAGATTTCAAACAAACATGAAGTTTAAAATAAAGAATATGAACACATATATTGATAAAATATTCCCTAACAGACGTAGCATGATGTTGAGTTGGCCAAAAAGATCTTACGGAAAAACCCAAATGAACTTTTTGGGCAATCCGATAAAATGGTCAAGACATTAAACACATGTATTTGCAACACAAATCTCCCATTTCCTCCAGTCTAAGCAAAACACTTTCTGACAAGCAATTAGCTCAACTATATTTTCTCTTAATTTCTAAGTAGTATCAAAAATTAAGATAAACTATATTATTTTATTCCCTATAAAACATTAAGCATTCTTTGTTCAGTATGAAAATGCAAATTTCTGGGACATTCTCATTATACCGTCACGGTTTAAACTGCCACTAATTTAGAAACTATTATACCTTGGAATCATACGATTTCTTGTTGGACAACATAAAAGAAAAACATACAATAACTTAGTACACATTAAAAATGTCTTGAGCTATTTCTAGTCCTCAGTCTATTTTGATTTTTAATTATTAATATGACTTTTAAATATTGATTAAAATTAAAGAATTCTGTCTAACAACTAAACAATGACATTGCACCTACAACTGTGCCTTGTAAACGTACACGTCATATACTCATTGTTGATATAGTTAATCTAGGACATCATTCTAAAAAAGGAGTGTTTCCACTCAAATAAAACACTATATAGTACATATAAAACTATCACGGTTAATCTAATCTAATTGTACTTTGAATGAAGACTATTAATAGGTATAGTTAGTTATTTCTTTCAGTTTTCTTTACCTTATACAGCCCACATTAGGTAATTTTCAAAAGTTCCATGACCCTCTTATGTTATATCTATTTAATAAGATAGATCAGAACTCAAAAATTGATATAGAGTGAGAGGAAAATTATCAGAACAAATACAGCACATGAAAAAGAATTTAATGCAAGTTTGGCATAAAACTTTACATAAATGAGCAAATGAAAGAGCAGGAGCCTTTGTCAAGAGATGGAAAATATAACAGAAAGTGAACATGAGGAAGTCCGTACGGAGAATCTGCAACAAGAAGACGACACTTTCTGTGCATGTGATTTTAACCATCTGTACTTTTGAGTAGAACTCACATTGTTGGCAGCTTACAACTATAAAACATCACAGGCTATAAATACAGATGCCTGAGATTTTATTCTTGAAATCACAACAATGACACAACCATTTTCCTCTTGGCTGAAGCCCATGGATCACAACCAATCCTGCATCTTACAGGCTGGATAAAACGATGTCCGCCCCCCGGCTGCGCTCCGTTCTTTCCATCTTTTTCTTTTTTTTTTTTTTTTTTTTTTTGCGGTACGCAGGCCTCTCACTGTTGCCTCTCCCGTTGCGGAGCACAGGCTCCGGACGCACAGGCTCAGCGGCCATGGCTCACGGGCCCAGCCGCTCCACAGCATGTGGGATCTTCCCGGACCGGGGCACGAACCCGTGTCCCCTGCATCGGCAGGCGGACTCTCAACCACTGCGCCACCAGGGAAGCCCCTTTCCATCTTTTTCAAATTACCTAATCCTATTCTATGCTGCATTAGTGTTTTTAACTGTCTCTCAATCATCCAGTAAAGCCACACCTAGGAAGATTTCAGCTAGTGCATTCAATTCACTTGGTTATGTTCTTTTCTTCATCTACTAATCTAATAATAATAATCTAATAATTCAAAAATCTTTCTCATTGATATGAACTAACCTGAGGACTTAACTGATATTTTTTTTCTCCTTTTATTACTGAAGTATAGTTGATTTATATTATATAAGTTACAAGTCTACAACATTTGATTGTTACAAGTGTACAACAAGTGATTCACGATTTTTAAAGGTTACTCTCCATTTATAATTATCATAAAATACTGGCTATATTCCCTGTGTTGTAAAATATATACTTGTAACTTATACCTAATAGCTTGTACCTCTTACTCCCTGCCCACTAGTAACGACTAGTTTGTTCTCTTTATCCGTGAGTCTGTCTCTTTTTTGTTATATTAACTAGTTTGTGGTATTTTTTAGATTTCACATATAAGTGTTTCTTTGTCTGACTTACCCATGTTACTGCAAATAGCAAAATTTCGTTCTTTTCATTGTGCTCCTAAAGCACATTATTGCATTTCAGCACACATGACACCACATACCCTACGTGCTCGCCACAGACTCAACCCTTTAACTGGAAGAGAGACGAATAAATAGCTAAGGAGAATACACTGTTGGGTGTAAATTATATGTGTGTGTGTGTGTGTGTGTGTGTGTGTGTGTGTGTATTTAACTTTGTGGTAACAAACATACACACACACGCAGATGAAGGAATTATATAATGGTGAGAGGATCCCCTATTCAGGGAGTGACAGTTCAGGATCAGTGAAATGCAAATGTGGGTGATAACAGCAAGTAGTGTGGGAAAACACTGGAGATGAAGATGGAAGCTTCTGACCCACTGGAGTTTCACTTCGTCAGTAATGCTACATGGTCGAGGGATTTTGAGTTGGGGAGGGGTGTAATGAGGTTTGTCACACACAAGAATCTGGAGATGCTCTGAAGAATACGTGATCAACAGGGAAACTAACAAAATGTCCAGGAGAGAAGGGATAAGGAAGATGGGCACCACAGGGCAGGGCAGAAATGGTTTCAGGGGCTCAAGCAACGTCTGGTTTGAACAGGTGTGTGGAGGCAGCAGCCTGAATCCACTGAAGAAACTTCCTGATTCTCCCTTCCACTATGTACACTTTGTCCGACATTAATATTGCTGTAACTGCTTTTCTTCTTCTGATTTGTATTTTCCTGGTGAACTTTTCCTCTAATCCCTTTATTTTTCAATTCTTAATTTTTATATTTTAAAGGCAGCTTTCAAAACCCTTAGGTGGATTTAGAAGCCCAACCTAAGACAATTTATCTCTTTTTCTGTTTTACCTATTGTAATTTTTTTTACTATAATTGGACTCTTTTCTATCATGTTATTTTGTGCTTTCTATTTCGCAGTGTTCTTTTTCCTTTGCTTTTCTTTCCCCTTTCCTGCCTCATAGTGTATTGGTTGTATTTTATTCATTTAGCACCTTTGTCCTTCCTGCTAGTTTGGAAATTATGACATCTCTTTAGTTGTTTACATGCACAGCTGGCATAACTGATAAGAATACCCATATAGTAAGTAGTTCGTCCTCCTTCTGAAGGGAACTAGGACCTTCGAACACATCAGCATCAGATCTTTGAAATTCAGTTTCCTCACCATTTTCTCTCTTTTTTTTTTTTTTTAAAGAGGATGTTGGGGGTAGGAGTTTATTAATTAATTAATTAATTTTTGGCTGTGTTGGGTCTTCGCTTCTGTGCGAGGGCTTTCTCTAGTTGTAGCAAGCAGGGGCCACCCTTCATCGCGGTGCGCAGGCCTCTCGCTGTCGCGGCCTCTCTTGTTGCGGAGCACAGGCTCCAGACGCACAGGCTCAGCAGTTGTGGCTCACGGGCCTAGTTGCTCCGCAGTATGTGGGATCCTCCCAGACCAGGGCTCGAACCCGTGTCCCCTGCATTAGCAGGCAGATTCTCAACCACTGCGCCACCAGGGAAGCCCCCCATTTTCTATTAGTTACACCACACGTTACCACCCCACCCCTGCAAATTAGTCATTATTTCTATTATTATTATTTTTACTGACATAGCTCATCTAAAATTATCAACTCTACGAATTTATGTCCATCATTGCTTCCTGCAGTTCACTCTTCCTTTTGGGTTTTCTTGTATGATTTCCTTCTATTTGTTGAAGCACATCCTTTTGTGATTGTTTCAACAAGCACAATTTGTGCTCTGCCTTCGATATTTATTTATTTTTCGGAATGTATCTTTATTTTTCAACCCCCCTTAAAGGATAATTTAGCTGTGCCTTGAACTATATTTGATAATTATATTTTCTTCACCACAATGAAGATATCATTTCATGTTCTTCTGCCATCAGATGCCGCTAACTAGTACGTCTGCTCGCCGTCCACGTAGGCAATCATTCTTTACCTCCTGAATATTATAATATTTTGTTATCATCAAAATTTTGTGCTTTGGAATGTTTATCTCCAGCTAATCTAGCAAACATCTAAGCAAATGCACCCTTCTGAATTTCAATTGGTAACATAAAGCATACTTAGGTGATAAGAGAACTATTTAGCAGTTGGAATAAAACCAAGAAAACAAAGACTCAGTTGGATATTCATCATGATTTAAGAGCAGGTGAACTGTGCCACTGAGAGTTGGGTTTAAATTTTGGAAAAACGTCAACATCACTAAATAGTAAAATCAACATACATAATATCAGCATTGACTCGGAACCTGTCTCTTTAAGCTTAATCTGATGCTTTTACAAAGAATGAAGTAACCTGCAACCCCAAAATGAGATTAAAAACCCTCCTCATGGTTCAAGAACGAAGCATCAAATATGCTTTTGTTGCTTTTCTAACAAGAGTTCACTTCACTATAACTCTACGCTGTGAAACTAAAGGAAGAAGTGGTCTTCTAGGGAATTTTTTAAACCTTGCCAGATGTTATAATGAAACATCTGTGAATGAAACGCTGTGCAAGTGAGCAGCGTGGAAAACAGACTAATGCCCGAGAGTTAATTAGACTTTTGACAGCCAATTTTATGGTGTTAAATGTGATTAAATGTAGCCTCAAGTCTTCGCAGTGACTTTTAGTTTGCAACCTTACTATCATTTCAGTTACATAAAATCCACCCACTCTAACTTGGTGTCCCCACTACAAACACTTCATGTGGAGGTCTACACAATTCACAGACTCAGATGCAATGGCTTGATTTATTTATTTTGTAATAAATATATATCAAATATAAGAGTGTTTATTTCAATAATATCCTATCTTATAAAGGTGTATTAAATGCAACTGACTACTGCATTGATCAAAGTTAATGAAAACTCCAGGAGCCACAAGGCACAATCTCTTCCTAGAGTTGTTCTGCTCTAGTCAAAGACTGATGAAGATTTTCAACATGACATTCTCTTCAGTTCTTTATCATCCTTTTTCTTTGTCAATACATCATATTGACTCTTAAAGTGATAAATGCTAATAGTGTTTCTTTTATAAAGTAGATGCATTCCAGAAAAATTGGTTACGTGTAAAACTCATTATTTTTACTGGTTTCCATTTTCAAATCTATTATTTCATATATAAAGATGATGACATTTAATCTCCATCATAAAGGTTTATATCTGGGATTTTCTTTCCAATATTAGAGCTAAACATACCTATGATTTGGTTCACATTTACTAAAGGGCTGCCTGAAACAGAATCATAAGGAAAAGTCCCTAAAAATACAACAATAACAGCTTGTCTTATGAAATAATGTTTACCTACAGTTCCTGCTTATGTCCCCTAACTATTCTATACCCAATGTCTTTACCTATAAATGGAAGAAATTGGGCTAATTCTAAAATATAAAATAACATATTCTATAATTTTGTGCTTTAACTGACCTGGGAGCCGTGACATTAAAAAATAAGAAATAATTTAGAAAATGAGCACTGAGTTGAAAATATGTTTATGTGACTTTGCATAAATGTGTGTTAACTGCCTAGAACATTTGCAGATGTACAGAAAGTACTCCATTTGCCCATTCTTGTTTGTATTCTAAGTGACAGTTATTAAAGTCGTACACAACTTCTGTAACTTGCCAGGCAGCTACAAGCACCTACCCTGAGCCACACTCTGCCCTTGATCAGGCCACTGACTCTAAGCTCACTGCTTCCCGAAGTAAATTCTACTCTTCCGTTTTTGCCTATTTAAAAGGAAAAACGATAATGTCCACATGCATTCTTTCTGAAAGGACAATGAAGCTAATCCCTAAGAGATACAATCAGGGCTTCTAAGCACCTGCACGCTTCGTCCTGAAACTGAGGCAAACATCTGATGCTGAGGCAGAGCAAAGGGGAGGAACTGACCCAGGAACCCACGGCTCCTCCCAGACTTGGGATGCAGACCTCGCTGGAGAAAGCAACCACCCACTGGGTGCCTAAGCGTCTGGCTGACAGGACGGAGCTGGTCCACAGTCTCTTGAGAGCAGGCAACACCGTCCCACTGCCCCCATGGCTGGCATGGGTGCACCCAGGCTGGAGGGAGGGACTGCAGCTGGGGGGGCACCAGGAAGCCTCCACCCACGTGCGGCTCAGCTGGCGCTGACAGGAGTGTGCTCGTGGGGACCCTGAGTATCGGGCATCCATTCTCCAGTGCAAGACCTGGGATGTGAGGCGTCCCCTGAGCCTGGGGTGTGCAAGCCTGCCTTGGGGTGCAGCCTGGGTGCAGACCCCCGCCTGTCTCCATCATGTACCCCTGCCAAGACATAAGGAGAAACAAGAGAGAAAAGCCCCCCCAACCCCCCTATGCAACGCCCTTGTAGCCCCTCTACTGACAAAGCTGAACTTTGTGTTGGCTACAAAGGCCATGTGCTCCCGGATCCAGCTCCACGGCTGCAGAGAAAGGTGGGTTGAGAGATGACAGGACATAAACTGACGCCCTGCATGACCTCTCTGGAACGTAGTTCAGTGCTTTGTTATATAGTTAAACCACACTACATCTATGAAGTCAGCCAAGATAATTTTTTTGCATGTTCACAAAAAGACCATTACAAAAATGTTTGTGGCATCCACAGTTATAAGAAAGAACTCAAATACCCATCAGCGGAGGAGTGAATCAACAAACTGTCATGCAGACAGAATACTACCTAACAATAAAACAGACCCCCCAAAAATCCCCGAAACATGCAAAAATGTTGGCTGAGTCTCAAAAACATTATACCGAACAAAAAATATAGACATGAGATACGCACATAGTGTACCACGTGCATCACCACGTGGAACACCACATAGTGTTCCACGTACATCAAATTCTAGAGCAAGCTAAACTAAATTAAATGAAAGACGTCCGAACAGCTCGGAGCAGGGATGGCTTGGGTCAGGCCAGGACAGGGGACGGGGCCGGGGGGTAGGAGAGAGGGCAGAGCAGACAGTGTGAGGAAGGTTTGTTCTCTATTTCTACTTCGACTGAGGTGGTATTAATTCAATGATCTGCATCCACAAAAATGGATCAACCTGTATATTTTAATTGATTTCACTTTATTTTATGTAAATCGTGCATCAGTAAAAATGAGGAAAGCCTCAGGCTTTCAAAAGAAAAATCTCCATTCTCCAAGATAATATTTAAGGCCTTCTCCATGAACGACCTCAGCCCAGCAGAGGACACAATCAAAAATCAAAGACGACACATTTCACCTGAAACTTAGATACTGAAAATCAAGCCTTCCCCATCAGTGAAGCATGTTCCTTTATAAGGTAACTATTGTACACTAAGGACAGGTAAAGTCAATGAAAAACAAGTAATGACAGGAAAAAGCATGCAGAAGTAGATCTCCCTTTCTCCAATGTGCACTTATAGGCTGTTGGTAACGCCCACAAAAGACTTCCACGTAACCGCTGGGATCTTAACATCTTAAATATGGAAAGAGGTTTTAAGTGCGCCCAGACTTTTAAAATGAAGGCGGTTTTACAGAACCAGTGATAATACTGGCTGAAGGAACGAATTAGTAGTAATCATAACTAAATGCTTTTTAACAGACATAGTCATCTTCAGAACACATTTTATGAGTTAAATCTTTTAAAATATTTGTCAAATATCCCTTCTTTCAAGTCGATGGCGCTCAAACAGCTGTGAACACAACCATAACAGACCATCCTGACAAAGCCCGACGATAATGACCCCGGCAGGTGAGTGAGCCTCCAGGGTCTTCCTCAGCCTTCAGTGTGTCGTTTCCAGTTAATATCATCGCTGACAAAAGACAGTCCTCTGCAAAGGATGGATGGGACGGTTGTTAAATGAAGATTCCATTGACTGCCACCGACTCAGCATGATTAGATTAAATTCCAAACAACCAGCACAACGAAATCAGAGGACAGTGCATCTTCTGATACTCACAGCCCTTTTCAGTCAGCTTATTCACCTGGTACAAATGAAAATGACTAACTGCTACGTTCTAGAGGACCGCAGCTCTAGCACTGACCTACCAGCTCACTGGTTTGCCATTGTAACCACACAGGACCCCCACAGGGGCCTACGCATGTCCAGACCCCCTACCATGTTCTCTGCCTGCCTCCTGTTTGTCGAAAAGCTTTAGCCTCCTTGGCCTTTCCCGAGTTACAAAGAATAAATTTAATCAGAAAAGTGAGAAATTCCAGAAAGAAAGGAAAATAGTCAAACAAGACAAAATAATAATACTTTAGCCACTGAACAAAGTCAAGGACCTTTAGTTCCTCCTCCAGGACTACAGATAACATTCTGAGCCATGGCCTTTGAGCTGTTTTGCAGATACTGAAACCTCTGCCAGGTGGGAGAAGTTAACTCTCTGCTGCCCACAAGCACGTAGACCCCAGACCAGTTGGAACCAGGCTGATGATGCTGATTTCCGATGACCTCGCCACCAGCCAACCAGAAGAGTGTCCACGAGCTGATCACACACCCCATAACACTTTCCCTCACTCTGTCCTTAAAATCCCTTCCCTGAAAGTCTTCGGCGAGTTTGGGTGCTTTAAGCACTAGATGCCCTGCAATCCTTGTTTGGCGCCTGCAATAAACACTGCACTTTCCTTCACCACGACCCGACGTCAGGGGACTGGCTTTACTGTGCGTGGGTGAGTGGACCCGAGTTTGGCTCGGTAACCACCACGTCCAGCGAGTTAACACCCCCAAACACCTAATTTAGAAATCTAAAGACACTGGAAATTTTTGTTGACTGAGGCATTTATCCAAATATCCAAAACACTCAAAAAGTCTTCCTAGTCACTGTTTTGGGTTTGTAAATGGACAAGGCAATGGGGTCCGATCGGGCCTAAACCAGAGCAGCATCCAGTCCTGGCACAAAAGCCGAGAATGACAAGATGCGGCTCCACATCAAACACGTGGAATCAGCAGCGGTGAACGGCTGCGTAGTTCTTAATAGTAAACATTAGAAATGTATCTTTCTGACGAGGCTATCGGGAAATAAAAGGAACAGAATGAAAACAATACCATGTAACAACCATCACGAAACTGAAGCATCATTTCACCACATTCTCTGACCTTCTTGTGCTCAGTGGTTGTAACCCTGAGACTGCATCTAACTGGCCAAATGTAAGGAAAAGAGAGCAGCACGGTCACCGACTTCTTGCATTCACAGCCCCATGGTACATCCTTATTTCAGCTGAGAGGGGGACGTCCGGGGCTTTAGGATGTCGGCCACCACGGCGACATGTGTTGTGTGTCCTAGACAAGCGACCGGACAGCTCCTGGAAACACTTGTGGACGAAGCTGGAGGGAACGTCCACTGAGTGGAGGCCCCAGACCTTCCTGCCCTGACACACAGCCGAGAGCCCCCCTGACAGGTGCTGACGTGCTAAGTGGGTTCTGTTAGGGGCCAACCTCACAGAACCCAGCCTGCTGGGCAGGTGGCAGGCGGCCTGGAAGACGGAGTCCCCGTCGCCCAGCAGGAAATACTCTGTCAGGTGGTCACGTGCTAGGACTGTCAGGCAGGTGAGAAGTTTACTGAGCCTCCGGGAGAAGTGTTGGGAAAGTACTTGCCAGTTTCCAAAAAGAATAGCAGCATAAATTCAAAGTTTCTCTATAACATCCCAGTACCCACCTTTGCAGGAATATTAAAAGTGTCTTGAATACACATTGTTTTTAATAACATTGTTTAACATCACTTTTCTCTATAAAAATAATCATCTCCTGATTTCTCACTGCCAAAAGAAAAAGAAGGGACTTCCCTGGTGGTCCAGTGGTTAAGAGTCCACGCTTCCACTGCAGGGGGCACAGGTTCGATCCCTGGTCGGGGAACTAAGATACTGCATGCCTCAGGGAGTGGCGTAGAATAAATAAAATAAAATATAAAATAATAAAAGAAAAGAGGGCTTCCCTGGTGGTGCAGTGGTTGAAAGTCCGCCTGCCGATGCAGGGGACACGGGTTCGTGCCCCGGTCCGGGAAGATCCCACATGCCGCGGAGAGGCTGGGGCCGTGAGCCATGGCCGCGGAGCCTGCGTGTCCGGAGCCTGTGCTCCGCAACGGGAGAGGCCACAAGAGTGAGAGGCCCACGTACCGAAAAAATAAATAAATAAAAGGAAAGGAAAAAAAAATTGCTCACCTCTAAAGCCCACTAAATCAAATAAAACACCAATCTAGGCACAATTAGTCCTGGCAGCATGGAGAAAAGGGAGGTGGTGAGGTGGGATGCATCCGTTTCTCAAGGCCAGAATAAAAAGGGGAAGGTACCAGTGGGGGAGGAGTTGAAAATATCTCACAATCTCTTAGGTTCACTAAACCAGGTGAGTTTCCTGAGCATGTAACTGCAGAAACAGTAGGTGAATTGCATCATGTATGAAACTGGATTAACAAAATATTATTATTTTATGCAATTCATGAAGTATAGACTGTAAGAATGTTGGAGCTTGAAAAAAATTAATCTTTAAACAAAAGGTTCAGACTTTACAAACTCACTGTTTGAAATAATAAATCAAATGCTTTTTTTTTTTTAGGGCAAGTATTTACTATTTCGAAGACAGAAAAATTAACATCTACTCATTCATTGCATTTTTATTTAACTTGTCTTAAATAA
The DNA here is from genome assembly GCF_964270905.1 of Leucopleurus acutus. Classification (NCBI taxonomy): domain Eukaryota; kingdom Metazoa; phylum Chordata; class Mammalia; order Artiodactyla; family Delphinidae; genus Leucopleurus; species Leucopleurus acutus. Next base: position 115,395,202 of record NC_139150.1, on the reverse strand, counting down.
TTTACTTATAAAGAAATCACCCAAATTTCACTGCTGCCATTTCTTGCCAGCTGGTCCTGGTTGGAGAAAAATGTTAGGGAAAATGATTACAGTAAAATCTGGTGATGCCCATGCATCAACCCTCTGAACGCAAATGTAAGTAAACAGTGACGGGCAACTGGTCCCATTTCTCCCAGACACGATCTCCAAGTGGTCCTGAAGTTCTCATCCGGGGATGGTGACTTAGGCGAGGAAGACAGGGCAGGGAAACGTCAGAAGGCGAGTCCCACACCTGCCCTGGTCTCCCCGCACGGTCTCCCCAGGTCAGCAGGACAAAACTGGCACCAACTAATCTGAGTCAGATTCCTGGACTCACAGCCACCGTCCTGGTAGTTACAGCAGCCACGTGGCCAGAATGTTCCACAACCCTACAGAGACAGGTCAACGACCACTACCAGGGACCCACACAGCAGCACAAAGGAAGATAATTTTGGAAGGCACGGACGGGCCCAGGGACAAGAGGACGCACAGACTTGCCTGGAAGATTCTGAGCTTACGTGATGCATAATGGACATTTTCACTGCTTAAACGTTTTTGGCCCCCACCTGCCTTATGCTGGGGTTTACCAGGTACACTCGGAAGTCAACACCTGGAGTTTATTAGCACTTAAGTTACTCATTCTACTCAATTGCCAGAATTTAATTTGATTCCTCTCTTGGAATAGGTCCTTCAATGCATAGTTAGTGTTCATTTTTCCAATCCTGCTAATTACCTTTATTAATGTTTCTCTGCTTTATTTTCCCTCGTGTCTTTTACTACTTTCATTTGAAGGCTCATCTTGACCAGAACAATCTCTCTCTCCTCTCTGTCTCCTTCCCTGCGTCCCTCCATGCTTTGAGGGGCTGTTTGCATTTGGGCCTTTGAGGCTCCCAAACAAGAACTGGGATCAAAACAGGTCCAAGTTCCATCCAGAGGTCCGGCTGCTGACATCACTCGTCTAGTCACCGAGCTTACAGCCCGGAGAGGTTTGTCCCAACCCTGCACATGAGTTTCCCTCTTGCTCTACCCACAGCTTTACGTGAGCGGGAGCTGCCTTCAGGAAGTAGCTGTTTTCAAACTTTACTCCTACTTCTTACACAGAGTTCCCTGCAAGAGCACTTTTAACCATCCCCCGGTAACGGAGCTTCTGGTCGCCTCTGTACTGGGTCATACCTGAACCCACAGCCCAGGCCGTCTGCTCTGCTGTCCTGAGTTCAACGAGACTGTAGCTTTCCTATTTTCCCTTCTTCATAATTTACTTACCATATCATATCTTTGAGGCATAATCCACAAATTAAACTTAAAAAGTAAAGTTCACCAGAAGTTAATTAACTTGAGTTTAATCTTCATATTAATGTTAAGATAAATTGCTATATTTTTACACTCAGATGAATAGCATCCAATTAAAAAATCTGGTCTAGGGCTTCCCTGGTGGCGCAGTGGTTGAGAGTCCGCCTGCCGATGCAGGGGACACGGGTTCGTGCCCTGGTCCGGGAAGATCCCACATGCCGCAGAGCGGCTGGGCCCGTGAGCCGTGGCCGCTGAGCCTGCGCATCCGGAGCCTGTGCTCCGCAACGGGAGAGGCCACAACAGTGAGAGGCCCGTGTACCGCAAAAAAAAAAAAAAAAAATCTGGTCTAATAATATTTTCATACTGATTTGAGTCCTAGCCTGTCACAGGGTACTATATTACACATATGAGAAAAGACAACATGAATAGAATAAATCCTACATGTATTATAGTCTATTTTGCATTGTTTTATTATATGGCTGAGCTATTTCAGTAAAGGGATATTCACATGTGTTGAGGACAAAGAGAATAAATCTCCTTTATTATTCATTATCTTCCGCAAACACAAATATTCCTTCACTTGACTAATATATTGTATTCTCTCACAGCACTGTAAGGTCCTAAACGTCACACGTTCTGTGATCAGAGTGTTGATGGACACATCCCAGTATTAATGATGTAAGTGGTGAACGGCTCACCTACCACAAAGCCACGCACGGTGAAGAGAAAGTGTGGAGATGGGAGAAGAGACATTTAGTTCATGAAACTGAAGGTCTGTCGTAGGATGCCACTCACCTCCTGTGGACTGAAGGGCAGAGTAAAGGAGATCTAGATCTGCTCCAAGCCTGGAGCAGAGTGTGAGTGCCCGGGGGTGGAACAGCAGGAAGAAAACAGGTGTGGATCGTCCCCTCCTGAGCCACCCTCCTCCTGTCACAGGCCTGTCTTCCTCTCAGGTTCGTCCCCCCATCACCTCAACATGCTTCTACTCCAGTGACAGGGGCTAAGCGCCTCAGTCAGGGAGTGAACGTGAGACCTGGACCTACCCATCAGACCTAGTTCCTCAGGATTTGTAATCTGGACCAGCACAGGATGCAGACAATGCTAGCTCTCACTCTAAACATTACCTTCACGCTCAGCTCAAGCCAGGGTTGATTTATTTTGCCTGACACTAAAGCTCACAATGTATATAAACTCACCACAGCAGGAGCAGCTGCTGATTTACTTCAACAAATTAAGAGAATCTGAATGAAGAAGAGGAAGAGGCTGAAAGAGTCCCAACTCACAAGCCTGAGAAACAAGAAATCAACCGCCATTAAATAAAGTCAAGATTTTAGGGCATTTTTTGAGGGGCGGGAGCAGGTATGTGAGGTAAACACGAAGTGTCCAATTTCTGCACATGACTTAATTATTGACTATAAAGATGCTCAATTACCAGCTGGTGCTTCAGAGGCAGAGATGCAGGTGGCAATGCCGGTGGGCACGCCAGCTGTCACTGGCAGGAAAGGAGAACTGGAGGACGGGACCCAGGGCCGGAAGTCCGCCAGCCTCACAGGTTACAACACCGCTGAACTCTGGCTTCAACGTCAGTAAAGTCATGTAACTGTCCTGTGTGGTTCCTAAGGCCACATGGAACATCGTGCATCCACCTCTGTGGGTGCTACATGCCCAGTCAAGGCTTGTAACTCATGGCTGAGACCTAACACAGACAGGAGGCGTGCTCACAGGTAAGCCCGTCTCTACAAAGAAAGGATACAGGTGTTCTACCAAGACACACGGGTTTATGTCAACTCAGTTTTCTTAACTATCGTAGGAAACAACAACAACAGCAACATAAAAAAGCTGAGAAGAAAAGAGCCTGACTTTAATGACATTTTGTCTGTCTCCAACTCTAAAAATTATCAGTTGCATTTCTATTTAGGTTCTGGAAAACAGACTAAAGGTCTCCACTGTCATTAACTCTTAAGATGCTAATGAGGCCATAAGGAGTGATTATCGTGTTATTTTGGGCCAACTTGGACTCATCCTCTTTAGTTCCCTGTGAAAAACTACTACAGAGAAACCCGAATTCTTCAATTACGACCAATGGTTTTATTTCTCAACTGCTCAAGCTCAGCACAGATACTCAGCAGGGCTGCATTATCACCCGCTGTGACTTAATTTAGTTCAAAGCCAATGGCAGAGATGTTAGTCATAATATCATGGTATCATGACATCATCGTCGCAATAAACATGACCACTAATTTATCAGCAGGAAATCAGCAGGGCCGAGCATGAATACAAGACTTTTCAGAACTAAACGGAATCCTTGACTAGAACTAATTTACTTTGGGGCATTTTTAAGGGTTTATATTTTTAAATAAATGCTCAAGGTACCATCATGTTTGGGAAAACAAAAAAAAAATGTATATTCGTTCTTTAAAACTGTAAGTCAAGAAGCTATACTTACCTGATAATATGTTATTAGGCATCATTACTGCTGCTGTTGTTGTTAAGTGTCTCCTGTGGACTAAGTACCATCCTCACTACCCCAGACAGACTATCTAATCCTCACACGTCCTGTGAGGGAGGAGCCTTTGCTCATCTGAAGACAGTAAGTGAAAGCAAAATTGAGTGAAATATATTCCCTGAAATATAGGGGAAGAATTACGCTGAGTCAGTGGACACAAGGCAGGAAGGTCCATAGTAAGCCTCCACACAAGGCACAGCCCCTCCAAGGATGCTTAAGGATGCTAAGGCAGCATCCTTGCCTGCCTCTGCCCAGGGACCAGAAACATTTGTATGAACTTACTGAAGATGCTGCTATCCATAAACTGTCTCAATTCTCCATGTGAATTCACTGGATGAAGATTCTCCTGAATAAAATCACAACCAACCCTCTTCTTTCTTCTGATTATTGCACTTCAAATTCATCAGCTGTTTTATCACAAGTGTCTCACTGAACAATAAATTACTATGTTTGTCATATACTCCTGACTTCAGAATTCCCTTCTGTCCACAAGAAATTACATGTAACATGAGAAAATAAATAGTAATGGAGTAGCCACTACCTTCTTTCTGAAATGTCTTATAACAAATAACTTTCAGAAAGAATCTGAATATTGGAACAAAAAGATTTCCAGATTCTGAAAACCCTCTGAATTCTCTCGAATTCTAGAAAGCTTAAATAAAAGTGTAGCCAACCTAGAAACAGGGGACAAAATTTTTAATTCTATGTATATAAAATAATATTTATTAGTTTTCATGTCCAAAAAGTCAATCTCAAGCAAGATAATAAACTGAGAAATTTAGGGATAAAATTTGAATCCAAATACCCAAGGTTTATTTACCAAAAAACAACAAAAAGAAACTGCTGAAAACCAAAGAAAGTAGGCATGGAAAGGAATAACTGATAAAAAAAAGCCATCCCTGTATTTCTCAGCAGGAGATAATGAATGTCTTTTGCGTAATTGAAAGATGGAGATAAGGTTTGAAAGCACAGCTTGAGGGCGAGGTAACCACCTAATTAAAAACAGGGCTGCCTGTGGAGCATAACTCAGCAGTATGGTGACAATTCCCTTCTATCAGCTCAGCAAGACAGCCATGTTCTGTGATTAAAACTATAGCTCTCACGCATGCACCCCCAATAGCAAACTTTTACTAAAGATAAAGCATGGCCTCTGAGATCTGTATCTGTGAGAATTTCCATTAACTTAAACTAGTGGTGCTCTAGCCAGAAAAATTACTGCCACTTATATATCTGCGTATAAAGCAATGCTAAATGTACTTGAAAGGGCACAGATATTTTGAACTAATCAACAATGATGTCATTTTCATAGTGAAATAAGTCATAGTGAAATAAAGTCTTTTTTGAATAAAAAGATAATTTATCTCCACGCAGTTTTAAAATCTTGAGACTCTTCATATCAGGCAATTATTTTGTCAACAAATACATTTGTACTTAAGTATATTTCGAGTAATGTATTAGTTCTCAAATTCACATCTATCATTGATAAAATATACTGTTTTCATAAATTAGTTTAAACTTGATAGGAACTTATTCAGGATCAGTTTAAAATAGAAGTAGACTATAGTGATTAGCGAACAAGAGACGGTTGACTCTGTCCAATTCACACTTAGATCACCTCCAAAGAGAAGGAAAACACAACAGGGGTGAAGTCTTAAGGCACAAAAATGCAATTTCTTCTACAGACGGTGACCGTACAGACCTGACATACGGGCACACTTTTGGTTCGTTTTTGTTTTGCTTTATGGCTTTCATTATTTCTATATGGTTATCATGACACCTAAGTGTGACCCCCCATATGTGGACTGAAGGGCGATGTCTGAAAGTGGGCAGGTTTCAGTGTCATGAGAGCAGAGGAAATAACGTAAGAGACGATGAGAGATATACATGTATATCATCATATACATACATAAATAGATAGATACGTAGATATAGAAATAGGTAGATACATACATAGATGATAGATATAGAGATAGGTACATACATGATAGATAGATAGATAGATGATAGAAAGATGGACAGATGATAGATAGATGGATAGATAGATAGACAGATGATTAGACAGATAGATGGATAATCTCCTAGAGTATGAGACAAGTCCCAACAGGACCCCGTTCCTTTGCAGAAGGAAATAAAGAGTCCCCATTTAACAGGGAGGTGGATGGACTGAGGCCACTCGCTCTGCAGACCCGCCTCCTGCGGTGTATCTATCCTGCTGTCAGGCTGCTCTCTGGCCCTTCATGAAACCTGGTCTGTAGCTTCCTTAGCCCTGGTAACTAGTTCTCCATCTCCTTTCCCGCCACAATGCCTGCTGGCAGACTCCTCCCAGTTTCCCGGCTCTTGAGCCAGACCTGCCGAGTTCATTCACATCTTCATCGCTGTGCCCAAGGCTAGAGGTCCTCTGTCTGAACGGGGACACAATGCCGGCTAAGTCCTGCCGACTCAGGTGCCTACTGCCAGGAGCTCTGCAAACACTGCCTTTCGCTGCAACCTCACATCACTCGTGCAGGCAGCGCCCTGCAAACCCGTCTCTGCCACTCTACCCCTTACCAGCCAGGACCTGAACTGAAGTCTTCACCACAGCATAGACACAATCAGTAAAGATAAACATCCTAGGGCTTCCTTGGTGGCGCAGTGGTTGAGAATCTGCCTGCCAATGCAGGGGACACGGGTTCGAGCCCTGGTCTGGGAAGATCCCACATGCCACAGAGCAACTAGCCCCGTGAGCCACAACTACTGAGCCTGTGCATCTAGAGTCTGTGCTCCTCAACTAGAGAGGCCGCAATAGTGAGAGGCCCGCACACTGTGATGAAGAGTGGCGCCCACTTGCCACAACTAGAGAAAGCCCTCGCACAGAAACAAAGACCCAACACAGCCAAAATATTAATTAATTTTTTTTAAAAAAAGATAAACATTCTATTTGAGCTTCGGCAACAAAACTCCCAACCATATAATCCTGTTTCTCATCCTCACATCTTAAATGTTTATGAAAGACGATTTAACGTTATCTTGCCAAAAAACTTATATTAGACTCCCCCTACTGATGTCGTTACCCACTGACAGAACGTGACCTTCCTAATAAGACACACACTTGCCTGACCTACCTGAGCTGTGTCTGGTGTGCCTAGACGATATATCAGTGTATTTCCCTGGACTTTGAATTCTGATGGTCTGGCCTCAGTTACCTTCACCTGCTTTTCTTCTCTAAGCTACGTGGGACACACCCAAGAGTCTGGGAGCTCCTGCTCCTTCAAGGCAAGGTCTTCTTGACCTTGTTTCTTTCCTTCTGTCCCTGGTACAGTCTTGTGCTGAGGCACAGTTCGACTGAAAATACCTTTCAGTTCTGCTGTAAACCAGGCACAGAAGAAAATGCAAAAAATCACCTTAAAATATTTTTGCTGACAGTTATTTGGGATGATTTTGATTATCATTCAGTGGACTCTCAAAGAAGAGACGTGTGCTGTCCTCTGAAATACAGACCTTCTTGAATGGAAGGGTCTACTCATATCCTTCTTTAAACCTTCTCTGCCAAATACTGTCCTTTATGATGAAAATCTGCAACTCACGGTGAGCAAAGTTATAAAGTCACATATCGACACCATTCTATATTCTAATGAAAATCAATATGGCTTTCTAGATTTCTATGGTCTTACACTGAAAACATCAGGTGAGCAGAGGGACGGCTGCCCCGTTACCTGTTATGTCAACAACCAGAGCATTCTGGGAGACCCCCATTGACGCAATATTTTGCGATTTTAGTCTCAGGGGTCACCTGGAACGTTTACTTCTCCCTGGATGAGTTTGGGTCTAGTTCTCTATTTTATTCTTACTGCCTGAAAGGGCTTGACCATGATGAAGTGGTAACACAGGGTGAAAACGTAGGTGATGTGATGTGTCTGTGCAGGTTCATGAAGTGTAGCAAATGTACTGTCTGGTGGGGACGCTGAGGGCGGGGAGACTGTGCCTGTGTGCGGGGGGCAGGGGGCTTGGGCTAAATCTCTGGACCTTCTGCTCAACGTTGCTGTGAACTTACAATTGCTCTGAAAAATGAGGTCTGTTTTTTAAAAATGTAATAAACCGTGCTTAAAAGAGTACCTTTCTGTTCAGGCCTTCTCACCTTTTAAACAGTAACAGAAATAACTTCCCAGGCTTTACAGGTGAAACACTGATAAATCTTTTTAATACCATGACCACAATCAAGAAGATATGTTTTTTGATCAATTATTTAAAATTTAAAAAAGAAAAGTAATTATTTTAAAGGGGGGGGCATTTCACTGTTACTCTTTTAAAAAGACTATCTATTATGCTGTAGAAAATTGTTTTAATAACTGAATCCAGGGTGTATACTCCTTTTTACTACTCCATAAATGGTACTGATAAGCCTAATTGATTTCATCTTATTAATTACAAATTATAATGTATGCTGCTTAATATAATAAGAAACACTGCTCTACCCAATAACATTACTCTAAACTTGTCAAGGAAGAAAATTTTTCACAATATCTCTCAAAATAATTATTGTTCAAGGGTATGAAGCCCAAGAATTTCTGTGACCACTCTAGCTATTAAAAAATACTATAGAACGGACAAATACTTCATGTCAGGGCAAGAATACTGTTTTCAAATAAATAAAAGTAGTAAAAGTTTACTAATTTTTTTCAAAAGAAATATGAGAGAGAGAGAGAAGGAAAAATACTAAACATTATATTACTGTGTGTATAGGTTTTACACGTTTTTCATTCAGTTTCACAACTTTTTGAATTAGAATTTGTTCCTAATTTTTTTTTTAATCAGAGGAAGACACCTGTAGAATGGTTGTGTCTGGCACGAAGTAAGTAGCCAGGATTCCTCAGCTGTGACTCTAACTCACGTCTCAGTGGCCCAAGCAAACATTCCCCACAACTGGCCATTTATCTCAGGACCTCAGGAGCGCCTGGGCAGAGTCACCAAGAAACATGCTGAGGAAAGAGGAAAATATAAAGTCTGGGGCAAAGGAGCAAAATTAGCGATCTATAAAAAATTTATATTAAATAATTTGTGAAATGTCAAAACCAGAAGAAACCGTGACCATGACATTCCAGGGTCTCTGTGAAGAGCAGCCGAGGATTCTCATCTAAAATATTCATTATGGGGCTTCCCTGGTGGCACAGTGGTTAAGAATCCGCCTGCCAATGCAGGGGACACGGGTTCGAGCCCTGGTCCGGGAAGAGCCCACATGCCCGCGAAGCAACTAAGCCCATGCGCCACAGCTACTGAGCCTGCGCTCTACAGCCCACGAGCCACAACTACTGAGCCCACGTGCCACAACTACTGAGGCCGTGAGCCACAACTACTGATCCTGTGCTCTAGAGCCCGCGAGCCACAACTACTGAGCCCGTGTGCCACAACTACTGAGCCTGCACTCTAGATCCTGCGAGCCACAACTACTGAGCCTGTGCTCTAGAGCCCACAAGCCACAACTACTGAGCCCAGGTGCCACAACTACCGAAGCCCACGCACCTAGAGTCCATGCTCCACAACAAGAGAAGGCACCACGATGAGAAGGCTGCTCACCACAAGGAAGAGTATCCCCTCCTCGCTGCAACTAGAGAACGCCCGTGTGCAGCAACAAAGACCCACACAGCCAAAAATAAATAAATAAAATAAAAATAAATTTATTAATAAAATAATAAAATAAGATATTCATTAATTTAAAAAGTGATTCATTAAACAAAAACTCTTAAAAAGAGTATCATATTGGTTAGTTTCTAATATTCCAATAATTTTCATGTACAAGAATGAATTTATTCACTCTTGATCATGAATATAGGACCCCAAATTGGACATAAGGAAAAAAAATGTTTGTTTAACTTAAGAAGCTGCCTTCACATAGTAAATGCCTGCTTGGCACATCTGAGGAGAAAGTCTGAGTCCAGGCTGGACCCCAGGCTCCCTGAGATGCAGGCATTCCTTAGCTGTTTTAGTGACAGGATACAGGCACCTCTGAGTTTCAGGGCCAACACTTCAATAACCTAAGAACACATGTACTTTTTGTTTTCATTTCGGCCATGCCACATGACATGTGGAGCTGAGTTCCCCGATTGACCAGGAATCGAACCCAGGCGCCTGGCAGTGAAAGCGTGGAATCCTAACCACTGGACCGCCAGGGAATTACCAGGAATTCCCAACACATGTACTTCTTTCCTCCAGTGCTTGTAAAGGAAGTGAGGTGAGAATCGTGGTCAAGAGACTTCAAGGAAAAGTACTTCTAAGAAAGTATTCCACAAAGGCTTTCTTATGTCGTTAAAACATTTTCTTGCCTTACAGATATGCTGTAATTGTTCCCAAGAAATGGAAATACACCCACTGCAAAAATCCTTGCACTTGTTGGATAATAATTACATAAGTGAGTTTAAAAATCTATATTCCTCTATTCTAAAATTAGAACACAAGTTACAAACACCTCCTTTCCTCGGTAGTGGGGCAATTCTAAACAGGGTACCACGTACACTGGATGATTGCTAGCTATCGCTGTGTCATCCTGATAGGGACAGAGTAAAGGGACAAAGTAGGTGATTAAATAGTTAAGCCCACTAGGGGATCGTAAGTAGAGAAAAAAGTATGGGAGACCCTGTGAGTTAATGATCACTCAAGAAAGCAGGCTTGGGCTTCCCTGGTGGCGCAGTGGTTGAGAGTCCGCCTGCCGATGCAGGGGACACGGGTTCGTGCCTCGGTCCGGGAAGATCCCACATGCCGCAGAGTGGCTGGGCCTTGAGCCCTGGCCGCTGAGCCTGCGTGTCCGGAGCCTGTGCTCCGCAACGGGAGAGGCTACAGCGGTGAGAGGCCCGCGTACCGCAAAAAAAAAAAAAAAAAAAAAAAAAAAAAAAGAAAGCAGGCTTGCCTAACAACAAAACCAAGCAAGAGAAGCATGAGACATGCGCCCAGACAATAAAACCATGGTGCAGGGCTTCCCTGGTGGCGCAGGGGTTGGGAGTCCGCCTGCCGATGCAGGGGACACGGGTTCGTGCCCCGGTCTGGGAAGATCCCACATTCCGCGGTGCGGCTGGGCCCGTGAGCCATGGTCACTGAGCCTGCGCGTCCGGAGCCTGTGCTCCGCAACGGGAGAGGCCACAACAGTGAGAGGCCCACGTACAGCAGGAAAAAAAAAAAAAAAAAAAAAAAAAACCATGGTGGACTGAAACCCACACCCTGCCCAGTGAGCTCAGTAAGTTCATATTTCCTAGGACACGCTCCTCTGTGCACCTTAAAAACAAAAATATAAGGAAAAGGTGACATTATACTGAAAGCTGCGATGATTTACCATTTTTTAGCATATGTTTCCACCCCTCTCCTAAGTTAAATAGTGCTGTAACAATCCCGGCCTGACCATGTAGGGACAAGAAAACTCCCCCACCTTGTGTGAAGGAGCTGATGATGGAAGCTTGATGTCTACTCAAGGATGAGGAAGCAGGTGGTCCTCTCTCCCTCCCCACTTTTCCTTTGATGATAAATACGGAGCCCACTCAATTCTAGGGGCAGCGCTAGATTGCTCGCCGGCATTTCTCACAAGCGTCCTACACTAGTAAATCGCTTCTTACCTACCACTTTGCCTCTGGCTGAATTCTTTCTGCGCCCAGACATAAAGAACCTAAGCTCCTCGGACCCCCGCTCCAACCCCTGCCCACACATCCTGCGGTTTCGATCCCTACCATGTCTCTTCATAAAAAATACATCTGAGTTGAGAAACAGAACACATGCATACAAGGCTAGAAAGAGGAAAGGACTCAAACCCACTAACAAGAGACTTCAGACCCAGCTATGCCTACTAGCTGTGTTACCTTTACCGACTTCTCTCAACTTGTTTCCTTTGTAAAGAATGTATCTACTTTTTAAGGCTGACACATAGGCAGTGCTTGTTCACTGGAAACTATGCTTCTGTCTTTGGGGGTTTCCTGATTCCCACAATCCATTCTCAAACTCCTTTGCACTTGCTTCTGGCACCAGCTCTGAAAAGGCGAAGAGGTTATTTAAAATTCCCTGACATTTTTGATTGCCTTCAAAAGAACAGCTGTTTTGACCATAAACTTCTCAGTACTGCAAAACAGAATGAGGAGATGAAAGGAATTATTTTCGTGTCACTACTCGTACCCTGTGATTCTCAGCTGTAACTGCATAAAATAATAAATTGTAGAACTTAAAGCAGAAATATATACATAAATATATACATATCCATCAGGAGGGATATTGTTTTCAAGAAAACAAAATAACAAATATTGGTGAAGATGTGGAGAAATTGGAACTCTTCCGCATTGCTGGTGGGAATGTAAAATGATACAGCTGCTCTGGAGAACAGTATGATGGTTCCTCAAATAATTATCCATGGAATTACTACAAGATCCAGCAGTTCCAATTCTGGGTATATACTCAAAGGAATTGAAAGCAGACATTCAAACAGATATTTGTATTCTAATGTTCATAGCTGCATTTTCACAATAACCAAAGTGGGGAAGCAACCCAAGTGTCCATGAATGGATCAATGGATTAACAAAATGTGGCACATACATAATACAATAGAACATTATTCAGCCTCAAAAAAGAAAGGAATTCTGACACGTGCTACAGCGTGGGTGAACCTTGAGGACATGATGCTAAGTGAAATGTCAGTCACAAAAGGACAGACCCTGCATGATTCCGCTTACACGAGGGCCTTAGAGGAGTCAAATAATGGAGATAGAAAGTAGATGGTGGGGACCACGGGCTGGGGGGGTGGGATGGGGAGTGACTGTGTAATGGGGTCAAAGTTTCAGTTTGGGAAGAGGAAAACATTCTGGAGATGGATGGTGGTGACGATTACACAACTGTGTGAATGTATTTAGTAACAGTGAACTATACACTTAAAATGTGTAAAACAGTAGATTTTATGTTATGTAAATTTTGTCACAATTTTTAAAATTAAAACACACACACAAACTCACAGGAAGTGCCCCAAATCTGCCCCAGATAAATTGAATCAAACATTCAGGGATCGAGCCCAGGCAGCTGCATTTTAACTGGGTGCTTAGTAATTCTCATGTGAGGCAGGACTGAAAATCACTCCTTTATCCAGGGGAGGATTCCTGCTTAAGTATCATTTGCTGTATATCTTTAATATTTTTCAACCTTCACAATACTTATTACTAGGTTAGATTAACAAGGTTTGAGATAAAGATATTATTTCTTATGTATCAGAATAGAATACCTTTCAAGTGAATTTGATCAATCCCTCGCTCTAAAAATCTGATTCACAATTTACTAACACATAAGCTCACTGAAAAGAAATAAATATAATTCCCTTCTTGCCACCTATGCATGCTACTGTGATACGAACCAAATGAAGTACCATTAATCTTGATTGTATCTTATAAATTAAAAACACTGACCAGGTCTTTATTATTCTGTGCAGGAAAAAAGGCACTATCTGACATAGAATGAAACAATCTAAGATTCCTGATTCCTATATTTTATAGATTTTGGTATAAAACAAAATAAATACTGTTCTTGTATAAAGAAATCAAAATTGGATGGGGAGAGGAAATATTTTTCTCACTTAAAAGTCCTGTGTAGTTGTACACTCTGACATAGGGTAAATGAAGACGCCCTGTTGGTTTCTATGTTGAACACAGGTTTTTTTGCAGGTTTTCCAGAGGGTTCTATAAGCCAAGGTTGCCAACATGTGTGATATAACTAACATATGATGTAAGAGGCATGGTCATTGGCCCTTGAAAACCCTAACAAGTACTCTGTCCAAAGTGATAAAAAACTCTGAAATCAATTCTTGTGTGTTGATCAAATAAAGATTCAGATCAAATAATGGTTCAGAATTTACATTTTTAAATGAAAGCATTTTTAAATGGAAAATTTTTAAATGGAAGCATTTAAAGATATTGTAATCTGGGCTTCCCTGGTGGCGCAGTGGTTGAGAGTCCGCCTGCCGATGCAGAGGACGCGGGTTCGTGCCCCGGTCCGGGAAGATCCCACATAACACGGAGCGGCTGGGCCCGTGAGCCATGGCCGCTGAGGCTGCGAGTCCCGAGCCTCTGCTCCACAGCGGGAGAGGCCACAGCAGTGAGAGGCCCGCGTACAGCAAAAAAAAAAAAAAATTGTAGTCATATAAACATCTTTGCATATTGTCCCCACTGAATTTCAGTTCTGGGAACACCAATTTTTCTGCTAGAAAAGTGCCCAAATACCCCAGCCCATGAACTAAATAGCATCGGGGACCAGTAAGCCTCTGCTGGGAAGCAGGGCAGCCAGGCCTGTGGTCCACACCACCAACCAACACCTTCTCAGAACATGAAAACATTATCCTCGTGGAACAAGTGAAAAGTTAAAGGCATCTGGGAGAAAGAATTCCTACATGTGTCACCACATACATGCACCTTCAAGAATAGGGGGGTACATTTTAAGAAGGGAAAGATGAGTTTGGGGGGTGTATTTTCCCAAACACAAGTCTTCTTCAATTTCAGAAATAATTACAGCCACAATACTCAACAGCTCTGTTCACTGAGGGGAAAATGCTCCAGATGAAGCCTCCACAGCTTTCCCTTTGCAGCCAGAGGCGGGTTGCAGAGGATGCCTGTGACCGTGGGATTATGTGAGATGCTTTGCAAATGAGTAGGAGAAATTAGGGGAATCGGGTAAGTTCTGAGACCTGCTCCTGGAAAGACAGAAGCAGTGGATAAGTGTACAGCTAAGTCTTCTTCTCAGCCCTCCACTCCCGGGCAAGGATGGCTCATGCAGACACAGAGCTAGCTGCCCGTGCTTATCTCTCGCAGCTAGATTTTGAGCGGCTGGCGTTTAGGAATGGTGTCCTAGCACATCACCTCTTCAGGAACGTTTGTTTAATTTAAATACAACTTAACCAGCCAGTAGGAGTCAAGCTACCCTTCCCAGAGAGGGCCAGGCTCAGAAACAGAGCACAGTGCGAAACTGCGGTGACACACAGATGCTGACGGAAGCACAGCTACACTCCTGCCCTAATTCCATATCCCTGGAAATCTGCACCAGCAGGGGAAACACATCAGTAACAGAGAACTGATCTGCCTGAGATCTCTGGATCTATTAAATTCAGCTTCTTTACGTAATTCACCACACGGTAAGGACCAAGGGGAGGACTCTCAGCTGGACCGGAAGGTAAAACTGGGGAAATACAGAAAACACATTTAGCCTGAATCTCTTTCATCTCGGGGCTCGTAGATATCAAATGCTGGAGAAAAAAACTTTTGGATAAAAGGTGATCCTTAGAGACAGAGCACTTTGGGACAAGTAGATTCTCTAAACAACTCTCAAGAACGAAGGCTAAAAATTTCAGCAACTTAGCTATTGCCCAAATTAACCCCCAACCAAAAACAAGGCAGGAAGAATGTAGTGAAAAGGAAACAAGTGACTATGTTTTAAATCTACAGCATATTTATCTGAAGCATTTATTAAATTATTTAAAATCCTTATCATGCTGCCCCTCTAAGGTTCATTCCTGAACTACCCCTTCAGTTTCTCATGGCAAACACAGAATTTTTATGCCATCTTCAAGAAGGTGCACGTCCTCGTTAAAACTATTTTTCAGGCAATTTATGTTGTGTCAACTAATGAACAGAAGTAGTGGCACAGAAAATTCTAGGTAGAGCAATCAAAAGCAATTTATTTATGGCATCAGTATACTTTCTTTTACTTCAAAGCAAGTTCACCATCACCAAAATAGATTTACTTTAATTCATTTAAAACCGTTATATTTTTTCCAAAACTGTTACTATTTTAGTGGTTTAAAATAAGTGGGAATGTTCTGATTAATTAAAAAAAGAAACTCACAAGAAATGGAAAATGTCACAGCAAAACCAGAAGGTAATTGCCTGTGCCAACATGTGTGTTTGCTGCGTGTGTAACTATGTAACCATGTTGTGTATGTATGTGTGGGTACATCTATGGATATACATAAAGAGGAGCTTTGCGCTCAGAAATTATGCCATTAATTTTATGAAATATTAAGTAACATTTAAATTAGTGGTATTTTTGCATATTTTGTGGAACATAATAGAAATGGAAGTAAATTATAATTTTAAATGAGTATGGTAAAAATTACACAAACATTATCAGAAAAATGTTCTATGCTAACGTAAATTTTTCTTTGCTCCTTTTAGAAATATGCAAGACCCCCAGTAAAGATACTGGGGAAAATCAATTTATATTGATATGATATTGATGTCCATAAGCCAATGAAAAATGTGATATATTAAAACTTAAAACACTCATAAAAAGTATTCTGAATTATGTTCAACAGCTCAATCATTTTGAAAATGATCCTTAATGGAAAGTTCCTTCATCAGAAAGAACAAGAAGCATTTGAAGTTAACATATGTCAAGTGTCTATTCTATCCCAATGAGATGACACTATCTATCTTATTCAAAGCCAGATGAGAACAGGATGATTTTTCTCACTCCTCACTATAGTCTACAAATGGGTTGGTCAATTTGACTCAACACAAAAAAACAAAATAGAAAAAATACATGTAGTTCAAACTAATTTTCCCCTTCTTTCTTATTTTTTGAATACAAAACTTTCCCATGTATATTTAGCAATTATATGTTCAATCAATCAAAACCTGATAGTGTACAAAATATCATTTTAAATACAGAAACAAAGCTAACAACAATATTTCGAAGCTCAGTCAAGTAAATACTTTTTTTTTTTTTTTTTTGGTGGTGGTACGCGGGCCTCTCACTGCTGCGGCCTCTCCTGTTGCGGAGCACAGGCTCCGGACGTGCAGCCCCAGTGGCCATGGCCCACGGGCCGAGCCACCCCGCGGCATGCGGGATCCCCCCAGGCCGGGGCATGAACCCACGTCCCCTGCATCGGCTGGCGGACCCTCAACCACTGTGCCACCAGGGAAGCCCTAAATACTTATTCTTAAAACACAACCTTCAAAATTCCATTTGTGTGCCATTATTTCATCTTAGTGCTACCATACGAGTGACAGTACCTCCTAGCAATCAGGAAACGGGGTGCAGGGGTCACACTGCCTGGACCCAAGGCCAGGCTCTGCCACTTTGTAGGAATATGACCTTGGCAGGACCTTCAACGCCTCAGGCCTCACCTTCCCCATCCACCCAGCAGGGTGACCGTGAAGATTAATGAACTAATGTAACTCATATACTGAATACTTAGAACAGTAACTGCATGTAGGACACTTTACAAACATTAGCTATCATCATGCCTGAGCTACTCTCTGCTTGATAAATATGGTATTTGACAAGTTGTTAGGTCAAAAACTTCTTCAAATAGTAAAGTACATCAGTCTTACCAGTACCTCAGGATTTGGAAGCCTCTCTATAACGATCTCGTTTTCTTTTTAAACAAGAGATAAATTGCAGTGCAACACATATTCACACACACAAATGAGAAAAACAAAGCATCTTATTTGTAATTGGCTACACCAAGTACGGCAAATTTAAGTGTTAACATCCGTTTCATAGATAAGTGCAATTTTTCAAGGTTTATGATTCCACAATAAAAATTCATTTCCCAAGAAAGCATGCACATATATCTCAGTCTGCATTTCATTGCAGGCATACCTCAGAGATTGTGGGTTCGGTTCCAGGCAACCACAATAAAGCAAATATTGCAATAAGGTGAGTCACGTGTATTTTTTAATATAAAATTAAAAAGAAAAATATAAAATATTTTATATATAAGATATTTAAAATATATAATAGTTATGTTTACACTATACTGTAGCCTATTAATTGTGCATTATGTCTAAAAAAAACAATGCACGCACCCTAATTAAAAATACATTTTTGGGTTTCCCTGGTGGCGCAGTGGTTGAGAGTCTGCCTGCCGATGCAGGGGACACGGGTTCATGCCCCAGTCTGGGAAGATCCCACATGCTGTGGAGCGGCTGGGCCCGTGAGCCATGGCCGTTGAGCCTGCGCCTCCGGAGCCTGTGCTCCACAACGGGAGAGGCCACAACAGTGAGAGGCCCGCGAACCACAAAAAAAAACAAAAAAAAAAAAACAAAAAAAAATACTTTTTTTGCTACAAAATGCTAACCATCCTATGAGCCTTCAGTGAGTTATGACCTTCTTGCTGGTGGAGGGTCTTGCCTGGATGTTGGTGGCTCCTGACCGATCAGGGTGATGGTTGCAGAAGGCTGGGGTGACTGCGGCAGTTTTTAAAAAAAAGACAACAAGGAAGTTTGCCGAATCAATTGACTCTTCCCTTCATGAATGACTTCTCAGTAGCATGAATGCTGTTTGATAGCATTTTACCCACAGGAGAACTTCATTCAAAATTGGAGGCAGTCTTCTCAAACCCTGCTGCTGCTGCATTATCAACGAAGTTTATGTCACATTCTAATCCTTCGCTGTCATTTCAGCAGTCTTCACAGCAGCTTCACCAGGAGTAGATTCCATCTCAAGAAACCACTTTCTTTGCTCTCCCGTAAGAAGCGGTTCCTCATCCATTGAAGTTTGATCCTGAGATTGTAGCAATTCAGGCACATCCTCAGGCTCCACTCTTAACTCTAGTTCTCCTGCTGTTTCCACCACATCTGCAGTTCCTGCCTCGACTGAAATCTTGAACCCCTCCAAGTCATCCATGAGGGTTAGAATCAATTTTTCCAAACTCCTGTTAAGGTTGGTATCTTAAGCTCTTCCCATGAATCATAATGTTCCTCTTTGATCCATGGGCTGCAGAACAGATGCTGTGTCAGCACAGCAGATATGAAAACGACATTAATCTCACTGTCCATCTCCATCAGAGCTTTGGGTGACCAGATGCCTTGTCAACGAGCAGTAACATTTTGAAAGCATTCTTTTTTTTTTTTTTTTTTGAGCAGTAGGTCTCAACAGTGGGCTTATAATATTCAGTAAAGCATACTGTAAACAGATGTGTTGTCATTCAGGCATTGTTGTCCCATTTATAGAGCACAGGCAGAGTATATTTAGCATAATTCTTAATTATGGGATTTCCAGAACGGTAAATGAGCATTGGCTTCAACTTAAACTCACCAGCTGCATTAGCCCCTAACAAGAGGCTCGGCCTGTCCGTTGAAGCTTTGAAGCCAGGCACTGACTTCTCCTCTCCAGCTATGAAAGTCCTAGACGGCATCTTCTTATAACAGATGGCTGTTTCGTCTACACTGAAAATCTGTTGTTTAGTGTGGCCAACTTCATTAATTATCTTAGCTAGATCTTCTGGATAACTTGCTAAAGCTTCTACATCACCCCTTCGCTGCTTCACTTTTATGTTATGGAGACTGACAGCTTCTCTCCTTCAACATCATGAACCAACCTCTGCTAGCTTGAAACTCTTCTTCTGCAGCTGCCTTACCTCCTTCAGCCTTTACAGAATTGAAGAGAGTGGGGCCTGGCTCTGGATGAGGCTTCGGTTTAGGAAATGCTGTGGCTGGTTTGATCTTCTATTCAGCCACTAGAATTTTCTCCATGTCAGCAAGAAGGCTGTTTGGCTTTCTTAGCATCCATGTGTTCACTGGAGCAGCGCTTTTAATTTCCTTCAAGAACTTTTCCTTTGCTTTCAGAACTTGGCTCACTATTTTTGGCCTATCTCGGCTTGCTTTTTTTTTTTTTTAATCTCTGTTGAACTGTAGTTTATTCACAATGTTGTATTAGTTCCAGGTGTACAGAAAAGTGATTCAGCCATATATGTATGGCTGACTATATACATATATGTGTATATATATTATATATATTCTTTTCTAGATTCTTTTCCATTATAGGTTATCACAAGACACTGAGTATGGCTCCCTGTGCTATACAGTAGGTTCTTGTTGGTTATCTGTGTATATGTTAATCCCAAACTCCGAATTTATCCCTCCCCCCACCCTTTCCCCTTTGGTAACCATAAGTTCATTTTCTAAGTCTGTGAGTCTATATCTGTTTTGTAAATAAGTTCATTTGTATCTTTTTTATAGATTCCACATATAAGTGATATCATATGATCTATTTGTCTTTCTCTGTCTGACTTACTTCACTTAGTATGATGATCTCTAGGTCCATCCATGTTGCTGTAAATGGCATTATTTCATTCTTTTTTATGGCTGAGTAATATTCCCTTGTATACGTGCACCACATCTTCTTTATCCATTCTTCTGTCAATGGGCATTTACGTTGCTTCCATGTCTTGGCTATCGCAAATAGTGCTGCAATGAACACTGGGGTGCAAGTGTCTTTTTGGATTATGGTTTTCTCAGGATATATGCCCAGGAGTGGGATTGCTGGGTCATACGGTAGCTCTAATTTTAGATTTTTAAGGACCCTCCATACCGTTCTCCATAGTGGCTGCACCAATTTACATTCCCACCAATGACATACCTTCCTCACTGGGCTTCATCATTTCTAGCTTTTGATTTAAACTGAGAGACTTGTGACTCTTCTTTTCACTTGAACACTTAGAGGCCAGTGTAGGTTATTAACTGGCCTAATTTCAGTATTGCTGTGTCTCAGGGAATACAGAGGCCCGAGGAGAGGGAGAGAGACGGAGGGAAGGTCGGTCAGTAGAGCAGTCAAAACACACAACATTTATTACATTTATTGTCTTGTTTGGGTGGAGTTCGTGATGCCTCAAAACAATTACAATAGTAACACCAAAGATCCCTGATCACAGATCACCATAATAAATACAACAATAATGAAAAAGTTTGAAATAAGGTGAGAATGACCAAAATGTGACACAAGACAGGAAGTGAGCAAATGTTGTTGGAAAACTGGCACCAATAGACTTGTTGAATACAGAGTTGCCACAAACCTTCAATTTGTAAACACAATATCTGCAAAGTGTAATGATGTGAAGCATATTTGCCTGTATTTTTTCATTGCCTGTCTTTTAGTGCCTTTCACTTGACTTACAGTAACCAAATCAAAATTATTTTTATGTAAATCCCACAAATTAACACACTGGATAATGACAGTGAAATCACGAAGTAAGGAACAAAGAAAGTAATGTTACAGGAGGGGCAGGATGTGAATTGCTGTTTCCGACTGAAGGTTAATTTCTACGTTGACCACAATCCTTTGTCCATCCCAGCTGGTCCCTACTCAGAGGCTGCCTGAGGTAGCGTTCATCCCAAATATTAGGAAACACAGCACAATACTGTAAAGCTTCCCCTAACGGCATAGTATGGCTCATTTAAAAAAACAACTTCTACTTTTAAATAATACTGCTTCATGGATACCATGTTATGTAAGGTTACTACAGACGATGTAAAGTAGAAATTTCAAACTTTAAAAGAAAGAGTCTGGTTCTAATAGTGTACAGTTTGGTAAGCTAATCTGTTTACTAACATAATTATGACTGCATTGAGATTGGGCATCTCCTGCATCCAGGGAAGGGCTTCCTCTCCCGCGTGTGTGTCCTGCCCTCCGTCTCAAGGGGGCCAACCAAGACTACGAACTGCGGGTACAGTTTTTCAATACAAGAGTTTTCCTTTCGGGGTCTTACTAAGACACCAGCTGAGTCTAATTACCAGACTGCTCCATTTTAAAGGAAAGCTTTTATTTACTGAAAATGAGACAGCAAAGCCATTTGTTTTGAAATTTTGCAAAAATAAATCTCTTTCCTAGTGAAAGTACTTGAATATATCTGAGAACTGGATGAAGTGACTTGTATCAACTAATAAGAATGGACACAGTAAAGTTCAGAAGCCCAAATCAGACAAATCAGATATGATTCTAAAAATGAGAGACACCTTGACAAATCACAATACCTAAGTAACTTATCTCTAACTATGATATTCTGAAGTGAAAGTAATTATGGCATGAATTTTTTCCATTCATCTAAGCTCTCCTATTTAGTATTTTAAAATCTAACCAGGCAATAAATATCATGTTTAAAGTTCAGTGATTGTAAACATGTAAAAACATTTATTGTAAAGTAATGACATTCTTACCCCCATCGAAGGCCTTTCCTGGACTCCAAGTGCGGAAATAATCATCCTAAGGAGAAAAATAATGTGAATTGAGTGTCCATGAGTAATTAGAATGTAAAGATTCATATAAAATCAAAAATAAAATGTGAAATACAGAAGCTGAATACAAACCTCTACTTCCTGCAATGGCAAGCAGTAAATTACAAAAAAAATAAACAAAAAGAAAAAAAAGGAACAAGAGAAAAACAATAGTTATCAAATGAGAATACATTATTAACACGTTATAGAAATATCTTTCAGTAAATGTGTTCATTTTCACGGCAAGTCAACATTTACTATACTGTAAGAATTTAACTGTTTTGGTTGCCACGTCACCTAAATATTATAATGCGATACTTTCAACGCGCAGTATAACACACACTTACGTGAAGCTAATAAGCTTATAAAAGCATCCACCAGTTTCCAATTACACAACTGCATTTTGCACTAGTACATGAGTAAATGGAGGGGGGAAGGGGGGATAAATTGAGAGACTGGGGTTGACATGTACACACCACTATGTATAAAATAGATGACTAGTAAGGACCTCTGTATAGCTCAGGGGACTCTAATCAATGCTCTGTAATGGCCTGTATGGGAAAAGTACCTAAAAATGAGTGTATCTATGTATGTGTATAACTGATTCACTTTACCGTACACCTGAAACACAACATTGTAAGTCAACTATACTCCAATAAAAATTAATTTAAAAAAATGCTATAATTAAATATGAAATAAATAAGGAAACTGGGGAAAAGAGCCACATATTTGGCTATAAGATTTCAAGCAAACAAAGTAAATTGAACATGAGATTTCTGTTCAATTAAGTGTCCCTGAGATAATAAAAAAAATTACTTTCTCCTCAAAAAAACACCAAAAAAACCAGTAACTGGAACAGTTACCATAGCAGGAAACATACCAGGTGACTCTGCAGCGGCCCAGACACTATAAATATACTTTATGAACATCAGTCACATCTAAGGAATTCATCAGAATGCACCGGGAAGCTTGAGAAAAAATGTGCACCTAATTAAATCTTGCCTGAAGTTTCAATCTTTGATATGGGAAAGAATCATTACATTTACTGTGTATTTAGTACATTTGACCATAAAGCACAAAAGTGGGGCAACGGATAGCGCTCAGAGCTGAGTCAACTGACTGACTCAATTTTATTCACCGTTTTTACCTAAAAGCCTCGTAAAGGCACCTCAAACAGATCATCTCTTACGCAAACAGAACCGATTTCACTGTTCAAATTAATAAGCTATTTCCACCATCATAAGCAAGAGAAGTGCACTATGGGATGCTCCTTGAAGAAACAGTCCCCAGTCCCAAATCCTAACCCACCAGAAACCTCAGAATGTAGGGAACCCAGAAGGCCAAGCAGAGATCCTTTCAAGCTTCTTCTACCCTCTTTGCTAACACCCTCCCGTGTACTGGGAGGGAACGTAGAGCATTTTAATTACAGAAATAAATATACTTCCCTAATTGATTTATTGAACATTTTTTAATTGTTACAAAACGTTTTCCTTATTGTGACGAATCACTCACTACCACCTTTTCCACCCCCATCTCTCACCCTCAAAGGAAAGAAGAAAAGAAAAACCACAGAAGACACGTCTGTCTGTCTTCTATTTATGTTGAGATAAGGTTAAAACAAGAGAGGGGGCATTTTAGGGCAAAACACGCTGACAGGTTCTGCGCTAAATTATCCAGGATTAGATGAAGGATGGATAACACCCCTGGATAATTAGACAAATACTGATTGTTTAGTCTCATCTTAAAATCTCACTTTTAAAAAAATTACAGCATGATACAAATCTTGGGAAACTAGGTTTTCAAATCAAGTACCTACACTCAAATTCTCAAACGTCAGCTGGAGACCACAGCACACTCATGTAACCACTTTTTCAGGTTACCGCTCACTGTGTGGGGAAGATGACCGTGTTCCATTCCAAGCGTGGGGAGGGTTGGGATTCTCCTGAAACACAGGCAAAGCCAGACTCTGGCACCTGGTGATGGCTCTGGAGATGCAGACCTGAATTTGAAGTCTGGCTCCACCATCTAATAACTGCATGAGGCTAGAGAAAAAGATGGTCTAAACCTCAGATGTTTGTGCTGAAGTCGGAAAAAGAATACCTACCTGGTCTGGTAAGGGTGGTGCAGGGATTAGTTACAAAAATGCAAAGCACCAGGCCTCTCTGGGCAAGAAGCAGGTGCTTAAAGCACGTTTGCCAGTCAGAAGGACTAAGGTTATCCCTTTAGTGTCTGGTCAACATCACCACCGGACAAGTTGTCACGACTGCTGACAAAGTCCTGTAGTGTTTGTTTTTTTCTAGAAAGAGCTACGACTCCTCATCACATTTTTCAAAGTGATGTCCACACTGCAACCCTCCCCCAGATGTCAGATTTGAGATGCAGAGAACTTTTTCAAAGCCAACATTAGTGACTGTGGTTAATGCCAGAAGACAAGTGCTTCTGCTGCCCCCTCAGACTTTCTGAAGCGGTACAGCTACCACGGCACCATCCAGAAAGGTGCGAGAAGGTGTTTCCTACAATGGTGACTCTGGGCTGTGGAAAGGCTGGCACAGGAATGGAGCTGACACTGAGGCCTGATAACATGACAGCATCACGCCTGCCACGACACGGAGTGTTTGAAATACTCAACACTGTACGGGTTAGCAGGAAGTACGTGGGCATGTAGAGAAAACAACGCGATGGTAAAAGCGAACCTCGACAACTTAACTCAACGTCCTTCAGAATAACATGATCACACTGGCTTATTCTGGGATCAGAGCTATAAAAAATCTGTAATCATAATGTACAACGTGACCTGGCTTTTTGTTATGTCAAGGGCATCACGGACAGCTGGCCATCTGACATGGTAAAGAAAAGCAAAGTCCCTCCCCTATTAGCTATTTTTAGATATTTTTCTTTGTGTGCTCATATCACGAGACTTTTATTTTTCTGAAAATGGTTTCACCGCATTAAATCTTAGGAATGTTGCCAGGATGGGCAATCAAAGTATTTTCACATAAAGTGTTCATTCAGGCGCAATTTCTTTTGTCTCAAAAAGCTTTAGTGACTATTGGTTGTTCCCAGGCTTCAATTTAGATCCAGAATAAGCCAACTGGGGATTTAGAAAACAACTCAGGAAATGCCCACGACTGGAGAAACTCAGGTTCAGATGACTGACACCAAGCCCGAGGGGCCCACTGGGCAAAGCTCACGCTCCAGAGCTTACACCGTGAATTACAGTGACGATCAGAGTCAATTCTGCACCTTTTCCAATTTCTTATATTGAAAGAAATAATATTTGACAGTTCTCCCCTAAAATGTGGTCTGCATAAGAAAATTTGATTTCTCTATCCTGGGATTTAAGCCTTTTCCTTGGGGTTTTAATGTCCTATTTTTCCTGATTTTAAATAAGATACATGTTTAATGTAGAGCACCCTCGCCACCACGGACACTTTGAGCAGATAATTCTTTGTTGTCCTGGGCGGGGGCAGGTGCGGGGACGGCTCTGTGGAGCATCGCAGGCCGCTCAGCAGCATCCCTGACCTCCACCCATGACAGGCCAGCAGTGACCTCCCTCAAGGTGTGGCATCAAGACTGTCGCCGAACACTGCCAAGTGCCTCCTCGGGGAAAAACCACCTACCTGAGGACCCGTGATGCAAAGTTTTTGGGAAATACAGAAACACAAATGAATCAAATTATCCTACAGCAAAGAACTGCTAACAGGAACAGATTTTTCTTCACACGTGTTTGACTATATTGAGATAATACTGTATGTTCAATATTATATCGAGATGTTTTGTGCATCACTTTATTAAGAGCATTTTACAACTGTATTAATATGTTTTGTCAAAATACTGAATGTCTCACATCCGTGTGGATTTACCAGCCTTTAGTTATTTCTTCATACGTCTGTGCTTCCATGTTGCTTATAATATTTTATAACAAATCACGCATACATGAATGTCTAAGTACTTTCTTATACATTCAGAATATATGTTTCAGAATAAGAACCATGCCCAGAATAGAGAAACTAGTTTCCCTTGACAACAGCTGGTCAGAATCAGGCTTTGTCCAGATGAAGTAGGTGGGAAGGACCAGTTTATATCCTCGGATGAACCGTCTGGTTCATTCACTCATTGCTGCATCTACGGTGATTAATTCTCCCGATGCCTGAAGGAATCACAGGGACTAGAAAACTAGGGCAGGGATTACTCAGTATCCTCGTGGATTCTAACACGTGATTAACTGGGAATAGGAGAGACTGGAGGCTTCAAGAGCCCCCAAGGGCTAGAGGTGAACATGAGAAGAGCTACACTCAGGAATCACATCGCCTGTGCTGAGCCACCCAAGCTGCTCCCGAGGCCACGAAGGTTTGCGCAGACAATGGGACCTTCCTGAGATATGTATTTGAAAATTGCTAGCA
Organism: Leucopleurus acutus; assembly: GCF_964270905.1. Taxonomy (NCBI): domain Eukaryota; kingdom Metazoa; phylum Chordata; class Mammalia; order Artiodactyla; family Delphinidae; genus Leucopleurus; species Leucopleurus acutus. The sequence continues at coordinate 115,369,013 of NC_139150.1, read as the reverse complement.
GGGCACAGCACCTTTAAATAATAATCAATAAAGATTCTACTGATGACTACTGGACAAAACTGTGTCCTATATTCCCATAAGTGTTCTGTAATTTATATTAAATAACTGGTATAAAGGATTGTTAAGCTATAAAAAAAAGTATTTACACGATTACAAAATGGGACACGGAAGATAATGCTTTTGGAGACATTGTAATGGGACACGGAAGATAATGCTTTTGGAGACATTGTAATGGGACACGGAAGATAATGCTTTTGGAGACATTGTAATGGGACACGGAAGATAATGCGTTTGGAGACATTGTAATGGGACACGGAAGATAATGCTTTAGGAGACACTGTAAAAATAAAATAAGTGCTAAAGTGATGGTTATCAACGGTGGGTAGTTCTGAAACGCCACACTCATATCCCCAATATATGACAGTCCAGTTTCAGGTGGGTTATAGGACTTTAGGGTCAACCTACACCAAGATCGTTTAGGTGATAGTATTTCCATAGTACTTCCCTTCCCCATCTGAAGTCTGCTATCAGTGTATCTAGGATGTCACGTGAGGTCTTTGTATTAGTCATCCATTTGGAACACACACACACACAAATGCACACAAAACACACTCATGCATCTATGTCAAAATATATACATATATATAAATGTATACATATATATTTTAAATAGATGAGTCTATTATAGAGATACGTTTCATCAGTGTCTGTCTAAAACATTTAAATGACATTTAAATAATATTTTAGTCATGAGACAACTCACAGGCAGCTATGTTTTAGCCAATCAGCTTTGCCCCTCCCCCCCAAAAAAACCCATGGGGTATGAGATTGATAAGATTTCTTTCCACATTTGCACAACTATCTATTTATGACTATGGAAACCCAGCAATCTTAGTCCAGAGACAAAGTAAATAAATACACATCTCTGGTATTTCCCACTATGTGCACTGAGACTTACTACAGTAAGTGTCTCTGGGATAAACTCTCCCCTGAAGTGATGGCGTCAGGACAAGAAGGAGAAAGCCCCCCTCGACAGCTGTCTCCCAGTCTTGCTTTTAACTGACAGTCCCACCTAGATTGCATCTTTTACTCTAAGGCATTTATAAGTATATTTCATCATGTTAAGAATTTACACGTTGCATTTCACTAGTGATGCACTATTTTAAATGATATAACAGATCCAAGACTGCCTGACTTGATTGAAAATGGTTGAATCTGCAGTGTAAAATGGGGGTCAACCACGATTAGGAACTGAAATTTAGTATAAGAGAGAAAAGGACTTGATGTAACCAAATCTTGTAGCTACAAATCCCAGTACAGAGCACTTGGGGGACCGGAGGGAGCGGGTTGGTAAAACAACCAGCCTCCAAAAGCAGCAGTGTTTTATCAGTGATGTCATTCATATAACAATTATGTTTCAAATATTTTTATGAATTATGATGAAAAATGAAAGTCTGAGAAAATGTCAGAAATAATAATTAGGAAGACAAAGATAAACTTATCTTGGTACAAATTTTCAAGTCCTAGCTTGACAATTTCAATGAATGACAATAAAAAGATATGAAGAAAGAAAAAAAAGAGAAACATAATAGGACATCGGCGGCCCAAGAGTGAGGTTTCTGAATAAGAAACGCCTATATTTAAACCCCGTATTTACCAGTTACTCTGATATTTCAACTCTGACCGTAACTGTTCTTTTCTGAAAACTGAGACTAGTAATAATGCCCTTAAGCTGAGGAAGATTAAATTATTAAAATATGCAAAGTATGAATATAGCTTATAGCTCACAATAAGCACTTAAAAATTGGTACCTATTATTATTCCAGCCAGAAAAACATTCGAGTAATTGTCACTTACCATTATGATGTTAAGAATGACTATCTTTCTTAAATTGACATCATATGAAAATGGGATTTTTCAGTAGAACATGTGGAGTTGCCAGGGGGAAGCCTGCAACCTATGGGGGGCGCAGAGGGAAAGACGCCTTTGGAGTACTGTGACCCCTGGCCTCTGAAGCCACATGCACGTCGTGTGACCTTACTCACCATCCAACGTTGTATCAGAGATTCAGGATGTGTTTTGTTCAATCCTTCCAATAAATATTTATTTTGCTTCTAGCAGATGCTAAGGAGAAAGAAAACCTAGTGACACGTGGCCTGTGACTTCAAGGGGCCCAGAATCTCATGTGAGAGCCGGCTGCAGTCCAGATGGACCCTGTTTCAGAGAAAGCAAGCAGATACTCTGCAATGTAGGTGAGAGGTCTTCACACGCTCGTGTAGGACACAGAGACCCGAGGGTGAGCCTCTACCCAGGTCTCCAAGGATCACCCTGTCCTCCCAGGCCTCCCTCTGTGAAAGGGCAATGGAGCTCCCGACCTGCAGAAGGTGCCCATCGGGGGCTTTCCTCTTGTGCATCCTTCCTTCCTGTCACTCCCAGGAAAGGTGCAGGGCATCCCCCGCCCCTAGCCCAGCCTGGCCCCGTAACCTGCTCATCAACAGAACCCGGGGTGGTGGTGGGGCTGCTCCGCGGGAAGCCATCGTCAGCCACGGGCAGAAAAGCCACCTGCCCCGTCCCCTTCTGAATTCCCAGAGGGCATCCAAAATCAACCACCATCACTTTCTAGGGACTCAAAGTGATACCGGGCTGAGCACAGTCAGAGCTCAAAAACATGAGAGAGAACAGAAAACTGTGGTATATCAGCAAATAATTAATAGCTGGAAGGCCCCCCAAGTCATACAGTCAGTCAGTCCTGAGGATAAAAAGGTACACAACAAGCTCTCCACCTCTGGCTTGGTCGCGCCTTCCCATACACAGAATCCAGAACCTCCAAAGAGCCCTTGTTGGCAGAATTTAAGCTGCAACCCATAAGGTAAATCCTTACAAGGTCAGTCCCACTGGGAATCTGATGCTGCAGGATGAGTTTGGCCTTGGAACGGGGCCACTGGACCTGGCCAGTGGCATGTCCCAGAGTGTCCTTAGCATCCTGACTCTGTGTGTGTGTGGATATCAGTCTGTCCCCTGTCCATTCTTCCCTGGGAATCCCCTGCTCATCCTCTGACCCTATTTCCCATCCTGGACTTTCCCGGCATCCCCTGCTCCCCTTCGATCACTCTGCATCCATACCCACTCCCCTGACATCGCAGCCTGGACCCTCTGGCCTCTATCTGGTGAAGTCCTGATTCCCAGCAACGACCACGACCACCAATAGCTTTTCCACAAGCCGGCAGGAGACAAACGACTTCCTGGTCACCCTAACAGGACACAGTCATAGAGACAGAGAGAGCAATTTGGGCCCCTAGTCATCTTCCGGGGAAGAGAGATTGGGCCAAGGTTTCCACACTGAAAGATCTGTGTATTCCCAAGGAGCAAAGAATCAGCGAAGCGTCTGCATTTGGGAAAAACATAAAAGACAGGAATACACCCGATTCTGAACTGTTGTACAATTGTACGTTTGGATTCAAACCTCCAGAGTGAAAGCAAAGGTAAGTATAAGCTAGTGCTGCTCTACTTATTAACAAAAGCTCTGTTAATCTTTGTAAATGTCCACAGAAATCAAACAGTATGATGACGCCTGTGTGGGCCTACGCTGAGGGCCGGCGAGGGAAGTTCCCTAGAATTTCTGTGATTTGCGATTACGTCCCCCAAGCCCTCTCGCACTAAACTTTAAGATTTCCCAACTAAAGTGACCTCTTCTTGTTTGCTCTGTTTCAACAGCTCAGGGAAATCACGAGGCACTGCTAGTTCTATAAGCTCAAGAACAGCAATGAAAGTCCGTCTGTTTTTTGAAATGTGTTCTATGTTGTGACAGCCTCATGTACATCTCACCCCATCGTGGGAGGAATGCCCAGTGTAAGAGTTAAGCCAGTACATTTCACAAAAGAGGAAGCCCCCCCTTAACACATGAGTTGATCCCAAGATAGAGGAAGTAAGCTCTGTCTGGGCACAAAGGAATTATCCATGAGACAACCAACTGTTTCAGCCCCCAAGGCCGCGTTTATTACTCAAGTCCCCCTCGTTTCTCCAGTGATGTCCTAGGACCCTGAGAGAATTCATTTATACCACTTTAGTGAGCCCTTTACTTCTCAGAGAGCACTTTTATGCTCCCTGACTCACCGCAGATTAAACACATAAATAAACGGTGCCAAAAGAAATGTGCATTGGAGGATTCCTCAACTGTCTCTGAAAGTCCCTGCACATCAAGGTTAAAATTCTTCTGCATATGTATGTGGACTGGTTAATTTCACACTGATATACAAAACTTACAATTCATTAATTTCAGGGAATGACACAGAAGTATTTGCCTTAATAAATAAAATAAGGACTTTCAAAGATTGGGAGCCTTGGTTTTAAGTATAAGAACACCAACAGGAACAGAAACTGAGAAGCACAGGGGCCTGGGGCTCCACTCGCTTGCCCTGGACCAGGTTCCCAGAACCTAGCTTTCAGCATCTGTAAGAGGCAGCGTGTCTGCTGTCACTTCTGCTGCACAGGTGAGGCCAGGGAAGCAGAGAGAGATCAGCCACCTGCTGAAGGTGGAGGGGGTGAAGCCGAGAACACACGCTTAAACCCCCCGAGAACAGCACAGGCGAGCCAATGCACCCCATGGGTGGCCCAACACCTGTTTTTACAAATAAAGTTTTATTGAGACGAGGCTGCTCTGCCCCCCCAACCCAGAGCCCATCATATCAAATGTAAATAAGTCTATATTATATACAAATATTAAATGCATACTATCAGTCTGATACAAATCATTAGCATATAAAAGTCAATGAAAATATAGTACTAGTCAAAATTTAAATACTGTGTAAAATAGAAGTTACTCATCATACATGAAAGCAAAATAGTATTTCTCGTTTTTAGAATGTGCTATGTTAAGAAACAAAGGATATTAGTTGGTTCCTTACTGAGCCAAGAGTATATTTCTGTGCTTATTTACACCTCCAGCAGCAAAAGTACGCTCTTCAGATGCTATACTGACAGAGTGGGCAGGGGATATATTTACACACGAACTCCGATTACGTACAACTGGGTCCTTATTCATGATCAATACCTGGGAACTCCTTTCTGAACGTATCTATATTTAGACAAAAATTGAAAGCTATTTGGTTCACACTGAGATTTCACTTTTGGGTTTAAGACAATTTTTTTTTTCTTTTTTTTTGCGGTACGCGGGCCTCTCACTGTTGTGGCCTCTCCCGTTGCGGAGCACAGTCTCCGGACGGGCAGGCTCAGCGGCCATGGCTCACAGGCCCAGCCGCTCCGCGGCATGTGGGATCTTCCTGGACCGGGACACAGACCCGTGTACCCTGCATCGGCAGGGGGACTCTCAACCACTGCGCCACCAGGGAAGCCGTAAGACAATTTCTGATTTGCCCTCGTGGTTATTATTACTATAATTCTATTTCCTCATGTATAAATTGAGATCCTGATGCACAGCTATTATCTCTAGTAACACCGTTACGTTCACAGTTCACTGGTTGATAAAATCTTCGAACTAAAGTGTGATGTGTTGCCCTAGAAGTTTCGCTTTGTGAGTATTACCTTCTTCCTCTTCTCTGCAGAGAGAGAAGACTTTCTGAAAGAATGATCCTTTGCTCAATTCAAAAAATTAGTAATGTATACATATTGGGGTTTGTTCCAATATTTAAGGTTTACATTTCAGACTTCTTACAACACTGAAACAACAGTACCAACACCATCAGCACAGTATTTTTTAAAAATAGCCCAGTTACCAGAAAGCCAAAAAGGAGCATTACAATCAGTAAAGGATAACACCGTCCCCAGGAGCCACTTGCTTCTCTGCGCACCAGGACCAGATAAAGCAACCCCTCCTCCTTTTAGGCCCAACTCTAGAGGCTTGGGACAAGAACCATCCATCTTAGAGTTCCGGAAGGTCCGGAATCCAGGTGTGGTTCAAAGGCTCTCTCAGGGGCAAATCAAGGTGCCAACCAGGCTACACTCCCTCCTAGAGGCCTGACTGACAAAGAGCTTCCGATCTGCCAGGCATTTTTGGTGATGTAACACCCTTGCTCCCTTCTGGATGGGGGTTCCAGCTCCTTACTGGCTCAGGCCCCTTCCTGCCACACGGGGGTCCCCACGGGGCCACCCTCCGTGTGAGAACCCCGCCAGGGAGCCTGGCACACAAGACGGTCTCCTTACGCTCATCCCAGGATGACACCCCATCACTACTGCACCTTTGATCTGTCCACAGCGAGTGGCTGCACCCACCCCATCCAAGCCCAGAAGCAAGACCACCAGGATGTAGGGCCCTTCGGGCTAGGTTCGAGGTGCTGGAGACCCTTCCCCTCTTAGGACACAGGAACATTTCATTTTTCCACCGTCAGGATTTTGAAGGAAAGGAATTTCAAATCTCCCCTAGTCTCTTCAATTGCAAGATTCAGTCACTTCACTGTCATGCCTGTACGATGCAGCAGGGCCTCAGAAGGGGCAGGCTGGGGGGAGAACATTTATTTTTCCCAAACATTTCAGAACAAGCCTTTAGTAAAATACAACAAAATGAATTATTAAAAAATGAAACCAAAACAGACATACAAACCCAAATTCATCACTACTGGAGTTAATCCATAGAAACAGAGATCAATATAAATGTTCGTGTCAAACAGCTAAGAAGGCTTTTCAATGCTCAGGCCCATCTCTGTCCCTGCCCAGCACAGGCTGCAAACCACACCGAGCTTGTGCGCCCCCTCGGCAGCTCTGGTGGACTTGATGTGGACCAAGGTCCTCACAGGTGTGTCCCCCAAATGTTGTGTATCTACGCTGACAGTGTTTTCTGATAAAATGCTATGAATCCAACAGTAAAAAAAAATCACATCTCCAAAAGGCTGAGAACGTTTCAGCCAATTTGATAGCTGGAGAAAAACTACGCTAAAGAATATTTTTCCTTATGATAAAGAGGTGAGATAAAATCAGTAACAATATTTGCATGGGATTTAGGACAAGTATCAGTTCATCCCTCCTCCCTCCGTCTGCAGTCATCAAAAAGCAGCACCTGTCAACAAATGTAAGAATAGGAAACAAATGTGTTTGCACACTAAAATTTACATTAAAATGAATTACAGTAAAATTTTATAACACAGGGAATCCTATACAGAGCTGTGCATTTTCCAACTCTAATTATAATGAAGCACACAACCTAGAAACCAATATAAAAATTATAACCTGTATGCTTGCTAATAGCCTCTTCCACAATAAGAAATCTACAAAGTTTTAAACTAGTACAGTTTTTTTTCTTAAGTGTCCACTAATTAATTAGGCTTATGCTCTACTAGAAGACTTTTTTTTTTGCATTAGGCAATCTAATAGCCAAAATATATGATTAGAAAATCAGAAAAGTGCGACTTCAGATACCAGCAACCAAAAATTAGAAATGTTTTAAAATTTATATAGTTCTCCATAGTCAGCTTGCTACTTTTACATCCTGTTAGAACCACACCAATAAAAATAAATTTACCATAGTGATATCATGTCCACACAAAGAGACTGAAGTGGAAGTGTGACACATACATCTAAAAGTATGCATGCAATTGAGTTGATTTTTTTAATCACGTTAAAATAAATACACCAATTGAAATAAAAACTAAAACCAGAAGTTGTACGGTTGAGGTTCACCCCCTTTAGCCTATATAAAGGAAAATAGGAAATAATAAATGTACCTTAAATTTAAAAACATGACATTCTTTTGGTATTAATTTTACGATCTGAAAAGATCAGTTTTGAAAGGATAATTAATCTTTTGTAACAAGTATGTGTGTGCGTACACAGGTGTTCACACACATACACACTTTTCACAGTTCTTCAGATTTGCACACAACCCTGCAATGCCTACCATCTTGTACTACTGTGATCTCATCCTTATAAAAAGAAAGACAAAAAACTATAGCTCAGATGAAGAGAAATGAAATTCTTAAGGAAATACACATGATATTCTTATCAACTGCATCTTGTAGCTCAAATTACCAGAATGTTTTTAAGGGAACAAACCTTCTTTTAAAACAATCTGATGTAAAACAAGACAATATCTACATTACATGTGCTTTCAGCTGGAAAAAAGAAGTAAGCCGTTTTATACGTGTAACTTTTAGAACAAACAATTCTGCTTCCTTTGTCTTTCTCCTGAACACACCAAAAAATGAATAAATTATTCAATGGCTCAGTGCTAACGTTTAGCCTGTGGTATCCAGTTTTACTGGTGCTCTGCGCTCCCCACTGGTACGTTGACAAGGGCAAACGTTAAGTAAGTTTTGAATATTATGGAATAAAAGATTAGTATTAGGGCTTCCCCGGTGGCGCAGTGGTTCAGAGTCCGCCTGCCGATGCAGGGAACACGGGTTCGTGCCCCGGTCCGGGAAGATCCCACATGCCGCGGAGGAGCTGGGCCCGTGAGCCATGGCCGCTGAGCCTGCGCGTCCGGAGCCTGTGCTCCCCAACGGGAGAGGCCACAACAGTGAGAGAGGCCCGCGTATCGCGCAAAAAAAAAAAAAAAAGATTAGTAATAGTACCCATTATACTACATATGTTTGGTTTCATTTTGTATTGCACTTAGTTACTGCAGGTGAGCCGTTTACAGAAGGAGGACAAAGAGAAAAGGATGAGGGGGGAGCAGCAAGGGGGGAGGGAGGGGGAGCTTCACAGATGTCCATTCAAAAGCTTTGAGGGGCCAGGTACGGGGGAGGCTCTGGCCGCTGGAAGGTGAAGTACGCAGGCGCAGCCTCTGTTCTCCCGTAATTTAGTCCAGCGGTTCCCAGCCTTTTTGGCACCAGGGATAGGTTTCGTGGAAGACAGTTTTTCCATGGACCGGGGCAGGGGGATGGTGCAGGCAGTAATGCGAGCAATGAGGAGTGGGAGATGAAGCTTCACTGGCCCGTCCCTCACCACCTGCTGTGCGACCCGGTTCCTAACAGGCCGCAAACAGGTGCCAGTCCACAGCCCGGGGTTTGGGGACCCCTGACTTAGTCTATAAAGAGGTCGTCGTGGTGGTAACATAATGTAGCCACATACGAAGTGTTAAATCTGCCTCGGCCTCACAGGGTCAGGGTCAGAGGACATGAAACAAGAACTGTGGCTTCAAAATCCACAAGAACAGGGCTTCCCTGGTGGCGCAGTGATTGAGAGTCCGCCTGCCGATGCAGGGGACACGGGTTCGTGCCCCGGTCCGGGAGGATCCCGCGTGCCGCGGAGCGGCTGGGCCCGTGAGCCGTGGCCGCTGAGCCTGCGCGTCCCGAGCCTGTGCTCCGCAACGGGAGAGGCCACAACAGTGAGAGGCCCGCGTATCACACACACAAAAAAAATTCACAAGAACAGTCATTTCCCACAGAAGCAAATGGAAAGGCATGCGGGCAGGAGAAAGCTCGGAGAAGTCTGAAGACAACAAGTAGTTCAGTTTAGGGATCGTAACTTGCGTGTGCGTGTGCGTGTGTGTGTGTGTGTGTGCACGCTTGTTAGTCTGTATGTGTAGGAGCACAGGTCTGTTGGGAAAGAGTGGCGATGGGCTGGGGGGTTTCAGGACAGTCGAGGCGTCCAGGCAGACACAGAAAGGCAAACTCATCATAACCAGAATTGCTGCTACAAGATATATTTGTCCTTTCCTTCCAGATTCAAAGTTGGTCTAAATGTTTTAAGGTTGCCATGTGGCCTCTATAAATATCATGACGTTGGTGTATTTGTACGAGTCCTTAAGACCTACACAGAGTCCAGAATCAGGGACTAGTAACAACAATAATAACCACCCTCTAACGTAGTGTTTTTATACAGCATCACTCTTTAAACACTGGAATCAGCCTGGGAGGAAAGGCTGACTGACGGGGTCCCATGGTCGGGACTACCAGACACAAGACCTAAACCCAAACCACCCGTGGCTGTGGTCCATTCTCTTCACCACTTTCATCATGCTTCAGTTTTCTAATTTTTAATTTTATTAGTTAATTTCCAATTGTTAATAGCACTTTTGCTATGCAAAATAATCTATGAATTCCAACCTAAATTATTTTTGCTCACTGATTACCTAGCAAATATTTATCATCTATTGTGCTCCAATTCTAAGCAAGAAACTAAAATCAGTGAATAAGATAAAGTGTCCTGTCTCCCTGGAGCACAGAGTCTGACTCTGGGGCTGTGTCACAAGACGGTTCTGAATACTATTTATAGGTAAGAGAGGTCCTATGATCATCAGGAAGATCCCTTTTGTTTTTCCAAATTCATTCCATTTTGATATTTACATTTTATTCTTTGCTTCTCAAAATGGCATTTGAGCAAACGCAAAAAAAAAAAATCTACCCTAGCTTTCATAAGAGTATATCTGCAGAAATCTTACATGCAAACTCAGAATACTGTCAAATATAAAGATGAAACAGCTGTGAATGTCTGAAGCATATTTTAAAGACACAGAACTAAACCTTGTAGCTTTCTTCTCATAGGCTAGTTTTCAAAAGTTTCAAAACTATTAACGACTTTTTAAAGCTTCCCACAAAATTGTTTTGTCAGTATCCATTCATGAGGAACGTCCTATATCCCTTGATAGAACCTGATTTATGCTCCTTGCTGTGTTTTCTTTGAACTATCTTGGATTTAATTATCTGGAATAAACTGTTCCTCTTGACAAGAAATACTGTTTCTTGGGCTTATTCCACATCTATAGAAATTTAGATGCAAGATCCAATAGAGAGGGAGAAATCTTTATAGACTAAACCTACCAAGAAAATAAATGTCCAAGGAGCATGGTGAAAAGATCCATCTCCTTAGTTTTAATCAGTGATTAGATGCACATAAGAAAAAAAAAAAATCAAACGCAATAGCCAATTTCTCCGTGAACGTGTGATTAATATCACCAGTCAATGGAATCTTGTTAGCAGTTCAAAGTGTTGTTAATTACAGTCCAGGGGAAAGCAAATTCAGTATCAAACACTTTTAGGCCAAAGTAAATGGGATTTTACTTTGGTGTTGGCAATGGTAATGTGTCTGGAGCTGTGGTATTTCATACATTATTAGCAGAGCTGTTTATAGACCTGCTGATACGATATTTAAAATGTATGCTGATGTACGTATTAAATTAGATCAGAATTGTGTTTACCAGTTTTGGCTGGGAGGCCATATATGCTACAAAGATAAAAGGATTTAGACAGTTGAAAAACCAGCAAGTTAAAAATCCCTGTATTGAACTCAAGAGCCTCTGCTGTCTGTGGGAGCAGGTAAGGTCTTGCAAACCCATCGATGGCGAATTCTCCTTTTACCAGTGATCTCCGCTCCTGCCATTTTCCACACGCGGCTATTACTAACGGTCTCCACCCTCAGATATAACTGTATTTGTCCCTAAAGTCAGATTCCTACTCTGTAGGACTTTTCACATCCTCAAACAGAAGTGCGGTTTCCCACAGCACAGTCCCGACCTGTGATCTGTTGCACCAGAACTGAGGGAGCGAGTGGCAGGTGACACTGGGACAGCCACCTGCACACGAGTGTCTGGTGTCCCCAGCAATCTGTCGCTTGGATTGATCAGCTCTCTGTCTGCGTTGCCAGCATCCCCGGAGGGCAAGCAGTCCATCATCCCTGAGAAGCAGTTACAGGAAGGTAGAGTAGCTCGGGATTCTCAGCCACAGGGTGCGCCTTTCACCCAGCCCCGTCCCGGAGGGAAGCAGAAAGAACAAGGAGGACCTTATAAGTCATCTTAGGAATGCAGGGCCCCCAGGAGAAGTGCAAGCAGAGGGCTTGGACACTCACCAGGCAGCCGGAGGGGAGTGGCTTCAGATGAGACCCAGGAGAGTACGAGAAGGGACAGAAAGCCTTCATGAGCCGTGAACGGCGCCTCAGCTTTGGGGAGTGAAGCCCGAGTCTCCTTCCTCCTGCCCGACCCTGAAGGCGGGCTGTGATGACGTCACGCCGGAAGGAGTCCTTGCCTCGCCGCGACTCCGCCAGCTTCTCCTCCCGCTTGGTGGTGACGCCCTACACCCGTGGCAAGGCTTCTCTGAAGCTCACCCCGCGAACCTCCGTTTCCACTACTGTGCTGGCTCTTGAGGCAACGGGGAATGGCAGACGGTGCAGAAATACTACAGACACGGACACGGGGAAAGCTCTAGCTCTACAGTCAACTGCTGAAGGACCGTGAAAAAGCTACACACTGGGCTTCCCTGGTGGCGCAGTGGTTGGGAGTCCGCCTGCCGATGCAGGGGACACGGGTTCGTGCCCCGGTCCGGGAAGATCCCACGTGCCGCGGAGCGGCTGGGGCCCGTGAGCCGTGGCCGCTGAGCCTGCGCGTCCGGAGCCTGTGCTCCGCAACGGGAGAGGCCGCAACAGCGAGAGACCCGCGTACTGCAAAAAAAAAAAAAAAAAAAAGCTACACACTTTTAGCTTCAACTGAAAAACTCTGGATAAAACCACCTTCACTGGGAACCTGACGTTGCAGCCTTCTTCCAAATAATGCTAGTGAACTGCTATCAGAACTCCCTGTTAATACGTTCATCCCTTCCATGCTTTGCTCACTCACTCATCCATGGAACTGCACTCAGTATATTAATGCAGAAGATGCCAACGTGTAGTTACTGTGGAAGAAAGACAACATTAATCTACCGAAGAGACCCACCCCGACATCAAACTTTGAAAAGGGCAGAAAAGTCCTTTCACAGCAACATCACTGATGTTCTGGCGATTAAATCTCCCTCTCTGAATGGGAACCATGCAGAGAACTAAGCTCTTGGAGTAGCAGCAGCAGGGCAGAGACAGTGAAAGAGCCCAGGGGCCGGCGGTGAGCAAGGCTGTAGCTGAAACCAGGCGTGAAGGAAAGAAGACACGGCGGGGGTCCAGAGCAGGCCTTACTGGGAGCCAGGAGGGAACAGAGACACTGGCCAGTGTCAGTCCCCACCTTCCTAATGACAGCGTGCAGGCGCTTTTCTTCCTCCCATCCCACCATGTGCCCCCCCCCCTTATCAACATCTGCATCCTCACGAAGCAGACAGGTAAATCCTCCGGGTGGAATTCACTTTAAAACACGTGGTAGGCAGAGCTTGGACGCAGGTGCAGAACTTAACCGTGCATAAGGCCTGGAGGTGACCCGGCAGCACCTGAGTTGCCCGAAACAGGAATCGACATTGTAGGGACAGCTACGGAGTGATCGCAACCTTGTGAAAATCTACAGGCGATTTTCATTACTTGGCATCAGACGTGCACATGTAGGAGAGAAAGTGCAGGGGCCCCAAAGCCCTGGGGAGGTCTGCCTGGTTGGTGTCATCTCTCTTCATAGACACGCAACCAGAAGCGCGACCAGAAGCCTGGCCGATCTCGCCTTTTCATCGGAATCCTGGAAACACCAGCCCACGGGCCACAGAAGTTCCGCTGCCTGGTTGGCAAATACGGGTGTGTTGGCACCCAGCTCATTCTGTACATATTGTCTGATGGCTTCTTTGGGCACTTCGAAACTGGAGCTCAGTAGTCGTGACAGAGACCCCAGCCCAGAAAACCTAGCACATCTGGCCCCTTACAGAAAGTTTTCTGAGCTCTGCTTTACGTTACCGTCCCCGCAGTGGGAACCACTCCTGCAGGGATCATGTCAGACTCTGAGGTTTTCAAGCACATGGAGCAGCGGCACGACTGCGTCTGTGCCTGTTTGCTAAAACGGCTGCGGTGAATTTGGCCTCAGTCTTTCTGGTTCTCACCTGTTGGTGAGGTTGGGGGAGCAGTAGCCCGTGGCCTCTGCTGCCCTAGACGGAGTTCCCAGCAGCGGTAACACCGATCCCCACACAGGATCAAGTCTGCAGGGCGTGGGCTCCAGAAAGAAAAGGAAAGAAAAGGAAAGGAAAGGAGGGAGGGAGGGAAGAAGGAAGGAAAGAAAAGGTTGTCCTGACATCCAGGACTTACCTGACCCTGAGCTCGGGCCCTACACCCCCGCACGCTCCTCTGACTCAGAGCAAAGCAACTGATGAGGAATTAATCTCCAAAATCTATAAACAGCTCATGCAACTCAATATCAAAAAAACAAACAACCTCACTAAAAAAATGGGCAGAAGATCTAAGACATTTCTCCAGAGAAGACATGCAGATGGCCAGAAAGCACATGAAAATATGTTCAACATCACTAATTATTAGAGAAATGCAAATCAAAACTACAATGAGGTATCACCTCACACCAGTCAGAATGGCCATCATCAAAAAATCTAGAAACAATAAATGCTGGAGAGGGTGTGGAGAAGAGGGAACACTCTTGCACTGTTGGAATGTAAATTGGTGCAGCCACTATAGAGAACAGTATGCAGGTTCCATAAACAACTAAAAATAGAGTTACCATATGATCCAGCAATCCCACTACTGGGCATATACCTGGAGAAAACCATAATTTGAAAAGATAATACATCCACCCTAATGTTCACTGCGGCACTATTTACAATAGCCAAGACATGGAAACAACCTAAATGTCCACTGATAGATGAATGGATAAAGAAGATATGGTACATATATACAATGGAATATTACTCCGCCATAAAAAAGAAAGAAATAATGCTTTTTGCAGCAACATGGATGGACCTGGAGACTGTCATACTGAGTGAAGTAAGCCAGACAGAGAAACACAAATATCATGATATCACTTACACGTGGAATCCAATGCATTATTCTACGAACGGTCTGAAACAACAGGTCATCCACAAAGAAACGAAAGAAGCTGGATCACGATCTCATACTTTATATACACAAAAATACTGTCTAAATTTTAAAATTAAAAGCAGATTATTGAAAATTTTGGCCTGCATTTAGAAGAATATCGGCATCACTTCAAAACTGGGCAGGATATATTTATTAAGAAACAAGGAATTCTTTCCAAGAGGAGATATTAATTTAAACACACTAAAATTCCAAACTTTTGTCGTCAAAGCCACCCATTAATACAAGTTAACAAAAATAAAGCAGTATGGAGCAAGAGGAGTTATTTGCAACATATAAAATCAACAAAAGAAAGATATCCAGAATTTTTTAAAGTGGCAACTGAACAACAACAACGGCAGCAAAAACAGGTGACCTGACAGAATATGAGTAAACTTCATATAAACAGGCACTTGGAGGAGCAGAAAGCACCAATGGCCAAACTTTATCAAAAGAAAAAGGTCTCAAAGTTATTCAGCCAGGAAAAAACAAATGCCAACCACATGGGATACCATTTGAAGTCCAATACACTGGCTTTTATTTGTTTCTTTCACACTGAGAACTCCAAGCATTGGCGTGGACCTGGACTGATAACTCAGGACCACGTGCACTGTCATGTTTCTGCGTGTGATGATCTGCTCGTTCCCTGACACAGCAGCTCCGCTACCAGAGGTCCACCTACAAGGATAAACAGTCCCCAATATCACAGTTTGCAGAAGCAGGAAAACAGAACCCACGTGTGTCCACCGACAGGGGAAGGGATGTGTGTATGTGCATATATATATATTTTCCATTTATTATCATTGGTGTATAGGATTTAAGTGAATGAATACTGCATCTCATCACAGTATAGAATGCTACAGATTTTAGTAATATATTTATTCACTGGAATTATATATATATACACAGATATACTATGTATCTGTAATATATTCACTCGAATTAAATATCTGTTACAGGTGAATCTCAAAATCAGTGCTGAGTAACAAAAGCACATCATGGAACAACATATACAACATGATGACATGTATATAAAAATAGAGAACAAGAGGAATGGGAAATAAACGTGTAGTAAACTGGAATGAGAAATCGCAGACTAATAATGACAAAATTCAGATTGGATGTTACCCTTGTGTGGGGCAGAAAAAGAATTCAACTGGAAAACTGGGGACTTTAGGAGTATTAACAATGTCTCTTTTTTTTGTGTGGTACGCGAGCTTCTCACTGCTGCGGCCCCTCCCGCCGCGAAGCACAGGCTCTGGACGCGCAGGCCCAGCGGCCATGGCCCACGGGCCCAGCCGCCCCGTGGCATGCGGGATCCTCCCGGACCGGGGCACGAACCTGCGTCCCCTTCATCGGCAGGCGGACTCCCAACCACTGCACCACCAGGGAAGCCCAATGTCTCATTTCTTAATCTGCTTGTGCTTACATTCGTATTTTTTGTTAGTTTTACACTGTGTATACATTATTTTACCTTAGTTATATGTAACTCACAAAAGATCCTGTTAATCGGTCACCTATGAAAGGATGACTAAACAGAAGCTGCAGGCAGTTAAGGAATATTAACTTCAATATATCAAAGTCATACGCTTTGTCAATTATCAGGTTCAGGGACAAAAATCTATGTGATTTATACTTGATATTTTAATTCATCAACCTACTAATCTCCAAAGATGTTTCCAAATTCTCATTATTACTTGAAAACTCAAGCAATAATTTCATGCATGTGTTCATGTTTTCATTTAACCAAATGTCTAGTAAGTGCCAGGCCCTTTTTTGTTAATGGGTGTACATCATGGAAAACAGACAAAATTTCTCACCTCTGTGATGCTTATATTATGGAGGGAGTGAGACAGATGACAAAATTTTTTTTCAGTAAATTAATGACAGTGTTATATTGGGTGTATGTTAGAATGCAGTAGTAGTATGAGAAAACTAGAGCAGGCAAGGGGCCCTGGGATGCCGCCAGGTCTGCCCTTCCTACGGGGGCAGCAGAGTCCCGAGCTGTCTTCTGAGACACAGGATTTCTGATTTAGAACACGCCTTCAACTGTCAGACCAGTTCTTTGTTCCTGGATACTGCATCCTTAGAGATGAAGATAAAGTCCTCAGAGACCAAAAATATAATAAAACAGGGTAAGTATCTAAGTTTCAAGCTTCTTATTCTATTCTAACCAGTCAAACCTCCGCAAAATATGTTCAAAATAAGTAATCAAAATTCTGATGCTTGGATAGTAGAAAAATCTGAAGATACTTGTGCTATGTTAGAAAAGCAACATATAAATGAAAATAAAGATCATTCATTAGAAGACTTGATTATCTACAGGTTTGTGAGGTGCTGAGTGGGATGAGATGTGGTTTCAGCCGCCCCCCCAAAAAAATTTTCCAACTGTAAATTTCCATTTGAGATTGTAATTCTTAAATTGAAAAAGGCACTGAATTTGGGGCCCTACAAGTAACAAAGAACTTTAGTCACCTCACTTGTATTGATAAAAACAAAAAGAGAAGAAGCAGGGTTGGGATGAGGTTCGCATGAAATTATTCTCAAGGACTAGCCTCCCTTTTACTTATTTTTATTAATTTATTTATGTCCTAAACATTTAATTTATAAACTCTTTCTGTTCGCCAGTCACTGGCCTTGGTGCCATTGTGAGAACTGGGGGCCAGGCCCCGGGAGTCTTCATTACCACGTTACAATTCAGTGCTTGCTACCCATTGTCACTTCCACTGTACAAGGTCCTAAACGTCCAGCCTCTGTCCTTCTTCTCCACTTCATCTCTATCCACCCTCCTCTCCATCCACACCAGGGCCACACCTTCTCTATCCATCCTCCTCTTTCCACACCAGCGACACAGATCTTGCTGCTGCCGTGAACTGTGCCTACTCAGAGCCTCACACTGCTTCATTAGACCTCACTAAATGTCAGCTCAGAAATGTGTTTTCTCTCACCCTTACTAAAATTGTCCATCACTCATTATCCATTTAGACTGGTTTTAGTTTCCAGGTTTCCAGATAGTCTTTATGGTACCTGAAATTACATTACATATTCATTTTTTTGGCTATTAGGATACAATAAAAAGACATAAAAATGAGGAGTATATTACTTTAACTGCTTACCAGTATGCATTGATTATTCACAATAGAAACTGGACTAAATCACCAAAACAAAAAGAATTCCATCTTAGAGCTTTAAAATGATTATGATACAATATGGCATGTGCCATAAGTCAAAGTAAATGATACTTTTTCCATTGTGATAAGGCAACATCTCCAACATACTGGACTTCATGAGTTAAGATGAATTATGGGGCTTCCCTGGTGGCGCAGTGGTTGAGAGTCCTCCTGCCGATGCAGGGGACATGGGTTCGTGCCCCGGTCCGGGAAGATCCCACATGCCGCGGAGCGGCTGGGCCCGTGAGCCGTGGCCGCTGAGCCTGCGCGTCCGGAGCCTGTGCTCCGCAACGGGAGGGGCCGCAACAGTGAGAGGCCCGCGTACCACAAAAAAAAAAAAAAAAAAAAAAGATGAATTATGTTCATAGTAAGAAAACTGAAACAACTGAGGAGAAGGAAAATTAATCATCCAATCAATAATTCTTTGGAATGTCTCTACCATTTTTATTATATAGGGCTTTATAAAACTTACTAACAGCTTGGCGAGCGAAAACACGGAATGCATAGACAATCAAGAAAAACCCCTACTGTTTACTTGACGTTATGGAGACTATGGCAGTTGAGAGAGAGACCGACCACACGGCGGATCGGAGAAATGTTCAGGGTTGCTAAGGGTGATGCTTTTAGGAGCTACTAAATGTATGGACTATCAACCTTCTGAATGAAAACCTCTATCATTCTTCACTGTTGGGAATTTCACTGCTTAGCAGCATCTTCCTCAGTGTCTGCAGAAATGAAGTTAAAAAGATGCAGAACCTTACCACTACCTAGAACAGAGTAGGAAGTTTACAAAAGTAGTGCCCAGGACATTGAAAGATCTGACTAAAGTTAGTCTTTAGGATATTCTGGTAATTTGTATTCTCCAAGTTATCCCTGTTTCCAATTTCCACAAAGAATGAAGAGCTACATTTTAAAGTAAGATCAACACCAATTCACTGCAAGTTTCAAATGCATTTTATCAAATCAGAGCAGTGCAGTCATTCTGAGAGAATTCAAAGAAAGTCATTAGAGAAGAAAGAGAATGTCTGCCAGGAGCATGCTAGGATCTGGAGGAGGACGGGCTTGCAAAAGGAAAGTCGAAGGAGATGACCCAGAAAGCACAGCATCTTTGCTACTTATATTCCTAACGGGGGAAACCCCTTACCCCACACATTACAGCTTCCATAAAGGGAAATGCTGTACTTCTACTTGTCTCTTAAAATACTCTCTTAAAGGGAGTATTTACACAAGCAAACTGATGTGCATTTATTTACCATATTTGTAAAGTAAGTTTGATCTATGGCTTCCATGAAAAACAACTGTGATAAATTTCTTAAGCTATGAAGTATATGCAAATGTAATGATAAACTAACAAAGAGGTTATCACGGTTTCAGTAACGCCTCAAATCTTTTCCACAAAAATCTATTTGGAAAATGAGTGAGAATGTCACACCATGCTGAAAAGGAAGTTTAACCCTGAGGCTTCTAGAAACAAAATACATTGTAAATATGTAGTTTCTTTAAACATTTTAATATGAGTACAAACCCTTGGTTTGGAGTATAATTGTTCATAGGATGAATCTGTTTAATCAGAAAAATTAAATTTAATCAATAACACAATTAAACTCATCTCCTGGACTCTGCTTGATAAAAACTGTATAATTGCTACAGATAAATAAAAAGAAAAAATCTAATTAAATTCCATAGAAATTAAAGCACTTCTTTTTAAGCATTTATAGAAGAAAATTAAACAATGGTGAAATGATCAGTTTAAATAACTGACTCACAATATCATGTCATATTAATTCCTTTTATCTCATATATAACGGGATCAAGATAAACTATTGCGTTTGTCAGAACACAGATACTACAGAGTAAAAGCAACAATTGGCAAGATTTATTGACATGGAATATTAATGTGGGCTACCATCATTCTAAATCATTGGAGCATATGATTAAAGGAAATCAAAGAATAAAATCTATCAATCTATTCATTTACCAGACTACCACATTTTATGTTAAGGAAGAAATAAGGGGTACAAATTTAAATTGCCTCTGCACAATATTAATTAATATATAACTATCAGATAATTCAATTTAACATGTTTGAAACCAGCGAATTTTTGTAGAACTTACCAAATACGAAAAAACGTCAAGAGTTAAAATTATTCTGCTACTGGGGATTCTGGCTAGAAAGATAAGCTATCAGGACACCATGAAAACAGAGAATTTTGAAAAACTTAGAACTTCATAACTACATCTCAGCTTTTCTCCACTTTATTCACCAGATGAACCTGGGAAATCAGTTACTTCAATAACATGATGATTCCAGGAACCTGGATATTACTTTAATTTCTGTTTTCACTTTCTTCTTTCTATTTTAATTTTGCAAGAAACAGAGTACAACTCACCATGGAATTTCTATAGTCAGCTCTAACTCATGATTCTAAAATATAATGAGATAGCTTCTTAAATGTTAAATGCTTTAAAATAAAATCTTTATAAAACAGTATTAGATTTATAGAAAACTGAGAATATAGGACTATTCTCACGTGCCCCACAACCACGCCCCCCTATTACAAACATTTAGCGCCTTACGGATGTGCATTTAAGAGCATCCTTGGCTGGACTGATCACTTATTTTTATTGCTGAATAATATTTCATTGCATATCTATACCCTCTTTATTTATACCTTCTTCTATTGAAGGACATCTTGATCTTGGTTACCTCTGGCTTTTAGTGATTATGAAGAAGGCTGCTAGAAACATTTGCGTGCAAGGTTTCTGTACATGTGAGTTTTCCAATCTGTTGGGTAAATACATAGGGTTGCGACTGACAGCTCCAATGAGAAGACTGTTGAACTTAGTGAGAAGTGCCAAACTGTCTTCCAAAGTGGCTGCACCATTTTGCATTCCCAACAGCAAAGAATGAGAGTTCCTGTTGCTCTACACCCTTATCAACAATTGGTGGTGTCATCAGACTTTAACCTTCCTAATAGGTACACAGGTGGTATTATTGACTTACTTTTAATTACCTATTGACAAATGATGTTGAGCTTCTTTTCATATGTTTATCTGACAGCTCTTTATCATCTTTGATGAGGTATCTGTTCAGATTCTTTACCTGTTTTAAAATAAATTTGTTTTCCTACTGTTGAGTTTTAAAAGTTCTTTGTTAATTATGGACACAAGTCCTTTTTAGTAGATATATGTTTTGTAAATGTTTCCTACTAATCTATAGTTACCTTTCTTTCTCCTAATAGTGACTTTCACAGGGTAGAAGTTTTTAATTTAAAGGTCATAAGGGTGGAGTCCTCACGATGGCACAAGAGCCCTGATAAAAGAGGTCCCAGAAAGATCCCTCATCCCTTCCACCACATGAGGGCACAGTGAGATGGTATCTACTATGAACCTGGAAGAGGGTTCTCACCAGAACCCAACCCAACCCATGCTGGCCCCGTGATCTTGGACTTTCAGCCTCCAGAACAGGGAGAAATAAATTTCTGTTGTATATAATCTACCTAGTTTGTGGTATTTTGTTACAACTGAAGTCACTTATATATCTATTGCTATGCCCATATAATACTGTCTTGATTATAGTAGCTCTACAGTAAATCCTCTGATACGGTAGTTTGAGTCCTCATTTTCCTTCTTCAGAACTTTGTTGGCTCTTCTGAGTCTTTTACTTTTCCAAATAAAGTTTACTATCAGTTTTTCTATATCTAAAAATATATCCTGCTCAAGAAAATGAGAAGACAAGCCACAGACTGGGAAAAAAATATTTGCAAAACACACATCTGATAAAGAACTGTTATCCAAACACACCAAAAACTCTTAAAACTCAATAATAAAAAACAAACAGGGCTTCCCTGGTGGCACAGTGGTTGAGAGTCCGCCTGCCGATGCAGGGGACACACATTCGTGCCCTGGTCCGGGAAGATCCCACATGCCACGGAGCGGCTAGGCCCGTGAGCCATGGCCACTGAGCCTGCGCGTCCGGAGCCTGTGCCCCACAATGGGAGAGGCCACAACAGTGAGAGAGGCCCGCGTACCGCAAAAACAAACAAACAACCTGATTAATAAAATGGGCAAAAGATCTGAACGGACACATCACCAAAGAAGATATACAGATGGCAAATAAACATATGAAAAGCTGGCCCACGTCATATGTTATCAGGGAATTGCAGATTAGAACAAAACAGCATCACACACCTATTGGAATGGCCAAAATCCAAAACACTTGACAGCACCAATTGCTGGCAAGGATGTGGAGCAACAGGAACTCCCATCCATTGCTGGTGGGAACGCAGAAATGGTGCAGCCACTTCGAAAGACAGTCTGGTGTTTTCTTACAAAACTAAGCATACTCCTACCTATGATCCAGCAAGCAGGCTCCTTGACATTTACCCAAATGAGTTGAAAATCTACACATGAATGTATCTTAGAGCAACTCTGTTCATAATTGACAAAACTTAGAACCAACCGCGTCCTTCAGTAGGTGAATGGATAAACTGATACATCAAGAAAGCTGAAAAGAAATAAGCTATAAAATAAAATGGAAGAACCTTACATGCATATATCACTAAGTGAAAGAAGCCAACCTGAAAAGGCTACACATGGTACGATTTCACTCCAAGCCTTTCTGAAAAAGGCAAAACTATGGAGACGGTGAAAGGAGCAGTGCTTGCAGAGGTTAGTGGGGAGGGAGGATGAATTGGTGGTGCGCAAAGGACTTTTAGGGCAGTGAAATTATTCTGTGTGACATTATAATGGTGGACACAGGTTATTATACATTAATCAATACTCCCAGGATGTACGACACCAAGAGTGAACCCTAATGTAAACCATGGACTGAGTGATTACAATGTGTTAATTCAGGTTCATCAGTTGTTAACAAATGAACCCTCTGGTGGGGATACTGATGGTAGGGAGACTGTGCATGGGTGGGGGCAGGGGTATATGGGAAATTTCTGCACTTTCCACTCACTTTTGCTGTGAACCTAAAACTGCTCTGAAAAAATAAAGTCTCATTTTTAAAAACTGCTTGCTGGGATTTTGAATGGGATTGCACTGAATATGTAGATAAAATTGAGAAGAACTGGCATCTGAACAATATTGAGTCTTCCTATCTATGTACCTGGAATACCTCTAAATTTATTGAGATAATTATATTTCTTTCATTCAGGTTTTAGAGCTTTCCACACACAGATCCTCTAAATTTTTTCTTTTTTAGTTTTACAGCTAAGTATTTCATTTGTTTGGTTATATGGTAAATGGCTTTGTTTCCTAAAAGTCAAATTCTAGTTGTTCCTTGACGCACACAGGAAAGCAGTTGACTTCTGTGTACTCTCCTTGTTTGCTGTCTCCTTGCCTCTTTGCTTATTAGTGCTGGAAAGTGTCTTGTTGAACCACTGGGATTCCCTACTTATACAACATTTTCAGCTGTGAACAAAGAGAGTGTATTAGTCAGGGTTCTCCTGAGAAACAGAATCAATAGTGTGTGTATATGTGAAAAGATTTATTATAAGGAACTGGTCGTGTGATCGCAGAGGCTGGAAAGCCCAGACCCAGGAGAACGGATCGGTCCAGTTCCAGTCCGAAGGCCTGAGAAACAGAAGCGCCAACGGTGTATGCTCCAGTCTGAGTCCAAGTCCAAAGACAGGAGCAGATCAACGTCTCAGCTCAAAGATGGCCAGACAGAGAGAAAGAATTCTTCTTTATTCAGCCTTTTATTCTACTCAGGCTTTCAACAGATTAGAGGAGGCCCACTCCCATTCGGGAGGGCATTCTGCCTTGCTCGGTCTACTGGTTCATCCAGAAATACCCTCACATACGCCATAATAATGTTTAACCAAATATCTAGGCATCTCGTCACCCCATCAAATTGACACAGGAAATTAACCATCGCAGAAGGTTTGATATCCATGGAAAAGTGATGAAAGAGCGTACTCATTCTTGATCTTAAGGGGAAAGAATCCACTGTCAACCCATTAAGTATAATTTGTAGGTTTTGTGTCGATGTCCTTTATTATGTTTACAAAGTTCCCCTGTAGTCCTATCTTGCTGAGTTTTTTCATGAGCGTGAAGTGGATTTTGTCAAATGTCTCTTTAGCAACAAGCGATAGGATAGGAGGATTTTTCTTCCTTTGCCTCTTAATGTTGATTACACTGAGTGATGTTCAAATTCTGAACAAGCCTTGCATGGGGAGAATAAATCACATTCTGTTGTGCTGTGTACTTATTTGTATAGTGTTGATTTTGATTTATTATTACTTTGTTGAATATTTTTGCATATATGTTCATTAGAGATATTGAGCTATACTTTTCCTTTCTTGTAACATCTTTATTTGTTTGGTACTAGGGTAATACTGGCAGCATAGTTAAGAAGTGTTCCCCTGATTCTGTTTTCTGGATGAGTTGGTGGAGAATTACTGTCATTTCTTCCTTAAATATTTAGCTGAATTCACCAGTGAAACCATCACTGGTTCTTTATTTTTTGGAAGGTTATTATTTAATATTTAATTAATTATATTAAATTAATTAATTAATAACCTTAAACAATTAAGATTATTTACTATTTAATTAATTATATATTAATTAACTTATTTAATATTCACAGGCCTCCTCAGTTATCAAATTCTCCTGATGAGAGGTAGGGAGTTTGTGTCTCTCAAGAAATTGGTCCATTTCAGCTAAGTTATCAAGTTGTGGGCCTAGAGTCATCACACTATTCCTTTATGGTCCTTTTAATGTCCACAGGTCAGTAGGGAGGACCTCCCTCATATTTCTGATATTGGTAAATTGTTCCCTCTCTCTTCCTCTTCTCCCAAATGCTTCAATTTATTGACCTTTTCAAAAAAAATTAAATGTTGATTTTATATACTATTTTCTTGTTTTCAATTTTATTAATTTCTACTCTAATTTTTATTGTTTATTATTCTTCACTTGTTTGGGGATTACATTGCTCTTCTTTCTCTAGTTGCTTGAAGTGTAGACTTAGATTACTGCATTTCGATCTCTCTTCTTTGACGATATAGGTGTTTAATGTTATAAACTTCCCTGTAAGCATTTCTCTTGCTGCATCCCACACTTTCTGATTAATTATAATTTCATTTTCACCCAGTTGAAGGTATTTCTAAATTTCTCTTGCAGATTTAGAAATGTGTTGTTTATTCTCCCAATATTTTGGAACTTCCAGTTATTGTTTTGTTACTGAATTCTAGTTTGACTCCACTGTGTTGTGAGAACATACTTTGTACAATATCTATTTCTTAGTTATCTGTTAGTTGTGTTCCGGGGCCCAGGGTGTGAGGTTTCCTGTGAGCTTGAGAAGAGTGTGTTCTCTGCTGCAGTTTAATGCTTACTTCTAACAAGTTTCAACTACAACAAGGTGATTGACAGGACCGTGCAATCATTTATATCTTTGCCGATATTCTGCCTGTTTTATTTATCAACTACTGAAAGAGGGGTTTTGAGGTCAAAACTATAATAATGGGTTCATCTATTTCTCCTTTCATATCCGTCAGTGTCTGCTTTACGTATTTTTGTAACCAGATAGGGTAAGGGGTCCCCAGGGAGAGAGAACAAGGCATGGCTTTCCTGACATAAGAGAAGCCATTTTTGGCCGAAGCCATTTGGGGATCTGAGCCTGGACACAGTGCTTACCCTTGAACAGGTCTCAGTAATTAATCATCTTCAGGGAACAAAGGAATGCAGGAACAAAGGAAAAGCCGTCAAGAAACAATCGTTCAGCAATAAAACAGAGTCCGAGTTCCTCAAGGGATGTACAGAACACGTGCTACAATTCTGCAGGAACTCAGGCTCCCTCCCAGGTGGAGGATGGAATGATGACGTTGAGCCTCTTGACTTCAATCAACTAAAGACTGGACTCAGTTGACCTTTGCCCCAACTCTATGCTGAAGTCTCCTCTGCTCAACGCCCCTCATGAATATGCACGTAGCTTTAGCTCTGAACTTCCCCAGTTTTGCTGTTGGGGAGACACTGCTTTGGGAGAGAACCCCGGTGTTCTCCTTACTTGCTCCATGTAATAAATCCTTCCTTCTCCCAGTCTTTGCCTTGGCTATGGGCTCAACACCCACCAAGAGGGGAACCCAGGTTTCAGGTGCCGTTTTGACACTCTCATTAGGTGCAAACACATTTAGCATTGCTATGTCTGCCTGGAAAACTGAGCCCTTTATTCTGATGTAATGCTCCTCTTTATCCCTGCTATTTTTCTTTGTTTGGAATTAGAATTTTCCAGAATCAATAAAGCTACTCCAGCTTCCATCTGATTGGGTTAGCATGGCATATCTTTCTCCTTCCCTTGACTTGTGATCCAGCTGAGTTTTTGTATTTAAAGCGAGTCTCGGGCTTCCCTGGTGGCGCAGTGGTTGAGAGTCCGCCTGCCGATGCAGGGGACACGGGTTCGTGCCCCGGTCCGGGAAGATCCCACATGCCGCGGAGCGGCTGGGCCCGTGAGCCATGGCCGCTGAGCCTGCGCGTCCGGAGCCTGTGCTCCGCAACGGGAGAGGCCACAGCAGTGAGAGGCCCACGTACCAAAAAAAAAACAAAAAAAGAAAAAATAAATAAAGTGAGTCTCTTGTAAACAACATATGGTTGGGTCTTAGGTCAACAGCTACCATTTTTCTGCCTTCTATTTGTTGGATTTGTTATCTTTAACCCCTCTTTTTCTCTCTGCCCTCTCTGGTTTTATTTGAGCATTTAAAAGATTCCACTTTATCATGTCTCTCTGTCCATCTGTATCACTTCTCCTCAGCTCCCTGCTGTGCTCCTTCCTGACTTTGGTTTCCTCGATACTTCTCCTCAGAGAGTCTGTCCTGCATCTGCTCTGCTGTAACCTCGCTGTTATACAGAGCCTGCTGGTGTGATGGGAAGCTGTGGGCAGGAAGCCTTCTATTCCCTTATGATTAAATCTGAGTGTTTCAGTGTGTCTGTGTCTCTGGGCTGTGACCTTCACAACTGTTTCTCCGGTGGTAGGGCTTTCCTTCCCCTTAGGAGGGTACTCCATTACTGAGAGTAAATCCTCATCCCAGAGCCTCGATAAAGTCGCTTCCCCTGGAGACCACGTCTTTCTTCTGGAGAATGCTCTGGGCATCTGAGTAGAACACAGGATACAGCCATCCCCTTTGCAGACACAGACCCACAGGGTTCTCTCATTCTCCTGCTGGTCTGCATTCAGCCTCCAGAAATTTGTCTCAGTTACCATCTAAGTTTCCTACCGGTTCATGGCGCAGGGGCTCCTGGCTCCACAGATGGAGACCTATACTGCACTTACTTCAATAAATTCCATTTTTCTGACTTGTAAAATTTTCAAAAGTAATTCCCCCCTTAGTGAAATATTCACAGTTGCAGGACTGAGCTCGAG
This sequence comes from Leucopleurus acutus, assembly GCF_964270905.1. NCBI lineage: Eukaryota > Metazoa > Chordata > Mammalia > Artiodactyla > Delphinidae > Leucopleurus > Leucopleurus acutus. The sequence continues at coordinate 115,341,839 of NC_139150.1, read as the reverse complement.
GCCCAGCTCTTAGCATCTCACAGCCTTGCTGAAAATCCCTAAACGTCCTCACGGTTACAGAACCAATAACCAAGCTCAACTGCTTCCCCACACTGTTTTTCACTCTGTTTCTGACCCTCTGACCCAGCTGGGTTTCCTGTTTCCAGCATTTTAATCTAAGCATGTTCTGTCTCTCACTCAGTACATCCCTTCAAAGCTGTGTACTGGCCCCAAAGCAACTCCAAATTCTAAAACCTTCAGTGGCCAACCTCTCCATAAAGCCTTTCAGATCCCCCAGAAAGACAACTCTCCTCTTCTTTCTCCTAAGTTCCCAGGGCATTTTATCCATCACTTTCTGATGCAAGGCTCATTTTCTACCAAGTCCTATGGTTATTTATCTCGCAAATTATGTCTTTTACTTTAGACTATGTTCCCTAGAAGGGATCAGTGTATAATTCATCTTCATAATTTTGAAATCAACAAGTAAAGTTCTCCCCATAGAATATCTATAAAAATTATTTTCTGAAAGAGTAAAATAGAATAGTTGCTTTTGATTCTTCTTAGGGATTTTTCCCCATTTTTATTCTTCCTCCCATAGCTAAAATATATAATTATAATTGTGAAGCTAGGTTAATGTCTTGAAACCAAGATAAACTGCACCATTTCAATACCTCACTTGTCAGTAAATAGTTTTATGATTTTAATTCATTTTTCCTTATATATTTAAAAAGTACTTGGAATTAAATATGGCCGATTTAATGAAGCATATGTTTCCTGATTTCCTAGTAAAATGATTGTAAAGGCACAACATATAAACATACAAGGACACATATGATGTAGCCCAGAACAGACAAGATATATCAACAGAACTTTGTTAGTTGGAAATTAGATGCACATGTGATACATGACTCTGCAGATCAGAAATACATGGAACCTTAACCCTGCAGAGGCTGCAGTTGATGAAAGGCAAACATATTTGACTACAGGACCTTGGAAAGGCTCGGGAATTGGTGGCCCACACAAAAACTGTATCTTATGCTTTTCTTGTAAGCTTCCATGAGTCTAAATCTTCTCTTAATCAGAGTTCGCCCTTTCCCTTACCCCCTGAAACCAACAGAGTGTTGCACAAACTGGTCATGAAGCATTTGTTGCCTCTTTCCACTTTTCTTCTTTTAATTTATAAAAAGTGTCGCGTTGGCATTTAATGGACTTAAATCCTGTCGCCAGCGCCTGTCATTTTTCCTGCTCTATGTTTAAACTTTCCCTTTTTGAATGATTCACCTATTACTGCACAGAGAAAATCACTTTGAAAATAGCTGAATATCTTAACAAAATTGAAGTGCAATTTGACACATTAATTTCTTTCTCATGACACTCAGTTCTGTAGTTTGCTCTGAGCTCTCACCGTAAGTATAGCCTAAGATCACCCCAGCCTTTCTTTCTGTCTTATAATGTGTTCAGAAGCTTATTTATCCTCATATTCTGTATCCGTTGATGCCTGTGCTACTGAAATATAAGTCTGTCCTTTTCAAAAGCAGTCAATACCACATTCCCACTATCAACTGACTTCTTATGAAATATTTTATTTCCATCAATAAATAATGTGCCCCGAGGCGTATTCTGCCAAAGCCTCTCCTCTCAGGAGTTTCCAGTGTCACTGAACGCAGGCAGCATTGTTAGATGCTCTCTCTCTCTCGGACTGACTGACGTCCTGTACCCGGTTCCTCTTCAGGAGATGTCCATCTTCTCTCCTGCTCAAAGCGACCTCTCACTGCCTGCTGAGCTCAGAGAAGCACCCCCAGTGATCCTGTGCTCCTGTCACTTCTCTCACACACACACACACATACCGCCTCGTTCCCTGTCAGAAAACCATTTCTCAGATTTACTAAAGGGTCAACGAGAAGTCAACTTCATCCACCCACCCACCCACCCACCCAATAATCCTTCTGCATCAAGAGTCTGCAGAAATAATTAGGATATAAAGAGGATATGCAATATCAACTCAAAAGCAATGACTTTGCTTCTAATAAAATAGTAAGATATTCTCAGAAAGTTCTACTGTTTGTATTTCATTGTGTACTAATTCTTTAAATGTTGGCTAATTTTTGAAAAGATGATCTCAGTGAAGCAACATGGCCATCAGTCAGATTATTTTATTCCCTAACCAAATGATTCCCAAACGTGCAACCAATGGAATTTATTTCTAAACCATATTTCTGAGAAACAGGGTATGTTGCCCCTTTAACCAAATCTTTGTGGCTTCTTCCATTTGCATAGTGACCTTGTAGGATTCAATCCCTTGAGGCAGTATCATCAGTCTCAAAGCCCCCGTAGTTAGCTCATGCCCCTACACACGTCTCCTGAAACTGCCACCCGGTGATGTTTAAACTCACGCTCAGGCTTTGGTGAAGTTGCTGACCTTTAACCCCTTAGTCCCCATAGTCTCAGCAGAACTTCCCCCGAAGTCCACCCAGGCAGTGGCTGTTTTCTGCACCAACTGTGCCCACAAAGGCCTGGTCGTGGGGTCAGGAGTTGTCACAAGGCCTGGCGGTCGTTTCTAAGAGCACACGCCCTCCCCGCTCCCTCCTACAAGGTACCAGCTCTGAATCCGCAAGTTCAGGACGCACTCACCTTCTTCCTCCCTAACGATCATCTTTCTTTTCTTGGACCCCTTTTTCTTTCCTCTTATTGCTCGAAGGCTTTGAGTGGCCACTTCTCACAACTCCTCCCAGCACAGTGCTGGGCGATGCCAGCGGCCACGCCGAGGGCCCTCCCTGCGTCTCAGCCCGTCCACGTCCTCTGCTTCTGCTCAGCGGTGGCACGTCCAGAAACCCCAGGCACTCGTGCTCTCGGGAGCACCGAACAGCCCACAGCGGCCATTACTTTCAAGATGCAGCCAAACACCGCCCTCAGCAGCACCCTCCGCTCCCTCCAGAAAGTCCAGCAGCAAATGGCCTCGGTCCACCTACAACCTTCACCCCATCACTCCTACCGCGTGTCCAATGTTCCTTATCACCCCCACCCCTGACGTCTTCCTCTCTAGCCTTACCAGCTCAAATTCCTTAGTAAATTATTTTAATTTCTTTTGGGCACAAACCCACAATTTGCTCCCTTCACAGGATGCGCTTGCATGAATCCCAGTCTTGGTTTAAGCAGAATCTCCAGCTCCTCGGGGTCCGGACGCACAAAGCTGCGTAAAGCACACAGCCGTGCGAGCCCGGACACAATTCGTGACCTCTCATCAGGCGGGAACTCGGTGGTACCCAGCACCCATCTCCCTGGTCACTCCCTCCCCGCATTCCTGGAAGAACATCTCAGACCACGTCTCCTCAACCCCCTCCCCTCATCCTTACTCAGTTTGCGACCTGTTTTTCTCTGTTTCTCAGAAAAATAACAGACAAACAGAAAGAAATAATAGATATTCCACAAACTCCAGCCGTGACATTTGCACCTCCGTTTAGGCTAGAAAGTGTTCTAGGCACAAAGATGTCTTTTAAAATCTTGCTTTGTTTAAGGAACACACACACACAGAGATGGGATCCTCATCTGTTAGTTCTATGACTCCTTAACTTCCAGGTAAGGAACCCAGTGTAAGGACGGGCAGACCAATGAAAGACTTCAGTGAAAGCAGGATCGGTGAGTATCCATCAGACAGAATGCACAATACCTTCGTTTGTGTTCTATTTCATCATTTATCCTTAATGCACATATCCACTGACCCCCGACTATGGGTAAGGAAGTACTCAATAAATGTTGAATAAACAAACTCATTGACAGACAGGAGGAAGGAATAAATTCTGAAATACAGCATAAAATTCCAGGCAACTTTTCATTAAACAGTTAAACAATACTTTGAAAAAACTCTTCCAATGCGAGGTTATTACTACTAATGAATAATCCCCTGAATACAGATGAATGTCAGTGCTATCAGTGGCATTTTACAATTTATTGTCCCAGGTGAGAGAGGGCTTTATTTTTCATTAAAAAAAAAATTTTAATTATCAGGAGTATCTATGTCAAATATTTATAATAACCATGTTTCAGAATGGCATACAAATATACTTTATTTCATAGTAAGTTAGTGACCACTTACAAGGCTAAAGAAATCTAAATATAATTTAATATAAAATAATGTTACTCACTTTTCTCTTACATAAATGATATTTCTAAAAGTGGTTACACAGAACATGTTCTAAGAATAATTCTTAAAGAAAAAATTTCAAAACTAAAAAATGGTGAAAATTTCTTAACTGAAACATACATAAGTGCAAACATGTAAATAAAAGCATAAGGGAGATAGCAAAATTTGCTAAAGCAAGAACATATTTTCCTACCCAAAAAATAACCTAAACACAGACCTTACATTCTGCACCAAAACTGACTCAAAATGGATCACAGACCTAAATGTAAAACACTAAAAATAAAATTCCTAGAAAGCAGCATAAATGTAAAACACCAACTATAAAATACCTAGAAAATAATGTTGGGGAAAACACAGATAACCTTAGGTATGGTGGTGCCCTTTTAGATACAATAACAAAGGCAGAATCCATGAAAGAAATACGTGATAAGCTGAACTTCTTTAACATGAAAAACTTCTGCTCAGTAAAAGACAATGTTAAGAGAATGAGAAGATAAGCCACAGACTGGGATAAAATATTTGCAAAAGACACAGAGACATAATGGACTGTTATCCAAAACACAGAAAGAATACTTAAAATTCAAACATAAAGAACATAGCAACCTGATTAAAAAATGTACCAAAGATCTTAACAAACTTCTAAGAAGATACACAGATAGCAGATCAGCACATGAAAAGATGTTCCACATCAGCTGTCATCAGGGAAATGAAAAAAACAACAACAATGAGATACCACTACACACCTATGAGAATGGCCAAAATCCAGAGACTGACATCACCAAATGCTGGTGCGGATGTGGAGCAACAGGAACTCTCATCACTGCTGGTGGGGATGCAGGATGGTGCCGCCACTTTGGAAGACAGTTTGGTGGTTTCTTAGAAAGCTAAACATTCTCATCACACATCCAGCAATTGTGCTCCTTGGTACCAACTCTAAAGAGCTGAAAAGTTATGTCCAGATAAAAACCTACACGTGGAAGTTTAGAGCAGCTTTATTCATAATTTCCGTAACTTGGAAGCAACCAACATGTCCTCCAGTAGTTGATGGGCAAATAAACTGACACATCCATCGAGACAACGGAATATGACTCAGCACTAAAAAGAAATGAGCTATCAAGTCGTGAAAAGACATGAAAGAACCAGCGGATGCCTCTCCACCCTCTTGGGTCCAGACCGCGCACTCATCTACCGACTTATCCCTGTGGTGTCGCTGTTCAGTCTCACCTAAAAACTCTGCAGACCCCATTCTACAGAATAACCCAGCGTGTGTTTCTCAATCGTGTGTCTCCTAGCTGCACAATTCACACTAAGGTACACTTGCATTTGGGGAAACCTCATGAAATGTTTACTGCTATCTTTCAGGTTTTACTCTCGGTCAAATACACGGTTGTTAAAAGTCCCTACTTTGGGGCAAAACCTTAACTATCCTACTCATCCACCCTCAGCAGACCCTCTAATTACACAGATTAGGATGAACACGTAGACCAGACAGGGTGTAAGAAGGAGGCACACCCAGAGGGTTAACGGATAAAACCTTACCCAGGCAGCTCTTCAGAGAGGAGCTGGTGGAATTCAGGGCACAGATGAGGGTGGTCACGCAACAAGGTTCAAGCAGCAGCGGGAAACCCATCACCTCCTTAAAGACACGGTGCACAATCGGGGCCCAGAGCCAAAGGGAAGCCAGACCCTGGGAGGGCTCCACCCCCAGGACCTTGGCCAGAGGGTGACCAGGCGTCTGCCCACAAAAGGAGAGGGTAGGACGGCCTCTCAGCCGCAGTGCCGGGTCCCCTGGGGGTGCCCACCCCCTGCTCCGAACCCAGTTGGATGCCAGACCACAGAGTGTGGGAAATGCAGTTTGCAGGACATCCTGAGATGCAGAGCAAGGGAGAACCATGCAGAGAAGGACCGTGACACGGCACGCGGAAAATAACCTGCACAGAACGAAGGAAAGAGAAGAGACCGCTCTGAACTGTTTCCCAGAGACGAAAGAGTAACAGATGAATGTCCATCCCCAGGAACGCTGGACCAGCCTCCAGCTGCCCTCTAAAAGCAAACCAGGGAAGCCAGAAGCCAATCAAACCAGCCAACAAAGGACCAAAACAAACATTATCTGAAGGTACTGAGGACCCAGCCGTGGGCCAGGGAGGCAGGGTCCAGGTGCTGGGAGAGGGCTCACCTCCCACAGGCCGGTGTCTGTCTCTAAACCAACAGAGATGCTGGGAAGCTGGGCAAGGATCTGAACAGTTTCCCCCCATTTCTTAAGGAAGTGACACCCAGGTGTCCAGGCTTCTAGGACAGCCAAGACTGAGGATTCAGGACCCTCAAGAGAAGGCAGAGTGAAAAAAAAAAAAGAGAGGGCAGAGTGGACACGTGAGCTGCGCACACACCTCCTCTGGGTCCCGGGTCCTCATCAGGCCACGCGGGGCAGGTGCAAAAGAGCCCACAGCACCGGGTGTGAAGAGGCGAGAATGTAATGGAACCTTCAGCAGTCACGGGGGCCTGGGGGATAAATCATGGCAGATGGGGCCTGCCAGCGAGCAGGCGATCAATTCCCAAGACTTTCACTTGGGACCCCTGAAAATAGAGTACCCCTGGATCTACGGAGAAGCAGAAATACACCGAGTTTTGTAAGCTCCTTTTGTAAGTTTTGAAAGTTTTGTAAGTTTTGTAAATTTTGAAGCTCCGCCTCGATAACGCTCCCACTTGGTGGTAGGAAGGTGATACGTCCCCCTGCGTTGACGTCTCATCCAGAGCCTTTGCAGTTGGTCACACCAAGACTCCAGCCGCAGAAAATAAACAGGCAGAGCAGGAGAGGTGATCAAGAGGAAAAACGAGCCCTAGAAGTAGACTCAGAGTTGATCCAGATGTTGGAATTATCAGACACAAGTGTTAAAATAATTACAATTGATATGCTCAGAAAAATAGCTGGCATTATGCTAAATTTCACCAGGGAACTAGAGTCTATAAAAAGAGCCAAGTGTAAACTCTTGACATAAAAAATACAGTATATGAAATTATGAATTCAATAGGCTATATTAGACAAGGGGGTGGCAAACCTCAGCCTGTGGGCCACATCTGGCAGACTCTTGGTTTCGGTAATTAATTTTTATTGGAACAAAATCGTATCCATCTGGTTACCTACTGGCTATGACTTTGTTGTCTTATAATGCCAAGTTTTCTAGTTGTGACCAAGGCTATAAAAGCATACGATATTTACTCTCTGGCCTTTTACAGAAAAAGATCACTGATCCACGGATTAGGAAAAGAATAGACAACTGCAATAAAGTTCAGGAGAAAATCTCCAGAATGAAGCACGAGGAGAATCTTTAAAAATGAAAATAAATAAGGGAGCATAAAGATATAACAGGTTGGGCTTCCCTGGTGACGCAGTGGTTGAGAGTCCGCCTGCCGATGCAGGGGACACGGGTTCGTGCCCCGGTCTGGGAAGATGCCGCGGAGCGGCTGGGCCTGGGAGCCATGGCCACTGAGCCTGCGCGTCCAGAGCCTGTGCTCCGCAACGGGAGAGGCCACAACAGTGAGAGGCCCGCGTACCGCTAAAAAAAAAAAAAAAAAAAAAAAAAGATATAACATGTGTCCAGATAATAAGGTCTAATTTATGCCACTGTAATGAAAAGAGAGAAGGTGATGCTGACATAATACTTGAATAATGGCTGAGATTTTCTAAAAGTGGTGAAAATATCATGCTATAGATTCAAGAATCATCATGGACACCAAGCAGGGAAACACAGGCAAACATAAGATGAAGCAAACTCAAATATAAGGTATAGAAAACTCAAACATAAGATGAAGCAAACTGAAATCTAATGAGCAGCTGAGGGCGATACTAGGAGTTTAACCTTCTTTGGCTAACAACAAAACTGACAGTTTACTGTTATCCACTCAAATGACAAAAGCCAGAAGACAATAAAATAACCTCTCTAAATTCCAGAAAGAACATGACTGCCAAAAAGAATTCTATGCCCATATCCTTTGGTTTGAAGAATAAAAATAAGTTTTTCCAACCAAACTAAAACTGAGTGAAGTCATCAGAAGTAGACTCTCATTGGAAAGAATGAGAAGAAGTGGTTCTTCAGGTGCAAGGATATGGCAGAGAAAAGCACTCAACTCGGTAAGGAATAGAGTAATGGGGGAAAAAAATGTGGATAAATTTACATAAATCATAACTGTAAGAACAATAACAGTCTCTCATGGAGAACAAAACACATGCAATTAAAATAGAGGTGAGATAGTCCATGATTCAGAAATCCCAGTCCTATAGATGTGCCGAGAGCTACATGCACACACAGGTGTGCGTGCACACATGTGCACACACATCTACACACGCACACGTACATACACACACACACACACACATACATCCAAAGACATGATAAGAAAATTCACTGCAATATTAATTTTAATTTCTAAAACTGGAAACCGGGTACACATGTGCCTCCCCAAAGCCAATTCCAATTACGGCTAAGATGCACAGGACAGCAACGCCTATCGCTCCCACTTTAAAAGTGAGAAGAAGTCAGAGAACTCTGAGAGCACATGTGTTAAGTCCATCTGTTAAGTCATCCAACAGGACTGAAGGAAACCGCCAGGCACGGACTTCCAGATCAGGGTCAATGCTTCCACGGCCACCTCGAGCCCCGGGCGCGGGTGGATACAAGAGCAAACCCGCCGTAAAGAAGAGTTGGCAGAAGACGTAACAATTCAAGTGCCGCTTGTGGGCCTGGGTCTGGGTCGGGGGTAGAATTCAGAGAAGCCCCATCACAGGGGCATCCTCACCCCACCAGCCCTCCGCAGGGCCCCGGGCCGGCTCCTCGGGGGCAGCTGGGGAGGCCGGACTGGGCTGGAAGCTGGGGCACAGCTTAGGCGGCTGAGAGAACCGGGACCCTCACAGGACGCCAGAAGCCCAGAGCCGCCCAAGGCCAGGGTCACGGCGGGAGGTGGGTGGGGCTTTGCTCCAGGGCGAAGCAGCAACCCCTCTCCACCAGCCTCTGTGAGTTCTGCTGAGCGAGCATGTCACGCATGTGACGTTTCTTTGCGTGTGTATGTGATTATAATTAATCCAAAATATAAACCGGGTAGATGCAGATGCTAAAGGGATTCTAAAGCTTATATAACAGAACGAGACTCACACATCTTATTCAACAGCTTTCTTATCAGAGTATCTCCATCATCACCTGTAAATCCAACATAATTATTTCCTTACTTTCCCTTTGGTTACTAGACTGTTGGAGTTTCTCCTATCTCTCACGTTCACCCTCAATGAAATAAATCCAGTCCAATGACACCCTGAAATAGCCCTATTCCTCACTGCAAATACAAGGCTGTATAGGTTTAGGGTTGAAATGTTCCTGTGAATAATTTATAGGTTGAGAGACTGCCTCATTTATCCCGACTGTGTCTATGGTCTATGTGGTCTATGTTTGCTTATGGAGCATTTTCAACTGTAAAATTCACGTCAATGGATCCTCCTGAGCCCCAGCTGCCACCCCCGTGAAACCTCAAATAGACAAACTGGTCATATTTCATGAACTGGTTCCTCTTGAAAAAGCTTCATCAAAGTGGCATTATGCCCTGTTTCACAAGCACGTTAAGTTCTTTTTCCACCAGAAATAACGAGCCACTTGGCCATCAAGTTGTTCGGGAAACACAAACGCTGGTTTCTTGGGGCCGTTCTGTTACATTCCCCTGAAATACTCAAATGTCACTAGCAAATCTAGAAGAAGGAATTTCATATAATCCTGACCAGGTTTCCAGTATTTACGCCTCTTCTTTTCTAGGACCTGCCCCGGTTCCCACTCCTGTCCTTAGAGGACTTCAGGCTCTGCCTCGTCGCCCTGACACCAACCTCTCCCTTGGATTCGCCCACAGCCTAATGGAGAAGGTCACCCTGGCTCCGGAGCAGAACAGAGGGGCACAAGAGCAAATACACAAAAGCCAGTCCCCTGCGGTTCTGTGCTCTGAACCAGAAGGAGGAAAAGCGACATCTCGTGTCAGCTACCGGAGCCTCAAACATGATCTGCAAGGGCAACCGTGGGGTGAAACCAGCAAGACTCCCGCTGGTTTGGGGAGAACTTGGCTCTGACACAGGAGGCGGATCCCTTCCGGTCCCTCACCGTCCCTCACCCATAGAAGGCAGGTTGCAGCCATCATCCACTGTACAAAACAAAACTCAGGTGCAAAGACACAGTGAGCCTTGAAAGAACTGCTGATAAGTTAAGTACAGGTTAGAACAGATGTTCTGGATGGAACATTCCTGGGCCTTATCAAGGAAGTCTTCATTCTAATGAAGAATTTTCGTTCTAATTTTCCTTAACGATTACTTTCACCATCTGAAAATAAAAGGTTACTGAAATTTGTTGGAAAGAATAAAAAAGGAAATGTCTGTTGGTATTATACCTTATGATTTAACCAAACAGCCGTCTCTAAAAGAATTTCCACTGAAGTCACTGAAATCATCATGACAGATACTTACATAATTATGCAACAGAAATGAGAAACCAGCAGTGAAGGCCTGAGGCTGACATCAGTCAGATTTGTTTGTTTGGTGCACACTGTAAAAACAGTGAATTTAGGGGCTTCCCTGGCGGCGCTATGGTTCAGAGTCCGCCTACCGATGCGGGGGACACGGGTTCGTGCCCCACTCCAGGAAGATCCCACATGCCGCAGAGCGGCTGGGCCCGTGAGCCATGGCCGCTGAGCCTGCGCGTCCGGAGCCTGTGCTCCGCAACAGGAGAGGCCACAGAGGTGAGAGGCCCACATACCGCAAAAAAAACCCAGTGAATTCTAAGTGTTGAGGCAGACTGTTATGTCTGTAATTTACCACCAGGCCTATTCCTCCCTATCGTCTTATACGTTTAATAATTTCCATTACCTGGCTGAGCCCTGAAGGCCTGCGGATCTCACCACTACTGTCGACCAACCTTTTTCCTTCTTACCAACGCCCGAAAGTCTCGACAGAAACAAAAAGAAAAGAGAAATTCCTTACTGCTGAGAATCCCTACAAATGTCACATGATTTCCACTGAAGTATCTTGTTCTGTGAACAAAGTTGTACTTGAACTCCACGCGTGGTGGGCTCTGGGTTTCTATGAAGGAGAGCCCTAAACTGATGCATAGATACGAGTGTCTTTGTACATTAAGATGCAAGTGTCAAAATCACACCATATTCAACAGGCACAAGAGTCTGTGACCAACCAGAGCGACTCTGGAGCCACGTCAGCCTGGGTTCCTGCTCCCAGACCTCCAGCCTCAAGTGACCTCAGATGTGTCACCTACCAACAGGCCTCAATTTATGATAACAGTATTTATCCAGAGGGTTGTCCTGGGGATTAAATAAACTCATATTTGTAAAGCACACAGCGTCTCACATGTAGTAAATTACACAATTTCAGCTATTAGAGTTATTATTAATACCTCTGTCCAAAGAGCATTCCTGGAAACAAGAAGAACCACACTCTGGCTGTCTTGTTATGTAACAATGACTTGAAAATCAACCCTGATTGCTAAAATAACTTTTGAAATCAAATAATTCAATCACTCTGAATGTTTGTACTGTGTTGTATATGTAGCAATTTCTGTTGGCATATCCATCCATTCAAGAAATAATGTAGATTTTTTTGTGTGTGTCCTGGTGTCTAGGATTTGTGACTGAATTTAGTACTAACTGAACATTTGAATGGGTGTTACCCTACAATGTAACAGAGAACATGATTTCAAACACATAAGCACATTCATTTTAGCATGAGTGCATTAAAACTGTCAAAATGGGGCTTCCCTGGTGGTGCAGTGGTTGAGAGTCCGCCTGCCAATGCAGGAGACACGGGTTCGTGCCCCGGTCCGGGAGGATCCCACGTGCCGCGGAGCGGCTGGGCCCGTGAGCCATGGCCGCTGGGTCTGCGCGTCAAGAGCCCATGCTCCGCAAGGGGAGAGGCCACAACAGTGAGAGGCCCGCGTACCGCAAAAAAAAAAAAAAAAAAAAAAAAGTCAAAATGATTAACCCCACATGAGTGAAAGGGTTCATTTATATGATTTTAAAATTCAGCCCACCCCCCCCCGCAATAATAAAGAATTATTATCCTCAATGTTACCATTTAAATTAATTTCCACGTTGGGTAACATCTTAGTTAAATGAAGTTATTTCTCTAATAAACCTTGACTGTTTGAAAATGCTAGAATGTCTCCCTGCACAGGATTCATGGACTCCCCCCATTCAGAGGGTATCATCTTGCAGGTCCAAAATCACACTATTGCATTGCATAGTTCAACAAAGTTAGATGCTTTAATTTAACGGAAGCTAATAATGAAAAAAATACCCATATCTAAATCTATATATTTAAATAACATATAATTCATATAATTGTGTGAATACCCAAAGTGGTTTTTGGAATACTGACATTTAGTGCCCCAGACTTTTTCAGGTTAAAGAAGGTCACTCTTTTCCTGTAAATGGCTTATACTTCTCCCATCAGATCACAGGATGGATAATAATGTACCTTCCTCATCAGACTTTCTCTTTCAGCCAGTTCTCACACTGTAGGCTGCCCACTGTGCCTTCCCCAGAGTTTTGTGTAACAGCCTTAGGTGAGAGATGCCAGAATCCACTGGTGTCTCATAGATTTATTCTCAGGTTTCAGGTAACAAAAGTGAATCAAACGTAAGAAACATTAGTAAGAGACGAGGCAACACTGAAAGCGAGAGTGGAGGACTACACTGTGTCTGACAGGATTCCTGGCCTTATGTAACTGCAGAGCAAGATTTTATACTATTGACTTCGAATCGTGGGTAAATCACTAGGCTTTATGTTTGGCTACTAACCCTCCATTTTCACATCCTTAAAGAACAGAGACAGAGCCGTGACTGTGACTGTCCTCTGTTCCAAAGGAGTCATTTCATTTCGACTGTGGGAGCCGCAAGGAAGACTTTTTTTTTTTTTTTTTTTTTTTTTGACCGCAACGTGTGGCTCGTGGGATCTTAGTTCCCAGACCAGGGATGGATCTCGGGCGCTCAGCAGTGAAAGCGCCAAGTCCTATCCACTGGACCGCCAGGGAGTTCCCCAAGAAAGACTTCTAATGGCAAAACTGTTTCAGTTGTTCTGAAATGTCTCACAAAGAAGTCATGCCCCATGAAATATTAATATAGGGAGCATATTAATCCATAATAACCTTAACAAAAAATATTATGACTACTATGAACAAATAGTACAATATAATGTAAAATCACTCCTATAAACACAAATAACTGCAAACTAATACAAAAAGAAACCTGCGAACTTAACCATGCAAAACTGTTATTCCAAGTCCCCTGTTAATCATCTTCACGAGTATATTTGTTTTGCTAGCAGATTCTAATAAAAGAATGTAACGCGCCATGCGTTCACGTGTTCCTCCCTGTAGACTGGAGTAAAAGTTACTGTTGCCTTCTGTAGCGGTAGAATACCTCAGTGAACATTACAAATGACAGTGCACGATGAAGCACAGTCTTACTGTCCTGGCGAGGTCACCACAGATTCAGACACACGTGACACACCACTGACAGGACACCCACACACGTCAATCAACCCTCCGTCTCTTACAGCTGGTGTCTGAAGGGTGCAGTAAACGCCATGAAGAGATATACGTGTGAGATTCAGTCTCCACACAACTCAATTAGACATGTCCTGGAGAACATTAAAATCACAGAATACCTTCTCAATATTTTCTCATCACAGAAAAGAACAGTAATCAACTCATGAAAAGTACTTAGTATCGCAGTGTCTTTTCCAAAATCTTTTTCTTGTATTCAAGACAATAGCAACATCTGCCTCAGGAAAATGGTAAACAGAACTAGACTCTGTTATGAAATGATTAAATAACAAACCATATATTGAGTTTTCAGAAGTAAGGGAACAGTAAAAAGAAAAAAAGGTTAAAAAAAGTCATGTTCTCAAAACCAGCGTTGTAAAAGCAAACAGAAGATAGAAGGGGCAGAGAGGGCGGTATACAAAAAGTTTGAAAACATTATGCCAGTTTTTAAGAAAAGGAGGAAGACAAAACACCAATGCAAAAGTTAAATAGCATTTAAAGTGGTAAATTACACTTCGCTATTATGATGCGAAGACTGCCTATTCTGAAGGCTGTTATACAGGAATGTCACACAAGCTCACAGGCTGATGAGTAATGACACAGGTAATGGAACTCATCATATTTATGCATCTCTGAAAGTCCAGCATCGACTCTTAAAGGGCATCCTGCTTTCAGACTTACAGTCGCCACTGACTAGTGAAGACTGCCTGCCTCCTCCCTGGTAAGGCACAGGCGGGGCTGCTCCAGTCTCCGAGGAAGGCGTCAAGGGCTGAAGGTGAAGCACACGGATCTGCAGCAAAGCACACCGTCTACACTCCAGGCTGGATTTAGTCACTATTCAAAACCGCCGACCACGTGCCTGAGTCAGAAAGCTCCGTGCTTCCAGGCCCGGCCCTGCACTGTCCCCAGGCCCCCTCACTCCAAGTGACAGCCTGGAGAAACCCCGCCCACATTACCACGCCTCCCGCCACGCCCCGAGCTGGAGCCCATGTCCCCTATTACATCTCCTTCCCTGGTCGAGCGGACACAGTCTCCCTGCCATTCCTCCTGCCTTTCTGTCCTCCTCTCCTCCTGACCGATCGACGCTGCAAAGACCCCCCACCTCAAGACGAGTCCTGGGACCACTTTTCCTTCCCACCTCTCACTCCCCAGGCTCCTGGGGCTTGGGATGAAAATCCAGCCTGTGTTTGCCCATGTCAGGGTCTCTCCACGTACCCCTACCTCACTCGCCTCTCAGGCTGGCTCCTTGGAGGCCCCCAAATCAGTGAGTCCCAAGCCCCTGCGTCCCCCAGGGTGGGCTGCGCTCCAGTGAGACGGCAGGTCACGGAAGGGCAGCCCTGATCTCACCGCTGTCACCACGACCATGGGGACATCTTGATGTCACCACGACCAATAACAATATAAGATATTTTTTAATGACTGAATTAAACAACACTGTATTGCAAGCATATCGTGAGGAAAGATCAGACCCCAAGGTGCTTTAAGATAATAAAATACAATCTCTATTTAAAAGATGTTTTAACTGAAGGTGGAGCTAATTCTAAGGAGCAGGTTACAGGTGTCCTTCACATCTGCATTCATCAAGCAAGTACAGGGATGCCGTGCACGAGGCTCTGGGACTGAGGGTGAACAGAAACCAACAAACCCCAAGTGGGGCATTTCCTGTAAATTCATGCTGTTTGAATAACTCTAAGGCTCAGGTCATCTTGCAAATGTTACTCGGTTTTTCTGCCACACACACACACACAGACTCGCTCAGGATCTCAGGGTGGGTGACAGTCATTTACCTTCATTGTTTGTGGCCTAAGTTTTCCTTTTCTCCCCAGCATGCTAAAAATCAAAAAAAACAAATAAAGACTTGAAAACAACCTTACGGTTACCAAAGGGGAAAGGTGGGGTGGGGGAGAGGATAAATTAGGAGTTTGGGAATGACATGTACACACTACTATATATAGAATAAACAATCAACAAGGACCTACTGTAGAGCACAGGGAACTCTACTCTGTACTCTGTAATAACCTATATGGGAAAAGAATCTGAAAAAGAAAAGATACCTGTATATGCATAACTGAATCAATCTGCTGTACACCTGAAGCTAACACAGGATAAATCAACTATACGCCAATATACAATAAAAATTAAATTAAAAAATAAATAAATAAACCAAGCCAAAGCCAAAAGCATGTGCTCAACTGTGGCATGAAAACCAGGAGCCTTTCAAGATGGCTGCTCCAGGGCCCCCTCCTCCCTGACTGGCCACGGAGGCCCGACCTGCCCTAAACACACCACATGACTGTCCTCAGTGGAAAGCAATTTACACAGAATTCAAGCCTGGGTCAAAAATAAAAGATACAGTCAAAACAAATGAGAAAAAACATAACAAAAAAAAAGACCATAGGGCTTCCCTGGTAGCGCAGTGGTTGAGAGTCCGCCTGCCGATGCAGGGGACGCGGGTTCGTGCCCCGGTCCGGGAGGATCGCACGTGCCGCGGAACAGCTGGGCCCGTGAGCCATGGCCGCTGAGCCTGCGCGTCCGGAGCCTGTGCTCCGCGACGGGAGAGGCCACAACAGTGAGAGGCCCGCGTACCGCAAAAAAAACAAAACAAAACAAAAAAATGATGTACTATTCATCTCAAACCTAAGAAAACTCTCCTGCATATTTGTATTCCTAATATATTTAGGACATCTGTATGTGTATGGTTGTCTCCTTGAAAATTTAATGAAACCCAGGTCTTAACATTAAATTTTACTTTCCCATCTAGCATTTCTCCAAGAATGTGTGTAAAAAAAGAAGAACATAAATAATGACACCAATAGTGAACTCATGCCCTCTATCAAACATCTTTTAAAGACTCATCATATTGTGAATTTATTTAAAAGTTTTACATTTGGTATCCAGGATAACAATGTCATACCAGACCTATTCCTTTTCCTACAAACTATTTTATTTTTTTAACATCTTTATTGGAGTATAATTCCTTTACTGTGGTGTGTTAGTTTCTGCTGTACAACAAAGTGAATCAGCTATACATATACATATATCCCTATATCTCTTCCCTCTTGCGTCTCCCTCCCACCCTCCCAATCCCACCCCTCTAGCTGGTCACAAAGCACTGAGCTGATCTCCCTGTGCTATGCAGCTGCTTCCCACTAGCTATCTATTTTACATTTGGTAGTGTGTATATGTCCATCCCACTCTCTCACTTCGTCCCAGCTTACCCTTCCCCCTCCCTGTATCCTCAAGTCCATTCTCCACGTCTGTGTCTTTATTCCTGTCCTGCCCCTAGGCTCTTCAGAACCTTTTTTTTTTTTTTAGATTCCATATGTATGTGTTAGCATACAGTATTTGTTCTTCTCTTTCTGACTTACTTCACTCTGTATGACAGACTCTAGGTCCATCCACCTCACTACAAATAACTTAATTTCGTTTCTTTTTATGGCTGAGTAATATTCCATTGTATATATGCGCCACATCTTCTTTATCCATTCATCTGTTGATGGACACTTGGGTTGCTTCCGTGTCCATGACTCTTTTTGAATCATGGTTTTCTCAGGGTATATGCTCAGTAGTGGGATTGCTGGGTTGTATGATAGTTCTATTTTTAGTTTTTTTTAAGGAACCTCCATACTGTTCTCCAAAGTGGCTGTATCAATTTACATTCCCACCAACAGTGCAAGAGGGTTCCCTTTTCTCCACACCCTCTCCAGCATTTATTGTTCCTACAAACTATTTTATTCAAGCAATATGAATGCAAGGGATTTATAAGTTTACTTTGCTTAATCCATCAACAACAGAACTACAGCAAACCTTTCTTTAACACTGTAAAATTTAATCTAATTCCTGCCTGATTTGAGAAAAGTGAAGCAAATTCTATTCTATCTTTATTCACAGGAATTATTTTACTAGATTTGGGTTCAATGTTAACATAATCAAGAACTTGAATCGTGTTTGGTTTTGCTTTCCCTGGGCTTCTAAGTATCACCTGTGGTGATGCTGCAAGAGGGGTACGTAGGGATGGACAGAGCACCTTACAGGGCTTTCCTCTCCGTAAGGCAGGGACCACAATCTCTACCTCTGTTTAAAACCAAGAGATGAATAGGTATATGTACTCAGAAATCATCTGAAAAGTATTAGAAAGCTAACAGATTTCAAAAATGATCTATTGTTCTACTTCAAAATAAGAGCTGTCAATGAACACAAAAAAATCAAGATGCTACCAAGTGCTACTCTTATGCTTTGCCTGGTAACTCTGATGACTGTGTACCTTGTACTGACATTTTCCTGAAGAAAGAAACTAAGAAATTTGCGGGGAGGAGAGGTGTACGGGTACTGATATTCATGTCCCGGTTTCTCAATTTAATTTTGTTTGCTAGTATTTTTTAATTCCTGTGTTATTTTAACGGCATGAAAATTAAGCCTGGGTAGGTATCCATTGCATAGCTTTTATAAATATGACTGTCACATTAAAATGTTCTGATTGTATTTATGCATCACAAAATTTCATTTTTAAAGTTAAAAAAAAATCTGTCTCCAAGTTTATCAAAAGTATCCAAACGTACTTAAAAGTCACATTTACCATTAGTTAGAACATTCTGTGTTTTTTCTGTCCTCTCAGTTGTCATTATATTGTCCATTTGCCTCCTTTATATGAGATTTCCTTAAAAGTAAAACAAAATGATGTAAGCATGAGGCAAGCTTACCTTCGTAATTGGGATTATTTCTCCATTTCGTTTTATCAACTTTTCCCTAGTCCTTTGCTTAGCATTATTTAATATCTTACCTCTCATTCTATTTAGAGTTTACACACCCATAAATTGAGAAAGAGTGATCCCAGCCCTGATCTTTTTGGGGTTTTTTTTCACTCTCACAAGCACGTTTCCTTTATTAAAATAATTCCTGCTAACTCTTTCAGAATAACAGAATTCATTTTCCCTGCTGGCGTAGCATTTCAAGTGGAAGCACTTTTATTTCAAGGCACCATATCAATCTCTCCAAGAGGTGTCTCTCTAAGGACACCCCTGCCTGCATGTGTGAAAATCCTAAAAATAAACCCCAAAACTCCAGACGGTGATTATAGCCACCCACAAGCTTTCATTCATGTGACAGTGTTCCTGAGGACACAGGTTACAGGGGGCCTGAAGCCACTGTTACCATCACTGACAGCCCTGGAACGGAGCCCCCCATTGGGGACCCCAGAGGACAGAGAGATGGACGGAACACTTGGACTTAGAAAGAGCCTGTGGGGCGGGGGGCCCTCAAGACCGGGAATCTGTGGACACGTGGCAGTATTGGCATCCATGCCCTCTCCTGCCTCTCCTCCTCCTTGTTCAGGTTGGCACTGCCCTGGAGCGTGGACGTCAGCGTGTTTTGCAAGAGGGCTGCCAGGTTCTTGGATGTCTTTTGGAGGAACGCGCCGCCCGGGTGGGGGCGCCGTCACGTGCACGTACAGGTCCTCCTGGCAGGGGCCCGTGTCTCCGCAGTCCTCCCAGACGTGCAGCTTGTGCCGGCGCTGCGTATAGGCATTCTGCCGCCGCGCCCCGGGGATCTTCTCCAGGTGGGACCCCGAGGAGCAGCGTCGGTGAAGGCTTTGAGGCAGACGTCACATTTGTACGAGCAAATGCCTGTCCGACCGCTGTTCCAGCCCCTTCTTTGGCATCCCAGCCCTGATCTTGACTTTCTACTTGTGAGCAGAACATAAGGGAAGGGTTTTCAGAGGGCTTTGTTGCCTCAAATATATATATACACATATACAGTATTTAATTCTTGGCGACTGGTTTGAATTTTCCTCAACATAATATCAAAGTCTAGATGAAAAGTGAAAAGGCCATTCATTCATTCTATGAGTTTATCCATGAAGGCTAAAAATGCATACACAGCAAATGTCTTGTTTTAAGCCTTCATTTCCACTAGCATTCAAAATACAGTAAATATCTGTAAGTTTTTCAAAATGTGAAATGTTCAGTTTCAAAATGTGATGCACATTGAAGGAAAAAATAATTCCTGTTCTTACCATCTTTTTCCCTAGAAAGAGCACACATCAGAAAGAATAGCTTGAGATTTTCCTCAGTGGAAGATACTATTCAATCAGCTTCAAATACAAGCAGTTTCAATCTCCCTCATCCTTCTGCAGCCCCACTGGAGAGGGGTCACATGTCTTCGCCACTTAGGAACGTTCTACCAAGTACTGCGTGAGTCATATCGTTGAGAACGCCCTGGAAATTCACAGCAATTCAAGGCCAGGTGCATAGGCAATATTGAACAATTTTATTTCAATCTAGACACATCGATGTATTTATTATCCTACATAAAATGTGTGTGTGTGTGTGTGTGTGTGTGTGTACAAAATTGAGTTAGGCTGCTTTAGTCCACCTGAGACTACAACAAATTTTAAAGATTTACTGTTAAATGAATACCTGTCAAGGGAATGAGTGCGTACAGCAAATCCATCTGCACAATGCCACTCCCCCTTCCTCCTACCTCTGACTTGATCAATCAGTAAGCCAAAAAGAGCGACTGTATTCTTTTGATGTCCTATTAGGAATGAACAACTTTTGAAAATGTAAACTTAAAAAAATCCTTCCGAAGCGGCAAAGCAGAGGAGAGCAAGGAAAGGACCATTAACCAGTGGCTGAACCTGCGTATAGGGCCAGTATTTTCCCTCTACGGCGGTGGTTCTCAAGTGTAGACGGCAGGACCACGGGCCGTCACCTGGGATAGTCAGAAAACACCCCTTTAGCTCCACCATCAACCAGGAGGCTGAGAACCCCCCTGTAGGGCCCAGGAGTTACCAAAGCCCCATGGGGTCCTCACGTTAGGTAAGTTCCAGAACGACTGTTCCGTGACCATGTGTGAACAGAGGGGTGTGATGTGTGTGTGGTGTGTGTGTTCTCACACACAGACCCGTACTGTCGCCAGCACTCAGAAAGTACATACTCATTTGCTACATGGTTTCCAAACTCCCTTCTAATAATGGACATACTTCTGTAAATGTGAGGATATAACAATACCAAGTCAAGGGAGGCAATGAGTACTGGGCTGAACCGTCTCCACAGGGGGCACGCCTGGGCTGGAAAGTGGCCTGGGAGGGCACGGGCATCATCACCTCCACCTCGGCACGTGGCTCAGCATTTCTCACAGGAGCCCACTGTCAGCAGAGTATAAAGCATATTTGTGTGTTTTCGCATCTTGCAGTAGGTCTACTTCTCAAGAGTGAGAAAGGTCCCATGGTCCTGTATCCCAGCCGCGAACCTCTTCCCGAGGAGCCTGTATTTGGGGACATTTGTACGGATGCACTGAGAGGTACCAGCTCCTTCCATCCTCGAATAATTTAGAGACAGCTGATTTTTCATATTTCCTCCTTATTCTGCAGATTTTCACTGCTGCGTTTATGCCGCTGTACACACACTTGATTCTCTTACGGAGACATAAATACAGATTCTACAGTCCCATTTCCACGTGAGTACCTGTCAAGTGATGAGAATATTCCACTCCTTTCTACAAAATTTTTTGACCCTTTTTCTAATTTTTGAGACGAAATGCATAAAACTTTAGTACTTTCCTGACTTTATCCAGTGATGTATTTGCCCAAATACTGGTAAAACCTACACATGAAGGTGATATGGATTAAACTCTGCTGTTGTGTGATATTTGCTCATCAGAAACTTAGCTACACAGCAATGTTAATAAATGGAAATTTTAACACATTGAACTTACAAAGTTTGAACTGTATAACTTTCTATTATAAATTTTCTAATTCTCTATATAAATTTTATAGTGATAGCTTCATGATTTTAAAAAAACTGTGCACACATCGGGCTATATTCAATTATCCAGTCTATGTTAATATTAGTAATATTTTAAAGATAAAACAAACATCATATGTAAATGCTTACAATATGCTGGTTGTATTAAACGTTGCACTATCATCTAAAAATACTCAATATGCCGAGGACATAATGTATAGATCATGAACAGACCCTGGAAAAATGAGACACGACACAAAGTTAACTATGACTCTAGCGCTCTCCTCGCTGTAAGATTATGAAAGCTTTTCAAGTTTTTCTTAAAGACTTTTCTGTGAACCTTGTACTATAATCATACATATTTCTATAAAGACATAAAATAAATGTGCCAACAAAAGCACTCAAGTAAGGCGGTCAACAGAGAAAGTATATTTCAATCATGTTTCCTAACCTTAGTTTAATCACCAATACTGGTTATTGGCAGTAACAGATATCTATCAGTGAACACATCTTCAGAAAATTTCTGCAATTCGTACCGTAGAGTTATTTTTGCTGAATCTCTGTGCTTCTGGCATATGCAGAATTACTAGAGGCAATGTGAACAGCCAAAAAGCTGAGAAATTGTTCATTTATGATTTCTTAAAAATTCCAAACATGAGAGCTTACTCATCTTGATAAAATTTCCAAGTGCTGCATAGAGGCAGGTGTTCTGGAAGAGCGTTTAGGAAAACTGGGTCCCTCCCACGGGAATGTGGGTTCCCCGAGAGCAGAAGAGCCCACGTTACATTCAGGCAGGTTTCAAGGTTTCTAAGGCTGAGAAGGGGTGCGCAGGGGTCGTGCTCCGAACCGTCTGACCTTGAACAAATGACCCCGAAAGTCCTCTGTTGCCTGGCATCTTAACCCTCTCACCCATAAATCAACACCTGCGATTCTGGCCCAACCCAGCAAAACGATCCCGAAATCCCAGGCAGACTGGATCGGTATTTGTTCGGGTTAGTACTGAACTGTCCAGGAACCAGCCCCTCACCTCCTTTTCCCTGCTGGGTAGGGGGCTTCTCGGAGGCTGACCTAGATGGGCCAGAGGAAACCTGCATCTCCTCTAAAACGTCTGGAGGGAAATAAGTAAATAAATATGCTCAGTGAAAACACAAATCATGTAAAGGAGATGTGACACATATATACAATGGAACATTACTGAGCCATAAAAAAAACTGAGTTATCTGTAGTGAGGTGGATGGACCAAGAGTCTGTCCTGCAGAGTGAAGTAAGTCACAAAGAGAAAAACAAATACCGTATGCTAACACATATATATGGAGTCTAAAAAAAAAAAAGGTCATGAAGAACCTAGGGGCAGGACAGGAATAAAGACACAGACGTGGAGAATGGACTTGAGGACACGGGGAGGGGGAAGGGTAAGCTGGGACAAAGTGAGAGAGTGACATGGACATATATACACTACCAAATGTAAAATAGATAGCTAGTGGGAAGCAGCCACATAGCACAGGGAGATCAGCTCCATGCTTTGTGACCACCTAGAGGGGTGGGATGGGGGGGGGGGGAGGGAGATGTAAGAAGGAGGAGATATGGGGATATATGTATACGTATAGCTGATTCACTTTGTTATACAGCAGAAACTAACACACCGTTGTAAAGCAATTATACTCCAATAAAGATGTTAAAAAAACAACCACCCAGAAATCATGGATACTATGCTCATTTCTATCCGAGTGTTTCTCATCCCCAGCCTCAAGTGAAGAAAAGGACCTGAAATAACGAAATAGGATACAAAATAGATTTGATTATGTTAATCTTAGCTTTGCATCTTTTTAAAACTTTAAAATGAAGGAGGATAAAATACATTTTTAAACCATTATTTTCATTGAAATACTGAATATTTATTACTTTTACTGATTCAGTTTTTAGATGTTATGTGACTTTTGTGCATATGCTATTTAAACTCTGAAATGGGATTTTAATTTGGCTATCTTAGTTATCAACATTATAAGCAACACCACAGACTGACGTCATTCACAGGTCATTAACTCTTTCATAAAGGGCTCCAAATTTTTTGCTTATTTGTTTTTTGATTACACGGCTAATCAGAGTGGCTAAGCTATGGCCCTTGTAACACACAAAATACAGAAACAGATGGGGGCTCAAAATTTTAAACTATTTAAAACACAAAAATATCTACTAAAATATTTTGATTTAAGTATGTTCAGTCTTTCACACTAGCGTACATAAAATATGCATGAATTTTGATACAAAAAAGTTTTAATACTTATTTGTGTATCCAAACGTATCCATCTGTTCTGATGGGACTCTTCTATTGGTTTTAAGCTAAGGTCATAATTCTCTATTAAGAGATCCAAAAATAAAATACCCATTTTTTTCTACTAAGATATTTACGATATCACACTTTAATATTTAACATTTTAAATAATCTGAAATCTATTTTAATATTAGTTTTGGTACTAAAAGTATTCTAAGTTTATCTTTCAATAAGTAACCAAGTTCCCCAGCACTGTTTCACAGAGAAGTCACTTCCTCAGGTGATCTGTAGATAAGGAGAGTGCAAGTTCCCTGCAGGCCACCCGTTTCCCCCCAACGGGGTGTGTGCGCAGTCCTTGGGAATCAGACAGGACAGAGAGAGAAGGAGGGGTCAAAGTACTAGTAAGGCTACACGTTGGAAGCAGGCAAGCATTAACCGAGACCATTTCCAGAAATTTTTCCTTTTATGTTGAGCCCTAATTACTCAATTTCTATGATTGAACAAGATTCTTTAACAGTCTTATGACTTCAGTAACTGTTTACCCCTAGAGTAAAATTTCATTGAAGATTTGTCTTTGAGAGAGACGCACGCAGAGACTTTGGGAGGACACAGAAAAGCAGCAGTTGGACTCAGATCTTCACTCCAGTCTCCGTGCTTTACAGCGGTACTGCGGCGTAAGGAAGGAAGAACTGCTCACATTACCATAACCTCGGATTACTGTTCTCTTTCCCACCTACTGCAGGAGTCCAGTACGCAAGTACAGTGTTCGTACCCGGTCAATAAAAATACAAACAGGATCCTATCATGAAAGCACAAGATGGGAGAAAGAAGGATGCTTCTTGCTACATCCCCACCAGTAACAAAGAGCTACCTTTGCACCGGGAAGACATTCCTGGAAATGTTATTACTTTTCCAAAAACAGAAACCAACAAACGCAAAAATGGAGAAGAGGTAACATACTAGGAGGAACATTTTAGCCAGATACTTTCTCTTCCAGACACTTCCAGGGGTCAGTCATTCGAAGAGAAACAAAAAAAAAACCCACAGGACTGAAGAAAATTAATGCAGGTCTATGATCTCTAATTAATATGACAACTGAATTATTTCATTAAATTTTTAACAACAACAAAAATGTTAGGCACTGCAGTAGGAAAAAAGGGGTGGTGTGACATTTCACTTGATAGGATCGGTTTTTAAAAGACCTTACTACTAAGTTACTTTTCTGTAATTTGAAGGGGTTCTAGCGGAAGTCCTTCAGGTCTACATCAATCCATGCTTCCTTTGTGAACTCACATCATAGTTCCACTGATCCAATGATCCATTCTGAACCATATGTTAAAGCAGATAGAGAGCTGAGTGTACATATCTAAAGATACTGCATTAAGCAGTTTTTATGAAGATACAAAGTAGTTTATTTGTCCATCAGTGAATGTCATTCACTCAACTGATACGTATGTGTAAGTGAACTACACTGGAAGAAGAAAGAAATGAGTATGATACATTTAAGGAACTTGCTGGTGGTCCAGTGGTTAAGACTCCATGCTTCCAATGCACAGGGCACTGTTCGATCCCTGGTTGGGGAACTAAGATCCCACACACCACATGACATGGCCAAAAAAATAAAATAAAATGATGAAGCTTTTATTTAAAACAGAGACACATTTAAAAATGTGTTTCTAAATGTGGCTTGAATTTCTGTGAGAACCTGAATAATTCTGGTGGAAAGCACAGAAAGTAATTCCAGAAAAACTATGGATTTGAAATTACTGCCACGCTGCAGGTTACATTCACTATGAAAGAGAGACCTCTGAGCCAGCAAAGTAGATAGAGAAATAGGTAATCATCCATTTCTTGATATATTTCTTTTTTTTTTAAGATTTATTTATTTTTATTTCTTTTTGGCTGTGTTGGGTCTTAGTTGCAGCACACGGGATCTTTGTTGAGGCATGAGGATTTTTCGTTGCGGCGTGTGGGCTTCTCTCTAGTTGTGGCGTGAGGGTTTTCTCTTCTCTAGTTGTGGTGCGCAGGCTCCAGGGCGCACGGGCTCTGTAGTTTGCAGCACGCAGGCTCTCTAGTTGAGGCGAGAGAGCTCAGTAGCTGTGGCGCACAGGCTTAGTTTCCCCACGCCACGTGCGATCTTAGCTCCCCGACCAGGGATCGAACCCGCTTGCCCTGCATTGGCAGGCGGATTCTTTACCACTGGACCGCCAGGGAAGTCCCCTTGATATATTTCTAATGTATAAAATTGCTTTTATTTCTCTTTGTATGAGAAATTGGACAATGTGGTCATAAGGATTTTGAAAATTAAATGATCACATTAAAGGTTTTCTTAACACCATCAGCAATGACTCATATTTTCGCAAGCATATTATCTGTGGAACTTCAAGTAATTCCATAAAGTTTCATTGTACAAAATCATTTCAATTCAGCGTGAAAAACACAATTCAAAGAGTATCTATCTCTATTATTGCTTTCATCTTCATATTTCAGGTAATTATTCTAAGTCAGTCATGATAATTACATTGCCCTAGCCAATTTTTATTTTAGGAAAGACCATCTGACCCAGCTGTGGCCAGGTGGCCCGTTCTGAGTGAGGGTTTCCTGGGACAATTTTCTTCTTCTCACCGAGAGAGCAGAGCAGGCATCCCCAGCCCTGCTCCACTGGGCGTTGTCAAGGGGTACCTGGACCTGTGTGCGATCATGCTGCCTACAGCCTGTGCTCAGAACCGGAGAACAGCTGGAGACAGGGGCAGAAAGGGTGTGGGCACCCAGTCACAGCATGAACAGCTCAGTTAGCCTGACGAAGCCATCTCGTACCTTTGATTTCTTCATGTGGGATGATGAACCACTTTACTTTTGAATCTGAACTTGGTTTTCACTTGCTTGAGGCACAAAGCACCCTATAATACTGCATAGGTGTTTATGCTCCAACAAATCCACCCAAGAAAGTAAATTTTCTGAAACATACTGTTGGTGACGGGTGTCAATATTTTGGAAGATTAACTTTACTAGAAAATGTTACACATATTTGTCTTAATAATTACAGTTTATACCTAATCAGTCTTACGATGCTCAGAGCCTGGCTGCACTGAAAACAACTGGTAGCAAAGAACTTCTTATTACTCTTCAAATAGATCCTTTTGACCCAATCGTATACAGTGATGGCGGGTAACTGACAAAGAGCGGGAAACACCTCAGTATACTGGTAATACATTGCTGCAATATCCTACACTACACAATGACATAAAATTGAGAAATATTAAGCGACCACACTCACTATGTGGGTTAGTTTTACTTATCTGTACTCACCTCCTCTACTTTACGCCAGTAAGTAAAATATTGTATTTGTCTCCGTTTTCATGCAGAGTGGAGATCACTTTGCTGTCTTCTACCACAGCAACTACAGAATCCAAACGTTTAGGGCTCATTACATCCCAAGAGCTGATCCAACTCTCTCCTTCCAGTTGGACGACGTGGAGGTGAAGAGCAGAGGGCCAGGAACCAGACATTTGGGTCTGAGTCCGAGCTCCATCGCAGACCAGCTTTGGGAAGTAGGCAAGTCAGCTGAACTCTGTGTTTCAGCTTTCTCTTTGCAAAACGGGCTATTAACCGCATTTCTCTCTAATAGGTGTTCTGAGGTGAAGGGCACTGGATCCGTAGCACGGACCCAGGAGCAAGAGGTGCTTTTGTTTTCATTATTATTATTATTACCTAAGTCAATCCATACCTTTCATGTTTATGTTTTTCTTTTTTTTCAATTTAATTTTTATTTTATATTGTGGCCTAGCTGATGCCTTTTTACCTTTTTAAACCTTATGACTCAACATCTTAGGACCCTAAGGAGTTTTTTTTTAAGTTTGAACATTATTTTAAGCTCTGTGCTGAGATACAGATACACGTATCAACGTATATGTGTCAACTTTTGCTCCCCAAACCCCACAGACACTACAGAAAATAGATCGTTTTCAAGTCCCAACGCTGGGAAAACTAGCAGAGGAAACCTGGTGACCAGATCGTGGGAGCTGGGAAGCAGAAAGGTGGGTGGCTTCTCTGAAGTCGCTGGTGGGAAAACTAAGGGCCAGACCGACTGAGCCTGGATCCTCCTGCAGCTCAGTATAAAGAGGGCTGTGAAAATTCAGAGGACTGAGTTAAAGCTGTTTGAGAACAGACCTCTAGAGCACGGCCAGGTTGGCCGAGAGGACCACCCAGAAGGTCTGCCTGGGGAGTGACAGATGTGGGTTCCAGGGGAGAGCTGGTGCCCTAACAAAACCAGCGGCAAGGACTCAGCCCTGAAGCGGGAGGCCCCCAGTCCTCTCTGCTGGTGAGGGCCCCGAACCTCCAGCAACAAGACCCTCACCCTCCAGGAAGGACTCTGGGCGCTGCCATCACACCAGGAAGGAAGACCTACAGATGCAGGCACTGAGTGACCTCTGCATCCCCAGTACTTCGTCCACTCAAGCCACAGAAACACTCCAAGGAAACAAGCCAAGATTGTGTCACTTAAGCAAGGGGACTGAGATCCCCCTTTGCTTTTTCAGTTTTTATTCCTCCGTGGGATGGAGGTGGGGACTTCAGGACACAGAAACTGTGCTGGTGAACGAAAGTTTCAGGGACTTCCCTGGCGGTCCAGTGGTTAAGACTTCCAATGCAGGGGGTGTGGGTTCTATCCGTGGTCGGGGAGCTAAGATCCCACATGCCTCGTGGCAAAAAAACCAACACATAAAACAGAAGCAATATTGTAACAAATTCAATAAGACTTTAAAAACTGGTCCACATCCAAAAAAATCTTAAAAAAAAAAGTTTTAAAAGCACCTACCGCCTTCACACCAGTCAGAATGGCCATCACCAAAACGTCTACAAATGACAAATGCTGCAGAGGGTGTGGAGAAAAGAGAACCCTCCTACACTGTTGGTGGGAATGTAAATTGGTGCAGCCACTATATATGGAGTTTCCTCAAAAAAAAAAAAAAAAAAGGGAAAAATAGAGAATTCCTTGCAGGTCCAGTGGCTAGGACTTGGCGCTTTCACTGCCACGGGCCTGGGTGCCATCCCTGGGCGGGAACTAAGCTCCCACAAGCAGCGCAGCGTGACCATAAAAACCAAAACAAAAAAGAAAGAAAGAAAAAAAACTAAAAACAGAGTTGCCACAGGATTCAGCATTTCCACTCCTTGGCACATATCTGGACAAAAGTCTAATTCAAAGAGACACATGCACCCCACTGTTCACAGCAGCTCCATTCACAATAGCCAAGAGATGGAAGCAACCTAAGTGCCCATCGACAGGGGAATGGATAAAGAAGATGTGATACATATGTACAATGGAATATTACTCAGCCATAAAAAGATGAAATAACGCCATTTGCAGCAACATGGATGGACCTGGAGAGTATTACGCTTAGTGAAATAAGTCTGACAGAGAAAGACAAATACTGCACGATATCACTTATAAGTGGAGTCTAAAAAATAAAACAAACTAGTGAATATAACAAAAAAGAAAAAGAATCATAGATAGAGAATTAGTGGTTACCAGTGGGGAGAGGGAAGGGGGGATGGGCGATAGAGGGGGAGGGGACTAAGGTACAAACTACTGATACTATGTATAAAATAAATAAGCTACAAGAATATCTTGTAAACACAGAGAATACAGCAAATACTTTACAGTAACGTTAAATGGAGCATAACCTTTAAAAATTGTGAATCACGATGCTATACAGCTGAAACTTATATAATATTGTACATCAACTACACTTCAACTTTAAAAAAAGACAGAAAATGAAGCTTAAAAAAAGGTAACGGGCTGAAAGCAACAGAGTGAAGTCCACAGCCTAAGGGTGCCTAGACTTTTGCTCACAGAGCTTTCCCACCTTCAGTCTCAGTCTTGATGTCACAGAGGGAAAAAGAGGAAAATAAGGGAGGAAACTACAGAGTGAACTCTTCTCAAGATGGTCTCCTCTGACTGTGAAGATACGGTCACATCCAGCCGCAGACTCATTCCAGGACCTTCCACAGCTAATGACCTCAATTAAAATTGCTAGCAGAATGGCTTGCAGAGCAGAAATGGATAGAAGCCCTATTAACAACTCTCTTTTCAGAGAAAACACAGTAACTGGTTTCTGAAACCCTCACTGAGAATTTAACAGGAAACACATAATGGAGCTCCAAGTATAGTAAAGACAAGCAGTACAATTAAAAGAAAGTGAGCAGGCTTCCCTGGTGGCGCAGTGGCTGAGAGTCCGCCTGCTGATGCAGGCGACACGGGTTCGTGCCCCGGAGCGGCTGGGCCCGTGAGCCATGGCCGCTAAGCCTGCGCCTCCAGAGCCATTGCTCCGCAGCGGGAGGGGCCCCAACAGTGAGAGGCCCGCGTACGGAAGAAAAAAAAAAAAAGAAAGAAAGAAAGAAAGTGAGATCAGGTATGTTTGAAGAACATAAATATCCTGAATCATTGTAAACACAGCACAGTGTACCCTAGAGCAGCCATTAGCTATGGGGCATCCAAAAATAATTCCACAACTTAAGAGACGGACCTTAAGTAGGCTGTTAATAGAAATGTTCCAGAAAACTGTCTGGGGACAACTGCTAGATAAATATAAATTTCCGCGCATCTAGGTCAGGTAACCCATAAACAGAGAGTACCAGATGATAAAAGATAGTAACATTAGAGGAGATTGTGGCCCACGCTATACTCAACATCTGTAACACCCACAGCGTAGCTTCTCAAGGTACTGGGTACGAAGAATAGAACTGATCAAGGCTGTTGAACAGAACGATTAAGCCTCATTTCCCTGACAGTTCCGTAACAGACATCTCACACATCTGTGATAAAAGCATCACTTGGGCACTTTAAAATCATCAGAACTTGGAATAAACTGAAATGCAAACTCCTTTAATAATCACTGTACACTTAAACCCAAGGAGAATGGAAGTATGAGCAGCTGTTGATAGCTGAGAGCAGAATTTTCTAATTTGAGAGAATTAACCCTCTTTTTAAAATGTAGGGAAATTTCCACCTAACAATTAAGTAAAGCATCACACGCTGGCAAAATAGCACAGCAATCTATTCGAATATCTACCTTAGTATATTGATCAGGATATTAGGGTATCTTTTATTTTACTATTGATACATTGACCAGGGTATGGTTTTCAAAATGCTTTCCAAGTATATCGAGACAAAGATGGAATCTTCTGGAAGGTTTCTTCTTTATCATTTCCCTGGCATAAACTGAAGTGAGCTCATCTACCTGGATATCTTGACACTTATCCAAAGCAAAAGAAATCCAGTAATATCCATGTACCGACTAACAGCATGTCAGGCACTATTCCGAGCTGCTTACATCTGTTTAATTTCGCTCTCACCGTGAGAGGGATATCATTGCTCCCGGTTCTACAGAGGGTAGGCTGGGTGACTTCCCCGAGGCAGTGACTCACATGCCGTCGGCACGCAGCCAGGCTCAGACTGCCGGACCTCTAAGCCCGGGCTCTGCCCACCCACCACTGCATACCTGGCAGCACCGCAAGAACACAGGATCCGTGGGGTGTCCACGTGATGGGAACCAGAGCATCCGTGGACGCCAGTCTGAGACACTGCTGCTTCGGAAGCTGTTAGACCATGTAAATCCAAGGGGACAGACCTACAGCCTCTGCTGTCCCTACGTAACTACCGGAAACCAAGCTCAAATTAATTACAATAAAACAAAACATTAACTTCAGCCATACTGGCCACTTTTCCACGGCTCAGTAACCACGCACGGTAGCTGGTGGCTACCGTACTGGACAGTACAGATGTGAAATATTTTCATCATCTCAGAAAGTTCCACTGGAAGCCACTGTTGACTATTACCTTAAAAATCTTAGAGTTAGGGGGTAGAGCATGACCTAAATTTTAGCAATATTCTCCCTAAAGTGTCTATAACACAGGTAGTACCACATTAGCATTCTAATGATTCTTAGTATCAAAGCACAAAGAGGAACTTCGTTTCTAACTCATCAACTTACACATACAGTTTACATGTTGGAGCGGTGGTGGGGAGGAAAGATGAGAGCCATTCCACTGGTTTTCAGGGGAAACTAGAACCCCCTTCACAACTGTCTCTGGTTTCTCTCCACGCCTGTTCCCTTCCCTTTTTCTGCCCCAATTCCCCGACGCCAGTCATAGTCTCTAAGAATCACATATACTAGTCTATCGAATCTTGGGTTTCCTTTTATAGTGTGAAAACTGTTATTTCCATATAATCTATTTTCTTTATAATCCTACATATTTTATGATATACATTTGAAAACATTACTCCAAGAAGACGTCCACAGACTTCACCAAAGCGATCCCTGTGACAGAGAGATGTTTCTGAACAACTGCATCTGGTGAGAGCCGAAGGTTACATCCTCTCTGGCTTCAGCTCCATGATTTCGAGGACACGGCGTCAGGACCCAGTTGGGTCAGGTGCGTATCCTGGGATCAGGTCCTGGAACACTCCGAGGCCCCGGCAGAGGTCATATATGGGGAATGAGTATGGGGTAACAACACGAAAAGTTGGGTTACCGTTTCCATATGACAGAGTTAAGGGAATGAAAAAATTACACCTCTCAGCCATGCTAAAAGATTCTGAGTTCTCAGTTTCTATGCAGAAATCATATATTTAAACAACTGAGCAAAAGAAACAAATTACCTCAACAGAAGTGGGGAATCAGAAGTTTGTTCAACATTCATTTCTAGTACAATCCTGTCCTGATCTCTTCAAAAATCCCCCCTGCCTCTGATTATTTTGGGATTCAACAAAAATGGAAAATTTCTGTCATTTCAGTGTCTTCTCAATAAGCGGGTCTTCACTTTCCAGAACTGCTACAGATGCTGAGGACATGATTGTGAACGCCTTTCGTACTGGAGTCAACGACTGAGACACAGACGCCTGCAGAGAGCAGCTCCAGAGTCTGATCACACGATCCGGACCTGAAATTACCAGCATCCAGCAAAGCAGGGACCGCAGTGTGCTTTCCGATCCCTCCTGCTTTCTTTTGCTCAGTAGTTCTGATGATGTAAGGAAAAACATCTTCAATTATCCTAATGCTTTGCCTGGAAATTATTTTAATCTAGTGCCTGTGTTAAATCGTACACCCCAGGAAGTGTCTACTGCCCTCCTAACAGGAGATTATACATGGCATGTCTGGTAATATTATGTAATTTATTCCAAGACCTCATCATACGTCTAGTCCTTTAAAATGCAGAAAATGAAACAAAGCAATATTCCCAAATGTCTTAACTGAAGTTATAATAACAAAAGCTTGATAGAATACATAACCCATAAGACACAATAACAATTGGTGTGTAGAGCAATTCAAAATTGATCACTTTTCTACTCACAAAAGTCCAAAACTCCTTAGAATACACTTTTTTTTTTTTTTTTTTTTGCGGTATGCGGGGCTCTCACTGTTGTGGCCTCTCCCGTTGCGGAGCACAGGCTCCGGACGCGCAGGCTCAGCGGCCATGGCTCACGGGCCCAGCCGCTCCGTGGCATGTGGGATCTTCCCGGATCGGGGCATGAACCCGTGTCCCCTGCATCGGCAGGCGGACTCTCAAACACTGCGCCACCACGGAAGCCCCAGAATACACTTTCAATTGACTTAAGTTTTACTGCTTTCACAGAATAAACTTTAAATCATTGGGTATTAAATGCGGACTTCGTTAACCAGCAAATATAGCAGGCTTAAAAAGATCAAAACATTAAACTAAAATGCCAGAAGTAAGACTACTAGCTGCAGTATTTGGAAGACACAGAGCAAATACTGTCTAACAAATTCCTGTCTAAGAGAAATCATACGTGAGCCACACATGCAATGTTTTTTTATACATCTTTATTGGAGTATAATTACTTTACAATGGTGTGTCAGTTTCTGCTTTATAACAAAGTGAAGCAGCTATACATATACATATGTCCCCATATCTCCTCCCTCTTGCATCTCCCTCCCTCCCACCTTCCCTATCCCACTGCTCTAGCTGGTCACAAAGCCCTGAGCTAGTCTCCCTGTGCTATGCGGCTGCGTCCCAATAGCTATCTATTTTACGTTTGGTAGTGTACATATGTCCATGCCACTCTCTCACTTTGTCACAGCTTACCCTTCCCCCTCCCCGTATCCTCAAGTCCATTCTCTAGTAGGTCTGCGTCTTTATTCCTGTCCTGCCCCTAGGTTCTTCAGAGCCTTTTCTTCTTTTTAGATTCCATATATATGTTTTAGCATACGGTATTTGTTTTTCTCTTTCTGACTTACTTCACTCTGTATGACAGTCTCTAGGTCCATGCACCTTGCTACAAATAATTCAATTTCTTTTCACACATGCAATTTAAAATTTCTAGTAGCCACGGATACAAAGTAAAACAGGTGAAATGAATGTTCATCACATATTTTTCTTAACCCAATATATCTGAAACGTGCTATCTAGTCCATGTAAGAATTGATATATTGTGCACTAATTTTTTTTAAATAAATGTATTTATTTATTTTTGGCTGTGTTGGGTCTTCGTTGCTGCACGCGGACTTTCTCTAGTTGTGGCGAGCGGGGGCTACTCTTCGTTGCAGTGCGCAGGCTTCTATTTGCAGTGGCTTCTCTTGTTGAGGAGCATGGGCTCTAGGTGCATGGGCTTCAGTAGTTGTGGCACGAGGGCTTCAGTAGTTGTGGCATGCAGGCTCAGTAGCTGTGGCACGTGGGGTCAGTAGTTGTGGCTCACGGCCTCTAGCACGCAGGCTCGGTGGTTGTGGCGCACGGGTTTAGTTGCTCCGCGGCATGTGGGATCTTCCCGGACCAGGGCTCGAACCCGTGTCCCCTGCATTGGCAGGCGGATTCTTAACCACTGTACCACCAGCGAAGGCCTCATCACATTTTTTTAAACTCCACTACAATGAAATCAGTTTTTTTTTTGCTTTTATAAACACAGAAACAGAGAACATACTATAGACTTTGGCATCATGTCAATACCTCCCAAAGTGGTTTCTGCTCTGTTTTTAAACACAATTATTTAAAAATACTTTCCAACAACTGTAGAAGACGTTAAAACAAAATATCAAGCACCGAAAGATGTTAATGTACAGACGCAGCTCTATAAGAAGTGTGGTGGGCGTCCCGATCAACCCTCGTGGCCACAGCCCAGCACACGTACAGTGGGGTTTGGAGGCTGTTATCACCATACACAGGGGACCACTCTCCTTAACAGCTACTCTTCCGTCTTGAACCGAGCAAATAACCTTTCAGAGCTTCTAAGAGAGGAGCCACCTCTCAAGGGATCTTTCAGAATGTGATATGTAACCATTCTTCACAAAAGCCCAAGAACAGTCCACTTCTCAGAGTTCCACGCAAATAAACTCCATTTCCTTGAAAAAGTGTAGGAGAAACAAAATGGATAATAAAACTATATCTACACGTATTATCAAGTCTTTCCACCTGAAGTTATTTTCCATATCTCTAACAACAGTAGATATCACCTTGGATGTTTTAAAAAATGTAAATGAGGTAAAAGGTCATCAAAATATTTTTGTTCTTTGTCTGTTTTCTCCCCTGGGAGGAGTTCAGTAAGGATAAAATATCCACTCATGCGTGTTAGAAGAACTAGTCAAAAAGAAAAACATTATTGTATATATGGTTAGAGGGAAAATATCTAAAAAGTAAATATGGTGGTTGAGCTGCAATATTAAACACACACGAGGTTGATATTTGCTAGCAAAAACATGAACGCCTACACAAGTGGAGGTCAGTTCAGCCACAAATCCTTGTTTGAACCCAAGATCCTTTACAACCTGAGCTAAGTCACTTAACCCAGTGAAACTTTGGCTTTTTCATCTGAAGAGTAATGGCTGTCTCACATGATTGCTGTATTAAAAGATATAAGGTCTATGAAACACAGGTTTAACCCTGTGTGTACCAGGAGAGTAAGTGTTATAGTAAAATACAGTCAACTTTATTTAAGCACTGCCCGTGTATTATCTCATTTTAACAACTGACCTATAAACCCCCAAGTCTGGGCTTTCCAATACAGCAGTCACTAGCCCATGCGGCTATTTAAATTTAAATTATTAAAATTAAAAATTGGTTTCTCAGTCACACTGGTCATATTTCAAGTGCTCTAGAGCCATGTGCCTCTAAGGAGTACACGTTACACAGCACAGGGTAGAAAACATCTCTATCCACACAGAAAGTCTATTGGCCAGCACGGCCCCAAGGTATATATTTATATATTGTCACACATCTCCAGGATGAAGCATGGCATCCTGATACCATTCCTTACGGCAAATGTTCAATGCACGCCAACCGCATTCACACTCAATTTTTACGAGGCTATAAATGTAAGGGTAATTTTAAAAATCAACTATGAATATGCACAATGTTCATACAATAATCATGCTACATTAAGTTCTCAAGAGAATAGTATGCAAAATTATAACAGAAAAATTAAACTCTGGGGAAGGACCTACAGGTGGCCTCTGCAGTCTCAGTAATAATCTACATTTATCCTCTTTGCTGTTGCAAGGTGTTTGATTTGTGATTATTAAATAAAATGTAAATACCTGATCCATACATTTTTCATAATAAATGATAAAATATAATTGAATTATGTTAAATAATTAATATTTTTCTTAAATCTTTAAATTATACTTTTCATGTAAATACAGTTTACTAGTTGAACTGAATCCTGCAATTAACAGGTAGATTTTTTCTTTTTTTGACAAAGTTTGGGAAATCCTTACTACAATAAACGTGAGAAAATGTTTTCCTTAAACCCTCGTCCCTTATACCAGATTCTCTTGACCAGCAAATTAGCTGATGATCACTCAAGTGGACAATGTATAAGTTTCAAGTCAGTGTAACTCAGAGAAAACACAAACCTTGACTCTGAAGGTAGACGGGATCTCTGACAAGAGTTAATGATGTTTGTACCCGACGTACCTGACCTCATAGCTTAGCTACTAGAGTCTACAAGCAAAGAAGTCCTCACTTGTTCTGTGAAAAACTAGACATGGGAAGCAGTCTTCAAAGTTTTAGTTGAGGCCTTAGAATAAAAGATAAGATCACAGGATTTGAGGTTATCTCTAAACCTCCTTTTCTCCAGAGTATCAACCCCAGAAATAACAAGACTATTCAGTCGTGTCCGAACAAGACTGGCTCCAAACTCCATCAGGAAGAGAAACAGTAACATCCTGTATCAGAACCAAGGACGAATTCCATCCTCAACCAACAATTCCATTTTGCATCATGGAGAACAATTCTGACCAAGAGAATATTTCACCACATGCACGTATATACAAAACTCATGTGGGTTTTATAAGTAATACAGTTATATTACTCTAAATCGTGAAAGTATTTATCCTAAGTCTGTATATATGGATTTGAAAAAAATAGGTAAAACGATGTGAATTCAAGAAATGAATGAGAAATCAACTATACTTCAACCAAAAAATAAATAATTAATTTTTTAAAAAAATTAATGAGGTCAAATAAACTTATCAGGAACACGAGTACCAAACAAGGTAGAGGTTAATATTCTTCCTATGTTAAATTTAATTAAGCTCCTGGAAATGAGACACATAAATTGAAAGTATAAAATCAATAAATAAGCAACGGAGTGTTTATTTTAAGGCTACATGTAAATACCAATCAGAGAAGACTTTCTAGTGGAGTGTGTGGTGTGGGAGAGGTATGCTGAGGCAGCAAAACACTTCAGATCAACAACACTGCACTGCACAGAGTGGGAGTTTGCAGAGATTCAGGAAACACCCAACAAACGTCCGTGGATACAGATGACATGACGCTGGAGGACAGCTCTGGGCTAAGGCATAAGATCTACTGGGGACAGGCCGGGGACCCGCATCACAGGGGCAGAATCTTCATCCGATATATAAATGGCATCATTAGCAAAACCAACGATTGGTTTATGAAAATGTGTATGTTTTAAATGCCTTATGTTTTAAATTGTCAACAAATGTAGACAGAGAACATTTATTCCAATATCAAGAGCTTGAGAAAAATGGATTTGTCAATAAATAGTTTTATGAAATAGGTTTATGAAAATGTGTATGTTTTAAATGAAGGCAAATTACAATACTATTCAACAGACAACCACAGAGAAGTCACTCATAACCCACATTCAATGGGAATTCCACAGAGAAAGAAGATACGGGGAAAGAAAAGTTACTGTTTAAACATCATACTTTACTAAGTCCAAAATGGCTATTTTCTTTGATACTGTAGATAACTGTAGAAACTTTGATACTGTAGATACTGTAGAAAAATGTTTGCACCATTTTAATATTCCCTGGACAAAAACAGAACACTGCAGATAGAAGTCTATTTTAAAGTAAGAAGTCAATGCCTACTAAATTCTAAGGAATTAAAACACAACTGCGGGCCCCACAGCATCGAACAGGCCGCACACAAGGCCACCCTGTTTTTCTTACTTTCTGGTGTCTGACAGCCCAGGACTTTGCCCTCTCTTTGTTCTGCTGTAAGAGGTAAACTGATCTGACAGCAACACGGGGACTCCAATCCATCTCTCAAGAGCAGAAGAATGTTGAATTTCTTACTAGGTCGTCAAGCGTTCTTGTGCTCTTACTGTCAGAGTTTTCTCCATTTTTATAACTCCAGTGCAAAAGCACCTATAAGCCTTTCCATCAATTAGTTTCCTGGGGACTAGTTAAGAGTTTCCTGTCACACAGCTAATTTTTATAACAATGGTAAGGTAACCAGTCTGTTGAAATGATGTAGCCCACCACGCACTAATTTCACTCCCCAGCAGGGCAAGAGCAGTTTACATATTTCATTTGAAAACTGTTAAAAATGTATGTATGGGATTTTGAAATGGCAATGGTTTTAAAATACTCTCAAGTCTTTCTGTACCACAGTTCCATGGTGGAATAAAGTATAAAGCAACCCATTCTGAGTATTTCTCAATGATTTTAATCATGAGAAACAGACTGAGTCTTTTCAAAATGAATTACACTCATAATGGAGTTCCATGTCTTAAATCTTTGAAGAACCAGGAAAAATTAAATTCCAGTATATTCCCAGGAGTTTATGGGACACTGCCAAGGCCAATGTCCTCATATGACACCTTATTTTATTTTATTTTTAATTCTTGATGGGCTCTCCTAAACTCCTTCAGTAACATTCCTCTGTCCCCCAATTGCAAATTCCACCTTGATATTTAGTACTTTTCTGTATTTTTCTTAAGAATGGTACAGTTAAGTTACAAAGAAACATAATGGGTCATCAATAATTCCAGAGATAGACATACAAAAAATAACATTCACAGTGTTGAGACTTGACTTTTTTTATAAGTGATTTTGAATTGAGTGGGGAACCAGGGATGTAATCCCTTTTCCATTGTGAGAGCCGGTTTCGTTTTGTAGTGACAGTAGGGGTGGTTTTTGGAAATATTCCTCTTTCGCCTGCTGCCATGGGCAATTCCTAATTATTAGATACCATTCAAAAGCAGGGACTTAGTCTTGCAAGTGCCTTGCAAATTCAATATAATTATCTTGAGTCAAACTTCATCTGTCTGTTAAAATTGTTTTGGAAAATGATAATAAATCATCAGCTTAGAGGGAATGGTGTTTCCCACAGATTTGAGAGTATGAAATCAAAATAATTAGTATCTTTCTGTGCAAGAATGCAGGCTAAGAAACATGAAACCCCATTTTCCCCGATAGAGGATCTGTATAGCGAGAAGGCACAAAAGGATTAAATTGAGTCCAATTAAAAACCATAAACTCACTTGATTTGATTTGAACAATCAGTGGAGAGAACAAATGTAGACAGAGAACATTTATTCCAATATCAAGAGCTTGAGAAAAATGGATTTAATTTTCAATAAAGAGTTTTAGTTTTGTGTATATATCCTAAATCTAATATTGCAAGTATTGGAAGTGCAGGGGAACTTATTAACACATATATAAATAGTGTTAAATAGTAGTGATATACCTAATAGTGGTAAAATAGTATTAAAATTGCTGAAATTCACCTCAAAAGACAAGTCATTTCTCATGTTTATATCCAGGGTCACTATTTTTGAAAGCTTCTCTTCTACTATTGTAAATCTAAATAAGGGATATTGCCTAACTGATTTGTCCTACAAAAAACACCAGAATCAATCAACCTGAATTTTACAAGCTCTCAGACAGTTTCTGAATGTCTGGTATCTTTAAATAACTCAAAGAGAAAGCTCTAATAATGCACCAGGTGTTTATGAGAATATAGAGTTGACACATCATTCATTCATTCATTCAACAAATTTAACCATGTGCTTCTGACACATACATACTTCCCCAGTTGAAATAATCATGAGAGCCAACATTTACTGAGCCATTTCAATGGAAAGCCGCTGATCTAAGCACTTTACTTCTATTCACTCATTATATCCTCATATGACTTTCTAATTATGCCAGTTTTACTGATGCGATAACCGAGGCACGGGCAGCTCACAACCTCTTGCGAAAGCCACACCTAGAAAGTGGTCAGGGTTCTCTTTGAAGCCTGGCCATTTAGCTTTGAGCCTACATTTAAACCACTGGTCTCTATCGATTCTGTAAGTTCATCTTCTTATAGGAAAACTTGATAAAGAAAATAATCAATCACCTGAAACCTGAAAAGACCTCAGAAAGCACGTCATGTTTTAGAATGCGGAGGTGATGAGAGGCCCAAGGTGGTGAAGTCAAATTTCAACCTTTCAAACTGAAAGATGATTCTATTTACTGGCTTAGAAAATCAAAAGACAGTAACAGGGACCTGACTCAAGGTGAAAAAAAATCAAGCCAGCTCAAAGGGTTCAAAAGGAAAGGCAAGTGGGGTGCCAGGAAAAGGACAAGAAAGAGAAACTTGCAAGCAAAGAGGGAGAGAGAAGTGGAAATGATCAACTACAGAGAAGCTTTCAAGTATTTTTTAACCATATTGAGAGATGCTGACTAACCAAGTCACCAGATTCCCCAAGTTTATCATTTAAAATACTTCCACTATGAATGAAAATCTGACTTATTAAATAGAGGCCTTGGGAAGGGAGAGCTCATTTGTTTGACAAATGCTTTATTCTGATTCTTCTAAATGCCTAGTTATACACTGAAAGTGTGTACGTAGGTTGATCAAAAACTGAAATTATACAATTTTATAAAACTTCATCTATTTAACAGCATGAAGTACGCTGTTCATCATTAAAAGCCTAAGATAATACAGAAGTCTCCAAAAGGGAGGCAGATTGGCTTCCAAAGGAGGACTCATCCGAGGCTTTTGTCAACAGGAAAAAAATGTATAAAAGGTGCTCAGGTTAATCATCGATGGCTTAAATCAAGCCTTTAATTTAGCTGAAATATTAATATTTACAATAAATATTTAGACTAATATCATGTCAGTATGAAAATGAGAAAAATTCATGTTTTCTCTTACATGTTTGAGAAAACACCATAGATTTAATTCGAGGAAAATGAGGAGGCAGGAGAGAGAATCTAAAAGCAGACCCTACGAACTTAAGAAAGTTTTTAAAGTTAATGATACTATTTGGGGAGGGGGTAGATCTAATTTTGCATTACATCTATGGATTAATTATCTGTCTTTAACTTGAAAGTGTCTCTGTCTTATTCAATATCCTTCTCATGATCTGACCTACTTCTCTTCTCTTGTATATGGAACAGGAGAAGGATGAATGGAAAGATCAAAAGGAAATTTTATAAAAAGAAGAAGATTCCTCCCCCCCACCCCCCCTGCCACATAACTTCAAAAGCAACAGAAGAGGCTGAGGAGACAAGAAGGATGCTGAGAGGAGGGAAGAAGGTACCAGATGGGCAAATTTAGCTGGGCTCAGAAAGAGAAGAGAGAGCAAAGGGAAGTACAGCCCAGGTCAAGCTGCCTGCGGGGAAGGCTCCTGGTGGGAGGCCCGGAGTCCCTGAGGCTGAGGCCAGTGCGGAGGCCGACAGTGACAGCAACATACAGGTCCCCGCGTGCTGTTTACAAGTCCAGTGTTCCTTACCCTAAATTACAACCAAAGTTTATAATCAGAATTTTTCCACCAGGAAACTGTTACAAAGGTCCCTGATTTAAATGTGTCATTATTCTGACAGAGACTACATTGGATTTTAGTTTGGCAATTTGCAAGTAATTATCGAATATCATTTTTCAGGGCAGTGCTCACCCAATGAAGAGACATCCCCTTCCTAAAATAATGCATCTTCAGTGAAAGCGGGAGCTGCCCCATCTAACATTTATACGAGCCAACAA
Organism: Leucopleurus acutus; assembly: GCF_964270905.1. Classification (NCBI taxonomy): domain Eukaryota; kingdom Metazoa; phylum Chordata; class Mammalia; order Artiodactyla; family Delphinidae; genus Leucopleurus; species Leucopleurus acutus. The sequence continues at coordinate 115,299,890 of NC_139150.1, read as the reverse complement.
GTAACCATTCATATCCACTTACTGAAAGAGAATTCCTGATAATTATTTCTTCCTTTGTATTGTTCAAATTAACTATCCATTGATATATAAGAAACTGTATTTCCTAAAACACACAAGATAATTTCAAACTAGTTTCGCCTGATTTATCCAAATCAGTTAAATCAGTTCATTTATATTACAGCAAAGTGGTACACAGGCACACTTTTTTCAAAAATTGATTATAATTTAGAAAAGATAGGTTTTCAAAAATAATATATTTGTATATTCATTTGTCTATACAGTCATATACACATTCCTATACATATGTGTATCTATATGTATATCTATATACACATGTATGTACTGTATCTATATACCCTGTCTATATGCATATATGTACACATGTGTATATACACATATACATGAACCTATGTGTGCTTGTGTATATATACATATGCATCTATCTACATACGAATGTATGTACATATGTATCTCTCTCCATGCAGGCATTTCACTTGGGAAAGACATCTCTGGTTGACAGTTTGCCAAAGGTTTCAGGGGATTTGGCATGATCTCAGAGCTCATACTTTTTCAAGAGTAAGTTAAATAATTTTTCATGTAGTAAATAGGAACAATCTGACAAAATTGATCATGGGAATGAATCCTTGCCTGTTAATTTTTTCATATTCTTTACATTAATTAGGCTGTAAGTTTACAGAGCGGATGCAAACAGAATGTCTTCCTTTCATCTCTGTAACTCATCAGCACCAGGTATCTGCAAGTCAGGCTGTGTCCACGGTTATGTTTCCTACTTGCCTTGAGTGGTGTTTCTGTATTTTTTTATTTTTCCCCAAAAACCTATGGTCCTTTTATTATTACTTTCTGCTTTCCTTTATCAGTTTTTTTTTAACTGAAGTATAGTTGATTTACGATGCTGGTTTATTTTCTGCTGTACAGCAAAGTGATTCAGTTACACTTTGATTCAGTTACAATATATATATATTTTTTTCCTTTTTCATATTCTTTTGCATTATGGTTTATCCCAGGACACTGAACATAACTCCCTGTGCTCTACAGCAGAACCTTGTTGTTTTGAGTGGTGTTTTTATGACTTCCCACTTTTATCCCCCAGGATACAAGACACAAGTGGGTGCCCGTGAGCACTTGTATATCTACACAGAAAAGGCACATCATTCAGTGTTATACGCAAAATGAAACATCTCTGTGTTTTCATTCCCATTATTTTCTGCTCTTTTTATTACAGTGGGTCCAATCAGTGCTATTACAGCTTCTCAACACACGTGTAAATTGCTTGCACAATATTGCCTTCCGCAGTATTTAAGTTCCTTTGCGTTTGGTAACTTTTCTTCCTGGTACTTTAATCCTATATTTCCAAGTATTTAGTAAATTTCCTGAAAGAAGTGTTTATCTTTTTTCCCCCCACATCTAGCCAGTGCTCTGAATCTAACAGATATTTATTAGATACCAATGTCTTCATGTGACCTTCTATACTTTTCTACAGTGACAACGACAAAGAGAAAAATCTCTCTTAATACGAAGAGCACTCCACCCCTGTGCCCTGGTGGTTTCTTCACTGGGTTAAGTTTTCTTGTGTAAAATTCCACAAACGTTCACTGGGAGGCTTTAGGGAAGGGCACAGGCTCCGGGCTGGTAAACAATGACCAACTTCTACTTCGAGAATCTGCATACAGTGAGAAATGAAAGAAAGAAAGAAAAGCAATTGGTGAAATTCCGTAATGAGGTAACTGCTGAGATGCTGAGACACACTGGATTGAAGGACTCAGGAAACACTTCAAGGGTGGAGCAGAATCTAGAAGAAGAAAGGAGATAAAACCAGACAGTCCCAGCAGAAGGAATAGCTAGAGCAAAGGCAATATGGGAAAGGGGTCAGTTTAAGCTTCTAATGGAAGATTTTCCACATTTAGGTACAGAGATGTGTTACAGCTTCAGGGTAAAACAACAGCATTCTGGTTATCACTTCTGTATGAAGGAACACAAGCTAACAGCCAATCTAAGTAAAATACACAATTACATGACACTGACTTCAAAAGCAGCCATGAGGTGCTGTATTCCTTTAAGGTTTCTCCAATACGATATTCCTATTATTCAAGAACTGTTTTATTCATACAACAAATGGCAATTTTGTTGCAAATTTTCTGTAAAAAAAACAATAGTACGTGTTTTCTAAAGGTCAATAAAAAGTGTAAGACTTCAACTAGAAATACATGTGATCCTACATATGAGAAAAAAATACATTTTAAAGATGCACTTTATGTTTCATGGAACCAAGGTGTGAGCAAAACTACTCCTTATAAATACACTACAAACTGTAACTCTAAAATTCTGAAAAAATCAAATACGCTCCCTAAAGCTAACAGATAACTTAGGCCACCACTGCCCAGAATGTAGAGTTACTGACGCTTCAAATTCCGCAGTAAAAGGGGGAGGACAGCTATGCTGGTGGGGTTCAGGGAAGGTTCTTCCAAGAGGAAGAACACGAGTAAGGGCCTGTGGGGCGGGAACAGAGGTTCTAGGAGCCAAGAAAGATGCTGAATTTGGAGACGAGGCTGAAGCAGACACGAGACCTTCAGGTGAAACAGCCTCGGAAAAAAAAGGTCCAGAGCAGGTCCCTGGGGGCTCAGAAATGAGGTTCAGAGAGCCTACAAAAGACCTGCAATTTATGCAAAGTCCATGTTTCTACACACACGCACACACACGGGCACTTTACCGGTGAGAAACCAATCTTTTTTGTGTAAAAATATTCTCAAAGAGTCCTTGAATTGTTAATCCCCACCGATCCACGACAGATCTAAAGAGAGTCAGATTTCAGAGGTGGACGCGATTTGGTTTGTTTCCTCTATGGCAGAAGGCAGCTGCCACTTGCCAGACTGGACCGATTTTTTTTGTCCACCACCTGCAGGATTATCGGGGATGCTCACAAGGACACAGTAACTACACACCTACGCAGACCTCACAGGAAACCACGTGTGACTTAAAGAACTTCCAATTAGCTATATACGTTCTGGACGTTGATAAAGGGAGTTGTTTTTAGAAGTAGCAAACTGTCATTTCCCATAACTGAGTCACCTATGGTACCATTTCTTATTAAAGCAGCAAGTCAGGGACTTCCCTGGTGGTCCAGTGGCTAACACTCCACGCTCCCAAAGCAGGGGGTCCGGGTTTCAATCCCTGGTCAGGGAACTAGATCCCACATGCATGCCGCCAACTAAGAGTCCGCATGTCACAACTAAAGATCCCGTGTGCCGCAACTAAGACCTGGCAAGCCAAATAAATAAATAAATATCAAAACAAACAAACAGTAAGTCAGTGTCTCTACAACATAAAAGAACCACCTTAGTCAAATGAAGGTCATGGTTAAAATAATTCTTAGATACTTTCTGAGCGTGTGGTCATAGCTTTCACATTCTAGGATTTTATTTTCATTAAACATAATAACTGTTTTGGATTCTTTGTGCCCCCTCCACTCATATGTTAAAGTCCTAACCCAGTAGCTCAGAGTGTGGACTTATCTGAAGACAGAATCTTCACAGAAATAGGTTCAACTGAGGTCATTAGGGTGGACCTCAAACCAATTATGATCCGGTATCCTCATAGAAAGGGGACTTTTGGACACAGAAATGCACACAGCGGGAAGACAACGTGAAGACAAAGGGAGAAGACGGCTGTCTGCAAGCCAAGGACAGAGGACCGAAAGAGATCTTTCAGGGCCGTCAAGTAGAACCAACCCAGCCGCCACCTTGGTCTTGGATGTCCAGCCTCCGAACTGTGAGCCAATAAATATCTCAGCTCATGGTACTTGGTTACGGCAACCCCAGGAAAGTAATACAATAGTATTAACAATAATAAAGCTATCATATTGTACTAGTTTCCTAATGCTGCTGTTAACAAATCACTAAAAATAGCTTAAGTGATACAGATTCACATCCTATGGTCCCAGAAGTTAGAAGTCTCCGTAGGACGCAATCAAGGTGTCGGCAGGGCATTCCTTCTGGGGCTCAAAGGGAGAACCCCTCCCCTGCCTTCCCTACTTTCTGCAGGCTGCCCACCCCATACCCCTTGGTTCAGGGCCCCATCACTCTGACCTATGCCTCCATCACCTCATCTCCTTCTCTGACTCTGACCCTCCTTCTTCCCTCATATATGACCGTGTGATTACATCATGCCCACAAGATAATTCAAGACAACCTCCCACATCACGATACTGCATCACACATGCCAGGTGCCTTCTGCCACATAAAGTACTTAACGTAAGCACAGGTGCTGGGGGTCAGGACGTGAACGACTCTGGGGTCATTTTCCTGCCTTTCACACATACTGAGTGACGAACAGGCATCCAGCTAGGAACTCTACCTCAGTTTCTACATTTAATTTCCCAGCCAGCTGCTCTCGCCTTCTGATATGGCTCTAAGTGTGTTTCTCTCCAAATAAATCCACTTCTTACGTATCAAAAAAAAAAAAAAAATCTTCCCAGCCGTTTCATGGAGTGGATACCATGATTATGCCCATTTTATCTAAGGATTTACAATTAACAATTTGTATGTTTATGCCATGAATTATCCCGCTCTAAACCTTCCCAATCATGTAATTATGGGCCGTATTTATTCTCAGTGTGTTTCCACCGTCCACATATATATCTGCTTTTTACAGAAAGATGATGCATCCATTTCTTTCAATTATTAGATATCAAATTTTTATCCATATTCAGTACTATCAGGACTCCACACTGTTACTGAAGTCCATCTCCTGATTTTTTTCCCCGAAAGGCTCAGGTGGAAAACGCACAGGACAAAATCTCCCCCTCCCGGGCTGACAGCCACGGCCAAGGAGCCCCACTCAGCTGCAGAGTCTGTGCCCAGATCACAGCCTCAAAATAACAGAAGCTGCTCTAAAACTCATCAAAGCAGGGAAACGAGTGCAAATCCAACTTCCCTTTTCCTCCTGGGCAGTTCTGGTCCCAGAAACCTCTCTGAGTTGATAAAATGACTTCCCAGAGGAAATGTTTTTTATAATCAAGTGACTTTTATTCATTTATGGATGTTCTCTTTATCTAATTTACGATGCGTGAATTTCTTACAATCGTAATATAAAAATTTAATAAACAGCCACGATAATCTATATTGATTTCACTTAATGTACTTTTAGCCTTGGAAAGAAGTGGACACTGCACATTTTCTTGTGTGCAGACCAGAATGACAGGACACTGCAGTCATCAAGATCTTTTCATTCACAGTATACAAGAGGCAGGGGTCCTCGCTGTGCCAGAAATGAATTTTAGATGTGTCTTCTGGGAGAATTTACGAGACATATTTCACCTATGTTCAAAATTTATTTGCACCTATGCACCCATTTGCATGGAAGCTGACACATTCTCTTTGGAAAGAAACTCAAACGACTGAAACCGAACAGGACCTTATAGGGCTCCTGGGCACAAAAGCCTTTCCGTGTCCCGCATTTTCTTGTTTGCAGGAAATATGCTTCATTCAGCCTCCATGACCTTCCCCGAGTTCCAAAGGGCAAGTTCAAACAGTTGCTGATCAGGGAAGGGAGGGGATGCAGAGACAAGGGAGGAGGAGTCAAGAAACAATAGTGCAGCCTTGGGGCAGGTCCTGGTTCCCCCTCAAGGGATACACACAACAGTATCTTGGAGCTGTTTTGCAGATGCTGAAACCCCTAGCAGGTGGGAGACGTTAACTGCGTGCTGCCCACAAGCAGGAAGACCCCAGACCAGCTGGAACCAGAAGGCTGATGATGCTGATTCCCGATGACCTCACCACCAGCCAATCAGAAGGATGTCCAAGAGCTGACCACGCCCTCTTTGAACCACTGCTATATTAACTCCTCACTACCCCCCCCCCAAGTCAGGACACACAGTTTTGAGGGCATTAGCCCCTCGTGGCCCCCTTTGCCGGGCAAAGCAATAAAGCTATTGTTTTCCACTTCACCCAAAACTCTGTGTCTGAGATTCAATGCGGAACCGTGGTACAGAGGGCAAAGTTTGGCGATAGTATCATGGTGAGAATTAGATAACTCACAAGATGGCTAATACAAGTGGCATGGGGGTGGGGAAGGGAGGGGAACTTGTGCCCCCATGTGTAATTTCTGTGTAAAAGGCAGAAGGGATGTGGCCTTCCTGAGAGGGGTCTGGTTATTAACACTTGGAGCCAAAGGCAGAGCTGAGGGTCTGCGACGGATGGAGCTTCTCAGTAAAACTGTCACAAACTTGTTTCACCTCAGGCAGCCCTTGTTGGGGGCAAACTGGAGAGGAAAGAGCCCAGTGAAGACAGGAAACGTAGGAGCCACTCAGGGTCCAAGAGCTCCAGGCTGCAGTGGTCCCGAGCGGACAGCGTTCAGGGAGGAGGGAGGTGGTCTCGGCCATGCGGCACCGCAGCCGAGCACTGTGTCTGAGGAGTAGGACAGGGATGCTGCAGTCCAGACATGGCCGTGCATGCTGTCAGAAGCAGCACACGGACACTGAGAAGAGCCTGCTGCAGGGAAGAGTGGGGCGCGAGAGGATGCTCACGTCCCAGGTCACGGGCAAGTCCCTGGGACGGCCGCCGAGTGTGGGTTCTCGGTTTTGTGCAGGAAAGAATTCAAGAGCAAGCCATGGTGAAGTGAAAGAAGGTTTATCCAGGGACAAACACACACCACAGACAGAGTCTGGGCCATCGTGGAAAGCGAGAGGCCCCAGGGTACGGGGTTGTCAGTTTTTATAGGGGTGGGTAATTTCACAGGCTAATGAACAGGAGGATTATTCCAACTATTCTGAGGAAGGGGTGGGGATTGCCAGGAATTGGGCCACGGCCCACTTTTTGACCTTTCTGTTCACCCTTGGAACTGTCCTAGCACCTAAGGTTGTGTCATTTAGCTGATGTGTTACAATGGGCCTATACTGGGGCTCAAGGTCTAGTGGACCTCGACTAGTCTGCCGTCTTGGACCTAGCTGGTTGTAACCAGTTTATGTCTTGTCCTCGGGCTATGTCATTCTTTTAACGATTGTGCCCCGCCCCCTTCCTGTCTCACACCCACACAGACAGGAGCCTCGGTGGCCGGCAGGACAGTGAAATATCATGTGAGCAGCGGCCCAGGACGAGTGTCAACCACATCAGAGCTCACATCATTATCCTTGAGGAGAAAACACAAAAATAATAAAGGGAACCTTGAAGAGTAATGGTGTTCCTGTAAGTCTGTAAGTAGCAAGAAATACAGAAGCCTATATAGTTAAGGTCTCATTTTTATGCACAGAATAATGAGGCCTCGTGATATTTCAGCATTTATACTTGAAAGATAAATAAACTGGTTAGTGATTTTCTTATTCCACAGCCACTAAAGCAACGGGGGAAAATAGTTAAGTTTATGACTACAAGCTCATCAATCCAGGTACTGAATGAAGGTCAAACTGAAACCAGGAAGATGTGGCCCAACATTCTGAAGGGTATCCACATGAGAGACGATATTCTGGGTTTTAATGCATGTGTTACAGATAAGTCTGCAGCCACCTGACGAGTTAAAAATGGATGTGTTCCAACTACACTGAAATTTAGAAAGAACAGATTGTTCGTCTAACTCTAAATTAAAATTATTTTGGTGCCATTTAAGTTTCTACTATAAAAACAGAAATAGAGTTACAGATGTAAAAAATAAACTTATAGTTACTGGAGGGTAAGTGGGGGGGAGGGATAAACTGGGAGATTGGGACGGACATATACACACAACTCCATATAAAATAGATAGCTAATAAGGCCCTACTTCAGGTACAGCACAGGGAACTCAACTCAATATTCTGTAATAACCTCTATGGGAAAAGAATCTAAAAAAGAGCCTGTGTGTGTGTGTGTGTGTGTGTGTGTGTGTGTGTGTGTGTGTGTGTCCGAATCATTTTGCTGTACACCTGAAACTAACACAACACTGTAAATCAACTATACTCCAATAAAAATTTTTATAAATAAATAAAAAATAAATTTCTACTGTAAGTTGGGTCATGCTGAGGAGGACCGATTCCCAGGCACTGATTCACCTCTTACATGGCTTTAAATACAGACTGTGGCCTCTGACTCCCAATCCTGTCCCCATTTCCTCCAGGGGAGCACCTCCAGGTAAACGCCTGCCCACAGACTGGGGTGTCTGGAGAAACCTTAAACAGGCACGCTGACAAACATCTGACTCTCCCCACCGGCCTCTCCCCTTCCCAGCTTGTTAAAGGCGACTCCATTCTTAAAATGCACAGGACAGGGACCCTCGGGGTCATCGCTGGCTCGTCTGCCAAGGCTGACCTTCAATCTGCCAGCAAATCCTGTGACTCATCCTCCAAAACCCTTTTAAGTCTGACCCTTTCTCACCGTCTTTGTTGACACCAGGCCACCGTCTGCAAGACCCTACAAGAAATTCCTACCCAGACTCCACATCTGCTCTAGTCTGGTCTGCAAACCACGGATCAAATAGTTTCCGTTTAAAATCTCCCACTGGCTTCCCATCTCCCTGAAATCCACATGGCGGCCTGGCCGCAGCTGCACTGAGATCCAGCTCCCTGAGGTCATGGCTGTAACTCCTGCAGCCTCCCCTCCCTCTTTCTGTCTTCAAGCCTGAGGCTCCCTGCTATCACTCAAGTCCCCAGGCACCTGCTTTGACCCCTAACTAAAACGATGTTCAATGAAATACAAGGATGGCTCCCCCTCTTACTTTTTCCAAGCCAGACTCAGAAGTTCCACTTTTAGGGATGTCGCTTTGATCCCCTAATACCGCCTGGCACGCCTTCTTCCTCTCAAGAACTTCATCTTTTATTTTCCTTCACTGCAATACCCTCCCAAGCTAAACCCATTTAGTGAGTATTTGTCTCCCCGCTAGAAGGGAAGTGTCATGAGCTCTTGACACTGTTCACTGTACCCCCATGGTCCCCAGGTGTGTATCAGATGCTCAGTAAAGATCTGCTGAATGAATTAAATAATCTCAAAAATTCAGGACTTCATAACTTACAATGTGTCCTGTTTAAATCTATTCTTTCATGACTTCTAAATAACTCATTGGGCAGAGTTACAATTAATAAAGTTCTAGCCATTTTTATGTTTTTAACAAATTATTGGAGAACACATTACATGCAGTCTGGCGGCCCTAATGTTTTCCCTGGTTACCAATTTTAATCCATGCTTTGTTTTCTAACCCTCGAAACACAACCACAGACTGTAATACCTGCTGTATTTGCAACAGAAGAGAAATTATGTATAATATAATACAGCATAGTATGTGAAAACATATAAACATATGTATAAAACTTAATAAAATATAGTATAATAACACGAAACCAGAACTCACGTTACCACACCGAGCCCCACTCCACCCTCCAGTTTTACACGAGCAGAACACGCAGCGGGGGCGGGCAGTTCTGCAGCCACAACGAAAACAAAATCTAAAGGTCAACTCGCTCCCCATGCTCAGGCTCCAGGGTATCTGAGAGGCACTGGAAACGAATAGTTAAAATCTACAATTACGAAAACACACCTGTCGGCTTCTCACAAAATGGGTTCTTGTGTCCTTTCTTACTCATCCTTGGCAGATCTCCTGAGATCACTTTTGTTCCCTGGTCTTCCCAGTGATCCAAGCAGACCCCGACCGCCCTCGTGGTCCAGGACAAGAGAAAGGCACGTGGACCAGAGCACGTGCACGCAGCCCTCAGAACCGCAGGGAGAGCACAGTCTCCAGCACCAGATCCTGGAGAAAGTGCTCAGCTCAGCCCAGCCACAGATGCTTGAAGGATAATAAACCATCATTGTTTGAAGCCACTGGGTTCTGAGGTAGTTTGCTATGCATCAATAGCAAGCCAGCATCATCATCTTTCCAGAATACTCCTTTAAACTTCCTAAAAGAAGATTTCCTCAAGAAAAGTCAAAAAAAAAGTTCAACCAAGTACAAAAACATGAAATGACTTCCAACCAAAATTTAGCAAACAGCATGAAAAAAATGACCCCTTAAAAAATGCACAGAATTTCTAATGCATTATCTTCTTATAAAAATATGAATAAAATGTCATACTGAGGTGCTTTCCTGATAAAGAAGTCTGAACAAGACAGAAGAGGGATAATGAGAATGGAGGACTTGTGATATTCACTGATGTACTTTATTATTCCGCAGAGAATTCTAGCGTACAGTAGCCACGTAAAACTACAGTTTGCCTACAAGAAATGAGTTCCCAGAATAAGAGTTATCCTTTGAAAAACGTAATGAAGAGAAGTCTACATCTTATCAGACTATAAATGAGAGACTGTCTAAAAGCCTCTGAGAACAATGCCAGCAAAAGGTCTCCGGCTGGCAGTTTCCCAGAATCAAGCTAACGCTCCCTCAGGGCCCGTCAAAAGAAGACACAGAAGAAATATCCAGGCACAGAAACTTTCATAAGAGTTCACCATAAAACAATGATTGAAAAACCTTTTTGAATATCATACCAGGAACACTTCTTCGAAGCCCACAGGGTCCATGAGTCACCAAGATGGCAATAAATCAAAGGGTTGTGAAAGTAATTCTCTTAAATTCCCATTTGTTCTTGTGAAATATACACACCGAAAGAAATTAGCCTTTTTCTGTGTACACGGAACATGTTTCTTAAAGGAAGACTTCAATTTGGAGGGACTTAGAAATGAATCCCCTTTCACCCTTAGGCCTGTTTTTCCCCCAAGAATCATCCTACATATACCTGAACATTAGCTATTCCTTTACTCTGTCAAGAGAATCTATCACTAAACTGAACTGGGAAATGGCCAAGCCGGCTTCACGTGGCACACTTCACCTCATGGGAATCAGAGGGCTCACGGCGTGGCCTCTGGTCACTGTGTCTCCAAGGCTCCTGACCCACCAAAAGCATCTCTCCTACTGTAACCGGCAACCCTTGGGGTCCAGGAAAACCACACCCACCCACGATTCAGTAACAGGTATGCACACTGAGCTACACACCAACACAGGTGTTTCACCAGAGTTAACTCCTTCAAGCCCATAACCTAGAAAATAGACCCTTACAGATCAGAGAAATGAGGCTCAGCTTTGCTGAACCAACACAGAACCAGGAGGACACACCAGCCAGCCAGCACATCACAACCTTAGACACTGCAAAATAAAACGGCTGGCACCAGATTTCATCTCAGGAAGAGAACAATCCAATTTGAAAAAATACCTTGAAAAATGTCTTCATTTGGGAGCTAAGAGAAATCGTTATTTTACTTTTTCTAGGGAAGAAGCTAAAATCTATTGTTGACTCCCCGTTAACATGGAACACGTGGCGATTTGGTGTTGAAGGGGGAGCAGAGGTGAGCCTGACGCTTATTCAGCAGAATGGGAAGGAGAGGTTCTTTTAAAAACAGGGATGTCTGCTATTCATCTTGAACTGCTTGCATCATAACCTCCGGGCCCTCCCTATGCCCACCAGCCTGGGGCAAGGGGATCCCACCTCCAGGTCAGGAATTTAAATGAATTCAGTGGGAAGCAGAAACTCCACGTGACAGGGATGAAGACAACGTCAGGATATTGGAAATCCACAGGAATCTGAAGAGATTCTCAAGGCTCTGGAGTGTCACCAGGTCAAGAACTGTGAGGGCAGTGGGGACACTCAGACAGTAAGGGAGTGGCTGAGCCTGACTGAAGAGCAGATCAGCACTGGTTTCTTACGTAAACATCCCCGTACTTGGTGAGGTGCCTCCCCTGCAACCCGGCCCAGCCCTTTCCTTCTCGTCCTCCAGGAAGCAGCCCTAAGTGTCCCCTGCTCGGCCTGGCCAGCACTCAAGCCTCCCCTCGGAAGCACCACCTGCTGGGTGGGTTCCGCGCCCACGAATAATCCAGCTCACTGGGGAAACTCATTATTCAGCCAAGTCACACCTTTTGACGAGAAACAGGGAAAACTGGGATGGATAGAGACGCTCGTACTTCGACTCAAACCAGGCTGTGCAGGGCATCCTCCCCAGTGACAGCCCCCCCCTTCACACAAATTAGAGCTTGGGTCCTGACAGCATGGTGGTAGGAAAAGTCCAAGGGCTGATGAAAGGAAAACCTACATACAAATAACTACCACTGAGTTCGGGGGTGGAGGGGGGAGATCACTTCTCTTAAAACAGGGTTTTATCCCTATTTAACTTTTTTAAGAAAAATGCCTTTTGGAAGGCAGACAGCAGAAGCAAGAGGAACTACAATCCTGCAGCCTGTGGAACGAAAACCAGATTCACAGAAAGATAGACAAGATGAAAAGGCGGAGGGATATGTACCAGATGAAGAAATGAGATAAAACCTCAGAAAAACAACTAAATGAAGTGGAGATAGGAAACGTTCCAGAAAAAGAATTCAGAGTAATGATAGTGAAGATGATCCAGGACCTCGGAAAAAGAATGGAGGCAAAGATCGAGAAGATGCAAGAAATGTTTAACAAAGACCTAGAAGAATTAAAGAACAAACAAACAGAGATGAACAATACAATAACTGACATGAAAACTACACTAGAAGGAATCAAGAGCAGAATAACTGAGGCAGAAGAACGAATAAGTGACCTGGAAGACAGGATGGTGGAATTCACTGCTGTGGAACAGAATTTAAAAAAAGAATGAAAAGAAATGAAGACAGCCTAAGAGACCTCTGGGACAACATTAAATGCAACAACATTCGCATTATAGGGGTCCCAGAGGAGAAGACAGAGAGAAAGGACCAGAGAAAATATTTGATGAGATTATAGTCGAAAACTTCCCTGACATGGGAAAGGAAATAGCCACCCAAGTCCAGGAAACCCAAGGAGAACCATGCCAAGACACATAGTAATCAAATTGGCAAAAATTAAAGACAAAGAAAAATTATTGAAAGCAGCTAGGGAAAAATGACAAATAACATACAAAGGAACTCCCATAAGGTTAACAGCTGATTTCTCAGCAGAAACTCTACAAGCCAGAAGGCAGTGGCATGATATACTTAAAGTGATGAAAGGGAAGAACTTACAACCAGGATTACTCTACCTGGAAAGGATCTCATTCAGATTCACCAGAGAAATCAAAAGCTTTACAGACAAGCAAAAGCTAAGAGAATTCAGCACCACCAAACCAGCTCTACAACAAATGCTAAAGGAACTTCTCTAAGTGGGAAACACAAGAGAAGAAAAGGACCTACAAAAACAAACCCAAAACAATTAAGAAAATGGTCATAGGAACATACATATCAATAATTACCTTAAACGTGAATGGATTAAATGCTCCAACCAAAAGACACAGGCTTACTGAATGGATACAAAAACAAGACCCATATATATGCTGTCTATAAGAAACCGACTTCAGACCTAGGGACACATACAGCCTGAAAGTGAGGGGATGGAAAGAGATATTCCATGCAAATGGAAATCAAAAGAAAGCTGCAGTAGTAATACTCATATCAGATAAAATGGACTTTAAAAGAAAGAATGTTACAAGAGACAAGGAATGACACTACATAATGATCAAGGGATCAATCCAAGAAGAAGATATAACAATTATAAATATATATGCACCCAACAAAGGAGCACCTCAGTACATAAGGCAACTGCTAACAGCTCTAAAAGAGGAAATCGACAGTAACACAACAATAGTGGCGGATTTTAACACCTAACTTACACCAATGGACAGACCATCCAAAATGAAAATAAATAAAGAAACAAAAGCTTTAAATGACACAATAGACCAGATAGATTTAATTGATATTTATAGGACATTCCATTCAAAAACAGCAGATTACACTTTCTTCTCAAGTGCGCATGGAACATTCTCCAGGAGAGACCACATCTTGGGTCACAAATCAAGCCTCAGTAAATTTAAGAAAACTGAAATCATATCAAGCATCTTTTCTGACCACAGTGCTATGAGATTAGAAATCAATTACAAGGAAAAAAACACAAACACATGGAGGCTAAACAATACATTACTAAATAACCAAGAGATCACTGAAAAAATCCAAGAGGAAATCAAAAAATACCTAGAGACAAATGACAATGAAAACACGATGATCCCAAACCTATGGGATGCAGCAAAAGCAGTTCCAAGAGAGAAGTTTATAGCAATACAAGCCTACCTCAAGAAACAAGAAAAATCTCAAATAAACAATCTAACCTTACACCTGAAGGAACTAGAGAAAGAAGAACAAACAAAACCCAAAGTTAGCAGAAGGAAAGAAATCATAAAGATCAGAGCAGAACTCAATGAAATAGAAACAAAGAAGACAATAGCAAAGATCAATAAAACTAAAAGCTGGTTCTTTGAGAAGATAAACAAAATTGATAAACCATTAGCCAGACTCAACAAGAAAAAGAGGGAGAGGACTCCAATCAATAAAATTAGAAATGAAAAAGGAGAAGTTTCAAAAGATACCACAGAAATACAAAGCATCCTAAGAGACTACTACAAGCAACTCTATGCCAATAAAATGGACAAGCTGGAAGAAATGGACAAATTCTTAGAAAGTTATAACCTTCCAAGACTGAACCAGGAAGAAATAGAAAATATGAACAGACCAATCACAAGTAATGAAATTGAAACTGTGATTGAAAATCTTCCAACAAATAAAAGTCCAGGATCACATGGCTTCACAGGTAAATTCTATCAAACATTTAGAGAAGAGCTAACATCCATCCTTCTCAAACTCTTCCAAAAAATTGCAGAGGAAGGAACACCCCCAAACTCATTCTATAATGCCACCATCACCCTGATACCAAAACCAGACAAAAATATTACAAAAAAAGAAAATTGCAGACCAATATCACTAATGAATACAGATGCAAAAATCCTCAACATAATATTAGCAAACAGAATCCAACAACACATTAAAAGGATCATAAACCACGATCAAGTGGGATTTATACCAGGGATGCAAGGATTCTTCAATATACATAAATCAATCAATGTGATACACTATATTAACAAATTGAGGAATAAAAATCATATGATCATCTCAATAGATGCAGAAAAAGCTTTTGACCAAATCCAACACCCATTTATGATAAAAACTCTCCAGAAAGTGGACATAGAGGGAACCTACCTCAACATAATAAAGGCAATATGCGACAAACCCACCGCAAACACCATTCTCAATGGTGAAAAACTGAAAGCATTTCCACTAAGATCAAGAACAAGACAAGGATGTCCACTCTCACCACTATTATTCAACATAGTTTTGAAGTCCTAGCCACAGCAATCAGAGAAGAAAAAGAAATAAAAGGAATACAAATTGGAAAAGAGGAAGTAAAACTGTCACTGTTGGTAGATGACATGATACTATACATAGATAATCCTAAAGATGCCACTAGAAAACTACTAGAGCTAATCAATGAATCTGGTAAAGTTGCAGGATACAAAATTAATGCACAGAAATCTCTGGCATTCCTATACACTAATGATGAAAAATCTGAAAGAGAAATTAAGGAAACACTCCCATTTTACCATTGCAAGGAAAAGAATAAAATACCTAGGAATAAACCTACCAAGGGAGACAAAAGACCTGTATGCAGAAAACTATAAGACATTGATGAAAGAAATTAAAGATGATAGCAACAGATGGAGAGATATACCATGTACTTGGATTGGAAGAATCCATATTGTGAAAATGACTATACTACCCAAAGCAACCTACAGATTCAACGCAATCCCTATAAAATTACCAATGGCATTTTTTACATAACTAGAACAAAAAATCTTAAAATTTGTATGGAGACACAAAAGACCCGGAATAGCCAGAGCAGTCTTGAGGGAAAAAAACGGACCTGGAGGAATCAGACTCCCTGACTTCAGGGACTCCCTGAAGTCAGACTCCCTGACCGCAAAAAAAAATATATATATATATTCGAGACCTAAATGTAAGACCGGACACTATAAAACTCTTAGAGGAAAACATAGGAAGAACACTCTTTTTGTTTTTGTTTTTGTTTTTGTTTGGAGGTACGTGGGCCTCTCACTGTTGTGGCCTCTCCCGTTGCGGAGCACAGGTTCTGGACGCGCAGGCTCAGCGGCCATGGCTCACGGGCCCAGCCGCTCCGCGGCATGTGGGATCTTCCCGGACCGGGGCACGAACCCGTGTCCCCTGCAATGGCAGGCGGACTCTCAACCACTGCGCCACCAGGGAAGCCCAGGAAGAACACTCTTTGACATAAATCACAGCAAGGTCTTTTTTGATCCACCTCCTAGAGTAATGGAAATAAAAACAAAAATAAACAAATGGAACCTAATGAAATTCAAAAGCTTTTGCACAGCAAAGGAAACTACAAACAAGATGAAAAGAAAACCCTCAGAATGGGAGAAAATATTTGCAAATGAATCAACGGACAAAGGATTAATCTCCAAACTATATAGACAGCTCATGCAGCTCAATATTCAAAAAACAAAAAACCCAATCTAAACATGGGCAGAAGACCTAAACAGACATTTCTCCAAAGAAGACATACAGATGGCCAAGAAGCACATGAAAAGCTGCTCAACATCACTAATTATTAGAGAATGCAGATCAAAACTACAATGAGGTATCACCTCACACCAGTTAGAATGGGCATCATCAGAAAATCTACAAACAACAAATGCTGGAGAGGGTGTGGAGAAAAGGGAACCCTCTTGCAGTGTTGGTAGGAATGTAAATTGATACAGCCACTATGCAGAACAGTATGGAGGTTCCTTAAAAAACTAAAAATAGAATTACCATATGACCCAGCAATCCCACTACTATGCATGTAAACAGAGAAAAGCATAATTCAAAAAGAAACATGCACCCCAATGTTCACTGCAGCACTATTTACAATAGCCAGGTCATGGAAGCAACCTAAATGCCCATCGACAGACGAATGGATAAAGAAGATGTGGCACGTATATACAATGTACTATTTCTCAGCCATAAAAAGGAACGAAATTGGGTCATTTGTTGAGACGTGGATGGATCTAGAGACTGTCATACAGAGTGAAGTAAGTCAGAAAGAGAAAAACAAATATCGTATATTAACACATATATGTGGAACCTAGAAAAATGGTACAGATGAACCAGTTTGCAGGGCAGAAGTTGAGACACATATGTAGAGAACAAACATATGGACACCAAGGGGGGAAAGTGGCAGGGAGGGTGGTGGTGGTGGTGGGATGAACTGGGCAATTGGGCTTGACACGTATACACTGATGTGTATAAAACTGATGAGTAATAAGAACCTGCTGTATAAAGAAATAAATTTAAAAATTAAAAAAAGAGAAAAATGCCTTTTAATTTTAAATGAAAATGTTACGTGGTTTCTTTCCCTCCCTTTTCTCCCAGATTCTGACAGCCACACACCTTGAGAAACTGCTGTGCTGATTAGGGTGAAGATCAGCTGACACTGTTTACCATTTCCAAACCACATACGCACTTCCTTGAAAATGACACATACCTCATGCCCTCCTGTTTGTTCAGATTTACTTGACAACAGCGTTCTAACAATATAAAAGTATGTGGTACTGATACTGCATGAGGACAAAGAGGGGAAAATAACTGAGATTCCCACAGCCTGTAGAGCTTCTCTTTAAGAGAAACCCTCAGTAAAACAAACATTGCACAAAACAACTAATTATAAAATGTTAGGCCTGGATATTACAACTAAACTTATGTTCATATGGAAACATGAAATACAAAACTAAAATAATTATGTAAAACATAAAAAGCTCAAATGTTGCTTTTACGTTTTAAAATATATATTCCAGCGCTTCCCTGGTGGCGCAGTGGTTGAGAATCCTCCTGCTAATGCAGGGGTCACGGGTTCGAGCCCTGGTCCAGGAAGATCCCACATGCCACGGAGCAACTAGGCCCGTGAGCCACCACTACTGTGCCTGCGCGTCTGGAGCCTGTACTCCACAACAAGAGAGTCGGCTATAGTAGAGTCCCGCGCACCGCGATGAAGAGTGGCCCCCGCTCGCCGCAACTAGAGAAAGCCCTCGCACAGAAACGAAGACCCAACACAGCAAAAATTAATTAATTAATTAATAAACTCCTACCCCCAACATCTAAAAAAAATATATATATATATATATATATATATTCCAACTTTATATTTTTGGTTTCATCAATAGTTGTGCGTATTTAAAACAAACCTCCATTCAAGACAGGAGTCCACTTGTAGGATATAAAATATACAATTTACAAAATAGGTCAAGAAATGATAACTGTATATTAACTTGACATTGATTAAGAAAAGGAAGATTAACAAGTCACAGAGACCACCTCATCCCCGACGGCCTCACCTTCCTCCAGGATGTCCTGGCTCAACCTCCCTCTCCACCTTCTGTGTCTCATGGGCACAAAGCTCGACCACTTCCTTCTATAAACAACGTCAGGTTCTCACCCAACAATTCAGCAGGTGGCCTCCCTCATTTCCCTCTTTCCCCCTTTTTATCAGCAAGCGTTGACCTCAGACACTCTTTCCTAAACACCTTCCTCACATCACCTCCCCAATCACAAACCTAACCTGCTCTCTGTTTTCTCCATAATCTAACACCTAAACATGCCATTTAAAAAAATGTATTTATTTTTGGGGCCACACCAAGTGGCTTGTGGGATCTTAGTTCCCCGACCAGGGATCGAACCCGTGCCCCCTGCAGTGGGAGTGCAGGGTCTTCACCACTGGACCACCAGGGAAGTCCCCATTTTTTTCACTCACACATTTTTATAGTCTACTTTCCATTCCAGGCAAAGCTGAGTCTCTGTGTCCCAGAATATTTAATTATATTTAAAACCCCTGAAATTATTCTAATGTCTCAACTGTATTAGGTTTATTCCCAAATTGCCTTAACATCCCCCAGAAGCCAGCACAGAGCTGAGTAGAAACGTACTCAACTCAACTCGCTTATTTGCTGACTTGTAATCCCAATGTCTTCCAGAATTTCTACACTTTCTATTTACGTTTTAGAACAAGAAAACTGAATATTCATCATGCAAACAAACAGTTCAGTCAAGTTTCTGTTCACCAGGTTTGAGCTGGCTGGTCTAGTCAGCCACGTGGATGCCCCTAAATGTTCACCATTTCTACTTGGACATCTAGGATGCTGGGTTATTTTAAGATATTTTAAAAAGTTTCCGAGAAAGAAATGTTTTCTCAACTCTTCTCACAAGGATGAAAACAACTCTATAGGTTTTTCAGAATATTCAATAATTCCCGAAGAATCCTAGATAACTTTCATTTCTCCTAGAAGAAAACCAGGATTCTTGATGCCAAAGGAGTTCTGATAGGAGATCTACCTGTTTGTCTGTTTGCCTCACTAACAGGAGTAGTGAGGAAACAGCACGTGCTGGTAGTCGAATATGCCTGAATTCAAACAGAAGCTCTGTCCATAACTCCCTGGTGATTATAGGTGGCAAATTTAACTAACACGGAACTAAATCAAGAATTTGCAGTAAAGGAAAAAAGACGATTTCTGTAACTATTTTAAAATAATAAATTATGTATGTTTGTGATCTTCCCTCAAGCAATCCTATATAAAACTATTCAGAAATACATAACTGAATTGAATATAATGTGATTAAAAATATTCTAGTAAAAAAAAAAAAAATTCTAGTATTCATGTAGGTAATTAATGGTATCAGAAAGCCTCATGGTAAAGTTCACAAAGCAGCATTATATACAACTCACACCTACTTTATCTGATTCATCATTTGATGAAAAGGGATGCACATTTCTGAAATTCTTGATCAGAAGATAACACATATGGAAATGGAAGTTCCTAATCAAGAGATTTTAAAAGAAAATTTAATAGCATATACAGTGTTTTATCATCTAAGAAAAATATTAAAGAATGCATAAAAAGATTAGTCATTGCATTGTTTGTAATAAAAAAAAAGACTGGAAGAAACCTCTTATGAGCAGCTATATTTCATTGATTAAAGAACTTATGGTCTAACCATACCATGGAATACTTTGCAGCCATAATAAGGAAGGAGGCACAGAAAAGACAGAGGTCAAGGGGGGACTTTCATGCATGCCACCAATTCACCACAGAAAGGGAGAGGTAAGTTACAAATCTACCCAAAGGACAGGATTGTGTATAACTTTATAAATTCACTGATTTCAATGTCATGGATCTAGGGATACACTCAGAGCTGTTAAAAAGGACAAAACAGATTATTAACACCCACAAAATGTAGACTGCAGTTTAAACATTTATATATATATTTTTTGGCTGCATTTTGAGTCTTTGTTGCTGTGCGCAGGCTTTCTCTAGTTGCAGCGAGCAGGGGCTACTCTTCATTGTGGTGCAGGGACTTCTCATTGCAGTGGCTTCTCTTGTTGCGGAGCACGGACTCTAGGTGCACAGGATTCAGCAGCTGTAGCACGCAGACTCAGTAGTTGTGGCGCACGGGCTTAGTTGCTTCATGTCATGTGGGATCTTTCCGGACCAGTACTCAAACCCGTGTCCCCTGCATTGGCAGGCAGATTCTTAACCACTGCGCCACCAGGGAAGTCCCTAAATTTATGTACTTTAATTCACAATGTGTGAAATCATTACTTATAATGTAAGTGAAACATAAGGAAAGTGAAAATAAACCACTGGAATCCAAGGATGAGAAACCTATACTTCACTAACTTTCAATTTCTGTATAAATACTTGAAAAGTAAATCTCCTTAAAACTATTTGAAGGTTGTTCTCTAATGTATTAATGGCTTTTAATCAGAAAAAAAAGAAACATTAAACCAAAGTGGCAAGACATTTTTATGTCATTTAAATAATGTTAAAATAATTAAGAAACAGGATGTAGACATAGAGATTGTCATAGAGTGAAGTAAGTCAGAAAGAGAAAAAGAGATATCGCATAATATCGCTTATATGTGCAAAAATGGTACAGATGATCTTATTCGCAAAGCAGAAATAGAGACACAGATGTAGAGCACAGACCTATGGTTACCAAGCAGGGAAGGGGGAGTGGGATGAACTGGGAGATTGGGATTGATATATACAGTATCGATACTATGTATAACATAGATAACTAATGAGAACCTATTGTATAGCACAGGGAACTTGGGAACTCTACTAGATGCCCTGTGGTGACCTAAATGGGAAGGAAATCCAAAAGAGATGGGATATATGTATACGTTATAGCTGATTCACTTTGCTGTACAGCAGAAACTAAGAGAACATGGTAAAGCAACTATACTCCAGTAAAAATTTAAAAAGAAAAAAAAAAAAGAAACAGGATGAACTTAAGCTTTCGTCACAAATTAGCTATTTCCATTCCTAAATTCACCGAGTGTACGTGTCATGTTTCAACGGCAGGCTTGAAAATTAAGCGTAGTCAGTGAGGCGGGCTTCCACACGGCCTTTGCAAGGAAGCACCCCGCTCCTTACAGAGAGCAACCCTCTCCTCAGTGCGCCACGTCCCTCCCCGACCCGCTTCCCACCTGCAGGAGGGCTGCTGGAGTCCCTCCCACCCCTCCGCAGCTGCTGGGCTGGCCTGTCTCTATCAGGGTCACCTCCTACATTCATTTGTGTTTGCTCATCTTACTTTATATTATACACTTTTTAAATCTATGTGCACGGCTTTTCTTAGTTCCCTGCAATATACCTGGGATCATATCATGAATACCGATAGCCAATGACAGAAATATGAGTGTAGAAAAACATATTTTCCTCTTGAAAATAGGAGAGTCAAAACGGAGCTAAGCGGAGATCCAGTTGGTCTTACGAACTCAATCATAAATCCCTCTGTTACTCAGCATTAAAAACAATAACAAAAAATAACAACAAAAAAAGGCAATAACAAAAAAACAGATTTCTGTGGCGATCCCGGCTGTAATGCCCAGAGCCCAACCAGAGGGCCTGGAATGGCTTGTAATCCCGCTGAGTGATGCCGCGTCCAGCAAACTGGTTATAAACATTTTTGGAGAAACACATGAACTCACACCTGGCTGAACCCACAGCTTCTTTAAAAAAGTGAGGATTCATGTAAGTTCCTAAGCAAATCGGTCTCCCCCATCTCTAAAATGACCAAGTTTCTGAATAGATGAAGGAGTACTAAAATCTGCATTTAGTTGATACACTCACAGAATATAGCATCTGCTATTAGGGCCCTGCCCATCCTATCTGCATATTACATGACAATAATTGGGAAAGACCACAGTTGTGTTGGTTTGTATCTGCGTTTTCCCTCCTTCACCTTTGAACTCTCTTCTAGATTTCCTATGAATCCAGGCTCCGCCTCTCACAGACCAATCCCACCCCTCACTTCTTTTCCCAGCTCAGTCTCCAAGGACCACGCTTTAAATCTGACCACGGGGATCTCAGCCCCGCAGGGGCAGCTGTGGGACAACCACACACTTAGGTGACAAAATCAAACTCAATCAATTAGTGGCTCTCATCAAGTAAACTGGAGTAAAAGTAGCAGATTTCAATCCTATGTAATCAGGATACAGAATAGAGTCCTAAAACTTGTCCCTTAACTTAAGAAGTCCCAGGACACCTATTACGTAGTAGCTAAAATCACCCTTCCTTTTTACGGGAAAGATCTCATAATTCACCTTGTGTTGCCCGTAGGTCTATTTCTGAACACACAAAATAGTCACTAATGGTACAGAATCCTCAGAAAAACAAGTCAGAAAAGTTAAAACTGCGTTCAGGTAACCGGAGGGCAGCGTGAGATGGACTGCTGCCTGAAATTTCAAATACATCAAGTCACAGAAATCACTGTAAAGTCTAAAAGATGTCGAAGAAGGAGACGACTTACGAACCCCGTCCCTGTGCTTCGCGTCCAGTGCACATGTGCAGCGGGAGCCGCTCTGCCCAGGTGCCTCTCTGCCCAGGTGCCTCTTCAGGAGGCAGGCGTGACTCCCCAGGTGAGGCATGACTCCCCAGGTGAGGCGTGTGGGCTGGTGACGGCGCACAGGTGAGTCCTCCACGGACACCGCCACGGCCACACTCCATCCCTGGGGCCGCTCTCCGGTTCCTCACTCAGCTTCACCCCAGGTCAACTCTCCTCTGCCCAGCCTGCTTCCTTCACTCCGCAGGTGTCCCCGCAAAACCTCCTGCTCTCAAATCCCAGGGTCTGTTTCCAGGGAACCCAACCTATTACAGTTTTCATGAAATTTTAAAAAATAATAACTTTAAATCCCAGTACAAATAACCATGGTTACCACAGGATGATGACATCACAGGCAGTATTTCTTCTTCTCTGTGCTTTTCTGTACTTACTGTATAATTTATTCTAAACCTTGAATATTCTTATAACTTTAAAGAGAAATAATCTCTTTTGAAAAATATTAATAATGGAAACAATGACTGTATAATTACAAAAAATGCAAAAAAAAAATCCATGCGTAGTCTACAATCTACCGAAGGTACACGTTTAACAGTGAATGTTTATCTTGGAAAATGTAAGATATAATAAACACCTTCAAATATCTGTGTCATTATCAGCTGGACAAGGAAGTATATATATATATATTTTTTTCTTTTTAAACATCTTTATTGGAGTATAATTGCTTTACAAGGGTGTGTCAGTTTCTGCTTTATAACAAAGTGAATCAGTTATACATATACACATGTTCCCATATCTCTTCCCTCTTGCGTCTCCCTCCCTCCCACCCTCCCTATCCCACCCCTCTAGGTGGTCACAAAGCACCGAGCTGATATCCCTGTGCTATGAGGCTGCTTCCCACTAGCTGTCTATTTTACATTTGGTAGTGTATATATGTCCATGCCACTCTCTCACTTTGTCCCAGCTTACCCTTCCCCCTCTCCATATCCTCAAGTTCCTTCTCTAGTAGGTCCGTGTCTTTATTCCTGCCTTACCCCTAGGTTCTTCATGACAATTTTTTTTTCTTAAATTCCATATATATGTGTTACTATACGGTATTTGTCTTTCTCTTTCTGACTTACTTCACTCTGTATGACAGACTCTAGGTCCATCCACCTCATTACAAATAACTCAATTTTGTTTCTTTTTATGGCTGAGTAATATTCCATTGTATATATGTGCCACATCTTCTTTATCCATTCATCCGATGATGGATGCTTAGGTTGCTTCCATGTCCTGGCTATTGTAAATAGTGCTGCAATGAATATTGTGGTACATGTCTCTTTTTGAATTATGGTTTTCTCAGGGTATATGCCCAGTAGTGGGATTGCTGGGTCATATGGTAGTTCTATTTGTAGTTTTTTAAGGAACCTCCCTACTGTTCTCCACAGTGGCTGTACCAATTCACATTCCCACCAGCAGTGCAAGAGGGTTCCCTTTTATTTTTATGTTTCTCCATAAGGCAAACTCAGCACCCACACGTGGAATTCGTCCATTTGTATGTTAGCTAAATACAATGAAGCATTTTCTGATCATCACTGCCCGTCTGATACTTCAGGATGCAAAGGAGTGAGCCTCAAGGGGATTCATCTGCTTGACGGACTGAAATCCCGCTTACCATGGATGATCAGCTTAGAAACTTCTATGTATTCAAAGAAATACAACGTTATCTACTCCTTCCCTAAAACAGAGTCAACAAATCTCGTCAATTTCAGCGAGAAGCAGGTACAATGCAACCAGGACATACTCTTTCCCATGTTTAAGGAGGTCACATGCCATTTCATTAACAACTGAATCCACAGGTTGATATTACAAACTGCACAATACAGCAGGTGTTGCTATACTGAGAAGGCCGTGGACAGCATCAGTCACCAGAGACAGCCCAGAGCACCTCAACACGTATCCTTCTCGTACATTCCATATGTAAGCACTTTTCTGCAATAACTAACATATAATATTACAGCGGGTAACAGCTCCAAACAGAAGTCTTCAGAGAAGGAGCAGATACCGAGGAAGAAGAGAAGTCCGGGGAAGCAGACCTTGTAGAGGAGTCCAGGCCCCCACCAGGTCCACGACCCGGGAGCAGAGAAAACAGCTCAGCTGCAGCTGAGTTCGAAGCCGCATCTCACCAGACGTAACAGATAGAAATGACTTGTTTTACAGAGAGCAAAGGTACCTGCCACTTCTAACCGACAGAGAATAAACCCTGCCCTCTTGCACAGCCCTTCGCAAGGCTCCACAAAGACGGACCAGCTACTAACGCACGACTGCACTGTAGCTCTCCCTGCACAGCCTACCGAGGCTTCGGATCAAACACTGAGACGTGTGCGCTGAATGAAACTTCCTCTCTGGATGTCGGCAGTTCCTCCTGGGGGCCATGGAGAGAGAAGCTGGGAAGGGGAAGGGGGAAGAAAGGGTGAAGGGGAGACGAGGGAAGAAGAAGAGAACAAAGGCGTCCAGGAGTGCAAGTACTGAATAAAAATGTGCTCCTCTAAGAATAAAAATGTGCTCCTTTATACTGCATGTGTGATCTTTCCTAACGGTAGTAACAAATACAGTGTCTGTACACTGTTAGAGCACCTTAACAGATTAAAAGTTGTGTCCTGCTGGTGACGACAACATCTTTCTTGGTCATTTAATGAACAATGTATGATAAACAACCTGCATCCAAAAAGTCTATATATGGGAGTTTTGAGAAGAAAAGAAATATGAAGACTGATCACAAAACCTCTCCCCTATTCTCCTTCATGTATCTGATGGAAATTGAAGTCCAATTTAAATTGGAGTTAAACTGAAGTCCAAAACCATTAATGGAACAAAAGAGCTGAAGGTGAATGCCTGCCTGGTTTTGCAAGAGTAATACTATCTAATTAGTAGACATATGTGTATAAGTTCAGGTAATGAATAGAATATAAAAATGGCGTCTTGCATAAATATGCATATTAAAAGCACCCTTTCTAAATTACAACAGAAGGACTCACATTTACTTTCCCTCCTACAGTCACTACTAACGTGGGACTATTTCACCCACTTTGGAAACTAAAGCCAAACTTCACCCAGTAGTCATGACATACTCAAAGTCAGGAATACAGTAGGAGAAGGAGGTTTAACCTAGAACAGCTTCTAATGATCCAACTGAAGGAGTCTCGAGTCATCGTGCAGACACTCCAGAGAACACCCCACTCCGGCAAAGATTCAGGGGCGACTTCTCAGCTCCATATATCGCGATCATAAACTTGGGAGGGTGTATTTGCTCTTCTTCAACTTTATGAACTTTACTTAATGTAATGGCCAGAATTTATTAATCTCTTGGTCAACTCAATATACTCTGGCTTCCAAAAATAAATACAACTTTATTAAATCACAGAGAAGTAAATGTTATTTCATGACTTTATGACCATTATTAGAACTGGCACATTGGCCTAACTGGAAAAGTCATATAAACTTTCCCCTTAGACGCCATATCCTGACTGCACACCATGTTAAGTTTCACCCAACTGTGTTTCCAACTGTGCAGTTTTATACCACTAGCAGCTGCAATTATCTACTGTAATCAAATAGCAATTCTGACTGATAGAATACTTATGTCATAGTTTTGGTTCACTTTCAACTAGCAAATATAGATACGGATGTAGAAAGAAAAAAATACACTATGCACACGACATTCTACACAAAGCCCAGAAAAGATAAGATTCCTGAAGGTGAACACTGTAATCAGTTGGCCGGTAACATAAAAGCACACCTGATATACAGAAGATTTTTTCCAACCAATGCCCTGGGGATGTTTGGGCACACCACATAAGTCCAACTGCTGACACCACAGACCAGTTCACATACTCTGTCATTTGCCCTGGGATCAGTTCTGTAACTCACTCTCTTCAACTTTGTAAACTTGTCTTAAACAGCAAATTTCCCATATCAACTGTGAAAGGTACACTCCCCATGAACTAAGGCTCTCTCTACACTTTCAGTGAATAACTATCCCTGAAATAGTCTTACAAGTATTGAATGCAGGAAACCAGAAAGACTGCCTTTTTTGTCCCATTTACACATTTTTAGCTCAAAACCAGAGGTCAGCAGTACTAAGATATAGATGAAGAGAAATAGCAAACCACTTGGCCTACATTTGACGATTTTTTAGCATTATGATTTTTTTCTCTCCTTTAAACACACCTTTGAGAGTTTTAAGGTTCTTGTATTTGGTCTTTTCCTCTATAAAATATTGTAAAATAACGATTTTGTTGGATCAATATTACTATCAATGCTTACATAATTAAAAGAAAAAATATGACAACAAGGACTGTCTCCTTCTACAAGTTTTATAGTTTTGTGCTTTTACATTTGGGTCTGTGATTCTTTTTTGTTTTGTTTTGTTTTGTTTTGCGATACGCGGGCCTCTCACTGTTGTGGCCTCTCCCGTTGCGGAGCACAGGCTCCGGACGCACAGGCTCAGCGGCCATGGCTCACAGGCCCAGCCGCTCCGCAGCATGTGGGATCTTCCCGGACCGGGGCACGAACCCGTGTCCCCTGCATCGGCAGGGGGACTCTCAACCACTGCGCCACCAGGGAAGCCCTGTGATCCACTTTGAGTTAACTTTTGTATAAAGTGTGAGTAGGCTGAGTTCATATTTTTGAATATGGATGTCCAATTGTCCCAGCACCATTATTTTAAATTGATTTACATTATTTTCCAAAATCAGCAAAATTTAATTCTAATAAAGATTACTTTTAATTTTAGAGAATTTGGAAAATGCAGTAAAGAGGAAAAACTGTTACTTATAATATCAGCACCCAAAGAATAACCACCGATTATATTTTGATCTTTTTCCTACCTGTTTTTTAAATGCCTTTATAAGCATAAGTTAAACAATATGTATTATTACTATAAGATAATGTGTTTATTTGAGAAAATTTTTAAATTATAGGGAAAAGCACAAAGAAGTTAAAATTACATCCTTGAATATCCTTTAAATAAAAATATGACTATTCCTAATGTGAAAAAATTATAAACTATTTAACCAGATTAGTGATTTCACAGAAACTTTTTTCAAGTATTACAGATTTTTCATATTTTGTTTTTACTGTTACACATGAAACTATACACTGGTAGTTATTTACTACTAAGATTTAGGAATAGCATTACTACAATGACACAAGGCCATAAAGAACTTTTATTTATTCAAAATCCAATGTTAACCATAACACTTCTTACTTTCTATTAAAGCGGCTACATGAGTTTTCTAGAGGAATGTTTTTGAAATAAATAAGTAAACATCTTATCCACAATTTTTTTAAATTACATAACCTAACTGTGGCAAATACTCTTGGACGCCATCCAAGCAGACTTTCCCAAATATCTTTTCTGATACAACACATTTTCACAATAAAGGTGCTAAAAATAACAATACTAATATCCCTGCAACCAAGGCAAAAACTTGTAACTCAATATTAGTTACTGAAGCCTGAGAGAAATTGGCCTGGGAGATCATAGAAAATGTTTTCCTATCTGATGGAAAGAGAGAGAGAGAGAGAGAGAGGGAGGGAGGGAGGGAGGGAGGGGGAGGGGAGGGGGAGGGAGAGGGAGAGGGAGAAAAGAAAGAAAAGGCAGAAGAAAGAAAAGATGGAAGAGAATGAAAGAGAGAAACGAGAAAGCAATAGAAACTGCTCTTCCTGCACTTGGACATGGCTTTCTGAGAATGCCATGCCTGCAGCTGCATGTGACTATGGTCACCAGCCACCTTGTGACCATGAAGACAGTTATTCATACTGTGAATAATTATGAGTGGCAATCTTGCTGAGGATGTGGAATGAAAATGTAGAAAAAATGTGGAGTCCTTGATAAATTTCTGAGACTTAAAATAAAACCAGTTCTGTCACAGCTCTACTTATGTGAGGTAAGAAATATTCTTATATTTTAACCTACTTATAGCTTTTTTTTTGACCACACCCCACCACTCATGGGATCTTAGTTCCCTGACCGGGGATTGAACCCAGGCCCTCGGAAATGAAAGCACAGAGTCCTAACCTGGACTGCCAGGGAATTCTCTAAGCTACTTAGAGTTGAATTCTGATGCCTGCAGTTGAAAGTATCATAAATTGATACATTAATATTTAAGACAAGCAATGTTTATGTAAACTTTCTAAAATAAATATATTCTAATATTTCTGTAAGACAAGAGGCTAGTTTTCCCCTAATATCCATTCTCCCCTTATTAGTAATAGAACCTCCGATTTTAGATATACACACAGCTAAAGACTGTTTCCCCACCTCTCTGCAGGCTGTGAACTCATGTCCCTAAGTCCTGGCCAAACAGATAAGACTAGAATTGTCATGTACAGTTTCCCAGGTTGAACCCTAGAAAGTGCAGGTCCTGCCCCTCTTCCTAGAGGCTGGATGAAGGTGTGATGGCAGGGCTAGGGCAGCTACCGTGAACGACGTGGCAGAAACTCCTCTGGGAGGAGGTGAGAACCGAGAAAGGAGTGTGGGTTCTGCCCCCTGACATCCTTCAGCTGCTACACCCAGGAGGAATAATCTTCTAAGTGTGTGAGTCACTGTTCTTCTTTTTTTTAACTGCGGCTTAGTCTTTACCTTAATGAAAACAATTCCTAAACAGGAAAAAAGGCGCTTTTTTTGCAGCTTAAGTTCGTTTAAGTACTTTAGCGAAAGTTTTTATTTTCAACCTGTTTAAGCAACTACCTGTCAGAAGTTTCATTACAAACCTGTAATTCTAGAAAGTATTGCTAAAGAAGTATGTTTACATAGGTTGCAGATACAGGTTGAACCCTTACATCATGAAGAGAAAATAGTATTTGTATCTGCAAACAAATTTAATGAATAATTTTTATTAAATAACAGCTGGTTTCAAATATATAAACATTACATAAAAGAATCAAATTATTGTGTTGTTGATAAATCCATCAAGGGGAATGTCACTTTCCTGAACAAATGTAGATGTTTGCTCCGGTAACTAATGAATCTTGAGGAAAAATAAATATTTCCAGGGGAATGTGAGTTTTAGTCTAATGAACAAGTTGTATGGCTGAAAATTATCAAAACTAAAGACTAAGAGGACAGCTGTCCATCTGAAAATTCTCCACTGAGTTTGTCTTCAGGTTGGAATAAAATTACATGAGAATACACAGGTAATAAACCTTGACAGATTCGATTTACCCTTTAGGTATGTATTATTATTTACGATCTCTGACAGTAAACTGGGACTATTACTTTGACAAAAAAACTGAGACTTGATCATAGAGATATGTGAACATTCAAGTGCTAGCACTTTTGGAATCGTAGCGTTACGAATGTATTTTAGAAATGCATTAATGCAATATTATATATAGTAATACGATACTATATTGCCTGGCCTTCTAATAAAAAGAGGTAAAGTTAATATAAGAAAATAGTATTAGAATAATAACTATTTTAATTACTATACCATCCATGTATTGGGTGTAAAATTATTTTTTATAGCTTTTAATATGAACCTTTAAATACTTCAATCCGTGGTGAGCATAACATACAATCATGTTGCGTACTCAGTTATCACCTACAAACCCACTGCAGTCCTATTTACAACACTCATTTTAATCTGCCATTTTAAAAACTTGTGAAGCATTTTAGACATTTCTTGAGCAACGGTAAATATAAATCTACTTTAATAAATTAATACACAATTATCAGTTTGGGAATCACTCATTTTTTGAGCTCTATAATAAAGATTCAATTCCAGATTGCCTCTGCTCTCCAGCAAAGGCTGAGCCATGGTGCTTTCATTTAGTTTATGATCAAGGAAGGCAAGTCCATGTTCCCTTAGGGCCAAGGAGCCCTGGTTTGTAAGTGTCTTTCCAAACTTTCCTGGGGCTTTCAGTCTCTTATCCTCTGCTCCTCCGACTTGAATGCCGCCCTATCCTCAATCCCTGACACCGTATCTCAGCACTCAGACCCCAGGAACCTCCTCTACAAGACACTTCCAGACCGAAGCCATGAAGGCAGAGCCCTTACACACGTGTCTGAATCACCACTGCTGAGCACAGCAGGACACGTGGTGAGGGGACACACAGAAGTCTACTGAACAATGAGTGGAATTAAAATGGTATAGCAACAGAGGTCATGTTTTCAACCACTTGCTATTGGCTACTATATTTGTAGTTGGCCTTCTTTAATGAGCAGGAATAATAGGAAACGTGGGTGCTTTATTTCGGAGCTATTATTTCTCTCCAAATTGTTAGAGACTCAAGTCATTTACTTTTAGGAAAATTCAGTGTAATTGGGGAAGCCAGTGGAGAACTGTGACCAAGAACCTGGGCTTCAGGGTCAAGCAGGCGCCTCTGAGACCTCCCAGCTAAGTTACCTGGGACAACTACCTTAAATTCTCAACTTTATTCTCCAAATTTAACTGGAATTTATATTTTCTTCTTTGTATCTTCTTATACCTTTCTGAAATAAGCACCTTTTTGGAATTGGGAACAGATTTACTACTTGATGGTAGTTAAGTGAATTACATTCAATTGAGATTTTTGTTTAAATAGTAGATCTTATTGAAAATATGAGAAAATATTTCTATAAATTTAGCATGATTTCAGCTATTATAATGAATACTGATCATTTTATGAGTACTTCACCAGGAATACTGATGAAGTATTCTCTCCTATAGCACTTACAAGTAACAAGAATCTAAAACAGCATCCTAAAAAGAAAACATATTAAATCTTTAAACATTAAATACAACAGCCTATACATCATCAAACACTACACGCGCTAGTTAATTATCATTTTTTTGTGTTCTGCATATTAATCACTAGCAGTTAAATTTCTCCTTTGACATTTTAATACATAAAAAACACAGGAAGGGGCTTCCCTGGTGGCGCAGTGGTTCGGAATCCACCTGCCAATGCAGGGGACATGGGTTCGAGCCCTAGTCCGGGAAGATCCCACATGCCACGGAGCAATTAAGCCCCTGCGCCACAACTACTGAGCCTGTGCTGTAGAGCCCACGTGCCACAACTACTGAAGCCTGGGCGCCTAGAGCCCGTGCTCTGCAACAAGAGAAGCCACCGCAATGAGAAG
Source organism: Leucopleurus acutus (assembly GCF_964270905.1). Classification (NCBI taxonomy): domain Eukaryota; kingdom Metazoa; phylum Chordata; class Mammalia; order Artiodactyla; family Delphinidae; genus Leucopleurus; species Leucopleurus acutus. Next base: position 115,268,038 of record NC_139150.1, on the reverse strand, counting down.
CCCACGCACCACAACCAAGAGTAGTCCCCGCTCACCACAACTGGAAAAAGCCCATGCACAGCAACAAAGATCCAATGCAGCCAAAAACGAAATAAATAAACTTAAAAAAAACGGGAAGCAGGAAAGTGTCAGATTCAGATTTCTTTCTCCTTTGTTGTAAAACCACCACGACCACTCAAGTCACAACTGAAGCCAGAAGGTCACCAGCAGTTTGGTTCTGATGAGCCAGGAGGGGATCGGGTACCGCAGTGAACACCATGTTACCAGCCCAGGCACGAGGGCTGGACCACATGCCCGGGGATGCCCTTGCCCTGGAGAAGTACATTTGCTTCCCAAGCAGTGAGTATTTGAAAATATTCTCTTCTGTTGCAACAATGATTGATTCATGATGCTTAATCTGGGTTTTGATGGATGACTTGAGTTTGTCTTTTGTACCAGAATGGAATGCAAAAGGTATGTAAATTTTAAAGAAAAATGCTATTTTCAAAGAAGCCACGCAAACATTGGAAAGTACTGCGATCTGATCTAGTATGGAAATTCAGCTGTCTCCTGGGTTTGGAGGCTAGGAGGGAAACTTTTAGGTCTTTATAATTCCCCATGTTCAATATATCTGCATTCGTCTTAGGGATTTCCTGATGCCCAGTTTGGGATACAAAATTCTATCAGTGCTCATTCCCACTTCAAAAGGAACACTATGGGGCTTCCCTGGTGGCGCAGTGGTTGAGAGTCCGCCTGCCGACGCAGGAGACACGGGTTCGTGCCCCGGTCTGGGAAGATCCCACATGCCGCGGAGCGGCTAGGGCCGTGAGCCATGGCCGCTGAACCTGCGCATCCGGAGCCTGTGCTCCGCAATGGGAGAGGCTACAACAGTGAGAGGCCCACGTACCAAAAAAAAAAAAAAAAAAGGAACACTATGAAATGTAGAAGAATTCACCAGCCATTACACAAAAGAGGCTGTGTGACCTGAAATGCAGCATGTGCTCAGAACACCAGCAACCAGAGACACCCAAACAAAATTTTTTAAATAAAAAGTTAAAGGGACTTCCCTGGCGGTTCAGTGGTTAGGACTCTGCGCTTCCACTGCAGGGGGCACAGGTTCGATCCCTGGTCGGGGAACTAAGATCCCACATGCCATGCAGTGCGACCAAAAAAAAAAAAGTTAAAAATTTTCTATTTTTATTTTCCTGAAAGAATCAAATCAAAGTAGACAACATGGGGGGAAAAGGCAGACCTTCACTGAAATTCCTCTCACTTTTATTCTGAATGACGTGCGGGGAAGGGAAAGGGACCCTTCGGGGATTAGGATCTGCAACGGTTTACTATGACCCTGGGGACGTCCACCAAAATTAGTCGGGCCGCAGATGGAGAGCGGGAACTGTAGGCGCCCTCCCTCCATCATCTCTAAGGACAATCTGTTTAGCAGGTCTTTTAAGCACAGCTAATTCTAGCCCCGCCACTTGTCAGTATCATCTCCAAGGACTCCCTGTCATTCTCTCTATCGAGCCACACTTAAACCCTCATGGATATGACACCTCCAAACCTCGGTGCCTGCAGACGCCTGCCAGGTAGGCTTTCTCCCACCTGCCCACCTGCCCAAACCCTCCTCGGCCGCCAGAATCCAGTGTATGGACCCCATGAGGCCACACTAAGTCACCTCCCTAAGAGGCACTTATGTGTCTGCATGAGATTCATCTTATTCTCTTGTCATGGCACATCCCAAGCATCCTTCAACCCGTCAATCTCTTCAACTCTTGCAAGGATTCTTTCGGGAGGCGATGGCCCATCTTGGATGCAGGGCTAAAAGCGGCACACTTAATTATTTAAAAACAAAGCAGGGCTTCCCTGGACGCAGGGTTGGGAGTCCGCCTGCCGATGCAGGGGACACGGGTTCGTGCCCCGGTCCGGGAAGATTCCACATGCTGCGGAGTGGCTGGGCCCGTGAGCCATGGCCGCTGAGCCTGCGCTCCGCAACAGGAGAGGCCCGCGTACCGCAAAAAAAAAAAACATAAAAAAAACCATAAAAAACCCTCTGAGCACTACTTTCTATTCATCTAGCCGCTCAGGCTGTATGCTAAGTATGGATGCTACGCCCATATCTCAGGGCCGTTGTTACAGACAATGCACAACGAAAGCAGCTTCACCCCATGCTTTTCTGCTCCTGGGTGCTGTTCCCTGAGTTACCCTCAGTTTGAGTCTGCACCGAAGCTGTTGTTTTGTCTCTATTTTTTTAAAGATGCATGCTTTTACCTCTCAACTACGGACAAAGATCTGCATTCAAGAAAAATTGACTATTTTAACTTAAATCATATTTTCCTCTATTCCTATTGCTTCAATAAGAGCAAAAGTTATTTCTGTACCGTAAACCATTTCAGGGAAATCAGGGAATCAGGAACCAAGGGTCACGTTTCTTCAGCCACATCACAGTATAGAGCAGAGACCTCATATGATCCAAAATCCACTGAAAATCATTTCAAAATTGACACAACACAATTTTTTTTAACTTGCTTACGTAACGTCACTAGAAGTCCTGTAGTGTAGGGAGCTAGAAACCTTTTAACAAGGTCAAGTATTTTAGAAGATTGCAGTAATGTTTGCATTTTTTTTCAAGGCATACGGCAAAATACAAAACAAATAAAACACAGTGTATTCGTCTACATGAATTTAGGAACGACCTTACCATGTGTGGTTTGGCTACGGTCCCACCTGTGGTGAGAAGAATGCTGGGGTGTGGTCTCCCCCTGAGCAGCTCCAGACCGCACCACCTGGGCCTGGAACACCAGGTTTGCATCCGCAGCTGGTGCCAGACTGTACTCGGAGGTGACGCAGAAAAGTGGCAAAGCTGCTCCTATGGCTCTCGGTTCCCCGTAGGGAAACAGGTCCACCCTCCTCCTGTAACCACTTGAAACAAACAGCCACTAATGTGTGAGAATGAGGTACTTTTAATTTTACTCTTGGCTTAAAATGAACTGTTTACAGGTGCGATTTCTTCCTGTGTTTTTGCCAAGGCAGATGTCGTTCTGTGTCGTATGAAGTCACAGGAGGTGCAGAGGAAACGGTGGACCACCTGTAGGATTCCACAATAACCTTGGGTGAGAATACACAGCCGATTCATTTATAGCTTTTCTAACCATTAACGGTATGGTTGCATCAATTAACAGTATAATAATAGTAACAGTGAACCCCTACCTTTAGTCTTACCTGTCATCAATTTATTTAATCAATTTTAAGGGCATTTTATGGGAAAATGAGCAGTCATTGGGTATTTTCATAAAGGAAAAAAAGTACCTAACTAACATGTTCACTTTTCTATAGTTTTGCCATCATGTCTGCTATCTGTAAAACGGTACCAAAATCTAACCTCTTTTATGACTAATTTTTTTCTGGACAGTACTCAAATCACAAACTTTTTAATTTGCTGCTTCTTTTATGATTGGAATTTGATTATTTTTATGTAACAAAATTACATTAAATAGCACTTGAAGTGACTATATATAATTATAGACATATACAACAATTATAGATATATAATAATTTATTTAAAAGTTGTAATCATTTTTAAATCTTTTCTGCTGTACATGAATAACTTATTTAAGTATTTATTTTTAAAGCTGTTAAACTGCATTAATAACCTTTAAAAAATCATGTTCTAATAATGTAAAAGAAACTGTCCCCCAAATTTAGAAAACTTAAATATTTAGCAAGAAAATTTTTATTTAATTGTCATTTTTCACTAATATCAGCTGCTATTTAGTGTTAACCAAGAAACGGGAGGTCTAGTTTGAAACACAAACACTATTGCCAGAACTGTTTATTTAAATATAAAGACGGACTTCCCTGGTGGTTAAGATGCTGACCTTCCAACACAGGGGGCGTGAGTTCAATCCCTGGTTGGGGAACTGAGATCTCACATGCCACGCAGCGGGGCAAGAAAAATAAATAAATAAGATAAAAAAAATAAAATGAAATGAAAAATGAATGAATGAATAAATAAATAAATTAAAAAACAATAGAGGAGAAAACAGGAATCTCTTTCCCACTGTGATCTGTCTCAGTAACAATCTGATGGCAAAGGTCATGCAGAAGACGTGACTGCCAGCTGATCGTGAGCTGGACCTGGGTCACCGGAGGTTCCTCACCCCCTCCCCTCTGTCCCCAATCACTGGAACACAGGCTCTGCCCACAGTTCCCACCCCAGGAGCCGTTCCAAGGATGCAGCCTTGAGAGAGTAACGCGGTGTTGAGACCACCTGGACTGAATACGCCGTGAGTCCAGATGAGGCTTCTGTATAAACTAAGACTCTGGCGGGTGGGTGTGGTGATCTACTCATCCTGTGGCGCCCGAGTCAGTCCCCTTATTCATTACACCTGCTGCCTGCCCACCCAGAGGGTCTGCCTCGCTCTTTGGTCTCTCCCAGCCCTCCGCACATGGGGGCCAGTTTCAGGTCTCACCCAGGGAACTTCTCAGGAGGTTTGTGAACCAACACAATTACACATGAAACAGTCGTGGTTTTAACACAACTTAACTATCTTGTATTATAAACCCCAGACCCTGAAGAAAGTAAGCACTGAATTCCTGAATCTTTAAGATTTTTTCAAAAGAGCACTGAATACAGAATTCCATATCACGATGTTAATTAGCAGAGTCACCATAAAAGATGGTAAACTTTCAAAGGACATTTCATCACGTGGGTCTGCTCATTTACCGCACTGTCACAAGACTGCAGGATTCAGATCTGTGAAGTTTTATTATAATGACCATCAACGCCTTGATCCCACACTACTGTACTATAAAATGATATGGGAATATTTCAGCAATTGGAACGCATGATTTGATTTCAAACTATGCTCTCAGAGGCCTCATTTCTGCTTCGGATCTTACAGGCGTAGATACCACCTCCATGGCAACTGGCTGAGGATGCCGTCAAGATGAAAATTTAGAAACCGCTTAAGGAAATATACAAACCACTCAATAGCCCGTGGAGATAATTCCTGGTTTGAGTCTTGTATGTGTTGTTATTACTGTTTTTATATAGTTTAAAGAATAAAATATCCACGAATAGCAGCTGTTACTATCCTTCTTAAGCAACTTTAATCTATGTTATAGATTATAAATCTGTCTTCCTTCAGTAATTTAGATTCTCCAGAGTTGAATGCTGAACACGATAGGATTACATGTAGGAAGAAGAAAGTTTATGTGAGAAGTTGTCATTTCAACTGCATTTAGGATAATTAAAAATTATAGTTTTCTTAATTCACATGATTAAACTTCAGGCTACAAAATATATCTCAGAGCACTTGTGTCTTTTCGAGAGGTGTTTTCCAAATGGTTGTTCTTAACATTATATTTTTATTACAAAATCAGGTTAAGAAGTTTCCTTTCAACAGATGCTCTTCCAGAAAAGAAGAAGAAAGCTATAAATTTCCCTCTGCTCCACTGTTACGTACAGTGAAGGAACCAATCCTCTGAGTTTTAAGGGCACTTTACGATGTTTCTTCTTTCTTAGGATTCTCATGTTTACAGAGTTTGAGTTTAAACAAAAAGAGTAAGGGAAAATCCTTTTTCTAGCTTTGAAACCTTGACTTGGGCCTGCTAACTTCTGTGACAACATTTGCCAAAAATCCAGCAGCCTACTGTTGACATTTTCCTAGGCGTTATAGACCAGGAGGTGCAAGAACATGTACGACATGGAAACCCTTACTAATGTTCTTTTTTTTTCGGTACGCGGGCCTCTCACTGTTGTGGCCCCTCCCGTTGCGGAGCACAGGCTCCGGACGCGCAGGCTCAGCGGCCATGGCTCACGGGCCCAGCCGCTCCGCGGCATGTGGGATCTCCCGGGACCGGGGTACGAACCCGTGTCCCCTGCATCGGCAGGCGGACTCTCAACCACTGCGCCAGCAGGGAAGCCCTGTTTTGTTTTTAAATATAGTTCAAACTTGATGGTAAAAAGCAACACCGTTCTTATAAAATAAACAAGAGCTTAAATGCAGAAGTCAGATACTTAAGAAAGACTGTCTAAGGAACTGGGAAGGAAGCCAAGTTCCATGATGACACGCGCATTAAAACCCTGGGAAAAAATGAAATACAATGCTGTAGCATCAACTACTAGTATCCACCTGGGCTCTGAGCTCTGTGTTAACTGTGACTTTGCACACCTGAGCGGAAGGGCCGTGGGCCCGCCCACGCGCCCCGTGTCCCCCAGTTTCATGAGCCCCCTTCTGCGGCCTGCAGAGCGACGGCACTAACCCGCCGCCAACACCAGCCTCGCCAGGTGCGTCAGGGCAGGCGCGGGAAGAGGGAGGCTGCAACCGACTGTGGAGAGCAGGGAGGGGTTAGGACACACTGGCACAAAAAATGAGAACTGTTAGGGGAGAGATGAGAAGCCGGGCAAAGGGCCCCTGTGCAGGCGTTCAGGTGAGAACCGCCTAGAGAGAAGGAGGGATGCTGGCCCAGCTGGGGTGTGGGTGCCTGAGACAGAAAACAGGGAAGAGAGCAGGTGATGAAGGGCCTTGGATGTCAGTGGGGCTGACATTTGAGCAGGAGCTCCCGGTGAGACGTGTGTGTCCCCAGGAGGGTCCCAGCTGTACACGGTGACCTCATGCTGAGATGCTACCTGGAGGGACCTCCCGCCACCAGAACCTGCCTACAGCCTGAAGGCCTCAGAGACCTGGTTCCATCAGCAGGAAGCAGTGTCCCTGTGGCTGGTACCGTCTCTCCCCGAGGCTGAGCTCCACTGAAATCACGAGTGGGCCGGGTGAGCCCGGGCCTGAAGAGGAATTTGTGTCACCCACCTGCTGCAGAACCTCAGACCAACCTCGGAAGCAACCACTGTCTCTCTCCTGAGCTATTTATCTCGCTCACTTCAGAGCCCATCTGATGAACAATCTTCCTCCAAGTATGTTTTAGGATTGCAAACAGCGAACCTCAACCCTAACAGGTTTAGGAATCACACAGTATCCCTCTAAGATGACTCCACACCTGTATGAACTGATCCGTTATGTGGCGATGCCACAGTTTTTCTCGTGGAGGGAAGTTTACAGCTGCAGCCAAATGTAGTCCTGCTCTGTCATAAGTGAAAGAGTGAACAGGAGTTTCCAACAGAGGGGCAAAAAGATCCAAGCTGTACTTTGGGAGAAATAATGTATTGATAAAGCGTTAGATGCTGTAGGCACAGAAGAGCCTAGAAACATGGAAGCCATCCATCCACAAGACTAGCCCAGGTGGAAGGGGGAGGATCCCAGCCAAGGATGAGAGACGACCTTGCAGGACCTTGCAGGTGAGCTGGTGGGGACAGTGCGGGCGAACAGGGGCCCACACACTTCAGTAAATATTGCCCTGAAACTCTGAGAGCCTTAGGAAAATCTCTGCACAGCTGGAAGCTGAAGACTGTCCTAAGCTCTGCAGAAACGGCTATACAGATATTGTGACATCAGTACTGCTAAACCCCTGTAAAAATTAAACTGTACAAGTGTCATCATGCCGTCAAGGAGAAAGTTCTTTAAATTCATAGGTTAATTCAAATGTAAAAAAAGTTAAACCCAAGAACTACAATAAAAAAAGGTTTTTAGGGCTTCCCTGGTGGCGCAGTGGTTGGGAGTCCACCTGCCGACGCAGGGGACGCGGGTTCGTGCCCCGGTCCGGGAAGATCCCACATGCCGCGGAGCGGCTGGGCCCGTGAGCCATGGCCGCTGAGCCTGCGCATCCGGAGCCTGTGCTCCACAACGGGAGAGGCCACAACAGTGAGAGGCCCGCGTACTGCAAAAAAAAAAAAAGTTTTTATTCAACCACAAATACAAATCAGAAACACTGCAGTCTAATCCAACAACAAAAAAGTGAAAATTAGTTATTCAAGTTCAACAATTAAGAACAGATGAGTTTTAATTACACATAAGACCACCTGTACCTAGAACTACCTACTACTTACAAGGATTACTGCTCACAAAGAACTTATTTTTGGAGTCCAAGGTGAGAGCTATGGAGTCAGGAAACTTGAGAGCCATTCAGGGCACACAAACAGGCAGACCAGTCAGAAGTCAGCGAATAGCTTTCAGCTCAGAAAATGATTACGTGAACAGGAACATACATGTCCCAGAGCCCCATGGTCGTCAGCTTCGCCCTAGATGACATTTGTTGCTTTACTCTTCTTCTGATCTGGGTAGCAGGTGAGGGAGCCACACCCGAGGCCAGCGTGAGCAGGAGACCAGCAGGAGAAGTGCCTTTGTCACCTGCGACCTTGGTGACCCGGCCTCCCAAACCACAAGTCAGACCAGCAGCACGTGTAAATAAAGAGGCCCTCAGTCAAAGAATAAACACAAGGCTTTCGGCAGCAAAGGCCAGCTGGCTTTCGGCTACTCAGCAAACAAAGCAGGTCTGAAACTGGATTTCCAGATCCCACCGCCTGACCTACAAGCTGTGGCGGTTCTCAATGATATTCAAAACTGGATGCATGGCAAAGGTTCAAAATGCATCCCCCCCCCCCCCCGCAAATACTTCCTATTCGCGAGATGTCTTCTCCTATCTTTGACTATTAATTTGCTATCCGAATTAAACATGTCATTCCCCACTGGCAATTTTCCCATGTTTTAAATTCTTTTACTTAGGCAAATATGTGAAATAAAAAACTAACTGAAAGCATTCAAGTCTGAAACCAACGATTTTCAGCGACAACACTAGCAAGCCAAGCAGGCCTGTGTGACCAACAAGAAATTCTGAGGATAACGTGATCAACGTGATGATCTACCTAAAACCATGACTTTCCCTGGGGGTGACTTTCAAATGTCACAGCTTCCAAACCAGCAGCTTCTCAGTCAGACCAGCACGGAGTGGGCCCTTGATTCACATAGTTTCAGGAAGCCCAACAGTCCTTTAAAACAATACAGCGTTTAACACCTGAACTCCAAGAAATTATGTTTCATGTCAAAGAAACATTTTGCAGGTCATACGAAGGTAGTGCTTGTTGATACGATGTTCCAGAAAAGCTGTGCCTCAGGGAATGTTCATTGAGGTGAATGTGACTGCCCAGGGACTTGGGGGAGAAGCGCAGGTGTCACCAGGACGGTCCTACTGGAAGACTATAACTTCACCCTACACTGTACGCTACAGAAGGCCTAGAAATATCCCCGTATTCTAAAACTGCTCTTTAGCAGATGCTAATACCATGTGTCCAGGCAACTAGCAAGCCCATATTTCAGACGCTTGAGAAGATCCTGCCTAGAAAGCCCCGCGTAAATATTCTGAAAGTCATGGAGTAAGCTGGTGATAGAAGAGTCAAAATGAGCTGTGATTAAGGGACCATCAAATTACTATTTCAGGAGCTAGAGCTAGTAAGCATTTAACCAGATTCAGGAAGCTAACGGCCTGCAATGTTTTATCTATCTGGGGACACAATTAGATTAAGTTGTTGCATTTCTGGTCCTCCTCCTTCTTTTATTCCTGCTAAATAATGGGCTTTTCCTTATGCTAAGAGTAAAAAACCCACAGAATTATCTGGAACATGCAACACATACCAGAATAACTACAAAACATAGAAATTATTAAATCTTAAGTCACTCCATATTCTCTTCAGTATGGCAGCTAATTAATTTTGCTCTTTTGTTACAAAACTCTAAAAGCAGAGAATTCGTGTTCAGTGAAATAGTTCATACTGAATAACGTCAATGAAATTCTAGATGGAGAAGTCTCCAAACAGCAGTAGACAACAAAAGTATTTTAAAAGCAAGACATGCTCTAACCTATCTTAAATATGACGCAATTTCATTTTTTAAAAAAATCAACGGTGTTCCATCAATCTTTGATATTCAACCTGGGAAATGTAGAAAAATAAGCGATCTACCATGGACAGAACTTGGCAGGCTGCGTCAGCACCCATTCAACAGTGATCACACTTACAGGAGTAGGTGTTGACTGTATACAATAAAAATTTCTGGATTTCTAGTCTAAAATTGTAAGACATAATTCCTTTTCCACTTTCTTGACCTTGAAAATAAATCCACAACTGTAGCAGGGGGAATGCAGGCACAATGGTGCAGAGTGGTTCCCAAAGATGCTATAGGTGTCCTCAGAAGCCCAGTCACAGCCACATAAGGACACATTACTCCTCCTTTTCACAGCACTCCTGCCCACCGAAGATATATTCAGAACTGCACTGTGATATTGAAAAAATTCATTACTAAGTAAAAATGCTGGTACTATGCATGGTCACATATACTATGCCTGTCTGGATAAAACGCTGTTCTACTGGAAGTCTTCTATTGTAGCTTCAAGATGAAATGGTCAAACTATAGTAATATCACTGTAACTCTGTATAAGAGACACTCCCTCCATAATCGTAATAAAAATGCCAAGTCTTTATCAATTTATTGGTCTAGCAGACAAGAACCAAAAAGATGGTAATTGTGACCATTTAAAAGGACCCAACATAACATTTCAAATGAAAAAAAAAAAAAACTAATTTCAGTTGCTTGTAATTACTCATTGAAAGTGGTCAACTGTTAATAAATAAGAAACAGACAAATAAACATGATCTTTAGAGCTAATAGTCTCACTAATCTTTTCTTTTTCTTTTGCCATACGCGGGCCTCTGACTGTCGTGGCCTCTCTCGTTGCGGAGCACAGGCTCCGGACGCGCAGGCTCAGCGGCCACGGCTCACGGGCCCAGCCGCTCCGCGGCATGTGGGATCTTCCCGGACCGGGGCACGAACCCGTGTCCCCTGCATCAGCAGGCGGACTCTCAACCACTGCGCTACCAGGGAAGCCCAGTCTCACTAATCTTAAGCAGGTTAATTAAGCTTGTTGAAACTAAGTCTTCCCCATTTGTAAAACATATATCAATAATGTCTACTTCTCAGGTTGGTAAAAAAATAATGATAAAAATGGGCAAAGGACTTGAATAGACATTTCTCCAGGTGACATACAAATGGCCAATGGGTACACGAAGAGATGCTCAACATCACTAATCATGGGGGAAATGCAAATCAAAACTACAGTGAGAGGGGCTTCCGTGGTGGCGCAGTGGTTGAGAGTCCGCCTGCCGATGCAGGAGACACGGGTTCATGCCCCGGTCCGGGAGGATCCCACATGCCACGGAGCGGCTGGGCCCGTGAGCCATGGCCACTGAGCCTGCGCGTCTGGAGCCTGTGCTCCGCAACGGGAGAGGCCACAACAGTGAGAGGCCCGTGTACCGCAAAAAAAAAAAAAAAAAAACACTACAGTGAGATACCACCTCATACCTGTTGGGATGGCCATCATCAAAAACCAGAAACAAGTGTTGTTAAGGATGTGGAGAAACTGGAACCCTTGTGCACTGTTGGTGGGGAAGTAAATTGGTGCAGTCACTACGGAGAACAATATGGAGGTTCCTAAAAAATTTTTAAATAGAACTACCGTATGAGCCAGCAATCCCCATTCTGAGTATATATCCAAAGAATTGAAAGCAGGATCCTGAAGACATATTTGCACACCTATGTTCATGGCAGTCTATTTCTACAGCCAAGAGGTGAAAGCAATCCAAGTGTCCATCCATGGATGAATGGATAAACAAATGTGTGTGGTGTATACACACAGCGGAATATCATTCAGCTTTAAAAAGGAAGGAAATCCTGCCATTTGCAACAACATGGATAAACTCTGAGGGCATTATGCTCAGTAAAATAGCCAATCACAAAAAGACAAGTCCACACGATTCTACTTACATGAGACGCCTAAAGTCGTCAAATTAATAAAAGCAGAAAGTAGACGGGTGATGGCCAGCGGCTGCGGGAGGGGAACAGGAGTTGTTTACCAGGTGCAGCTTCAGTTTTGCGACATGAAAATGCTCTAGAGATGCTTGTACAGCAACGTGGATACACTTAATGCTACTATACTATACACTGAAAAATGGAAAATATGGTAAATGCTATGTGTTTTTTACTACAATTAAAAATATTTTTTAAAGATTCTACTAAATGTAATTATATACTTAATATGTCTGGCACCTAACAGACACCGAAAAATAGTAATTATAGGCCAAGAAGCATCATTCCGCAGTGTGAGATCCAAAATGTCGGGACTGCGGAAGCCCTGAGTGGTCCTTGTCAGCCCAGTGACCCAGGAGGAAAAAAGGTCAAGGTCAAGGCAAACAGCTCACTGGAAATAATAAGAATCCCTTCCGTGGGCACAGGGAGTATTTCCAAGAAATACTGAGATGGTTGAAACAGGCCCAGTAGTGAGTGACCTGTATCTTCCTCCCTGTACCCGCCTAGCCTCCTTCCTCCCAGCATCCCTCCCACCCCTGTGATAAGCTGACATCCCGGCTGCCCTTGGAGAAGGGAAGGGAGCCACGTCCCTCACTCCTGGCCTGTGGGCCAGTCCCACCTGGCCACCTGCGGTCCTTTCCAGCACAAGCTGTGTGTCCCCCACTCTCTCAAGTCCCTCCTGCTGGACAGAAAGTGGCCACTGATGGAGACCCGAGAGGATGACTGAATCCCAGGCCTGGACCACCCGCTTCCTGAGGGCCGGTTACACGGTGGGGAGGTGAAATCCTATCTGTACCCAGGCACTCAGATTCAGTCCCCTTAGGCAGGAACTCAACACATCGCTACCTGAAAGACCAGCAATTGTAAGTGAGGCAGAAGTGACGGAAATGAATACATCTGGATGCGCCGTGAACCGTCTGGACTCAGACGCACATCTATGAATTGAAGTGCAGTAGTCACATAAGAGAGGGGGGACACTGGGTTTGATATTACCTAGTGGGCAGCAAAAAATCTCTAAAGGCTTTAGAGCAACAGTGTTCTGTGGTCGAAGAGAAACTGCAGAAGAAGTAGATGGATTGGCACAGGGGATGCAGGGATGCACAGCCTGACAGTCCACGGTCAAGTGGACGTGGTCACAGTGGCCCAGCACGTCCACCGGGGCACACTGTGGACTGACGGGTGAAGGCAGTTCCGGATTTGACACGTGACATTTTATAACAATTAAATATTCATTCAAATTACAAAACTGGGTGGGGGGTGGCCAGAAAGGGAAATGGTCCCTAGAAAGCACACAGATCTGAAAGGCTTTCCCTGTGACCGGGCAGGTGGCAGGTGAATCTCACACAGGGCTCCTTCATGGTCAGTGTTCTCTAATCTTTACTCCCAGCTGGTCACCGTGCGGATGCCCATGAACTGCAGGGATGTGGGGTGGAGAGAGCACAGTCTACTGTGGTAGAGAGTTCACAGCCCCACAGGGCAGGGAAATCTGTAAGCTAACAGAAGTAGAAAGAGCTGAAAAGACTAAAGGATGTTCATAGATGGAAAGACGCATGTAAATACTCCAGGAGCGTATGGGACTCGGATAGTGAATGTAGAAGATTCACAGATTGCTTAAAAGATAAATACAGAAAATAAAATAATTCTGGCCCAGATCATGAAAACTCAAGTTGTATAAGGACAGAAAATGTTACTCTGAGTCAGAGGCCTGAGATCTAAAAGCAGTCTTACATGGAAACAACCTAAATGTCCATCGACAGATATATGGATAAAGAAGATGTGGTGAATATATACAATGGAATATTACTGAGCCATAAAAAAGAAGGAAATAATGCCATTTGCAGCAACATGGATGGACCTGGAGATTATCATACTAAGTGAAGTAATTCAGAGAAAGACCAATATCATATGATATCACTTACGTGTGGAATCGAAAACATGACACAAATGAACTTATCTACAAAGCAGAAACAGACTCACAGACACAGAGAACAGACTTCTGGTTGCCAATGGAGAGGGGGTGGGGAAGGGGCAGAGTGGGAGTTTGGGATTAGCAGATGTAAGCTAATACACATATTCAAAAGGATGGATCAACAACAAGGTCCTACTGTAGAGCACAGAGAACTATATCCAATATCCTGTGATAAACCATAATATAAAAGAATATGAAAAAAAGAATGTATATATAACTGAATCACTTTGCTGTACAGCATAAATTAACATTGTAAATCAACTACACTACAATAGAAAAATAAAATAAAATAAAACCAGTCTTATTGTAAGAGCAGGAAAATAAATGCTTTATAGCAGTGCTTGCTGTTCCTTTTGTATACCTAGCCAAAAGTTTATAAAAGTATATCTAGCATAGAAACCCCAACAAGCTAACTTCCCGTAAGAACCAGGAGAGCACACAGGGACCACACACGTAACAGCTAACGAGATCACGTTCTCAATTCATGAGATGCGGAAAACTTAACCAGAAAAAAAAAACACTGATCCGTGTCTTAACATTTTAGGGGGACTGTCTGCTTTCTTACTAACATATAAAAATAATATCTATAATACAATATACCAACACCTTGGTTTTCTAATTATTTAATCTTTTACCTATTTGAAGAGGCACAGATAAACCATATATACAACACATATACATTTATGCACAGACCTCTACATACATACGTATACACATACAGAACATGTATTCACACACACATACAGAGTAACTTATTTCTCAGTCCTCTTAGTTACACTTTCCTAATAATTCACAAGAAGTTACAAGAGCTGGAGAGTTAAAGTGTTACCCACGCCCCTAACTTCTATCTGTCAGAACGAAGCCAGGGCAAATCGACTCAATTTTGTACTCGGTTCAGGCCTCCTGACGGGGTCTGACAATGCGGTGTCAGCTCCACCCAGGAGCCCCTCTGCAGAAACGGTAGATCCCTGGGCATCGTCTGACCTGCTTCCTCACGTGATGCTGACTTAACTAAACCCACCCTACACCCTGACACCGTGGTGAGTGTGCGGGGGCAGGGCGGGGGGGATAGTGATAAGAAACAGGGATGTGGAGACTGTATAAAACCAGTGCTTAAACAGGGCCAGGGCTTAACCAGGACCCTGATGACCAGGAGAGGTCAGGATGCTGCCTGGGGATGGCCCCTTGCTGCTGAGCCAATCACTGGCCCGTGGCCTTTAAAGCCTGTTGCTTCCTTTAGGAGGTCAACCGCCTGTCTCTCTAGTAACCCCCTGATTTCAACAATATGAACAACAGTCCAAGATAAAAAAGCATCTCATGCTATAGTCTCACCAGCTCTGATCTGCAAATACGGACACTGTCTACAAAGGCTGCTATGGATTTGGATTTTTTTTTTTTTTTTTTTTTTTGCGGTACACGGGCCTCTCACTTTTGTGGCCTCTCCCACGCACAGGCTCAGCGGCCACGGCTCACGGGCCCAGCCGCTCCGCGGCATGTGGGATCTTCCCGGACCGGGGCACGAACCCATGTCCCCTGCATCGGCAGGAGGACTCTCAACCACTGCGCCACCAGGGAAGCCCACGGATTTGGAATTTTAAACACACTGTGGCCCACTGTCATCAAAAGATTAAAAGACAGAGAGAAAAACAATCGTGAAAATGCAAGGAATTAACTGTGAAGAATTCCCAAGAAGATCCCATGTTCTCAACTGTGATAAAACATAGTAGTGTCACATTTTAAAATGTGGTTTCATAGTGAGAAGCACTAAAAATATACTTTTAAAAAAATCAGAATTGGATATCCACTACTGAGAAAGTATTCCTGAACAGAGAGAATAATGGTCTAATGTGTTAAATTTCCCCAAATTGTTATTAATTGTTTAATTTGATTTTTGGTGCATACTGTTGAAAAGCAAAGTAATACAAGTCTTGCCTACTATTAAAGTACCACAAAAGGGGTCATTTCACAAGACATATGAATATGAACTCATCACACCATACACCTTAAATATATACAATTGTATTTGTCAATTATATCTCAGTAAAAAAAGAGCCTCAGTTTTGAGGGGATACCGGGTAGTCAGGACACACAGCCAGGGCCCTTTGTAAACCTAAGAAACTCACTGAGAGGGGTCTTTTAAAGATTTCCATTGTCTGAACTGTAATGCCTTTTATTTTTTTTTTTAACATCTTTATTGGAGTGTAATTGCTTTACAATGGTGTGTTAGTTTCTGCTTTATAACAAAGTGAATCAGTTATACATATACATATATCCCCATATCTCCTCCCTCTTGTGTCTCCCTCCCACCCTCCCTATCCCACCCCTCTAGGTGGTCACAAAGCACCCAGCTGATCTCCCTGTGCTATGCGGCTGCTTCCCAGTAGCTATCTATTTTACATTTGGTAGTGTATATATGCCCATGCCACTCTCTCACTTCATCCCAGCTTACCCTTCCCCCTCCCCGTGTCCTCAAGTCCATTCTCTACGTCTGTGTCTTTCTTCCTGTCCTGCCCCTAGGTTCGTCAGAACCTTTTAAATTTTTTTTATATTCCATATATATATATATATGTTAGCATACAAGGTGAAGTAAGTCAGAAAGAGAAAAAGAAATACTGTATGTAATGCCTTTTAAATCAAGAGTAGTTTCCTTGGAATAGGCACAGAAACCATCCTATTTACTTTCTAACAGCTGCGTCCCAGTTAACAGATGACGGGGTTGGGGGGTGCTTTATTCCTCAGCAGCCACTAAGGATGCGGAAACATCCCCCCCACATCAGCCTTCTCTCTCAAATAATCTGTTCGCTCGAACCCCAACTCAAATGAAAAGGGAAAGAAAAAGAAAAAAGTTCATAAGAGTTTGAGATTAGCAGATGTAAACTATTATAGAGAGAATACATAAACAACAAGGTCCTCCTGTAGAGCACAGGGAACTACTGATATACTCAATATTCTGTGATAGACAATGAAAAAGCATCAGACCATATATACACACACACACACACGTATAACTGAATCAATTTGCTGCACAGCAGAAATTAGCACAACATTGTAAATCAGCTATACTTCAATAAAATTTTAAAAACAAGAAGTCCGTAAGTGTTCACTTACTATTCAGTATGCCCAAATCAGGCATTTTTAAAAGACCAACTTATAATTTGAGTGCCTCTGAGACACCTCGACCTATATTTTACATTTTCACAACACTTCACATGTCCCTTAATTTACGTTAAGGTTGCATTTTTAAAGTTAAATTGTAAAACTTTACTACCTACTGCTTCCAATACATCTAAAGAGTATTAAAAATTACTCAAGGAACAAATGTAATTGAAGTTGATTTCAGGTTTTGCAACACAAATGGTAACCACTTCTTAAAACAGTGTTCAAAATGAGCCCCCGGTTTTTAATTTGTTTTTTGAGGTGATGGAGTTGTGGTTATGATTTTTTTTTGACTCTACTTTTTTTTTTATTTTATTTTTGGCTCTGTTGGGTCTTCATTGCTGCGCACAGGCTTTCTCTAGTTGCGGTTCACGGGCTCTAGAGCACAGGCTCAGTAGTTGTGGCGCACGGGCTTAGTTGCTACGCGGCATGTGGGATCTTCCCGGACCACGGCTCGAACCTGTGTCCCCTGCATTGGCAGGCAGATTCTTAGCCACTGCACCACCAGGGAAGCCCCTTAAGACTCTACTTCTGTAGAGCAGTTTTAGGTTCACAGAAAAACTGAGAGGAAGGTACCGAGATTTCTCATATACGCACTGCCCACACGTGCATGAATTTCCCTTGTCACCCTCCCCACCGGTTGGGACATCTGTTACAATGTTACAATTGATCCCACTACAGGACACATCATAGTCACCCAAAGTCCACGGTTTACCTTAGGGTTCACCCTTGGGCTTGGACAAATGTACAGTGACATGTATCTACCATCTTACTATCATACAGACTATTTTCACTGCCCAAAATATCCTCTGTGGTGCATGTATCTTTTCAAATTATAGTTTTTTCCAGATATATGCCCAGAAGCCAGATCACTGGATTATATGGTAACTCTACTTTTAGTTTTTTAAGGACCCTCCATACTGTACATATCTGAAGAAAACGAAAACACTAATTCCAAAAGATACACACACCCAAATGTTCACAGCAGCATTATTTACAATAGCCAAGACATGGAAGCAACCTAAATGTCAATGGACAGAGAACTGGATAAAGAAGTTGTGGTACATATATACAAATGGAATACTACTCGGCCATAAAAAAGAAGGAAATAATGCCACTTGCAGCAACATGGATGGACCTAGAG
Source organism: Leucopleurus acutus (assembly GCF_964270905.1). Lineage (NCBI taxonomy): Eukaryota > Metazoa > Chordata > Mammalia > Artiodactyla > Delphinidae > Leucopleurus > Leucopleurus acutus. Next base: position 115,250,040 of record NC_139150.1, on the reverse strand, counting down.
ATTATCATACTGAGTGAACTAAGTCAGACAGAGAAACACAAGTATCATATGATATCACGTATATGTGGAATCTAAAAAAATGATACAAATGAACTTATTTACAAATCATAAACAGACTCACTCACAGACATAGAAAACAAACTTATGGTTACCGAAGGGGAAAGGTTGGTGGAAGGGATAAATTAGGAGTTTGGGATTAAAATATACATACCACTATATATAAAATAGATAATCAACAAGGACCTACTGTATAGCACAGTGAACTATACTCAGTATCGTGTGTGTGTGTGTGTGTGTGTATATATATATATACACATACATACATATATCTTGTATATATATATAACTGAATCACTTTATTGTAGACCTGAAACTAACACAACATTGTAAATCAACTATATTTCTGAAAGAAAATTTTTTAAAAGTATCTTTGATTAAAAAAAAAGATTTCTCTGTGATCCACCTATTCATCCCTACATCTTCCCCCTACCCACCACTCCCAGATATTTTTATTGAAAAAGAAATGTAACCCAGAAGCATTGGCATTTCAATTTAAGGACAGACTTCTGATTTGATTATATGAGTTATTTAAAATTAGCATGACCAACACTGCCACTTTTGCTAGATTTTATTGTACTGCTGCCAACATACAGTATCCCTCTATCATTCCTAATTAGTATGTGTCTTCCAGTGAAATCAATAATATAAAAGGTTGATGGTGGTATATCATTCACTGCCGATTAATTTATTGGTTTCCAAATTCCATACTCATTTATTACATGATAAAGAGTATAGTTTAATTGACTTATAAATCATAAATGTTTGAAATATATAATATATAAACCATGTGATTCATGGTTTCCTTATAATGATACTGATATCCAATTCTCCTAATAGACTGGTGTATATATTCATGTTTGCAAAAACGGGGTGAGGGGGTCTCTACCCTGTACCTGCTGAAGGTCGTAGTATTCCCACAATTCCCCCACTGAGGAGTCTTGGGTTCTGGATTTTATCACCACTCAACAGAACTAAAAAAGTAGAAAATGCCATGCAACCAGAGTATCTACTTAACATACCCTGAGGTTGAGAGTTCTGTGTCTGCTTTATTTCAACATCTCATCATTATACCCTGAATAGGCTGGCTCAATCTACCACACTTATTTTAAAATGTGTGGACCTCCTTCTATCTTCAAATTAAACTTTTATTTTTGCTAAAACATGGAGACTAGAATCTCTACAGGAATTTTATACCAATAACCAAATATAATATATCCTTTTGATTTTCAAAAGGATACAAGTGCTCTGTGTCTATACATCATTTTGTACACTTTAAAAGGGCCACAAAATTTATTCAAAGAGCGTTGCTAGTACAGGGTATAGAGTGGTCACAATTACTTGAAGCTGCTCCTATGTTAATACTTACTCACTGTAAGCTTGCCTATGGTTCTCTTATTTCTCTGTGATTTATCCTGAGGAAACTGGGAATATGACTCATCCTTCACCACCGAGTCATCAATGATCCTGCTTCTTCTGTTCACCTACTCTCACATATTTCCTAACCATGGTCTTTATTTCTAAAGCTTTATTATATAAAACAATTTATATTATATAAAACCTACTTCAAGACTACATTTATTTTAAAAAATCATTCAATTAAAATAGAATGATTAATTGTATTTTCAACTATTATTCAAAATAGTTTTCAAATATTATTCGAAAGAAGATATATTTCCAGCTTGCATTAAGGAGTGACTTCTAAAATAATGGTAACTGTGTAAAATAGCCACAAGATGGTAAGAATTCATTTCAGCAACAATTATGCTGAGAAATCTCAAAGCTTTTTTCTAAATGAAATTAATTATATTTTAATGGGAGAAAAGCAGTCAACAGAAGTGCTTCAATCAAACTGTTTCCAAAAGAAGAGGTTCAGATTTCCTTGTTTCTTTGCCTTTATAAAACTGAGTATGCAATGCCATTATTTAAGATATCAGAGCTGAGGCAGAACATTTAAAGGTAGATTCCGTGCAGTACAGACTTGTTTCAAGCAATGCCTCCTAACCATGTGTTCCCAGTTTAAAATGAACCAACCAATAAACAACATTGTGAAAAAGAAAGAAATTATCAAGCTAACAACTCCCCAAAACATAAAGAAAATATGTAAATTGCCACTGGGGTGGGTGGTCTAAATAAGGATCCATCGTGCATTCTGCATTGAGACCTCACACTGTCAGCACACCTTTTATCATGCTAACAATAAGCTACAGGTGGTTCAAAGGGGAACAATCACTTATCTCCTGCCTGCCCTCCAGAAGCCATCCACAAAATTTAACTGTCTTACTAAAACGGTAAGCCTAAAACCTTGCAGAAGTTTTTCAAATAAATCCTTATTACATTTGCATGTATATTTGCATGTACTTCAAACATGTCTGCCAAAAACAAAACCCTCAGTAAATCCTTTACTTAAATTTAACATATAATTTTGATGGATTTTGCCCCTGAGATCACATAAGAATAACTGCAAACACGATAGCAAAACAATAGTCTACTTGGTCTCCGTAGAAGCTGGCTGCAGGAATCCTGGAATATTTAATCCTTCCAGGCCACTCAGCTTTCTCAAGTCGTTTAAATCAAGCACATTTACAAACTGTCCGAGTATAGACTGGTTTGCTCTTAATAATTCAATAAAGTAATTTGAATGAAGTCAGAGAATACTAAGGTATTCAAGATTTAAAATATGTTTTAGAGAAGGAAGCATAAAATCCATTTTCTAAAGATTTTTAAAGTAGCCATTCAGCAACGAAATGTCATAATAGGAAGCATTATTCGAACAGTTACAAATGTTCAACCCAAATGAAGGCAGGATGAGTAGAAATTTTCCCCTAGGTTTAGAAATATCTCATTCGCCTGCTGGCCTTTTGGATCGTATTCGACATCAGCATCAACTTGAATAAAACAGGAGTGTAAGGGGTTCGCCGGTACAAGAAATTGTACTCAGCAGTAAAATGTTGCTTAGGCTTCACTCACAGGCATGTAAGACAGAGCCCTGCTAAACGCGACCACCATCGTTTTCCAGCACCTATACGCAGGCCTATTATCAATGAGATGCTACGTCGAATTTTAAGTAAAAATGAGCGTTTCTTGCGGAATCCGGCTGCCAGAATCGGCTCCACGTTGGGCTTGGCTTGTCAGCCACTTCTTGTGAGGGGTATTGCGAGCGGCTGGGGGTGAAGGGCGCAGGATGAAACTAGCCCGAGCTTCCACTCACTTTCCCAATTTTCCAAATGAGGACGGAGTGTGATCTGCCCGAGGGAGCGGATCCGCCCCTGCGCACGAGGCGCTGCGGGCGGGTCCTGAGGGTCCTCAGGTGTGCGGAGCGCTGCTGGCGTCTGCCAACGCGACCACAGAGGCTTAAGTGGGGCGGGGGGCGGGGCAGCCCCACCGGGACCACCGCGCCCGGCCCCGCGGCTGCGCTGCGTCCGCGTGCGGTGGACACTGACCAGCAGGTGCACAGCGACCCGCGGTCGGGTCTCAGGTACAGGCTGTCTCGATAGACCTCATCGTCCCTGAGGAAGCTCCCAGGTAGGATGCGGGACTTGGTGGGGGGGGGGGGGGCCCAGCTTAACCCTATCACTGCCGCCCCAGCAGCCCACCCTCGCCGCACAGAGTCTGCAACATCGTGATCGAGTGCAGGTCCTCGCCGGGTGTGGAGGCTGACGCTCACCGGGGCCCCAGACACCCGCCGTCCCCGGGAGCGGGCGGGCGCCAACAAGCCCACACCTTCCCGCTCCCGCCCCCCAGGCCACCGGGTGCGCCGCCAGCCGCGGGATCGAGCCCACCTCAGCGCAACGCCTCGCCAGCCCCCTGGCCGTGCCCGCCAGCGCCAGGCCCCGTGTAAAGTTGGGCAGGTGGCACTTTGCGAACCTTTGGGGGCGGGGAGAGGACCGTGGGGACCTGGGGGCACCCGGACCCCGGGTAGGCGACCCCCCAGCACGGCGCGGCCTCCAAGGCGCCCACTTCCTCCCCGCGCCCCAACCTGACCCCCACCCCGCCCCGGGCAGCGCGCTCGAGCGCGGGAAGGCGCCGACTTACGTCTCGGAATCGGTTCCACTGTCCGGCCTCCCGGTCGTACTGGGACACCGTGCTGAGCCATTGTTTGTCGTCCAGAAAATTGCCGCCGTCCGGCCGGCCCGCGGCCGCCGCCAGAGCCTGCGCGCACCAGGCGGCCGCGCACACGCACAGCACGGCCGGCGCCCGGAGCATCTGTGGACGGAGAAAGCGGGGCCGGTTCACACGAGGGCCCGGACCGCGCGTCTCGGCCGGGAGCTGGGTGGGGCGGGAGGAGGTCCGGCGCCAACCCCGTGGGCCGCCCGGCCCCGCCGGACGCACTGGACACGCTCCCGGAGCCGCTCCCGGTTCCCGTGGCCGCTGCCGGCTCCGCGCGCCCGTGCCCACCCGCGGCCGCCGCTCGGTCTGCGCGCCCCTCCGTCCTTCCCTCCCCCATCCACGCTCCTCTTCCCCGCCCCGCCTCCTCGGGACCCCTCCCAGACCCCTCTCCCGTCCCGCCTCCTCCGGGCCCACCTTCCTCCCCGGATCCGAGCTGCGGGCGCTCCGGATGCGGCTCGGCTGGAAGCGGAGGACGCGGCGCCCGCGCGGACCCGCATCCGCCTCCCGCCCCCTCCGCACCGGCTCCGGCGCGGCCGCCGACCGGCCTCGCTCCCGGGGGCGCGGGGCTCGGGGCGCGCTCGGCACCGGGTCGCAAGCCGCACCGGGGCTCGCGGTCTCCCAGCCGCTGCCCTGCGGCTCCGCGCTGGGCGGCCGGAGAGGGACGCGAGCTGAGGACGACTCGGTGCGTCACCGTCCGGCTCCTCTGACTGCCCGCCCCGGGGGAAGCCGCCTGCGGGGCCTCAGGGATGCGCCGGAGCCCAGAAAATTTTAGCTACGTGTGCGTGAACTTCATGTTAAAGGGCGGAAGTTCTTTTCCTTTCCCTTCTTAAGGAGAGAATCTTCAGTACGTGGGGCGCGTGAGTCCGCCCCCATCCCTCACGTGCTGTACCTTATTCTCCTTTCATCAGAACGCCTTGGCTGCTGTAGTTTACGCTCTAGGACTTGAACCGAAAACTTAAAAGCTCAGTCTGTGTCTCCCTACTGCACTATGGAAGAGAGCTTTGAAACTCATTTTGCCTTCCAAATCTGCATTTATGACAAAATACTCGGCTCCCTCTGGCTTCTCCACATATTCTAAATAAACTGGAAGGAAATCAGTCATTGGCCCCCTGTGAGCAGAATCTGACGAAGACAGACTCCCACAGACTTAGATGATGTAGGCGAAGTGAACATTATATGCATATCAGGAGATCCACAGAGGCTAAAACACTGCGATCACGTTCTGTATCTCTGTGTGACTCGTTAGAGATTATTTCAGCCAGAAGTCCATCTCCCAAAGCTGTGACCTTTGAAAATGTCCTGGAGCTTCTGAAACTTGAGGAGCTATTTGAATAACAGCTGTACCTTCTCACGTTCTCCGTTTCAATCTCATGTAACATTTGTGCAACATGTTTCAAACTATGTTAAAATAGGAGTCAGACATGATTAATTAACACTGCTATTTTTTAAATACAGGATTTAAAAATGTATAGTATGTAAAAATGAAAGAAAAAATCTATTTTTTAACTCAAAAATTTTTTTCCCAGCATTTCCCCCTTTTCCACTCGAATGATAGCAAGGGGAGAAAAAAAACAGAATCTACAATTGTAATTCAAAGATGCACCGATTGATGTCAACACGTTTCAGATAACTTCGAGAACACTGATGTGTACTAATACTCCAAAGATGTGTGTTTGGGCCTCTACAGCTGGCCGTTACTTTAGAATGTTCTAATTCCTGCGTACCGCATCATTAGATCATCCTTAGGTCAGCCCACTGCTATGGCCTCTTCCAGATGCCCTGTCCTTCAGCTGCCTGCATCCTAGCCTCACTGCTCTACTGCAAAATTGGAAGTACTTTACTCTCAATTCAATGAGAATATTTTAATATGTTTAAAAAACCTCATTCTTTTAAATTTAAATCTGATAGAAAAAAGCACAGAAAGTGTGCTTTAGATGAAACTTGATGCCCAGCAGAAGTAATTATTAAATTAAAAATGACCTTCCAGGGCATTCCCTGGTGGTCCAGTGGTTAGGACTCCGCTTCCACTACAGAGAACCTGGGTTCGAGCCCTGGTCAGGGATTCCCACAAGCCGCACCACGTGGCCAAAAACAAACAAAAACAAAACTTCCAACCTCTAAGAAAGATGTGTGATCTTTGCTACAGAATATTTGATTATTTAATGAGGGATAGTGCTACAAACTCTCCCCCTTCAGAATCCATAGGGATCTGGATTTTAGCATGGTGATCGCCATCTGAAGCTAACATCACCTTCAAATAGATAGATATAGATACAGGTATATTCTCCATTTACCCAAAATGCATGTATTTCACTGCTGAACCTCAGATGTTCATAGAATCTCTTCACATCTAGCTGTCACTGGCAACTTCCAAAAATGCAGCCCCACGTGGACTGCTACCTACCAGTTGTAAAAATCTGTGGAAAAACTCACAGTGACAGTGGTACTTGTCTTGGGAGAAAAGCTTCCAACAGGGCATCAAACTCCAGATCTGACAGTGAGCAGGATTTACCAACAAAATGCAAGTTTGAAATGGTGTGAGTCCAAAGAGGTAGAACGAGCCTGTCTGCAGAGAATGTATGCTGGCCTGGTGTGGCCCAGCTCACCTCCCCCAACTGGCAAAACTCCTAAACCCCAGCCTTCTTCCAAAGCCACAGGGAAGTCCCTTGTTTTGCTCCCTATGTAACTGAATGTTTGGGTCTTTAAAGCGCCTGCTTTCAAAATTTAAATAATCCAGAGAGAATTCACACTTCAGTTAACACCCGGGTTATCATTTAACCCCTCCATGGGGGTTAATAGAAAGCTTGCTGTGAGCAAAGCACCACAGGGGGGAAAAAGGAAGAGAATTAAGTAGGCGGTGAGACATGGGAGGGGTAGCTGGGACCCTGCAAGTCAGAGTGGGGGGTCCAGAGGGGAGTAATTCACTGCCTACTTCCCAGTTGTGTTGAGAACCAGTGTAGGAACGGGAAAGGCTAGAAAAGCAGAAGAGGGGTGAGGTGTTTGGGGTGGGCAGAGTAAGACACTGGTGCAGGACAGTACCGGACAGGGCTAGAGCTTGTTTTTGTGTTTCTGAACATGCTTTACAAAATCGGTCACAGCAAGACACAAGTCTTCAGATTCCCAGCCCCTTTCCTGTCCCTTCTGTCACCTCACGCCAATTAATAACGCATATACATCATGAACAGCCAACATTGGGGTCACTCTGACCTTGAACTTGACCCAGAGGTCGAGTTTCTTACTTATTTCTTTATCCTTTTAACAATTCCTGTACTAAACATGAAGTTAATCCATCAATGAACACCTATTATAGAAGACACTTTGCTTGGAATTTTTTTTTTTGTATTAAGTCTATTTCTTCTCTAAGTTTTCTTACCCTCATTTTCAGATCTGCCACAATTCTAGAGAGAAATACTCAGCGTATAGTGACAAGAGGTCTCTTTCTAACCACCTTTGAGATTGGGATCTCTGAAGACGTTGATGGAGCTCCATTTCTTCACACACACACACACACACACACACACACACACACACACACACATCTTTCATTAGTCACTTTCTTTCTCAGCTGCTGTAATAACCATCGCGAGGATGTACAGGAAAGGTCCGACACATCGCGCATCTCCCTATGCCACGTGCTTTACAGGATGCCCTTTCGTCTTCACAGACTGCCCAGGACCCTGTTGTTAGTAAATACACAGGAATGGTTGTGAGGGACTGTGAACTTCTCCAGGGTGGTCGTGCTTCTCTGCTTCTAGGTCTTCTCTCTCTAGAGAAACTGCTGTTTTGATCTTTTGTTTATGTTCTTTGGTTCCTCTCCTGCCCCCATCTTTCCTCCCCCTCCTGCTGTGCATTTCTTTTTTTTTTTCTGGAATTTTATTTTATTTATTTTTTTATACAGCAGGTTCTTATTAGTCATCCATTTAATACATATTAGTGTATATATGTGAATCCCAATCTCCCAATTCATCCCACCACCACCACCCCTGCCACCACTTTCCCCCCTTGGTGTCCCTACGTTTGTTCTCTACATCTGTGTCTGTATTTCTGCCCTGCAAACTGGTTCATCTGTACCATTTTTCTAGGTTCCACATATATGCGTTAATATACGATATTTGTTTTTCTCTTTCTGACTTACTTCACTCTGTATGACAGTCTCTAGATCCATCCATGTCTCAACAAATGACCCAATTTTGTTCCTTTTTATGGCTGAGAAATATTACATTGCATATATGTACCACATCTTTATCCATTCGTCTGTCGATGGGCGTTTAGGTTGCTTCCATGACCTGGCTATTGTAAATAGCACAGCAATGAACATTGGCGTGCATATTTCTTTTTGAATTATGGTTTTCTCTGGGTATATGCCCAGTAGTGGGATTGCTGGGTCATATGGTAATTCTATTTTTAGTTTCTCTGTTTCAGTCAGAGCTGGGACACACCCTTACTCAGAGTCAGGGAAAGAGGTGACATGAAAGCAAGGAGCTCCCCTAGCACCTTAGTCCCTGCCTCAAATGACCTTATCCCCTCAGACGCTGGGTCTCAGCAGCAGCAAGCCAGGAACAAGCAGGTGACCCACCTGGTGGGCTGAGATGGGAATTGACCAAACTGCAGCTCTGTCTTTAGGAAAAAATGTTGTTTGCCAACCAAGCAAGTGTGGTTGCCTTTCCGTTACAGCCAGCTGGTGCAGACAAGGGGCCATGGGGGTTAATGGGCTTTGCAGAGTGTCTGATGTCACCAGAGCTGTGGTTTAGGGTTAAGTGAGTTATCCTAAGGCCATGTCTGAAATATTACATTATAAGACGAGGGAACCAATATCTGAGCTATAAAAGTCTACTGTCTAGAGTGATGCCTTATGCCATCTCCATCTATAAGCTTGAATTCAGCATATAAAAAAGAAGAAAAAATGAAGCAAAGCCCTGGGTATTAAAAGTTCAGGACCAAATTAAAGACCTGCCAACACCATCCTGGAATCATGCCAAGAGGGATCATTCTGTGTCCTCATCTCAGAATTTTATTTACTGAAACCATCTAAGTCTTATAAATCATCTGATCTTAATTTAACAGAAAGTAGCAATAATTTCTAAAATTTTCATTAGGGGCATCAAAAATAAATAAATTTTGAGGCTTCCCTGGTGGCGCATGGTTGAGAGTCCGCCTGCCGATGCAGGGGACACAGGTTCGTGCCCCGGTCCGGGAAGATCCCACGTGCCACGGAGCGGCTGGGCCCGTGAGCCGTGGCCGCTGAGCCTGCGCATCCGGGGCCTGTGCTCCACAATGGGAGAGGCCACAGCAGTGAGAGGCCCACGTACCGCTAAAAAAAAAAAAAATTTTTTAATTAAAAAAAATAATAAATTTTTTTAAAAACTAAAATGGAATTGCTAGGGTAGTATAACAAACTTTGTTGTTGTTTGTTTGTTTTTAGAGACCAACCCCACTTAAACAAACTTGATAAACAGGCCCTCTTGTGATTTAACTTAAACATTCAGTAGATAAATTGACCTTAAAAGCTATAATAAATATGAAAAGCACATCAATCAGTTTAATTATGGTAATTCTTAAAAAGACATTTTTCAATATATAAACCAGAGGGTGAATCTGATTAAATTATTGATTACTAAATTGATGGTACTGGAAAATGACCAATAAGGCAATTAAAATTTGTTTTTACTTTACCTTGAGACATAACTCTTGACTATTTTTAAGAAAAATATTAAAAAACTTTAAGGAACATTAATTATAAATACATAAATTATACTGAGGGGTAAAAGGTACTGACACAAAAGTGTATAAAATAAAATATCAGAATGTTCATACAATAAACTCTCTTTACACATAGGCACATTCTTATACCAAGATTATTAAATTTAAAAACATGCAAATCAAAAAGGTTTTTAAAAATAATTCTGTCCTTGAGATTAATACAGATATGTTTTTAAAAGTTGTTTGACCTGCAGATTCATTCATATAGTAACCTTCATATAAGAATGTGTGTGGAGAGAATTTATTCTTTGACTCAGAATGTTATTTTCCCTAGGCCGTTACCTGGCACAAGTTCAAGCGCCCAACACGGAGTGAGGTCAAACAAACCAAAACGCTGGAGGTTGGAGCAGAGAAAGGTTTATTGCCGAGCCATGCAAGGAGATGGCTGGCTTGCGCTTAAAAACCCCTGAACTCCCTGAAAGTTTTCAGCAAAGCATTTTTAAAGGCAAAGTTGGGGGGGGGGCAGGGGTCCCAGGATGTGTGATCAGCTCGTGCACAATTCTCTGATTGATGGACGGTAATCAGTCCTTAGGTGCCAGAAGGTCTGGGGGCTATATGCTCCTGATCATCAGGTAGTTAATTTCTTCCACGTGGTGGTGGTTTTAGCATCTGAAAAACTGAGGAAATGGGCATCAGATACTCTTATCTGGGTACTTCAGAGAGGAGCTCAAGCAGAGGATATGGGGGGGAGGGGTCTGTCCCAAGAAGGCCCCATAGGGTCCTACTCGGGTACAGGGACAATATTTCGTCCTCAAATAGCATATAGATAGAGTTTCTAAATCAAGATCTACAAAGAACCTTTTATGTTTATCTTTGTGAATTTTTGTTTACTTATTTTAGCTGGCTAGTGCAAAACAAGCTTTTTGCTCTTTTTTTAAATTTTTTTAAACAAGTAATGCTAATTAGATTTGCTATAGTAATCCAGTTCTGGGCTGCGATCAACAACAATACAGCTCAATTTAGTTCAGGTTGTACTTTGAAATGAGATCTTGAGATATTTTTCTTGACATTTTTTTTTCCTTTCAGGAGCTTTTTAATTACCAGCTTAATTTCTTTACTTGGTAGAGGACTATTCAGGTTATATATTTCACTATGGTTGAGTGTTGATAGTTGGTGATTTTTAAGGAATTCATGCTTCTAAGTTATCAAATTTATTTGTTATTTGTAATATTCCCTTTTCATCCTTTTAGTGAATGCACGATCCATAGGAACAGCCCTGGTTTTATCCCTGATACTGATGATTTGTGTCCTCCTCCCATCTTTGTCAGTCTTCTTAGAGCTTTATAATTTTTATTAATTTTTTTAAATCAGACTTTTGTTCCATTGATTTTTTTCTATTGTTTTCCAATTTTATTGATCTCTTATCTTCACTATATCTTTCCTTATATGGGTTAATTTTGCTCTTCTTTTCTCTAATTTCTTAAGGTAGGAAATTAGATTATAAATTTTAGAACCTTGTTTCCTAATTATTAGCATTTATTGCTATAAATTTACTTCCTGTACTGCTTTAGCTGCATCTCACACGTTTTGATATGTTATATGTCCATTTTCATTCAGTTCTATGCATTTTTAATTTCTTTTTAAAATTTCTCTTTGACTCAGAGATTGTTTACATGTGTGTTGTTTGATTTCCAGATGTTTGGAGATTTTTATATTGTTTTTATGTTGTTAATTCTAGTTGGTTCCATATGGTCACAGAGTATGCTATGAACGATTTCAACTATTTTAAATGTATTGAGCTTTGTTTTATGACCAAATGTATAGTCTATCTTGGTTTCTCTAGATATTACCATATACATATTTAACTGATAATAGTCTACTGATATGGAATTTTTATCTCTGAACAAAGTGCAGAAACCTTATTTCCATTTAGGTCCATTTACCCTCTTGATTCTTTAAATATAATTGTCTTAAGAATTTCCTCTACATATGTAGGGCATCACTTAGGTGATGTTTTAATTTTGCTTTAACCATCAAATATGATTTAAGAAACTAATGAGGTTAGTCTTATTTGCCCCTCTTTTTTACCCATTCCAATGTTTTTATTTCCTTCTAAAGTCCCAAGCCTCCTTTTGCTATCATTTTCTTTCTCTTTAAAAAAGTTCTTTAGCCATATTTAAAAGATAAGTTTGCTAGTGATCTTTGTTTTCATTTCCTTTTATTTGAGAACATCTTTATTTCCTGTTCATTCCTGAATGATAGTTTCACCAGATATAGAATTTGTGGTTGGCAGTTCTTTTCTTTCAGTACTTGAAAAATGTTTTGCCATTTCCTTCTGTCCTCCGTGGTTTCAGATTGGAAATTTCCTGTCATATGAATTGTTGTTCTCTGTAAGTAATATGGTCCCTCTCTAGCCAATTTTAAGATTTTTTTTGTTTGTTTAAAATTTTCAGATGTTTCAGGAGTGGATTTCTTTGGGTATAACCTATTTGGTGTTAACTCAGTCTCTTGAATCTGTAGGTTTACATCTTTCACCATACTTGGGGAGTATTCATGCATTATTTCTTCAAGTATTTTGTCAGTGTCTCTTTCTCTGTTTTTTCTTTAGTGCAAATAATATGAATGTTAGTTCTTTTGTTTCTTCACAGCTCACTGAAGCTATTCCCTTATTTTTTTAGTCCACTTTCTCTCTGATATTCAGGTTAGGTAAATCCAATTCATGTATTCACTGATTCTCCAGTTCATTTATCCTAATCCTCTGTCATCTTTGCTCTTCTATTGAGCCCACCTAGTGAGTTTTTTTATTTCAGTTATCTGGTCATCTGGTTCAATTTATCTGTTATCTTGCTCTATTTATAGTGTTCACTTCTTAGGTTTTCTGGTTTTCCTTTTGTTCCAAGATAATTTGTAACTACGTGTTGAAGCATTTTTATGCTTCCATAATCCTTGTCAGACAATTCCAACAACTGATTCATCTTGGTATTGGTGTCTGTTGATTATCTTTCTCATTTTGGATATTATGTTATGACTGGATCCTATTTAATCTTTTTTTTTAAGTAGGCAGTTCCCCTGTTAGGTGATAACCCCAGTGCTAGGTGGGTTTGTAAATTCAGCTTCTTATCTGGACCCTTGCCAAACTCACTGCTTGCAAAAATGAGGCACTCATTCATAGCAGCACTGCCTCTTCACAGGTGGTTGGGTTGTAGGTTCAGCCCCTACTAACATCTTCCCAGCAAAAGTGGGATTTCTCACTGCCTCTGAGAATGGGGGACATGGGGATGGAGAAGGACAGAGTGTCTGAGTTTCCCCTGGGCCCTGATGGCATCACGTGGAAATGAGGGGATGATGCTATGTGACTTCTGAGGCTAGTAATAAAAAGAATGGTTTCCGTCTGGCTGGTTGGCTGTCTCTCTGATTATTTGCTCCCTGGAGAGACCACCACCAAGTTGTGAGGACCCTCAAGATGCCTGTGTGGGAAAAACTGAGGCTCCTCACAACTGGCCAGGACCAGGCTGCCAGGAAGGCCAGTGAGCTATCTCGGAAGAGACTGTCCAGCTCCAGCTGAGCTTTTGAATGACTGTAGTTCTGGCCAAGATTTTGACCACAATGCAAGAGGGTCTCTGAGCCCAAACCATCCAGTCAGCTGCTCCTGAATTCCTGGCTGGGGCAGAGTTAGGGGTCTCAGCTCAGCCCGTGTACATTTGCTTAATCCCCGTGCATTTGGATGTAAACTCCACACATCTGGGCATGATCAGCTCGCTTCCAGGGATCCTGTGTTTTATCCTCTAGAAAACCCACTGCCCTCTCTTGCAGGAGGGAAGGGTCATTGGAGTAGGTCTGACTGCTTCTTATATGAATATTCAGCCACTCCTCCTTACCTTAGGCTTATCCTTTACCTAGACGTGAAGAAGTAACCACGTGCTGTTAATTGTGGAGTCTCCTGGGGATCAAGTGTTTTCATCCTGTCCACCTTCTTAGGGTTCCGTGCTCTTGGTCCCATTCCTCTCCCTACTCAGCCCAGTTCCATCATCATTCTGTAGCTGATATCATCTGCTTTTTGGTTTATGTATGTTTAAAAATCCCTCTGTCATTATTTTATGGTGGTTTCAAGAGAGGGGAAAGTTAATATGTGCCTCCAATTTGCCACCTTCCCTGAGGTCTTCCAACCCAAAATTATTCTTAACTGACTCAAAAGTCTAATACCTCACTCATTGAATCAGAGTGCATTTCAGATGTGTTAAACATTTAAATCATAGAAACAGAATCTTTAAAAAATTGTATTAAATATGTAATCTTAGTGTTGCAGGAAGGGGGACCCCTTCTAAGGCCCAAGAGTGGGCTCTTGTCTAATACTCAGAAATGAATTGTCCAAGGAGACACACATGGTGACAAAGCATGAGACGTTCTTGGGAAGGGGCGCCTGGGCAGAGAGCAGCGGGGTAAGGGAGCCCAGGAGGACTGCGCTCCACGTGGCTCACAGTCTCGAGTTTTATGGTGGTGGGGTTAGTTTCCAGGTTGTCTCTGGCCAATCATTCTGACTCAGGGTCCTTCCTGGTGGCACATGCATCGCTCAGCCAACATGGATTCCAGCTTGATGGCTTCTGGGAGGTTGGTAGGACGTATGGACTGGAGTCTCCTCTCTCCTTTGACCTTTCCCAAATTATTCCAGTTGGTGGTAGCTTGTTAGTTTCCCATTTCTTACCAAGACCTCCTGTTGTAAGATAACTCATGCGAGTGTTTACTATCATGCCTGGCCAGGGTGGGCAGTTTCTGTCAGTGGTTCCCCTAACATTAGAATGGGGAATATATTGTTAAGCATAACCAAAAACCCCAAAAGCAAAAACATGGAAATGGGTAAATCTGATTACATAAAATGCAAATGCTTGTTATTTAAAATAAATGAAAATTAAACAGAAATTTATTGTGACAGAAACAAAGGAATAACAACAAACTGAGAGAAACTGACACAAATAACATTGGGTCAATTTTATTTATTCAAAGAAAAATTATAAATTAGTGAGGAAATGTTTTATAATCCAGTAGAAAAGCAGACATTAAATTAAGAGAGGTATAAAATAGAAAATATGCTCATTTCAGTGAGCAAGTTTAGTTCACATGTTAAACAAGCAATAAGTATGATCGCATCCTAAATTTTCAATGCATGTTGACAAAATCTAGGGGAAGAAGATGGCAGTGATTTTAAGGGTCCCTTTGATATTTACAAGACATAAGATAGATTGTTCAGTTGCCCAAACAAAAGGTTGGTAATGAGTTTATCTCCACACCTACTGAAGATAGCAGTGTGTCTCTCAATTGACATTAGCCTTCTTTTCTGAGCGTCAGTACCATTTTAGAATTTTCTCCTTATGCATCTTTCGACAGAGAATCTGTCGATGTAATTTACCACATTAATAGTTGGGCAAGAAGAAGGAGAATATGTGAGGTTAAAAGACTTTGATAAAATCCTCAAAAATCATTATATAGAGATGAAAAACCTTGTCGACCTGCAATAACAGTATAAGTTAACTCTAAGAAGCACGACATTTAATGAAGAAATAGGGAGCACACAGTTGACCTTTCATCAACTCATGGGACTCACAGTCAGCCCCACTTATCAGTGGCTCCTCTGTATCTGAGTTTCCTCTGTATCCGTGGTTCCACATCCATGGATTCAACCAAGCTTGGATAGTGTAGTATTGTAGTATTTACTCTTGAAAAAAAATTGCATAAGTGGACCCACACAGTTCAAAAGTCAACTGTATCCCCGTTAAATAAGAAGATAAAGCAAGATCAGTTCTCATGATTCTTACTTAATATTTTACTAGAGGTCCTAACCAACTCAACAAGATAAAAAACAAAGGAAACATAGAAGGAAACAAAGAAGCTAAATGTCATTACTGGCAGTAAGTTTACTTGATTTCTCCCAGCCATGAACAGTCACTTAGAAACAATCATTGGAATAGGACTCACATACCCTGAACCAACAGCAATACCATACATTTTCAAAGGACAAGAAATGTGGGGACTTCCCTGGTGGTCCAGTGATTAAGACTGTGCTCCCAGTGCAGGGGGCCCAGGTTCAATCCCTGGTCGGGGAACTAGAATCCACATGCCGTAACAGTAGACCCTGAGTGCTGCAACTAAGACTTGGCACAGCCAAATAAATAAATAAATAAATAAATATTAAAAAGAAAGTTTAAATTAAAAAATGTGGAGGGCTTCCCTGGTGGCGCAGTGGTTGAGAGTCTGCCTTCCAGTGCAGGGTACACGGGTTCGTGCCCCGGTCCGGGAAGATCCCACATGCCGCAGAGTGGCTGGGCCCGTGAGCCATGGCCGCTGAGCCTGCGCGTCCGGACCGTGTGCTCCACAACGGGAGAGGCCACGACAGTGAGAGGCCCGCAAACCCCGCCCCCCCCAAAAAAAGCTATGATGAATGTTGAATACTCTTTATATCTTGAATTCTAGCCCCAAGTATGCCATCAACAGTGGAACTTAGAATAAGTCAACAGTCCAGCCGCTAGATTTTTCCCACCAAGACGATAACAAGATTAGATGACTTCTAGGGCTCTTCCAAATCTGATACTCTGTGATTTCAATGTGCAACAGTGTTTTCACCTTTGGGGATCAATTACTCAGAATCCTTTATTTCTCTGTTGTTAAAAAATTGAAGGACATATGTAAAACAGATAAGGATCCTAATGCTAGTCCTAGTGGTGGAAAATCTCTTCCCCGTGTGAATTGATCTTAAATCCAAGCACAGACAGAAAGGCTGTAGAAATGGTGTCTTCTCACTGAGAGATCGGCTTCAGTTCTCAAGAAGCTACAAAAGAGACACTGCTTGTAATTAGAAGAGGGATTCATCTTTCCCCCCAGAAGCACTGAAATTGGATTTTTCCTATTACCTAAATATTATTAATCTCTTTTATGTCATTACATATTCTTCAGTGTGTAGCTTTAAATAACTGCAGAGTATTACACTGTGTGAGTGTATTATAGTTAAAATTAACCAATTACCTTTTATTAAACATTTGCACTCTTGAACATCTTTGCTACGTAAACATAATTAAATTTGTGTTATTGCGTGGTTATTTATCCTAGATAACATTGAAAAGGTTCAGAATTTTCTACAATTATTAGTAATGATCCTGTAGCATTCTATTTTTATGCCAACCAAGGTTCTTAATTTAATTGCACTGACCACAGCAATTTGATAAGCGCTGCATTGATACATATCTTCTTATCAGAGAATACTTAGTAATTTCTAAAGCTGTTTTATTGGACTGATTGAATTGCTTCAAATAGAAAGTGTAAAGAATGCCATGACCTTCTTGAGAGTTTATTTGCTGGAGAGATGATAAATTTTAACCTTTATCCTCAAAAGACCAATAAAAATGGACAGCTTTTGGGGGCAATATTTTTGACATATTGTACCCTTTATGTATATTCACCACTAAAGAATATGAATGTTTGAAAACTTACATTGGCTTTAATAGCTCATACAATATATTTCTACATTAGAAAATTTTTCAGTAAAATGTGAGGAAAGTACCCACCACTTAGACTCAAAAGAAAATATTGCTTAAAAAATAATAAACCTAATAAAGTTGTTTGGAAGACAGACCCAGTCCTCAGAACTGCCTTGTAACAACAAAAAGCACATCAGAAAATAAATAATTCAAAATTTCACTTGTCCTAAGTGTTTCTAATAGAATATGTATTATTCATTAATGATATGATTATTCCTATCATTTTGATAAATTTTTTGAGAGTAACATAAATATATGAAACATAAGCAAAATGTGGGTCACCCTTCAAATTACCTAAATGTTGGTCAGAATTATTATAGTCAGAGAGATTGTCTTAGGAAATCAACTTTTAATAAGAGAAGTGCCTCTGTGGTCATGAATACATCATTTAAAATAGAAGCTATAGTTTTCAGAATGACATTTCATCTTAAATTTCAAAACAGGGTGTAGATTATAGGTCAACAAGAAATTCTGTAAAATTATCATTAATTTTTCAGAGAATTCTGTTTTAATACCCCCAATTTAACATCCTTTAGAAGGTTCACTCATTTGTTGCTAAATAAATTTCTGGAGGCATCTCCTGTGTAAGAGGGTTACATAAGTTTATCACGATTTATGAATGCATTTCAAAATTCACAGAATCCTCTTAACCAGCTTTATGCTAAGTCAACCACAGTGGCAATAACAGAACTTCATCAAAGACCTGAATCCCGATTTTAAGACCTTTAAAGTAAACGTTGCCTTGAAATTTTCAGAATGAGTCATGACAGGTGGTGGTTGACCTTTCCTCTTTTTCTTCATCATGCTTTTCAATCATTACTCTGAATTTGCAATTTTATTTCTTAAATCCTTTTCTTTATCCAACTTGTTACAAATTGGCTTACTTCCTACAACTTTACTGAAAGTAGTAGCCCAGCTTTCACGTTGTTTTCTCCTATTCATGAGGGACTGCATCTTTCAGCAGCATTTGACACAAGAGAATGTACTCAGCTTGACTCACACAAAACCAGCCTATTCTGTTTCTTCTCTGCTTACTGAACTAATTCTTCCCGTTCCTAAGTTCTGACGTTTCTTAGATTTCTGACGTAGACCCTTCTTTTTCTTCCTCTACACATATGTTTATCCATTTTTTACTAGATCTTAGATACATTCATTGCTGTTACATTTCTCCACCTGAATGACAAACATGTACCTACACAATCTATATCAAACTGAAGTCATGAGTTTTCATATATCCTCTTAGCAGTGTTCTCCAATTTCCCTCCTTATTAATGTCTGCCATTAGTGTGGCACATCTGTAATGACTGATGAGCTAGTACTGATCCATCATTATTAACTGAAGTCCGTAGTTTACAATAGTGTTCACTCTTGGTGTTGTGTACTTTGTGGGCTTTAACAAATGTATGATGACATGTATCTGTATTACAGTGTCATGCAGAGTAATTTTGTGCCCTAAAAATGCCATGTGCTCCAACTATTTATCCCTTTTCCCCTCCCTTGGAAGTCTTGGCAACCACTGATATTTTTACTGTTGCCATAGTTTTGCCTTTTCCAGAATGTCATGTAGCTGGAATCATACAGTCTGTAGCCTTTTCAGATTGGCTTCTTTCACTTAGTAATATGCATTTAAGGTTCCATGTAAGGTATCTTTCTGTGGCTTGATAGCTCATTCCTTTTTATCACTGCATAATATTCCATGTATGAATGCACAGTTTGCTTATCCACTAACCTGCTGAAGGACATTCTTGGTTTTCCAAGGTTTTGGCAATTGTGAATGAAGCTGCTATACACATCGTGCGCAGGTGTTGTGCAAACATACGTTTTCAACTCCTTGGAGTAAATACTACGGAGCACAACTGCTGGATTGTACAGTAAGAGTATGTTCAGCTTTGGAAGAAACTGCCACGCTGTCTTCCAAAGTGGCTGCCCCATCCTGCATTCTGACCCACAGGGAATGGGAGTTCCTGCTGTTCCACACCCTCACCAGCCTCTGGTCTCATCTGTGGTTTGGATTGTGGCCATTCTCATAGGTATGTGGTAGTATCTTACTGTGGTTTTAATTTGAATTTCCCTAATGATATATAGTGTAGAGCATCCCTTCAAATGCTCTGTGTATCTTCTGTGGTGAGGTGTCTGTTCACATCCTTTGCCCATTTTTCAGCTGTATGGTTTATTTTCTTATTACTGAGTTTCAGGAGTTCTTTGACTTTTTTTTTTTTTTTTTTTTTTTTTTGGCCACGCTGCACAGCTTGCGGGACCTTAGTTCCCCCAGCAGGGATTGAACCCCAGGCCCTTGGCAGTGAAAGTGACGAGTCTTAACCACTGGACCACCAGGGAAGTCCCATCTTTGACTATTTTAAATACTAGTCTTTTATCAGATATGTCTTTTCATTCTTTTAACAGCATCTTCTGTAGTGAAGAAGTTTTTAATGTTAATGAAATCCAACTTATCAATTATTTTCTCATGGACCTTGCTTTTTGATATTGTATCTAAGTCATTGCCAAAAGCAAGGTCATGTCTGATTTCTCCTATGGTACCTCCCTGGAGTTTTATACTTTTGCACTTTACATCTAGGGCTATGATCCATTTTTAGTTTATTTTTGTGAAAGGTCTGTGTCTAGATTTTTTTTTTTTTTTTTTTTTACATATGGATTTCCCTTTGCTCCAGAACCATTTTTTGAAAAGACTGTCCTTTTGCTCCTTCTTCAAAGATCACTTGACTCTATGGACTATTTCTGGGTTCTCTATTCTATTCCATTGATCTATTTGTCTACTTTTCACCAATATCACAACGTACAGATGACTGTACTTTGTAGTAAGTCTTGATGTCTAGTCTGTCTTTGTTGTTCTACTTAGATATTCTGTTTAGCTAGTCTGGGTTTTCTGCCCTTTAATATTTTTTTCACATTGACATCAAAATACATCCATTCTTTATTTGCTTCTCTTTCTCTCTGCCCATCACCCTCACCATCATCATACTATGAACAGTCTTCGATTCCTCTGAAATTTCTCTGTCATGAAATCTGCTCTCCTCTGTGGCATTTCTACCACCGTCTTCGCTCAGATCCTTACCTTTTATCATAATAAGGCATCGTTCTCTTCAGCAGTATTTTTGCTATGGCATCTCCATCTACCTTTGTGGTTCACCTCCATGTTGCTGTCAAAATTGTCATTTTTTAAAATCAAGATAACATTTACTTCAACTAACAACATTTAGGGGAATTCAGATAATCTGAAATATCCCATAAGTTTTCATAAATACGTACTCTGTGCAAGCATGACCCTAATCAAGATTTAGAGCTTTTTAATGTCTCCAGATAATTTCCTGAAGCCCGCTTCCGTTCAATCCTCCCCCTCCCAGCAACCATTGTTAGGATTTATAGAATAAGAGATTAGTTTGGTTCTTCTTGAACTTCATATAAATGGATTCATCCAGTATGTATTCTTCTGTGTCTGGCTTTTTTTTTTTTTTTTTTTTTTGCGGTACAGGGGCCTCTCCCTGCTGTGGCCTCTCCCGTTGCGGAGCACAGGCTCCGGACGTGCAGGCTCAGCGGCCATGGCTCACGGGCCCAGCCGCTCCGCGGCATGTGGGATCTTCCCGGACCGGGGCACGAACCCGTGTCCCCTGCATCGGCAGGCGGACTCCCAACCACTGCGCCACCAGGGAAGCCCTGTGTCTGGTTTTTTCGCTTGGCGTAATATTTTTGAGATTCATTCATGTTGTTTATTTTAAAGATTATTAGTTTTTTAAAAATATATTTATTTATTTGGCTGCACCGGGTCTTAGTGGCAGCATGCGGGATCTTCATTGCTGTATGCGGGACCTTTAGTTGCGGCATGCGGGACCTTTAGTTGCGGCATGCGGGATCTAGTTCCCCGACCAGGGACCGGAACTGGGCCCCCTGCAATGGGAGCGCGGAGTCTTTGGACCAGAGGGAAGTCCCAGATTATTAGTTCTTATTGGTGAGTAGTATTCCACTTTGTGAACAGATTACAATTTGTTCATCTACTCTGCCAGCAACTGATATTTGGAGCGTGTTAAGTTCAGGGCTCTAATGAATAAAGTCAGGCGAACATTCTTCTGCAATCTGTTTTGCAAACATATGTTTACCTTTTTCTTGGCATCAGTGTCTGGGAGTGGATTTCCTGGGTCATGCTTATTTTTAAGCGTTGTAAAAAGCTGGCAAACACTTCTCCAAAGTGATTGTACCTTTCCCACTCCCACCAGTGGCTCTATCTCCTTACACCTTTTCACATCATCAGTCCTTTTAGGTTTTGACATCCGGTGGGTGTTAAATGGTATCTTATTGTGGTTGTCAGAATGAGAAATGAGAAATGAAATTAGCTCGTTTCATCACCTCTTTCAACACTTCTGGTGACCGCGGAGCTTTCCGCTGGCTTCAGAATACCTTCCCGTTCCTCACCCCACATCCTGGCCTCCCACACGGCTCCCAGAATAGCCCGTGCCCACGTGTGTCCACCCTTCTGTCTCGTCTGCGTCTGTCCATCCCCTCACTCCTACTCTTCTTCTGTTCCCAGTACATGGACCCAAGTTCTCCCGAATCCTCATTTCTACGCTTTCGTGTCTGCTGGTTCCTTCCCACTGACAGCCCTTCCTTCCATCTGTCCAGGAAAAGAATTTTCACTTGACCAGCTCAGGTGCCCGCCTTCCCTGGGAACTGCCGCTAATCCTCTGTGCAAAGCTAGAGATTCCTTCTCTGTGTTTCCAGAATATAGTATGTCTTGTGTCCATGTTTCTAATTTAGCTTTTCTTTTTTTAACTTTAAAAAAATATTTTTGGCCACACCATGCAGCTTGCGGGATCTTAGTTCCCTGACCAGCGATCAAACCCACACCCTCGGGCAGTGAGAGCGTGGAATCCTAACCACTGGACCACCAGGAAAGTCCCATCTATTTTAGCTTTTATAGATTATTTTTTCATGTCAATATTTTTACCAGAAGACTGTGATTCCCCAGACCAAATTATGCAAATAATTCAACCCTGCACCCTTAACTCCAGAATAGTAACTATCAGTCTTACTTTTCAGTAAGAACTATTTATCACACGAAAGAATGAGTAATATGCTTCCTGTCTTCTTTAATCTTCATTGCGGAAGCATGTGCCTGTGTTTTACCAAGAAGGGAGAACAAAACATTTCTCCTTACATGAATGACTTTTGAGTTTTTGTTCTATTTTCAAGGCAAAAAAAAAATCCATTGTCCAAAAAATTCTAATTTTTTAATAGACTCTAAGTGATTGTCATAAATTTAGTTCAAAGTAGACACTGGCTCACTTAAAGTAGACTCTATTAATGGAAGCATGATTTTAGATGATTTAATTGAGCCACCTGCAGTAAAAAGACTTGGTAAGCATTTATTAAATTGTAGGTTTTATCTCAGGCTTTTTTATCTATTATATATGTTAAGTAAGATATATAAGTGTTGGCTTCAGGGTATGTTTGATACTTAACTAACAAACTTCCTGATATTTCTTGGAAATTTTAACCGAGCTGGTTTTCCTAATAAACTGTCATAGAAATTCCATTTCTTTTTAACCATGATAAGGGTTAGTGACTAAAGGACAAAAAAAAAAAAAAAAAAAAAGCATCTAAGATAAATAAATATACTGGTGGGTGTCAAAATACCTGGTAATCTAATCCTGGTTGACGCCATGGGTTGCCTAAATCTTCTACCACTTTCTCCTGACGGGCAACGGCCCCACCCCACAACAAAAGGGTCAGTGCAGACCCTGACTTTTCAAACCTAGTGACCCTGTCCTGGCTGAGGAACCTGAAGCAATCTGAAGGAACCCTTGTGGAGAAGACATTCCTCCCTGAAGGAGAGGCACCAGTGAGCCTACCTCCATCACCAAAGGGACATGCCTGCTGCTAACCCGTAATATGAATGGGCTCCCTGAAAACGTGGTCTCTGCAGCTGTTATGACCATGAACCACAGGATAAAATGCACTCTGTGACCAGGCATTTTGTGGTCTGTAAGAACTTGTCCTCGAGACGCATGGGTGAGCCTCTGACTGGAGATTCACAGGACTATTTCGGCTCTGGTCCGTAGTTGAGTCTGCCCTGACTGCACAGGAATTAGGAAACGGCATTGAGGAATTCCTGCCAGCTGGGGCCAAGCACCAAACTGGGACTGTCCATGCCGGGTTCGATGTTGAGGCTGCTAATTCAGCAGAAGTGGGTCAGCAGAAGAGGAAGAATGATGGAAATAGATGTGCCGGTCCTTACCCTACTCTGTCTTTGTCACAGTGTTTGTTTCCTTCTAACATGGTGTATAATTAATTCAACATTATGCCTATTACTTATTGTGTGTCTCCTACAACTAGAAACTTGGTTCCATGTCTGACAGGGTAATTTCCCATTGATAAGTCCCAGGTGCTAAGAATGACGCCTGGCAGATAGACAGTATCCAATTTTTAAATAAATGAATACATGGTTTTAAATTTGGTTCATTCTGAAACAATAGATTTACTCCAGTTAATATGTAATCTTGCTAGAGATTTACTGATCATTTTTTGCACAGTTTAAAACATTCAAAATTATTTGAGTCTAAAGAGTTTCAAAAGAGGAAAAAAGTTCTGATCACAGATGGAATAGAGCAGTATAACTTTAGAACTGGCTGGAAATGAAAATGTCAAGGAGCCAACTAAATTCCAAGGTGGGATATTCAAATTTACTCATAATTGGCAAAACAAACGGAAAATGCTGGGTTAAAAAAAAATACAGTGTCTTTTAGATGTTAAATGGCTCTTTGCATCCATGAGTCGAGTAAGCAGAGGGGAGAATGTCCTGAGAACACGTCAAAAATAAAACATACCATTAGTGACTATGTGCTCAGAGGGATATTTAATTTAAAAGTAAAATTTGTTAGAGTGACCTCAGAGACAGTAGTGGTGAGAACAGCAAAAGCCTTGAATATTTCTCGAAATGTGTTTGTAACTTGTGACTCGGGCACTCTGGGTCTTTTTGGACCTAATTGAGGATAACAACCACCGAAGTAAATAAATAGAGGGAGATAGATAGATAGAGTGACAGATAGATAGATTATCAGATAGATAGATAGATAGATGGATAGATAGATGGATATAGAGCTAGATAGATGTAGAGATGGACAGATAGATAGATGGATATAGAGCTAGATAGATGTAGAGATGGATAGATAGATAGATAGATGGATAGATAGATGGATACAGAGATAGATGTAGAGATGGATAGATAGATGGATAGATAGATAGATGATAGATAGATGGATATAGAGGTAGATAGATGTAGAGATGGATAGATAGATAGATGGATAGATGATAGGTAGATATTAGATAGACGATAGATAGATAAACAAATAACTTGCCATATTTCTTGACTTGATTAAGTTAACCATGCCCCCTTAATCTCTGGCTATTAAACTTTTCTGGCTGGATTGTTAATATTTGATCTCTGAATATGGAACGGAAGAGTGTACATTTTTTGTGATGATAAATCAGGGGTCCCCCAATCCCTGGGCTGCAGACCAGTACGGAGGCCCATTAGGGACCAGGCCACAAAGCAGGAGTTGAACACTGGAGAGCAAGCAAAGCCTCATCTGCCGCTCCCCACCGCTCCCCACCGCTCCCCACCGCTCCCCATCGCTCCCCAATGCTCCCCACCGCTCCCCACCGCTCCCCACCGCTCCCCACAGCTCCCCACCGCTCCCCAATGCTCCCCACCGCTCCCCACAGCTCCCCACAGCTCCCCACAGCTCCCCACCGCTCCCCACCGCTCCCCACCGCTCCCCACAGCTCCCCACAGCTCCGCACAGCTCCCCATCGCTCCCCACAGCTCCCCAATGCTCCCCACCGCTCCCCATCGCTCCCCACCGCTCCCCACAGCTCCCCATCGCTCCCCACCGCTCCCCAATGCTCCCCACCGCTCCCCACCGCTCCCCACAGCTCCCCACAGCTCCCCACCGCTCCCCACCGCTCCCCACCGCTCCCCAATGCTCCCCACCGCTCCCCATCGCTCCCCATCGCTCCCCAATGCTCCCCACCGCTCCCCACCGCTCCCCACAGCTCCCCACAGCTCCCCATCGCTCCCCACCGCTCCCCAATGCTCCCCACCGCTCCCCATCGCTCCCCACCGCTCCCCAATGCTCCCCACCGCTCCCCACCGCTCCCCACAGCTCCCCATCGCTACCCACCGCTCCCCACCGCTCCCCAATGCTCCCCACCGCTCCCCAATGCTCCCCACCGCTCCCCACCGCTCCCCACAGCTCCCCATCGCTCCCCACCGCTCCCCACCGCTCCCCAATGCTCCCCACCGCTCCCCACCGCTCCCCACCGCTCCCCTATGCTCCCCACCGCTCCCCACCGCTCCCCACAGCTCCCCACTGCTCCCCACCGCTCCCCACCGCTCCCCAATGCTCCCCACCGCTCCCCACCGCTCCCCATCGCTCCCCACCGCTCCCCACCGCTCCCCACCGCTCCCCATCGCTCCCCACCGCTCCCCACCGCTCCCCATCGCTCCCCACCGCTCCCCACTGCTCCCCACCGCTCCCCATCACTCCCCGCTGCTCCTTGCCACTCCCCACCACTCCCCATCGCTTACATTACAGCTTGAACCATCACCCCCACCCTGAAAAATTGTCTTCCACGAAACCAATCCCTGGTGCCGAAAAGGTTGGGGACCACTGTGATAAATCAGCTAGGGTCTGGTCTGCTGCTAAATAGCTATGGGAATTTGGGTAAGTCACTAAACATCAAAAGCAATACCATTAAGTCCTGTTTCCCAGAAATGTATATGCTTTTCATGGGTTTCACATTTGCCAAATGACAGTTTAACAGAACAGACCGTGACAGCACTAGGGGACTGATTCATAGCTTACTGGGGGGTTTCACGTAGATGTCGCCGCTTCATCCAAACAACAGACCAAGAGGAGCAGGGAAGTTGCTTTTATTAACGCATTTCACTGTTAGGGAGATGGAAGCCAGTAAGCTTTAAAGGTCAAGGTGGCTACACAAACTCTCAGTGTGCGATGGATTCAGGGAAATCCTGCAAAGGTCAAAGTGCACAAGTGTCCCCAATGCAGGGGCAAGGCCACCTCCCATGGGTTCCACTCGTGGTCAGGATTTATTCCCTCTTAAAGGGCAGGAAGGCAGAGCAACTTTCCTGAAGTGAGCACGACGCCCCTTCGGTACCCGAGAACATCTGACAGGTCTCCGTGGGGACTAGGACCCAGTGGGAGGGGACCCCTGGGCCAGGTGGCGTCTGGTGACACCTGCCGACCTTCCCCTTCACTCTGTTTCCCTGTCTCCTCGTCATTCACTGAAACTTCACCTCATTGCTGCCCCTCCGCTCCTGTCGCTCAGAACAGCCTCAAGCCCTCCGCACTCACCTGTCTGCCTCAGAATCCTGTCCCCCATATCTTCTGACGGCGACTCCTTCCCAGCACAAATGGAAACTAACGTTCACTTCCCGTCGGGTCCTCCTTCCCCGTGGCTGAGCCCACATCACCTTGTGTGGTTCCTTCCCGGAACCTCTCTGAACCCGAGACGATTTTCTTTACGCACTTATGTGGTTCTTGTCATCCTAGGAAGAGTTGTTTTCAGAAAAAGGCAGCTTCTCCTTGGCAGGTAGTAACGAGCACTGCTGTGACGTGGCCATGTGCCCAGAGATACGGGTCCACGCACTTCTTGATCTTAAGTCTGTTAACCACTAAGACCCCACTGTGCGCCCGGATCCATGCCGGCTTCTGTGCACTTCCAACTTGCAGGGACAGGCGGTATTTGGAAATTATGACTGAGCTGGTCCAAAGACGTAAATAATAATAATTCATAGAGTTATGGAAGACTAAAAACATTGTAGGTGTTAACAATGCAGCCCTCTCCCCCGCGGAAAGTCAGCAACTTGAGGATGGAGACTTGTTCTCCGCTGCATCTCCCTCAACTAGAAAGTGGAGAAAGTGGTCAGTAAACGTGAGTTACTAATGAAATTCAGAACAAAACCAGGCTCCCTTCTTCTGTCCCCTGCCTAGGCATTAACCCACATCTCTCACCGCCTCTCCCGTCTCAGGCCCCAGTCACTGCTCTGCTCCCCACATCTGGCCTGTGTCTTCCTGCCGGGCTCGCCCCCAGGTCACAACAACCTGCGTCTCCTCTCTGATGTTGCGGGGGAAGTTTATGCAGGTTACCAGAACTATCTTGACACCTGAGTCCTGCCTGGGTTTCCATGATACCCGTGAAGTGGTCCTTACATAGCAGATGCCGCTTCCTTCTCCTGGACCGGTCCCTTCACACCTCCTCTCCTCTCTCAAACGCCTCTGAAAGAGCTGGTGTTCTTTCTAGTTTGTATAAATAGTGAAATATCACTGAGAAAAATACTCTTGAGGTCATCCTCTGATGACATTATGCATGTGACATAGTCACTGAGTGAAAAAAAATCCTCAGAGGGACATCTAATCGATAAGGATTGTCAAGACATAGCTGTAAAAATAGAGGTAGGGTTTCTTTACCCTTTTATTAACAAGTAGAGCTTCTTAATTAGGACAGAGATCTCTTCACAGTCAACTTTGACTTAAAAGGATCTTCCCTTGGGACTTCCCTGGTGGTCCGGTGGTAAAGAATCCACCTTACAATGCAGGAGATGCGGGTTCAATCCCTGGTCAGGGAGCTAAGATCCCACATGCCCCAGGGCACCTAAGCCCACACACCACAACTTCTGAGCCCGCACGCCTCCACTAGAGAAGAGAAAACCCGCATGCCACAACTAGAGAGAAACCTGTGTGCTGCAAAGAAGACCCGATGCAGCCAAAAATAAATAGATAATAAATAAGTAAATCATTTTTTTTAAAAAAAAAAAAGGATCTTCCCTTGCTGTTACTTGGCTTTGTGTGGAAAACAGCAGCAGGTGGAGCATTGGGGCAAGTCGTGAAATCCACGTTCCTTGTGGTGGATTCATACAGGGTTGGAAACCACTAAGAGCGTGACAGGGCAAGTCATCGAATGGGCTGCTTCCTGGGTAACTCGTGGAAAACAAGTAGGACAGTCCTTGGGAAGGTATTGGCATTCATTATCAAGAACCTTAAAATTTTCTCTATCTTTTGTGACAACAGTTTCGTTTGTGGGAGTCTACCAAAAGGAAATAAAGCAACAAGAGTAACAACATATTACACTTGAAAATATTTATTACAGCGTCTATAGCTGCGACTTGGTGGGATTACCTAGTCAATAGTACGAGCAATGCTCGTACCTTAGATAAAATGCAGACTAATCACTCTACAAGGGTAACAAACAATTTGGAATTACCATGATATTACCCGATAGTTAACCAACAGGGTATTACACAGCAATTAAAAGTAATTCCAGGGCTTCCCTGGTGGCGCAGTGGTTGAGAGTCCGCCTGCCGATGCAGGGGACGCGGGTTCGTGCCCCGGTCCGGGAGGATCCCACATGCCGCGGAGCGGCTGGGCTCGTGGGCCATGGCCGCTGGGCCTGCGCGTCCGGAGCCTGTGCTCCGCAGTGGGGGAGGCCACAGCGGTGAGAGGCCCGCGTACAGCAAAAAAAAAAAAAAAAAAAAATAACTCTAAAGATCTTAAAAGAACATGGGACTTATTGTATTTGGAAAATTGAAAGAAAATCATATAAAAACAACAGCAACGACAAATAATTGTGTATACTGAGATCCTAAATTTATCAAAACTAATATGAAGAAAAATGCTAACAAAACAACAAAGATAATATTAAGTATAATAGTAATATATTAATAATTGTTTTTTCTTTCTAATTTTCTATAATTTAGCATTTTTTATAATGAGTATTGATGCTCACTAAAAGGGAAATATTAACAACATACTTTAAAGAAAGATGGTGAGTCACCCACTTCAAAGAAGGTGTGTCACAAATCAACCAGCTGTTAAATTCATTGGCATAAAAATCTAGTCTGATTTAACCCATCCCTAATTTCTGAATGAATTACAGAGAAAAAAAAAAGCATAGGAACCAGAAACACAAGGACATTTCCACTAGCGTGTCTAAAAATACTCTCCTAAATATTGCGGATATGTGACACCGTGAAAATGTTTTTTAGACAGCCCATCATATTCTTATGATTTTGGGGAAAAGTATAGAGAAGGATCAGAAGGAGGATGGTTTTGTAAGAGCAGAGAAAGAGATCAAGGTATTAACAGGAGGAAGAAGGAAGGAGGAAGGAAAGGAAGATGCTTCAGGCTCAATCCTGATACATCGTACAGGGGCTGTGCAGGTACGTGCGTCACCTTTTCTCAGGGTAGTTTATCATTCCTGGCACATGTGCATCACTCAGAATTTCAGATATGAGTCAACAGACTGTATTATGAACAACAATGGTTTATTGCTTCCTAATGTCTTGAGCTTGGAAACACTTCTCCAATGATTTCGATTTTGTTTTTATCCTCCATTTCTAAGTGTTACTATCATGTATTTTTAAAACAGAGAACAGTTTTGACCACGAGAGAGCTATATCCTATAGTAATATTAATAAAATGCGTTGACAGGGAACTTGGACTTGCTTTTTGGAGGGTGTAGTTTTCTTTAAGAAATCCATGCAGTTAATATCAGTTTTATTTCACAAGAAACAAATCATGACAAACACAGTTTTTTCAAGTATCTACTGCCTTAAAATTTAATGTCATTCTAAAGCCTAAGAGTCATGGTCACCTGCACAGAAAATGTATTTCCTGGTAGCTATGACATTGTGGAAAAATCCCTGGGATTTGAGTAGGAAAATCTGAGTTCCCATTACAAGCCCATAACTAAAACTAGCTGTGGGCCTTTGACACATAACTTGGCTTCTGTGAAAGGAAGCTTATCAAATATTGTTGAAATTTGATGATTAAATGCAAGGTCAAAATGAGTGCTTGATATAAAGTGAATAGTAACATTTAAAAATATAACACAGAAGATGATTTTAAAAATCTATGAAAAACATGACACCATAAAACTCCTAGGAGAGGGCATAGGCAAAACGTTCTCTGACATAAGTCATACCAATGTTTTCTTAGGTCAGTCTCCCAAGGCAACAGAAATAAAAACAAAAATAAACAAATGGGACCTAATTGAACTTAAAAGCTTTTTCACAGCAAAGGAAACCATAAACTAAATAGAAAGACAACCTACAGACTGGGAGAAAATGTTTGCAAATGATGTGAGCGACAAGGGATTAATTTCCAAAATACAGAAACAGCTCATACAACTCAGTAGCAAAAAACCAAACAACCCAATCGAAAAATGGGCAGAAGACCTAAAGAGATGTTCTCCAGAGAAGACATGCAGATGGTCAACAGGCACATGAAAAGATGCTCAACATCACTAATTGTTAGAGAAATAGAAATCAAAACTACAATGAGGTACCACATCACAATGGTCAGAATGGCCATCATTAAACACTCTACAAGTAACAAATGCTGAGAGGGTGTGGAGAAAAGAGAGCCCTCCTACACTGTTGGTGGGAATGTAAATTGGTGCAGCCACTATGGAGAACAGTATGGAGGTTCCTCAAAAAACTAAAAATAGAGCTCCCATCTGATCCAACAATCCCACTCCTGGACATATATCCAGACAAAACTATAATTCAGAAAGATACATGCACCTCAACATTCATAGCAGCACTAGTTACAATAACCAAGACATGGAAACAAACTAAATGTCCATTGACAGTGGAATGGCTAAAGAAGATATCATACATGTATACAATGGAATACTATTCAACCATAAAAAAGAATGAAATAGTGCCATTTGCGGCAACATGGATGGACCTAGAGATTATCATACTAAGTGAAGTAAGTCAGACAGAGGAAGACAAATACCATATGATATCACTTATATGTTAAATCTAAAATATGACCAAAATGTACCTATCTATGAAACAGAAACAGACTCACAGACAGAGAACAGACTGGTGGTGGCCACGGGGGAGACCTCTGGGGGAGGGGTGGAGCAGGAGGTTGGGGTTAGCAGATGTAAGCTATCATATATGAAATGGGATAAACAGCAAGGGCCTACTGTATGGCACAGGGAACTCTCTTCAGTATGCTATGATAAACCATAATGGGAAAGAATATTAAAAAAAGAATGTCTATATATGTATAATGGAATCACTTTGCTGTACTGCAGAAATTAACACGTAAATCAACTATACGTCAAGAAAATTTTTTTTAGATAAAAATTTTCAAAAAATCTATGTAATACAAATTGACATCTAGAACCACAACCAAGATATGATTATATCCAGCATGAATTCTAAAAGGCAAATCTTCATATAATGAGAAGAAACCAATAAAAGAACCTGTGATGGCTTAAGATGAGGACTGTCTATTCCTAATGTTGGTTCAACAGTATTTATTTTCAAAATTCATATGACTTCGCTCGGACAAGTTTGTGTAAATGCTGCAAAATTTTAAAATATACTTTAATATAAACTATTATTATATATTGTTTTAAAATTTTAACCCAGAGTCATTGCAATCTTGGAACACGTCAGCATGTAGCTCATTGTTGAGAACTCAATAAGTATGTTGCTTGGTTTACCAACTGTTTTGATCCCTAATTACTTGAATGCTTATATCCGATAAAAATACTACCAAAGATGATTATTAGAATCATTGATATCAGAGATAGAAGGATCTTAAGAGTTAACCTTTTTTTCATTTTGCAGTGGAGCAGTGGGGAACCCCAGGGGTTAATTGATCCACCCGCAGTTGGACAACTAATAAAATGTCAGAGCCAGAACTATATCCATGTGTTTCAAGTGCAGAGTCGGGCTCTTTTCATTAGTCCCACCAAAGTTTAACTACTGTAGCCTCTTCTCTAGATGTTATTGGTAATTTCCTTGAAAAATATGAATATATTTATGATTTTAAAAAGGTTTTCATCTGTTGGATTAACTTTGATCAGAATCTTTCATTGGAAACCTTTGAGGTCTAAATAAATCAGCCTAAGTTGCAATGTTAACACCACAGCAGCAGGTTTGACCTTTATTGTTTCTCTGGAAACCCTTATCCTCTTCACACAGAAAGGCAGAAAGGATTAAGGCCATAACTGCTAGAGGTAACATGGAGTTCTCCTCTACTTTTCATTTTTACATCTGACCACTGATCAGAATAATAGGTTATATTCCTGCTTAGTGTAACTCTGGTTTTACACTCACGTGGACCACCTAGTTTATTTCCATTCCCACCATCCAATATTTCCACTTCCAATATTGGTCATAACGATAAATAATGTACCTGAGTTCATCCTCAAATATTATCAACATCTTGAATCACTTAAAATAGCATTATCATCATATAGGGAGAATAAGAACATTTTATTTTAATGCAGGATATATTATGGATTTCTACTACACCATCTAAAATAGAATATTCAGGGAAAGATAAACTATTCACTAGTTAACAAAAGAAACATTTATAAATGGCAGCCTCATCAATATTCTCAGGATGAGCAGAAAAAAATACAATTTCAAAAATTCTATGCCTAAAAAATATAAAAAGAAATGTTCTAGAACTCATGGTCTCAGTCAAAATACTTACTAATTCTTAAGAGAAATTCCTTTTTTTGTATTACAATTTAAAAATAAGTTTAATGCGCTAAATTTTTTGCTGCAAAAAAGGTACTTTTATATGGATAGGATCACATGTTTAGAATATTCTAAACTTAGCATTGAAAATAGTATTAGATGTGTATGAATGAACTACTATATCATAAAAAAATATTTTTTTAAATCGAACACTCAAATCATTGCCCTTTCTCCTGATGTAGATAGTAAAAGATTTTTCAAATCTTCTAGGGCAGTGATTTAAAAAAAATTGTATGTGTAAAGGAACATTATGAATGAATATGCAAAATCCTGGGCTCTGTTACTCACTTCCTGCCCATACCAATCTTCCAGCCCCAGGTTCAGAAGTCAATACTTAATAAGACACCCAGGTGATTATCACATACTCCGGATTTCTCTAAAGATGCCTATCGGTCAGGAAAACAGTATTCCTTTATCTTCTTTTATGAGTTATTTAATTTTTTACTTTTTTAATTGAAGCATTATTCCTTTATCTTTATGCAACTTTATTTTGAAAATTCAAGTGCTAAATATGGGTTTTACTTAATTTCTTCTCTCTCTCCGTGGCAGAGCCGAGTCTATGAACCAGCTTCATTTTGAATAAAGGAGAGTATGTAAAAGGACAGGGAGATAAAAATTGATTTCAAAAAATGTGTATCTCATTACATGTGAGCAAATAGAATAATTCACCTGTATTGTGTGTTTTTGGTGGTCAACATTTATGAGGGTTTGGATAAAAGTACCAAAGAACCCTGGAAATCATAGGCCATGTGGTAACTCTGGGTACCTTCTAACTGGTAGACAGAATTGTAAGAGACTTATTAATTGGCTATTAATTTTCATATTCTTAGTTTTCTAAGCATAAAATAAAATAAAACAAACCCACTTAATCCCCCTACTCAGTGAAAAGTAAAATTATAGAATGTACTTGCAAATCTCTAAGGAGTAAATCTTATCCTTGTGTCTCTCGGGGCCGACTGCAGAAAGGACAATTAACACACTCCTAACTGTCATGTATCAATTTCATTCATTCAAACTCTGAGCATACAACTTAGGTTTCACAAATATTCAAGGATATGAAGATATTTTAAAAAACAAAACAAAACACTCAGAGGGGCAAGTGGGGGAAAGTCACTAACTACCTGACGAGAATTGACACAGAGTTCTCTCCACTGAACCAAGCTTTAAGATAAACAAGGAAGAAGCCATTTAGAGATTTGGCTGAATCAGTATAATAAATCTTGAAGCAATGGTATTAAAAGGAATTTAGCCTTCACAGCCTACTCTATAATTTGACTCCGTCTGACAGATGTATTAAACTAAACCAAAAGGTAAATCCTTAGAATTCTAATTAACTTACAGGAAAACTACTAGTAAGCCAATCCATTTGCTAACAAAACTACCAAAAGAAGTCATATATTATGCTTAAAGAGAATGGTCACCACTAAATAAAACCAAAATCTTTGCAGGCAGGAATTTGGATTATATAACCTTAGCATTCTAGGATATGCGGTCATCAAACCACTATTCAGTTATAATACCTTGGGTTAAAAACAAGTTTTTCTGGCTGTAAATAAAACTTCTCCTTATCCAAAATTAAAATTGGTAACAGGATCTTAAATACTATGGCTTCTCAATGTGCATCTCCTGCGTTACGCTCCACTCACTCATCCTCTGTGAGCCGAGCTATAAACCCACTACAAGGAAAGGGGAGAAAGTTAGTTGACAGGAGTAAATCTAAAGAACAAAAGCAATACCAATTGTCCTTCCTGGTTAACAGATCATAAAATTAATGCTGTTGAAGAATTTTAATTTGTTTACCATTTGAAGAATTTTACATGAATATGTTTCAGAAAAAGAGTGTGATGATTAATTGTATGTCTCAACTTACCTGGGCTATGGTGCCCATATATGTTAACACACATTGTTTTGGATATTTCTGTGAAGATGTTTTTGGAAGATGAACATTTAAATTAGTAGATATTTAAAGTTTTATGTTTTTAATTAGAGATACAATTCCTTGAATAGATGCAAGCTATTCATATTTTCTATTTCCCCTTGTTTCCAAAAGGTCTACTTTTCTAGGATTTTGATGATTTCATCTAAACCATGAAACTTGTTGACATAAATTTGCTCATATTATCCTCTTAATATCTTTTTATCTGTGAGATCTGTAGTGATGTCACCTTTCTTGTTAGTTACACCAGTATAATTTATACTTCATCTGTTATATCCTTTTTTCTTGATCACTGTCACGTTGGTCAATCTTTTCAAAGAACTAACATTTATCTTTCTGTTATAAATGTATTTATATGTATACGTACACATACACCCACATATGTATACATACATACATATTCCATGAAAGTTCACCATCGTTTTTGTAATTTCCATCTTTCCTTCTCTCTGTGTCTTTCACTTGATTTTTTTTTTAAACTTCTTGAGGAAATGTTTTCAAAATAGATTTGCTATCTTATTGTTTTAATATATACAATGGATTTAAAGCTACAGACTTCTTTCTAGCTATATTTTAGCTATATTAGAAAGCTAATATATAACATATGTTATATACTATATAGTATTACATATATTGCATATATAGTAATTTAGTTCAAATATTTCCTAATTTCCTCTGGGATTTTTTTTTTTTTTTTTTTTGCGGTACGCGGGTCTCTCAGTGTTGTGGCCTCTCCCATTGCAGAGCACAGGCTCTGGACGCGCAGGCTCAGCGGCCATGGCTCACGGGCCCAGCTGCTCTGTGGCATGTGGTATCTTCCCGGACCGGGGCACGAACCCGTGTCCCCTGCATCAGCAGGCGGACTCCCAACCACTGCGCCACCGGGGAAGCCCTCCTCTGGGATTTTTGACTTGTTTGTTATTAAGAATTGATTTTTAGATTTCCAAACATGAGAATTATTTTAGTATTTTTATTTCTAATATCTAGCAAAAATGTCATTGCTGTTAGAAAATATGCACTGCATGATTTTATATCTGAAATTTGTTTCACATGCTTAGCATACTAATATATGGTCATTTAGAAAAATGGCATGTGTATTAGAAAAATAAGTTTTTCTCTGCAGTTCTTTTGTACCCATATGTTATTTAGGAAAAGATTAATTAAATTGTTTATATCTTTATATCCTTGCTAAACTAGTTTATTTGTATTATATGTTACTGAGAGCTGCTTGTTAAAATTTTGCAATATGATTGTCAGATTTTCTATTACTTATTTTAGTCTTGCCCCATTTTACTTTTTTATATTTTAGGGTATATAAAAGTAAAATTGTTATATTGTCTTGGCAGATTCAAACCTTTAACACTGTAAAGATCCTTTTTATCTGTAGAAATGTTTCTTACATTAACATCTACTATTTCTAATTACACTAGTAAATCAGCTTTGTTTGACTTAGTGTTTCCATAGATTATTATCATGTTTTTCTTGTTTCTTTTCATGTTTTTCCTTTTAATTTTTCTGTTTCCCTATATTTTTAATTGTGTCACCCATTCTTCTAATCCAGTCAGGCAGGCTTTGTCATGCAATTGTAGCATTCACTTCATATATTTAATGTAATTTCTGATATATTTATGCTTAAATATTCTATTTCTATTATTTTCTCTTTCCTTTCTTGATTTCTTTTAGATTAAGTGAATATTTTTATCCTTCCGTCTTTACACTTAATAAGCTTAGTAATTAAACATTTTTCCTTTCTGTTTTTTAAAGCCTAGTGTGTGATTACAGTATGCATCTTTGAGTTATCAAAGACTAACTAACGTACATTAAGAGTTGACCTCTTTCTAGAGATTGGTTCAAGATGGCAAAGTAGAAGGACATGCACTCACCGCCTCTTGACAGAGCACTGGAATCACAACTAACTGCTGAAAAATCATCGACAGGAAGACACTGGAACTCACCAAAAAAGATACCCCACATCCAAAGGAAAGGAGAAGCCACAATGAGACGGTAGGAGGGGTGCAATCACAATAAAATTAAATTCCATAACTGCTGGGTGGGTGACTCACAAACTGGAGAACACTTATACTACAGAAGTCCACCCACTGGAGTGAAGGTTCTAAGCTTCATGTCAGGCTTCCTAATCCTCCTCCGGCAACGGGAGGAGGAATTCCTAGAGAATCAGACTTTGAAGGCTAGCGGGATTTGATTGCAGGACTTCGACAGGACTGGGGGAAACAGAGACTCCACTCTGGGAGGGCACACACAAAGTAGTGTGCACATCGGGACCCAGGGGAAGGAGGAGTGACCCCATAGGACACTGAACCAGACCTACCTGCTAGTGTCGGAGGGTCTCCTGCAGAGGCAGGGGTGGCTGTGTCTCACCATGAGGACAAGGACACGGGCAGCAGAAGTTTTGGGAAGTACTCCTTGGTGTGAACCCTCCCAGAGTCTGCCATTAGCCCCACCAAAGAGCCCGGGTAGGCTCCAGTGTTGGGTCACCTCAGGCCAAACAACCAACAGGGAGGGAACCCAACCCCACCCATCAGCAGGCAAGCAGATTAAAGTGTTAGGGTGCTCTGCCCACCAGAGCAACAGCCAGCTCTACCCACCACCAGTCCCTCCCATCAGGAAGCTTGCAGAAGCCTCTTAGATAGCCTCATCCACCAGAGGGCAGATAGCAGAGGCAAGAAGAACTACAATTCTGCAGCCTGTGGAAGGAAAATCACATTCACAGAAAGACAGACAAAATGAAAAGGCAGAGGACTATGTACCAGATGAAGGAACAAGATAAAACTCCAGAAAAACAACTAAATGAAGTGGAGACAGGCAACCTTCCAGAAAAAGAATTCAGAATAATGATAGTGAAGATGATCTAGAACCTTGGAGATCGAGAAGATGCAAGAAATGTTTAATAAAGACTTTGAAGAATTAAAGAACAAACAAACAGAGATGAACAATACAATAACTGAAATGAAAAATTCACTAGAAGGAATCAGTAGCAGAATAACTGAGGCAGAAGAACAGACAAGTGACCTGGAAGACAGAATGGTGGAAATCACTGCCACGGAACAGAAGAAAGAAGAAAGAAGGAAAACAAATGAAGACAGCCTAAGAGACCTCTGGGACAACATTAAATGCACCAACATTCACATTATAGTAGTTCCAGAAGGAGAAGAGAGAGAGAAAGGACCCAAGAAAATATTTGAAGAGATTATAATTAAAAACTTCCCTAACATGGGAAAGGAAATAGCCACCCAAATCCAGGAAGCGCAGAGAGTCCCAGGCAGGATAAACCCAAAGAGAAACATGCTGAGACACACAGTAATCAAACTGACAAAAATTTAAGACAAAGAACTATTATTAAAAGCCACAAGGGAAAAACGACAAATAACATACAAGGGAATTCCCATAAAGTTAACAGCTGATTTCTCAGCAGAAACTCTACAAGCCAGAAGGGAGTGGCATGATATATTTAAACTTATGAAAGGGAAGAACCTACAACCAAGATTACTCTACCCGGAAAGGATCTCATTCAGATTCAACAGAGAAATCAAAAGCTTTACAGAGAAGCAAAAGCTAAGAGAATTCAGCACCACCAAACCAGCTCTACAACAAATGCTAAAGGAACTTCTCTAAGTGGGAAACACAAGAGAAGAAAAGGACCTACAAAAACAAACCCAAAACAAGAGAATTGTAATAGGAACATACACATCGATAATTACCTTAAATGTGAATGGATTAAATGCTCCAACCAAAAAACAGTCTTGCTGAATGGATACAAAAACAAGACCTATATATATGCTGTCTACAAGAGACCCGTTTCAGACCTAGGAACACATACAGAGTGAAAGTGAGGGGATGGAAAAAGATATTCCATGCAAATGGAAATCAAAAGAAAGCTGGAGTAGCAATTCTCATATCAGATAAAATGGACTTTAAAGTAAAGAATGTTACAAGAGACAAGGAAGGACACTACATAATGATCCGGGGATCAATCCAAGAAGAAGATATCACAATTATAAATATATATGCACCCAACGTAGGAGCACCTCAATATATAAGGCAACTGCTAACAGCTATAAAAGAGGAAATCAACAGTAACACAATAATAGTGGGGGACTTTAACACCTCACTTGCACCAATGGAGAGATTATCCAGACAGCAAATTAATAAGGAAACAGAAGCTTTAAATGACACAATAGACCAGATAGATTTAATTGATTTTTATAAGACATTCCACCCAAAAACAGATTACACTTTCTTCTCAAGTGCACACAGAACATTCTCCAGGATAGATCATATCTTGGGTCATGAATCAAGCCTTGGTAAACTTAAGAAAATTGAAATCATGTCAAGCATCTTTTCTAACCACAATGCTATGATGTTAGCAATACATAACAGGGGAAAAAACCGTAAAAACACAAACACATGGAGGCTAAACAATACTAAATAACAAAGAGATCACTGAAGAAATCAAAGAGGAAATTAAAAAAGAACCTCGAGACAAATGATAAGGAAAACACTATGATCCCAAACCTATGGGATGCAGCAAAAGCAGTTCTAAGAGGAAAGTTTATAGCAATACAATCCTACCTCAAGAAACAAGAAAAATCTCAAATAAACAATCTAACCGTACACCTAAAGGAACTAGAGAAAGAAGAACCAACAAAACTCAAAGTTCGTAGAAGGAAAGAAATCATAAAGATCAGAGCAGGAATAAATGAAATAGAAACAAAGAAAACAATAGCAAAGATCAATAAAACTAAAAGCTGGTTCTTTGAGAAGATTAACAAAATTGATAAACCTTTAGCCAGAAGTATCAAGAAAAAGAGGGAGAGGACTCAAATCAATAAAAGTAGAAATGAAAAAGGAGAAGTTACAATGGACATCTTAGAAATACAAAGCATCCTAAGAGACTACTACAAGCAACTCTATGCCAATAAAATGGACAAGCTGGAAGAAATGGACAAATTCTTAGAAACGTATCACCTTCCAAGACTGAACCAGGAAGAAACAGAAAATATGAACAGACCAATCACAAGTAATGAAATTGAAACTGTGATTAAAAATCTTCCAACAAACAAAAGTCCAGGACCAGATGGCTTCACAGGTGAATTCTATCAAACATTTAGAGAAGAGCTAACACCCATCCTTCTCAAACTCTTCCAAAAAATTGCAGAGGAAGGACTACTCCTGAACTCATTCTATGAGGCCACCATCATCCTGATACCAAAACCAGACAAAGATACTACAAAAAAAGAAAATTACAGACCAATATCACTGATGATTATAGATGCAAAATTCCTCAACAAAATACTAACATACAGAATCCAGCAACACAGTAAAAGGATCATACTCCATGATCAAGTGGGATTTATCCCAGGGATGCAAGGATTCTTCAGTATGTGCAAATAAATCCATGTGATACGCCATATTAACAAATTGTGGAATAGAAACCATATGATCATCTCAATAGATGCAGAAAAAGCTTTTGACAAAATTCAACACCCATTTATGATAAAAACTCTCCAGAGAGTGGGCATAAAGGGAACATACCTCAACATAATAAAGGCCATATACGACAAACCCACAGCAAACGTCATTGCAATGGTGAGAAACTGAAAGCATTTCCTCTAAGATCAGGAACAAGACAAGGATGTTCACTCTTGCCACTATTATTCAACATAGTTTTGAATATCTATCTATTTCTTTCTCTTTCTTTTCTGAATACATTTTCTTCTTGAATACGTAAGAATGATCAAAACTGAGTAACAGTAATGATAATAATAAACTGACAATAGACAAAGGACTTGAGCAAACAGGTCATCAAGGAAGAAAAACACATGACCAGCGAGCCCATGAAAAGAATTCATTGGTCACCAGGGAAACACAGGAGATACACCTCCCTTTACATCATGTAGAATGTCTGAAAAAGTTTCAAATCAGGTGACAGCAGGTGCTGGTGAGAATGCAGTGTAAATGGTAGGAGTGACGCACTGGAGAAGCTTGAGCGGAGCTACTCAAGCCATCATTGGTGCAAAGTGATTGACAGAGAAGCAGTCGCAGAATGAGTTCTGTATCGCGACTGCAGTGTTAGGACGTGTATTTACATACATCCTGAAGTGTGGGGTGTGCAAGAAGTGTGTGATGATCTAAAACTTTGGGTGTATAAATACCCAAGGAAATGTCTATGTAGGTTGGTATCAAATTCCTTTTCACAGATATTAACACTGTATTTAAACTGAATATTTCTTAGATTTAAATCTGTACCTCTCTTGGCTGTGGGCATCAACGAACACAGAACATTTCAAGACCTAAATTTTTAAGCAAAGTTTTTTCTTAAGAAGTGGGTCAGGGCTTCCCTGGTGGCGCAGTGGTTGAGAGTCCGCCTGCCGATGCAGGGGACACGGGTTTGTGCCCCGGTCCGGGAGGATCCCACATGCCGTGGAGCGGTTGGTCCCGTGAGCCATGGCTGCTGGGCCTGCGCGCCCGGAGCCTGTGCTCTGCAATGGGAGAGGCCACAACAGTGAGAGGCCTGCATACCGCAAAAAAAAAAAAAAAAAAAAAAAGAAGTGGGGCAGCATAAGTATCATTTGGATTAAAAAATATCAGTTCAGGCTAAAATAGATTTAGTACTTTTCATGTGTGATACACCTGGATTCTCTAGGACTTCCCAAATCAACACCTTACAATAATTGTGAAGCAACCTGTGTGG
Organism: Leucopleurus acutus; assembly: GCF_964270905.1. Lineage (NCBI taxonomy): Eukaryota > Metazoa > Chordata > Mammalia > Artiodactyla > Delphinidae > Leucopleurus > Leucopleurus acutus. The sequence continues at coordinate 115,208,398 of NC_139150.1, read as the reverse complement.
TCTCCTGAGACATAAATAATATAGAACTGGCACCACTGGGTGATGAGGAAAATTGTGTGGTCGATCTTGTGCCACAGTAACTTCAGGTTTCAGGTTTTCTGATGTTTAAGTGCTAGAGAAGAAAAGATTTGTTTCTTTTTAAACTTGGACCTCCTTCTGCGGCCCAGGACACATTGTATTTCTGAACTCAGTTTTGGGTGAAAGACTCACACCAGTGTGTTGGATTTCATGTTTCAAGGACATGATATTTCAGAAGCGTCTTTACAGAGGCTCCAGGAGTTCTGTGAAATGCAATGTTTCCTTTCTGGGTCACTGGTGGAAACTGGGCTCCTTAGTGGGGTCACAAGTAAGGCCGACCTATGGAAAATCCTTCAGTCAAACAGGCCTTTATTGAGTGGAAAGAAGGCTAGGACTGGCGTCGGCACCACCCCCAGGATGGGCGTTGCTGACACTGGGGGCCCCGCCCACATCTCACCACGGGCAGCAAAGCTGTCCTGCGCTTTATGTACCCAGGTTTTCTAGAGGGCAGAAAAGTTTTCTTTAAAATGAACATGGTGTCTAATTTTCTGATGAAATTGATTTTTAAATGATTCCCTACCCAGAGTGAAAGTATGAAATTAACAGAAACAATAATAAATTTCGGAGAAATAATAATAAATTTGGGTGCTTAATAGATGCACCTCTTAAGCACGACAGGAGAAGAACACAGAAACATTTATTTTTATTTTTTTTCAGTTGATGATGGACAATTTTATTAGAAAATGAAAATTTTTTTCCAGCTTTTTTTAGACATAATTGACATATAACATTGCATAAGTTTAAGGTATAGAACATAATGATATGATATATGTATACATTGCAAAATGATTGCCACGTAAGTTTAGTAAACATCCATCACCTCACATAGTTAAAGATTTTTCTCTTGGTTTCTAAAAAAAATTTTTTATTGAAGTATAGTTGATTTACAGTGCTGTGTTAATTTCTGCTGTACAGCATAGTAATTCAGTTATACATATATATCTATATCTATATCTATATATACACATCTTTTCAATTTTTTTTGCGGTATGTGGGCCTCTCACTGTTGTGGCCTCTCTCGTTGCGGAGCACAGGCTCCGGACGCACAGGCTCAGCGGCCATGGCTCACGGGCCCAGCCGCTCCGCAGCATGTGGGATCTTCCTGGACCGGGGCACGAACCCATGTCCCCTGCATCGGCAGGCAGACTCTGTGGTCTACAGTAGGACCTTGTTGTTTATCCATTCTATATATATATATATATATATATATATATATATATATATATATATTGCATCTGCTAATCCCAAACTCCCAGTCCATCCCTCCCCCACCTCGCCTCCCCCTTGGCAACCACAATTTTATTCTCTGTCTGTGAGTCTGTTTCTATTTCACAGATAAGTTCATTCGTGTCATATTTTAGATTCCATGTACAAGCAATATCTTATGATGTTTCTCTTCCTCTGTCTGACTTACTTCACTGAGTATGATCATCTCTAGGTCCATCCATGTTGCTGCAAATGACATTATTTCATTCTTTTTATGGCTGAGTAATATTTCATTGCATATATGCACCATATCTTCTTTATCCATTCATCTATCAATGGACATTTAGGTTGCTTCCATGTCTTGGCTATTGTGAATAGTGCTGCTATGAACATAGCATGCATCTTTTTGGATTAGAGTTTTGTCTGGATATATGCCCAGGAGTGGGATTGCTGGATCATATGGTAGTTCTGTTTTAGTCTGCTGATGAACCTCCATACTGTTTTCCATAGTGACTGCACCAATTTACATTCCCACCTATAGTATAGGAGGGTTCCCTTACAGAAACATTTATAATGTTGAGTTAACAGTATGTGTTTGGTTCCTTATGTGTAGAGCATTCATATCCTATAAACATGCAAAGAGGAGAAGGAAAGAGTAATCATCAAGATGTACACTGGAGAGTGGTATTGACATAAAAAGATGTAGTATGTTCTTTTATTCATATGTGTCTGGATACTGAGGGTGATTGACATGCGTCTTAGATCACCACTACTGCTTAGAGGTTAGTGTTACATCAAGGCTTGAAGCAAATGTACTTAGAACCAAGCCTCTACTTTACCATCTCATCTAAAGGAACATTGGGTTTTCCTTCATATTTACCTTACGTTTTCATAAAAGATGAGCAACAGAGACTCAAAGATTCTGCCTACTGTTCTGCTATTTCTTCAGTAGCCTGATATAGAAAAGCTTATAGGGAGAATAAAACACAATGGTTAAAAAAACATATCATTAGCAAAATTTATTCAGATCTACTTGAGTCATTAAAGATAGTTTACTATCGGGCTTCCCTGGTGGCGCAGTGGTTGGGAGTCTGCCTGCCGATGCAGGGGACACGGGTTCGTGCCCTGGTCTGGGAGGATCCCATATGCCGCGGAACGGCTGGGCCCGTGAGCCATGGCCGCTGAGCCTGCGCGTCCGGAGCCTGTGCTCCGCAAAGGGAGAGGCCACAACAGTGAGAGGCGCACGTACCGCAAAAAAAAAAAAAAGTTTACTATCTACAGGTAAATAGGAAAGCAATGGTTCTATGAGAATAGATTTCTCATGTTGTCATTGTATGATAAAACTAGTATAGGAATGGGTGGCCTGCATCTTATACTATGTTAAATAAGCAACAGAATTCTAGAGAAAGCCCTAAACTGTAAACTGACATAAATTCGTACAGTATATCTTACTCAACTAAAACAATCGAAACTGTTAAAATAATTTTCATTTAGGCCCTTCTTTTTTTGGTAATATATTTTTTAAAAGAAAAAGAAATATTTCTCAAAGAAAGTTTTAAAGCATTTACCAGAATCTCCGGACTGCATGACTAGGTGGATATATTAAAAAAAAAAAAAAAAAAGTAAGCTTATTTATTTCAACACTTGAGAACCGTAGCTTAATGAAGTACTTTACATATTAATTTAAGAAAAGGCAAAGCAATCAATGTGTCAATTTTCCTTATCTCACAATTAGCAGCTAGAATTTCTTTACTAGATCATAAAGTTTTAAAAATTTAAAATGCAAGTACATTGATGTCAACCCTAAAATTAGAAATCATTTCATTTTAGACTGTATATGGCACTGAATGTTTTGCTGGAGGTTTAAGTTCTTTGCTAATTGTTCAGTGTCCTTTCTGGTCCAAATTTGCGTTTATGAAGCAGAATAAATGCCACATGATTAAGGGTAAACTCTTGATTTGTCTTTTTTTTTCATTTCCTTCAGAAGCTGTCTGTAGTTCTGTAGTGAAAACACCCCATCCTGAGCCCCCTGCTGGCTCTGATTTTCTTCTCTTTGAGTTTCTGTTCTCTTTTCATAAAACTATATATATATATATATATATATATATATATATATAAACTCAATGGAGATTCTCCTTTTAAGAATCAGGAAATTAAAAAAAATCTTTTCTGTGATTATGAGGAATTAACTAATGGAAATATATTTGAGAATAATTACTTAGGAAGTCTTGAATTTTGCTTTATGAAATTTTTTTTTAACATTTAATAAACAATTAGGGGGCTTCCCTGGTGGTGCAGTGGTTGAGGGTCCGCCTGCCGATGCAGGGGACGAGGGTTCGTGCCCCGGTCCGGGAGGATCCCACATGCCACGGAGCGGCTGGGCCCGTGAGCCATGGCCTCTGAGCCTGCGCGTCCGGAGCCTGTGCTCCGCAACAGGAGAGCCCGCAGCAGTGAGAGGCCCGCGTACAGCAAAAAACAACAACAACAACAACAAAAAAAATTGAAGTATGTTAGTTTCTGCTGTACAGCAGAGTGATTCAGTTATACATATATATAAATTCTTTTTCATGTTTCATTCTTTTTCATATTCTATTGCATTATGGTTTATGACAGGATATTGAATATAGTTCCTTGTGGTACATACAGTAGGACCTTGTTGTTTATCCGTTCTGTATATAATAGTTTGCATCTGCTAATCCTACACTCCTAATCCATCCCTCCCCCAACCCCCATGAAATTGGAATTCATATACTATCCTTTGCTAACTTCAATTAAAACATGAAAATCATTCAGATGTTGAATTTTAACAGTGTTATTCTGAAATACTTGGAAAATAAAGTTATCCAAATAACATACATAGAGGGTTCAATGAAGGGTTATAGAACAACAATTTCATGAACAAATTTATAAAATAATGCAACAGATATGATATGTAGGGCAGGGCCAGAGGGAAAAGAAATCATGTAACTATAATTATCCTTTATTGCTTCATTTCAAAAAAGAAATATAACCTAGAAAAATCCTTAAAATTTACAATTCTGAATATTTTCTACTTATTTACTATGGGAATATTATCATTTCTTTAAGAACAAATGTATATTATCTTCCAGAGCCTGGTTTCACAATTATACTTAACAAGAAATATGGCAGATGTAATTTTCATAGCTGTAATTTCCTGATCCTTATCTGACCTGCTTCACTCAGCCTTTGAGTGTTTTTTAAAATTACTAAGAATTTTGTGAAGCCAGTGTTCCATAGCACTGGCTCCAGAATGTTGGAAATGAGTACTTTCACTGAATCCTCCATCACATTGGAAAGGTCCCAGATTCTTCTTATGCCCGTTGAGCGGGTGCTGTCAATGCTTACCCACTGAAATGTGTGTATCCGACCCTCATTATATGTTCACTGTTATTAACCAATAGCTCACTTTAGGATGATAATGTCTGTGTTCAATACCAACTGACTGTTTAGACGACAGAATGTCTGATGCCAGTGCGTGTGAACCCTGAGGATGGAAACTACATCCTTTTCCTTCCTTTCTTTTCCCTGATTTCCTTTCTTCCCTCCTTTCTCTTCCTTTTCTCACACAGAGTAGGTACTGGATAAATATTTGAGAACAGCGAAAAAAAACAAAGGATGAATGGGTGAGTTCTGTTCTGTAGCTTGTGGCCTCACCCACCCCATCTTAGATTCATTCCCAGTTTAAACCAGTCTTTATTGTAGGGGTGAGAGATCACCCCCTCCAGTTACACTTGGTTACCGTGTCTTCTCCACGAGTGTTGCTGTGAATCAGTTATCCCTCGGATGATGCTTTTTTAAAAATTTTATTTTATTGAAGTATATTTGATTTACAATGTTGTGTTAATTTCTGCTGTACAGCAAAGTGATTCAGTTATAGGTATAATACCTTGTTTTTTCATATTCTTTTCATTATGATTTATTACAAGATATTAAATATAGTTCCCTGTGTTATAGTAGGAGCTTGTCGTTTATCCATTCTATATATAATAGTTTGAATCTGCTAATCCCAAACTCCCAATCCTTCTCTCCCCCTAGGCAACCACAAGTCTGTTCTCTAGGACAAAGGTTTTCTTGGACAGGCAGACCTCAGAGACATTGCAGTCTGATTCCAGGCCACTGCAATGAAGTGAACATGGCAATAAAATGAGTCACACAAATATTTTGGTTTCTCGGTACATATAAAAGTTATCTTTACACTATACTGTACTGTAGTCTATTAAGTGTGCAGTAGCATTATCTCTGTAAAACAACATACAAACCTTAGTTAAAAAACACTTTATGGCTAAAAATTGCTAGCCATCATCTGAGCCTTTATTGAGTCATAGTATTTTCCTGGTGGAGGTTTGAAATATTGTGAGAATTACCAAAATGTGACACAGAGATGCAAAGTGAGCAAATGCCGTTGGAAAGGTGGTGCTGGTGGACTTGCTCCAGGCAGGGCTGCTAGCAACCTTCAATTTGGAAAAAAAACCTCAGTAACTGAAAAAACAGAGTATCTGCAAAGCACAATAAAACGAGTTGTGCCTATCGTGGGCCCTCAATATTACAAAAAACAAAAGCAAAACCTTTGTTTTCCCTACTGACCAAAGAGAATTAAACGTACTTCCTTCTTCACCAAAATGCTCATTAAGACTTGTGTTCAGAATGGATGGGGGCTTGTGTTCAGAATGGATGGGGAGGAGAGGCCGTATTTTGAATCCAATTCATTGATGTCTCTCTTCCCCTGTCCTGTGTTATCTTCCTTTTTATTACACTCTGTTATCATGATGGCTGATTCACGGAGAGAGAGTGCTAAACAGATGAGAAACACATCCATGGAACTCGACATTTCTCAAAGCATTCATCATTATTTATTTGTATATTATTATTAGGTTTGTTTACTTCCTGGTGTCAATATTTAAAAAGAAACCTGCTTAGTATATGTTCTCACCATGAGTCCCGGTTGTCTAAGTAAACAGCTGCTATGGCCCGATAGGAACAGAACACGGAGGGTTCCTTGACCTTGGCTCGAGGCATACAGGTGGTCCAGCCATCAGTGCCACGGCTGCCTGCAGGTGACTGTGACTGATTTTAACAGCGATCTCTCAAGTGGGTTTGTCTGATTTTTGTCAAGATTTGATTCAGGTTATTTCTGGCAAAAATACCACAGAATGAGGACTCTCTAAATTCGTGATATCTGAGGGTACATAATGTTGATTTGTCTTATTATTGACAATGTCACCCGTAATCACTTGCATAAGATGGTTTCTGCTAGGTTCCCCTCTGTAAAATAACTATTTTCTCATACTAATCAATAAATATCTTTGAGGAGATACTAATAGATTATGCAAAGAATCTATTAGTTTCCTGTTTCCTCCGAAGCTTTTGCTCACTGATTTTAGCATGCATCGGTGGATCTTGACAAGACAGCAAATACCCTGTGCAGTTCTAATGATAATTTTCTATTTCCTGCAGTCCTTATACATTCGTTAATTTGAATTCTTCTGTAAAAAAGAGCTATATCGGGGCTTCCCTGGTGGCTCAGTCGTTAAGAATCCGCCTGCCAATGCAGGGACACGGGTTGGAGCCCTGGTCCGGGAAGATCCCACGTGCCGCGGAGCAACTAAGCCCCTGTGCCACAACTACTGAGCCTGTGCGCAGCAATGAAGACCCAGTGCAGCCAAAAAAAATAAATAAGTAAATTTATATTTTAAAAAAAGCTATATCTTCTACATTTATTTCAGTTATTCATTTACATTAGTATAGATATGGATTTTTTTGAATATATTATGATTTTATTCATCTTCTTGCTCAAATTTTTGTAGTTTTGGTCACGGGAGACCAGTCACACTGGTTTCTATGCCCTTTCAACATGCCTCATCCTTTTTTTTTTTTTTGCGGTACGCGGGCCTCTCACTGTTGTGGCCTCTCCAGCTGCGGAGCACAGGCTCCGGACGCGCAGGCTCAGCGGCCATGGCTCACGGGCCCAGCCGCTCCGCGGCGTGTGGGATCTTCCCGGACCGGGGCACAAACCCGTGTCCCCTGCATCAGCAGGTGGACTCCAACCACTGCGCCACCAGGGAAGCCCCTCATCCTTTTTTTAAAATTAATTTTTAATTTTATTAGTTTTAGATTTGCAGCAAAATTGTGAGGATAGTACAGTTTCCCCTGTTATTCAATCGTACTTCAGTAGGAGTGAATTTGTTATAATTAATGAACCGATATCAGTGTATTATTATTAACTGAGCTACATAATTTACTGAGATTTCCTTCGTTTTTGGCTAATGTGCTTTTTTGTTCAGGACCACACGACTTTAGTATCCACGTTTCCTTAGGTGGCTCGTGGCTGTGACCTTGACTCCTTTGAGGAGAGCCGGTTAGCTGTCTTTAAAAGTGTCCGTCTGTTGGGATTTGTCTGATATTTGTGTCATGATGGGCTTGTGTTTGTGCATTTGGAGAGGAAGACCAGAGGCGAAGTGCCACTTTCACAACCTCACAGGAGAGGGACAGATCTCAGCCTGCCTGGTCCTTGTGGATGCAGCCCGTGGTCACCTGCAGGAGTGCGTTTGTCTACTTCCGGCTGGAAAGTTGCCCTTCAGCCCCTTCCATATGTGCTCTTGAGATGGAGCTCGCGCACACAAGCCGCACGGGCGGAGCTGAGTTATGCTCACGCGCCTGCGTCAGGGTCTCGCTCACGCGCCTGCGTCAGCGTCTCGCTCACGCGCCTGCGTCAGGGTTTTTTCCACGAGCCGTCGGTCCTTCCGCACACACTGCCGCTGCTCCCGCATCGGTTCGTCGCCTCACAGACTTAGGTCAGTTGGGAGTCAGGGAGTCAAGGATATTTATTTTATACTGTTGGTTAGAATCTAATACTGCTTGATTTTGTTGCTCAAGTTTTTTCCAGCTTTGGCCGGTGGGGGCCTCTTTCAATTGCCTCCTGTATGCCCTTGACGTGGTGGGTCTTTGGGGAGCACGTTCTTACTTTCTGCTACAGGATGTTCCAGGCACACCTAGGTTTGCCATCCAGGCCCCCAACCAGCTAGTCCTCCGGTCTGTGCCTTTCGGGAGGGTTTCTCCAGCCCTAAAGCTCCCCCTACCCGTTATGTGAGACGGGAAGGACACAGGACCTTGGCTTCGGGAAATGCTTTTTCCCTGTTGGATAAATCTCTGATAGTCTCTCCGCTACAGAGTAGGCGTTTGTATAAAGAATGCTCTGGAGCATTTCGCCAGGGGAACTCTTCCTCTCTCCCAGAAGGAGCCACGAGGGGATTGATCCCGACTTTTCACGGTGACAACCTGGTGTGCTTCCGGAGATGGCGGCCAGAGAATCATGGCTGGCCGGTGCCGCGGACACAGGAGCGCCTCATTCTCACACTGGTCCGCACGCAGCATCTAGCAATTTGCTTAAATTACCTTTACGTGTTCCCACCAGTTTCTGGGGATGGGGACGTGATAGCAGCTGGCAGCTTTTGCGCAGGGTAAGGTGGTCTCAGCTGTAACAGCCTGAGTTTGCTGTCTTTTCAGATTTCAGATGGGCTGTTTGCGCTGCAGCCGCAGTCCTCGGATGGACTAAGAGAAGGTTCTGATTTTCGGGTTAAGATTTTTCTCACTGTGAAAAGAGGAGTGAGGCTGCCAAGCTGTTTACATGGAGCACCTGGACGAGAGGTACTGCCTTATCTTTTATTGGGCACTTTCATGCATTCTGCTCTTTCAGTTCTGTGGTTGATTCCCGCTTGTGAATTTTTCATGTTGTTTCTTTAAATTTTAAAATATTGGTCAACTCTGAAAGCAACCTACTTTATAAACTGCCATAAAGTATTTTATGTTAACTATGTGTTTTAAAAGGTTAAATAGTTATTAAACATGTAATTGTAATATCAGATATAAACAAAGCCATACAAATGAAAAGAAAAAGCTCATAATTAACTACTTTCACTTTCCAATAAAAGTGAAATTTTGCTCTCTGACAATGATGTCTTTAAGAATTGGCTTTTCTGAAGAATGAAATTCTGCCATTTGCAGCAGTGTAGATGGACCTGGAGGGTTATTATGCTTAGTGAAGTAAGTCAGAGAAAGACAGATACTCTATGTTATCACTTATATGTGGAATCTAAAAAGTAAAACGAACGTAAACAACAAAACAGAAGCAGAAAAACTAGTGGAACCCAGTGGGGAGAGGAAGGGGGGAGGGGAGAGACAGGGGTAAGGGATTAAGAGACACAAATTACTATGTATAAAATAGATAAGCAGCAAGGATATATATTGTACAGATAGGGAATATAGCCATTACTTTGTACTAACTTTAAATGGGGTAATGTATAATCTATGAAAATAGTGCATCATTGCTGTACACCTGAAACTAATATAATATTGTAGGGCTTCCCTGGTGGCACAGTGGTTGAGGGTCCGCCTGCCGATGCAGGGGACACGGGTTCGTGCCCCGGTCCGGGAAGATCCCACGTGCCGCGGAGCGGCTGGGCCCGTGAGCCATGGCCGCGGAGCCTGCGCGTCCGGAGCCTGTGCTCCGCAACGGGAGAGGCCACAACAGTGAGAGGCCCGCGTACCGCAAAAAAAAAAAAAAAAAAAAGAATTGGCTGTTCTCATTTCCACTCATTTGCATTTTTGGTTTATACTTTTCTCTAATAGCACTTTTATAATAGCGTCCAAAAAACACTGAAAATCACTAAATTAATAAATCAATCAAAAGGAAAAACAAAAATTTGAATACCCTAGTTAATGTGATTTTATCATTCTTATAATTGGCCAATATGTAGTCTAAGATTATGTAAAATCATATTCTCCAATTTCCATCAAAATAACCTAGCTAAGAATTACAGAATATAATGTAGATCATTATTGGTTTCATATATCCAATGAATTGAAATAAAAATTAAATTTAATCATTCTACTCAGAACTGATAGTAACAGCTTTTCTGGGCTATTTCCAGACTCTGAAGCTTTCAGCTTCCCCGTAACATTGAACTACATTGCTCTTTAAAAATGGAATGCCCACATTTCAACAAACTGCCTGCTTTTGATCTTGAACAGAAAATAACAAAACAACGTACGTTGAAAACTCACTTGTGACTACAAGTATTTCTTTAGGAGGAGTGTGTGCGCTTACGAAGCTGATCTAAAAGGCATAGATCTATGAACTGAAACAGCATTTTTGAACTGAGCTTGTATTATTTTATGAGGGTTTAACAAATTATAAAGAATAAAAATGGAAAAATATTCCACGTATATAGTATAAACCAGTATAAACTAGTTTCACTCTGTTCTGTGGAAGCTAGCAATGAGGTGTTGGGTTTTAATAATTTGCATATAAGTGTGGTGTTCACTATGTCTGGAAAATACGATATGAATTATCCACAGCCATTCAGTCTTAGCTTCTGAACAGGATCACATTCGCATGTTTACAAAAGAACCATCTTTTTGAAGATACAGTAATTAATGAACTGAACGTTCAGGCTGAAAATTATATGACTTCCTCAGAAGAAGTATGGCTTAAATAGCATCTTCGAACTATCAGAGCAATAAATTGCCTTAGATAATTTTAATCAAATTTTAATAACATTGAAATAAAATCAAATTACTCTGATTATGTCAAAGGATGCATGACATATGCATGCTTGCATAACTGTGTGATTTGGAAAGCTTTCTGTTCTGCAAAAGTACCTGGAAAGAAAGCCCTTATTTAATCATTTGAGCACATCTTACTCAGCCCTTTGACTCTTCGTGGCTGTATCTCAGTTCTCAGACTTCCTCATTTCCCGAGGAGGGCAAATGGATTCTACTATTAATGGCTAACACATCAGTATCTACCATTAATGTCAGGTGAGTCAACAGGGATAATCAGTGATTTAATGCTTCAATGCATCTAGTTATACAGGTGTCTAGTATCTTCTGTCATAATGTTCCCACAGTTGATCAAAAACTATCTGAAGTGAAAATTTTCTCTCAATTCGGTTTACCTTTGAATTTTTTTTTTTTTTTTTTTTTTTTGTGGTACGCGGGCCTCTCACTGTTGTGGCCTCTCCCGTTGCGGAGCACAGGCTCCGGAAGCGCAGGCTCAGCGGCCATGGCTCACGGGCCCAGCCGCTCCGCGGCATGTGGGATCTTCCCAGACCGGGGCACGAACCCGTGTCCCCTGCATCGGCAGGCGGACTCTCAACCACTATGCCACCAGGGAAGCCCTACCTTTGAATTTTGAATTCACATTTAATATTTAAATTATCTTTTGGAGCATCCTAGGAAACCAAACTTTTTAGGAATATTTCTATACAATTTTTGTTTCTGATGCCTGAAACAAAAGTGGTATGGTGGTTTTATTTGCCTAGACCCAAATGTGAGCTAAAAACTCACATAGTTGGATTATCAAATCTGGGCATCAAGTCAGTCTTTATATTTAATCAAAACATATACTTGGCTTTCAATGAACAGTTCAGGGCCTACTCTATAAAGCACGCTACACAAAATTTTATTCCGCCAATATTTAGGAATGACTTGGTTGTAAAGTGTGCGTCTCTGTTAAATGTTAAAGACATGAGTTAACAGGAAAACACACTCCTCTTCATGAAACCTCTTCATTTTCTTCCCTTCAGGCCATCAGAATGTCAGCCCCATGAGAGCAGGAACTTGTCTTGGTCTCTGGTATATTCCATTTACTGCAAAGAGTGCCTGGAAGGAATTAAATGAATCTCTTCCTCAGAGGGCACTCAGTGTATGCCTATCCATCTCTTTTTCCCATCTCTGGATTTCACATAAAGTCATAATGTCTATTCTGGCCATATTTCTTTATTCCATATCAATAACTTTGATCATTGAACTATAAAATATATTAAGAAATGAAATTTTTAAGAAACGTGAGGTGTATGTATTCACATATTCCTTTGAAAGGAATGTGACCAATGTAAAAGTTGTAGAATAATAACATGTCTAAATTTTGAATAACCCAAAATTCTAATTAGGGAAATATGAAGGTATTTAAAGAAATCAATACAGGAGGCAGGCTTTTTACAAAGGTACAGACTTTGAAAGAACCAGTGTACAAGGGAGCAGCTAGAAACAAGAGGAAATACAAAATACTAAAATAAACCCATAATGATTTGTCAGAATTATTAATTGCAAAGTATGAATCACTACAAACTAAGCACAGCATTTCTTTCACTTTCACTTGAAACATAAAAGAAAAATAAGAAATGAATAACTCCAGTGGATAGCCAATATGTTAACATATGACAGGGAAGAAAAAGAAAAAAACCACCTTTCTAGTTAGCTTCTGTATTTTCTAATAAAGATAATCCTCAATGTAAAACAAATGAAACGATGTAAAAATAGATTTGGAATTAAAATATGTGCTTGAGGAGGGTTTGGTGATAGTTCGCCACATCCCTTGAAATAAACTAGGTCTCCTGGCTGAGGTGAGTGACATCATGGGAGCAAAGGTTTGCAAAAGTGGCTTCAGGTCCAGACACCACTGTGTATCTGAGGAGTCACAGGCATGACCAAGTTGGCAGAAGATTCAATATAGACAGATATCAGGAAGTTCCAGAGGAAGACTTTTTAGAAGCCAGATCTTCTAATTGGAAATATTTATATCAGTCTCATATTCATATTTTGTTAAAAGATGTATTAGGTCATTATTTAGATAGTTTATGTGGTTACTTAGCAAAGTACAACTAGATTTTGAATACCATTCATTAAGACTATACTGGTAATCAGTTACCTTTCCTTTCTCCGTGGGTTTTTGACGAAAAATGTTGAGAATTTGTACAAACATTTTATGCTAAATTTATTGGCTTTTTTGCATAAATAGCTATTACGCGCATGGAAATGTGTTTTAGTTAATTACAGATTTATTCAAAGGGCATGGCCTAATGACAATGAAAAAGCTGAATGGAAATCAAGAGGTGTGTCCTCGGCCCTATTCGAGTCCATATGTCAATCAGTTACTTGGACCAAGACATAAAATGCAGGTTTATCACAATATTAAATGGCCTGGCATTCAGTTGGAAGTGTGTCTTGTGAGGGTCACTGACAAACTAGAGAAAATCCAAAAACTAGTGGTAAAGATGGAGGCTAGTAACAAATGTAATGATTAAACAGAAAAACAGATAAATAAAAAGAACTTGAGTATCTAGTCCAGAGAGGAAGGAATGGAGAGGACACAGAGGCAGGGCTATCGTGCTGTTTGAGGTCAGAACAGGGGTTCTAGGGTAGCTTTTGGGAAGCAGGAATCTTCCCACCTTTCCCGGTGCGTGCTGGTCTAGGAGTGCAGATGTGCACACGGTAGACTGAGTTGCGTGTCAAAAAGAAGAAAGTTGGCATAAAATTCACATGGAGGCCACGGAGTCCTGAGGGATGCTGGATGGTAAATGCACACTGTGAAGAGTGGAAATTCGGCCACGTGGGCCGGGCTCGGAGTAGAGGAGCTTCCCAGGTGAGAACAGAGAAGGGAAGGCAGGGAGCAAATGGCTCGGGCCGTTGCACACTTCGCCCGTAAAGGGTGGTACGCAAGAGGAATTTTGTTCCATTTTATTAGAGGAGTGATGTAATCAAGCATGGTTCAGAAAACATCTGGGGGCCTGGCGGTAGAGAGAAGACAGAAGAGCTGGGATGAGATTTGCAGGCGAGGTAGGGAGAGCCCCGGTGAGAATGAACGAGATGAGTTGACAGAACTTGGCAATGAGTGACCATCAAGGGAGGAGTGCCCCGGGGGGGCAGAGGCACTTTTCCAAAGGGAAGCGGGAAGGGAGGGTCAACGTCGCTGGCTGGAGGGGCCCCGTGCACGGAGATGAGGGCAGGGACCACGCAGGTGACAGTGGAGGAGGACGATGGTACTTCTCTGTCTTAGAGCATCTCCCTGCCTAGAGGAGTAGTTCAGTCCTGACTGACTCATTACCCGTTACTTGATTTCACTCAGATGAAGTTCACGTTATACAGTACTCTGTCCTAAAGCCATATGTCCACAGTTTCAAATTGCACATTGATTTACACTGGAAACGCACTTTACAGGAATCTCCCAGTGTTTACAAAAAACTATTGCAAAACAGACGTACATGATCAGGGCATAAATTCATATGTATACAACTTGATGAATTTACAGTAAATGAGGTCACCTGTGTAACCAGAACCTAAATACAGACGTAAAACATTTTCATCAGTGTCGATGCTCCCACTGACCCCCCTTGAAGTAACAGCTCTGCTTCCAGTGCCCCCACTGGCCCACTTTCCAGCAGTCTGCTTTATATTTTATACAAGTGAACCAATACAGGATTAACTCTTCTATGGTTGCCTCCTTTTGATCAAGATTGTTTATAAGATGCATCCGTAATTGTTGTGTAGAATAGTTGACGTGCTTTCATTCTTAACGCGACATCACTTCTACCGTGTGACTTATTTACCCAGTCGGCTCCTAGTGACATCTGATGGGCACGTGGGGAGTGTGCAGACTTTGTGTGCTACTCATGATGCTGCTGTGACCATCCTTATACATGCTGGTTGATGAATGTATTACACATTTCTGTTGGGATTGTACCTTATAACTAGGAGAGGAATTGCTGGGTCCGCACTATGCCATGTTTAGTTTCAGCAGACGTGGGTGAGCACTTGCTCCCACCGGCAGGTAGGGACGGGTGCCTGCCCTGCCAGCTCCCCAGCACTCCAGGAAGCGTGAAGGTCTCAGGGAAGCTGCCCTGGGAGGGTGTGGTGGTTTCAACTTACGTATCTCTGACGACAAATGAATTGAAGTATTTTCCGTATGCTTATTCAGTTACACATTCCATTTTATAAAGTGTTAAGAGAATTTGTCTTTATTTCTACAGATCTTTCTTCTCTGCTATGATTTGTAGTAGTTCTCCATATATTCCGAATGAGTTTTCATCAGATTCACCTATGCGTTGCAAGTATCTTCCCCTGTTCTGTGGTTTTCCATTTCACTCATTTCCTTGTGCCTTTGGGACAGAAATTCTTAATAAGAATGTAATTCAATTATAACATTTTTCTTCCTCTGTGATTTACATTTTTTTCTATTTTTTTTAAATTGAAGTATAGCTGACTTACAAAGTATTACTTTCTGGTGTACAGCAAAGTGATTCAGTTATATATATATATGTACACACACTCATATATATGTATATACATGTGTGTATATATATAGTCTTTTCCATTATGGTTTATTATAAGATATTGTGTAGAACTCCCTGTGCTCTACAGTAGGGCCTTGTTGTTTATCTATTTTAGGTACAGCAGGGTGTATATTTTAATCCCAAGCTCATTAAGCCCCCTTCCCACCCTTTCCCCATTGGTAATCATAACTTTTTTTTTTTTTAACATCTTTATTGGAGTATAATTGCTTTACAATGGTATGTTAGTTTCAGCTTCACAACAAAATGAATCAGTTATATATATACATATATTCCCATATCTCTTCCCGCTTGCGTCTCCCTCCCTCCCACCCTCCCTATCCCACCCCTCCAGGCGGTCACAAAGCACCGAGCTGATCTCCCTGTGCTATGCGGCTGCTTCCCACTAGCTATCTACCTTACGTTTGGTAGTGTATATATGTCCATGCCTCTTTATCGCTTTGTCACCGTTTACCCTTCCCCCTCCCCATAGCCTCAAGTCCATTCTCTAGTAAGTCTGTGTCTTTATTCCTGTTTCACCCCTAGGTTTTTCATGACATTTTTTTTTTTTAAATTCCATATATATGTGTTAGCATACGGTATTTGTCTCTCTCTTTCTGACTTACTTCACTCTGTATGACAGACTCTAGGTCTATCCACCTCATTACAAATAGCTCAATTTCGTCTCTTTTTATGGCTGAGTAATATTCCATTGTATATATGTGCCACATCTTCTTTATCCATTCATCCGATGATGGACACTTAGGTTGTTTCCATCTCTGGGCTATTGTAAATAGAGCTGCAATGAACATTTTGGTACATGACTCTTTTTGAATTATGGTTTTCTCAGGGTATATGCCCAGCAGTGGGATTGCTGGGTCATATGGTAGTTCTATTTGTAGCTTTTTAAGGAACCTCTATACTGTTCTCCACAGTGGCTGTATCAATTTACATTCCCACCAGTAGTGTAAGAGGGTTCCCTTTTCTCCACACCCTCTCCAGCATTTATTGTTTCTAGATTTTTTGATGATGGCCATTCTGACTGGTGTGAGATGATATCTCATTGTAGTTTTGATTTGCATTTCTCTCATGATTAGTGATGTTGAGCATTCTTTCATGTGTTTGTTGGCACTCTGTATATCTTCTTTGGAGAAATGTCTATTTAGGTCTTCTGCCCATTTTTGGATTGGGTTGTTTGTTTTTTTGTTATTAAGCTGCATGAGCTGCTTATAAATTTTGGAGATCAATCCTTTGTCAGTTGCTTCATTTGCAAATATTTTCTCCCATTCTGAGGGTTGTCTTTTGGTCTTCTTTATGGTTTCCTTTGCTGCTCAAAAGCTTTTAAGTTTCATTAGGTCCCATTTGTTTACTCTTGTTTTTATTTCCATTTCTCTAGGAGGTGGGTCAAAAAGGACCTTGCTGTGATTTATGTCATAGAGTGTTCTGCCTATGTTTTCCTCTAAGAGTTTGATAGTTTCTGGCCTTACATTTAGGTCTTTAATCCATTTTGAGCTTATTTTTGTGTACGGTGTTAGGGAGTGATCTAATTTCATACTTTTACATGTAGCTGTCCAGTTTTCCCAGCACCACTTATTGAATAGGCTGTCCTTTCTCCACTGTACATTTCTGCCTCCTTGGTCAAAGATAAGGTGACCATATGTGCGTGGGTTTATCTCTGGGCTTTCTATCCTGTTCCATTGATCTATCTTTCTGTTTTTGTGCCAGTACCATACCGTCTTGATAACTGTAGCTTTGTAGTATAGTCTGAAGTCAGGGAGCCTGATTCCTCCAGTTCCTTCTTTCGTTCTCAAGATTGCTTTGGCTATTCAGGGTCTTTTGTGTTTCCATACAAATTGCAAAAGTTTTTGTTCTAGTTCTGTGAAAAATGCCAGTGGTAGTTTGATAGGGATTGCATTGAATCTATAGATTGCTTTCGGTAGTAGAGTCATTTTCACAATGTTGATTCTTCCGATCCAAGAACATGGTATATCTCTCCATCTATTTGTATCATCTTTAATTTCTTTCATAAGTGTCTTATAATTTTCTGCATACAGATCTTTTGTCTCCTTAGGTAGGTTTATTCCTAGATATTTTATTCTTTTTGTTGCAATGGTAAATGGGAGTGTTTTCTTGATTTCACTTTCAGATTTTTCATCATTAGTATATAGGAATGCCAGAGATTTCTGTGCATTAATTTTGTATCCTGCCACTTTACCAAATTCATTGATTAGCTCTAGTAGTTTTCTGGTAGCATCTTTAGGGTTCTCTATGTATAGGATCATGTCATCTGCAAACAGTGACAGCTTTACTTCTTCTTTTCCGATTTGGATTCCTTTTCTTCTCTGATTGCTGTGGCTAAAACTTCCAAAACTATGTTGAATAAGAGTGGTGAGAGTGGGCAACCTTGTCTTGTTCCTGATCTTAGTGGAAATGCTTTCAGTTTTTCACCATTGAGGATGATGTTTGCTGTGGGCTTGTCATATATGGCCTTTATTATGTTGAGGAAAGTTCCCTTTATGCCTACTTTCTGCAGGGTTTTTATCATAAATGGGTGTTGAATTTTGTCAAAAGCTTTCTCTGCATCTATTGAGATGATCATATGGTTTTTCTCCTTCAGTTTGTTAATATGGTTTATCACATTGATAGATTTGCGTATATTGAAGAATCCTTGCATTCCTGGAATAAACCCCACTTGATCATGGTGTATGATCTTTTTAATGTGCTGTTGGATTCTGTTTGCTAGTATTTTGTTGAGGATTTTTGCATCTATGTTCATCAGTGATATTGGCCTGTAGTTTTCTTTCTTTGTGACATCCTTGTCTGGTTTTGGTATCAAGGTGATGGTGGCCTCGTAGAAGGAGTTTGGGAGTGTTCCTCCCTCTGCTATATTTTGGAAGAGTTTGAGAAGGATAGGTGTTAGCTCTTCTCTAAATGTTTGATAGAATTCGCCTGTGAAGCCATCTGGTCCTGGGCTTTTCTTTGTTGGAAGATTTTTAATCACAGTTTCAATTTCAGTGCTTGTGATTGGTCTGTTCATATTTTCTATTTCTTCCTGATTCAGTCTTGGCAGGTTGTGCCTTTCTAAGAATTTGTCCATTTCTTCCAGATTGTCCATTTTATTGGCATAGAGTTGCTTGTAGTAATCTCTCATGATCTCTTTTATTTCTGCAGTGTCAGTTGTTACCTCTCCTTTTTCATTTCTAATTCTATTGATTTGGGTCTTCTCCCTTTTTTTCTTGATGAGTCTGGCTAGTGGTTTATCTATTTTGTTTATCTTCTCAAAGAACCAGCTTTTAGTTTTATTGATCTTTGCTATTGTTTCCTTCATTTCTTTTTCATTTATTTCTGATCTGATTTTTATGATTTCTTTCCTTCTGCTAGCTTTGGGTTTTTTTTGTTCTTCTTTCTCTAATTGCTTGAGGTGCAAGGTTAGGTTGTTTATTCGAGATGCTTCCTGCTTCTTAAGGTGGGCTTGTATTGCTATAAACTTCCCCCTTAGAACTGCTTTTGCTGCATCCCACAGGTTTTGGGTCGTTGTGTCTCCATTGTCATTTGTTTCTAGGTATTTTTTGATTTCCTCTTTGATTTCTTCAGTGATCACTTCATTATTAAGTAGTGTATTGTTTAGCCTCCATGTGTTTGTATTTTTTACAGATCTTTTCCTGTAATTGATATCTAGTCTCATGGCGTTGTGGTCAGAAAAGATACTTGATACAATTTCAATTTTCTTAAATTTACCAAGGCTTGATTTGTGACCCAAGATATGATCTATCCTGGAGAATGTTCCATGAGCACTTGAGAAAAATGTGTATTCTGTTGTTTTTGGATGGAATGTCCTATAAATATCAATTAACTCCATCTCGTTTAATGTATCATTTAAAGCTTGTGTTTCCTTATTTATTTTCATTTTGGATGATCTGTCCATTGGTGAAAGTGGGGTGTTAAAGTCCCCTTCTATGAATGTGTTACTGTCGATTTCCCCTTTTATGGTTGTCAGTATTTGCCTTATGTATTGAGGTGCATCTATGTTGGGTGCATAAATATTTACAATTGTTATATCTTCCTCTTGGATTGATCCCTTGATCATTATGTAGTGTCCTTCTTTGTCTCTTCTAATAGTCTTTGTTTTAAAGTCTATTTTGTCTGATATGAGAATTGCTACTCCAGCTTTCTTTTGGTTTCCACTTGCATGAAATACCTTTTTCCATCCCCTTACTTTCAGTCTGTATGTGTCTCTAGGTCTGAAGTGGGTCTCTTGTAGACAGCAAATATATGGGTCTTGTTTTTGTATCCATTCAGCCAATCTGTGTCTTTTGGTGGGAGCATTTAGTCCATTTACATTTAAGGTAATTATCGATATGTGTGTTCCTATTCCCATTTTCTTCATTGTTTTGGGTTTGTTATTGTAGGTCCTTTCCTTCTTTTGTGTTTCTTGCCTAGAGAAGTTCCTTTAGCAGTTGTTGTAGAGCTGGTTTGGTGGTGCTGAACTCTCTCAGCTTTTGCTTGTCTGTAAAGGTTTTAATTTCTCCATCAAATCTGAATGAGATCCTTGCTGGGTAGAGTAATCTTGGTTGCAGGTTTTTCTCCTTCAACACTTTCAATATGTCCTGCCACTCCCTTCTGGCTTGCAGAGTTTCTGCTGAAAGATCAGCTGTTAACCTTATGGGGATTCCCTTGTGTGTTATTTGTTGTTTTTCCCTTGCTGCTTTTAATATGTTTTCTTTGTATTTAATTTTTGACAGTTTGATTAATATGTGTCTTGGCGTATTTC
Organism: Leucopleurus acutus; assembly: GCF_964270905.1. Lineage (NCBI taxonomy): Eukaryota > Metazoa > Chordata > Mammalia > Artiodactyla > Delphinidae > Leucopleurus > Leucopleurus acutus. Next base: position 115,188,217 of record NC_139150.1, on the reverse strand, counting down.
TCCTTGGATTTATCCTCTATGGGACTCTCTGTGCTTCCTGGACTTGATTAACTATTTCCTTTCCCATATTAGGGAAGTTTTCAACTATAATCTCTTCAAATATTTTCTCAGTCCCTTTCTTTTTCTCTTCTTCTTCTGGAACCCCTATAATTCGAATGTTGGTGCGTTTAATGTTGTCCCAGAGGTCTCTGAGACTGTCCTCAGTTCTTTTCATTCTTTTTTCTTTATTCTGCTCTGCAGTAGTTATTTCCACTATTTTATCTTCCAGGTCACTTATCCGTTCTTCTGCCTCAGTTATTCTGCTATTGATCCCATCTAGAGTACTTTTAATTTCATTTATTGTGTTGTTCATCGTTGCTTGTTTCATCTTTAGTTCTTCTAGGTCCTTGTTAACTGATTCTTGCAATTTGTCCATTCTATTGTCCATTCTATCTCCAAGATTTCGGATCAACCTTACTATCATTATTCTGAATTCTTTTTCAGGTAGACTGCCTATTTCCTCTTCATTTGTTAGGTCTGGTGGGTTTTTATCTTGCTCCTTCATCTGCTGTGTGTTTTTCTGTCTTTTCATTTTGCTTATCTTACTGTGTTTGGGGTCTCCTTTTTTTTTTTTTTTGCAGGCTTAAGGTTCGTAGTTCCTGTTGTTTTTTGTGTCTGTCCCCAGTGGCTAAGGTTGGTTCAGTGGGTTGTGTAGGCTTCCTGGTGGAGGGTACTAGTGCCTGTGTTCTGGTGTATGAGGCTGGATCTTGTCTTTCTGGTGGGCAGGTCCACGTCTGGTGGTGTGTTTTGGGGTGTCTGTAGACTTATTATGATTTTGGGCAGCCTCTCTGCTAATGGGTGGGGTTGTGTTCCTGTCTTGCTAGTTGTTTGGCATAGGATGTCCAGCACTGTAGCTTGCTGGTCGTTGAGTGAAGCTGGGTGCTGGCGTTGAGATGGAGATCTCTGGGAGATTTTTGCTGTTTGATATTATGTGCAGCTGGGAGGCCTCTTGTGGACCAGTGTCCTGAAGTTGGCTCTCCCACCTCAGAGGCACAGCACTGAGTCCTGGCTGCAGCACCAAGAGCCTTTCATCCACAGGGCTCCTTAATTTGGGATGATTCGTTGTCTATTCAGGTATTCCACAGATGCAGGGTATATCAAGTTGATTGTGGAGCTTTAATCCGCTGCTTCTGAGGCTGCTGGAAGAGATTTCCCTTTCTCTTCTTTGTTCTCACAGTTCCCAGGGGCTCAGCTTTGGATTTGGCCCCGCCTGTGCGTGTAGGTCGCCGGAGGGCGTCTGTTCTTTGCTCAGACAGGACGGGGGTTAAAGGAGCCGCTGATTCGGAGGCTCTGGCTCACCCAGGCCGGGGGGTAGGGAGGGTCACAGAGTGCAGGGCGGGCCTGCAGCGGCAGAGGCCGGCGTGACGCTGCAGCCTGAGGCGCGCCGTGCGCTCTCCCGGGGGAGCCGTCCCCGGATCCCGGGACCCCGGCAGCGGCGGGCTGCACAGGCTCCCCGGAAGGGCGTGTGGCTAGTGACCTGCGCTCGCACACAGGCCTCCTGGCGGCGGCAGCAGCGGCCTTAGCGTCCCATGTCCGTCTCTGGGCTCCGCACTCTTAGCCGCGGCTCGCGCCCGTCTCCGGAGCTCTCCCAAGCAGCGTTCCCAATCCCCCCTCCTCGTGCACCAGGAAACAAAGAGGGACGTAAAAGTCTCTTGCCTCTTCGGCAGGTCCAGACCCCTCCCCAGACTCTCTCCCGGCCAGCCGCGGCGCACCAACGCCCTGCAGGCTGTGTTCACGCCGCCAACCTCAGTCCTCTCCCGGCGCTCCGACAAAAGCCGGAGCCTCAGCTCCCAGTCCCGCCCGCCCCGGCGGGCGAGCAGACAAGCCTCTCGGCTGGTGAGTGCCGGTCGGCCCGATCCTCTGCGCTGGAATCTGTCCGCTTTGCCCTCCGCACCCCTGTTGCTGTGCTCTCCTCCGCGGCTCCCAAGCTCCCCCACTCCGCCTCCCGAAGTCTCCACCCGCGAAGGGGCTCCTAGTGTGTGGACACTTTTCCTCCTTCACAGCTCTCTCCCGCTGGTGCAGGACCCGTCCCTATTCTTTTGTCTCTGTTTAGTTTTTTCTTTTGCCCTAACCAGGTACGTGGGGGGTTCCTTGCCTTTTGGGAGGTCTGAGGTCTTCTGCCAGCGTTCAGTAGGTGCTCCGTAGGAGTTGTTCCACGCGTAGATGTATTTCTGGTGTATCTGTGGAGAGGAAGGTGATCTCCGCGTCTTACTCTTCCGCCATCTTCCCGGAACTCTCGGTAATCATAACTTTTTTTTCGAAGTCTGTGAGTCTCTTTCTGTTTTATAAATAAGCTAGTAGCATATTTTAGATTCCACATATAAATGATATCATATCATATTTTTCTTTGTCTGACTTAGTTCACTCAGTATGACGAGCTCTAGGTCCATCCATGTTGCTGCCAATGGCATTATTTCATTCTTTTTTATGGCTGAGTAATATTCCATTGTATGTATACACCACACCTTCATCATCCATTCATCTGTTGATGGACATTTAAGTTGCTTCCATGTCTTGGTGATTGTAAACAGTGCTGCCATGGACATTGGGGTGCGTGTATCTTTTTAAATTAGAGTGTCCTCCAGATATATGTGCAGGAGTGGGTTTGCAGGATCATATGGTAGCTGTATTTTTAGTTTTTCAAGGAACCTCCATACTGTTCTCCATAGTGGTTGCACCAGTTTACATCCCCACCAAAAGTGTAGGAGGGTTCCCTTTTCTCCAGCATTTATTATCTTTAGTCTTTTTAATGATGGCCATTGTGACTAGTGTGAGGTTATACCTCATTGTAGTTTTGATTTACGTTTCTCTGATATTTTGCGATGTTGAGCATCTTTTCATGTGCCTATCGGTCGTTTGCACATCTTCTTTGGAAAAATGTCTATTTAAGCCTCCTGCCCATTTTTTGATTGGATTGTTTATTTGTTTGTTTGTTTTGATATTGAGCTGTATGAGCTGTTTGTATCTTTTGGAAATTAAGCCCACGTCAGTTGCCTTATTTGCAAATATTTTCTCCCAGTCCATAGGTTGTCATTTCGTTTTGTTTATGGTTTCCTTTGCTGTGCAAAAGCTTATAAGTTTGATATTTTGTTGTTGTTGTTTTTGCTTTTATTTCTTTGCCTTGGGAGACTGGTCTAAGAAAATATTGCTATGATTTATGTCAGCGAATGTTTTGCCTATGTTCTCTTCTAGAGGTTTTATGGTATCCTATCTTATATTTACATCATTAAGCCATTTTGAGTTTATTTTTGTGCATGGTATGAGGGAGTGTTCTAGCTTCATTGATTTTCATGCAGCTGTCCAGCTTTCCCAGCACCATTTGCTGAAGAGACTGTTTTCCCCATTGTATATTCTTGCCTTCTTTGTTGAAGATTAATTGATCATAGGTATGGGGGGTTTATTTCTTGGCTCTCTCTTCTGTTCTCTTGATCTATATGTGTTTTTGTGCCAGTACCACACTGTTTTGGTTACTGCAGCTTTATGGTATTGTTTGAAATCTAGGAGAGATATGCCTCCGGATTTGTTCTTTTTTTTTCAGGATTGCTTTGGCAACTCTGGCCCTTTTGTGGTTCCAAATAAATTTTAGGATTATTTGTTCTAGTTCTGTGAAAAATCTCATGGGTATTTTGATAGGGGTCTCATTACATCTGTAGATTGCTTTGGGCAGTGTGGCCATTTTAACAATATTTATTCTTTGAATCCAAGAGCATAGGGTATCATCCCATTTCTTTAAATCATCTTCAGTTTCCTTTATCAGTGTTTTATAGTTCTCACTGTGTAGGTTGTTCACCTCCTTCATTATATTTGTTCCTTGGTACTTTTTTGACCTGACTTTTTTTTTTTTTTTCTTTGCGGTACGCGGGCCTCTCACTGTTGTGGCCTCTCCCGTTGCGGAGCACAGGCTCCGGACGCGCAGGCTCAGCGGCCATGGCTCACGGGCCCAGCTGCTCCGTGGCATGTGGGATCTTCCTGGACCGGGGCACGAACCCGCGTCCCCTGCATCGGCAGGCGGACTCTCAACCACTGCGCCACCAGGGAAGCCCTGACCTGACTTTAAATAGGATTTTTTGGTTTACTTTTAGAGAAAAGGCTTTTTAACTTTCTACTCGAGTATGGTGTTAGCTGTTGTCTTGACATACATGGCCTTTATTTTGTGAGATATATTTCTTTTACACCTAATTAGTAGATAATTTTATTATGTGAGGATGAATTTCGTCAAGTGCTTTTTCTGCATATGTTGACATGATCATGTGATTTTTATCCTTTGTTCTGTTAACAAGCAGTATCTGATTTATTGATTTGCATATGTTGACCATCCTTGCTGGCAGGGATAATTTCCACTTGATCATGGCATACAGTACTTTTAGTGTGCTCTTGAATTCAATTTGCTAGTATTTGGTTGAGAATTTTGCACCTATGTTCATCAGGGATATTGGTCTGTAATTTTCTTTGCTTTTAGTGTTTGTGTGGCTTCAGTGTTAGGGTAATGCTGGTCTCATAAAATGAGTTTGGAAGTGTTCCTTCCTCTTCAATTTTTCAAAGAGTTTGAGAAGCACTGCTATTAATTCTTCAAATGTTTGGTAGATTTCACTAGTGAAATCACATGGGCCCGGGTTTTTTTTTTTTTTTGAGAGAGATTTTTGACTCAATCGGTGTTCCTTATTGGTTTGTTCATAGTTTCTATTTCTTCATATTTCATTCTTAGTAAGTTATATGTTTCTAGAAACATATCCATATTTTTAAAGTTATCTAATTTGTTGTTTTCGTCCAGAGTGGCGGCAGAGTCAGGGTCATAGGATCAGGCGCACATAGAACTAGCACAGCACCTGGGTCCTAGGGCTAGGTGCACTTGCTGTCCTGGTGCAGGTGTGCAGGTGCGGGTCTCCTAGGAAACCGGGGTCAGGATGTTTGGGCCTCACCTAAGTGACTCAGGCCCTGGAGGGTTGGGGCAGCAGCTATAGCACAAACCCTGTGATGCAGGCACGGCCGTAGCTTGGGCCCAGGAAGCAGGGTGCAGTCGCAGCACATTCTGGGGATGGTGGTTCAGAGTCGCAGCTCTGGCCCCAGGGTGCAGCCACAGGCCAGCAGCAGCTCACCCCTGTGATGACAGGTCAAAGCTGGGACTTTGGGCTCTGGGTGGGGCACATGTCTGCAGCAGCACAGCCCATGATGGTGAGTCAAAGCTGGGACTTAGGACCAGGTTTAGGGGGGGCACAACATCATGAGCCTGGTTAGGGAGGGCCAGAGCCCCAACTTCAGGCTCTGGGGTGGAGTGCAGAGCAGACAACTCTGGTCCCTTGGATGGCAAGGCGCTGTGGTGCCCCAGTCCCAGGGAGTGGGCACAGTAGCGACCAGGCTCCTGGCGACAGGTGTCCCTGCAGTGACCTTTCCAGTGCTGGGAGGAGATGGTGGCAGGGCCTCCAGGCAGCTCTGCATGCGGAGGTCAGCGCTGGTGTGGACTGGGGCGTCCTCAGGAGCAAAGGCTGCAAATGTCCACGCAGTGAACGGTGTTGGGGCCTCCTGCTGTCCTTCTCCCAGGGGACAGCTCTGGGGGCCCAGCTGCTCTGCACTGGGGGGCAGGGTGACACAGGTAACATGCTTCCTACACTAATTACCTGGCTGTCTTCAGTTTTTAAGCTGTGCAGATTTTCTGCCGCTGCTCTGTTGTAGCCCAGGGCTTTCTCAGACCTATTTTCATTGGTTTGTAGTTATTTGTTTATTGTTTTTTTTTTGTTATTTTTGTGTGGGTGTTGAACCCTCCGTCTTACTGTCAAGTTACTGTAACTTGTCTGTTTACACGTACATACACACACACGCACATACATACATAGCTACACACATACACACACAACACATACACACATACACACACACATGCTTGCTGTGTTTTGACTGTAATTACACTGAATCTATAGGTAAACTGGAGAGAACTGATATTTTTACAACACTGAGTCTTACTATCCATACGCATATCATCACATCTTAAGACCTTCTTCAGTTTCTTCAAATGAGGTATAACATTTTCATCTGTGTAGATGTCTTACATAGGTTTTATTAGATTTATTCCTACACATTTGTCGGATCCTCTTTTTTTAAAAGAACACTTTGGTAATATGAAAAAAAATACATTGCGGTTTGATTGTCTTATGGTTTCAGACCTTTGAATGTTGTCTTTACTCAAAGTTGTGGTCTGTGAACTGTCACTGTAGGTTTTTGTTTGGCTTACGTTTCTTTTTTCGAGAAGCTCTTCTTTGTGGATGTCTTTAGTTCCTGGCTACTATTCTTACTTGTAGAATGTGAAAAGGTTATGTATGAACTCTCCTAGTCTCAGTCTACAGATGGGTTGCAGGATGCTCGAAACTCCATGCTCCTGCACCCTTCCTCGGGGAAGCAGTTCTGTCTAATTTCTGGCTTGGAGTCAGGGTATTGGTCACGGGCTGAATGCAGATGTTCCATCCTTGAGGCTAGTCCCCACCAACCCAGCAATGCTAACTCCTTAGAAGAGTCTTTTTTTTTTAAGTCAAGTCTTTTATGTATGTATGTATGTATGTATGTATGTATGTATGTACTTTTGGCTGCGTTATGTCTTCATTGCTGCGCAGGCTTTCTGTAGTTGCAGTGAGCGGGGGATACTCTTTGTTGTGGTGCGTGGGCTTCTCACTGTGGTGGCTTCTCGTGCTGCGGGGCACGGGCTCTAGGCACGCAGGCTTCAGTAGTTGTGGCACGCGGGCTCAGCAGTTGTGGCGCACGGGCTCTAGAGCACAGGCTCAGTAGGTGTGGCACACGGGCTTAGTTGCTCTGTGCCATGTGGGATCTTCCCGGACCAGGGCTCGAACCCATGCCCCCTGCATTGGCAGGTGGGTTCTTAACCACTGTGCCACCAAGGAAATCCCTAGGTGAGTCTTTAATAGTGCATTCCTGTGGTCTCTTTGGCTGCATGAAGGTGATGCACTAACTAGAAAGATCAGTGGATTCCATAATATTGCCTTGAAGCAGCCCCTAGTGAAATCCCTGTGATACATCAGCCCCCCTGGGAGAAGCCCTGGGTGGTGATGGTAGCAGTAACAATACAGGAGGGAAGGCAGGCCCAGGCCCCTAGAAGTGTCAATCCTGTGAAGGCCAGTGGGATACTCTCAGAGTGGAAAGGTCTGTTGTAGTTGTCTCCTAGAAGTCACACGCTGGTCTTCTTAGGGTCTGGGACCGTGGCAAGGCCGGGTGCCGGTCCTGTTGCCGGCAGGTGGAGGCCCACAACTCGAGGAGCCACATCCCCCTTGCTGAGAAGGAGGGCCTGTGAGGCATTCACACCTTCCATCACTAGCTCTGTTAGTGGCTCATCACAGAGGCCCTGGGATGTGGATATTCTGAAAATCAAACTTGTGAAGTGCTTTCCTACATTTCTTAGAAATTTGCTGTAGAGGTACTGATATCTTAAAAGTATTTTAATGTAAAATATTTCTCCAAATGAAAAAATATTTTTAGGGTTTAATATCAGAAATTTATTACTATCAAGAATATTTCCCAAAGGTTAGAAATTTTCCTTTATTAGAGATTGAGAAAGATGTCATCCGTTACATTGCATTGATTTAGTAAAGGAAGTTGAGAGCTGAATTTAGTAATCAAATGTAGTAACTAAGCTCTACGTAGCTTTTCCACACCCTCCTCCAGTTTACTGCATGACTGTCGGTCATTCACCAATCCATTTTTTAAAACTGCACATATGCAGAGAGAGTGGGATAAAGAATAAGCAGCATCGGAGTGAGTTGTACCTTTGGATGTTTCTTTGATCATTTGTGCTTTAAAAGACTCATATAGAATATATCAACAGTATAAAAATATGTGTGGAAACTACAGAAAGGCATGTAGAAAAATGTTAACATAGTTGTGTTAAGGGGATTCTGGCTGTTTTCATTAAAGATAAATGTATTATGAAACGATGCTCAACATCACTAATCATTAGAGAAATGCACATCAAAACTACAATGAGGTATCACCTCACACCGGTCAGAATGGCCATCATCAAAAAATCTACAAACAATAAATGCTGGAGAGGGTGTGGAGAAAAGGGAACCCTCTTGCACTGTTGGTGGGAATGTAGATTGCTACAGCCACTGTGGAGAACAGTATGGAGGTTCCTTAAAAAGCTACAAATAGAACTACCATACGACCCAGCAATCCCACTACTGGGCATGTACCCTGAGAAAACCATAATTCAAAAGGAGTCATGTACCACAGTGTTCATTGCAGCTCTATTTACAATAGCTAGGACATGGAAGCAACCTACGTGTCCATCGACAGATGAATGGATAAAGAAGATGTGGCACACATATACAATGGAATATTACTGAGCCATGAAAAGAAACGAAATTGAGTCATTTGTAGTGAGGTGGATGGACCTAGAGTCTGTCATACAGAGTGAAGTAAGTCAGAAAGAGAACAAATACCGTATGCTAACACATATATATGGACTCTAAGAAGCAAACAAACAAAATGGTTCTGAAGAACCTAGGGGCAGGACAGGAATAAAGATGCAGACATAGGGCTTCCCTGGTGGTGCAGTGGTTGAGAGTCCGCCTGCCGATGCAGGGGACACGGGTTCGTGCCCCGGTCTGGGAAGATCCCACATGCCGCGGAGCAGCTGGGCCCGTGAGCCATGGCTGCTGAGCCTGCGCGTCCGGAGCCCATGCTCCGCAAGGGGAGAGGCCACAACAGTGAGAGGCCCACGTACTGCAAAAAAAAAAAAAAAAGATGCAGACGTAGTGAATGGACTTGAGGACATGGGGAGGGGGAAGGGTAAGCTGGGATGAAGTGGGAGAGTGGCATGAACTTATATATACACTACCAAATGTAAAATAGCTCGTGGGAAACAGCCGCATAGCACGGGGAGATCAGCTCTGTGCTTTGAGACCAGCTGGAAGGGTGGGAGGGAGATGCAAGAGGGAGGGGATATGGGGATATGTGTATATGTATAACTGATTCACTTTTTTATACAGCAAAAACTAACACACCATTGTAAAGCAATTATACTCCAATAAAGATGTTAAAAAAAGTACTATGGTATGGGATCCTGGAACACAAAAAGGACATTAGGTAAAAACTAAGGAAAAGTAAAGAAAGCATGGAGTTTAGTTAATAAAAAAATAAATTAATGTATTAAACTTTTCCAAAATGTTTATGATGATCCACTGTTACCTTTATAATCAGAAAAAAATGACTATTTAAACAGTAGCAACACAGGGGAGTTCCCTGGCAGTCCAGTGGTTAGGACTCAGCTTTCACTGCCCTGGCCCTGGGTTTAGTCCCTGGGCAGAAAGCTAAGGTCCCATTAGCCACGCAGTCAAAAAAAAAAAAAAAAAAAAAGAAAGAAAGAAAGTAGTAACACAGATTTCTTTATACAATATAAATGCAAAACTATGTAAAATTATTACACCAAAATATTAAGAATTTGAAATATGAATTAGAGACCTCTAGATAATTTTGTTTCTAATATTCTGTACTTTCTATTATGCTTTGATATTATCTTATGATAGAAAAATAACAGTTTTTAAAAGGAATGGGTTGGAATTTTATATAAAGCTGTTGGGTGGGTGAGAGGTTTCTAGAGAGAAAGGATGAAATGATAATTTGTTATACTGAGAAGAGGGACGTGATGCTGGAAGAAATAAAGAGGTAGCAAGGCATTTTTTTGCAAAGTACCTGTGAGAAAAGCCAAGGTGGCTGAGGAGCGAGGCTCAGAACCTGGTTCTGTTTTTGTGTTGGACCAGGTGTTGTGCTGTAGGTGTAACCTGGGCAGAATAGACGGGCCTCCCGCGCTCCCCCACCCCCACCCCACCCCAGCCCTGCCCACAGGTACTGCAGACCCGCTTGGGCTCACGTCACCAGTGCAGAGCCGGCAGAGGGCGTTTCTACACTGGGTGTGATAAACCCCGGATTCGAAGTTTGTCGGCTTTGCAAAAACATAGAAAATTCTTTGACACTTCAGCCAAGCACACGTATGTACACATGCACACCACACGCAGACAGAAATAAGAATATATTATTTAAATTATGAATATTAAACATTTAAAATTAATTGACATTTAAACATATGAACGAATGAACTGTAACTCAACGAAGTTGATAAAATGTGTATCAAAACCAAAATGATTTATTTTAACAGAATTCTAATCAATAAGTCATTTTAAAGCTTTCCAGCAAAACTGTTTAAAGTGGGATATTTGGAAAATTTACTATATTGGCCATGACATAAAAGGAGAGGTTTCACAATTTACAGTGTCTCAGGCCTGCACGATTTTTTTGTTTGTATGTTTGTTTGATATTATTTACTGAGAGTAAATTAAATAGCATATGTTCATTTGCTAGATAGAGAAAAGTTAATCTGGTCCCTATATGTATTGTAAATACTATTACAGAACATATTACAATGTATTTCAATATAATCTTTAATAATATACCACTCATATTGATTTTTAACTTAAAATAACTTCTTTACTTTCTCGTTATATATATTTTAACATCTTTATTGGAGCATAATTGCTTTACAATGTTGTATTAGTTTCTGCTGTATGTATAACAAGAGTCAATCAGTTACAAAACAGTTCTTCAAAATGCTCAAGCCACAGTTTTCTGAGGACAGGCATCCAAGTTAGCAGAAAACCACGGAAACGGAGTGAGCCCAGGAGCAGGGCGGTCACAGGGCTGGCATCACAGCTGCAGCATCGCCCCTCTGCCCACCACTGAGGCCCTGCACATGTTAGTATTTTCTGGGAAAATGGATCCTTTGGGGGTGGGGGTCAGAGAAGGTCCTTTTTCTTTCACTTGCTGGGTAGGTGGAAACGGTGCTGTTGTCCTTGGTTTGGAAGATCTCAGGGAATGGATGGAGCAGCGTATTCTGAATGCGAAAGGGAGTGGTCTTCTTGGGACAATAGGAGGCCGGATGTGCAGGGCCCCAGTGGGGTCATGCCGAACTCTCAGGAACCCGGGCACCAGCCAATGAGATCGGTGCATCTGCTTACCTCAGAGGTTTCATGAAGGAACAGAAATGAAGTAGCTAGGGATGAGATTTCTCAAAACCAGGGAATGAACTGAAAATAGATGATCTAAAGCACAGAATCAAGGATTGTGCATGTAGGTACCTAAACGTGTTGGCAAGTGTCTGTAGGGTGTGTTAAATTAACGAAGGAAGATCATTCAGGATTTAATTAATATGATTCTACTGAGGCTTCTTAATGAGTGACAAGGCTAGGATACAACATACACAAAGATCATCTTAGGTTTCTTATTGTAATGACCACTTTGGGCTGTTAGTCGTGCTGTTAAAAGCTGCTGTTGTCTTGCTGTGTTTGTGGAGAGCTGTGCGTGGTGACTGCAGGGTGGCACCCTTCTGATAAGCTCACGTGTACAAGCGGTGACCTGAGTTATCTATGAGTGACCTTGAAACCAGGTCCCTGGCTTGAGGACATCAGCCTCCCCTGGTAGGGATTCCAAGGGGAGCATTTGTAGCTACATTGTGTCTGCACAACCGTGGTTATATTCTGCTCACCCTCTATTTCAATGTTCTGTGTAGCCTGTTTACCTCAAACTCTCAAGTCTTTGAATCTCCTAACTTTAAACACTGCAGCCTATTTCAGGATGACACAGTCATAGGTATAAAACACTGGAAAAAAGGAAGTTGACATAATAATTTGGAAAAGAAGCAATTTTTAGAAAGCTGTCTGGTTGTAGCTACATGCCTCTTGAAGACTGGCTGGAAATAGAGGACTGAGAATGAGCCAACCAAAATGTTTCTCAGATCTCTATTGTTCGTTTTTCAGTCAACATCACCAAATAATCCCTTATGTTCCCATTTGAAAAATGTTAAGTATGTTATTTACCATAAAAGTTGTATAATTGATCTCTCATCTTGGTATTAGTTTTGCCTGATGGATGTTCCCTACATTTGTTCCTTAATAAAATCAACTGTTCACTCTTTAAATCAGACGTATGGGCATTGAGTACATGCACGTGAATATGAATGCATTTTGCTATTTGGTCCACAAACATATACAATGATTTCATGTTCTTTGAATTCTGATTTCTGGGCTTAAATTTACCCATTGCTCCAATATTTGGTCACTGTGCTTCTCGTTCTCGGATGAGTATCTCATCCACTTGCATCTTTGCACTTACCTTCCTCTTTGTAATAAAGTCCAATTTCCTCTCATCTCCGGGTATCATGGTATGAATGCCAGAGCCATTTAGTTCATTTATTTTCCATATATTCTTAATGTGAATTGTAATCAGTGCCTAAATCTTTGACTTGGATCCACAAGATGAACGTGTCTGGTATTCAAGAGCAATGTTATACTTTCCAGAGAGGCGGTTATGGTCCATGTTTTGTAGGGTTTGGGACGCACAGATGTGTTCATTTGTCAGAAACTGTCAGTGTGCACTCAAGATTTGTGCACTTAATTGCATCTCAGTTTTATATCAAAAGAAGAAAACTAAGAAAAATCATGTCTGGATGGTAATATGCATGCTGAGTTATTCAGGGACAAGAATACGGATATTTACAACTTACTTGCAACTTACTTTGAAATGCATGGAACATAAGCTGCCTTAATGGCAGAGCAATGATAGATATATGACAAAGCATAATAAATGTAAATATTCAAATCTAGGTGGTGGTTATATGAGTGCTCACTGCAAAATTCTTTCACCTTTTCAGAATGTTTGAATTTTTTCATAATAAAATGTTAGGTAAAATAACACAATATTGCATATTTTGAAAAGAATTCCTACTTCAGTCATGACTGATAACGTGAAGATATCACCAGTATCAATTTCAGATATTGGTTTCCTGAAATGATTGAACTACTCAGTCAAATTTTGATCGAGTTCTTCAGAGAAATTGTTGAGCAATGAAAACCCATCTTTTATTGCCTTTTCCTATGTACCAGGCACTGTTGCAGGCACTTTAAATATTTTATCTTTTAAAATCCTTACCATAATCTGGAAAGATAAACATTATTATTCTCATTTTCCCCCCTGAGGCTTAGAGAGTGTTGGTAGTGGCTTCGTACATTCAGCATAGTTAGTAAGTAGGAAAAGCAGAATTCCACTCCAGTTTTTCTGGTTCCCATATCTGTGTTCTCCCCATTCTATTCTGCTGCCTCCTTAGCTATTCTCGCTTAAACTAATAGGTACCAGTACAAAAGTAGAACATTTGAAAGTATGTTTCTAATGCTGTTTTTGGCTATGTTTTCTCGTAAGAATAATATTACCTTAGAGTTTTTATGAATGTGTAATTGATTATACCCTTAAAAGCTTGCATCTGTTTTTTAAGTCAGGTATCTATGCTGGTGCTGTCCGGCCTTAATGCATGATTTAGAATTCTGATGTTGAAGATGATTTAATCATTAAGCTGAGTAGACTGTTTTCCATCTCTCACTATCTTTATTTTCTGTCTAGTGATGAAAGTGATTGGAGAACCTGTGACTGAAAGGTGGTCAGACATTTAACTATGTTTTCTCATAAACTTACTTGGTAGAGAGATTAAGCATAGCTTCTAAAGGAATCACATTGCTAAGATGTTTATATAGCAGTCAAGGATAATGAATTTCACATCAATCTTCAACAGAGTGTTCATTTGTTTGGTTTCAAGTTTGGAGGCAGATATCATTTAGCGAGAGACAGCTTTTCACAAAACTGTCATTCTTTATGGTGTGCATACGTTTTCTAAAGAGTGTAAATATTTTTATTTCTCTTTTTTCTGAATTATGTTAAGGTACACAGAATGAAACACCTCGTAAAACCTGATTTCCCAAATGAAATATCACATTCTCTATGACTTAATTTGTTCTAACAGTTTTTGGAACGACAATACAGTTTTCTGACAAGTACGATTAGGTTTGGTAAAACACACCTATTTCATGTTTTGGAGAAAGCACCTTCATTCGAATGGAGAAATATCTATGACAGAATGGGCGGTGCAGGAGCAAGATGTAGTACATTTAAGCAAATTAATATTAAACTGTAGTTCATAAAACATGAAGCAGAGCCATACACCACTATCGTGAGAGTTTAAGCAAGGACCTCTTTAAAATAGAATAAATTGCATAATGGTATATTGCCTTTTAGATTAGTAGTTGAGAGAGAAAAAAGTATAAATGTGGGGTGAGAGAGAGAGAAGGATTGATTTCTCTTTTAAATTGCTAGACCTTTTAAGGTCTTAAAATCATAGAAAAAGGAGCAAATGTGAGACTTCGTCAGATCTCCCTCTTAGAAGCATTGATGGCCTCAGAAATCTTTCCGTCATCACATGTACCAACTTTGGGATTTCACACGTGGCTGTTGGACACCTGTTGAGTATCTGCCCCACTCACAAGGTCACACGCCCCACGATGGCTGAGACCATATCTGCTTTCTCTCCACATTTTCTTCAAATTCTGAGCACCAAGGGCTACCCCAAAAAGGGACATCTAAAATATTGATGGACTTTCACTGTCTGAGATTATCTCGTAAATTAATGCTGTTTAACACCGAAATTCTTTCTCTAACACTATAGATTTTATAAAGTACAACTTTTCTAAACATCCATTTACACAGCCCATCTTTATGGTGTCTTGTAAGTCCTGGGGCTCAAATCAAAGTCTGGTGCAGATTCTGGTGTTCTTTCCATGATGCCATCTGCTTTGCTAATATACATTTTTTCCTCCAGATTTTATTTTATTTAATTAATTAATTTTAAAAAATTTAACATCTTTATTGGAGTATAATTGCTTTACAATGTTTTGTTAGTTTCTGCTTTATAACAAAGTGACTCAGTTATACATATACACATGTCCCCATATCTCTTCCCTCTTGCGTCTCCCTCCCTCGCACCCTCCCTATCCCACCCCTCTAGGTGGTCACAAAGCACTGAGCTGGTCTCCCTGTGCTATGTGGCTGCTTCCCACTAGCTATCTATTTTACGTTTGGTAGTGTATATATGTCCATGCCACTCTTTCACTTTGTCCCAGCTTACCCTTCCCCCTCCCAGTATCCTCAAGTCCATTCTCTAGTAGGTCTGCATCTTTATTCCTGTCTTGCCCCTAGGTTCTTCTGACCATTTTCTTTCTTTCTTTCTTTCTTTTTTTTTTGGATTCCATATATATGTGTAAGCATACAATATTTGTTTTTCTCTTTCTGACTTACTTCACTTTGTATGACAGTCTCTAGGTCCATCCATCTTGCTACAAATAACCTCAGTTTCGTTCCTTTTGATGGCTGAGTAATATTCCATTGTATATATGTACCACATCTTCTTTATCCATTCATCTGTTGATGGACACTTAGGTTGCTTCCATGTCCTGGCTATTGTAAATAGAGCTGCAATGAACATTTTGGTACATGACTCTTTTTTTTTTTTTTTTGCGGTACGCGGGCCTCTCACTGTTGTGGCCCCTCCCGTTGCGGAGCACAGGCTCTGGACGTGCAGGCTCAGCGGCCATGGCTGATGGGCCCAGCTGCTCCGCGGCATGTGTCATCTTCCCGGACCGGGGTACGAACCCGTGTCCCCTGCATCGGCAGGAGGACTCTCAACTACTGCGCCACCTGGGAAGCCCATGACTCTTTTTGAATTATGGTTTTCTCAGGGTATATGCCCAGTATGGGGATTGCTGGGTCGTATGGTAGTTCTGTTTTTAGTTTTTTAATGAACATCCATACTGTTCTCCATAGTGGCTGTATCAATTTACATTCCCACCAACAGTACAAGAGGGTTCCCTTTTCTCCACACCCTCTCCAGCATTTACTGTTTGTAGATTTTTTGATGATGGCCAATCTGACCAGTGTGAGATGACATCTCATTGTAGTTTTTTTTTTTTTTTTGCGGTATGCAGGCCTCTCACTGTTGTGGCCTCTCCCGTTCCGGAACACAGGCTCTGGACGTGCAGGCTCAGTGGCCATGTCTCACGGGCCCAGCTGCTCCGCGGCATGTGGGATCTTCCCGGACTGGGGCACAAACCCGTGTCCCCTGCATCAGCAGGCAGACTCTCAACCACTGCGCCACCTGGGAAGCCCATGACTCTTTTTGAGTTATGGTTTTCTCAGGGTATATGCACAGTAGTGGGATTGCTGGGTCGTATGGTAGTTCTATTTTTAGTTTTTTAATGAACATCCATACTGTTCTCCATAGTGGCTGTATCAATTTACATTCCCACCAACAGTACAAGAGGGTTCCCTTTTCTCCACACCCTCTCCAGCATTTACTGTTTGTAGATTTTTTGATGATGGTCACTCTGACCAGTGTGAGATGACATCTCATTGTAGTTTTTTTTTTTGTTTTTTTTTTTTGCGGTACGCGGGCCTCTCACTGTTGTGGCCTCTCCCGTTGCGGAGCACAGGCTCCAGACGTGCAGGCTCAGAGGCCATGGCTCACGGGCCCAGCCGCTCCGTGGCATGTGGGATCCTCCTGGACCGAGGCACGAACCCGCATCCCCTGCATGGCAGGGGGACTCTCAACCACTGCACCACCAGGGAGGCCCTCGTTGTAGTTTTGATTTGCATTTCTGTAATGATTAATGATGTTGAGCATTCTTTCATGTGTTTGTTGGCACTCTGTATATCTTCTCTGGAGAAATGTCTATTTAGGTCTTCTGCCCATTTTTGGGTTGGGTTGTTGGTTTTTTTGATATTGAGCTGCCTTTATATTTTGGAGATTAATCCTTTGTCAGTTGCTTCCTTTGCAAATATTTTCTCCCATTCTGAGGGTTGTCTTTTCGTCTTGTGTATGGTTTCCTTTGCTGTGCAAAAGCTTTTAAGTTTCATTAGGTCCCATTTGTTTATTTTTGTTTTACTTCCATTTCTCTAGGAGGTGGGTCAAAAAGGATCTTGCTATGATTTATGTCATAGAGTGGTCTGCCTATGTTTTCCTCTAAGAGTTTTATAGTGTCTGGCCTTACATTTAGGTCTTTAATCCATTTGAGTTTATTTTTGTGTATGGTGTCAGGGAGTGTTCTAATTTAATTCTTTTACATGTAGCTGTCCAGTTTTCCCAGCACCAATTATTGAAGACGCTGTCTTTTCTCCACTGTATATTCTTGCCTCCTTTATCAAAGGTAAGGTGACCATATGTGCGAGGGTTTATCTCTGGGCTTTCTATCCTGTTCCATTGATCTATATTTCTGTTTTGGTGCCAGCCTCATACTGTCTTGATTACCGTATATTTGTAGTATAGTCTTAAGTCAGGAAGCCTGATTCCTGCAGCTCTTTTTTTCTTTCTCAAGATTGCTTTGGCTATTCGGGGTCTTTTCTGTTTCCATACAAATTATGAAATTTTTTGTTGTAGTTCTGTGAAAAATGCCAGTGGTAGTTTGATAGGGATTGCATTGAATCTGTAGAATGCTTTTGGTAGTATAGTTATTTTCACAATGTTGATTCTTCCAATCCAAGGACATGGTATATGTCTCCATCTATTTGTATCATCTTTAATTTCTTTCATCAGTGTCTTATAATTTTCTGCATACAGGTCTTTTGTCTCCTTAGGTACGTTTATTCCTAGCTATTTTATTCTTTTTGTTGCAATGGTAAATGGGAGTGTTTTCTTAATTTCACTTCCAGATTTTTCGTCATTAGTGCTTAGGAATGCCAGAGATTTCTGTGCATTAATTTTGTATTCTGCTACTTTACCAAATTCATTGATTACCTCTAGTAGTTTTCTGGCAGTGTCTTTAGGATTCTCTATGTATAGTATCATGTCATCTGCAAACAGTGACAGCTTTACTTCTTTTCCGATTTGTATTCCTGTTTCTTCTCTGATTGCTGTGGCTAAAACTTCCAAAACTATGTTGAATAATAGTGGTGAAAGTGGGCAACCTTGTGTTGTTCCTGATCTTAGTGGAAATGGTTTCAGTTTTTCACCATTGAGGACGATGTTGGCTGTGGGTTTATCATACATGGCCTTTATTATGTTGAGGAAAGTTCCCTCTATGCCTACTTTCTGGAGGGTTTTTTCATAAATGGGTGTTGAATTTTTTTTTTTTTTTAGGGTTTTTTTTTGCGGTACGTGGGCCTCTCACTGTTGTGGCCTCTCCCGTTGCGGAGCACAGGCTCCAGATGCGCAGGCCCAGCGGCCATGGCTCACAGGCCCAGCCGCTCTGCGGCATGTGGGTTCTTCCCGGACCGGGGCATGAACCTGTGTCCCTTGCATCGGCAGGCGGACTCTCAACCACTGTGCCACCAGGGAAGCCCTGGGTGTTGAATTTTGTCAAAAGCTTTCCCTGCATCTGTTGAGATGATCATATGGATTTTCTCCTTCAATTTGTTAATATGGTGTATCACGTTGATTGGTTTCCGTATGTTGAAGAATCCTTGCATTCCTGGAATAAACCCCACTTGATCATGGTGTATGATCCTTTTAATGTGCTGTTGGATTCTGTTTGCTAGTATTTTGTTGAGGATTTTTGCATCTGTGTTCATCAGTGATATTGGCCTGTAGTTTTCTTTCTTTGTGACATCTTTGTCTGATTTTGGTATCAGAGTGATGGTGGCCTCGTAGAAAAAGTTTGGGAGTGTTCCTCCCTCTGCTATATTTTGGAAGAATTTGAGGATAGGTGTTAGTTCTCCTCTAAATGTTTGATAGAATTCACCTGTGAAGCCATCTGGTTCTGGACTGTGTTGGAAGATTTTAATCACAGTTTCAATTTCAGTGTTTGTGATTGGTCTGTTCATATTTTCTATTTCTTCCTGGTTCAGTCTTAGAAGGTTATACCTTTCTAAGAATTTGTCCCTTTCTTCCAGGTGGTCCATTTTATTGGCATAGAGTTGCTTGTAGTAGTCTCTTAGGATGCTTTGTATTTCTGCAGTGTCTGCTGTAACTTCTCCTTTTACATTTCTAATTTTATTTATTTCAGTCCTCTCCCTCTTTTTCTTGATGAGTGTGACTAATGTTTTATCAATTTTGTTTATCTTCACAAAGAACCAGCTTTTAGTTTTATTGATCTTTGCTATTGTTTCCTTCATTTCTTTTTCTTTTATTTCTCATCTGATCTTTCCTTCTGCTAACTTTGGGGTGTTTTTGTTCTTCTTTCTCTTATTGTTTTAGGTGTAAGGTTAGCTTGTTTATTTGAGATGTTTCTTGTTTCTTAAGGTAGGCTTGTATAGCTATAAACTTCCCTCTTAGAACTGCTTTTGCTGCATCCCATAGGTTTTGGGTCATCATGTTTTCATTGTCACTTGTTTCTAGGTATGTTTTGATTTCCTCTTTGATTTCTTCAGTGATCTCTTGGTTATTAAGTAATGTGTTGTTTAGCCTCCATGTGTTTGTATTTCTTACAGATTTTTCCTGTAATTGAGATCTAGTCTCATAGAGTTGTGGTTGGAAAAGATACTTGATACAGTTTCAATTTTCTTAAATTTACCAAGGCTTGATTTGTGACCCAAGATATGATCTAACCTGGAGAATGTTCCATGAGCACTTGAGAAGAACTTGTATTCGTTCTTTTTGGATCGAATGTCCTATAAAATATCAATTAAGTCTATCTTGTTTAATGTATCATTTAAAGCTTGTGTTTCCTTATTTATTTTCATTTTGGATGATCTGTCCATTGGTGAAAGTGGGGCGTTAAAGCCCCCTACTATGATTGTGTTACTGTCAATTTCCCCTTTTATGGCTGTTAGTATTTGCCTTATGTATTGAGGTGCTCCTGTATTGGATGCATAAATATTTACAATTGTTATATCTTCTTCTTGGATTGATCCCTTGATCATTATGTAGTATCCTTCTTTGTCTCTTGTAATAGTCTTTATTTTAAAGTCTGTTTTGTCTGATATGAGAATTGCTACTCCAGCTTTCTTTTGATTTCCATTTGCATGGAATATCTTTTTCCATCCCCTCACTTTCACTCTGTATGTGTCCCTAGGTCTGAAGTGGGTCTCTTGTAGACAGCATATATACGGGTCTTGTTTTTGTATCCTTTCAGCCAGTCTATGTCTTTTGGTTGGAGCCTTTAATCCATTTACATTTAAGGCAATTATCGATATGTATGCTCCTATTACCATTTTCTTAATTGTTTTGGGTTTGTCATTGTAGGTCTTTTCCTTCTCTTGTGTTTCCTGCCTAGAGAAGTTCCTTTAGCATTTGTTGTAAAGCTGGTTTGGTGGTGCTGAATTCTCTTAGTTTTTGCTTGTCTGTAAAGCTTCTAATTTCTCCATCAAATCTGAATGAGATTCTTGCTGGGTAGAGTAATCTTGGTTGTAGGTTTTTGTCTTTCATCACTTTAGATATGTCCTGCCAGTCCCTTCTGGCTTGCAGAGTTTCTGCTGAAAGATCAGCTGTTAGCCTTATGGGGATTCCCTTATGTGTTACTTATTGTTTTTCCCTTGCTGCTTTTAATATTTGTTCTTTGTCTTTAATTTTCGGTAATTTGATTAATATGTGTCCGGGCTTCTCCTTGGGTTTATGTTGTATGGGACTCTCTGTGCTTCCTGGGCTTGAGTAACTATTTCCTTTCCCATATTAGGGAAGTTTTCAACTATAATCTCTTCAAATATTTGCTCAGTCCCTTTCTTCTTCACTTCTTCTTCTGGGACCCCTATAATTCGAATGTTGGTGTGTTTAATATTGTCCCAGAGGTCTCTGAGACTGTCCTCAATTCTTTTCATTTTATTTTCTTTATTCTGCTCTGCAGTAGTTATTTCCACCCTTTCATCGTCCAGGTCAGTTATCCGTTCTTCTGACTCCATTATTCTGCTATTGATCCCTTCTAGAGAATTCTTAATTTCATTTATTGTGTTGTTCATCTCTGTTTGTTTGCTCTTTAGTTCTTCTGGGTCCTTGTTAAACGTTTCTTCTGTTTTCTCCATTCTATTTCCAAGATTTTGGATCATCTTTACTACTATTATTCTGAGTTCTTTTTTAGGTAGACTGCCTATTTCCTCTTCATTTGTTAGGTCTGGTGGGTTTTTATCTTGCTCCTTTATCTGCTGTGTGTTTTTCTGTCTTCCCATTTTGCTTATCTTACTGTTTTGGGGGTCTCCTTTTTGCAGGCTGCATGTTCGTAGCTCCCGTTGTTTTTGGTGTCTGTCCCCAGTGGCTAAAGTTGGTTCAGTGGGTTGTGTAGGCTTCCTGTTGGAGGGGACTAGTGCCTGTGTTCTGATGGATGAGGCTGGATCTTGCCTTTCTGGTGGGCAGGACCATGTCCAGTGGTGTGTTTTGGGGTGTCTGTGACCTTATTATGATTTTAGGCAGCCTCTCTGCTAATGGGTGGGGTTGTGTTCCTGTCTTACTAGTTGTTTGGCATAGGGTGTCCAGCACTGTAGCTTGCTGGTCGTTGAGTGGAGCTGGGTGTTGGTGTTGAGATGGAGATCTCTGGGATTTAGCTGTTTGATATTACGTGGAGCTGGGAGATGTCTTGTGGAGCAGTGTCCTGAACTTGGCTCTCCCACCTCAGAGGCACAGCCCTGACGCCTGGCTGGAGCACCAAGAGCCTGTCCTCCACACGGCTCAGAATAAAAGGGAGAAAAAAAGAAAGAAAGAAACAAGAAAATAAAATAAAGTAAGATAAAATAAAGTTATTAAAATAAAAATATTTATTAGGAAAAAAATGTTTTTAAGTAAAAAAGAAAAACAGCAAAAATACAGACAGACGGAACCCTAGGACAAATGGTAAAAGCAAAGCTGTACGGAGAAAATCACACTCAGAAGCACACACATATACACTCACAAAAAGAGAAAAAGGGGGAAAAATATATGTATTGTTGCTCCCAAAGTGCACCTCCTCAGTTTGGGATGATTCAGTGTCTACTCAGGTATTCCACAGATGCAGGCAGGGTACATCACGTTGATTGTGGAGATTTAATTGGCTGCTCCCGAGGCTGCTGGGAGAGATTTCTCTTTCTCTTCTTTGTTCGCACAGCTCCCGGGGTTCAGCTTTGGATTTGGCCCCACCTCTGCGTGTAGGTCGCCTGAGGGCGTCTGTTCGTCGCTCAGACAGGACAGGGTTAAAGGAGCAGCTGCTTCGGGGGCTGTGGCTCACTCAGGCCAGGGGGAGGGAGAGGTAAGGATGCGGGACGAGCCTGCGGCAGCAGAGGCCAGCATGACGTTGCACCAGCCTGAGGCGCGCCGTGCGTTCTCCCGGGGAAGTTGTCCCTGGATCCCGGGACCCTGACAGTGGCGGTCTGCACAGGCTCCCGGGAGGGGAGGTGTGGAGAGTGACCTGTGCTTGCACACAGGCTTCTTGGTGGCGGCAACAGCAGCCTTAGCGTCTCCTGCCCGTCTCTGGGGTCCACGCTGATAGCCGCGGCTCGTGCCGGTCTCTGGAGCTCCTGTAAGCGGCGCTCTTAATCCCTTCTCCTCGCACACCAGGAAACAAAGAGGGAAGGAAAAGTCTCTTGTTTTTTTGGCAGCTGCATACCTTTTCCTGGACTCCCTCCCGGCTAGCCGTGGTGCACTAGCCCCCTGCAGGCTGTGTTCACGCCGCCAACCGCAGTCCTCTCCCTGCGCTCCGACTGAAGCCCAAGCCTCAGCTCCCAGCCCCTGCCCGCGCCGGCGGGTGAGCAGACAAGCCTCTCGGGCTGGTGAGTGCTGGTCGGCACCGATCTTCCGTGCGGGAACCTCTCTGCTTTGCCCTCCGCACCTCTGTTGCTGCGCTCTCCTCCGCGGCTCCGAAGCTTCCCCCTCTGCCAACCGCAGTCTCCGCCCGCGAAGGGGCTTCTAGTGTGTGGGAACCTTTCCTCCTTCACAGCTCCCTCACACTGGTGCAGGTCCCATCCCTATTCTTTTGTCTCTGTTTATTCTTTTTTCTTTTGCCCTACCCATGTACGTGGGGAGTTTCTTGCCCTTTTGGGAGGTCTGAGGTCTTCTGCCAGCATTCAGTAGGTGTTCTGTAGGAGCTGTTTCACGTGTAGATGTATTTCTGATGTTATTTGTGGAGAGAAAGGTGATCTCCACGTCTTACTCTTCTGCCATCTTGAAGCTCCTCCCTCTCCAGATTTTAAAAGCGCTTCTCTGAAAAAATATTCTTTTGTATTTTTTGACATTGTATAGCACTTAGAGTATAAAGCTATAGAAAGTTTGTGGGTAGAGATACTGAAAGTCATTGAGTACCACTTGGAATAAGTGAATGTTTGAAACTTCCATAGTTCTAAATGGAGATTAAAAACAGATTTGTTGAGAAGGCGGAAGATGGCGGAAGAGTAAGACGCGGAGATCACCTTCCTCCCCACAGATACACCAGAAATACATCTACACGTGGAACAACTCCTACAGAACACCTACTGAAGGCTGGCAGAAGACCTCAGACCTCCCAAAAGGCAAGAAACTCCCCACGTACATGGGTAGGGCAAAAGAAAAAACAGAGACAAAAGAATAGGGATGGCACCTGCACCAGTGGGAGGGAGCTGTGAAGGAGGAAAAGTTTCCACACACTAGGAAGCCCCTTCGCGGGCGGAGACTGCGGGAGGCGGAGGGGGGAGCTTCGAAGCTGCGGAGGACTGCACAGCAACGGGTGCGGAGGGCAAAGCGGGGAGATTCCCGCACAGAGGATTGGTGCCGACCGGCACTCACCAGCCCGAGAGGCTTGTCTGCTCACCCGCCGGGGCGGGCAGGGCTGCGAGCTGAGGCCGGAGCGCAGGGAGAGGACTGGGGTTGGCGGCTTGAACATAGCCTGAAGGGGTTAGTGCACCACAGCTAGCCGGGAGGGAGTCCGGGGAAAAGCCTGCACCTGCCGAAGAGGCAGGAGACTTTTCCTTCCCTCTTTGTTTCCTGGGGCGTGAGGAGAGGGGTTTAAGAACGCTGCTTAAAGGAACTCCAGAGACGGGCGCGAGCCGCGGCTAAAAGCGCGAACCCCAGAGACGGGCGCGAGCCGCGGCTAAAAGCGCGAACCCCAGAGACGGGCGCGAGCCGCGGCTGAAAGCGCGGAATCCAGAGACGGGCGCGAGCCGCGGCTGAAAGCGCAGAATCCAGAGACGGGCGCGAGCCGCGGCTGAAAGCGCGGAATCCAGAGACGGGCGCAAGCCGCGGCTAAAAGTGCGGACCCCAGAGGCGGGCGGGAGACGTTAAGGCTGCTGCTGCCGCCACCGAGGGGCCTGTGTGCGAGCACAGGTCACTCTCCACACCCCTCTTCCGCGGAGCCTGTGCAGCCCGCCACTGCCAGGTTCCCGGGATCCAGGGACAACTTCCCCGGGACAGCGCACAGCGCGCCTCAGGCTGGTGCAAAGTCACGCCGGCCTTTGCCACCGCAGGCCCGCCCCGCACTCAGTGCCCCTCCGTCCCCGCCGGCCTGAGTGCGCCAGAGCCCCCAATCAGCGGCTCTTTTAACCCCATCCTGTCTGAGCAAAAAACAGACGCCCTCCAGCGATCTACACGCAGTGGCAGGGCCAAATCCAAAGCTTAGCCCTGGGAGCTGTGAGAACAAAGAAGAGAAAGGGAAATCTCTGCCAGCAGCCTCAGAAGCAGCGGATTAAAGCTCCACAATCTACTTGATGAACCTGCATCTGTGGAATACCTGAATAGACAACCAATCATCCCAAATTGAGGAGGTGGACTTTGGGAGCAAGATCTAATATTTTTCCCCTTTCCTCTTTTTGTGAATGTGTATGTGTATGCTTCTGTGTGAGATCTTGTCTGTATAGTCTTGCTTCCACCATTTGTCCTAGGGTTCTATCCGTCCATGTTTTTTTTAAATTTTTTTTTCTTAATAATTAATTTTAATAACAATATTATACTTTACCTTCGTTCTTTCTTTCTTTCTTTCCGTCCTTCCTTCCCTCCTTTAGACAACGAATCATCCCAAATTGAGGAGGTGGTCTCTGACAGCAAGATTTAGGATTTTTCCCCCTTTACCTCTTTTAGTGAGGGTGTATGTGTATGCTTCTGTGTAAGATTTTGTCTGTATAGCTTTGCTTCCAGCATTTGTCCTAAGGTTCTTTCCGTCCCTTTTTTTTTTTTTTTTCTAAATAAGAATTTTTTAATTCAATAACTTTATTATACTTTATTTTATTTTTACTGTATCTTCTTTCTTTCTGTCTTTTTTCCTTCTTTCCCTCCTTCCTTCCTTCCTCCCTCCCTCCCTCCCTCCTTTCTTTCCTTCTTTCCTTCTTTCCTTCTTTGCTTCTTTCTTTCTTTCTTCCTTCCTTCCTACCCTCCTTTCCTTCTTTCTTTCCTCATACTTCTACTAATTCCCTCTACTTTTTCTCCCTTTTATCCTGAGCCGTGTGGATGAAAAGCTTTTGGTGCTCCAGCCAGGAGGCAGGGCTCTGCCTCTGAGGTAGGAGAGCCAACTTCAGGACACTGATCAACAAGAGACCTCCCAGCTCCACATAATATCAAACGGCGAAAATCTCCCAGAGACCTCCATCTTAACACCAGCACCCAGCTTCACTCAACGACCAGCAAGCCACAGTGCTGGAAAACCTATGCCAAACAACTAGCAAAACAGGAACACAACCTCACCCATTAGCAGAGAGGCTGCCTAAAATCATAATAAGGCCACAGACACCCCCAAACACACCACCAGACGTGAACCTGCCCACTAGAGAGACAAGATCCAGCCTCATCCACCACAACACAGGCACTAGTCCCCTCCACCAGGAAGCCTACACAACCCACTGAACCAACCTTACCAACTGGAGACAGACATCAAAAACAGGAGGAACTACGAACCTGCAGCCTGCAAAAAGGAGACCCCAAACACAGTAAGATAAGCAAAATGAGAAGGCAGAAAAACACACAGCAGATAAAGGAGCAAGATAAAAATGCACCAGACCTAACAAATGAAGAGGAAATAGGCAGTCTACCTGAAAGAGAATTCAGAATAATGATAGTAAGGTTGATCCGAAATCTTGGAGATAGAATGGACAATAGATTGGACAAAATGCAAGAATCAGTTAACAAGGACCTAGAAGAACTAAAGATGAAACAAGCAACGATGAACAACACAATAAATGAAATTAAAAGTACTCTAGATGGGATCAATAGCAGAATAACTGAGGCAGAAGAACGGATAAGTGACCTGGAAGATAAAATAGTGGAAATAACTACTGCAGAGCAGAATAAAGAAAAAAGAATGAAAAGAACTGAGGACAGTCTCAGAGACCTCTGGGACAACATTAAACGCACCAACATTCGAATTATAGGGGTTCCAGAAGAAGAAGAGAAAAAGAAAGGGACTGAGAAAATATTTGAAGAGATTATAGTTGAAAACTTCCCTAACATGGGAAAAGAAATAGTTAATCAAGTCCAGGAAGCACAGAGAGTCCCATACAAGATAAATACAAGGAGAAATACGCCAAGACACATATTAATCAAACTGTCAAAAACTAAATACAAAGAAAGCATATTAAAAGCAGCAAGGGAAAAACAACAAATAACACATAAGGGAATCCCCATAAGGTTAACAGCTGATCTCTCAGCAGAAACCCTACAAGCCAGAAGGGAGTGGCAGGACATACTGAAAGTGATGAAGGAGAAAAACATGCAGCCAAGACTACTCTACCCAGCAAGGATCTCATTCAGATTTGATGGAGAAATTAAATCCTTTACAGACAAGCAAAAGCTGAGAGAGTTCAGCACCACCAAACCAGCTTTACAACAAATGCTAAAGGATCTTTTTTAGGCAAGAAACGCAAGAGAAGGAAAAGACCTATAAAACGAACCCAAAACAATTTAGAAAATGGGAATAGGAACATACATATCGATAATTACCTTAAATGTAAATGGACTAAATGCTCCCACCAAAAGACACAGATTAGCTGAATGGATACAAAAACAAGACCCTTATATATGCTGTCTACAAGAGACCCACTTCAGACCTAGAGACACATACAGACTGAAAGTAAGGGGATGGAAAAAGATATTCCATGCAAATGGAAGCCAAAAGAAAGCTGGAGTAGCAATTCTCATATCAGACAAAATAGACTTTAAAATAAGGACTATTAAAAGAGACAAAGAAGGACACTACATAATGATCAAGGGATCGATCCAAGAAGAAGATATAACAATTGTAAATATTTATGCACCCAACATAGGAGCACCTCAATACATAAGGCAAATACTAACAGCCATAAAAGGGGAAATCGACAGTAACACATTCATAGTAGGGGACTTAAACACCCCACTTTCACCCATGGACAGATCATCCAAAATGAAAATAAATAAGGAAACACAAGCTTTAAATGATACATTAAACAAGATGGACTTAATTGATATTTATAGGACACTCCATCCAAAAACAACAGAATACACATTTTTCTCAAGTGCTCATGGAACATTCTCCAGGATAGATCATATCTTAGGTCACAAATCAAGCCTTGGTAAATTTAAGAAAATTGAAATTGTATCAAGTATCTTTTCTGACCACAACGCCATGAGACTAGATATCAATTACAGGAAAAGATCTGTAAAAAATACAAACACATGGAGGCTAAACAATACACTACTTAATAATGAAGATATCACTGAAGAAATCAAAGAGGAAATCAAAAAATACCTAGAAACAAATGACAATGGAGACACAACGACCCAAAACCTGTGGGATGCAGCAAAAGCTGTTCTAAGGGGGAAGTTTATAGCAATACAAGCCCACCTTAAGAAGCAGGAAACATCTCGAATAAACAACCTAACCTTGCACCTCAAGCAATTAGAGAAAGAAGAACAAAAAAACCCCAAAGCTAGCAGAAGGAAAGAAATCATAAAAATCAGATCAGAAATAAATGAAAAAGAAATGAAGGAAACAATAGCAAAGATCAATAAAACTAAAAGCTGGTTCTTTGAGAAGATAAACAAAATAGATAAACCACTAGCCAGACTCATCAAGAAAAAAAAGGAGAAGACTCAAACCAATAGAATTAGAAATGAAAAAGAGGTAACAACTGACACTGCAGAGATAAAAGAGATCATGAGAGATTACTACAAGCAACTCTATGCCAATAAAATGGACAATCTGGAAGAAATGGACAAATTCTTAGAAATGCACAACCTGCCAAGACTGAATCAGGAAGAAATAGAAAATATGAACAGACCAATCACAAGCACTGAAATTGAAACTGTGATTAAAATCCTTCCAAAAAAGAAAAGCCCAGGACCAGATGGCTTTACAGGCGACTTCTATCAAACATTTAGAGAAGAGCTAACACCTATCCTTCTCAAACTCTTCCAAAATATAGCAGAGGGAGGACCACTCCCAAACTTCTACGAGGCCACCATCACCTTGATACCAAAACCAGACAAGGATGTCACAAAGAAAGAAAACTACAGGCCAATATCACTGATGAACATAGATGCAAAAATCCTCAACAAAATACTAGCAAACAGAATCCAACAGCACATTAAAAGGATCATACACCATGATCAAGTGGGGTTTATTCCAGGAATGCAAGGATTCTTCAATATTCGCAAATCTATCAATGTGATAAACCATATTAACAAATTGAAGGAGAAAAACCATATGATCATCTCAATAGATGCAGAGAAAGCTTTTGACAAAATTCAACACCCATTTATGATAAAAACCCTGCAGAAAGTAGGCATAGAGGGAACTTTCCTCAACATAATAAAGGCCATATATGACAAGCCCACAGCAAACATCATCCTCAATGGTGAAAAACTGAAACCATTTCCACTAAGATCAGGAACAAGACAAGGTTGCCCACTCTCACCACTCTTATTCAACATAGTTTTGGAAGTTTTAGCCACAGCAATCAGAGAAGAAAAGGAAATAAAAGGAATCCAAATCGGAAAAGAAGAAGTAAAGCTGTCACTGTTTGCAGATGACATGATCCTATACATAGAGAACCCTAAAGATGCTACCAGAAAACTACTAGAGCTAATCAATGAATTTGGTAAAGTGGCAGGATACAAAATTAATGCACAGAAATCTCTGGCATTCCTATATACTAATGATGAAAAATCTGAAAGTGAAATCAAGAAAACACTCCCATTTACCATTGCAACAAAAAGAATAAAATATCTAGGAATAAACCTACCTAAGGAGACAAAAGACCTGTATGCAGAAAATTATAAGACACTGATGAAAGAAATTAAAGATGATACAAATAGATGGAGAGATATACCATGTTCTTGGATTGGAAGAATCAACATTGTGAAAATGACTCTACTACCGAAAGCAATCTATAGATTCAATGCAATCCCTATCAAACTACCACTGGCATTTTTCACAGAACTAGAACAAAAAATTTCACAATTTGTATGGAAACACAAAAGACCCCGAATAGCCAAAGCAATCTTGAGAACGAAAGAAGGAACTGGAGGAATCAGGCTCCCTGACTTCAGACTATACTACAAAGCTACAGTTATCAAGACGGTATGGTACTGGCACAAAAACAGAAAGATAGATCAATGGAACAGGATAGAAAGCCCAGAGATAAACCCATGCACATATGGACACCTTATCTTTGATAAAGGTGGCAGTAATGTACAATGGAGAAAGGACAGCCTATTCAATAAGTGGTGCTGGGAAAACTGGACAGGTACATGTAAAAGTATGAGATTAGATCACTCCCTAACACCATACACAAAAATAAGCTCAAAATGGATTAAAGACCTAAATGTAAGGCCAGAAACTATCAAACTCTTAGAGGAAAACATAGGCAGACCACTCTATGACATAAATCACAGCAAGATCCTTTCTGACCCACCTCCTAGAGTAATGGAAATAAAAACAAAAATATACAAATGGGACCTAATGAAACTTCAAAGCTTTTGCACAGCAAAGGAAACCATAAACAGGACCAAAAGACAACCCTCAGAATGGGAGAAAATATTTGCAAATGAAGCAACCGACAAAGGATTAATCTCCAAAATTTACAAGCAGCTCATGGAGCTCAATAACAAGAAAACAAACAACCCAATCCAAAAATGGGCAGAAGACCTAAATAGACATTTCTCCAAAGAAGATATACAGACTGCCAACAAACACATGAAAGAATGCTCAACATCATTAATCATTAGAGAAATGCAAATCAAAACTACAATGAGATATCATCTCACACCAGTCAGAATGGCCATCATCAAAAAATCTAGAAACAATAAATGCTGGAGAGGGTGTGGAGAAAAGGGAACACTCTTGCACTGCTGGTGGGAATGTGAATTGGTTCAGCCACTATGGAGAACAGTATGGAGGTTCCTTAAAAAACTACAAATAGAACTACCATATGACCCAGCAATCCCACTACTGGGCATATACCCTGAGAAAACCAAAATTCAAAAAGAGTCATGTACCAAAATGTTCATTGCAGCTCTATTTACAATAGCCCGGAGATGGAAACAACCTAAGTGCCCGTCATCGGATGAATGGATAAAGAAGATGTGGCACATATATACAATGGAATATTACTCAGCCATAAAAAGAAACGAAATTGAGCTATTTGTAATGAGGTGGATAGACCTAGAGTCTGTCATACAGAGTGAAGTAAGTCAGAAAGAAAAAGACAAATACCGTATGCTAACACATATATATGGAATTTAAGGAAAAAAAATGTCATGAAGAACCTAGGGGTAAAGCAGCAATAAATAGGCAGACCTCCTAGAGAACGGACTTGAGGTTATGGGGAGGGGGAAGGGTGAGCTGTGACAGGGCGAGAGAGAGTCATGGGCATATACACACTAACAAACGTAGTAAGGTAGATAGCTAGTGGGAAGCAGCCGCATGGCTCAGGGATATTGGCTCGGTGCTTTGTGACAGCCTGGAGGGGTGGGATAGGGAGGGTGGGAGGGAGGGAGACGCAACAGGGAAGACATATGGGAACATATGTTTATGTATGACTGATTCACTTTGTTATAAAGCAGATACTAACACACCATTGTAAAGCAATTATACCCCAATAAAGATGTTAAAAAAAAAATAAAAAAAAACAGATTTGTCATCGAAATAATAAAGCTGTTAGTAAGTATATGGTCATTTGAAGTATTCATTTCGATAGAATACTAAGTTATAACTCCTTTTCTGCATTTTAGGAATTGTAAGGCCATATCTATCACACAAACTAATTTGAAAAATAAAAAATTGAGTTCTCTGCCCAGTGGATTAGTAACCAGTTTTTGGCTGTGTTCCTTTTGAGAAACAACTGCACTTTTGCAGTAGGAATGAAAACAATCAGTTAAAAAATGGCCTGAGTCGGACTACATCATGTGTTTTTTCATCAGGCTTATTCTTCCATAACGTTCTTGTGTACTTTCTTGTTTTTCTTCCTTTTGTGCTATGCCTTGAATAGAATATTTTTCCTCTGATGATTTGTGATACATTCCATTTTACTATGTGATGTGGCTAATTTTCAAATAATACTAAAATATTTTAATCTCAGTTGATTTCTTAAACTTATTATTATCTATATATTCCCCTTAACAAGCCAGACTCTCCAATGTGCTCCCATATTTCTTTTATCTACCCATTTATCTCCTCTTGTTGATAGTGTATAAAATTTGAGACAGTATCGTCGATTTTTAGATAATACAAGTAAATATTTTACATTTATAATGTATATGCTTGATCTGATGGCCCTATAATATCTTTAGAATAATTATTGTTACCAACATAGCCGATTTCCCTTATTTTCCACATCTCTTGCCAAATATTCTGGATTTATTTCTTTACCTGTTTATATACTTCCTATAAAAGAGTTTCCAATGTGGGTTTTGGTGTGGCAAGCTTTCTGAGGCCACGTTTGCCTGAAAGTATTTTTATTATGGTCTCACATTTGTGTGATATTTTGGCTGGGTATAAAATTTTAGCATCAAAGTTTTTTTTTTTTTTTCTTTCTTAACCTTTGTTCTTAAAAATGGTCACTCTCCTGGCTTCTATAACCAAAATTGCTGCTGAAATTCTACCAGTGATCTAATTCTTGTTCCTTCTTGAATAATCTCATTCTCTTTTTAAGCTTCTAGCATTTTATCTTTGCATTTAACTATCTTAAGTTTATTATAAATCCAGATGTTGGTTTTATCCTATCATCCTTGTCTGGAACATTATATGCTCTTTTGATCTGAGAACTTGAAAACTTCTTTAGGTCTGGGGAATTTACCTGAATTACTTCTTTAATATTTAATGATTTCTATTTTTAGGTTCTGTTTTCCTGGGACTTCTGTTTTCATGATGCCACCAAATCTGTTTTCATTCTCCAGATTGCTTAGCTTTTATGTTATAAATTTTACCTCTCTTTTTATTTTGGCTGCTCTCTTACAGAATTCCTCAGTCTGTTCTTCCAACTCTCTAAGTGATTACACAGTTACTTCAATTCTACAATTATTTATCTGGTACTTTATTTGAACTCGTATTTTTATCTAATGTTTCCACTTCATCCTCCCCCTGCAACTAACTTTATTGAGGGATAATTGACAAATACAATTGTATGTATTTGAAGTTTACAATGTGTTGGTTTGATATATATATTCATTGTGGAGTGATTACCAATATCAAAATAATTAACACGTCCATCACCTCATATAGTTAATTGAGTGTGTGTGTGTGTCTGTGTTTGGTGGGAATGCTTCAAATCTACTCCCAAACTTCCAATTATACAACATTTCATTATTAATTATGGTCACCATGCTGTACATTAGATTCTCAGAACTTATTCTTATTATTATAAGTGAAAGTTTGTTCTCTTTGACATCTCCCGATTTTCCCTTCCCCCTAGACTCTGGTAAACAGTATTCTATTCTCTGTTTCTATGAAATATTGAATAATTTTGGTTTTGTTTTAGATTCCACATATAAGTGATAACATACAGTATTTGTATTTCTCTGTCTGACTTATCTCCCTAAGCATAATACCCTCTCAGTTCATTCATGTTGCAGCAAATGTCAGGATTTCCTTCTTTTTATGACTGAATAATATTCCTTTGTGTATATATACCACATTTTCTTTATCCATTCATCCACTGAAGAGCATTTTGGTTTTTTTCCATATCTTGGCTATTTTGAATGATGTTGCAATGGAAATGGGTATGTAGATATCTATTTGAAATACTTACTGAATTTCCTTCAGATAGACACCCAGAAGTGGAAATGCTAGATCATATGGTAGATCTATTTTCAGTTTTTTTGAGGAACCTCCATGCTGTTTTCCATAGGGGCTGCACCAATTTACATTCCCACCAACAGTGCCCAAGGGTTCCCTTTTCTCCACATACTGGCCAACATTAGTTATCTTGTCTTTTGGTAGTAGCCATTCTGACAGGTGTGAGGTGATATCTCATGGTGGTTTTGATTAGAAATTCCCTGATGATTAGTGATGTTAATCACCTTTTCATATGCTTATTTGCATTCGAATGTCTATTTTGGAAAAATGTCTGTTCTTTTCCCATTTTTTAATTGGATTATTATTTTTTTTGCTATTGAGTTGTATGAGTTTTTTTATATATTCTGAATATTAACCATGTCAGATATATGGTTTGCAAATATTTTCTCCCATTCTGTAGATTGTATCTTTAATTTATTAATGGTTTCCTTTGCTGTGCAGAAGCTCTTTAGTTTGATCTAGTCCTGCTTGCTTATTTTTGTTTTTGTTGCTTGTGCTTTTGGTGTCTTGTCCAAGAAATGTTTGCCAAGACCAATGTCAAGACTCCTCTCTTTGTGTTTTCTTCTGTGAATTTTATGGTTTCAGTTCTTACATTTAATTCTCTGATCCATTTCAAATTCATTTTGGTTAGTGGTGTATGATAAGGGTACAGTTTCATTCTTTTGCATGTGGCTATCTTGTATTCCCAACACCACTTATTGAAGAGACTGTCCTTTAAAACACAAGGGTGTTTTTAGCTCCCTTGTCAAAAATGAGTTGACCTTATGCACATGGATTTATGTCTCAGATCTCTATTCTAATCCACTGGGCTATGTGCCTTCTTTTATGTCAGTAACATACTGTTTTGATTACTATAGCTTTGCAATATAGCTCCACATGGTTTCAGTCTTCCTAAGTTTGTTAAGACTTGTTTTATGACTGAATGTAACGTCTATCCTGGAGAATCCTGTGAGTATGCTTGAGAAGAAAGTGTATTCTTCTGTTATTGGCTGGAATGTTCTGTATGTCTATTAGGTGTCCTGGGAATTAAGTGTAGATCAAGTCTCTTTCCTTACTGATTTTCTGTCTGGATGATTTGTCCATTGTTGAAAGTAAGGTATAAATCCCCCAATTATTATTGCAATGCTGTTTTTGCTTTCAGATATGTTAATAATTGTTTAATTAGGTATTCCAGTTTGGGTGCACATGTACTTAAAATTTTTATATGAACTGACCCTTTGTCTCCTGTCACAGCTTTTGACATAGTCTACTTTGTCTCATATAAATATAACTACCCCTGCTCTCTTTCGGTTTCCACTTGCTTGGAACACATTTTTCCATCCTTTCACTTTCAGCCTGTGTGTGTCCTTAAAGCTTAAGTGGGTCTCTGGTAGGCAGCATATAGTTGGCTCTTGGTTTTTGGGTGTTTTTAAACTATTCAGCCACTCTTTGTATTTTAATTAGAAAATTTCCTTTATATTTAGAGTAATTACTGATAGGCCAAAACTTACTATCACCATTTTGTTTTTTGCTTTTTGATTGTTTTGTAGTTTCTTTCTTCCTCTTCTGCTGTTTTTCCTTGCGATTTGGTGATTTTTTTAATAGTGATATCCTTTCATTCTTTTATCTTAATCATTTGTGTATCTATTACAAGTTTTTGCTTTATCATTACCATGAGGTTTTCATAATATCCTATATTTATAACAGCCTATTTTAAGCTAATAACAACTTCATTTGCAGAAAAATTTTCTACACATTTACTTGTCCTCCATCATATTTTATATTGATGTCACAGTTTACATCCTTTTATATTGTGTTCATTAAAAAACTGTAGCTATTTTTAATACTTTTTTTTTTTTTTTTTTGCATTATGCGGGCCTCTCACTGTTGTGGCCTCTCCCATTGTGAAGCACAGGCTCCGGACGCGCGGGCTCTGGATGCGCAGGTTCAGCGGCCCAGCCGCTCCACATGTGGGATTCTCCCGGACCGGGGCACGAACCCGTGTTCCCTGCATCGGCAGGCGGACTCTCAACCACTGCGCCACCAGGGAAGCCCCAAAAAAACTGTAGCTATTTTTAATACTGTCTTTTAGCGTCCATGCTAGAGTTTGAAGTGATTTACACACCATTATGGTTGTGTTAGAATATTTCTAATTTGACTGTGTATTTACCTTTACTGGTGAATTTTATACTTCCACATTTTCATGTTACTAGTCAGCATATTTTCATTTCAGCTTAAAGAACAACCTTTAGCATTTCTTGTAAGGCAGGTCTAGTGGAGATAAATTCTCTCAGCTTTTGTTTGTCTGGGAAAGTCTTTAAAGCTCCTTCATTTCTGTTTTTGTTTTTGTTTTTTGCGGTACGCAGGCCTCTCACTGTTGTGGCCTCTTCCGTTGCGGAGCACAGGCTGTGGACGCGCAGGCTCAGCGGCCATGGCTCACGGGTCCAACCGCTCCGCGGCATGTGGGATCTTCCCGGACCGGGGCACGAACCCATGTCCCCTGCATCGGCAGGCGGACTCTCAACCACTGCGCCACCAGGGAAGCCCTATAGCTCCTTCATTTCTGAAGGACACATTTGCTTCATAAAGTATTATTGGTTGGCAATTTTTTTTCCATGGAGACCTTTGAATATATCATCCCTTGTTCTTGTGGTCTGCAAAGATTCTGCTAAGAAATCTGCTAATAGCCTCTTTGAGATTCCCTTGTAAGTAATGAGTCTTTTCAAAATGCTCCTTTTCTTTGATTTTTGAGGACTTGATTATAATGTGTCTCAGTAAAGATCTCTTTGGATTAAATATGTTTGGGGCAATTTAAGTTTTATGTCCCTGGATGGCCATCACTCTCTCTGGATTGGGGAAGTTTTCAGCCACTATTTCCTAAAATAAGTTTTCTGGTCCTTCTCTCCCTGCCCTCATTCTGATGTCCATAGTGCAAATATTGTTCATTTCTTGGCATCCCATAATTCATGTAGGTTTTCTTTGCTTTTTTCATTTTTATTTCTTTTTTCCCACGGATTGTATAGTATTGAGAGATCTGTCTTTAAGTTCACAGATTATTCATTTTGATCAATTGAACCTGATGGTAAAGCTTTCTATTGCATTTTTCATTTCATTCATTGTATTCTTCAGCTCCAGACCTTCTATTTGGTCTTCAGTCTTTGCATTGATTTCTAGCTCTTTCTTCTTATTTTGTTCATGCTTTGTTTTCATGAGTTCATTGTCTGTGTACTCCCAAATATTGCTGTAATTTCTTTTTTTAATTTCTTTTTATGTATCTATTATTTATTTGTTTATTCTGGCTGCACTAGGTCTTAGTTGCAGCACGTGGGATCTTTAGTTGTGGCATGCGGACTTCTTAATGGCAGCATGTGGACTCTTAGTTGCGGCATGCGGGCTTCTTAGTTGCAACATGCAGACTTTTAGGTGTGACATGCATGCAGGATCTAGTTTCCCGACCAGGGATCAAACCTGGGCCCCCTGCATTGGGAGTGGTCCCACTGGACCACCAGGGAAGTCCCTGTAATTTCTTAAAATTGTGTTTTTGAATTCCTTTTCAGGTAATTCCAGATTTCTTTTTCTTGGTTGGGGGGGGGGTTCGTTACTGGAAAATTGTTCCTTTGGTGGTATCATCTTTCCTCGCTTTTTTGTGTTTTTGATGGTTTCATGTTGACGTCTGCACACTTGAGATATCAGTCATGCCTTCCGGACCCAGACGGGCTTTGTTAGGGAAACGCTTTGACTGGAAGGTGGCTGTGAGCATGCCAGCTGGGTGGGGTACACTGTCTCTGATTCCTAATTCACTACAGCACCATAGTGTCTGTGCAGTTACATCAGCTAAGGCCAACATCAGCAAAGACTGTGGCGGTCTTCTGTGGACAAGAATGTTGAGGTCCTGTGTCTGGCAGGAGTGGCTAAGGCTGTTGGGGTCCTGACACATGAGGGCTACTGGGGTCCTCCCGTTTTCCTTTTGTTGCCCTTGGGAGGAAGTTCTGGCCGAGGTGCATTCCTCTTGACACCAGGTGTGGTGCACTGATGCTCAGAGTGACAGTAGAGCTGGGGTCCTGGGGTCAGTTTCCCTTGGAGCTATCACAGTACCTATGTCCTTGGGCACGGGTGCACTCGCTGAAGCAGTAGGACCTGAGGTGGGGTGCAGAGCAGCAGCAGGGTGGCCCCAGTAATGATGGGTCAAAGCCATGACTTGGGACCCAGGAGCAGGGATCAGGGCAGCAACAGTTCTGGTCCCATAGAAGGCTAGGGTCTGGACTTCCTGATCCCAAAGAGAGGGCACAGCAGTGACTGGAGCCCCTGGGAGAAGGTCTCACAGCAGTGATAACGGCATCCCTGGGGACATATGGTAGCTCTGTCAGCTGTGGTCAGCATTGGTGTGGACTGGGGTCCTTGGGAGCAAAGGCTACAAATGTCCATGCAGTGAGTCCTGCTGGGGCCTCCTGCCATCCTTCTCCCCATGGGGTAACACCCCTCTTAGGGGATCCCTGCTGGTTCCAGCGGCTCAGGATTGGGGGATGGGGTGATGCACGTAACAAGCTCCCCGTGAGGTCTCAGGGGGAATCAGAGTATTGAGTAGTATAAGGGATTGCTTTCATGAAATAAAAATCCCTCGACTGTAGTCACAGAGTTCATAGTTACTTCTTTCAATTTTATAGAGAGGCACTTATGACCAGTCCATAAAAAACTGGCATTTTTCCCACTTGATGTGTTATCTTGAATTACTTTTTTGTTCAACATTTGTATTCATGATCTGTATTGTATCTTTTATGATTGCCAGGATCAGCTTTGGCTGCCTTAAATTTCAAACTTTCTAGGGCAAAGACAGCTTCCATGTAATGTTGTCCTAAAGGCCCACATGCCTCTCAAGGTACTACAGGTTCGTGTCAGTCAATAAAGCTACTTCCTGGTCCCCCAGCTCTTGCTCTGACAGCCTGGTGCCTGGGTACCACAGATAGAAGCACATGTTATTTTCATCATCTTATGGACGTCGTGAGCACATAGGTAGAAGGGAGATATTTTCTGGTGTACTCCTACTGCAGCAGAAGCAGACAAATTGCTGCAGAGCTATTTGTGAGAAATCCTGGGCCTTTCTTTCTGATGTTCCCTTAGGCAAGGTAGAGGAATAACTGACATGATTTTTAATTCCAGATTAAGTGACCTTCTTCATAGAGGATGTTTGAAGCCCAAATCACTTGACTAGTAGGGATACTAGACTTTTGCAAAACCTGAGTTCTTTCCAGTATCAATTACTTTAAGAAATTTTATGATTATAATATAATGAGCAGTGTTTATTAAAATTGTGAAGGATTCTTCCTGTATACCATACTGTTCTCTGCTTGAGAACTCTTAAATATAGTCCAGGCAACAGTGATGCTTGAAGTCTCAACATTTTCACTAAATTCCAAACTGGGGTTAAAAACCAGAAAGAGAATCAAACTATAATATCCATAATATGGACTATTATTTTTAGGCATTTAGCATTTGTTTAGGTGAGAATTGTTTACGGTATTTTTTAAGTGAAATATTTTCAGTTATAACTATCAGTAATAATGAAGAGATAGAAAGTTGGTTATAAAGTGGCAACTGTTTTAAAAATTGTTTTTCCCCGTCTGACTAAAATTAGTTGCACTATTAGAAGTACAGGATTTGAAGTAACTTGGGAGCATTTTACATTCCAGTCTTCCCAAATGAACAGATCATTATTCCTCCTTCTAGAGGGGAGACAATAGCTTTATATCCACCCCATCGAGACCATAAACCTGCTGACTGTTTCCCTAAGACCGAGATGGTTATCCTCTGTTTAGCAATGGAATAGAAACAAATCCCACCATTCATTTTTCTTTAAGTCGTATGCTAAGCTCTTTGACAACACAATAGCTGTGAGGACCAAGAGAGGAGTCTGCTAATTACTATAATGATGTAGTCCATTTGCTGAATGTTGAGAACAACAGTAATTCACAGGAATGAGCTGCTAAAACATTTAATGTCAGACAATGCAGGCCTGCGACTCAGATGGTCATCTGTATGCACTAGTTGACATTCAGACACTTCCTTCCCATCATGAACCGAGAACCCGTTTGCCTTCTTGCCCCAGTTTAGATTATAAAGACGGCAGGTCTTTATAATAAAATGTCTGGCCTGACTGTTTGCAGCTCCAGGCGGGCTCAGCATAGAGTCTGCAAATGTCTCCCACTTAGAGAAAGTCCATCTTACAAGATTTTAAATGCGAATTGAATGTCATCTCTGAATAAGCAATTATATGAAAGAAACCATAATAGCACAAATATCAAAATGTGGAAAAATTGGTTTTTCACATTGCATTGAATAGAGGAAACTTGAGTCCTTAGGTGAAGTCATGTTACCAGACTGAGTCTGGCACTTAGATTCTTGGTGTCCCGAATTCTTATGTGTCACCTAACAGTTAAATCTGCCATTGAAATTTTATCTTGTTTATTTCTTTAGTATCTGATGGACCTTTATATGTTCATAAAAGAAAGTAATTTAAATTATTTCTTCTAAAAAATCTCATTTTTGAAATAAAACATAACAAGAGCAAATGATAAGGTTTTAAAGTGCTTATCAATTTTTAAAAATCAGTAGTAATAAATATCCGTAAAGTTACCAGTGTGAGCAACCGTGACAGGTGACGCTTACGAGCCAGGAGAAATAACTCCATGCCTTTAAAATTAGGATAATGGTGGCTTTAGTAGATTTGATATTCAAGAAAAAGTGATGTGAACTGAGATGAAAATAGTTTCAGTTGTAATAAGAGGTTTCTAATCTGCAAAATCAAAGGGAAAATCCCAGTATAGCTGGAGAAAGCTGAAAAATTGTTTTGCAAATGATTCCTTAATGGCTCAAACAAGTTAATGAAGGTCTTACAAAATAATCTTCATACACACAAGAAAGTGAATTGCTTAAATCCCAAAATCGTTAAATCATCAGTGTTTCAGTCTAAATGATTTTTCTCAGGCTAAATCCACATAGAGTTCTTTATTTTTCGTAAGTCCCAGTTGTAATCCTTTATTAAATGTTTGATTGAGTCCTAAAGATATAAGCCTCCTTTCTACAAAGGAGGTTTGTTGAACCTTCTGACACTTTTGCTTTGAGTACAATTAATTTCTATCATTTTTTGTACTTTGGCAGTGTAACTAAAGGGAACATCTTTAAATTGGTTAATTATTAATATTATATAACTGTGACATTTTTTCTGGCTTTCTAATTAGGAAAATGTTAATAATACCACCTTCCAGCATAATTTTGCCTTTCAACTTACATTTTTCTTCAATTAAATTTTCATGATATCAAGGAAATTCTTAGACTGAAACAATTTAATAATTTTTATATCTATTAAGCCCTGCTTCCACTAATGAAAACTGTCATATATCCATAAAGTACAGCTCCAAGAAATTTAGAGTGATTACATAATCCCTAAATGAAGAAATTTTACATTTACCCTATGGGAACTAGACCAAGAAAAACTTTGTTCTAAGACCATATAAAGTAAGACACAGGGATCTAGGTGTTGGGTTCAATTTTATTTTATTGTAAGGCACTAAGTGATCATTTGATCATATTCAGAAATACACCAAAACAAGTAATATGTTAATATGGCTGATTCTCACTGTTTGCAAACTTGACTTTCAGTTAACACAGGGAAGGAATGACATAAACAGTGGCGTAGGAGGCCCTAGGCGGGCAGGACCCATGTACCCCCAGGTTTTTTTCAAGCTTATAAGCATCAGTCTCTCTCTCTTTCTTTGTGTGCAATGTCAGGTCTTAAAAAATGAATTGAAGTTTCTTTCTTTCTAGAATCACAGATGGGCAGCTTTTACTATTTGCTCTTGGGGAACGTACCATGCTCCCTCACTGCCTTCCATCGGGGTGTGCTGTAGATCGGATATGTGTGGCCCCACGGTTCAGAGGTTGAAATCCTGTCCCCCCATGTCATGTATTTGTAGGTAAGGAATTTGGGAGGTGATTATGATGGTCATGGGGGCCGAGCTTTCACAGATGGGATTAATGCTTTAATAAAGGAGACCCCAGAGGCTCCCTCACCCCCTCCTGCCATGTGACATACAGCCAAAAAAATCCCCCATCCTGGCACCAGGAAGTGGGCTCCCACACGACCCTGAGTCTGCCGGCGTCTTGATCTTGGACTCCAGAACTGTGAGTGTAAATTCCTGTTATATATAAGTCACCCAGTGAGATATTTTTGTTCTAGCAGCCAGCACAGACTGAGACAGAAATCAGTATGAGGAGTGGGGCACCACTGTAATAAATACCTAGAAATGTGTCAGCAGCTTTGGCAATGGGTCCTGATTAGAGGTCAAAGAGCTTGGAGGTGAAAAGCCTCCGTTTCTATGGGTGGACCATCACAGGTGAGTTTGGTGAGAATTTGGAAGAGGACCGAGAGAGATCTTTCGTCTCAGAGAATACCTAAGTAGTCTTGAACAGAATGTTGGTAGAAATACAGTTGATAAAGGCCATTCTGAAGAGGCTCAGACAGAAACGAGGAACGTGTGGTGGGAAACTGGAAGAAAGGTGGCCCTTGTTGTTAGAAAGCAGCAAAGATCGTGGCTGAATTGTGTTCATGCCCCGTGTTTTATGGAAGGTGGAGTTGCAGGCTGGGAAGTTGAATGTTTGGTGAGGAAATCTCTGAGCAAAGTGTTGAAGGAGCCTGGCTTCTCTTGATCGCTTTTAGTAAAAGGCAAGAGGAAAGAAATCAAATCAAAAAGGAAGCAGAATGTAAAGATTAGGAGAATTCACAGCCTGTCCAGAATGGAAAGAGTGAGGAAGCCTGTTCAGGAGAGACCCTCAGGGTGTAGCCAAGGGCCTTGGACAGAGAGCTGAGTGTGATCAGCCAGAGGAGCCGGGCTCTGCTCCAGCGCACGGCAGTTCAGGTCCGGAGTTAGTGTGTGTGTGTGTGCCTGTGTGTGTGTCTGTGTGTGTGTGTGTGCCTGTGTGCGTGTGTGTCTGTGTGTGTGTGCCTGTGTGTGTGCCTGTGTGTGTGTCTGTGCCTGTCCGTGTGTGTGTCTGTGTGTGTGTGTCTGTGTGTGTGTGTGTGTGTATGTCTGTGTGTGTCTGTGTGTGTGTCTCTGTGTGTGTGTGTGTCTGTGCCTGTCTGTGTCTGTGTGTATGTGTGCCTGTGTCTGTGTATGTCTGTGTGTGTGTATGTCTTTGTGTGTCTGTGTGTGTATGTCTTTGTGTGTCTGTGTGTGTCTGTGTGCCTGTGTGTGTGTCTCTGTGTGTGTATGTCTTTGTGTGTCTCTGTGTGTCTGTGTGCCTGTGTGTGTGTCTGTGTGTGTATGTGTGCCTGTGTGTGTCTGTGTGTGTGTGTCACTGCGTGTGTGTGTGTGTGTGTGCCTGTGTGTGTGCATGTGTGCCTGTGTGTGTGCCTGTGTGCTTGTGTGTGTATGTGTGCCTGTGTGTCTGTGTGTGTGTGTCACTGCGTGTGTGTGTGTGCCTGTGTGTGTGCATGTGTGCCTGTGTGTGTCTGTGTGTGTGTCACTGCGTGTGTGTGCCTGTGTGTGTGCTTGTGTGTGTGTGTGTGCTTGTGTATGTCTGTGTGTATGTTTTTGTGTGTCTGTGTGTGTATGTCTTTGTGTGTCTGTGTGTGTCTGTGTGTATGTGTGCCTGTGTGTGTCTCTGTGTGTGTCTTTGTGTGTCTCTGTGTGTCTGTGTGTCTTTGTGTGTCTCTGTGTGTCTGTGTGCCTGTGTGTGTGCCTGTGTGTGTGCCTGTGTGCCTGTGTGTGTGCCTGTGTGTGTGTGCCTGTGTGTGTGCCTGTGTGTGTGCCTGTGTGTGTGTGTGCCTGTCCGTGTCTGTGCCTGTGTGTGTGCCTGTGTGTGTGTGCCTGTGTGTGTGTGTCACTGCGTGTGTGTGTGTCTGCCTGTGTGTGTGCCTGTGTGTGTGTGTGTGTGTCACTGCGTGTGTGTGTGTCTGCCTGTGTGTGTGTCTCTGTGTGTGTGTGTGTCTCTGTGTGTGTATGTCTTTGTGTGTCTCTGTGTGCCTGTGTGTGTGCCTGTGTGCCTGTGTGTGTGTGCCTGTGTGTGTGTGTGCATGTGTGCCTGTGTGTGTGTCTGCCTGTGTGTGTGCCTGTGTGTGTGCCTGTGTGTGTGCCTGTGTCTGCCTGTGTGTGTCTGCCTGTGTGTGTGTGCCTGTGTGTGTGCCTGTGTGTGTGTGCCTGTGTGTGTGCCTGTGTGTGCCTGTGTGTGTCTGCCTGTGTGTGTGCCTGTGTGTGTGTGTGCCTGTGTGTGTGCCTGTGTGTGCCTGTGTGTGTCTGCCTGTGTGTGTGCCTGTGTGTGTGCCTGTGTGCCTGTGTGTGTGCCTGTGTGTGTCTGCCTGTGTGTGTGTGTGCCTGTGTGTGTGTGCCTGTGTGTGTGCCTGTGTGTGTGCCTGTGTCTGCCTGTGTGTGTCTGCCTGTGTGTGTGTGCCTGTGTGTGTGTGCCTGTGTGTCTGCCTGTGTGTGTGTGTGCCTGTGTGTCTGTGCCTGTGTGTCTGTGCCTGTGTGTGCCTGTGT
This sequence comes from Leucopleurus acutus, assembly GCF_964270905.1. Taxonomy (NCBI): domain Eukaryota; kingdom Metazoa; phylum Chordata; class Mammalia; order Artiodactyla; family Delphinidae; genus Leucopleurus; species Leucopleurus acutus. The sequence continues at coordinate 115,144,680 of NC_139150.1, read as the reverse complement.
GTGTGCCTGTGTGTCTGTGCCTGTGTGTGTGCCTGTGTGTGTGTGTGCCTGTGTGTGTGTGCCTGTGTGTCTGTGCCTGTGTGTGTGTCTGCCTGTGTGTGTCTGCCTGTGTGTGTGCATGTGTGCCTGTGTGTGCATGTGTGCCTGTGTGTGTGCCTGTGTGTGTGTGCCTGTGTGTGGCGGGGAACTAGGAGCAAGGAGCTGGGGCCAAAGCGTTCAAAGGAGGGGCCCCTGGCACTGGTGGGCCCCGTGCCGCCCAGGCCAGCTCACGCGGCAGCCCCTCCCCACACGCTGGTGCCACGCTCCCTAGCTGCCCACGTTTTGGCCCCCGTGCAGCAGGGCCCTCGTGGCTGCCCCTGGAGGGTGCACACAGTGCACTCAGGTGTGTCTAAAGGACACGGATGTGGTCCTTGCTGGTGTGGCCGGGGCTGAAGCCACGGGCCTGGACACCGCCACATGGATTTCAAAGAACAGGGCTGCTGGGCTGAACCGTGGGCCCAGGGCTCCAGCAAAGGGATGCTGGGGGCCCCGCTGACCATGGGGTGATTCTGACCTCACATTGGACCTGGAAGGTAGAGCCCTGAGCCAAGGAGGATAATTCATTTTTTAATTTTATTGAAGTAGAGTTGATTTAAAATGGTGTGTTAATTTCTGCTATACAGCAAAGTGATTCAGTTATACATGTGTATTCTTTTTTTATATTCTTTTCCATTATTATTTATCATAGGATATTGAATATAGTTCTCTGTGCTATACAGTAGGACCTTGTTGTTTATCCATCCTATATGTACTAGTTTGCATCTGCTAATCCCGAACTCCAGGTCCATCCCTCCCCCACCCCCTCCCCCTTGGCAACCACAAGTCTGTTCTCTATGTCTGTGAGTCTGTTTTTGTTTTGTAGATAAGTTCATTTGTGTCCTATTTTAGATTCCACATATAAGTGGTATCATATGGTATTTGTCTTTCTCCTTCTGATTTACTTCACTTAGTAGGGTAATCTCTAGGTCCAACCATGTTGCTGCAAATGGCATGATTTCATTCTTTTTTATGGCTGAGTAATATTCTGTTGTATATATGGACCACATCTTCTTTATCCATTCATCTGTCAGTGGACATTTAGTTGCTTCCAAGTCTTGGCTATTGTAAATAGTGCTGCTATGAACATAAGGGTGCATGTATCTTTTTGAATTATAGTTTTATATGGTTATATGCTCAGGAGTGGGATTTCAGGATCATATGGTAACACTGTTTTTAGTTTTTTGGGGAACCCAATGAGGATAGTTCTTGAGCCTTAAGGTTTAATGCTTGCCCCTTAGGTCTTGAACTTACCTGGGACCTCTTCCTTTTCCTGTCTTCTGCTTCTTGCTTTTGTAGTAGAAATGGCTACACTATGCCTGTCCCACCATTTTAAATTAGGAGCACGTAACGTTCTTGGCTTCAGACATTTGTAGGTGAAGATAGATTTTGCCTCAGAATGAAAAATACTTTGTCTCACCCATATGTGATTTAGATGATATTTATTTAGATGGGATTTAGACTTTTGTGTTGATGCTGGAACAAGTTAAGAATTTCAGGGCTATTGGGATGGACTGAATGTATTTTCCATGTGAGAAGGACATGAATTTTGAGGGTCCAGGGGAAGAATGCTATAGGCTGATTGTATCCTCCAAATTCATATGCTGTAATCCTAATCCCCAATGTGATGGTATTTGCATTAGGAACTTTGGGAGGTGATGAGATTGGTACTTTAATAACAGAGACCCCGGAAGCTCCTTCACCCCTTGCACCCTGTGAGGACTCAGCAGGAAGGTGGTCGTCTGTGCACTAGGAACTGAGCCCTCACCAGACACTGAATCTTTTGGCAACTTGATCTATGAATTCTCAGCCTCCAGGGCTGTGAGATACGAATTCCCATTGTTGATAAGCCACCCAGTCTATGCTATTTTTTAAATTTATTTTTATTTTATTTTATTTTTGTAAGTTTTTTTTTTTTTTTTTTGCGGTACGCGGGCCTCTCACTCTTGTGGCCTCTCCCATTGCGGAGCACAGGCTCCAGACGCGCAGGCTCAGCGGCCATGGCCCGCGGGCCCAGCTGCTACGCGGCATGCAGGATCCTCCCAGACTGGGGCACGAACCTGCGTCCTCCGCATCAGCAGGCGGACCCCCAACCACTGCGCTACCAGGGAAGCCCAGAACTTAACTTTTGAAGATGTTCACTGTTTCCATATTTTCAAAGCATATGGAATAACTATAATAACTTGTGGTATCTCTCTAACCAGAGCTGATATTCTTTCAGTCTTTTGCTTGCCTGGGTCATTCTTCTAGAGATGATTTAAGTCGACAAACTATACATGGGTTCCAGTGTCTGATAACACATATCACTATATGGATTCTGAGAATGGTATTCATAATTGTGTTTCACAATGAGAGTCAGGAATAAACACTGACTTACTCACATCATAAGATGCCAAGAAGATAATCACCTTCTCTTGGTCAGTGGTATTTTGAATATCGGAAATCCCTGTCCCTTAAATAGGAGCAAGGGTGATGATTATAATAGAACCTTAACAGTCCATTAACTTCAACCCATAACGTCCTACTTCTCAGCCATCGCTGAAAATAATGGAGCTGGTAACAATTCTCAGTGACCACAGGCATTATGAAAATACATCACTACTGAGTAAATTATTGAAATTTTGTCCACAGCTACCACCGTATTGAAAAGCTATGGTGTGGCGCTGTATGGTCCAAAGCCTCACTATTACACAGGAGCAATATTCATCGATTGTAAAAGGCTTTCAAAACCTGGAACACTGGTTATTAATAGCAGAAATTGACTTCAGGCAAATGAACCAGCAATTTGGCAATGGTTTTGCTAATTTCTCTCTGAAGCACATTACTTAGAGGATTTAAAGAACTTTATTTAGTTCCTAATTAGCTAATCCACATAACTCTTTGATTTCGCATTAAGTGGATCAGGATTTTAAGTGTATTTTATAATGTATTCGTCTCTGAACCTGCAAATAGTGCTGTTGAGGCATCACGGGAGGATGTGAGCTTTGAACTGCTTTTTATGGTGGATTTGAGGATAGGTTGTTGCATGATTCACCTCTGTATTTTTTTGTCTGTGAAATAAAATCAGATACAAAGTCGTTATCTCGGCTCTGCCACTCACTAACTGGGCGAGTTACTTAACCTCTCTAAGCCTCACTTTCTTCAGCCCAATGGGAATCTAAACATTACTTCATTGAGGCATTGTGAAGATTAAATAAGATAACGCACGGACAATTGGTGGCAGAAAATTTTGCCCTGTTTCTAATAGTAGATAAAGTTTAGCCATGCTTGCTTGCACAGACGTATATATGACATAGACAGGGCCTTAGCTGGAACTATTGCCTTTGGCTACAATATAGAACAAAAAGAGTAATATTCTTCTTTCAAATAATATCCATCCATCCATTCATGCAACAAATATTTATGTGGTGCCTACTTTGTAGAAGATAATTTTCTATTCATTGGAGTTATGGCATTGAAAAATAAAAATTAGTCACTGCTGTCAAGACTCGCTAATGGGAAAAAATAAAACATAATTAATTATTTACTTAATAATTAGTTAATAGCCAGAGCAAGATAAGGGCAAAGAGAGTAGCACTAAGCAGGTTGTCCATTCAGAGGTGCTGTCCTGCTGAGGCCGTTGTGAGGAAAGGGGGCTGCCGTCCCTGTACGGGAGGCCGGGCCTGCCGGACAGAGCTGTCAGCACGAACTCATGCCCCTGCTCCTGCCCAGCAGTTTCTCCATACTGGAAGCACGGCTCTGGTTTGCTCATTTTCATCCCTCCTATCGTTTTTACTCATCCACACAACAGAGGGGGCCTCTAGTTCGATCTGTGTCCACAAAGGTCGAGGCTGGGCCCTGACCACTGCTCTTGGTCTCTTTGTCACGGAACAGAGCTCTGCCGTCGACAGGTGAAAATCGGGACAGGTGAGAACAGGTGACGTTCATAATCCCGTACCAGTAGACAGGCCCTGAGGTGAACACTTTTACATCATTATCTAGTTTGAACATTTGCACAACCGCACGAGACGTCTTTTGTAATATTCTCATTTTACAGCAAATGAAACAGAGGCAACAGAGATTAAGAGAGTGGACCGTGGTTTCGCAGCCAGTTGTACAGCTGGGTGTGAACTCAGGCAATCTGCAGGTGTAATGTTAAACCTCCTCTCAAAGTGTATATATACACATATACACTGTGTGTGTGTTTTTCAGCATCATGGTAGTTGTGGGGAATATGCAATCCCAAGGCAAAGGCAATCCTAATAATTATCTTCCTGTAGTAAAAATCTCTGTGAAGAGGGTAGCAGGCTGTGTGTTTTATGGACTTCTTAGAGTCAGTGCTTGATGGCCATATAGGAACATTTGAGTCGATAATCTAAACTAGCAGACAGTTTAAAAGTCACTTACATGGATTTAATGTTTCACCTCTTTTCATGTGTTACTAACATTATTATTGATTTCAGTAATATACAATTAGCTATTTAAAAATTTTAGAGCACACTTGTTGGCACCGTAGGACTGTATGTAATGAAACAGAAATGCAGTGTAGAAATCAAAAACGTTCTCACATTTTGGCATATTTCATAGTGTGGAAGAGACCTTACAAATGCTACAACACTTAGTATTGTGGGGCAGAAAACCTTGCCTCTGTGTTGACCAGAATGATGCCTGTGACCCAGTTCTGGAGATCCCTGTGATGCTCTTATGTACAGGTGCTTGAGGACTTTCTTTGTTTGCCTTCATATACATTTTAGATTGTACTTTTAGATCTTTTCAGTTTGGGCAATAATTTCTGCCATTTAAGAGTAATAAATAACTCTATTAAGCAAAAGTCATTTGAGCAGTCAACATGGGTTGTGCACTTAACGTACGAAATTACTGTTGTAACTTATAAAAGATGATACTGCTTTTCTTTTGAGATTAATAAACTGACTCAGGAGGTGATTGCAAATTGAACTTTCAAACATAGTATTTTACTTAGAGTCTTGTAGTTTTCATCCTTTCCTTTGGCCAGTATACATTTGTGGTTACTGTTCTTTTAACAAACATATAGATATTTTGTGAAGAAAAATGAATTCTTCTGCAGTTATGTCAAAATAAATTAACTTTCTAGATTATAGAAATTCCCTTCTCTGCTGACAAAAATTTTCACTAAAAATTCTTTGTTGAGATATATTTGATATACAACATTGTGTGTAAGTTTAAGGTTTAATATTAGATAATTTATATTGCAATATGATTGCCATTGTAGTGTTAGTTAATTCTTCCATTGTGTCAGAAAATTATTTCTTTTAGTTTTGGGAACAATTCAGATCCTAGTCACTTAGTAAGTTTAATGTTTATAATACATTTTTGTTGACTATAAGCACTGTACTGTGTATTAGGTTTCCAGGATTTATTTATCTATTAGTTACAAGTATGTACCCTTAAAATCAGCTCTCCTATTCCCCCAACCCCCAGCCCCTGGGGACCACCATTTTACTCTCTGCTTTCATGATTTTGGTTTTCTTAAATTCCAAGGTATTTGTCTTTCTCTGTCTGACTTCTCTCATTTAGCATAATGCCCTCTGTTGCAAATGGAAGGATTTCCTTCTTTCTCATGGCTGAACAGTATTCCATTGTGTGTGTATGAGTGCATGTGTGCGTGTGTGTCTGTGTGTGTGTGTATACATACCACATCTTCTTTATCCGTTCATCACACAACAGACATTTAAATTGTTTCTATGTCTTGACTATTGTGAATAATGCTGCAATAAACACAGTACTGCATATGTCTTTTCCATAACCTGTTTTCATTTTCTTTGGGGGTATATGTATGTATGTGTGTGTGTGTGTGTGTGTGTGTGTGTGTGTATGTGTGTGTGTGTGTATATGCCCCAAAGTGGCATTCCTGGATTGAATGGTGGTTATAGATTTTAATTTTTGAGGACCTCCATACCGTTCTCCATAGTTGCTGAATCAGTTTAAATTCCCACCAATAGTGCACAATGGTTTCCTTTTTTCTACATCCTTACCAGAATTTGCTATCTCTTGTCTTTTTGATAACAGCCATTCTGACAGGTATGAGGTGATAACTCATTGTGGTTTTGACCTCATTTTCCTGATGATTAGTGATATTGAGCACTTTTTCATGTCCTTTGGGTCATTTGGATATCTTCTTTGAAAAAATGTCTTTTTAGTTCATATGCCTGTTTTTTAATTGGATTGAGGATTTTTTTTTTGGCTGTTGTTATTTAGTTGAATGAGTTCTTTATAGATTTTTGGATATTAATGCCTTATTAGTTATATTGTTCACAAATATTTTCTCCCATTCTGTAAGTTGCCTTTTCCTTTTGCTGGTTGTCTCTTGTGCTGTGCAGAAGCTATTGAGTTTGATGTAGTTCTACTTGTTGATTTTTTTTCTCTTTTCTTGCTTGTCCTTTGGTGTCTCAGCCAAAAAAATCATTGATAAGACCAGTGTTGAGGAGATTCTTCTTATGTTTTCTTCCAGGAGTTTCATGTTTTCAGGTTTTACATTTAAGTCTTTAAGCTGTTTTGAGTTTATTTTTGTATATTTTGTGAGGAAGTAGTCCAGTTTGATGGTTTTGCATGTATCTGTCCAGGTTTCCCAGCATCATTTATTAAAGAGACTGTCTTTTCTCCATTGTATAGTATTGCCTCCTTAGTTGTAGAGTAATTAACCATAAGTGTGTGGGTTTATTTCTGGGCCTTCTATTCCATTCCTTTGATCTATGTGTTGGCTTTAGTGCCAGTACCATGCTGTTTTGATTACTGTAGCTTTGAATTACAGTTTGAAATCAGGGAGCAGGATACCTCCAGCTTTGTTCTTCCTTCTCAAGATTGTTTTGGTTATTCAGAGTCATTTGTGATTCCATGCAGATTTTAGAATTATTTGTTCTAATTCTGTGAAAAATGACACTGGTATTTTCATAGGGATTGTATTGAATCTGTAGGTGGCCTTGGGGACTCTGGTCATTTTAACATTATTAATTCTCCCAATCCCTGAGCATGGTATATCCTTCTCTTTGTGTCATCTTCAGCTTCTTTCACCAACGTTTTACAGTTTTCCAGATACAGGTATTTTACCTCCTTGGTTAGATTTATTCCTAGGTATTTCATTCTTTTTGATCCAATTTCTTTTTTTTTTTTTTACTTTCTATTTCTGATAGTTCAAATTAGTGAATAGAAATGCAACAGATTGCTGTATTTAATTTTGTATCCTGCAACTTTACTGAATTCATTAGGTCTAATAGACTTTGGTGGCATCTTTAGGATCTTCTGTATATAGTATAATTTCATCTGCAAACAGGGGCAGTTTTACCTCTTCCTTTCTAATTAGTATTCCTTTTATTTCTTTTTGTTGTCTGATTCTTGTGGCCAGGACTTCCAAAACTATGTTGAATATAAGTGGTGAGAGTGGGCATCCTTGGCTTGTTCCTGATCTTAGAGGAAATGCTTTCAGCTTTTCAATGTTGCATATGATATTAGCTGTAGGTCTGTCATATTTGGACTTTATTATGTTGAACTATGTTCTCTTGATACCTACTTTTTTGAGATTTCTATCATAAATGAATGTTGAATTTTGTCAGAAGTTTTTTATGCATCCAGGAGATGATTATATTTTTTCTTCACTTTGCTAATATGGTATATCATGTTGATTAATTTGCAGATATTGAACCATCTGCATCATGGGAAACCATGGGAACCATTCCCATCCTTGGGATAAATCTCACTTGATCATGGTGTATCAGGTGTACAGTCCTTTTATTGTATTATTGGATTTAGTACGCTAATATTTTGTTAAGATTTTGGCATCTATACTTATTGGTGGTGTTGGCCTGTACTTTTGTCTTTTGGGGTGTCTTTGGTTTTGGTATCAAGGTGATGCTGTCCTTGTCAGAATGAGTTTGAAAGCATTCATTCATCTTCAGTTTTTAGAATAGTTTGAGAAGGATAAGTGTTAACTCTTCTTGGAATATTTGGTGGAATTCTCTTGTGAAGCTCTTTGGTCCTGGACTTTTGTTTATTGGCAGTATTTTTATTACCAGTTCAATTTCATCACTGATAACTGCTCTGTTCATATTTTCTATTTCTTCCTGATTCAGTGTTGGGAGAGTCTACAGTTCTGGGAATTTTTCATTTCTTCTAGATTGTTCATTTTATTGATGTATAATTGTTCATAGTAGTCTCTTATGATGCTTTGTATTTCTGTCATGTTGATTGTAAATTCTCGTCCTCCTGGTTTTTCATCTTACTTATTTGGGCCCTCTCTTTTTTTTTGATGAGTCTGGTTGAAGGTTTATCAATTTTAGAATTGCTACTTAATAAGTCATGAACAGAATTTTGCATGTCTAGTTTAAAGATGTAGAAAAGGCAAAAAGGCAGATGTTACAGGTAATTACTAATTTAGAAAAAGCCTTTCAGTTCCATTGTCCCTCACAAATTTTCAGATGCCATATGCTGTATTTATGTCATTTTCATATTTCCATGTATATTTTCACACAATAACAGTGTTTGACTCTGTAAATGGTTATAAACCTCTGTGTTATAATTAGTATAAGCTTACTGTCTGTCTTGTTTGCTTAACTTTTAAAGTATTTATTGAAGTTAGCTCAGGATATTTGAGACACTTAATGTCTGTTGTGTATACTGTTATTTATTTTGTTAAGGTTTAAAATTTAGGTTAACTTTTCCAAGCCATAAAAAAATATATGAAAAGCCGGACTTTTCCTAATTCTACCTCCAAACCTTTTTTAAAATAAAAAGCAATAGGTTTATTAATTTTATAAAGTTGTAGTAAATTCTCTTTTTTTTACAGTTTTTTTTTTTTGACGTGGACCAATTATAAAGTCTTTATTGAATTTGTTACAATATTGCTTCTGTTTTATGTTTTGGTTTTTTGGCCACGAGGCATGTGGGGTCTTAGCTCCCCAACTAGGGATCGAACCCGCATCCCCTGCATTGGAAGGTGAAGTCTCAACCACTGGACCATCAGGGAATTACAAAAAATTGTAGTAAATTCTTAAACTTTCAATTCTTTTAGAATCAATGACATTTTAAACATATTAGTTTAATCATACAACTTTTAAAAAATAACAACTTCTCCTTACTCCTGGGGGTGCAGGTGGTGTGGGCAGGAGGGGCTGTCAGTGTCATGATCACTGTCCATCACCCTATTAAGTTGACACTAGGAAATGTTGTAACAGCTGGAGCTTTTGTGAATGGATATCCATCTCCCTTTATCCTGCCACACTGGATGTGAGGAAGTAATAAAGGCAAACAGATAAACAAAACCCCTATTCTATCTATTGAACAGTATGGTGCATTCTGAAATATTACAGGGACTTGTACCAAGAAAGACCAGACCCATATGCATGAAGCACAGGAACAAGGAGAAGGAAAAATTTTCCTGTCCACAGTGAAGAAAGCCTAAGACTGAGGGCTACAAACAGTAAAGGAGCATTTTACAATTTTAACTGAAAAATTTTAATTTAATTTTCCCCATATGATAGGGCCTTGCTTTGCTTGTTGATGAGATAAACTAGTTAACAGAGTTAAAATCGCCCATCTGTGTTAAAGGCAGGCTCTTGGATATTATAGCGTAATGTCCTCCAGGAGAAGTTAGAAATAAAATGAAACAAATTTAAACAATTAAAAAACATGGGGCTTCCCTGGTGGCGCAGTGGTTGAGAGTACGCCTGCCGATGCAGGGGACACGGTTCGTGCCCCGGTCCGGGAAGATCCCACATGCCGCGGAGCGGCTGGGCCCGTGAGCCATGGCCGTTGAGCCGGCGTGTCTGGAGCCTGTGCTCCGCGGCGGGAGAGGCCACATTGGTGAGAGGCCCCTGTACCGCAAAAAAAAAAACAAAAAACAAAACAAAAAAAAAAAAAACATGTACTCAATCTAAAAAAGAGGGGTTATATGTATATGTAAACTAATTTACTTTTCTGTACACCTGAAACTAACACAGCATTAAAAATCAACTATACTCCAATAAATTTTTTTTTAAAACCCACAAAATAAAAAACAATTTACTCTGAGACATTGTCCTAACACAAGTATGTCTAAGACTTGTCTCCAGCTCTTTGGAACTGGATTTTTTTTTTGCGGGATGCGGGCCTCTCACTGTTGCGGCCCCATTGCAGAGCACAGGCTCCGGACGCGCAGGCTCAGCGGCCATGGCTCACGGGCCCAGCCACTCCGCGGCATGTGGGATCCTCCCGGACCGGGGCACGAACCCGTGTCCCCTGCATTGGCAGGTGGACTCTCAACCACTGCGCCACCAGGGAAGCCCCGGAACTGGATTTTAATAGTTTGACTTGAAATTGATGCATCTTCTTTTTGAAGAGGATTAGCATGGACCACTGGAGGCTTGCGACCCCTTCAGAAACCTCTAGAACGGAAGGTGGTTCGGACGCTGTGGTTTGCACCCCCAGACCCAAGACCTCCTGCTGTGCACTCTCTTTGCTAACAGCTGGGAGGGAGCAGGACGGGACAGCCCACCTCCCCCTCGGGCCCCCAGGGTGCTCCCCTGTGGACTCACCTGTGACACCGCATCTGTATGGGTCAGCTCTCTGTCTACATCAGCAGCATCCGGCAGGAGAGTCAGAGTCTGCCCTCTGCCTCGAGGGCAGTGATTTTCTTGGAATCCCTCCCCCACCTAACCCGAAGGGAAGAGCACCTGCCCTGCTCCCCGCTGAAGACGAAGAGCATCACTTCCCATGGGACTGCACACTTCATGCTCGTCCACCAGGCTGACCACACCCGCCTCTCCCCTCCTCACTGCCCGGGAGAGGGCGGGTGAGCTCCGGCGCCAGGGGGACAGGGACCAGCGCCAGATGGTAGCAGCCAAACTCTCTGAAGTTCAGTACCTTGCCTTTAGCCTCAGTTCCCAGAAAATGTGTGCAGTTCCTATCAACAGGCTATTACAAAGATAAATAAGTACTCTTGTCAGAAACAGCACTCTGGCTGCAGGGTGGAAAATTGTGTGTCAGGGAGTGAGCCTAGACATTACCGTGCTGAGTATTTTCATCAGTTACTTGAGGGGAGGTGTGATCATGTTAAACATATCAATATTGGAAATAATATACACATCAAATAAACAGATATGTTTCTGCTAGTCTGAATAGGTCAATGGCTCAAAAGCAGTTACATGCAAAATTATTAACTCAAAATGTAGTAGTTCTTGTATTTTGTTCCTGAAAGTGATGAATAAACAAATACGGGAAGATTATGTGTTAGTAGCCCTGATGAAGGAGACCATCCAGCGATTTCCTCAGCAGAGACTGCCTCGGGTCCTAGCACAGAGTTTCGAGGGGGTGTGTTTACCAGACTGAGTTTCTCGGTGTTCACTTGCACCCCTACTTCTCGGCCTCGTGTCCATCACAAAGTTACTTGCTGGAAGGTTGTTGAAGTGACAGAAGCTTACTGACTGGACAGTGGGATCCGTGGGCACAGGGTCTGCACAGACAGAGTGGTACCCAGAGGCTGCCCTTGGGGGCCAGGCTCCTCCTGTGTCCTAGTGCACATAGAGCTCTTGCTCACGTCCTAATGGGGTTTTCAAGAGTGGCCTGAGGTCACGGCCGAGGGCCTGGGATGATGATGGCACTCAGGAATGTATCATGTGAGGAGCAGACAGAAAAAATGATGGAGGCGGTGGTGAAGTGATGACGGGACGGGGATGCTGAGGACATGGAAGCTGGGCTGCCTAGTCGTGCTGGATGCCCTTGGGGACCCTTCTCCTCCGACCCAGACATTTTGTAGGAGGTAATTCAGTAGGACACCACACACACAAAGGTCACAATCCCTCACATCGCTGTGCTCGTTTCACCTGTCAGACTCTGTACTAATGGTGTAGTATTAACTCATTTAATTCTTAGAACATCCCGTGAGATGAGTGTTACTAGTTTCATCCCCATTTCACAGATGTCGGAACTGAGGTGCAGGATGTTCGGCCCCCAATCCATAGCTAGGAGTTGGCAAAGCAGGTTTCACACGTTGTGGCTCAGCAGCAGATGCAGGAACTCATAATCACTACACTCTTGTCAGGATTCCCTTAGAAGGAAGCCATAATGTAGGGCTCTCTCCAGCTGTCTCCTTCTCTCTCTTCTCTACTCTCACCCCAAATGCCTGGCAGGTAGGGCTCCTCCTGAGAAGCACACGTCACGTTTCACTAACCGACTCTTTATTTCCTGGTGTTGGGGCTCCTCTGGCTCCCAGCTTTGCAGGTTAAATTTACCAAGTGAGTGGGGATTTGTGCTTTTTAGAAACCCGTCAATATTTTATAAAGGATTTGGAGAAGAAACACCAGTTCTAGATTCAAACTGGAGAGATGGGGGCGGGAAATGAATGAATCAGACAGAAAAGAATGAAAGTTCTTAAGGTCAGAGCAATTCTAGATAATGGAACATAACAATAAAGAAGATTTATTTTATACAATCCATTGCCTTTCTGAAACACTGGCGGGGAGGGACTTAACATTAGGAATTCTTTACAACGAATCTATTCCAAAGGATATCATTATTTCGAGACAGTTGCTAAACATTGTTTTTATTAGTGCTTCAAGCCAAAGAATTTTATGATTTGTGAAAATACCATATACTGTTTGTTAGAGTCAAGGAAGGTGTTCTGGGCACTCCAGGGATGTTATCACATAACTGCTCCAATGAATGGCAGGATGGGGTCAGGAAGGGCAGTTCGTGTTGTAAGAAATAGGTAATGACTGGTGTTATTGAAAACCTTTTAATGGAGCCTATAAGGAAAGGGATTTCCTGAAATGCCCTTATCAAGATGAATAATATGATGAATCACATTAGCCTGGGTTAATTTGCATTTGCAGAGGTGGTTTCTGATGTGTCTCTGATGCATCTATGAAAACAGAAAGCTGACCCTGAAGAAAACCTTTAGATGTATTTTATGAGGGAGACCGTGTAAGGAAGAGTCAAGACCACCTTAAAGCTGTGGTGTAAAATTGTGCCTCACGTGGGATGGGAGCGACTTGCGGGTCTTCACCCGCAAGTGTGAAGACCCTTGGTCTTCACCAAGACCTCCTTGGTCACGCAGCCCGTGAGCGCATCCAAGGTCCACGAACACCTTTCCATTTGGGTGAGACTAGACCTGTCCTCCAACATCAGAGTCTGGTAGGCACGGTTGAAATGATTGTTAAAGGATGTACAAGAAACAACACTTTGCATTTTAGGAATCAAACTTTAATATATGGAAGTCTGGGTTATATGCAAGTCAAGTGTTGGAAAGTCAGGGACATTTCCCTGAAGGTGTCAATGGTAAATACAGTAAGAGGTTTTGCTTTCAAAGTGTATTTCTTTTGGCTTTTAATGTCTTAAAATGTCTGTTAGCCTTACGTATTCCTAAATGGTACATTCAAACACTTTTTCTTCCAGTTGTTCAGTATTCCTTGAGATTTGTCGTCTTAAGTCATTTCCATCAGTCTCTGGCTCTTAGTCACCCCTTTGCTTTACTTTCTCCCATAAACTGAGCATCCTGCAGGCAGAAGGGTGCAATGAATAGATTTCAGCACATTGTGAGATGATTACACTGCGCTTAACTTTCTGGAACCAGTCGAGGTAACCCTGGATGTTCTCACTTTTTCTCACTTATCTGAACAGAAGTACTTGCACTGTAAACACTGCTCTCTTTTTCTCAACCTGTAGTGAAACGTTTGCTTTTGTAGACATTTTAAAGGTCACATCCTTCATAGCATTAAAGAAAAGCATCTTTCACAGATCCTGTGTCCCAACATCTAACTGCAGAGACCCACGCCCCCCCAGCATGGGACTGTGTACTGGGACTTTTGGGAGCTTTTGTTAGTTAGCCCCCATCACCACACACTCAAAGTGCTGGACCAGAGAAGCGCTGCGGACGGTTTTGCCCGTCTGTGGCTGTGTGTGCAGTTGTGGGAAACATGGGGTTCCTTGCCCCTAGGAGTAAACCCGCTTCAGTTCCTTTCACTGCTGCACATTTTGATCAGAGGTGTATGTGAGGAGGTGTTTTCTCTATAGTTTTGATTCAGGGAAATGAGGTTGGTAAGAAAAGTAATTAAAGGAAGCAACCTTACAACATATGGAAACACACAGAGAAACACAGTGACTGATGGGTGAACATTACACCTGGATGAATATCTTAACTACATACCTATCGCAGGCTTGGGAAGGGCAAAGGGGAGCTGGCGCTGGTCTGATTGGCCAACTTAATTAATAATGAACTGATTTTCTCAGGGGATGTGATTTATGTATTAAACATTGCCCCGTCCTTGGGGACAAAGTATTATTTTCATTATGGAAATCTTACAGCCATGGACTGAGCTAGATATGAGAGATCAAACTACCTTCAAGGCTCCTATACTAATTATTGGTGTGTGGATTCACACCTCATGACCTATAGTCAGGTCAGGGCCACCCAGGCTCAGAAAGAAGAGGAAGAGTTCAAATCCAGATGTTAAATATTATTCTTCCCCTACAGTGACCCCTGCTCTCCGCCCTAAGTTAAAAGGAGTAGACCCTGCACAGAAATGTTAAACACACACACACAATTCAATAAAATGTGCACGTTTATGTATTCTGTCCATTGCTTCCCAAATGAGAAAAATACGCCACGGATTGTGGTTTCCTAAAAGCCCCAGCTGTTACATGAATAAGCAGAGTAGCTTTTGTTTTTCACGGAAAATTAACACTCGTCTTGTAAGAAGGTTCTAGAAATGGTAAGGGTTTCATGAAAATAAACTTTATCTTATAGCTGAAATTTCAAGTCATAGGTTAAAAAAAGTTTCCTCTAACGTCAGTTAAGAGCTCAACAATGAGAGGATTTATCTGTTTAAAAAAAAAAAACTCACAGGAACAGCTTAGAAAGTTATAATCAATTCTTAATGGTTCAGATTGCTGTTAGGAGACCCATGACATAAATTATTATAAACCTGAGGTCATTGCCTGGGCATACCAAGCAGTAGTTCACAGAATTTCATAACGTTTCCATTTAAATGCTGGGTAAGCTATGTTACTTGATAATATAGAAATTAACCTGTGGATAATGTCGAAATGTCCCTTGGAAATTTTTTCAAATACTGCATAGTGCAGCTATTGTGTCATAAAATGTAAACGGATAATGTATACTCAGCACTATTAAAACCAAGTTAGCCCATTAATAATGAAGTGTTCTTTACAGAAAAAGATATTTTCACTTGAGAAAGTATTTTATCAGTATACTTACAAGGAACCGTAACGTTGAAAACTTGTCTTTCTTTAATTCTCCTTAATTAAAGTTGGAAAGTACCAATAATTTCTTCCTATGAACTTCATTTGTGATTGGAAACCTCCCAGTGAAACTGGGGCAGGAAGAATTAAAATATACTTTTGTTTAGTTACGTTAATTCTTGTCTAGAGAACTTGGTATTGACTGAATTATGAAATTGGGGCGTCCTTTGCTCTCGGTTTACCGGTGTCTCTGATGGGATGAGCAGAGAAGAAAAACACACGGAGATTCGGGAGAGACCGTGACCCAGGATTAGAAGATTGAGTATTTTCATTATTGTTACCCCTGCATATATCTGCTGGTCCTGCCGCTTTTTCTCAAACATGATCTCATTTCCCTGCCACTCTTCTTATCCTGTGAGATTCCTGGGCTCTTGCTTCTTGGTTCATTTTATCCTGATGAAACCCTTGGTAAAACCCTCATGCCTTCCCTGGACCCTCCCCGAGCCTCCGCTCTCCCGTCGGCAGCCTAATCCTCCGTCTCCAGGGAGCAGGGGAGTCTGCCCTTTGTCCTCCTCTGGCTCTCAGTGAGCCTGTGCGCCTGCCTTCCTGGGTCCTGACCGCGCGCCTCTTCCTCTCTCCATCCTTGGGTCCAGCGTGCGGATGAGGTGACCGCCGTGTTGCCCCCCAAGCCTCCCATTCAGGCCCTCAGCTCCCAGGACGGCCACCTGCTGACCACCCAGCCCCGAGGTCCTCCCAGGAATTTCTCTCCATGGAAGGAAACCCTCATCCAGGGACCCACCCTCCTCAGGGGCCGTCCACCCCCATGACTGTCCATGCGCAGAAGCAAAGACTCAAGACTGTTGCCGAAATTCGGCCTTTGTACACCAATGCTGGATTAAATCTCGAAGACAGAGTTTTGGGTGAAGTAGAAAGAAAAAGCTTTCTTGCTTTGCCAGGCAGAGAGGACCACAGCAGGCTAATGCCCTCAAGACTGTGTGTTCCGTTCTGGGGCGGGTAGAGATGGGTCTTAACAGTGTTCAAGGAGCAGGGCGTGGTCAGCTGGTGGACACTCTTCTGATTGGCTGGTGGGGAGGTAAGTGGGGGTCAGCATCATCAACCTTCTGGTTCCAGCTAGTCTGGGGTCTACGTGCTTGTGGGCAGCATGCAGTTAACTTCTCCCAGCTGGTAGGGGCTTCAGTATCTGCAAAACAGCTCAAAGGGCCATGGCTCAGAATATTATCTGCAGCCCTCGAGGAGGAACCAAAGGTCCTTGGCTATGTTCAATAGCTAAACTATTATTATTATGTTTTGCTTGACTGTTTTTCTTTCTTTCTGCATTTTCTCACTTCTCTGATTAAATGTATTCTTTGACTAAAGTTTTTCTACAGACAGAAGGCAGGCGGAGGACATGGGTGAGGGTCTATTCTGGGAAGGCCCCATAGGGTCCTGCTCGGTTATAAGCCCTGACCTCAATTTAGGACAACTCTGCACGGTCGCTTTAGCTCCAGGGCTGCACACAGAACCTGCCAGTTCCCTCTTCTGCAGCTGGATCTTAGCTGTCTCCCCTCCCTCTTCTGCTGGTCCCCCCAGAGCCCCTCAGAGGTGCTGTCCTGGGACCACCCAGCACACTTGGAGTAGACAGACATCTGTCTCCCAGGGAACCCAACCTAAGAGGGTCAGTGCCACCAGGAATGACATCTAAGTTATGTCTAGAACACTCCTTCCTTCTACAAGAAAGAAAATAATCAGTGAACAAAAGAAAACTTTTCTTTCAGTTTCTAAGTGCATTTATTGTGTCATTCTTTAATCCGTCTGGATTTATTTTCATGGATCCATATACTGGCAGCATTTATTGGATAATGTATAGTTGACCAACTTAGTGAAAATGCAAGTTTTATCCTATACAAATGCCTTATTGAGCCCTCTTGCTTGAATTTCTCTTCTTTTCAATTTATTTTATTCCAGTTGGTTTTCTGTAAGAACTTACAACATGGGCTTCATTAAATTAAAAAATAACTGGAATTCTTAAGGAGATTATATTAAATTCAGAAAAGATCATAGGGAGAATACACAACTTTATATATTTCAGCCTTCCTGTCCATATCCTGAGGGAGCATCACTAATGTTATTTGATAAATTTTTATATTTTAAATATACTTACACTTTTGTTGGAAGATTTAAAATTTTCTTTTGTTAAAAATGAGAGGGACTTCCCTGGCTGTCCAGTGGTTAGGACTTGGTACTTTCACTGCCGAGGGCCCGGGTTCCATCCCTCCTCGGAGAACTAAAATCCCTCAGGACACACAGCCAAGAAAAAAAGAGAGAGAAAATGAACGCACATCCAGGACCTCTTAGTTCCCCGCTGCTTCTAGTTCTATTAATATCCAGAGCATAAAAGCTCTGGTCGAGTTTATAACATTTACATTCTGTTCCTCGAGCACAACGAGAGAAGAGCCAGCCTCGGTTCTTCTGCCATATTCACGCCCACAGGTGCCTTCACTGGCTCAAGTTCATCTTCTGGTGACTTTAGGAAGAACTCACTGAAGCCGATGCTTGAAAATTTTTCCTGGTGCCTTTCTACTCAAATGCCAGAGTGGCCGATGATGACATTCTTGGTTATCACTTCTTGAGAAGTTTACAGACATTCTTACGATGACTTCTAACATTTAACGTTGCTGGGAGGCCTGAGGGCCCACCAGCAACTTTTCTCCTCATGTGTAACGTGTTCTTTCCACCGGCTGAACCAAAGATTCTTTATTTAGCTCTCAAGTCCTCTTTCTCGCATACAAGTTCACACTTTAGTCTTTAGATTCGAGGTGTGTGCTCTTCACAGTTTCCATGGTGTTATGATTTTTCACATTTTGCTTCTGAACCCTGTCATCTCGTGTTTTTTCTTTCCTGTTGTCTCCGCCTTGAGCTCACAATCTGCCTAATGCTGCTTCGTGCTCACTTTTATACAAGTGACGGCTTTCATTTCATGGTGAAATATACGGTCAAACATTTTCGCCTGCTCCAAAGTAACAATTTCTGAAGATGTTTTTCCCGCTGCTGCTTGTTTTTTCCCTTCTCTCTCCATTGTCTCTGTGATCTTTGTTTTCCGTGCGGTTGCCTTTTGAATCCAGCTCATCTATACCTGGGTGTATTCTTCCTCAACTTGCTGCCCTCAGCGTTAGAGCCTTTGATAGCGGTCCAAGGGAATAAAGGGCAGAAAGAAATCTGACTTGGTTAGAATACATCCACCCCAAATCCATGTGTTGAATCCTAACCCCCTCGGAGGTGATGGTATTAGGAGGTGGGGCCTTTGGGGTGATGGAGTCCTGAGGCGCTGGGGTTAGTGCCCTCCTAAAAGAAGCTCCAGGAAGACCCTTCGCCCCTTCCTGCTCTGAGCCGGGAGCAGGGACCCCATTCCACCCTGGTCCTGGGCCTCCAGCCCTCAGCACTGTGGGGAATCCGTCTCCCATCCCCTGACCTGTCACCAGTGTGTTCGTTGGCTTAACTCGCTGGAACAGAACCTCAGCAGGAGGGTTGGAGCTGACATCTCCCTCCAACGTGGAGCAGGCTGAAGGACCAGCCCTGGGCGGATTGGAGCCAAGACTCGCTCTCCACTCCCGCCAAGCCTGGCTCTCTTCATCACCTCCCCCGGGCGAGGCTCAAAGAACCGCATTCCTTGTGCTTTCAAGTGGAAATGCATTTGGCTAAACCGAGATGAGGCTCTTGGGTTGTAGGGATGAGGGATGGAAATGACTTTGATGAAATTTTAGTAAAGAAAGGATACGACTTGGAGCCACGAGTAACGTATGTACCTCCGCACAGAGGACTTGAGAGGGACCTCCGGGCGTGTCCAGTGCAGGCCCTGAAACTAGAAACTGCTCCCGACGGGTCCACCTCCGCTTGCTTCTTCCTGTTCAACAAGGCAGGTATTTCTAGTCCTTCCCACTCAGGCCTGGGCCCCCGCTCCCCCTCGGGTCACTGTCTCTAAGAAGAAGGAACAAGATGCCCTGGAGACGCATCTCAGATGTTCGCAGGAGTTGGAGACGCAGAGCCAGGGAAGCTCTCCTGGGAGGACGGATGGAGAGCCCCAGCTCTCAGGGAACAGGGAGGAAGCCTCTCTGTGCCATCTGTCTTCGGGACCAGAGCCACCCACGTGCCACCCTGCGTGGAAGCAGCCTGCGTTTACTTCTTTCATGTCCTTCATCTCCTGTGGAAAGGGCCCCAGCAACAGCCAGACGTGTGGAAGGAACCAAGGCACTTTGCCGGGAACCTGCTTTGAAGAGCTTGGGGTCTGAAGTCAAGCCCATGTGTTTGAATTTATGTTCTAATACTTTTCTGCAAGTTCAAGTACCTGAGCCTCAGAATTCTCATCTGAAAACTGGAATAATGATCGGAAGGAGAGTGTAGGGTTCATTTGAGGATAAAATCAGGTTAGTAGGTGGGATAGTGAACACAGAGCACTTACCTGGTATTAATAGGCTCATGACTATATATATATTTTAAATTTTTATTGGAGTGTAGTTGATTTACAATGTTGTGTTAGTTTCAGGCGTACAGCAAAGTGGTTCAGTTATACATTTACATATATCCAGTCTTTTTAAGATTCTTTTTCCATATTGGTCATTACAGTGTTTGGAGTAAAATTCCCTGTGCTAGACAGTAGGTCCTTATTATCTATTTCATATACAGTAGTGTGTATATGTCAGTCCCAATCTCCCAGTTTATCCCTCCCATCCCCTTTCCCCCTTGGTAACTGTAAGTTTGTTTTCTACATCCTTGACTCTATTTCTGTTTTGCAACTAAGTTCATTTATACCTTTTATTTTTAGATTCCACATATAAGAAATACCATATGATATTTGTCTTTGTCTGATTTACTCAGTATGACAATTTCTAGGTCCATTCATGTTGCTGCAAATGGCGTTATTTCATTCATTTTTATGGCTGAGTAATATTCCATTGTATATATGTACCACATCTTCTTTATCCATTCCTCTGTCTATGGACATTTAGGTTGCTTCCATGTCTTAGCTATTGTAAATAGTGCTGCAGTGAACATTGGGGTGCATGTATCTTTTCAAATCATGGTTTTCTCTGGATATATGCCCAGGAGTAGAATTGCTGGATCATATGGTAACTCTATTTTGGTTTTTTGAGGAACCTCCATACTGTTCTCCACAGTGGCTGCACCAATTTACATTCCTACAAACAGTGTAGGAGGGTTCCCTTTTCTCCACACCCTCTCCAGCATTTATTGTTTGTAGATTTTTTGATGATGGCCATTCTGACTGGTGTGAGGTGATACCTCATTGTAGTTTTGATTTGCATTACTCAAATAGTTAGTGATGTTGAGCATCTTTTCATTTGCTTTTTGACTCTCTGTATGTCTTCTTTGGAAAAATGTCTGTTTAGATCTCCTGCCCATTTTTCAGTTGGGTTGTTTGGTTTTTTGATATTGAGCTGCATGAGCTGTTTGTATATTTTGGAGATTAATCCCTTGTAGGTTGCTTTGTTTGCAAATATTTTCTCCCATTCTGTGGGTTGTCTTTTTGTTTTGTTTATGGTTTCCTTTGCTGTGCAAAAGATTTTAAGTTTCATTAGGTCCCATTTGTTTATTTTTGTTTTTATTTTTATTCTAGGAGGTGGATCAAAAAAGATGTTGCTGCGATTTATGTCAGAGAGTGTTCTGCCTATGTTTTCCTCTAAGAGTTTCATAGTAGCCAGTCTTACATTTAGGTCTTTAATCCACTTAGTGCTTATTTATGTGTATAGTGTTGGAGAGTGTTCTAATTTCATTCTTTTACATGTAGCTGTCCAGTTTTCCCAGCACCACTTATTGAAGTGACTGTCCTTTCTCCATTGTATATCCTTGCCTCCCTTGTCAGAGATTAATTGACCATAGGTGCGTGGATTTATCTCTGGACTTTCTATCCTATTCCATTGATCTATATTTTGTTTTTTGTGCCAGCACCATACTGTTTTATTACTGTAGCTTTGTAGTATAGTCTGAAGTCAGGGAGCCTGATTCCTCCAGCTCTGTTTTTCTTTCTCAAGATTACTTTGGCTATTTGGGGTCTTTTGTATTTCCATACAAATTGTAAAATTTTTTTGTTCTAATTTTGTGAAAATGTTATTGGTAATTTGATAGGAATTGCATTGAATCTGTAGATTGCTTTGGGTAGTATAGTCATTTTGACAATACTGATTCTTCCAATCCAAGAACACAGTATATCTCTCCATCGGTTTGTGTCATCTTTGATTTCTTTCCTCAGGATCTTATAGTTTTCTGCATGCAGGTCTTTTGCCTCCTTAGGTAGGTTTATTCCCAGGTATTTTATTCACTACGATAATTTTGCTGGGACCTGAGAACTTGTTGGGCATATGTGTGCACACTGACCAGACGGCCTTGACCTTGGCCTAGGTAAATTCTAGCCAGGCTCCTTCCTGACTTGAGACCCTGACCTCCATTGGCTTAGAGCAGGGGTCCCCAACTCCCAGGCCAAGGACCAGTACCAGTCTGTGGCCTATTAGGAACCAGGCCGCACAGCAGGAGGTGAGTGGCGGGCCAGAAGCGAAGCTTCATCTGTATTTACAGCCGCTCCCCATCGCTCACATTACCGCCTGAGCTCCGCCTCCTGTCAGATCAGTGATGGCATTAGATTCTCACAGGAGCGCGAACCCTACTGTGAACTGCGCATGCGGGGGATGTAGTTTGCGCGCTCCTTATGAGAATCTAATGCCTGATGATCTGAGGTGGAGCTAAGGCGGTGATGCTAGCGCTGGGGAGCGGCTGCAAATACAGATTATCCTTAGCAGAGAGGTCTGACGGCACAGAGACCATCATAAATCAACTGCTTGCAGACTCATATCAAAACCCTATCAGTGAGTGGCAAGTGACAATTAAGCTGCATCTGGTGGCAGGCTTTAGAGTGGCAGGTGAGTTGATGTACTTCAGTTCAGCTGCATCTGGTGGCAGGCTTTAAGTCAGAATCCGACACATATTTTAGTCCGTGTGTGGCCCACCCATTATTTTATTTACCACTTCCATCCGTGCCTCTTTCCTGCACTGCGCACTTGTCTCAGTCACAGTTTTGGTAAGCCCACAAGCTAATCCTAGCCAAAATGAGTAAAAAACAAACGTTGCGGGAGAGCTTCTTTGAAAAGGGGGAAAGAACCGTTGATGAGACAGCAGAAGCCTCTAAGACGCCAACAAAAAGAAAGCTGCATTGAAAAGAAAATACCAAGAGTCCTACTTACATTACGGGTTCATCGCAACAGGTGATTCACATTCTCCAAGCCCACTTTATATATTATGTGGTGACCTGCTATCCAATGAAGCCATGAAACCTTCAAAACTGCTTTGCCACATGGAGACCAAGAACCCTGCGTTAAAAGACAAGGCTTTGGAGTTTTTCAAAAGAAAAAAACATCAACATGAAGAACAGAAGCAATTACTGAAGGCCACCCCTTCATCCCATGTGTCTGCCCTGAGAGCATCGTTCTTAGTGGCTAACCACATGGCTCAAGCTAAGAAGCCCCTTACTGTTGGTGCAGAGTCGATCCTGCCTGCTGCTAAGGGCATTTGTCGTGAACTTTTAGGAGAGGCTGCAGTTCAAAAGGTGGCACGTGTTCCTCTTTCAGCTAGCACCGTAACTAGACAAATTGATGAAATAGCAGAGGATATTAAGGCACAATTGTTAGAGAGGATCAATGAGTCACCGTGGTACGCAATCCAGGTTGACGAGTCTACCGCTGTTGACAACAAGGCAACAGTGCTTGCTTTTGTGTGATATATTTTTCAGGAGGATGTGCCTGAGGATGTGTTATGTGAGCTTTTGTTGCCTACCGACACCACAGCACAGCTGCAGAACTAGTCAAGTCTTTGAATGATTACATATCAGGAAAACTGAATGGGTCATTTTGCAGCGGTATATGTATGGACAGAGCGGCTGCCATGAGTGGACAGCTTTATGGTTTCACTACTCGGGTCAAAGAAGTTGCTTCTGAATGTGAGTCCACACGCTGTGTCATCCGTAGAGATGTGCTGGCTAGCCAAAAAATGTCACCTGAACTTAACAACATTTTGCAGGATGTGATTAAAAATATCAACCACATTACAGTACATGCCCTTAACTCACGTCTGTTCGCGCAGCTCTGTGAGGATTTGAACACAGAACACACACATCTTCTCTTATACACAGAAGTGAGATGGTTTCTAAAGGTTTCTAAAGGTGATCTCACTGGCCAGAGTTTCTGAGTTACAAGAGCCACTCCAGAGATTTCTTTTAGAAGAACAGTCACCACTGGCAGCCCATTTCAGTGACACAGAATGGGTCACAAAACTTGCTTACTTGTGTGACATATTCCACCTGCTCAACGACATCAATCTGTCACTTCAGGGGAGAACGACAACTGTGTTCAAGTCAGCAGATAAAGTGTTTGCATTCAAAGCCCAGCTGGAATTGTGGGGGTGGCGAGTGAACACGGGGATTTTTGACATGTTTCAAACATTAGCAGAGATTTTGAAGGAGACTGAACCAGGGCCTTCTTTCTCCCACCTGGTGCATGACCACCTATCTCAGCTTTCAGAAGAGTTTGAGCCTTACCTCCCAACCACAAAAGACCCCTGAACTGGGAAGGACTGGATCCACGACCCGTTTGTGAATAAGCCAGGTGAATCGACTTTGTCCGTGCTAGAAGAGGATCAACTGCTTGAGATCGCAAGTGACGGTGGCCTTAAAAGTGTGTTTGAGACAATGTCAAATCTCCATATGTTCTGGATTAAAGTCAAGGTGGGGTATCCTGAGATGGCCACAAAAGCACTGAAAAGCCTGCTTCCATTTCCAGCACCCTATCCTTGAGAAGCGGGGTTTTCTGCAGTGACAGCAACCAAAATGAGATCATGGAGTAGACTGGACATAAACAGCACACTTCGGGTGTCACTGTCTCCCATCAGCCCCAGGTGGGACCATCTAGTTGCAGGAAGACAAGCTCAGAGCTCCCACTGATTCTGCGTTATAGTGAGTTGTATAATTATTTCATTATGTATTACAATGTAATAATAACAGAAATAAAGTACACAATAAATGTAATGCGCTTGAATCATCCCGAAACCATCTCCCTGCCTCTGGTCCGTGGAAAAATTGTCTTCCACAATACCGGTCCCTGGTATCAAAAAGGTTGGGGACTGCTGGCTTAGAGCATTTAATTTAGAAAACTTCCCACATCTTTCCCTGCCCTTGGAGATGTTAATCTTTGGAAAAGCCTCTGGCCAGTTTTACAACCCAGGATTGTCTTTCTCAAGACAATGGTCCCGACTGACCAACACTTTCAAATGAGATCAAACAGGATGATAACGCCCTGGACTCTGGGGCTGGGAGGAGCCTGACTCCTGTGGGTCCCTTGCTACAGGATGTAAGAGGCTTCCTTTCCTGAAGGTAAGAGACAGTTTAATTTGCCTTTGGGAAGCACCACTGAGGAAATGCACGTGACCTAGCATCTTCCCAGTCCAGCTCTGCACACCTTGCCTGCTCTTCGTTTCAGTGGAGTTAACCTCAGACGGAGTCTGGCTCCTCTCACCTGTGTAACAGCCCTGGATGAAGTCTTCCTTGCCTGTTCAGCTGTGTCTGGGGAAATTTTTGCTTTGACAGTGCTATGAGTTCAACAAGTATTCTTAGACATAGACTATATTGAACCTTACGGTCAATAAGAAGGCTTAGCACCTCAGTCATGAAACAAAACTCTATTTGCATATAAGCAATTTTGCACTGATGCAGAGCCACAGAATTTGAAGAATAATAGTGTAATTTTTAAAATATTTCACTTCAGAATGTAGTCTGAAATTAGTGTACTTTTATGATCTAAATGTTTTAGTGATTTTTATCCAAGCAAATAAACCAATTTATAAAACATTGATTTAAGAGTCACATTGTTTTTCCAGTTTGTTTTCCCTAAATGAATCCACAGGTCTTTATCGCCATCTGAACACGTGTTCACGGTTTTCTTCATTTATACTCTCCTCAGAGGAATTCATTATAAAGATAAAATTAAGTGCCAACTTAAAGAAATGCACTGGTTTTGAACATTTAGTTTTCATATGATTTCTGTGTTTTAGAAGGTAAATATTTTGATTTAAAAGACTCCTGCCAAACTGTGGGACCCCTGTAATTTGACATCTATGGAGAATATGCATGAGTAAGAGTTAATTTTTTCAGTAGATGTATCTCTACTCTTTAATCAGCTTAAATATTATTAATATTTGAAAGCCAACTTCCCTCATATATCGTGACTATCTTATAGAATGATACCCTGTTAAACAGAGTTACAAATTAATTTGATAACTAAATTATGGAAGAGGACATTTGAAGAATCTTTATGGAGAAATTATGTAAAAGAGGGTCCTAATATGTAACGTTAATGGTTTTTCCTTTGCCTCTAGAGCCAGTTTTTCATAACATTGAGGGGAGACTATTTTACAGCCCTTCCTAGATCAAACCTGGGTCCGTTTTTTTTCAGTTCTCCATCTATTTTATTTTATTATTTTTTAACATCTTTATTGGAGTATAATTGCTTTACAATGGTGTGTTAGTTTCTGCTGTATAACAAAGTGAACCCGTTATACATATACATATATCCCCATATCTCGTCCCTCTTGCGTCTCCCTCCCTCCCACCCTCCTTATCCCACCCCTCTAGGTGGTCACAAAGCACTGAGCTGATCTCCCTGTGCTATGCGGCTGTTTCCCACTAGCTATCTATTTTACATTTGGTAGTGCATATATGTCCTTGCCACTCTCTCACTTCGACCCAGCTTACCCTTCCCTCTCCCCGTTTCCTCAAGTCTATTCTCTACGTCTGCATCTTTATTCTTGTCCTACCCCTAGGTTCATCAGAACCATATTGTTTTAGATTCCATATATATGTGTTAGCTTATGGTATTTGTTTTTTTCTTTCTGACTTACTTGACTCTGTATGACAGACTCTAGGTTGATCCACCTCACTACAAATAACTCATTTTCATTTCTTTTTATGGCTGAGTAATATTCCATTGTATATATGTGCCACATCTTCTTTATCCATTCATCCGATGATGGACACTTAGGTTGCTTCCATGTCCTGGATATTTTAAATAGAGCTGCAATGAACATTGTGGTACGTGACTCTTTTTGAATTATGGTTTTCTCAGGGTATATGCCCAGTAGTGGGATTGCTGGGTCATATGGTAGGTCTATTTTTAGTTTTTTAAGGAACCTCCCTACTGCTCTCCATAGTGGCTGTAGCAATTTACATTCCCACCAACAGTGCAAGAGGGTTCCGTTTTCTCCACACCCTCTCCAGGATTTATTATTTCTAGATTTTTTTGATGATGGCCATTCTGCCCAGTGTGAGGTGATACCTCATTGAGGTTTTGATTTGCATTTCTCTAATGATTAGTGATGTTGAGCATCCTTTCATGTGTTTGTTGGCAATCTGTATATCTTCTTTGGAGAAATGTCTATTTAGGTCTTCTGCCCATTTTTGGATTAGGTTGTTTGTTTTTTTGATATTGAGCTGCATGAACTTCCTTTATATTTTGGAGATTAATCCTTTGTCAGTTGCTTCATTTGCAAATATTTTCTCCCATTCTGAGGGTTGTCTTTTCGTCTTGTTTATGTTTTCCTTTGCTGTGCAAAAGGTTTTAAGTTTCATTAAGTCCCATTTGTTTATTTTTGTTTTTATTTCCATTTTTCTAGGAGGTGGGTCAAAAAGGATCTTGCTGTGATATATGTCATAGAATGTTCTTCCTATGTTTTCCTCTAAGAGTTTTATAGTGTCTGGCCTTACATTTAGATCTTTAATCCATTTTGAGTTTATTTTTTGTGTATGGTGTTAGAAAGTGTTCTAATTTCTTTCTTTTACATGTAGCTGTCCTGTTTTCCCAGCACCACTTATTGAAGAGGCTGTCTTTTCTCCCTTGTATATTCTTGCCTCCTTTATCAAAGATAAGGAGTCCGTATGCCTTTAAAGCTTTTATTTCTCAAGAGTCATTCTCAGCTCAGCAAATATCCATCTGCTGTTTCCTGTCCCCTCATATCACTGAAACAAGAAGGAATTGTTGCCGTTATTTTAGCATTTTAACAAAATTACCACTGAACCTCTTCTTCTCTTGCCTAATTATCGTATAGTCTATTTTAACAAAGAAAGAAAATTTATAAAAGTGAGAGGGTAATCATATCCCTTTATTACAAGACTAATGCTAATATTCACAGAGATATTCTTTTCATAGTAAAGACCAAAATTGCCTCCTCATATTCAAGACAACACAATAATAGACACCATCTAGGTAATTTTTTCTTGACTATATTGAAATTTCAGAGAACATATAAATTCAAATATTCTATGGAGTATTCTAGTAATGGTATTATTTCCGTTTAGAAAGATTTAAAAATGGATTATTGCTTCTTTTCTATCTTTTCACTGTTATCAAAAACATTTATTCTAATGATATGCAGAGAAATTTTGGAATATACTTTTGAAACTAGCCTTCCCCTTTTCTTTCTCATGTATTTTATTTCACAGTCGCTTTTATGTCTTAATAGTATCTAGTATTTTCTCCAAGAACAATTCTGTTTAAAACATTATCAAAAGTTTATGTCTACTTACCAAAAAATATACTTGATAATAACGAGAAACTCCCTATATCATTAACATTGTCATTTTTAAAGTGATAAAAATGATAAAAGAGGAAAGAAGTAAAATGTACATTAGACCCAGATGAAGATAACCATTGTTTGCTTCCTAACACCCATCACCATGTACAATATCATTGGAAGAAAATGGATTCTGCATTTTATGTAGACCAAGGCACAAATTACTAGTAAGTAACTATTACACAGATTAGTTTAATACTAGGTTTCCTGATGTAATGCCCCTGGGCTATGCAATATTTTAAATACCTAGTGTCCAATACTAAAAGCTTTATAGCTGCAATTTTGAATGTTATCATTTGGTAAAAACTAAAGTATGAAACATGCCACAAATGAAAAAATGTCTGTATTTTTATGAAAAATATTCTTGATATTGAGGTTTAATCAGAAAAACCAGGAAACTTAAAGCCTCGGAAGGAATTACAACTCTAAAACATAGAGGTTCTTAAGTTATTTTCATTACTAAGGTTGCAATGCTTATTTATTTCCCTAAAATGCCGTAATGCCCAGCAGATAAGATGAGACACAATAAGAAAAAGCAAAAGACAATTTATGTAGGTAGGAGGGAGGTGGGCTGTAGACGGAAATGTGCAAGGAGTGGGGAGATACATGAAGGAGGAGGAATGAGTAGAACAGCTAACGCAGAAGAAGACAGGATCAATGCTGGGGAGGTGCTGTGGGCTCCAGAAGTAATCGAAATCAATACTCATGAAATCTTGAGATGCTTTATCCTGAAAATATTTTGAGACATAATTGTGTATAGTTCTGAAAACAATGGAATGCTTTATTAAGTGCATATTTGGAAATATTTAGTGTCCTACCTTAATCCATGACCCTAGATTATGGAACTCTTCATGCCTTATTATACATGAGGAATTTATTAGGTGATTAAAAACAATTATTGGACATAAAAGTTCACATTTCAAACAGAAAAAAAATTAATAAAAAAACAAAAAATATTAATGGAAATAAGAGCTAAATTAAGTAGACCAATAACTTAAAAGTTTAATTTTTGATATAATGATATGTAACATTTCACTTCTCTTTTCATATTAAGATAAATTTTCAAATCACCAAATAAAATTTAGTGTGGAATTTTAGAACCAGAAGTAACCTCCATTATCATCTAGTAAAGTGACCAAATTTTGTGCAAAATGATGTTAGAAATATCGGATGACTCTCCCAAGTTAACGCAGTGTGCTAATGGCAGATGCAGACCCACATCACGAACCCCTTCTTGTCCTTTAAAGATGTGTTTTCAATGTCCCATTACATCTGGTCCCAAGTCCAGGAGATAGTTTTCAGGGCTTGAGGCAATTTCGGGTCAAGAAAACCAAATTACGAGTGTTTTCATCTTACGATCGCATGGGCCCATCCTCCCTTTGGTCCGGATCCTGAAATACTCTCCTAGTGCGCTCCCTTTCCTTCCATTCATGTTCTGAGCCCACACTTCCCAAAACAGTGAATATAATTCAGTTCACATCTGTCACCTGCTTGGAGTTCTCCAATGTTCTCATCACATTTGGAATAACATCTGGACTTTTTGCCTGGTCTGCAGTGGTCTGACCTGACCCCACCCACCACCGGTGCAGCTGAGGACACTCCCACCTCATGTGCCTGCTCCGGTCCACCTGCTAATCACCCAGCACCTGCGGTGATGCCAGGAGACAGGTGTGCTGCTCTCCCTAGCAGCAGGTGAGAGAATGGAGCTCAGAGGGAGTGAGCAGGTGGCCCCAGGTCACATGGTGGTGGAGCCGGGACTTAAGGGGATCCCTGACCCTGGGGTCTGGCCTCCCCGTCCGCTGAGCTCCTGCTTCTGCAGGCAGGCTTGCTCTTCTCTGGTTTATTCAGCGTTCCAGGTTGTGTGCAAAGCTGGGCTGTTTGAATCGCTTTTCCCTTTGTCTGGAATGCTCTTCTTCCAGATCTTTGCATGTCTGGTTTCATTCATAGATAATCTACAGAAATAACAACATGGAGATAAAAGTCTGGCCCGTCGTTAATACAAGGTTTTTTGTCCTAAGTGTGATGCCTTTTTAGGAGGGATTAGATATGCATCCATTAAAGAATTTGCCTAGATATAAAACCTTTTAAAACAATATAATTACAGCATCTGACTACAGATAGGGATATGAAGATGTAAAGAAAGAAAAACATAAAACCAACATGCAGTGTCCTTTTTTAGGACTCTGAGTCTTAAATCCAGAACACTGATAGGTCTGATGAAACCTTCTATGATATTATACCAGCTTCATGACGATTATCCTAGAGCTTTGGGACAACGGAAAAGAAACCCTATAAGGAGGTATCTGTGTTGGAAAAGATAATTCATGAGTTGAAACTGGATTTCAGGACCATGGCTGAAGATGCTGTCATTTTGGTAGATTTGAGGGTTCAGTATCTACCACACCAAGGATGGGTAAGAAATAAACCTGAATTGAGACTCTAAAACAGGACAGTAATTATAATCTTACTGTGAAATGAAAATCAAGATTGGAAAATGGCCATGTGCTGTGGGCATTCCATCATCGAGAGAAATATACTTCTTTTTCTTTTTTTTTAGAATCACCAGAGAAGGACTTTTAAACATTTATTCCAACTATATTCCATAAGTTCAAGCAGTGAAGTAGACACATGGGAAACATAAAAAGGACCCAATCTAACCTTAAGGGATGAAAACTACAGTGTCTGAAAGAGGATGTATTGCAAGGCATTAACAAGGACCAATTAGAAAATGCAGAAGAAAAAATCTTGATAGGAATTGCATTGACTCTGCAGATCACTTTGAGTAGTACTGGCACCTCAACTACATTGAATGTTCCCCTCTGTGGAGGCTGACTTTCCATTTCCTTAGATATTCTTTTTTGAGGTTTTTTTTAATTATTATTGGAGTATAATTGCTTTACAGTGTGGTGTTAGTTTCTGCTGTACAATGAAATGAATCAGTTATATGTAGACATACATCACCTCCCTCTTGGGCCTCCCTCTCTCCCCGCATATCCCACCCCTCTAGGTCATCACAGAGACTGATCTGACCTCCCTGTGCTTTATAGCATGTTCCCTCTAGCTATCTATTTTACACATGGTACTGTATATAATATGTACATCCTAATCTCCCAATTTATCCCACCCTCCCCTTCCCCCACTGTGTCAATATGTCCGTTCTCTACGTCTACATCTCTATTCCTGCCCTGCAAATAGGTTCATCTGTACCATTTTTCTAGATTCCACATATATGCATTAATATTCGATATTTGTTTTTCTCTTTCTGACTTACTTCACTCTGTATGACACTCTCTAGGTCCATCCACATCTCTACAAATGACCCAATTTCATTCCTTTTTATGGCTGAGTAATAGTCCATTGTGTATATGTACCACATCTTCTTTATCCATTC
Organism: Leucopleurus acutus; assembly: GCF_964270905.1. Taxonomy (NCBI): domain Eukaryota; kingdom Metazoa; phylum Chordata; class Mammalia; order Artiodactyla; family Delphinidae; genus Leucopleurus; species Leucopleurus acutus. The sequence goes on along the minus strand of NC_139150.1, from coordinate 115,113,350 downwards.
CTCTGTCATTGGACACTTAGGTTGTTTCCATGTCCTGGCTGTTGTAAATAGAGCTGCAATGAACATTGTGGTACATGACTCTTTTTGAATTATGGTTTTCTCAGGGTATATGCCCAGTAGTGGGATTGCTGGGTCATATGGTAGTTCCATTTTTAGTTTTTTAAAGAACCTCCATACTGTTCTCCATAGTGGCTGTATCAATTTACATTCCCACCAACAGTGCAAGAGGGTTCCCTTCTCTCCACACCCTCTCCAGCATTTGTTGTTTGTAGATTTTCTGATGATGCGCATTCTAACTGGTGTGAGGTGATACCTCATTGTAGTTTTGATTTGCATTTCTCTAATAATTAGTGATGTTGAGCATCCTGTCATGTGCCTCTTGCCCATCTGTATGTGTTCTTTGGTGAAATGTCTATTTAGGTCTCCCACCCATTTACTTCTTAAGAGGAAAGGCAGAGAAAAAAAATGTAGTTCTTGAAAGCATACAACTTCATGGAAATATATAAATGTGAGGGTAGAAACTTGCTGAAAACCAAGGGAGAACAAGACAAATGACAAGAATAATGGGATGTATGATTTGCTTTTCTGTGGATGGAAAGAGTTGGGTTTTGATAGAAGACAACATCTTCATAGAGGAACTTCAAACAGGCGGCTCTGTTGGATATTGGTTTGCTTCAAACAGTGTCTGAGAAATTCCTGAATGGTTTTGTCCACAAGGTCTTCTCTCAGAAATCAGAACAACAGGTTAGGGCAACCTCTACTCTGCATCTTTGTATTTAATTCTAACTTTGCAAAAAAAAATAGTGCAATGGAAGCGATGGGCTCCTTAGAACATTGCACTATTTGTGTCTTGACAATCACGGAAGAAATCATAGACTTACTAAGATATAGACCCCAAATAACACTCAGCAAAAGTTTGAAAAAAAGAAAAAGGGGTGATTCCAGAAATTTCAGAGAAAAGTAAATGCTGATGTTGAAGATCAGTGAAGTGGGTTCTCTGTGCACCAGGGCTGTACTTGCTGGTGCAGAAAGCATTCCTGAGAGAATAATTCCAGAACAATGTGTGGTTTATCCCTCTGTCGACTAAAAAAATATATTCACAACCTAAAAGTTGACAGGGATGTTTTATTCAGTGGGAATTTTTAGGACTTCAAGCCTGGGAGGCAGCATCTCAAGTAACCCTGAGAGAACTGCTCTGAGGAGGTGGGGGGAAAGCCAGGATACATACAGGAGTTTCTGCAACAGAGGGCAGGTAGTAGGAACAATAGATTACTGTTAACATAAACAAGTGAGATATCCCAAGTTAAGAAATGTAGCGCTTTTCTCTGTATGGGACGATTTAAGAGTCTGGGCTCACTGAAATCATTCCTGTGATCTGCACCTCAGCTCTCTGGGGCCAGTGTCCTGTATTTTCACATCCTGAGTTTCCGCATGGCTCACCGCAGGGAGTGGCTGCAGTCTGATGGCTGCTGGTTGGCAGGTATTCTTTTCCTTCCTGAGTTCCCTCAGGGCTCACAGGCTCACTTTGGAGGGCTGCAATTGCTGATGACTGTGAAGTCCTTTGTTCAATGATGTGGCAGGAGATATTCCATTTCTTACCTCTTAGGAAGTATTGCATCATTAACTCATGCAAGGTCATTTTAGTATCTGTTGCTGAATAACAACCTCTCCAAAATCCAAGGCTAAAAACTATGCTGCATTCATTTTGCTTGTGAGTCTGCAGTGTGAGGGTTGACAGCAGCTCAGGGGCCTCAGCTGGCTCTGGGCAGAGGCTGGAGGCTGGAGCCCCCTCTGCTTCCCTGGGTCGTACGTGTCCTGGTACATCTGCTTGTGGGCTGGAGCAGCCTCACCTGGAGCTGCTGGGGGCACATCACAGGGACAGTCCGCTTGGCTGTTAGTTTCTGCACAGCTCGGCGTCTGTATTTCAAGGAGGAGGGTCCCAGGAGCAGAGGGAGAGATGGGGACGCCACGGGGCCTCCTGTGACCTGCAGGCACAGAGCAGCATCAGTTCCGCCTCATGCTATGGTTTGAAGTGAGTTGCTTGGACCTGCTCAGATTTAGGGGAGGCGCATCAGACTCCTTCCAATGAGAAGACAGAGAACATGCAGGCGTGTTTTAAAGCCAATACAGATGCTTTGAAAAATTTAAGACAGTGAAAGGTGTTTCACTTCACATTTTCTGATTGTCTTGCGCAAGGTACTTTTTCTCAGGTGACACTTATTAACATCTTGTGACAAGTCTATTCTTAAAAAACCAGACTGGAGATGCTTTTGAGGACGAACTTCCTGCAAGTCCATAGTATTAATCTGCATTTACTTGGGCAGCAGAACCTCAAAGACTGGGATCAGAGTCACCTTCAGTGTATTTCTGAGAAAAGCTTAGCCACCCAGACGTCTGAAATAATATTCGCATTTCCCCATCCTATAAACAAACAGGCCAGTAACTAAACAACTTCACCTTTTTTCTTTTCCCTTCCTTAATTTAGTGCTCATTCGTCTTTTTGCTGTTAGTAAACCTCCAAGATGATTGAGCCAAGGGGACACAGACACACATACGAGTGGTACCGTGACCTGTCGATAGAAAATGAGATTTATTGGGTAAAACTTACCAGCAGAGAAGCTTTAAATCATTCATGGGTCTTCCACTCTCTCCTTATTCTGTGAATAGATATATTTAGGCCAGAGAGAGCTGGATTGGACACACCACGCAAAGGACCACAGAAGAGAGCCCTGACCCAGAAATATTTCATGTCTCTGTATGAAAAAAAAAAAAAGAAAACAAAAACACCATGCATACTTGACTATGTTGCATGTTACTAAATACTTTGAAAAAGGTACATAGCACAGGACATTTACCCATTAAGCATTTATTAACACTCCCAGGCAGAGGTGGCTTCCTCCTTTGTACTTCCATAATATTTTGAATAATTTCCTGTATATTCAGAGCCATTTTCTTATTTAATCTTATTCCTACCTTTATCTTCAAATTCTATACTGGCTCTTTTTTTCCCCAACATAAATGTATTTCAAGACTATCATATTTAAATAACAATGACATATCTAAAACATAAATGTTCTGCTTACCATGAAGCCCTTTTGCTTGAAAAGCTATGTGTATTGTGCAGATTTTGTGATGTCAGATTCACGACCATCGTAACTTTTCTTTCATGGTGCCGTGGAAACCCCTCCTCCCAGGTCCTCAGAAATGTCCTGCTTGGGAAACGCAAGGGCTGCTTTCCAAGTTCTCATGGGCTGCTGTTCCTGTTGCCTTTGGCAAGGGGTGACCACGCTTCCTGCTCCCCCTGCCTTCTGTCCAGCTGTCCCAACCTGCCAGTGTCAACGTACAGCTTACCCAATATCTCTGCCATTTAAGAAGGCTCGTATCTCAGGAAGTGCTGCTCTCACGCTGCTAGTTTTTCCAACCATAGCTCCTGAAATCTGGGAGTCTTTCTTGATGCCGAAAGCTTGGCCTCTGTGCGCTGGTGCTGAATCGAATCTCAGACAGAGCGTTGGGTGAAGTAGAAAAGAAGAGCTTTATTGCTTTGCCAGGAAGAGGGGGACACGTTAGGCTTGTGCCCTGGAAACTGTGTGTCCCAACCCGGGAGGATTGGGTGAGGGGTTTTATAGCAATGGTCCAAGGGCAGTGTTACTGATAAGGATCAGGGTGTGTTCAGGGCCTCCTTTAATCTGGCCTCAGGTGATCTCCTCCCTTGTCTCTGCATCCCCTCCCTTCCCTGATCAGCAACTGTTCGAATCTGCCCTTTGGGACTCAGGGAAGGTCATGGAGTCTGTTCCCTACAAACAAGAAACGGGACAGAAAGGCCCGGGAGCCCACAGGGTCCTGCTAGGTTTCAGTTTCTCTCACCAAGTACGATCAAGTCTTCACCTATACTCTCTTAAATGCTTTTTCTCGTTGCTTCCTCTTTATTAAGTCAGGGCATCACTATTTCCTCCGTGGATTATTACAAATGCTTCCAATACATTGCTGCCTTCAGACTAGCTCCCTTGAAACTGTTCACCCCACTGGTGCTGGCGTGGAAATCTCTACCTGCCTAAAATCACGCCTTTCTGCTGCCATCCTGACAAATTTGTGGTTTCCAGGGCTCTACGGTCCTTCTTCTGTTTTACATGTTGCTCCATTGCTCGGGCTGTTTTTTCCCTCTTCACTGATAAGCTCCCTGCCCTTGATGATGTGGGTTAGAAACCACATCCTCTGAGAGCCCCTCCCTGTACCCCTCCCTTCTGTCTGATTTTGATGCACTGATAGTACATCTCCACATTATCATCTTGAGACATTTCAACTGTTTGTTTCATGGATTCCCCATAGACAGATTCCATGCTTCTTAGTTTTCTAACCATAGAGCCTGGATCATAGCCCACACCCGATAAAAGTGGGTTTGCTCAGTAAAAGAATATGGCCACAGGAGTACCTGTCCCATTTCAGTGTAATTATTTGTAAGTCAGCCTCAATTAATTGAATTTAATGTATAAGAACCATAATTCATATGTTCTTTTATTTATGATCCTAGTACCTGGAACACAGTAGCACTATTTAAACATATGTTGAATAAATGCCAGGGGACAAATCTGAGAAGGATGGCATTAACAACTTTTCCTTGTTATGGAAATCTGGGTAAATAAGATCTAGAGGATTCCAGCACAGCACTAGCCCTGTAATCGTGCGAAACACCATCCTTTAACTGTTGGAGAAGATAGCCATTACTTTTATTCCTGCGCATGCCTGTTTCCTTGGTCCACTTTTTCTGCACTGTTTGAGCAATGTCACGTGGATTTACCCATAAATCACAAGAACTTTATGGATTGCTTTTGGCTCACTTAACCAAGTTCTTTGTACGGGTACCTCAAAAAGAATGAAAGAGAGTAATCAAATCAATGTACATTTGAGTGGACTTCTGAAAAAGTACTGCGGAATTGCTCTATCACCAATCAGAAAGATTTGCTTTTGAAAAATACTGTAGGTAAGCCTACCAAGGGCAGTATAAATAAAGAGCTTGATGTAAAACTTGCTAGGATGTTTTAGGCACCATAATGGACACTCTTTAAAACTGAGAATGGCTCTAACCACAAACATATTTTCTTTTAGTAAAAATGGTAATAAAATGGTATGCCATTTTATTAAAATTACATTTTTATATTGCCACCCATATAGAGAGAAAGACAAATCTTTTAAATGGAACTCGTGTCCATGGTGGCTGTCTTAATTCTCTGTTTCTATGCCCCAAATTGGCAGTCAGTAAATTTTCAGACTGTTTACTACTTTACACAGGAAATCCCCATTACACCTAAAATCGGGTACAGATCTGAAATCTAAAAGCATGACACAGAATTCAGTCCTGGAGGACAGAGCTTTTCCTGTGTTTTTCTCCTAATGTGTCCTCAGTATCCAGAACAGTGTGTGGCACTTCCTAGGCACACGGTAAATGTGTTTTTGAATCACAAAGTCTGGTTTGAATAGAGACGACCATCTGACTTGAGGACCATCTACACTACCGCCATTGTCAAGGAGGAAATATAACTAAAAATGTATATGCATTTCCCTTCCTATTGTCTATAAATCACTCATACCTCCATTGAGGCCATATTCACATCCTCTGGTAGAGACTGTTAAATGACCAGCCTATCACTTTAACAAATTTTCAGTCTATCACAAAAAAATCTATTAAGGTCTCATAGAATTTGAAAAAATTTAATAATCACACCATTTTTTTATAACCTTAATCCTTTTTTTTTTTTGCCATACACGGGCCTCTCACTGTTGTGGCCTCTCCCGTCACGGAGCACAGGCTCTGGACGCACAGGCTCAGCGGCCATGGCTCACGGGTCTAGCCGCTCCGCGGCATGTGGGATCTTCCCAGACCGGGGCACGAACCCGTGTCCCCTGCATCGGCAGGTGGACTCCCAACCACTGCGCCACCAGGGAAGCCCCAACCTTAATACTTTTAATAACCACAAACATCTTGGGGCATCACAGTATTTTCTCATTCTCAAAAGATGTGATCTGGGGCTTCCCTGGTGGCTCAGTGGTTAAGAATTCACCTCCCAACGCAGGGGACATGGGTTCGAGCCCTGGTCTGGGAAGATCCCACATGCCACGGAGCAACTAAGCCCGTGTGCCACAACTACTAAGCCTGCATGCCACAACTACTGAAGCCTGCGCTCCTAGAGCCCGTGCTCCGCAACAAGAGAAGCCACCGCAAGGAGAAGCTTGTGCACCACATCGAAGAGTAGCCCCTGCTCACCACAACTAGAGGAAGCCCACATGCGGCAACGAAGACCCAACGCAGCCAAAAATAAATAAATAAATTTATTTTAAAAAAAGATGTGATGTAATGAGTATTTTGGAGGGATGAGGCCTAGTTCATTAACTAGCTACAGATGCACACGCTCACATCCTGCAGGGCTGCCCTGCTCCTCTTTGGGATGCATGGCACTCATTCTGGCAGAGATTAGTGGGATCTGTAAACAATCCCTCATCGTGCAGAAAAGCTGCTGTGATCATGCCTGTACTTCCTCTCCTGCGTCCTTAGAGGTTACCAAGTCCACGGCTCCCCAGCTGCACCAGGTCTTAGCTCCTAGCTCTTCCCTCTAGAATGTCTTTTTCCTTCACTTCCTCATCCAGCTCACTCCCTTGGGTCACTCAGGTCTCCGGCCAAGTGGCCAAGCGTCAGATCCTTGAGAAGGTCTCACCTGGTTGGCATGTCCCTCCCCACTGCTGCTCTGTTCTGTCCCAGCACTTACTGCTACATGAATGCATTGCTTTCTTGATTTTACTCCCTAATGTTAGAATGTAAGCACCATGAGGGCAGAAACTTTCTCAGTTATTTTTGGTGCTACATCCTGGATAGTAACTAGCACAGAGGAGGCACTCTCTCCATATATATTTTTAAAAATTTCTTTTATTTTTGGCTGCGTTGGGTCCTCGATGTGTGCAGGCTTTCTCTAGTTGCAGTGAACGGAGGCTACTCTTCATTGCGGTGCACAGGCTTCTCATTGTGGTGGCTTCTCTTGTTGTGGCGCACGGGCTCTAGAGTGCAGGCTCAGTAGTTGTGGCTCGCAGGCTCTAGAACGTAGGCTCAGCTGTGGTGCACGGGCTTAGTTGCTTCGCGGCATGTGGGATCTTCCTGGACCGGGGCGCAAACCCTCATCCCCTGCATTGGCAGGCGGATTCTTAACCACTGCGCCACCAGGGAAGCCCATATCCATATATTTTTAAATAAAATAAATAAATGAAAATGAGAGGGTTGATTTGGTTGCAGGGAAATTGATAGGACATCTTTTACTAATAAAACGGACTGGGTGAGTCTTCATCAAATGATGAGGGGGACATGCGAGAAAGAGACTCTTAGCAGATCCTGCCCCAGCAGGAAGTAGCCAGATACCCTTTTCCCCGTATGCCTTTAAGGAGGTCATGTGGAGGACTAGGTCGTGAAAGGGTCCGTTCCAGGTGAGGAGGGAGGAGACTTCATCCCGAAGCGCCCTGACCCGCCTCCCCTTGGTCAGTGTCCCCACTGGGTATCCGTGCACCTACAGTTTCGTGCTTGTATCACAGCATCTCAGCTGTCACTGGGGAGGCGGGTCCCTGCGGCTGGTGGACCCCGACCGCGACGGGCTCACCTATCAGCTAGCAACACAGGTATGGGGTCTCCATTCACAGCAACAGCAGTGGCCGCAGCAGTGACCTGGCTGCTCGGGCATTTTGAGCTTGTTCAGCAATCATAACACACGATATTTAGGTTCCTGTTAGTTTCAGGGTAAAATAATGTAACTTTTTCTTATGCAGTCTCTCCTCACGCTCAGTTAAAAACCAAAGTAACTACTGAATCGGATGTTTTGAAAATGTGAATTAGTGATCTGACATCCAAATGATGAAGATCTTACTTTAAGTCTCATAACTATGGTTTGCAATCCAAGAGTTCTTGACAGGTAAAACGTATCCACTGGTCTGAATCTCTGAAATCATTTGGCTCTAATAAGTATTTAAGTGGTAGGTTGATCCATTTCATAGGCTTAGTTGTTAAATGTTCATTTTGTGGATTTTTCTTAAAGAATTATTTTGCCTGCTGAGGAAATACTCTCTTTCCAACGTAAGATGGGCTTTTGTTAAGAGAGCCAATACAAGTCGCCTCTTCCTAAATATCTTGGAAAGCCTTAGGCAAGTGTAGTTAAAATTGTTTGTCTGAAACACAGGGGTTGTTATAACATGACCTCTAATTACTGACATGTATGCAGTAAGTGGTGAAATTTGAGGAAGCAGCCACCATACACCCAACCCCAGAGACTCATCACCACTCATTTAGTTGTTAATTCTGGTAAAAATATAAGCCCCATTAAGATAATGTGTGTATTTTATTCACTTCTTATATATCTCATGTACCTAAAAGTATTTTTTTGTGGCTAGAATGTCTAGAGGTGGCCCAAATAAACAACTCTCTCCTGCTTGTTTTACCAATCTAAATAATTTTCTCTGTTCTCATTTTGTTTTCTGGTTACTTATGCAAATGTGTCTTTACTTATATATGTGTGTGTTTCTCTCTCCCTCTGTATCTGTGTGTGTGTGTGTATATACACATGTACTTGTACATATACATATAAATATCTTATATGTATATTCCTTGGGTTCCACCGATTAGAATATAATTATATTATTATACACCTTCATTGTGGAGTCATTAATATTAATAATATATTACTAATATTTATATTCCCCTTATCATCACCCAAAGAGCCTTCTTTGAGATTACCCATTTCAATCTTGGATAATATATTTTCAGTGCAAACACATTACATTGTTTAAAAAACATTAATGCCTGGGTGAAAAATTGTTAGTGCCGCAACAGGAGTTATGTTGAAACTAAAGAGTGCCTCAAATAACCTAGGTCTGTAAGTCAGCAGATGTAGTAGGGCCTTTACTCTACCTCGTCATTGCTGGTCACACAAAAGTACTGACTAGAAAAATGTCCTTGGAAATGCTTGGGCTCTGCATGCTGATGGAACTGGACTTGGACCTGACCCGCCATTTCCTTGTGGCGAAACTTACAAATCATGGAGCCTCAGTTTCCTTATCCAAAAAACAGGACTTAAAAAAATTTTTTTTAAATTTTATATGGGAGTATAGCTGATTAACAATGTTGTGATAGTTTCAGGTGCACAGCAAAATGACTCAGCCACATATATACATGTATCCATTCTCCCCCAGACTTCCCTGCCATCCGGGCTGCCACATAACATTGAGCAGAGTTCCCTGTGCTATACAGTAGGTCCTTGTTGGTTATCCTTTTTAAATAGAGCAGTGTGTACATGTCGATCCCAAACTCCCAATTTATCCCTCCCCCCTGCCCTTCCCCCCAGTAACCATAAGTTCGTTGTCTAAGCTTGTGAGTCTGTTTCTGTCAAAAACAGGTCTTTATGGGACCACATTTTCAGAGATATTGTGAGATTGGATGGAACACATGGTGCGTAGCAGGCTTGCCCCATTTATTATCTCACAACACCTTCAAGGTGAGAGATATAGAACCATCAGGCTATTTATATGTGATCTGTGTTGACATTTAATTACTTCTGCCATTTTCTGTCGTGAAATCCTGGGCCATTCTCCTCTCCTAACTGCATTTTCCCTCTTCTGCAGAAGAACAACCTGAGGGTGATGTGGTGTCACCATGGCTGGGGAGGTTCATCTGTGTTTACAAGTATATTAAATCAGGCGTTTCCTGTTATCTTAAAGTTTTGGCAAAGATACCCAAAGGTACAGAGAGGTAAAATGAGTGCTGTACCTCCGAAGTAAGACTAGATAAGAGATATCGAAAATGTTTTGTGACCTTTAGTTTATTATCCAACTCAGAACAGAAATAAGATTTGTTTGAAAGTTGTAGAGATTGGAGAGTGTGAATTTATTTCAGAAGAAATGCCAGCCTGCTGTGCTTTGGGAGATAAACCTACATCACCTTAAGCTATGTAAGGGAAAATTCAAGATAGCCATTTGTGGCCTTTGGCACGTATGTTTTGGAATTGAACTAGTTCAGGGAAAGATTTCCGACTCCCTTCTGAAATGTCTAGTTTGGCATCTGCTTTGGGGCTGAAGACTAACAGAGGATGCTTGAGGACTTGGTGTGTGTGTGGGGACAGACATAAGAGGGCCTTGTTCCCAGAGGCGGGTGACCTCAGCAGGTCTGTGCTGGCATAAATATTCAGATGCAGAACCCAATGTGGAAGTTCTAAGCTTCAGTTAGAAGCTGCGTTTCCTGAGATTGGATGGCCCCAGGCTACTACAGGAGATGCAGGGAAAGAAGAGACCACACACCTTTCTACCTGCAGACCTCCCAGGATAGAGTAAGAAAAGCCAGGGGATGGAGGATGTCCCATGCTGTGAGTGTGGGGTTTTAGTTTACACAGGACTGGATGTTCTAATTCCTGAGAAAATACATCTGTTTCCTGAGAGTGAGGAAAATGTGAAAGTTCACGAGGAAGTAGTCCATGGAGATGGGTAAAGAGTTTTCTCTCTTTGTGCCCTAATATGTACAATTCATTTAATAGCTACTTCCATGAACTTAGGTGCCTTGTCATATTTGGGCAAGTGGATTCAGGTGAACTCTCTTCCCTTTGGAATTGACTGACCCACTCTTCAGGTGAGCTAGGACTCCACGAGCACAAGGTTGAGAGGGTATCATAGAACGGAGATTATCATCTGTGGTACACACCAAGAGGCTCCACCCAGACCCCTCTGTAAGGAGGGACTTGCTTCCGGGCAGTGAGAAGTACACTCAGCAGACCTTTCCTTTGTAGAGTAAAATGCCCACTGTCCAGTGCCGCACCCTCCTGGGGAAACCTGTGTCTCCTCTCTGAGCAAGACGGGGGTGAAAGGCACAGCCACGTCCACCGTAGGGAACCACCTGCTGGGCAGTAGTTGCTCTCGAGTCCTCTGCCAGGTTGGCCAGAGCTTTCCCTGGTCTACACTGCAGTTCAGCTTCTACCCAATCCTCCTTACTTCCTCTCCTCTCACAGGTACCAGTCCCTAACATCTTGCAGCCAAATCCCTCTCGGGATCTGTGTCTACACAACCCGACTGCACCAACGTGCAGGAGACGGGGCTTTAGAACTGGATCGTTCATTGCATGGCTGCAGTGAAGGCCCTCCCCACCATTAGATAGAACCCAACCCGAATTGACGGGTCGGCTGCAAAAACATCCCCCAGGATGACTGTTGAACACTGCAGGCTCAGTGAAGTAGTTGCCCCTGTTGCAGCTGGGACTCCAGTTGTAGTATATTTGCTGTATCCATCTTGTATGACCCCAGGCAGGTGGTATGCAGCCAGTGATTTGCTGAATCAGTTATTTTCTATCACAATAAGAAAAAAAATAAAAGGATAAGAAACACTTTAGATTCACATGGAGAGGAAAAAATCCAAACATTTACAGTTCTTCTCCCGGGCTCTGTTAGCTTCCCTACCCTCTAACATAACGTAGCCTAAAAGAATATGGACCACCTGCACATCCTGCAGAGCATTCCACAGTCCAGTCCATTAATGACATTACGTTACCTGGGCCAGATGAGCAAGAGGTGACTAGCACCTTGAAGGCATTGGTGAGACAGGTGTACTCCAGAGGGTGAAGGACAAATGCTACAGATCCATAATCTGGACACAGGCATAAATTTTAGGAGGTCAGGAGTCCAGTGGTCAGTCCGGGATGTGTCCTCTAGGGTAAGAGCTAATTATTGTTTTGAACCGCTTAGTGTGAAAAGGAAGTGTGTTACTTGATGAACCCTTTTAGGTTCTGAATTCATTGCGCTCCACACTTAGGGATACTGGTTGCCCAATTACTGGTGGCCTGAAAGGTAACCAGCTTTGAGTGGAGCAGAGGGAAGGATGTGAGCCATGTACTTTAGCAGACCCTCTGCATGTTGGAAGTGGTAAGAGAGATTGATTCTAGAAGGAGACAAACTGAGTCTCTATTATCTGAAACCTTAACCATTCAAAGGGAATACTGGACAGCTTTCTTTTGACATCAAGCACCTTCCTATCATGCTTTACAAGATTCATGGAAAGTAGGGAGAATCCTCAATGCTATGGTTCCATCAGTGACAGGGGATGTATATAATATCAGGAAGTCCACAGACCGACTCCCCTGAGAAGTTCATGAAGTCAAACAGATTTGATTCAAAACAGGCCAGCCCTGGACATGACATAAGCCTCTTGAAGTAGCACATGGACCATTTTAGAAGACTATCGTACATATAGTCCTGTAAAATTTTTTTGATGTTTAATATTGCAAAGAAGTTTGTGGAGTCTAATGAAGAAATTGTGATAGTAGATAATATGGTTAAGACTTCCATGTCTGGTTCTGAGAGTTCTTATACTGCGGATGGGGTGTGTTTTCTAGGTTTAATCCTGACACGCTTGGCTCTTGACTTAGAAATGGACCATGCGCTCCAACCAGTATCCTTCTGTTAACACCTTCTCTACTGTAGGGCTCAAATGTGTCATCTCCAGAGCTCTGAACCCATCAGGTGATGTAACAAATAATCATGCCCACCCCCCCAAAAAAGAGAAAACCTTGACATGTATGCAAGTTTTAAATGTAAAAAAATTGATACATACAGTAACGTGGCTAAATTTCATGGACATATGTTGATCAAAAAATGTCAGAAAAGAGCATACTTTGAAAGTTCACATTTATAAAAAGTTTTAAAACAGGCAAAACTAATGAATGAGTGATAAAGTCAGAATTGTAGTTACCTCAGTTTGGGGAAAGTAGGGGATAAATGTGAAGGGGAGTGAGGGAACCCTCTGGAAGTATCCTCTGTCTTTATTTTGGTGATAAATACCTGCGTGTATTCACATGTAAAAATGTATAAACATGTATACTTAAGACGTGTGCAGTTTATGGACATCTCAACAAAAAGTATTAAAGAAAGAAAAGACAAAGACAGTAAAAAACAGCAACAGAAACCTTAGGAGGAAACCAGTGATGGTAAACGCAACAAAATATCGAGAAATACTGGAATATGCACCTTATCATGGTATCTAAGACTGATGCTGTGTACTAATCCCAGTCCAATTCCTAGGGTCTTCCATCCAAGGCAAACTATTTATAAGGCTTTTTGAGTTATCATCCTTAAGCTCGTGCTATACTTATGATAAAAACCATCATTTCAGCTTATATAGTTTTCTCATATACTCTGTAGCATAAATATTTTTAATAGTTCTAATAGTTACGCCTTGCTCTGAACTAAAATATTTACAATTTTTCTTTTTTTGAAAATGCTGTGTTTTTCCTTATAAAATACTTTATCTGCTCAATAACTGGCCATTAATTATAAATATTAGATTTCAAGTTAAAAAATAATATCAATTTTACACTGAAGCAGGGGTCTTCTTCATATAGTGACTTTGCTTATGTTAAGATTAAGACTTTCAATGTTTATGCACATAGCTGAACTACAACTGCAAAGTCATTAATGAAATTTCTAGTTCATTAAGAACACAAACAAATTTAATCGTGTAAGTAAAAATATGTCACTCTTGACATTTTTGCCTCACATATTGGTTTTTCAGCTAAATGATATAATTTTATGACTCTCTTAAAACTCCAAACTAAGATCTCAGCTAATGTGTAAATGAACTCTGGGACCTCAATTCAGGAATTAAAAAATAATATTGATAATAATATAATTACCTAAATTGGAGCCAGGGAATGAAAAAACAGAGTAATTTTAAATCATAGGAGATGTCAGTTGTACAGTTTTACTTTTTTGAATTTGAGAAATGAGTGTCTAGTTATTCCATTTTTCAAATATATTGACTATCACAGAAAATTAATACAATTTTGAGTTCCGTTGGGTTTAAAGGAATTTAGCTAGATATTAGAGCATTCTATATTCAAAGTAGACAACTTTTAAGTATTTAAATTTTAGGAAAACATGCATTGCTGTATAGGGGTCTGTATAAATAGCTGAGTTATTCTCTCTCCATAGTCTAATCCCAGGGATACTCGTTTAATCACCTTTGCTATTCTAGCACTTCTGTAAACAATGTTCTTCTAACCTGCACTCTTAATTCCCATTTTCTTTTTTTTTTCTTTTTAACATCTTTATTGGAGTATAATTGCTTTACAATGGTGTGTTAGTTTCAGCTGTAAAACAAAGTGAATCAGCTATACATATACATATATCCCCATATCTCCTCCCTCTTGTGTCTCCTTCCCACCCTCCCTATCCCACCCCTCTAGGTGGTCACAAAGCACTCAGCTGATCTCCCTGTGCTATGCGGCTGCTTCCCACTAGCTATCTGTTTTATATTTGGAAGTGTATATATGTCCATGCAACTCTCTCACTTCATCCCAGCTTCCCCTTCCCCTTCCCCATGTCCTCAAGTCCATTCTCTACGTCTATATCTTTATTGCTGTCATGGCTGTCAAAACTATTTTTTTTTTTTTTTTAGATTCCATATATATGTGTTAGCATACGGTATTTGTTTTTCTCTTTCTGACTTACTTCACTCTGTATGACAGACTCTAGGTCCATCCACCTCACTACAAATAACTCAATTTCATTTCTTTTTATGGATGAGAAATATTCCATTGTATATATGTGCCACATCTTTATCCCTTCATCTGTTGACGGACACTTAGGTTGCTTCGATGTCCTGGCTATTGTAAATAGTGCTGCAATGAACACTGTGGTACATGACTCTTTTTGAATTTCGGTTTTCTCAGGGTATATGCCCAGTAGTGGGATTTCTGGGTCATATGGTAGTTCTATTTTTAGTTTTTTAAGGAACCTCTATACTGTTCTCCATAGTGGCAGTATCAATTTACATTCTCACCAATAGTGTAAGAGGGTTCCCTTTTCTCCAACCATCTCCAGCATTTATTATTTCTAGATTTTTTGATGATGGCCATTCTGCCCAGTGTGAGGTGATACCTCATTGCAGTTTTGATTTCTCTAATGATTAGTGATATTGAGCATCCCTTCATGTGTTTGTTCGCAATCTGTATATCTTCTTTAGAGAAATGTCTATTTAGGTCTTCTGCCCATTTTGGGGTTGGGTTGTTTGTTTTTTTGATAGTGAGCTGCATAAGCTTCCTTTATATTTTGGAGATTGATCCTTTGTCAGTGCTTCATATGCAAATATTTTCTCCCATTCTGAGGGTTGTCTTTTCGTCTTGTTTATGTTTTCCTTTGCTGTGCAAAAGGTTTAAGTTTCATTAAGTCCCATTTGTTTATTTTTGTTTTTATTTCCATTCCTCTAGGAGGTGGATCAAAAAGGATCTTGCTGTGATTTATGTCATAGAGCGTTCTGCTTAGGTTTTCCTCTAAGAGTTTTATGTGTCTGGCCTTACATTTAGGTCTTTAATCCATTTTGAGCTTATTTTTGTGTATGGTGTTAGAAAGTGTTCTAATTTCTTTTTTATACATGTAGCTGTCCCATTTTCCCAGCACCACTTATTGAAGAGACTGTCTTTTCTCCATTGTATATTGTTGCCTCCTTTATCAAAAATAAGGCGACCATATGTGCGTGGGTTTATTTCTGGGCTTTCTATCCTGTTCCATTGATCAATATTTCTGGGCCAGAACCATACTGTCTTGATTACTTTAGCTGTGTAGTATAGTCTGAAGTCTGGGAGCCTGATACCTCCAGCTCTGTTTTTCTTTCTCAAGATTACTTTGGCTATTCGGAGTCTTCTGTGTTTCCATATAAATTGTGAAATTTTTTGTTCTAGTTCTGTGAAAAATGTCATTGGTAGCTTGAGAGGGATTGCATAGAATCTGGATATTACTTTGGGTAGTACAGTCATTTTGACAACGTTGATTCTTCCAATCCAAGAACATGGTATGTCTCTCCATCTGTTTGTATCATCTTTAATTTCTTTCATCAGTGTCTTACAGTTTTTCTGCATACAGGTCTTTTGTATCCTTAGGTAGGTTTATTTCTAGGTATTTTATTTTTTTGTTGCAATGGTAAATGGGATTGTTTCCTTAATTTCTCTTTCATATTTTTCATTTCATTTCTTTTTCATTATTATTAGTGTTAGGAATGCCAGAGATTCTGTGCATTAATTTTTTATCCTGCTACTTACCAAATTGATTGATTAGCTCTAGTAGTTTTCTGGTAGCACCTTCAGGATTCTCTGTGTATAGTATCATGTCATCTTCAAGCAGTGATAGCTTTATTTCTTCTTTTCTGATTTGGATTCCTTTTATTTCTTTTTCTTCTCTGACTGTTGTGGCTAAAACGTCCAAATATATGTTGAATAATAGTGGTGAGAGTGGGCAACCTTGTCTTGTTCCTGATCTTAAAGGAAATGGTTTCAGTTTCTCACCATTGAGAATGATGTTGGCTGTGGATTTGTCATATATGGCCTTTATTATGTTGAGGTAAGTTCCCTCTATGCCTACTTTCTGGAGGGTTTTTATCATAAATGGGTGTTGAATTTTGTCGAAACCTTTTTTGCATCTATTGAGATGACCGTATGATTTTTCTCCTTCAATTTGTTAATATGGTGTATCACGTCAATTGATTTGCGTATATTGAAGAATCCTTGCATTCCTGGAATAAACCCCACTTGATCATGGTGTATGATCCTTTTAATGTGCCATTGGATTCTGTTTGCTAGTATTTTGTTGAGGATTTTTGCACCTATGTTCATCAGTGATATTGACCTGTAGTTTTCTTTCTTTGTGGCATCCTTGTCTGGTTTTGGTATCAGGGTGATGGTGACCTCGTAGTGTGAGTTTGGGAGTGTTCCTCCCTCTGCTCTATTTTGGAAGAGTTTGAGAAGAATAGGTGTTAGCTCTTCTCTAAATGTTTGATAGAGTTTGCCTGTGAAGCCATCTGGTCCTGGGCTTTCATTTGTTGGAAGATTTTTAATCACAGTCTCAATTTCAGTGCTTGTGATTGTTCTGTTTATATTTTCTGTTTCTTCCTGGTTCAGTCTCAGAAGGTTGTGCTTTTCTAAGAAATTGTCCATTTCTTCCAGGTTGTCCATTTTATTGGCACAGAGTTGCTTGTAGTAATCTCTCATGATCCTTTGTATTTCTACAGTGTCAGTTGTTACTTCTTTTTCATTTCTAATTCTGTTGATTTGAGTCTTCTGCCTTTTTTTCTTGATGAATCTGGCTAATGGTTTATCAATTATGTTTATTTTCTCAAAGAACCAGCTTTTAGTTTTATTGATCATTGCTCTTGTTTCCTTCATTTCATTTTCATTTATTTCTGATCTGATCTTTATGATTTCTTTCCTTCTGCTAACTTTGGCATTTTTTTTTGTTCTTCTTTCTCTAATTGCTTTAGGTGTAAGGTTAGGTTTATTTGAGATTTTTCTTGGTTCTTGAGGTAGGATTTATTGCTATAAACTTCCCTCTTAGACTGCTTTTGCTGCATCCCATAGGTTTTGTGTCGTGTTTTCATTGTCATTTTTTTCTAGGTATTTTTTGATTTCCTCCTTGATTTCTTCAGTGATCTCTTAGTTTTTAGTAGTGTATTGTTTAGCCTCCATGTGCTTGTATTTTTTACAGATTTTTCTTCCTGTAATTGATATCTAGTCTCATAGCATTGTGGTCAGAAAAGATACTTGATACGATTTCCATTTTCGTAAATTTACCAAGGCTTGATTTGTGACCCAAGATATGATCTATTCTGGAGAATGTTCCATGAGCACTTGAGAAGAAAGTGTATTCTGTTGTTTTTGGATGGAATGTCCTATGAATATCAATTAAGTCCATTTTGTTTAATGTATCATTTAAAGCTTGTGCTTCCTTATTTATTTTCATTTTGGATGATCTGTCCATGGGTGAAAGTGGGGTGTTAAAACTCCCTACTATGAATGTGTTGCTGTCGATTTCCCCTTTTATGGCTGTTAGTATTTGCCTTATGTGTTGAGGTGCTCCTGTGTTGGGTGCATATTTACAATTGTTATATCTTCTTCTTGGATTGATCCCTTGATCATTATGTAGTGTCCTTCTTTGTCTTTTGTAATAGTTTTTATTTTAAAGTCTATTTTGTCTGCTATGAGAATTGCTACTCCAGCTTTCTTTTGATTTCCATTTGCATGGAATATCTTTTTCCATCCCCTCACTTTCACTCTGTATGTGTCCCTACGTTTGAAGTGGGTCTCTTGTAGACAGCATATATACAGGTCTTGTTTTTGTATCCATTCAGCCAGTCTGTGTCTTTTGGTTGGAGCCTTTAATCCATTTACATTTAAGGTAGTTATCGACATGTATGTTTCTATTACCAGTTTCTTAATTGTTTTGGGTTTGTTATTGTAGGTCTTTTCCTTGTCTTGTGTTTCCTGCATAGAGAAGTTCCTTTAGCATTTGTTGTAAAGCTGGTTTGGTGGTGCTGAATTTTCTTAGCTTTTGCTTGTCTGTAAATGTTATAATTTATCCATCAAATGTGAATGAGATCCTTGGTGGGTAGAGTAATCTTGGTTGTAGGTTTTTCTCCTTCATCACTTTAAATATGTCCTGCCAGTCCCTTCTGGCTTGCAGAGTTTCTGCTGAAAGGTCAGCTGTTAACCTTATGGGGATTCCGTTGTATGTTATTTGTTGTTTGTCCCTTGCTGCTTTGTATTTAATTTTTGATAGTTTGATTAATATGTGTCTTGGCGTGTTTCTCCTTGGATTTATCCTGTATGGGACTCTCTGCTTCCTGAACTTGATTAACTATTTCCTTTCTCATATTTGGGAAGTTTTCAACTATAATCTCTTCAAATATTTTCTCAGTCCTTTCTTTTTCTCTTCTTCTTCTGGGACCCCTATAATTCGAACGTTGGTGCATTTACTGTTGTCCCAGAGGTCTCTGAGACTGTCCTCAATTCTTTTCATTCTTTTTTCTTTATTCTGCTCTTCTGTAGTTATTTCCACTATTTTATTTTCCAGGTCACTTATCCATTCTTCTGCCTCATTATTCTGCTATTGATTCCTTCTAGAGAATTTTAAATTTCATTTATTGTGTTGTTCATCGTCATTTGTTTGCTCTTTAATTCTTACAGGTCCTTGTTAAACTTTTCTTGTATTTTCTCCATTCTATTTCCAAGATTTTGGATCATCATTACTTACCATTACTCTGAATTCTTTTTCAGGTAGACTGCCTATTTCCTCTTCAGTCTCGTGGGTTTTTACCTTGCTCCTTCATCTCCTGTGTGTTTCTCTGTCTTCTCATTTTGCTTAACTTACTGTGTTTGAGATGTCCTTTTTGCAGGCTGCAGGTTCGTAATTCCCATTGTTTTCAGTGTCTGCTCCCAGTGGCATAGGTTGATTCAGTGGGTTGTGTAGACTTCCCTGTGGAGGGGACTGGTGCCTGTGTTCTGGTGGATGAGGCTGGATCTTGTCTTTCTGGGGGGCAGGACTGCGTCTGGTGGTGTGCTTTGGGGTGTCTGTGACCTTATGATTTAAGCAGCCTCTCTGCTAATGGGTGGTGTTGTGTTCCTGTCTCGCTAGTTGTTTGGCATAGGGTGTCTAGCAGTGTAGCTTGTTGGTCATTGAGTGGAGCTGTGTCTTAGCGTTGAGATGGAGCTCTGTGGGTGAGCTTTCGCCGTTTGAAATTATGTGGCACCGGGAGTTCTCTGGTGGACCAATGTCCTGAACTTGGCTCTCCCACCTCAGAGGCACAGGCCTGACACCCGGCTGGAGCACCAAGATGCTGTCAGCCACATGGCTGAGAAGAAAAGGGAGAAAAAAAGAAAGAAAATAAATAAAATAAAATAAAGTTATTAAAATAAAAAATAATTATTAAAAATAAAAAATTAGAAAGTAATAAAAAAAGAAAGAAGGGAGCAACCAAACCAAAAAAGAAATCCACCATTGATAACAGGTGCTAAAAACTATACAAAAAGAAACAGCCAAAAAAAAAGAACAGATAGACCCCTAGGACAAATGGTAAAAGCAAAGCTATACAGAAAAAATCACACAAAGAAGCATACGCATACACAGTCACAAAAATAGAAAAAGGAAAGATATATATATCTATATATTTAAAAAAAGGAAGAGAGCAACCACATCAATAAACACATCTACCAATGATAATAAACTCTAAATACTAAACTAAGATAAACATAAAACCAGAAACAAATTAGATGCAGAAAGCAAACCCCAGGTCTACAGTTGCTCCCAAAGTCCACCACGTCAATTTGGGATGATTCGTTGTCTATTCATGTATTCCACAGATGCAGGTACATCAAGTTGACTGTGGAGATTTAATCCGCTGCTCCTGAGGCTGCTGGGAGAAATTTCCCTTTCTCTTCTTTGTTCGCACAGCTCCCGGGGTTCAGCTTTGGATCTGGACCCGCCTCTGCGTGTAGGTGGCCCGAGGGCATCTGTTCCTGCCCAGACAGGACGGGGTTAAAGGAGCCGCTGATTCGGGGGCTCTGGCTCATTCAGGCTGGGGTGGGAGGGGTACGGATGCTGGGCGAGCCTGTGGCGGCAGAGGCCAGCATGACGTTGCACCAGCCTGAGGCGCACCGTGCGTTCTCCCGGGAAAGTGGTCCGTGGATCCCAGGACCCTGGCAGTGTCGGGCTGCACAGCCTCCCAGGAAGTAAGGTGTGGATAGTGACCTGTGCTTGCACACAGGCATCTCGGTGGCGGCAGCAGCAGCCTTAGCATCTCATGCCCGTTTCTGTTGTATGCTCCGATAGCCACGGCTCGCGACCGTCTCTGGAGCTCCTTTAGGTTGTGCTCTGAACCCCCTCTCCTCATGCACCCGAAACAATGGTCTCTTGCCTCTTAGGCAGGTCCAGACTTTTCCCGGACTCCCTCCCGGCTAGCCGTGGTGCACTAGCCCCTTCAGGCTGTGTTCACGCCGCCAACCCCAGTCCTCTCCCTGCGCTCCAACCGAAGCCTGAGCCTCAACTCCCAGCCCCGCCTGCCCCGGCGGGTGAGCAGACAAGCCTCACGGGCTGGTGAGTGCCGGTTGGCACTGATCCTCTGTGCGGGAATCTCTCCGCTTTGCCCTCCGCATCCCTGTTGCTGTGCTCTCCTCAACGGCTCCGAAGCTCCCCCCTCCGCCACCCGCAGCCTCCGCCCGCGAAGGGGCTCCTAGTGTTTGGAAACCTTTCCTCCTTCACGGCTCCCTCCCACTGGTGCAGGTTCTGTCCCTATTCTTTTGTCTCTGTTTATTCTTCTTCTTTTGCCCTACCTAGGTATGTGGGGAGTTTCTTGCCTTTTGGGCGGTCTGAGGTCTTCTGCCAGCGTCCAGTAGGTGTTCTGTAGGAGTTGTTCCACGTGTAGATGTATTTCTGGTGTATCTGTGGGGAGGAAGGTGATCTCCACGTCTTACTCTTCCTCCATCTTGAAGGTCTCCCAACTGCCATTTTGTTAATTTGCATCTATTAAACAGTGTAAATTCATATTTTTTCATTAAAATTTTTAAGCAGTGATGCAGGAAAGACACTCTTAGGGACTGTTTTCACCCAGTATTTTCCCCTATGAATTTCATCCCTTATTAAGTCTTGGGTAGAGCTTTACTCTTAGCAATACATTTCCAGAGGTGCAAAATACATTCATGTACAAAGAACACCAAACGCTTTGAAATCGATGTCTCTCCTAAGTAAACAGTTTCCTAAGGCAAACACTGAAAAGCATATACCTAAGTATTGTGAAAAAGGGGCCCACTGTAGGACTAAAAACACTATGTGATGTATTTCCTACAAGTACACTGAACATCAGAAGTTGTGTGCACTGCACATCAGCTGACTTTTCATCCATATCTTTATCCACATCTATTTTGAGCCACATTTCTTATTTTACACATGTATTCCCACATGTTGATTGTATATGTTTATCCACAAATATGTGTAGAATATATATATTTTTTCTAACAGATACATAAAAGCTTACTGTTTTCAATTTATGTGCTGGTAACATGACATTGACCTTATTGACAAGGAGCTGATGAAAGTTAATTTGCAATTTTTAAATTCTAATATCTAAATTAGATATCTAAATTTAGATAAATTTAGAATACTACATTTACTTGGTATTTATTGAATGCCTCTTATGTACAGATCATTGTGACAAGGTCTGGGTTTGCTAAAAATTGCAGTTTCATCTACAAAGAAGTCTAATCACAGGGAACTTATAATATAGAAGAAGAAAATTTAAATTTCCTTCTCACGTATATTTTGAATTCACTCTAACCCCCTGCATTGCTCTTGCAGCCTTAAGTGTGGAATGCTTCTAGTAATTTTTGTACTGTGTGGTCTGTCCTTTTAGGAGGATCTGATGAATACTGAATCTAGGCGGCTCAGCACAATTCGTTATTAATATTTTGAAATTGGAACTATGAGTTTTTATATCTGTCTTTTCTGGTACCTTAAGCAGAACAAATAAAATTTAGGACTTCGTGATGTGGCCATGCTTTCCATATAGAGAATAGTGTGAAGGGGAGAAATATGATCTTTGAATTTTCACTGAGCTCTCATACTAGAAAAGGGGAAAAAAAACTTTATCAGATAATCACACAGTTATTCATTATTTAACATTGAGATGACGGTTCTTATTAAAGAGAGAGGGAGAAACGTGTTGGACATGGTTAGGTTCCTATTAAACGACACATAAATGAAGAAATAAAGGCTGAGTAGTAATTAACTAGAGGAAGGAAGGGAAAGGATCACGAAAATATTTCGGTCACTCGGAAGGGTGTATGACAAGTCCTGAATCAAGAGAGAACGTGGCTCAATCAAGGGTCTGAAACGAGGGCATGATTAAGTTAATCGCTCAGGCTAAACAAGAGGAGGATCTGCAGAAGTTAACAGCTTATAATACAGCGCCTTTAGGTCAATTGATAAACAAAAATGAGAGAAGATGCAAATTACTAACATCGAACTTACAGTAATAAAAAAGATGACAAAGTAGTAGGGTAAATGATGGTATGCCAATAAAGTATGTAACTTCGCTGGGTAGACAAATTCCCAGAAAGAAACAAACTACTGAAACTGACTCAAGAATAAATAGAAGATATGTATAGACCTCTGACAAATAAAGAAATTGAATTAGTACTAAAATAACTATTGACCAAAAAATACCTAGGCCAGGGGACTTCCCTGGTGGTCCAGTGGCTAATACTCCACGCTCCCAATGCAGGGGACCTGGGTTTGATCCCTTTTCAGGGAAGTAGATCCCACATGCCACAACAAAGATCCCACATGCTGCAACTAAGACCCGGTGCAGGCAAATAAATAAATAAATAATTTTTTAAAGACCTATGCCAAAATGGCTTCTTTTAATAAAATAAAAGGCCTAAAGATTAAATGAAAGAGGTAAATTATCTCTATTTGTAGATGGCATGATCTTGGATACAGAAAATCCTAAGGAATCCACTAAAAAACTAGTATAACTCAAAAACAAGTTCAACCATTTTATAGGATACAAGGTTAATATAAAAAATCAATTGTGTTTCTAAATAGTAGCAATGAACAAATTGAAAATGAAGTTAATAAAAACATTTCATTTACAGTAGCATTAAAGGAATAAAATCTTTAGGGATAAATGAAACAATAAAGTTCAAAATTTATACTCTTAAAACTACAAAATATTGCTTAAGAAACTAAAGAATATCCAACTGCATGGAAATACATTGTATTTTCATGGATCAGAAGGCTGAAATTTCAATACTCTCCAGTTGATCTACAGATACATAGATGCAATGCAAGCTTCAACAGAATTCCAGCTGGCTTCTTTGCAAAATATTGACAAGCTGATATGAAAATTAACATGGAAATTCAAGGCACCCAGAATAGTCCAATCAATCTTTAAAAAAAGAACAAAGTTGGAGTTCTCACATTTGCAGGTTTTGAAACTTATTACAAAGCTTTGGTAATACAGACAGCATGGTCCTAGTATAAAGACAGATATGTAGATCAATGGAATAGAGCTAAGAGTCCAGAAATAAACCCACATTTCTATTGGAAACTGATTTTTGACAAGGGTGCCAAGACCATCTAATGGGAAAGAATAGTCTTGTCAACAAATGGTAATGGGACAACTGGGCTCTACGTGCAAAAGAATAATGTTGGACCCTTACCTCATACCAGAGACAAAAATTAACTCAAAATGAATGTTCGATAGAATTTGTCTGTGAATCCATCTGGTCCTGGACTTTTGTTTGTTGGGAGTTTTTAAGTTTCAGTGCTTGTGACTGGTCTGTTTATATTTTCTATTTCTTCTGGTTCAGTCTTGCAAGGTTGTACTTTTCTAAGAATTTGTCCATTTCTTCCAGGTTGTCCATTTTATTGGCATAGAGTTGCTTGTAGTAATCTCTCATGATCCTTTGTATTTCTGTGGAAGGATACCATTTCTATGATAATTTCTGATTAACGTAACACTGGAGTTCTTAGCTGGCATACCAGACAAATGATTTGAATGAAAGATTTCAGAAAGAGTTCTGTGTTTAAGATCAGTATATAAAAGGTATTGCCTTTTAGTTAACCAGAAACAAGGTACATAGAGACAAATCTGACAACATCAGCAGGTATGTTATGCAGAAAATTATATAACTTTATTGAAGAACGCCAAAGAATATTTAGGTTAATGGGAAGCCATTCCATGTTCTTGGATAGGAAGACCAAATATGAAGAAGTTGTCAGTTTTCTAATTGATCAGCAGATTCAGTGCAATACCAACAAACTCTCCCAGCAGTAGTTTCCTTTCATAGAGTCTGACAAGCTGATTCTAAAGGTCTTTACAGGAAAAGCAAAGGTATGAGGCAGACAGGCTGTCACATGTGTCGGTGGTCCTGCTCTCACACTTGCGTGCACCAGAGTGACCTGGGGAGAGGGGCGCAGGTAAACATAGATGTCAGGGCCCCAGCCCCGGACTTTCTGATCGTCAAGTCTGGGTGCTGCCTGTGAATCTGCATTCCCAGTGATGCTGCTGGTGAGGAGAAGCCCTTTGACAGCTTATCTGTGTGCTCACTGACCTGTATGTATTTCCAGATCTTCCTGTCCATTCCTCGTGCACAGTCACCCACCCCTCAGACTGGAGGAGAGCCGCACGGATCAATGGTTAATGTGCCCTGACTCACAGGTGCCGTGGGCCTCAGCCTGCTTGTCTGTGTCACAGGAACACTGAAACAGTTCTCCACACCTTTCTTCTCAAGCACCTTCATAGCATGTGTTAATCCAAACCTTAGGTTGCGTGGTGAAATGTACTCTTATTATGTTCAAATAATAACATACACAAAAAATGAGTTGGGGACGGTTATCACTTTTGGTCTGTTTCTATTTCAATAAATTGATCTTTTTTTATTGAAATACAGTTGATTTACAATGTTGTGTTAGTCTCAGGTGTACAGCAATGCAATTCATACGTACATATTCTTTTCAGATTCGTTTCCATTGTAGGTTATTACAAGATACTGAACATAGTTCCCTGTGCTAAACATTAGGTCTAGATTAATCTGTTTTGACTTAAGTAATGTGCATTATTTGGAGATCTAGGTACAATTATATACATATATAAAAAGATGTATATATAATATCTGTAATACATACGTATATAATAAGGTATATAGTAGAATTTTATATATATATATATATATATATATATATATATATACATACACACACACACAATAAGATGATTCTAAAGATGCTATGATTTACCAAAATAAAAATTACTTTTCTTGGGACTTCCCTGGTGATCCAGTGGTTAGGACTCGGCGTTCTCACTGCCCATGGCCAGGGTTCTGTCCCTGGTCTGGGAACTAAAATCTCACAAGCCGCACGGCGCAGCGAAAAAAGAAAAAAAAAATTACTTTTCTTGAGGTTTTGAGGAATAAGGCGTATATCATAAACTATTTTTGGAATATCTGTTAGACTAGGAGAAAACACCTTGGAATCCCATCCCTCTCTGTGCTTATTTACTCATCAGAATTCTGCAGGCAGGTCCCTTGAGGAGCCCTCCCCCGTCTGGAGTTGGGCTGCTGTGGCTTCTCGGTAGAAAGCAGGCCCCGGGGAGCGCTTTGCTATCAGGAGCTGCATCTCAACCGGCAGCCGAGCAGGTGGAGATGTCTGGGATCCCGCTCTACCCGGTCATGCTCAATTGCACGCAGACGCCTGTGATCATTAAAGGCGCTGCTTTCTCCTGGCGGCTTCCTGCACGTAGTCCGCAGCTCCTCAGCATGTGAATTTCACACTCCCTTGAAATTGGAGCTGCTACCCGTGCCATGCTGTGACCTTTTCCTGTGGTTTTTTCTCCCCTCTGTGGTTTGATAGGTGTGGGCACCTCAGAGGACAGTCGCATAATAAAATGTGATAGAAAAGGCCTTGATAGACACCAGGTATGAATTTAGTCCTGGTAGGAATCTGTCTTACACATTATTAAATATGTGGGATCTAGAGATTGTGAACATTGCTTTTATTTGCAGTTATTTTAGTGGAAATGCCATCTGAATGTTAAAACTGTTTATTCTTATTCAGGAAAATGTAACTTCCAGTTCTTGGGTGGTTTGTGTGTTGAGGACCCAGAGAATCAGCGTAATCTTTTTTTTTTTTTTTTTTTGCGGTACGCGGGCCTCTCACTGTTGTGGCCTCTCCCGTCGCAGAGCACGGGCCCCGGATGTGCTGGCTCCACGGCCATGTAGCCGCTCCGCGGCATGTGGGATCTTCCCGGACCGGGGCACGAACCCGTGTCTCCTGCATCGGCAGGCAGACTCTCAACCATTGCGCCACCAGGGAAGCCCTAGGTCGATTTTTATGACTAATAAGACCAGGCTCTAGGATGGCTATAGTGGGACCCTGTTGGTGGTACCTCAGCTCTTGATTTGGAATCATCTGGGGCAGATCAATAATAAAGATTCCCAGTCCCCACTGGAACTCACACTATCCAGGTCTCCAGGAGTAGAATAGAGGAATCTGTATTTTTAACAATTTTAGCAGTTTTTGCAGGATAAAAACAGCTAAAGGTCCCTCTGAGAGGAATGGCCCCTGAGAGTAGAGTATGGCTCAAAGTAGTAATACACAAAATTGCTTCTACTCTTTAGGCAAAAAGAGGCCCAGGGTCTCTGGGATAAATCATTGCTCTACGGTGACTTTCCCTGGTCATTGTCATCGTGGAGAACCTCAGCTCTTGAACACACTTTCTTCTGTGTGATTTAATCCTTTTCTGGGTGTTTTGAAAACCTACACTAACAGTGTCCCTGAAGGTGTTACTTACCCTGAGGGATAAATGTGGGGCTGTATTGATTAACAGGAAAATAACAGCACTGACAGCAAGAGTTGTGGGAACAGAAGTCGTATCTAGTTATCTGTGACATTTTTCAGTTTACAAACGAGTTTTTTTTTAACTTTTTATTTTTTATTGGAGTATAGTTGAATAACCAGTGTTGTGATAGTTTCAGGTGTACAGCAAAGTGATTCAGTTATACATATACATGTATCTATTCTTTTTCAAATTCTTTTTCCATTTAGGTTGTTGCATAATACTGAGCAGGGTTCCCTGTGCTACACAGTAGGTCCTTGTTGGTTATCTATTTTAAGTAGAGCAGTGTGTACACGTCAATCCCAAACTCCCTAACTATCCCTTTCCCCCACACTTCCTCCCTGGTATCCATAAGTTCTGTTCTCTAAGTCTGTGAGTCTGTTTCTGTTTTGTAAGTTCATTTATATCATTTCTTTTTAGATTCCAATTATAAGCGATAATATACGATATTCCTCTTTCTCTGTCTGACTTACTTCACTCAGCATGACAATCTCTGTGTTCATCCATGTTGCTGCAAATGGCATTATTTCATTCTTTTCCATGGCTGAGTAATATTCCATTGTATATATTTACCACATCTTCTTTATCCATTCATCTGTCGACGGACATTTAGTTTGCTTCCATGTCTTGGTTATTGTAAACGAG
This sequence comes from Leucopleurus acutus, assembly GCF_964270905.1. Classification (NCBI taxonomy): domain Eukaryota; kingdom Metazoa; phylum Chordata; class Mammalia; order Artiodactyla; family Delphinidae; genus Leucopleurus; species Leucopleurus acutus. Next base: position 115,085,492 of record NC_139150.1, on the reverse strand, counting down.
CTTTTCAGACCTATGTGAAGTAATGCTGACAACAACCTTACGAGGTTAGAGAACTGCCCTCAGTGTTTGCACTGTTGGTGTTGAGCTAGGGCTCAAGTTACCTGAGGGACCTAGCTAAGGAGGTTTCTAAGGAAAGTGTTTAGTCTGACACCTGGTTTCTCTGTGCTGCTTATAGTAAAAGATGATAGTGGAGAGATGATAGAGGGAGAGTCTATTAACCATAAAGGAGCCAAGACTTGAGAATTTTGAAAAGTCAGCTTTTCCAAATGATAAATGAGGTCAAGATTACGAGTTGGCTTCTGAGCCAATATTGAATCCAGAGCATTCCTGGGAAAATGTGGTCTAGAGATGATGCTTAGCATATGGCTGTAATAACTTTAATCAGACATGGCTATTAGATTTTTTAGAAGAACAATCTATAATTCCATGCACAAGTTCATAATTTTTAGCCCCACATTGTGCATTTTTCTAAGCAAATTTTGAGCCGACGTGTTGCTTCTGTTTCTTGAAGAATGTTAGCAGTAAAGCATTGCCGTTCTTTTGCCCGGATCTGGAAGTTATTTTAGAAATCATTCCTGAAATAATAGTTTTTCTGTGTCATCAGCTTGGAGAGATGTTCCCTTCTTAGCAAAGAGCATGGGTGTACGATTTTCTTACAGGGGTAGAGGGAGATACAATCTCACCACGTTTCTGTTTATTTTTAAATAATACTCTTTTCAGCGTTGTCCTCAGAAAACAAATCCTGTTGTCACTCTCCTGCTTAAAACTCCAGCTTTGGCTTCGGGTGGTGTACAAACAAATCCAAGCTTCTTAATGCAACACATAAGATCCTTCAAAATCTTCTCTCCAACCTGCCCACGACCTCGTACAGGCCACTGGCCCCCTGTTTTTCGAGAAAGATAATATCCTACAAGTTGAGTGAGTGGAGAAAAGATTTCGAAGGACCAGTAAAGTGAGGCAAATTCTGCTTATAGGTCCCGTGTTATGAGGTTGGGTAAACTGTCCTTGATTTAGGGATGCAGATGTTACCTAGAACGCTGAAGAAAACAACCTCATTAGAATAACAGGGTCAAATCTTGAATGGGGTTTAGAGATTCTGAGATGATTGAAGGTGATGGTGGAGTCAGGGACCGAGGGGGTCAGAGGTACGCTGTCGGAACTGGAAGCATAGGCGGGACCCAGAGAAGATTTGTGCTTATTTGTGTCTTTTTAATATGAGAGAAATTAAGCCATACTTGCATGCTGATTTGAATAATCCAGTGAAGAGGAAGAGTTCAGTGGTGCAGACAACATGCAAGAGTCTGGTGGAAGCGATGCCCCTGAGGAAGGAGGGGCATGAAGGCCACGACGCTGGAAACTGAAACCACGGATGGTGGGCACAGCATGGGCCACAGGGGCAGGTGGCCAGTCGGTGTGGTCACAGGGAGTTATGAAAGAGTACCCCGTTTGCTTTAATATTTTCAGTGAATAAGCAATTGAGTTCATCAGCTGAGCGTGAAGATCATGGCAGAATTGTGGGTCTGAGGACAGAGGACACAGCAGGGTGGGTCTGTGTGGAGAGCAGACAGAAGCACCCTGTGTCTGTCGCACGCTTGCTTGCAGGGACCTCCCTATTTAGAGCTGTTGAGAGCACATAGGTGACACATCACTTCAAGGACGTAATTATTATAAACAGAGAGAAGCAACGGGGTGGAAGTCCAGCTTTGCTGAGCACCTAGGGGTGCAAGATCCCTCACTCCCTGGGAAGCATTGGTTACTTACTTTCAGTCCAACAGGTGGGGATTTTTAAAGACATTTTCACTAGAACCAGGGATGAACTTCTTCCTCCACTGCTCAGCTTTCATCAGATGCTCCTGGGGAAACTGAGTGCTTCCATCAGCCACGAAGCCTACCTTCCAACTGCGGTCCATTGATGGAATTTTTAAGCTGCGTTTTCCCTTGGGTGGAGTTTGGCCTAATGAGCAGACCCTCTGTCTGAGAAGTTTGGCCCCTCCTCTCAGAGCAGGGTCAGAAGCGTGTCTGGATAACCTACAGGTAAATGGGAGTGGCTGGCCTCCTGTCCCCGGGACCTTGACTGGGACCATTAAGCTTCTAAGCTAAAGCCATGCTGTAGCGCTGCTGATGGGGTTGGCCCTTGTGAGAAAACCACTGGCTCAGGTTAAATATCTGACCGTTAAACATACTTCAATTACAGTGTCTATGATGGAGGATGTATCATCTCACAACCCTGGGGAGGTCACAGTAACAGGGCATCAGTGGATAAAGTGGGGTCACTGCAGAGCTGCCCAAAGCCCCCTCTTACCTGCTGGACACTGGGCATGAATGATTCCAAGAGAAAGATCAGAAGTGAATGGGATGGAGATGATAGGACATCACAGACAAGTCTGTGCTCACTGCTGTTGATGAAACATTAATCATTCGATCTAAGAAAGAAATGGAAAATTCTCTTTGAGCCAAATTCGAGGATTATAACTCTGGAAGAGCATCTCAGGAAGCTCTGAGAAATGTTCCATCTGTCAGAAGTCAAGGCACAGTTGTTTAAGCTTTTTGAGACAGAGGGCGTTACAGCAAATGATGTTTTATGGACAGTTGACACAGTCGAGATCTAAGTGCCATGTGAGTTCTTATGAGGCCAAGAAGGAATGTTACGTTTAAGGAGCTGTCTTGTTGATGCTGGGAGAATGTTGCTCTGTATGGGTGAGCAGGTGTTTCTGCTGATGGGGAGGTTTGGCCGATACATAATGCAGACACGCAGTGCGCAGTGCAGAGAGAGAGGAGGCCAAGGGGCAGAGAAAAAAAAAAACTTTTTAAAATTTTCTCGTCTTGCCATAAAATATGAATTTTATTTCACACTGCCTTACTGTTTGCTTTACAACTTAAAAGACACACGGACTGCTCTGAATATCCCATGTTATCAGTTCTGTGATTTGCTTTCTGCTTTCAATTAGTACGTATTAGATCTGTATGCGCACGTAAAGATAGAAATGTTTTTGTTTTGTAGTTAGTTTACACTTACTCTAGGTGTTTCAAAATGAAAACTTGTAGGTAAGTATTGATATCATACAATCTTATGTAAAACTGTTACCGTTGTGAGTCACTCTGTACACACCACAGATGGCCATATTGGTTATAAATTGAAGATAGTGAAATAGGACTGTTCAGAGTAAATTCAGGGCCTTACACCAATAGCTGGTTCTTTTGTTTGTTTGTTTCCACAAAGAGACAATCACACAACTCCCTTCTCATGATACTATTGTTTACTACCAGTAATCAAGGTTTCCTCAATGGGTCAGCAGAACTGGACCTTCCAGTGGGAAAAGCAAGGTGACCCTGGGGTATTTCATGGCTGATGGGAAGCAATGATGCTTTTTAAAATTTCTGGTTTGTTAAAATGGACGGGGGACCCAGCCTATAAAGGGGACTCTGATGCCGAAAACTGGGCCACTATGCACCATGCCAAATCGAATCTCAGAGACAGAGTTTTGGGTGACCTAGAAAAGAATAGCTATTTCTTTGCCAGGCAAAGGGGGACACAGCAGACTGTTGCCTCAGAAACCGTGTGTCCCAGCCCGGGAGGATTTGGTGAGGAGTTTTATAGCGGTGGTTCGAGGGCGGAGTTGCTGATAAGGACCAGCGTGTGTGCTCCTTTAATCTGGCCTGGGGGGTGGGGTGGGGGTGTGGGGGGTTGGTCTCCTGATGAGCTTCTGTGGTTCTCAACCTTATCAAACCATGACCTTCTCTCTGGAATGAAGGTTGCTTCATCAAGTAGTTCATCTTCCATTTGTTGGGGATTTTAGTTCTGCAGATGAGCTCAAAGATAGTGTTATGTGTGTCCCTTGAGGCAGAACCAGGACCTGCCCCAAGGCTGCACTATTGTTTCTGACTGCTCCTTCCTTGTCTCTGCATCCCCTCCCTTCCCCGATTAGCAGCTGTTTGAACCTGCCCTTTGGAACTCAGGGAGGGTCATTGGAGGCTGAATGAAGCCTATTTCCTGTAATCAAGAAAATGGGGGGACACAGAAAGGCTTTTGTGCCCAGGAGACCAACAGGCTCCTGGTCAGTTTCAACTCCCATTCTTACAAATAGCAAAGTAAAAACACTAAGAATGAAAAGCAAAGGTTTTAGTCACCTAAAGCTAGATAGACCTTTAAGTAACTCTAAGACCACAAGAAGACTGTAGGGGAGACAGCTAAGTGATTTACACTGAGGGTTAGAACGTAGCACTTCGCAGTAACTTTTATTGAAGGTGATACTGTATGTTAGTGAAATGAGAGTCTTGTACCAAAAGTTTGGCCAACACCCAGAGGCTGACCTAAGTTTTTGTTGCCTAAGAGACTTTAAACCTAAAATTTGTAATTTTTGAAGGTTCAGAAACTATGCAGTATTCTTCTGTATACATTTATGTGTGTGAGAGAGAGTTGTGTCTGATAAGTGAGGAACAAGTTAAGATATTTTATGCTCAGCCTTACATTCAGACATAAACCGCAAACCCCAGAATCTGACATTTTCAATGCCTGTGAAGGCAGACTCACTTGGCCCTGGAGATGGAAACTAAGGAATTGCCCTCAATCATCTGTCCAAAGAGATAGTGGGGAATATGCCAACATGCAGTAGAGATCAGTGCTATATCATTCTAAACAATTCTGTTGCGGCCACATCAGCTCCTTGCTCAACGTCTGTTTACATTACAGTAGAAGCAGCCAATTCCAGACGGATCCTGCGGCCTGGAATCCAACTGGTAGCTGATGCCATGACCGTCATACAGTCTCCTTGTTTGCCTGTGAGCGTTCACATGACAAGTCTGGAGGACCCCACCGCTAGGAGTCAGTTTGAATGATGGCCTTCCAGCTTGAGAGAAGCTCTTAATCAGACCCTAACTAAGAAATGGTTGCATAATTGCATCAAAGTCAGTAGATCTGTTTGTTCTTTACCATCTGTTTATCAGTCTCTAGCCTCTCTTGCTTTCTTGGCTACATGTCATGGCTCATTGGGACTGGCTGAGATCCACATGACAAACAGCAGAAAGTTCCAAAGGTCAGGGACCCTCTGCTAAAGCACCACTAACTGCTATGCTTCTCTGATGCTGAGAAAGTGCTTTGATGGTGACTTTGTGCTTTTGGCTTCTAGTCATAGGTGACCTCTTATTTGAATGAGAGGTGGTTGCAATTACATTTTTCATCAACAAGAAGAAAAACTTCAAAGCTTTCAGGTCTGCAGAGAATGAGGATGAACTAAGGCTTTCACCCCTTAGGAGCCAAGCCATGAGTAAAAAGTCTCCTTCCCTTCCTCTGTGAATTTTTACACAGGGTTCAGCAGTCACACCTAACGGGCATCATTTCCCTCAACCTCTGCTCATATGTCAAAAGGGTCACTAGATCTGAACCTTAATCACAGACCTTTGTTTGTTCATTTGTTTAAACCACAGTGCCACGTACCAAACACTCTTTGAATACATCTGAGTTTTTATCTCCAAGGGTTCATTTCACATAGCTATAGTTTATGGCATTCAGCATGACTCCTATGCCAAAGAACACCAGTTAAAAAAAGAATATACATATATTTAACTTTTTAATTTTATATTGGAGTATGGTTGATTAACAATGCTGTGTTAGTTTCAGGTGCACAGCAAAGTGATTCAGTTACACAAAAAATATATATTTACTTTAGTATTGGCACTTATATAGGTAAAACTCTGGGCTGTTATCAAAGGCACTTGTGGATTCATTTTTACATGAAATTGAAAAAACATCAAAGGGAAACATTTCTCCCTGTAACTACACACAAAGCATGCTTGACTTCATATTATTTCTATCTACACGTGTACAGGCAAACTGGTAGGTGATGGACCACACTGCCAACTTCTCTCTCAGCTCACAGAATACGGATGATACCTTTAAAATGGGTGGAAACCTAATTAATCTTATAGGCGATGTAAACCTTTTCTCCTTAACCTGATAACAGTGTGGAACAGTAGGAAACCCACAGTCTTCATGATAAGGGAGCCCAGGTGTGAAGGCTGTGTATAAAAATATTCAAACAACAATAAAGTTACTTTTTTCTCTATCATAAAAATAATGGAAATCATACCCTGTCATTCTCTGAGGTATTTTCGAAGTGCTACACAGCAGGCTTTCTAGATACTGTAGTTGCTCATGCAAATTACAGATCAAGTTAAGAAGCGTTGGACGTGCTGGTCTTTTTAGGTTGTATCCTTTACCAGCTTCACACACAGCACCTCCAGTGCTTGAATTGATGTTTCCTTGAGCTGCTGCTAAGCAAGACTTCCACGCTCTAAGGAACCAGCAACATCTTTCGAAGCTTCTTGAGAAGAAAACTTGCTTTCTTCAGTTTAAATCATGACCCTGGGCTGGAGTCATGCTATTAATAAAGGGAATTATTTTTAACGGTAAAACCATGCCTCATATAAATGTAAAAGAGACATGTATTCAAGATTTTGTTTAATTAATTAATGAGTGAAACACTAAGGTGTTACAGTTGGTGCAGGGAGAATCCCAAAAACCACACATATATTAGGCACTTAGAATGAGAAATGAATTTACAAATCGATGCAAAAGTGGCCAGTATTCACAGGAAATAATCAATTCCTTTGCATTGGACAGTTTATTTGCATATCTGAACAGAATCATTTGCAGTAGTGTCAGTTTTTTTGCAAGGTAGAGATTTGCAAAATATCTCAGAGAGAATTAAAGATGAAGACAGCCAGAAGACAGGTACCCAGTGATCTTTTTGCCCATTTCAAAGTTCACACATTTTCTCTAAAATATGCAGAGGAAATACTCAGGAACAACTTGGGATGTCATGACTAACAAAAGAGATAATTAGGCAGAACATATATATTCAAGCGAAAGACTTCCATTAAGTGTTGAATACATTTTTGCAGAACAGCTCTAAGAATTAAAGGATGAATTTTATAGATTACTGACACAATTTATATCTGCTGCAACTTACATAAATAATTTTGGGCAGAGGATATTCCCAAGAACTTAGTGTTGTTTGAATTTGGTCACAGTTGCCACTGAAAATTTCCCCCTTAAATAATTTATAGATAATAATTTGGTGAGAACAGGCTGAGGGACTGATATCTGATGTTTTCTGAAGGTATTCAGCAGACCTCCAAAGCAACTAGGAAACCTGGAACAAAATGATGTTTGGAATTTTCATATTTAGGGAAAATTGTTGAATTGTTACAGTTTTCCTGTATTTCTCATGTGTGTGGGTGCACGTATGTGTGTGCACATGTGTGCCTCTGTGTGCGTGCATGCATGTGCCCGTGTGCGCATGTGTTCATGCATGCATGTGCCTGTGTGTATATGCATGTGTCCCCTGTGTGTCATGTGAATGTGTGCCCCTGTGTGTATGTGGCATGCATGTGTGCCCCGTGTGCATGTATGTGTGGGTGCATGCGTGTGCCCATATGTGTGTGCATGCATGTGCCCCCCTGCACACCCACACGGACACTAGGGTGAACCCCTTGGCCATTCTTGCTTCCTTTCTCTTTCTCACCCACACACCTTCTGCTTTTCTGATTGAAGTTCACTGATTAGTGTATTTTTATTAATGGCTGGTCAGGTGGTCCAACTTAGGAAAAACTCGCTCACATTCTTGCCATATTTCCTGTCTTTTGACCTCTGCCCCTTGACCCCTCTCACCCTTCCTCACTCTGCTTGGTTCCCAGCTAAAGCCCTGGGTTCTGTGCTGTCTAAGCGTAGAAGGAAGGGGAGGAGAGGGCAGGGCTGCTGCTCTGCTGTGTCTCAGAGACGTCCCTCAGGGTCACCTGGCCTGGCCCAGGGGCTGCCCCTCAGGGTCCTCTACTGGCCTATTTGTCTCCAGTAACTGCGTCTTCCCTTGGTTACCCTAAGTCTTGAGGTCGTAGCTGCCCCTCTGCTGTCACTAGACCGAGATGATCACACATCCACTACGGGTCCTTTATACCCATTCACATTGTGATAAGTGCTGTTTTGTTGGTAAAACCTCCTGGAATAGTTTTAATTTGAGGGACCCACGTTTTCTGGTGGGCTCCTGGCTGATATCCTGCCCAGGTGTGTCTTTATCTTCTGAACCATGTGACTGGCCACAGGGGTGGAAATTCCCAAGATTTTAATCTAGGCTCAGAGAAAGGATGGGCTCTCTCAAACGTTTGGTCTTGACCGGGGTCAGCAAACATTATCTGCAAAGGGCCAGAGAGTGCATATTTCAGGCTTTGTGGATCGTGCCGATAGTGGGCATAGGTAATAAGGAAAATGGGCATGACTGTATTCCAGTAAAACTTTATTTATAAACAGAAGGGGGGGTGCTTTGGCCTTTGGGCTCTAGTTTGCTGACCCTGGTTTAGACCGTAAAATTTAACCCGGGTTTATAAGAGCTCCACACTTGGGTCTCTTATGGTGCTATTAATAACAAAGCATTATTTTGTCTCAGTTTATGCTGTGGTATTTTCCAAGTCTGTCAAAATACATAAACCTAAAGATTCAAGAAACTGCTCAAAATCCAAATAGGACAAACCTGTAGAAATACGTGTCAAGATGTATCATCATCAAATTTCTGAAAACTAAAGGCAAAGAAGTTTTGAGGGGAAACAGAGAACAGACACATTCCCTGTAGAAGGATAACTCATCACACCCACAGATTTCTCATCAAAATGGGCCAGAAGAGGAGAAGCGTTTTGAAAAACAGAACTCTCAATCGAGAATCCATCCTTTAGAAATAAATGTGAAATAAAACAGCCACTGTTAAAGGAAGTCTAAGAGAATTTGTCACCTGCAGAATGCTCTAAAAGAATTGCTAAAGGAAGTTCTTCAAACACCAAGGAAATGATGAGAGACGAAAACTGGGAGAATCAGAACTAAGGAAAGAGCAAGAAATATGGATAAAGAAGTAGACTCTTCTCTTGACTTTTTAAAATTATAAGATTTTTATCTGACGTTTCCATGTATGAAGAGATAATAATAGTATCACAGACAGGAAGGCCCTAACCGTGGGGATGTTTTCTATTTGAAGCGTTAACATTGTCGATACTAGTAGATTATGATATGTTACTTAAGTACGTTGTAATTCCTAGAAAAAACATTTAAAAATACAGAGGTATACACAAAACACTGCAGATAAATGAAAATGTAATGTGGTCTGAAGTCAGGGAGCCTCATTTCTTCAGCTCCGTTTCTCTTTCTCAAGATTGCTTTGGCTATTCGGGGTCTTTTGTGTCTCCATACAAATTTTAAAATTATTTGTTCTAGTTCTGTGAAAAATGCCGTTGGTAATTTGATAGGGATTGCACTGAGTCTGTAGATTGCCTTGGGTAGTAGAGTCATTTTGACAATATTGATTCCTCCAATCCAAGGACATGGTATGTCTTTTCATCTGTTTGTGTCATCTTCAATTTCTTTCATCAGTGTCTTATGGTTTTTGGAGTACAGGTCTTTTGCCTCCTTAGGTAGGTTTATTCCTAGGTATTTTATTCTTTTTGATGTGATGGTAAATGGGATTGTTTCCTAAATTTCTCTTTCTAATCTTTCATTGTTAGTGTGTAGAAATGCAATAGGTTTCTGTGTATTAATTTTGTATCCGGCAACTTTACTGAATTCATTGATGAGCTCTGGTAGTTTTCTGGTAGCATCTTTAGGATTTTCTATGTATAGCATCATCTCATCTGCAAAGAGTGACAGGTCCAAGAGGGAGGGGGTATATGTATACTTATAGCTGATTCACTTCGTTGTACAGCAGAAACTAACACAACACTGTAAAGCAACTGTACCCCAATTTAAAAAAATAACAGAAAAAAAATAAGTGAGAGACTGGAGAGGAAGTGATTAGTATAGCTAGTGTAGATAATTAGTTTTATTTAGGGCATAGGAATTAGAAGTGCTAGGGAAATATCCAAATAGACTTCCACACAGATGTACAGCTCAATTAAATGGTCAGGGAGGTGGGACGGATAGATAGGTAGGTGGATAGATAGAGAGATAGACAAACGGACATAAAGGCAGAGATTTGAGTGTTGCCTACCCAGAGTCCTTACTGACTCTTCTACTTCATTTACTCCATCCAGTCCCTGTTTGCTGGACATTTTGTCTCCATAATTTCTCCCACACCCACACCCAGTTTTTTTAATTCTGACTACCACTGTTTCACTAGGAAACCATCATTATTTTTAGCTGGAACTATTTACTACAAGTGTCTATTGTAATAATCATCTAAACCCATTCCACTGCCTCTGGTTCCTCACTTATTCCACCCCTTTTATTATATTGCAGCCAAAGTTATCTTTTTCTTCCTCAAGTCCGATGGTTTCATTCCCTTCTTTAAAAAACATTGTTTGCAGAGCAACCTCAGTTTCAGCAAGGTATTTGGAGTACTCTGCGTTTGGTACCAAGTGTTCGTTCCACATCTTCTCATGTAGTTTGCGGCCTTCCATATAATCTGTGCTGGGGCACGCTCTGTGCTTTTGCTTGAGAATACTCCTAAGGGTTTTAGTCAACAATTAGTATCCCTTGCACATTATAAGTTAATAGCTAGGTTCTTTTAATCATAAGTGTAACTAGTTAAACATAATATAATTTGCAGTGTATTTTAAATATCAGCATGTTAAAATCAAGTTTTTATATCACACTTTGAAAGTGTCCAGTGGGATCTAAATAAGTGGCAATTGGATACTCACTGTCATCCATTTAGAAAATATACAAACTAAGTTTTTTTTATACAGCGAACAATAGCGTATCTATTAAAGAATAGTATTTTTAAAGGAGTAAGATCATGACTCTCACACAGAGATAAAATGCAAACATGTTAAATATTGTATTTAGTTCCCGATTAAGCATGAAACCAGGCAGATATCAACTGGTTCAAATGAGGAGAAGGAGGAAAAGCAAATGCATGTGGAGTAAAGAGATGCTGACAGTAATTTACACTGGACCCAAACTGGCATATTCCAGGGAGGTGGGGAACGTAAGTCACTTCAGTATTTGCTGGCCAGTTGTTTGCCTGTCTGTAGACATAATTTATTTTGCATATTTATCAGTTAGCTACCACGTACAGCGTTTTAAAACAGCACAAGGGTAAAGAAAGACCAGAAAACCTGGGCAGTGGGCTCTGAATAATGGGTGATTTTGCACGGGGCACACCCAGGAATCTTGTGTGTTTATTTCAAATTTCCTTACAAACGATTCCATTTTCTTCCTGAACGTGTGTTGCAATTCCTTTATTTACAGACTTATAACCTGTTCTATTATTTTATGTTTGATGGTCTTTTATTGGTCAGTCCTAAAGTAATTGTTTGAATATAAATGAGTACATGAATTGAAATATTATTTTTTGATTTAATTTCCTGTCACCATGTAGCTGTAAGTGTTAATAAAACTTTCTTCTGGTTTGGGTTATTGTTCCAATTATTGGTACTAAAAAGTGATCAAAGAAACCTAAAAATCTTACTGATTTTGATATATTAGTATTCCAAATAAGGATAAACTTTTATTTGAAATACATCTAATTATAAGGTTGATAGATTTTTTTTCCCATGTTGTTTTTTGTATTCATGGATGAATGTCACTTTTGGTTGGAATGACCCAGAATTCAGCATTAGTTCTATTCTTATTTTTCTTTTTATAGAAATACAGACTGACAAATTTTGAAGATAAAAGATGGAAGAAACACTTATTCCACTGTTACTAAGTGAGTTTGAACTCCTTGCTGAATTCACAAACTTACCTATCCCCCAGAATTAATTTAGAAAATCCATCAGATGACATTTTCACTAGATTTCCCTTTATTTTTGTTGAAAGTAAGGAAAGTAAACCACCTGACTTGCAAAAGTTGGTTCGTTTGGAGTCATATGTTAACTAGTTAAACAATCTCCTATGTAGAGCATTTTATACTCATTTACCAATAACTATAATTTACTTACATGCGTGCCTTTAATACTGATTTGCGTTACTTTGTATCGTTGGGACTTTCTCCCAGAATCAGGCACAGTCCTATGCCAGATGTGTGCTCGTAGGATGAACAGACTTAGAAGTAGGAAGGTAGTAGCCTGACAAAAATATGGGAGGAAGTGAGTGCTAGGAGCAAAGTATTGGGAGACACACCCACGTGAACTTGATCTCCAGCTCATTACCCTGGGGGTGCTGCATATTCTTCTTTAGGGCTCTGTGTCCAGGTAAGATTTGGATAATTCCACGGATCCACAAGAGTATAGTACGAATTAAATGAGGTAATGTAAAGTGCCTGGAACTCAGTAAATCTTCAGAAGTATCGGTTTATTATAATTATCATCATTGTTATTATTAGTACCAAAGTTGGTGTTCTGTAACACCCTCTGTATGACTTCTAGAACATATGCATACTTCCCATGGTCTAGACACGTGAACTATCCCACAGGAAATATCGCAGTAGGTGCTTTGTTGGGGTTTCTCTCATGGCGAGCTCATTCGCTGGTGGGAGGAGAAATTACTCATTATGACATTAATAAGCTCCTTCATTGTGCTGAAAGAGAAAAAATAAGAAAGAAAGGAAGTGAAGAAGAAAGGTAATATAGGCAGGAAATTGAGGGAAATCTTAAAATCAAATATGTGAGAGAATGGAAAGCACAAGCAGTGGAGAAAAATAGTAAAATAATCACACTAATGTCAATATTTGTAGACTTTTTGTCACTTTAAAATGCTTTCTCATCCATTGTCTCCTTGATGTTCTTACCAGTAAATAAATAAATAGGAGAGAAAATGAAGTTAAAATGACTTGTTCACAAAAGCAGGGCTAGGGCTTGGAAAAAGAGATTTTGAATTTTAAAAAGGCAATGAGGTGTCAAGAAAAGAATGTTTCCTTGTTTCCTCCCTTTGGCAGAGATAAATCCTGGACTTATTCAGAGCCATCCCACAGCAAATACTTGTGAATCCTCCTGGTTGACTCTCTTCCCCTTATTCTCAGCAGGGGCTGTCATATCATTGTGTGTGTGTGTGTGTGTGTGTGTGTGTTTGGTGTGGTGTGTGTGTGGGGGGGTGTGTGCTGTGTGTGGTGTGTGTGTGGTGTGTGCTGTGTGTGTATGTCCCACCACAGGGGTCTTGTCAAAGGCAGTAGCAGGAGCTCAGCCTTCCACCCCTCCCTCACGTTCAGTGTGAAGCACAGACCCCTCTGCAGGACCCGTGAGACCCTCTGTATCACAGACCCCTTTGTCATTGGTATCCACCCCTTGCTCAGAGAAAGAACAAGAAGCCTTGAATAGACGTGTTCTCTATACCTTAGGCCCTCCCTTCTCTGACCTGGCGCTCCCCTGGGGACCTAATTCAACTCAGCCGTGGCCTCGTCTGGGAGCTACTGGCATCAGCTGTGTGTCCCGTGACCTGCTCTCACACTGGGATTGCTCATATTATTTACTTGTTATTAGTTTGTTCATTCCTGCAACAAATGATTATTGAATGCCGGCTATATGTATTTATTTATTTATTTTAGTGTTTTCACAGAATGGTTTTTCATTGAAGTATGGTTGATTTACAATGTTAGGCTTGTTTCAGGTGTACATCAAAGAGATTCAGTTATATATATATATATACACATACCAGACACTTTTCCCTTATAGGTTATTACAAAACATTGAGTATAGTTCCTTGTGCTATATGGTAAGTGCTTGTTGGTTATCTATTATGTATATATTAGTGTGTTTTTGTTAATCCTAAACTCCTAATTTATATCCCCTTTCCCCTTTAGTAACCATAAATTTGTTATATCTGTTGGTCTGTTTCTGTTTTGTATATAAGCTCATTTGTATCAGTATTTTAGATTCTACATCCTAAGTGATATCATATGATATTTGTCTTTCTTTGATTTACTTCACTTAGTGTGATAATCTCTAGGTTCATCCATGTTGCTGCAAATGGCATTATTTCATTCTTTTTTATGGCTGAGTAATATTCCATTGTATATAGGTACCACATCTTCTTTATGCCTTCCTCTGTTGAGGGACATTTAGGTTGCTTCCCTGTCTTGGTTATTGTAAATTGTGCTGCAGTGAACATTGGGGTGCATGTATCTTTTCGAATCTGGATATATTTCCAGTAGTGGGATTGCTAGGTCATATGGTAGCTCTATTTTTAGGAAACCTCCATACTGTTCTCCATAGTGGCTTCACCAATTTACATTCCCACCAACAGTGTAGGAGGGTTCCCTTTTCTCCACACCCTGTCCAGCATTTATTGCTTGTAGACTTTTTGATGATGGCCATTCTGACTGGTGTGAGTTGATACCTCATTGTAGTTTTGATTTGCGTTTCTCTGATAATTACTGATGTTGAGCATTTTTTCATGTGTTTATTGGCCATTTATATGTCTTCTTTGGAGAAGTGTCTCTTGAATGCCAGCTATATCTTAAACACTGGTCTGAGGCAGGAACACAGCACGATGCAAGTGAGGTGCTATCTTCCCTACGAAGCTGATGGTGAGGGGGTGGGGCTGGGAACCCCTGAGCAGGTCACGGCTGCGTGGTCGTCTGTGAAGCAGGGTGCGGGCACCGTCTGATCTGACTTGGGCATCTTGTGTTTATCTAGCAGAGTTCTCATTGTAGTTGATTTGAAAGCAGGGAACTATGCCTTTATCACTGTATTTTCAGTGCCAGTATCACTGTATTACAGAAGCCTGATACATGTTTGTGGAACTAATAAGTTAATAATAAACATTATTTTAAATATGATCTCCCGAAAAGATTATACATTTACCCTCAGTAATCTATTCTTGTGATTAATGTTTATTAGTAAAATATTATGTTTAAATTTAATTGCAGTTTGAAAGAACCTCCTCTTATGTTTTCAGAAAACTGGCAAATCCCTTTATGTATTCGAAGTCTACTGTGAGATTGTCAGGTCACTGCTGACTTGAATCTGGTAGTTTGATCCAGGAGGCTCTGAGATGGGGTGACACCGCTCACCCCAAGCCCACGGTTCCGCACCTTCCTATTCTTACATCCGCACTAGTCTGGGTCTCGTCTACCAGGAGAGTAAAATGGGACCAGGTTCCTGCCCCTCAGTGAGCCTTCCTTCCTTAAAGGAGCTCCCTGCTGCCTTCACCACACTCTCATTCCTCTAACCTGCCACGTCGTTCTCCATAGCACTTACCGGTACCTGGCATTGTGTGTCCACTTGTGCATTTTTTCAGTCTGTGCCTTGGGAATGTGAGCTCCTGAGTGCAGGGACATCTTCCTACTCAGTGGTGCATTGCCATGGACCAGAAAGCATGGGGGCCTCGGGTAGCATTTGCTGAGTGTATGGAAATATGAGTAACCTGGAGGGAAGACTGGAGAAGAGGGATTTGGTGGATGCTGTGGGGTTGAGAAGCTTAGGCAAAAAAAATCAAGAAAGGTAGAGAAGACTCAGCATGTCTGTTCTTGGGTCAGGAAGAGAGCGTCCAGAAGCACTGATGTTTGATAAACTTTGATGCATGTAGTGTCCTGGGTAATCCTTAGATGTGGGGTAACAACGCGATCCCATACCAGGAGGCCATGCTCACTCTTTACACTGCTTCCTGGGCCCACAGAGGTTGGCTAAAGTCAGATGCATAGATTTGGGCTTCTCTGGACTAAATCATCTGCATTCCATCATTTCTCATCATTATTCATATTTTCAAATACGCTTTTCAAATTCTTATCATTCTTTTAAAAAAATTCAAAATTTCCACATTGATTTTAAGGCAGGATTTGAGAAAAAGAGATTTCTGTCACGTGGATTCATGCCTATCTAGAGCCAGTGTGAAATTAGGACTAATAGGTTATGCTGGGCTCTTCATGTTGCTAGTCCAATGGGTCACATTGGTTTACTATAGTGAAACAACGATAAAAGACCAAGTATGTAACCTATTTGCTCTGATAACCTTGAATGTTTTTCATTATGTAAGAAGGCTTTGCATCGTTTAATATGTTTGTACTTTTAAATATTAACCTGTTTCCTGAGAGGAAAGGCTTATAATAATTTAAGCTGTAACAAGGTTTCTAGATTAATATATAATATTTGCTCTTGTTTTTTACAAGTCTGAGAGCATGGAAAGGAATGTAGGGACAGCAAACTCAAAAGGATTTTCCAGCTTCCCTTCTGTTTTTAAATAGTTCCAATTTTCTGCAGTCTGATATATTTGATTGTGGGGATCACGTGTCCTATTCCCTCTGTGTTTATCAGTTTACTAAAACCAATATAGAAAATTCTAATATTCCTCCTCTTATCTTCCTGCCAACTAACCATGAAGAGGACCAGTCAAGTAATTCCTGTATGAAGGGTTGATCACTGCTGCAGTGACTTGTCACCGAAAGCATCTGGTTTCTGTAAATTCAGGTAATTAAGTTGTGCTTGCTAAAAATTTCAGAATAAGAGGTTGACTTATTAGAAAGCTTAACATAATAATCGAGTTACTAGTAATCATTATCCAAATGAAGTATATTATATTAGGAAAAGGATTTCCTTGCATCATTGCTCCTTAGGAGCAATAAAAATATAACTTTATCATGCAAATGGGTGCAGTTCTTCTCTTTGTCCTCTACTAGCTTTGCAAATGACTCGGTAAAAACCACAGTCAGAGATTCTGGTGAGATGTAGACGTAGTAAAGGGGAGAGATGGCATCCAGGAATCAAAGAAAAGAAAGGCTAAGGCTTACTCAGAGTCATCAAATTCTATGTTTTAGGATCTTCACATAGAGATGAGATGCAGCTAAAGGAAGAAATAGAAATAAGTGTTGCATTAGACACTCTTTCCCCTGATCCTGGGTGTATCGTAACAGACTTGTGAATTATAATGGGTGAATTATAATGGGCTGTGGGAGATGTGAGTCCTTTAGAACACTGTTCGTCTTCATACTCTTGATGGGCCAGCCCATCCTTGGCTCTTATACCCCTACAATGGCTCTGTGTTATTTTCCATCATTGGTACCACATTTAATGACAGTGTAATGCATTCCTTACTAAACTACTCTTTAATTAAAAGCTATTTCCATTGCTTAAAATCAAATTTTGTAGGTAGCTTTTACTCTGTGTAGATAGTCATGGATTCAGTACCTAGTTCCCTTCTTTCTTCTATCTATCTATCATCTATCTATCAATCCCTACCAATCACTATATCTATCTACCTACCTACCTATATAGCTATTCCCTATCTATTATCTATCTATCTATCTACCTATCTATTCCCTATCTGTCTATCTATCTGGCTATCATCTATCTAAGGAATCTTTCTGTCTATCTTGACTTTGGAAGTACCAAGGGTCAGGGATGCCAGGAGTCCTGAGAAATACAGAGTTCTCCACACTGAAACACAGAAATTCAGTGAACACAAACGTAGGGTAGTAGCTTTGAGATTTCAGGGTTCCACATAGTTTTCAACTTCAAGAAGATGTGGATTTTTCTATTCACCCTGGAGCTTCACTAGGCACTTACGTTTTAGCTGTACTGGCCATGCCTGGATTTCATGTAGTCTTGTAATAAGGAAGAAAACTTTTATGTGGAAACCTCAATGCATTTACTACCTGTCAGAATTAATTGGATGTGGTCAGTGAATATCAGTACCTCAGAGCTCTGCACAGGGTCCAGTGGAAAAAGAAAATATCTTTGCAAGTTCAGTGCCACTTGACAAGAAATCCATGTAAATGAAAACAGGGCAGGTACAGAATGAGGGAAGAAATACGCTGCTTTTCCTGATCAAGAACACCCACGGGAAGCCCAGAAACATAATGGGAAAAGCTCAGAATCTACCAAGGGCTTTATTGCCTCAGTTATTCTCTGAACATTCTCCCCCCATGTGCTCACTTCCTCACCTGTTCACATCCTCACTGTGTGCCAAGAGTTTAACGTGATTAAGCTCAAGGTGTATGGAAAACTTGAGCTTAATTCAATGGTTCTGCCTTTTAACATAGCACTTAAATGCATGCCAAAGTAGCAATCCATCATTTTATTTCTTTATGAGGATCTCGTGGTGGGAACAGTCATCTCCCCTTCCCTGTTGCAGTCACTCTTTTGAATAAAACATCTCTTTCCCTGTGCCCAGGTTGGTTTTTATCTGTCAACACAGGAATGTTTTCTGTAGAAACTGAGCTGTGAGAAGAGGGTGCACACAGTACGTGTGAGAAACACACACACCAGTGCTCATGCAGAATGTCAGCAAATTTCAGTTCCAGCTCCTTTCAACCAGGAGTAGATTAGCGGGAGGGTGGCATTTAATGAGTCAGGCCTGCACCGTGAATGCAATGGTTGGTGTGTGGGCAGGCGATGGGGGAGAGCTCAGAGTGTCAGACTGGCCTGGAGGAATTCCTTCAACCCCGCCACCACGCCACCCCAGACTTTCACATGCCCCTCCCCCAGGTCCCCAAGGCCAGGGAATTTGTTTGTATCACTTCAAACCTCCTCTGAAAATCCCCCATATGCCCTTCCCCTCTGCAACCACGACCTTGGGTTGTGGGACCAGCAGAGGGCCTCAGCTCAGCATAGGTGGATGGGGCCTCTGGTCTGTCCTGGGTAAAAGCCTGGATGAGAAAATGAAACAGCTGAAGGGGAGGTGGAACAGTGGCTGAGATGTTGTGTCTAGGACTTGCTTGTTAATGGTCATACTCACGTCTGGTAAGATTGTAAGGAAACTTCTCTTGTCAGACATCCTTTGGGAAAGACCCAGACCTAGAATTTCTTTGAGAGCCTCCAAGTTTATACTGCTCAAGAGCAATATGTAATCATTCATCATTTTTAAAAAGCCAAATAAATATTTTTGTCATTAAAACACAATTCTGTTTAAATAAGTGTAACATCGTCTTTTCATTCACAGTATAATTAATTCCTGACTATAATGCATTGTGGCAGCATAATCTGTTGATGTGAAAATTTGTTTAATTCCAAGAGTAGAGGGTGGTCTTTGGAGGACAGTGCTTAATATTTAGGTATTTCTTGAGTTCAAATGTAAAATAATTTTTAATCTTTTGGATAACAAATTATTTTGAGACTTTCTAGTAGATTTTAAGGGTTTGTGAATGGTTTCTCCTCTTGACCACATATGTTGAATAAAGCATACCATTAACTGCAGGCAGTGAACGTAACAACAGGTAAGAAACAATTCGGACTGGAAAGTTAGTCTTAGTTTGAATCAAGTCAAATTTTACAATAATACATGGAAATAATTGTAGAGGTGCTCACAAAATTGTGGGTTACAGTCAAGATCAGTTCCTAACATTTTTCTGATAAATGTAGCACCGTAACTGTTCTGGGATTTATACATGATGTCTAAACTTACGTCTTCTCTTGTTTGTACTCATTTCTACTGTTTGTATTACAACCCTATACTCCGTGGTATTTCTTAAAAGAATAAAAATAAATCCATTCATAGGGAAGCAATTATATTAGCAGATCCTGCTCTCCAAAATTCCAATTAACTGCTTGGACAAATGGGAAGACAATATCAATTTATTCAGTATGCCCATATGGAGAGGAAAAGTTTTCCTCAACTCTTTAGGTCCCCTGGCTGGGTCTGAAAATTACAATGACAAAGACAGATGGGCAGGAGAAAAGCATACATGTTTATTTAAGTTTCACGTGACACGGGAGCCTCCACAAGGACATGAGCACCCGAAGAAACAGACCCGAGCACTTTGATGCTGAGTGTGGTGAAGGCAGGCAGTTGTGGAGGATGGAGGGGGTCAGGGAAGATGAGTGATGTAGTAACTGGGGGGTTAGCAGGGTCTTCCTTTTGGGATACTTCTTGGGTCCCTCTGTGTCTGGAGATGCAGATGTTCTTTTCCTCTGGGTTTAGGGAGAGCATCTCTCACCTGAGGGTTTTGTGACCTGCCTCGGGGAGAATTGTGGGGGAAGGTCGGAGGGACCTTCATGCTTCTGCCATGTTCTCAAACTCTGTCAGCTTAAAGTATTCAGTATGCCCAGGCACAATATTTTGGGGTATTACGTTCTGAACCCCATCACCAGTGACCATGTAAAGTTTTTATCTCTTTTATCATTACTAGCTCGACCTGCATCTAAATTTTTATCTCCCAGTGTGCTCAGTGGTAGTTTCAACTTGTTACCAAATTGCACGTTGTAACGGGATCCTTTAAGTCTCCCTGACGCACTTCTTCAATTTTTAGCTCAGGTCAAGGTTTGTTACTCCAGAGGCTGCAGCCAGATTCTGCAGAATAAAATTTTCGTGCACTTAGTAATGGAAAGAATATAAACAACTCTCATGATGGAGATTTAGAGACAGCTCTTCCAACAAGGTTTGATCTGGTGACTAAAATAACACCACCAAGTACCCAGCTGTCTCTTTCCCTCGGGTCTGGTTACTGCAGCGCCAGCTTCATGTTGGCTCTACCTGGTGGCCCCGTGCAGCTCTTCAAACATTCTTTTCATATAACATTCAGATGGAAGAAGAAATCCATCTTCCAGCAGTTATTGTGGGATGCGATGCAGCTTTTCTTTCTCCTGAAGTCTCATTTGATATTGTGTTATTTCTTATTGGAGATGGAAACAAACACTATCGTGTTATGTCTGAAAGAAGTCAATTTCACGTGATTCTCACATGTAATGAGGAGGTAGGTGTGTTAATTTCTTAAAGGAAGACAGGGCAGGTAGCCGACGCCCACCGGGGTCCCAGGCACCCGTCTCTGATGTCCTTTCTCCTGTCCTACCTGGTCCCTGCCAGTCACACTCCCCCACTGTGATCTCAGCCCTGGTAGCGAGGATGCTCTTCCCCAGCTGCCTCTATGGTTCCACCCTCACTGCATCACTTGAGGGTCACTTCAGTGAGGTCCACATCGAGGTCTTTTTAAAAACTGCAGCCTCCCCCAGCCTTCTCGTTTCTGTTCTTTCTGGCTGAGTGCTTGGTTTGCCTTTTTAAGAGAACTTGTATACGTATACAGGTACACATCTATACACACATATAGGTACACATGCACATGTGCATTACTACATACGTGTATTCATCTCAGTGTCTGTCTCACTCTACCCCCACCCCCACTTACCAGACACACACACACACACACACACACACACACACACACACACACACACACACACACACACACACACTAGAAAACAAACACCACACAGACAAACATTGCGGGCCATTTTGTCCATTGCAGAGTCTCCAGTATTTTGTACAATACCATACAATAGGCTGCGCTCCATAAATAGTTTTTGAACAAATAATTCCAACTTGCTGTTTCTGGTGTTAACAGAGATAATGTTTGACTTACTGATAAGGTTATGATGAAGCCATTTCACACATTCTTTTGGGAACATCAGATCTAGCTGAACTGTCGTCCTCTAATAAATAAATCGGTATAAAAATCATCGTGTTGACTTGTAACTTTGTTGGCATCCAGCAGAGTTCTTTCTCCCTTCAAATTGTCGCTCGCGGTGAAGCTGGGGTAGATTTTAGCTCTTAACTGGGAAACTATTGCAGATTCGTGTCCCAGGTTCATTCCTTACCTCCCTGTGTTCCCACCTTGGAAATGACATCACGGAGAGGCAAGCGTTAACAGGGCAGGGGTGGGATGCAGTCCCGGCAGCTGGGTGGATCTGGGGCTGAGATTCCCGGAAAGTGGGGCACAGACCGAGGAATCGCGCTCTCGGCATCAGGAAATTAACACGGGAGGATGCGGGCAGCGCGTTAGTGCGCGTGTTAACGTGCCGTCTCAGCGGTTTTTATGGGAATCATAAAAAGTTGACTCATCAGAGGAGCCTTATTATGAGCTGAGCACTATCGGCAAATGTGTCTCTGGAGCATTTTTCCTGGCAGCATCTCATGTTTTTGAAAACATAATGGATTCAACAGGGCCTTCTCTTCTGCCATCTGTTATATTAAGCATCATTCACATCTTGAGCAATTAAGCTTCTCTTCAGGGATGAAGACTTAGGAAGTGCATAGGCAAACGCTGGTGAGGGGCAAATGCTATGAGAATCAAGAAGATTTATCTCTGGAAATACATCTTACCTAGTGTTTCCTGTCATTTTTCTCTACAGAATGACAAGATAAGTGTTCATAGCAAAACAAACAGCGAATAAAGGTAATGACACATAAGACTAATATAAACACAATTTTATTATAATGTCTTGTTCATGTATTTTCCATTTCATTTGTGCAAAATAACATTAAAAAGTTGGAGACCGCAGTTTAAGAAAGTAGAGATTGCAGGAGGGAGGGAGATGCAAGAGGGAAGAGATATGGGAACATATGTATATATATAACTGAAAAAAAAATTAATAAACAAAAAAAAAGAAAAAAGTAGTGTTTATACTATACAAAATGTTATTATTTCAATGAAAAGATTCAAAGTAAAACTTCCAAACAAAAAAATCAACATACAAAAATCAATATACAAATATAAACCAGTTAGAAGATAAAATGAGAACAAAGATGCTATTATGATAACAAAAAATGAAAGAAAATAAAGAAAAAAAAGAAAATAGAGATTGCAGAAGAAATTGGTGGACTTTCTCATCTTCAAAGAATAAAGGAATATTTTATTGGAGGGTAGGGATAAGACTATGCCCAAACATTTCTGAAACAAATTAAACAGAAGGTGCTATAAGATTAAACTTAATGCTACATGATTATCTGGTTAATATACATGGGAGGAATGCTGTTATAAGGTAAAGGAAACAATTTTATAGTTAGGTGGTAATTCATAGATTCACATCAACTCAAAAATCTGGTGGATTATGTTGAATAAATATCTGACAAACATGTTTGAAACTAATTCATTAGAAATTTGAGACATGTATCTAGATACATATATAAAGAATTGAATAATAATAAATATACATTACATAGCCTGTGTCAAGAAATGCCACCCTACAATTTATATTGTATTGTAGCCCATGCTTTTCCACATAGGAAATAATAATAATATAGGGGAGGTTCCATTTATTGCTAAGATTCTAGTATGTAAGGAACATCAATATATTTTAATTTCAGAGAAACGAGGTATAACTAGAGGCAAAATGAAGTCTGTTCAGAAAGACTCAAAAGAAAAATACGAATGATTTAATCTGGGCTTTGTGGATTTTTTAAGCAGTCAGAAATATTTTAGCTTATGGAAGGCAAGTTTTGAGACTAGAGAAAAATGGATAAAATAAAGCTGCAGGAAGAAAGAAGTATATAGGGGAGAGGGCAAACCCGGGGCTGGCGGGGCGGGGGTGGAGGGAGTAGGCATCTCCCAGACTGAAGGCTGGGAGGGCTGCAGGAGGCGGCTGGACCAGTCATGCACAGTAATGGACAGGAGCAGCCCCAGGGTGTAGGGACCCCCGCCCCGCCTGTGCTAGAGCCCTGTGCGCTGGTGTTCTTTGCCACCTTCTCCCTGCAGCAGCTCCCTCCAATTCAGGCAGCCCGTTCCCAGTACAAAAGCCACTTAGAGAACATGAAGGAGAACTTATCAATGGAGACGTTCCTGTTTGCTACTTAGAATTGAATAATTTTCTTAGCGTTTGACATAAATATGTAAAATTTACAAAAACACTATTCAACAAAGCGATTGGCAAAGAATCTCTCCGTGACCAAACTCGAGTTGGGCTCCTTTGAGCCGTTTTCAGTCAGACCTCATGCTTGGCATGTCCTTAAGAGCCCCATTAAAAAAATTTATTTTATTTTATTTTTATTTTTTTCATATTTAATGATTTATTTATCAAAAACATGCATTTGGGGGGTAACACTTCTTCAAATTATGTCATTTCACAAAAATGGGAATTTACATGTAATATTTTAATATTGAAAATAAGTTAGACCCTTATAAATTTTGGTTTTACAAATTTTCACAATATTATACCTTTTCACTTGTTGAAGTATAGTTGATTTACTATGTTGTGTTAGTTTCAGATGTAGAGCAAAGTGATTCAGTTATACATATACATGCCTCTATCTTTCAATTTCTTTTCCCATTAAGGTTGTTAAAGACACAGACCTACTAGAGAATGGACTTGAGGATCTGGGGAAGGGGAAGGGTAAGCTGTGACAAAGTGAGAGAGTGGCATGGACATATGTACACTACCAAACGTAAAATAGATAGCTAGTGGGAAGCAGCTGCATAGCACAGGGAGATCAGCTCGGTGCTTTGTGACCACCTAGGGGGTGGGATAGGGAGGGTGGAAGGGAGGGAGACGCAAGAGGGAGGAGATATGGGAACATGTGTATATGTATAACTGAGTCACTTTGTTATAAAGCAGAAACTAACACACCATTGTAAAGCAATTATACTCCAATAAAGATGTTAAATATATATATATATTGAGTAGAGTTCCCTGTGCTATACCATAGGTCCTTGTTGGTTATCTATTCTATATATAGCAGTGTGTACACGTCAATCGTAATCTGTCAACTACAGATTGGCATTTTGCATTGGCACTTGCCATCTACCTCTACAAGGATCAAATCCTGAGCCGCTGTGCCTGCTGACCTTCCGCACCCCCTGAGAGGAGTTCAGAGTGGAGAGCAGGAATGAGGCAGGCACTCTGGGCTCTGGGGAAAACTGGCAGAACAGGTCTTCAGATAGATATTTTTAGGAGAAGATTTTATGAGCCCAATTCTTGCATCTCCTTGTATCTAGAAAAGCACTAAAATCTTTCTTGATGACGTCTGCTCCTCGTGACCCACAGTAACCTGCACGAGACTAGCAGAAACCTTCTGCAAAAAATATGTGCTTGACTGCATGTACTCCCCCTTCGCCACAATCACATGTGTACTGACCTTCCCCCGCCCCCACCCCGCCTCTTTGGAGCAGTTTCTCAGAGCTCTCTGGGATGCTGGCTCCAGGGCTGCAGTCCTCATTTTGCCCCAAACAAACCTTAACTTGCAATTCTCATGTTGTGCTTTTTTTTTTTAAGTCAACACAATATTGTGTTAGTTTCAGGTGTACAGCAAAGTGATTCAGTTATACGTCTACAGGCATCTATTCTTTTCAAATTCTTTTCCCATTTAGGTTGTTACATAATATTGAACGGAGCTCCCTGAGCTGTACAGTAGGTCCTGGTTGGTTATCTACTCTCTATATAGCAGTGCGTTACATGTCAATCCCCAGCTCCCAGTCTGTCCCACCCCCCACCCTCCCACCCTTAATTTGGACCCTGCTAGTCAGTTCAGCCAGAATCCCCCATCTCCAATATCGGATCCCTGTCCGTGTGCACTGTTCCCAGCCCCCGCCCCCCAGGTGACACGTGATCGCCCAGCCTGCCTGCAACAGGAACCCTGTCGGTTGTTTCAGCCAGAACATACCCCCCCACACACACTTACCCCGGATGTTTCCTTTTAGTAAATTTCCACCCACCGATGTCCCCAGCCTGTGCTCCTTGGCCACAAACTCCCACTTTTCCTGGTCATGTTTCAGTAGAGTTCAATCTGTCTCACTGCAAAACCCCACTGCAGTAGCACTTGTACCTATCACCTAGTCCTGAATCAGGTCTGCCTTGCTGTTTTAACAAGTGTCACAAATAATATTTCCTTTGACACGAGCTTAGTTTGAAATGAGAGGAAAGGAAATTATGAAAAAGGGAAAATTCACTGAAAGAATGCATATCACACTGATAAGCAAATTTACCTGTGGGAAAGGGATGGGGATTTGAGTGGTGGGTTACAGATCGTTCCCGTGACTCGATAACTTGAGATGGTCCTCCGTGAAAGTGTATTTGCATATTCATGTGCTAATGTGTTGCTTCTGTAAATGGAAAAGACAAAACAGGAAAAAAAGGTTTGGTTGGGTTTTTTTGTTTGTTTTTTCGGTACGCGGGCCTCTCACTGTTGTGGCCTCTCCCGTTGCGGAGCACAGGCTCCGGACGCGCAGGCTCAGCGGCCATGGCTCACGGGCCCAGCCTCTCCGCGGCATGTGGGATCTTCCCAGACCCGGGCACGAACCTGTGTCCCCTGCATCGGCAGGCGGGCTCTCAACCGCTGCGCCACCAGGGAAGCCCTGGTTGTTCTCTTTACTGTATTTTTTACAGGTCTGAGCTGTTGAAAGCATCACATAAATAGCTGTGATTTTTAAATGTAATGTTAACATAGCAACAGCAGCAGAGGTGAATTAAGATGTTCTGCTGTATAAGTGCCATAATTAATATCAAGGAGGATAAATTTAATGCAGCCTCTTTCCACGTAGATCACCCAGCAGACAATGAAACAGGTGCTTAGGAAGCTTTGCTGGGTAATATTAACAGCAGATTTTTCTTTCAGAGCTCTTTGCCAGAGATTTGCGTGGGATCGCTGCTTAGCAGAACCCTTAATGAATGTCTGCATGTGTACAAGTAGCCCCAGAGCTGAGTCTGCCGAAGGGAAATAGTTCTTCATAAAAGAGTGTGAGAAATGTTCCACTTCAAAGAAACTGGGGGTGGGGAATGGAGGGGGCTGGAGAAGGCAGGGAGAGACCTCTAAAAACCGATTGTTATTATTAAATCACGTGCTGCCCTAGGCTACAGTACTTTATCTTGCCTCACAGTTTCAGGAAAGGTCCGCACTGCACAGCTTACCTTTGGTGAGCTATTACTATGAAAATCAAAGTAAAAAAGCTTTGTTTCCAGTTTTAGTCCTTGCAGAGGGGAAAGTGAAGCTTAGATGCTCAGAGCAAATGATCTTTAGGAGACCTCAGAGCAGCATTGGAGCAGGCGGAAACACTGGAGTTTCCTTTTTTGGAAATTCAGATATTGAAATTAAAGGTACCCATTGTTCAGGTGATGCATAAAAACACAGTTCATCTTTGAATTGTTGAAAGAAAATTTCACAGACCCTTAATTTTTGATGTAGTGGCTTGTATTTAAGGATTCATGAGCCAGGAAGCATCCAGTCCAGAAAAGAGAAAGGGAGCTCCAAAGAGTTGTCAAGTGAGAGAGTTTTATCGACCACAGTGAGCAGTGACGGAAGCAATGTTCACATATTGAGGGTGGGGAAGTCATTCTGGCTTATACGTGGTTTAACTTCAACTAGAACAACTGTCTTGTGGCCTGTCAAACAGGCATCATGCATCTGCTTCCAGCATTGAAGAAAAGAGTGCTTTTGAAAATTGAAATGGGGCTTCCCTGGTGGCGCAGTGGTTGAGGGTCCACCTGCCGATGCAGGGGACACGGGTTCGTGCCCCGGTCCGGGAGGATCCCACATGCCGCAGAGCGGCTGGGCCTATGAGCCATGGCCGCTGAGCCTGCGCTCCGCAACGGGAGAGGCCACAACAGTGAGAGGCCCGTGTACCGCAAAAAAAAAAAAAAAAAAAAAAGAAATGGAGTCACCGTGGTTTAGGCATCCAAAACGGAGTTGGGTGGCCTTTGTGGGTGTGGTTTCAGACACATTCCTGCATCCCTGAGAACTTGAATTTTCTCTAAATTGTATCAAACTCAAGGACACCACCAGCCTTTCTCAAAACAGTATCTGCAGCAGCTGCTAGCTGCACCCTTATGGTCCCGAGGTCTCCCCTTTGTAACTGTGCAACCGATTCACACCCCAACCAATCCCTGCTTAACAAGCACCCTTAATTCTTGCAGCTCCGATCCTAATTCATGATAAACAGCTTATATAACTTCATAGTTTTTGCCTTGATAAGCTTACCCCTTGTAGCCTGGAGGAAAACAATTCAAGTGCTTCTTTAATCTGCATTTCCTGAGCTAGAGTCCTCAGTTTGGCTCAAAACTCTTTGCTGTTCCTGTTGTAGGTTGTTTATTGATCATTTCCATCCACAGCAGGAACGGGAAGTTACACGCTGTGTCTGCTGACTGGAAAAGCAGTCACTTTCCTCATCTGGAGCAAGGGGAAGGTGCGGGGTAGGTCAGGTGACTTGTGCTGAACAGCAGGCGTGACTGGTTGGCCTGGGACTCCCTTTTCGGGGAGAGCCCAGCCTAGAAATAGGTAAATTTCCATTTGCAGGCATGGAGCTTAGCATCAGCGACTCCATCTTGCAGTCTGGACGCTTTGACAGGGTCTAATATTTTCTTAACGAGAGGAAGGAAGAGACAGGGTGACTACCTACCAACTTTTGCTGGTTTGGGAGAACCAACTAGGGAGTCCTACCCACACCTGTGACAGGTGTCAAATAAAAAACACATCCCGACTTAGTAAGGAGAGACTTTGTTCTGATGGGGTTCAGGACATGATACCCCAAATATGGCATCTTGGGATGTGGATATTTTAAGTTGACGGAGTTTGAGAAAATGGCAGCAGCATGAAGGTCCCTCTGAGCTTCCCCCACCTCTCTCCCCTGAAGCAGGTCACAAAGCCCTCAGGTGAGAGGTGCCCTCTGCACACCCAGAGGAAAAGAATGTCTGCATCTCCACACACGGAGGGAACCAAGAAGAGTCCCGACAAGCAGCCCTTGCTGACCCCCCCCCCCCCCAGTTACTGCATCACTCACCCTCCCCGAGCCCCGCCGTCCTCCACGACTGCCCGCTCTGCACCACACCCAGCATCACGTGCTCAGGTCTGTTTCTTTGGGTCCTCGTGTCCTTATGGAGGCGCCCACGTCACGAGAAACTTAGATTAATAAACATGGAGGCTTTTCTCCTGTCCATCTGCCTTCGTCAGTGTAATTTTCAGACCCAGCCAGGAGCCCTAAGGTGTTGAGGAAGACTTTTCTTTGCAGCAATTTGAAAGGATTGTTGTGTGTGCTGGTGGGTGGAGGTGCCCTGTTACAACAGGGGGAGGAGGATATTGTATTTGGACGAACAGTCCAGGGGACAAAGTAATTTTCCCTCTATCCTTTCAGGTTCTTGGTCAAGACCACAGTAGAAAACCAAACGTAAGCTTGGATACGTATACCTCCTGTATACGCGGGGAGAGCCAGTGAAACTGAGTAGCTCTGAAATGGCCCCAGTCATCATCACGTTAAATATCATATCCAGCTAAAGGCAAAAAAAACATTTACGGGAGTCACGGGGCCACCGCTGGGAGGTTATCAGGAAACGAGTGTGAGGCTGTGATGCAGATTTAAGCTTCCCCACTGGTAAGAGTTCCTGGGGATTACTCTCCTCTTGCTGGTGTGGAGACACTCTTACAGAGGGAGATTTCCCTCGTAAACGCCTCTTACAAAAGGGTGACTTCTACTTGGTTTTCTGAGCTTTCCCCGCATCTGCTGTGTCTTAAAAGCAATCAGCCCAAAGTCATCATGATGCCAAGAAGGACAACTTCTGCTCCCCTTCAACACGGTGACCGTAAGATCTGCAAGGTCAAGAATTAGGGCAAAAGTGGGTTTCTTTTTTTTTTAATTTTTTTTTTTTTTATTTGCGGTACGCGGGCATCTCACTGTTGTGGCCTCTCCCGTTGCGGAGCACAGGCTCCGGACGCGCAGGCTCAGCGGCCATGGCTCACGGGCCCAGCTGCACCGTGGCATGTGGGATCTTCCCGGACCGGGGCACGAACCCGTGTCCCCTGCATCGGCAGGCGGACTCTCAACCACTGCGCTACCAGGGAAGCCCAAAAGTGGGTTTCTTTTAAGAGAAGTGTACAAAGGCTAGAAAGACCGAGAGTGGAGACATGGGCTGAGAGGTGAGGTTGGGATCATGGCCACCTTGAGGCCAGTCTGTTCTGGGAGGGGTCCTTAGGGAGTCGAGGGGGCCGTCTGCTGGCTCGGGCTGCGTGGGGGCCCAGGTGTAGGGCCTGGGGGAAGAACAGATGCTTAACCAAAGTTTGCTTAGCAAGCGTTTTGTTCCCATGGATCAGCGGGTGCGAGACAGTCCAGCTAATCCGTTAGAACACAGCAAAGAATGGGGATTTGGACAGGTTGTGTCCGGCACTGTCACAGGTGAACAAGGGGGTTGTGCCTGAGTGCTACCTGGTGTCGGGGAGATTCGTCACCCTAGGCTGGTCCCTGGAACCCAGAAGGGGTGAGGACAGGCTTCCTTCAACCTTCCCCACTTTCCAGGAACCCAGGGCTCAGGTCAAACTCAGCCTATCACAGGATAACTCTTCCTCGGTCAATGCGCCAGGGTATATTGTTTGTGTAGAGTATATATGCAATATTTATTGTGTACATAGAGCAGTTTTCAAGGACAAGTTATGAAACTATAGAAGGTGTTACTTGATGCACACAATACAAATACAAATCTTAATGCTGTTAAAAGATACGTTGAGGCATATTAAAAACTTAATAGCCTATTTGACTCAAGTCAGGCAAGGCCATGGCGGGAGTGGTCGGGAGGCCCCGCCGCCAGGAGCTGGGGGCCAGGCTTTTGTAGAGAAGACACAGAAGCAAAGCAGGGAAATTCTGTGATTGGCTACAGCTCAAGTGGTGCCTTATTAGGGAAGATTAGTCGTCTGTTTGGATTTCTTAATCTTGAGGCGCGTGGAGGGTTGGTTTGCTCACACAGGCTGCCTCTGTGGAATGGCCTCCTTGTTTAATTAGTATTAGAGAACCATTGCTAGTCCAAGCTCAAGTCCACCTAGTGATTACCATGGACCAGGCACTGTGCTGAACACACTGAATGTCTCCTCTGAATTAGTTCTCAACCCAAATGGTGAGGAATTTATTATTCGTACAGTCATTTTACAGAAGAGAGAGTAAAACCAAAGAGGGCTAAACAACATTGTCCAAGGCCACAGAGTCCAAGGGCAGACCCATTTCTTATTGGTTAAGCGTTTCCCTCTTTTCTGACAGTCATGCTACTTCAGGCACTACATGGGTTCTCGCCAGCTCCCTGGTCAAGTTCGAGGTGAAAGGCAGATTCACAGGCTTAGAGGCTGAAGAGTTAAGTGATACAAAGCAGTGGGACTCTGAGTCTTCCTGGGGCTCTAGGGCCCAAGTGAGTAGAAACACAACTTGGATCAGATTCTGTTTTTATACATGTGGCCATGTTTACAATAGATCATTACCTGCCAGACATGTCTTTTCCTTTTATTGTTTTAAAATTTCTTTGGAGTGTAGTCGATTTACAATGTTGTGTTTGTTTCAGGTGTACAGCAAAGTGAATCAGTTATACATATACATGTACCTGTTCTTTCTAAGATTCTTTATCCATATAGGTTAATATAGAATATTGAGTAGAGTTCCCTGTGCTGTACAGTAGGTCCTTGCTGCTTATCTATTCTATATATAGTAGTGTGTTATATTAATCCCAAGCTGCTAGTTTATCCCTCCCCCCACTTACCCCCGCATAACCATGTTTGTTTTTGAACACTGTGAGTCTGTTTCTGTTTTGTAAATACATTCATTTGTATCATTTTTAAAATTAGATTCCACATATGAGTGATATCATATGGTATTTGTCTTTCTCTGACTTACTTCACTTAGTAGGACAATCTCCAGGTCCATCCATGTTGCTGCAGATGGCATTATTTCGTTCTTTTTTATGGCTGAGTAATATTCCATTGTATATATGTATCACATCTTCTTTATCCATTCTTCTGTCGATGGACATTTAGGTCCTCCATGTCTTGGCTATTGTAAATAGTGCTGCAGTGAACATTGGGGTGCATGTATCTTTTCAACGTATGATTTTCTCCAGGTATATGCCCAGGAGTGGGATTGCTGCATCATATGGTAGCTCTATTTTTAGTTTTTTGACTTTTTCTTTTTAAAGGATGCCAGATCCTTTAAAAACAATTTTCTTGACAATCAGCGCTTCTTTTAGTTAAATTTAGAAGACCATAAGATGCGGAATGTTTGAATTATGTATTTAAATTTTTGTCTCAACAGTTTAATATATGTAAACTATCTACTTATCTTCATATAATTCTGATAAGAATTTATAAGAATTATGAATTTACTAGATGAATAAAACAGTATTTCTGTAAGGAAGAAATCAATGATAAAGAAGAAAGCTCAGGGACTTCCCTGGCAGTCCATTGGTTAGGGTTCCCTGCTTCCACTGCAGGGGGCACAGGTTCCACCCCTGGTTGGGGAACTAAGATTCTGTATGCCGCGTGGTGCAGCCAAAAAAAGAAAAAAGTAAAAACGAAGAAAATTCATAGAAAGCATTTGATAAAATAACTAACATAATTAAGTAAACTATTTCTTTCAGAAGTTCAGACTATTTTTGTCCACAACTCTGCTTTACAAACCAGGTGTGAAATTCAGTGAATAGCCACTACTACTTTATATTAATGTGTTATTTGGAGATGCTAATTAGCTTATTCATGAAGGCTAAGTACCGGGGGGATTTCACATTCAGAAAGTTATTTTGGGATTTTATTTCCTCTTCAATGAAAAGCCCACTGTTATCAAATCGGGCTTTTCATCCCTTGTATATAAAATAGATAAAAGGAAAATGAGGTCATTTTGTTGGAATAAAGTCAAACGTGTAATCAGGAAAAAGATTAGAGAACATTTTATAGTAACATGGTGGGTTCCCTTGGAGTATTAGAAATCATCACACTTGCAACATCTGTTAATAAAATATTAGAAATTATAAAAAGATCTGCATATAATTTTATGTATAAATGTCTGTGTCTGTGCTATATTATGTAAAGTGAATTAGCAAATTGCCAAGTAAAATTCTGATATGGGCAGAAGCCATGCTCATTTGCATATCCAATTAAGGTATGATGAGAAAAGAACAGATGATGGCTGTTTTCTGTTTTGATTTTAAATGTTTGCAAATGTATGGTTCTATATTGCTTCTTCTTATTTCTGTGTATTTTCGATGGATTTAAACTTAGAAATAAAGCATCTAATGAGGACATCTAATGAAGGGAAAAGAAAGTCTAATTTCTAAAAATGCCAACCTGCTTATGCAGCATAAATATTCAACATGGGTTATTTTGGCTAAAGCATTCTTCTTTGAGGAAATAGAGGCTTGGAATCCCTTTTACCCTGATCTTAGAATTTATTCTTTTTATTCTGTTCTGTGGCTCTCAGTGTATTTGTGCAGCCACTTAACACATCAATATTTGTTGAACTCCCACTATAGCCAGACACTGTATTGTCTGCTGGAAAATCTTACGAAAAGGTTAGAGTGGAGCAATGTTACTGTTACTTAGGCGTTCGATGTACTGCTTTGGTGTGTGAGTCCTGCAAGGGTGGGCGGTTGAACGGACAAGGCCGGGGTCTGGAGCAAACACTTGCTCTGTGACTTCCAGAGCCAGCTGTGCACAGCTGTGCCTCGAGCGACTGTGGCGTCTCTCCTGAGAGCAGGCCTCCGTGCTCCCTTTGTAGGACTCACTCTACGCAGAACCCTTGAAGCTGCTGCAAACTGTAGTCTCTCAACAACACATGAGCCAGTCATTCATTTATTCATGTCTGCATTTATTTATTCTCTAAATCTTTATCAATCCTTATCTGTTCTGTTTTAGGAATTTTGCTAAGGCTTGGAATCCATGTCATTATTATTATTATTATTATTTGCGGTACACGGGCCTCTCACTGTTGTGGCCTCTCCCGTTGCGGAGCACAGGCTCCGGACGCGCAGGCTCAGCGGCCATGGCTCACGGGCCCAGCCGCTCCGCGGCATGTGGGATCCTCCTGGACCGGGGCACGAACCCGTGTCCCCTGCACCGCCAACCACTGCGCCACCAGGGAAGCCCTGGGCTCCATGTCATTATTGATCACAGCCTTGAATCAGAAACACAGACTTTGAGCAAATAATTTGAAGTGTAAAGAGTATTACAAAAGCTCAAATAACCTTGAGGGAAAAACCAACTGAGACGTGAAAAAAAAGTTGGATTTGGCTGGAGGAGACTGGCGGGTGTCGGGGGTGATGGTGGAGAAAGGGCCATCCAAAGAGGGCCGCTTAGAAAAGCCTGGAAACCAGGAAAGAGGGGTCCTAAGGGAAGGTCATTTACATGTCATGTTGAGAAAAATGGGGACAGGAACAGATCAGGCAGGCAGGCGGGGGCCGGGTCACAGGAAGTGCTCTGCCTGTCCATGGAGAGGACAGTGCCCCTCTGGTTTGCTGCCAGGCACAGTCCCCAGCCAGTGGCAAGAGCACCATCATTTCTGTTAAGTGAGAAATAAATGTACTTCTAGTATCAGTTGAACTAAGCCATAATTTTTAAATTGAAGTAATTAATCCCTAGAGGCTTATCTATGGGCATAGAGGTTAATCTGCCTACAAAGACTGGCCTTGACATCTAGTTTCTGCTTTGGTTCAATAATCTTCCCCTTTCTTCACTTGTAAATTTTTTAAAATTTATTTTTATGTTTTAAAAATTTTATTGGAGTATAGTTGATTTACAGTGTTGTGCTAGTTTCCGGTGTACAGCAAAGTGATTCAGTTATACACATACATGTGTTCATTCTTTTTCAGATTCTTTACCCATATAGGCTATTACAGAGTACTGAGTATAGTTCCTCGTGCTATACAGGAGGTCCTTGTTGGTCATGTACTTTATATATAGTAGTGTGTGTATGTTAATCCCAAACTCTTAATTTATCCCTCCCCGGCCATGTTTCCTCCTTGGTAACTGTAAGTTTGTTTTTTGAAATCTGTAAGTCTGTGTCTGTCTTGTAAATAGGTTCATTTGTATCCTTTTTAAAAATTAGATTCCACATGTGAGTGATTTCATATGATATTTGTCTTTTGCTGTCTGACTTACTTCTCTTAGTATGATAATCTCTCCATCTTCACTTGTAAATTTGTTTTTACGTTGCTGTAATAACTCTTGGCTGGAATTAAGTGATCTGTCTTAATTTTTATTAAATAAATATATTAAAAATCTGATCCACATAGATTTCTGTTTAAAATATCCCTAGCTATATTTTCTTTGTTATATTTATAAATTATTTAGTAAATCGTTTGCTCCCAATCACATCCAATTACAAGGTGAAAAATTATTGTCCTGCAAACAGTCCCCCTCCACATTTTAAAGCTGTTAGTACCATTTGATGTCCCCCATCACGTAACCAACGTGTGTCCTGCCTCTTAAATGTTAAGTTTGTTTTGTGTATAAAAGTTGTGTACACATTTTTGAGACCGTGTGCAGCATCGTGCTTATTTTCACAATTGTTCTCATTTAAGGTTGTATGAACACTTTTGCCATTACAGAATTATTAATAACCTGTAATACTTGCCAGAGTTTGAGTGCCTAGAAAAAATATCAATTCTTTTTTTTTTTTTATTTGAAATGTGAATGTTTATTACTGATAACAGAGTGAACATATTCCATTATGTTTGAGGACACTCTCAAATTCTAGTATAAATCCACGAAGCTCAAGTTCAATTTTGAAACAAACAATGAACACCAGGAAAAACTATAGAATTTTTCTTCACCAAGTAAAAGGATAGTCAAGTCTCCTGATCAGTCATGCACAATATGACCAGGATGAAAATGCAGAATCCACAGTAGCCTCATTTATAGTGTAACATATAAGTAAAGGCAAGAGCTGCTAACTCTGATAGGCCATAAGTTCAATAAAAACTGGAAATAAAACATCTGTCTTGTTATCCTGTCGTAGTTTTATTTATCTATTTATTTTTTGTGGGACTGTAGATTATTAAAAACTAGCATAACCTTTTTTTTTTTAAGAATAAATTGCATGTCTTTATTTAGAATCCTGAAATTTTTGTAAAAGCTTCTCCCATCCTTATTTTCTTTTCTTTTTTTTTTTTTAACATCTTTATTGGAGTATAATTGCTTTACAATGGTATGTTAGTTTCAGCTTCACAACAAAATGAATCAGTTATATATATACATATATTCCCATATCTCTTCCTGCTTGCGTCTCCCTCCCTCCCACCCTCCCTATCCCACCCCTCCAGGCGGTCACAAAGCACCGAGCTGATCTCCCTGTGCTATGCGGCTGCTTCCCACTAGCTAACTACCTTACGTTTGGTAGTGTATATATGTCCATGCCTCTTTATCGCTTTGTCACCGTTTACCCTTCCCCCTCCCCATAGCCTCAAGTCCATTCTCTAGTAAGTCTGTGTCTTTATCCCTGTTTCACCCCTAGGTTTTTCATGACATTTTTTTTTTTTTAAATTCCATATATATGTGTTAGCATACGGTATTTGTCTCTCTCTTTCTGACTTACTTCACTCTGTATGACAGACTCTAGGTCTATCCACCTCATTACAAATAGCTCAATTTCGTCTCTTTTTATGGCTGAGTAATATTCCATTGTATATATGTGCCACATCTTCTTTATCCATTCATCCGATGATGGACACTTAGGTTGTTTCCATCTCTGGGCTATTGTAAATAGAGCTGCAATGAACATTTTGGTACATGACTCTTTTTGAATTATGGTTTTCTCAGGGTATATGCCCAGTAGTGGGATTGCTGGGTCATATGGTAGTTCTATTTGTAGCTTTTTAAGGAACCTCCATACTGTTCTCCACAGTGGCTGTATCAATTTACATTCCCACCAACAGTGTAAGAGGGTTCCCTTTTCTCCACACCCTCTCCAGCATTTATTGTTTCTAGATTTTTTGGTGATGGCCATTCTGACTGGTGTGAGATGATATTTCATTGTAGTTTTGATTTGCATTTCTCTAATGATTAGTGATGTTGCGCATTCTTTCATGTGTTTGTTGGCAGTCTGTATATCTTCTTTGGAGAAATGTCTATTTAGGTCTTCTGCCCATTTTTGGATTGGGTTGTTTGTTTTCTTGTTATTAAGCTGCATGAGCTGCTTATAAATTTTGGAGATTAATCCTTTGTCAGTTGCTTCATTTGCAAATATTTTCTCCCATTCTGAGGGTTGTCTTTTGGTCTTCTTTATGGTTTCCTTTGCTGCGCAAAAGCTTTTAAGTTTCATTAGGTCCCATTTGTTTACTTTTGTTTTTATTTCCATTTCTCTAGGAGGTGGGTCAAAAAGGACCTTGCTGTGATTTATGTCATAGAGTGTTCTGCCTATGTTTTCCTCTAAGAGTTTGATAGTTTCTGGCCTTACATTTAGGTCTTTAATCCATTTTGAGCTTATTTTTGTGTATGGTGTTAGGGAGTGATCTAATCTCATACTGTTACATGTAGCTGTCCAGTTTTCCCAGCACCACTTATTGAATAGGCTGTCCTTTCTCCACTGTACATTTCTGCCTCCTTTGTCAAAGATAAGGTGACCATATGTGCGTGGGTTTATCTCTGGGCTTTCTATCCTGTTCCATTGATCTATCTTTCTGTTTTTGTGCCAGTACCATACCGTCTTGATAACTGTAGCTTTGTAGTATAGTCTGAAGTCTGGGAGCCTGATTCCTCCAGTTCCTTCTTTCGTTCTCAAGATTGCTTTGGCTATTCGGGGTCTTTTGTGTTTCCATACAAATTGCAAAATTTTTTGTTCTAGTTCTGTGAAAAATGCCAGTGGTAGTTTGATAGGGATTGCATTGAATCTATAGATTGCTTTGGGTAGTAGAGTCATTTTCACAATGTTGATTCTTCCAATCCAAGAACATGGTATATCTCTCCATCTATTTGTATCGTCTTTAATTTCTTTCATCAGTGTCTTATAATTTTCTGCATACAGATCTTTTGTCTCCTTAGGTAGGTTTATTCCTAGATATTTTATTCTTTTTGTTGCAATGGTAAATGGGAGTGTTTTCTTGATTTCACTTTCAGATTTTTCATCATTAGTATATAGGAATGCCAGAGATTTCTGTGCATTAATTTTGTATCCTGCCACTTTACCAAATTCATTGATTAGCTCTAGTAGTTTTCTGGTAGCATCTTTAGGGTTCTCTATGTATAGGATCATGTCATCTGCAAACAGTGACAGCTTTACTTCTTCTTTTCCGATTTGGATTCCTTTTATTTCCTTTTCTTCTCTGATTGCTGTGGCTAAAACTTCCAAAACTATGTTGAATAAGAGTGGTGAGAGTGGGCAACCTTGTCTTGTTCCTGATCTTAGTAAAATATCAATTCTTAACCTGTGATTGCTTGGTGGGCTTCAGCCTGTGAATGACCCCATGACCCCATGATATTTTTGTGAAATACTGAAGGTCTGTGTGTGCATGCATTTTATGGCCAGTAGGGAGAGCTACCGTATATTTTACCATATGCTCTGATGGGCCTGTCACCTTTCGCTAAAAGTTCAGACCCACGGTTGTAAAGCGAGACGTTTTCTCTAGGGTTTTATAGAAGCACAAAACTTCGCTTTAGAGAGTGCCCACCTCCCGCAGCAACTCATTCCTCATTCTTGAGACTTATTTCTCACTAGGACCAAGCAAAGCAAGATGAGTTTGAATCAACTGATTGCACATTTGGGGGGCCATCAACTGTGTTGCTTTGGTAACATAGAAAAGCTGTCATCCCTTTTTTTTTTTCTTTTTCTTTTTCTGGCTACGTGCAAGGCATGTGGGATCCTAGTTCCTTGACCAGGGACGGAACACACGCCCCCAACACTGGAAGCACGGAGTCTTGGCCCCTGGACCACCAGGGAATTTCCATCCCTTTGTTTTTTATCATGTTCCAAAGCAGGCAGAGAACAGTGGTCTTTAACCATATGTTTTTAGGCAAATGACTGGCATCAGCTTATCCCCATCCCCATGGGGCCATAACTACACGAAGTCATTAGTCCTCACCTGTCAGGTCCACTTAAGGCCGGCTTAGTAATCAACAAGGCATCACCCTGGCAGAGCTGTCTCTTCAGTGTCTGGATAAACACATCTCTGCACTTTGGTTGGTTCCTTTTCTTTCTTTGTTCCCTAGACCGTCTTTTTCATTTTTTTTATTTTTAATAATGCTAGGCATCCTGCTACTATCCTTTTTGGCAAAGGCTTTCAGAACCTTTTAGAAAGCTACATGGCTGTCGATTACCCTCAAAGCTGTCCTCTGCTGTCTCAGGCACAAAGTGAGTTTGAGCACAGGGTCCAAGGAGACAGCAGACTGCTTTTGCTCCCCCTGCGTTTCTGGGGGTTCCAAACTTGACCCCTGCAGACAGAGTGCGGGAAAGAGGCAGAGGGTCCCTAACACAGTGTCCATACATGCGAATAGGATTTCAAAGTCATCGTTTAGTAGGGGGCTTTCAGCTGTCTGAAGTATTTTTATAAACACAAATTACCTGTTAGCACTTCTGATCAGAAAACTTTCGGCCTCCTGCCTGTTCAGGGACTCCTTATAAACTAAAGTATTTACTTGGGAAGATTCTGTAAGTGCGGGGCCACTGGCTGAGGTGTTTCAACCATTACCTGTAAAGCAGAATGTTAAGTAGAATTGTTTGAATTCCTCACCACGATTAAAATAGATAGATGTGAAAGAAGGAAAAAAATGTGTACCATAAAATCAAGTCAGTAATTCTGTGCTGGTCCAGACCAGTGATCATCATCTAATCTCAGAATATTTGGCATCTTTCTTTTTCTTCAAATGTGAACTACCTTTTAAAATTTTAAGAATCATAAAACAAAAGGCACCTAAATTAGTATAATGTAAGAAAGTTTAATGTGTTGTTGTAATAATACACCCCCAGATTTAATAGTTTTTAACGTTTATCATCTTTTGTCTTCTTAAAAAATGGAATCATGCTAAACAATTAGTTCTGTTTTTGTTTTCTTTCTTTTTTTTGGTTGCGTTGGGTCTTTGTTGCTACGCGCGGGCTTTCTCTAGTTGCAGCGAGCAGGGGCTACTCTTCATTGCGGTGCATGGGCTTCTCATTGCGGTGGCTTCTCTTGTTGCAGAGCACGGGCTCTAGAGCGCAGGCTCAGTAGTTGTGGCACGGGGGCTCAGTAGTTGTGGCTCACGGGCTTAGCTGCTCCATGGTATGTGGGATCTTCCTGGACCAGGGATTGAACCCATGGCCCCTGCATTGGCAGGTGGATTCTTAACCACTCTGCCACCCTGGAAGTCCCTTGTTTTCTTTTTAATAGACTTTATCTTTTAGAAAATTTTGGGTTTAGATCCTTTTTTTTTTTTTTAACATGGATAGTACAGAGTAGCCATAGACCTGTTTCCCCTACTGTTCATGCTTTACATTAGTAGGTGCATTTGTTATAATTAATGAGCCAATGTTGATGCATTATTATTAACTGAAGCCAATACTTTTATTCAGATTTCTTCAACTTTTACCAAATGTCCTTCTACTTTTCCCAGAACCCCATCCCGGTGCCACATGACATTTACTTGTCGTGTCTCCTGAGGCTGCCCTTGGCCGTGATACCTTCACAGACGTTCCTTTATTCTGATGACCTTGACAGTTTTGAGGATGGACTGGTTGGGTTTTTTGTAATATGTCCTTGTATTGAGATTTATCTGATGTTTTCTTATGATTACAATAGGATTTGCGGTTTGGGGGAGAAGATCACGGAGGCGAAGTACTATTCCCATCACGTCACTTCAAGGGCACTTGCTGTCACCAGGATTTGTCAGCAATGACCTCACCCTTGACTGCGTGGGGAGGGGTATTTATCAGGGTTCTCCTCTGTGAAGCTGCTTGCTCTCCCCTTCTGTCCTGTCCCCTTGGGAGCCAGCCCCTCTGTGCAGTTTCCCCTGGGGAGTTATGCTCCCTCCAGGAGAGCAGAGCGTCTATGTAAATTATTTCCAGATTTCCTGCAACTGAGATTTGTCTCTTCTGTTCTTATATTTACGCAAGCCATCATTTTTTATATCAGTCTGCAGTCGTGGATATTTATTTTATATTGTGGGTTATAATCCAAAACCACTTTAGTTGGTTGCCTCCGTTATTCAAGCTTTGGACAGTGGGAGCTAACAGCTGGTTCCTGTGTTCCTTCATACGACCTCATGATTATGGCTTTTTAAAAAAGCACCTTCTTATCAACTGGCACTACACAACATTCCAGGATCATTTTATATTTATCTTGAGCTAGTCCTGAAATTAGTCATTTCCCCAAGTAGTCCTAATTCTCTTTTCTTTATTCATCAATTTGTTTTTAAGACATAGCACATGTTGATTCATGCAGATCCAATGTATTTGTTTTGACTGTCTTGTAGTATTCCAGTTTACATAATATTCTGTGAATATGTAATCTTCCAGAATATGTAATGTTCTACGTATTCCTTTGTCTTACAATGTTTATGGTATCAAGAAATAATACCGTAAGTATTATTATGAGTGGGTGTGAGACTTTCTCCAAATTATAAATCTAGGAGAGAAATTACCGAGTCATGAGGTCTGGCCATTTTTAAGTCTCCTTGAAACTGTGTCATTGTAGAAAGATTCTGCCCATGTTTCCTCCTGCTAGCAGAGTCCTAAAGCTTCATTCTTATGAATCCTTGGCATTTCTAGACTTTTTTGGTAATCTGAAATGTGAAAAGCGGACTCGTTTCTTTTACATTTCCTTAATTGTTGAGTGTTCAGCATCTCTGTGACGTATTTTAACTGTTCCTGTCTTCCCTCTTTCAATTGCTTGTTTACTTTCTTAGCAATTTTTTTTTGTGTGTGTGTGTGTGTGTGTGTTACGCGGGCCTCTCACTGTTGTGGCCTCTCCCGTTGCGGAGCACAGGCTCCGGACGCGCAGGCTCAGTGGCCATGGCTCACGGGCCCAGCCGCTCCACGGCATGTGGGATCTTCCCGGACCGGGGCATGAACCCGTGTCCCCTGCATCGGCATGCGGACTCTCAACCACTGTGCCACCAGGGAAGCCCTCTTAGCAATTTTTTCAATGAGCTCTTCTCTGTCACAAATTTATATTAGTGTACACATTGCAAAACTCTTCCTGTTGGTTACTTACATTTTTACTTCTTTTGTTGTCTCTTTGTAAACTTATAATAGCAATGTGGTGAGATTTAATAAGCTGTTTTCTTCATGTGTATGATTTTTTTCTTGGAGGACAGGTGGAGTGTGTTAAGAAAATATTGTCCTGTCGCATGGAGATCATATAGTTTATCTACATTTTTCCTAAGAATTCTAAAATTTTGTTTTTAAAATGCAGATATTTAAAATATCTAGAAATTAGTGTTATGTGTGGCATGAGGTTGCAATCTTTTTTTTCACTGTGGAAATCCATTTCTCTCAATGCTATTTATTTTATAATTGATGCTTTTCTCACTTATCCCCACGCTGATTCTGCACAGACCAGGTTTCCGTATCCGTGTTTGTCTCTCTGGGGGACTTTGCAAGGGTACATCAACATATTTATCTACCATTCCAGTATAATAATTTTAATTATTACAGCTTTATGATAAATCTTGATAACTGGAAGATTTTCTCCCCTCTAATACTAGTTCCTAGAGCGTCCCTCTATTTTTTATCTTTACTTTTTATAAATTCCTGAACTTTATTTTTTTAACTTTTATTTTATATTGGAATATAGTTGATTTACCATGTTGTGTTAGTTTCAGGTGCAAAGTGATTCAGTTATACATGTACATGTAATCTGTTCTTTTTCAGATTCTTTTCCCATATTTCCCTGTATTTTTTAGAATTATCTTTGTCAAGTTCTATTAAATTATATACTTGCATTTCAATTGGAGCGGCAGCCTCATGAGGAGATGTGAGTGGGAATGTCGTTCTTAGAATATTGTATTGTATCAGTTATTTATTGCTACACAACAGATCACCGCTACCTCAGCACCTGAAAGCAACACCCTTTATTTACTTCCAGTTCTGCAGGTCAGAAATCAGCATGGCCGGTCTGGGTTCCCGCTCAGGGCACCTTGAGACTGAAATTAAGGCCTTGGTCAGGCTGACTTCCTGTCTGCAGGCTCTGGGGGAAATCTGCTGTGAGTTTAACAGAAAGCTAAACAGGAATGTAAAAGATGTATGATAGGGCTTCCCTGGTGGCGCAGTGGTTGAGAGTCCGCCTGCCGATGCAGGGGACACGGGTTCGTGCCCCGGTCCGGGAAGATCCCACATGCCACGGAGCGGCTGGGCCCATGAGCCATGGTCGCTGAGCCTGCGCATCCGGAGCCTGTGCTCCGCAACGGGAGAGACCACAGCAGTGAGAGGCCCGCGTACCGCAAAAAAAAAAAAAAAAAAAAAGATGTATGATAAGCGAAATATGGAAATCACCTCGGCATCTGGCACCAGTGTCTTCAGGCTTCACGTTCCTGATGTCACAGTTTTGACCTCTGGACCCAGACGTAAAGGGTGCACGTGATCGCCCATCCGGAAAATCTCCCTACCTTGAGGTCACCAGATTTGGGTCCTTAACTGCCTCTGAAGACTTTCTTCTCATTCCGAAGTTGTATCAGGTCCTGGTGAGGCTGGCCTAGTTCAAGTAGATACGTCCAGACTGTTGACCTGAAAGTCTAGGAGCTCAGAGTCCTCTGATCTCTCCTATGGAGGTGGGAACATGCACGGACACACGCATGCATACACACACACAGACCACACACACCATTGAAGCATTGGAGGGATGGCTCTGCTTACTGTTAGGATTTGTCCATGTGGTCCCAGAGGAGGAGGTCGGGTGACTGGTCTGTCCTCATCCCTCACAAAACACAAGGACAGCAGAACTCCGGAGCACTTACCTCAAAAAGAATGTGTCCTGACCCTGCATTTGCATCCACGGGTGGGACCCGCTGCTCCCCAGGTAGGACCAGGCACTCTGAATAAGGCACCTTTGCACACCTTCCTCTGCTCCCTCTCTTCTCTTTGGAACCCAAGAGCAGGAAGTCGGGAGGCGGCAGAGGCATGTGAAGGGTCCCACCTTTCCTCCTTCCCTTCAGCCTGGTTCCCTTGGGCGTTTGGAAGCACTGGACTTTATCCTGCATTGAAGGGCAGATAAGGGCAGCCTGAAGGCGCTGCCTTCTCC
Source organism: Leucopleurus acutus (assembly GCF_964270905.1). NCBI lineage: Eukaryota > Metazoa > Chordata > Mammalia > Artiodactyla > Delphinidae > Leucopleurus > Leucopleurus acutus. The sequence continues at coordinate 115,042,013 of NC_139150.1, read as the reverse complement.
TGCCTGTCCACTGTGGCTCCAGCCCAAGGCTACCCTGATTCCGTTAGCACCACGTCTCTTGTGATCCTTCACTTCCAAATCCAGGCTCTGACCCATGGGCCCTAGGCAGGTTGCCATCCCTCTGATGTCGGTACAAAATAAAGGAATTCCAGCAATCAGAAACCACGTGGGTGGGGAATGTGGCCCCGATCCTGGGTGCCCGCCGTGGTGACCCCTCTGCGGGGGTGAGCCAGAAGCTGCAGTGCTTCAGGAAATAGATGTTTGCCAGAAACCACAGGAGTGGGAGTTGTGCATATTAACTCCCTTGTATTTGGATTCTCCCAGGAAGACTGTCACCCGGGTGACCCTGGGTTCGTTGACGTGTCCTCACAGAGGCTGACTTTTACTACTGATGTTTCGTGATGCTGTGTCTTCCTTAGACAGTGAGTGACTCAGGGAAGAGCGGTGGCCATTCCCTAATCCTCTAAAGACCCAACTACTTCTAGGTCTTGCCAGCTTCCTGGTCCTCTGATTGGTGGTATTGCCCTTTCCTGTGAATCAAACCAACGCCAACAACAGCCTTCAGATCTCTTAAACAAGCATCCATGTTGGACAGGTCCCCCACTATACTGCATGACCAGAATTTCCTAGATTTTGCAGGAAGTTTGGGGGAATTTGGAGGACACTGATCACTCATCCATTCCAGGTTGAAATTTTTCGTGAGTGCCCTCTGGCCGCATTGTAAAGAAGCAAACTTCCCAGGAGGTAGTAGTCATAGGACTATGTTATCTCAGACCTGGTCTTATTCCCCAGTATCAGGTGAGCCTCAGGTGTCAATCATCGTCTTCCTTTCTCTGTGCATCAACCCTCCACCCTCCTGGGTCTTCTGCAGCATCTCAGAACTAGCCTTGCTGCTCTAAAGGGTGGAGATGGTGGAGATGACTGAGCAGGCTGGGATGTGGAGTCCACCAATCATAGAAGGGCGATGGGCTGAAAGGTCATGGTTAATTTATCCAAAACGACACTCTTGCACGCTGGCATCTGTGAAAGTGTTTGGTCCCTTACAGAGGAAAACAATTTGGGAACTCAGACTTTCTCTGCAGAAATCGGCAAAAGCCAAGTACTGAAGTCACTCATCCTGGTGGAATGCTGACCTGGGGCTCGGGGCAGAAGCTCTGTGTCCCTGTCACAGCACAGCTGCAACCTCGGGCTTTGGGCTGCAGCCCCTGGATGTCCAGGAAAGGGGCTGGTGCATCCCAGCCAGACTGCTAAACCCAGAACAAGGATGGAGGCCCAGCTTCCTCCACACTGTCCATCTGGGAGGATGCAGCTACAGCCAGCAGGAAGTTTGGTCAGGCTCAGGGACTGGCCTGTGTTACCTGCAGTCACGCAGTTTACAGACCTCCACAGCCCGAGGGCTAATGCCCCTCACCTAAATTCTGACATCCAGAACTGATCGGTCCCGATCGGTTCTAAATTCATTGCATCGTAGTCGGGAAACAGGGTCTGATAACCTGTATCTTTTGGAGATTTCTCAACATCGGTCGAAACCACACACCTGCCACTGCTTCTCCTCTGAAAAATTCCTCATGCTTTTATCTTTTTTAAAAAGGATGTGCTGTAAATAGAGCTGCAATGAACATTTTGGTACATGACTCTTTTTGAATTATGGTTTTCTCAGGGTATATGCCCAGTAGTGGGATTGCTGGGTCATATGGTAGTTCTATTTGTAGCTTTTTAAGGAACCTCCATACTGTTCTCCACAGTGGCTGTATCAATTTACATTCCCACCAACAGTGTAAGAGGGTTCCCTTTTCTCCACACCCTCTCCAGCATTTATTGTTTCTAGATTTTTTGATGATGGCCATTCTGACTGGTGTGAGATGATATCTCATTGTAGTTTTGATTTGCATTTCTCTCATGATTAGTGATGTTGAGCATTCTTTCATGTGCTTGTTGGCACTCTGTATATCTTCTTTGGAGAAATGTCTATTTAGGTCTTCTGCCCATTTTTGGATTGGGTTGTTTGTTTTTTTGTTATTAAGCTGCATGAGCTGCTTATAAATTTTGGAGATCAATCCTTTGTCAGTTGCTTCATTTGCAAATATTTTCTCCCATTCTGAGGGTTGTCTTTTGGTCTTCTTTATGGTTTCCTCTGCTGCACAAAAGCTTTTAAGTTTCATTAGGTCCCATTTGTTTACTCTTGTTTTTATTTCCATTTCTCTAGGAGGTGGGTCAAAAAGGACCTTGCTGTGATTTATGTCATAGAGTGTTCTGCCTATGTTTTCCTCTAAGAGTTTGATAGTTTCTGGCCTTACATTTAGGTCTTTAATCCATTTTGAGCTTATTTTTGTGTACGGTGTTAGGGAGTGATCTAATTTCATACTTTTACATGTAGCTGTCCAGTTTTCCCAGCACCACTTATTGAATAGGTTGTCCTTTCTCCACTGTACATTTCTGCCTCCTTTGTCAAAGATAAGGTGACCATATGTGCGTGGGTTTATCTCTGGGCTTTCTATCCTGTTCCATTGATCTATCTTTCTGTTTTTGTGCCAGTACCATACCGTCTTGATAACTGTAGCTTTGTAGTATAGTCTGAAGTCTGGGAGCCTGATTGCAGCTCTATTTACAATAGCCCAGGGATGGAAACAACCTAAGTGTCCATCATCGGATGAATGGATAAAGAAGATGTGGCACATATATACAATGGAATATTACTCAGCCATAAAAAGAGACGAAATTGAGCTATTTGTAATGAGGTGGATAGACCTAGAGTCTGTCATACAGAGTGAAGTAAGTCAGAAAGAGAGAGACAAATACCGTATGCTAACACATATATATATGGAATTTAAAAAAAAAAAAGTCATGAAAAACCTAGGGGTGAAACAGGAATAAAGACACAGACTTACTAGAGAATGGACTTGAGGCTATGGGGAGGGGGAAGGGTAAACGGTGACAAAGCGATAAAGAGGCATGGACATATATACACTACCAAACGTAAGGTAGATAGCTAGTGGGAAGCAGCCGCATAGCACAGGGAGATCAGCTCGGTGCTTTGTGACCGCCTGGAGGGGTGGGATAGGGAGGGTGGGAGGGAGGGAGACGCAAGCGGGAAGAGATATGGGAATATATGTATATATATAACTGATACATTTTGTTGTGAAGCTGAAACTAACATACCATTGTAAAGCAATTATACTCCAATAAAGATGTTAAAAAAAAAAAAAAAACCAAAAAAAAAAAAAAAAAAGGATGTGCTGATATTTCATTGAGGATTTTTCATCTATTTTCACACAGTGTTGCTTTCTGATTTTCTTATACTGTCTTTAGCAAGTGTTAATTTTAATGTCCTAATAGGTTATTAAAATGACTTGGATAGCCATCCCAACACCTGGAAAAATCTGCAGAAGAAACTAGTGCTCTTGGTATTTTTGCCAAAACTCTCTCAAAACACCGTCTAGGATTCATGACATTATTTAATTTAATTAAATTAATTAATTAATTTATTTATTTGTGGTACGCGGGCCTCTCACTGTTGTGGCCTCTCCCGTTGCGGAGCACAGGCTCTGGACGCGCAGGCCCGGCGGCCATGGCTCACGGGCCCAGCCGCTCCGCGGCATGTGGGATCTTCCCGGACCGGGGCACGAACCCGTGTCCCCTGCATCGCCAGGCAGACGCTCAACCACTGCGCCACCAGGGAAGCCCCGTGACATTATTTTTAATTACTAATATAATATATTGGTTACTGATATATTCACATTTTGGTAATTTGTTTATCGTTTAACATCTATTCCATCTGTGTTTTAAAAATTTTTGGCGTATATTGCTTCGAAACATTTTATGATCTTTCAAAATCTCTACTAAATACAAATTCTGTCACTTTCAAAATTTCAAATATTGTTTGTTAATGACTTTCTTGTTGAATCTATCCAGACCTGTGGCTATTTCGTTTGTATTTTAAAAGAGCTAACATTTAATTTTGTTCATCACTTCTTTTTCCTTGTTTGTTTTCTGTTTCATTAATGTTGACTTGGACCTCTAGTTTTGCTATCTTCTCTTTTCTTTGAACTTACTAATTTAATTTTTTTTTTCATTTTCTAGCTTCTTGCTTTAAGTGTTTGGCTCATTTATTTTCAGTGGGATTGGACTTCAGCTGATGTTTCAAGGTTATAAATTTTCCCCTAAATATTATTTGAAAATGTATTTTGTGTACCTTTGGTAGATAATACTTTTGTTGATTTTCAATTCTAAATATTTCACAATTTCCATTGGATTTTCTTCTTTAATGCAAGAGTTGAAAGTGATTAATTTTTAAATCTTTTGGATTTGATTTTTAATTTTATTGCATTGTGGTCATAGAACAGGGTCTTATGATCTGTATCTTTTGGAATTTTTTGAGGATTTTTGTGTTTTGTATTGGTTCAGTTCAAAAATAATGTTTAATAGAACTAAAAACAAATGTTTATTCTCTTTGGGGGAAGTTCAGATTTTATATACATACACACTCAAAGTTTGTTAATTATCTCATTTATAAGTTTGGCAAGCTGGCTAATTTTTGTCATTTTTTTATCTGTCAGTTTCAGAGTGAGAAGTATTAAAATTATTTTACTGTTATGGAGAACTCTTAAAATCTTGTGATTTTTGTTACACATTTGGGATCATGTTTTTAAGTGTGGGGAATTTTTTTTAATTTGTGTTCTTGGACCTCAAAAGCTGGACTGACTGAAGAATTCCAGTAGGTCAAGGTTAGGTATCTACACTTTTATGTTTCCAAGTGAAAAAAGAACTCAGGATCTAATTGTTGTAGATTGGGGTGTTTTTTTTTCAGCTTCCTCCCTAGATGGTCTTATCCATGTGCGTGATGTTAAGCTGTGCTGTGGGTATTTACCCCTCCCCCCAGGTCTTCCACATTCAGTAAAGAGCATTACAGACACACAGCAGCTCAAGAGAGAGGCCTGAGAATCCTCTTTGTTCTCCCATCTCCTTTAGCCATTCCCACCATTTAAGAGAGAGTATCAGTGTTTATTCCTCTAAGATACATCATATCTTCCCTGTCTCTTCATTCACAATCCCATCACAGAATAATTCTTCCTTAGGCCTCTTGTGGTAGCTTCACACTTGTCTCTTAAATTCCTTTTTTTTTTTTTTTGGCTCTGCTGCGCGGCATGCAGGATCTTAGTTCCTGACCAGGGATCGAACCTGTGCCCCCTGCAGTGGAAGTGCAGAATCCTAACAACTGGACCGGCGGGGAAGTCCCGTTGTCTCCTCAATTCTGAGAAATAAATGTTTGATAATATAATTTGTACATTTTTAGTCCTCTCTGTGTAGTCCTTGGGTGAATTCCCAGTCCAGTGCCCTTCCTGGGGCCCCGGCCCTGGGTTCTCCTCCCTAACAATCAGTCACGGGCCCCTTTCATTCTCCACTGTTGAAGCCAAGGGCTCGCTCCTGGCTGGAATATCTTTTCTCTCATCTTACTCTTTACCCTTGGCAGCTGTGGCCCCAACCCCCTGTGTCTACATCCCTTTTGTGTAAAACTAAATTCCTTCCTGCAAACCTCCCCTCCCCCTTCACTACCTCCTTCTGCTTGTTTAAAGATGGTGGAAAGTCTGAACTTCTCCTTCACACGAGTCCTGGCCCTTGTAATTACTTATTCAATCTCGTGTCGCACATGAAGCCCTGAGATCCAGGAGGGCAGTTCCATTTATCTAAAACAAAGCCCTATTTTCATTGTCCATCCGTGTGCCTGGTCACAGTAGGTCATCAACAAACAAAAAAACCAGAGATGAATAAGCAGTAAGAGTTTTCAAGCGTTAGATGCATGTCTGAAGCTGTTGGAGAGAATATAGAGGTCTGAGGGTGGTGGAAAAAGCCAGTGCCTCAACTTTTTGTCAGTAACACACAATGTATTCACCTGCACCAGGTGTACACCTATAATGTATTCACCTGCACCAGGTGTGCACGTGTTATGTATGTGCATACATATGCGTGCAGATATTTCAAATAAATAAAAATGTTAACCTGGTGTATTATAAATATTCATATACACATCTATTGCATGTGTCTGTGTACAAAGAAAGAGGCCGAAAGATAGATGCAGAGAGATACAGAAGAAGGAAGAGAGACAGAGACAGAGAGAGAGATCTGTAGAGCTTTTTCCAAAAAACTACCAGGAGATTAAATTACGATGTTATGTCTTTAATTTTTTTCCATGAAACTACATTTCACATGTGCAATTATTAGACCAAAAGATACAAGATTCTGACACTCAGTGACGAATCATATTTCCAAAAATGTTAACACTTTGCACTTTCCATTAGCAATCTGTGATTGGATCCCAAATGAAAACTCTGTATATAATTTTCACATTTAAAGATCATTGCTGAGTAGGTGAAAAATACTACTCTATTCTTACTTTAAAATTTCTTTGATGAACTGAAGGTTGAACATATTTTAATATTCTTTGGAATTTCCTACTTCTTTTGAGAAGTTTTTTATTCTCTTTTTAAACATTTTGGACACTCACTGTTTCTTAAGGATATTTAAGAATTCTCTAGTATATATTGTTATGTAAATATTTTGATTATCATACATGTTTTAAATTCCTTTCTAGTTTTCTGTTAAACTTTATTTCTACCGGGTAGACTTTTTATTATATGTAAAAAAAATCTATTTTTTCTTTATGATTTCATACTCCCTTTTAAATTTAGAATGTGCAGCCTTAGTTCAAGATGAAATGTTCTTGTTTTCTTCTAATTCTTTAATGCTCCTATTTATGCATTTATTTGACTTTTATACCTTATTTAGTGATACTGAAAAACTGGCAAATTCTATTAAAACTAGGAATTTGAATGTCGATATGGGCCAGCTAGTGAAAAGTCGCTATTTTCTTTCATAGTGTATTGAGAAAATAATGATACCAAAGTAAATCTGAGCTCTTGAACTACACCAAGGAAATATAATGTGGTATTTGTGATACAGGTGCTTAAAGACTTGATGTAAAGTTGATCATTCTAGGCAGAGGGATTCTGTAGATGTGACGGTGGATTTATTATGTCTGTATCTTTGAACAACTACCTACATTCTTCTGAGCTTCTCTCTTTTATTACTAAAATACATTTCTCAGCTTATCATTTGCTTTTAGATGGTAGGTGGTTGAACAAGAAATAAAGAAACATATTCACTTATTTGTTGGTAGGTTTAGAGGGAAGACGCACAGCTATTTTGAAATATGGTAAAAGTCACTTTAAAATTCAAGGACTAACATGGTTAGTTCAGAAATCCTCCAGATGCCCTTGGACTGAGCTTTAACTTTGTTCCTGGAGAATATTCTAAAATTTCTAAAATTTTATATAAAAAAGACAATTGTCATTTAATATATTTACTGGAATTTCTAATATAATTTCATACTCACCTTTCCTTTCTCTTATGACCCCCTATTTGCCAGTTCTTCACAGTGCTATGAATTATTGTGACTGCCTTATTCAACATAATAAATTCAGTTTATCTGGTAAAAGCAGATGCTAAGGTAGATTCCGTAATTATCACGTAAAATGGAGCAATACATATGTATGACTTTATCAGGTAATACCAGGCACTGAGTATTCATCCCTCAAGCCACAGTGGCTTTGTATCATAAATTTATGACTTGATATTCACTACCCAGGCTGCTTCCAGCATTCTTAAATCAGCAAACCCCACCTCTCTTTTTCTTCTGGGGTTATGATGGATGTTTTTATATGTGTGTACGTACCTCTATATCCTGTACACATTTATACGGCTTTCAGAATGTAAACCACAGCTAATCACAGAACGATGATCCTGCGTTTAAGGAAAAAGGCTCTCTAAATGGCATAAGATTGAAGATATTCCTGCCAGAGCATCACTTGTGTCCAGAGGTTAACAAACATGCAAATTAAAAATGCGGAGGCATGCAGCACCTCTACAGATAATAAGATTGCTTGGCAGTGACCTTGAGGCTGAGTGTCTTAAATAGTTTATGCGTTTTTCTTCCAGGGGATCAACTTTGGTAAAACTTGTAGAATCTTACATAAAATGTGCTAGGGCCTCTTTATATTTACAAAGGGCAAAATAGTTTGCCTGCTTTAGGAAGAAGTTCTTTTTTTTAAATTGAAGTATAGCTGATTTACAGTGTGTCAGTTTCCGGTGTACAGCAAAGTGAATCAGTTATACATACATATATATATATATATATGTATATTCTTTTCCATTGTAGCTTATTACAAGATACGGAATATAGTTCCCTGTGGGATCTTGTTTAGCTGTTTTATGTATTAATATACATATGTGTATATTAATTACATATCTGTATCTGCTGTATTACATATACATATTACATATCTGTATCTGTATATTAATTACATATCTGTATCTGCTAATCCTAATCTCCTAATTTATCCCTCCCCACCCTCTCTCCTCTGGTAACCATAAGTTTGTTTTCGATGTCTGTGAGTCTGTTTCTGGTTTGTAAATAAGTTCATTTGTGTCATATTTTAGATTCCACGTATAAGTGATATCAAATGATATTTGTCTTTCTCTGGAGGAAGAAGTTTTCTGAAAATACAAATACAGACACTCTGCCCTGTGATACCTACTTTTGGAATGAACTCTATAAACAGTGACTATTCTTAGGGTACAGAAGGGACTTAGAAACACGTGGGACAAGACATTCTCACCTGTCAGCCTCCTTTGTCCCAGCCAGGGGGGATTCAGTGTAGCCGAAGAGAGATGACTGTGGCTCATTTTTCTTCTCTCTTTAAAATCGGTACACACGCCCCTCGCCTGCCGTATCACCTGATGCCCCTTTCCCTGAGAAAGCTGAAGCCAGCAGGGACCAGCCTCTCACCTTTCATCCAACGCGCCCTGCGCTGGGCCGGACACTCTGCCTTCTAACCTGTCCCCTCGGAACTTAGATGATGTTCCCTCTGCCCACCCAGTGGTCTGTCCTCCAGCTGTGGTACCAGCTTTCCTCTAACAATTACACACTGTCATTTCTTCCACCTTGAAAAACGCCTCTCTTGAGCCTGTTTCTGTCATCAGCATCACCCCTTTTTCCTCCTTCCACTTCCAGACATTTTCTGAGTTATCCCTTCCCACCAGGCCCTGTTCTCCCCTGGACTCTCTCCTAAAGCCGCTCTGGTCAGACGGTAGCCTGCACCTGGTCTGGAGGAGTTTTGACGCCTCCTCTGGAGTTTTGTGGGCAGCTCTGATGCCTTACCCCTCTCCCCCACATCTGGACAAGCTGATGAGAAAGCCTGCCTGCTGCCTTTTTCTACAAGGATGAATTTCAAACCTTGCAAACAGCGGTTCCTCACTCTGGTCCCACCTCCAAGCCACAACAAAACCCTAAGCCATCCTCCTTTCTCTGGTCTCTAGAGCCATTTGGGACCAGTTAGGGAAGCTGCTCTCCGCAGAAGCCTCATTCTGGGTAATAGGCGGTTTCGCGCCCTTTCCACATGTGTGTGTGTGTGTGTGTGTGTGTGTGTGGCGGGGGGAGGGTGTCATCAGGTACCACATGCTCCTGTTTCTCCTGAGCCCTCTGACTGTCCTTCTCCGTCTGCCTTGCTGGTCTGTCCTTTGCCTCTGGTGAACTGGGCTCAGACCCAGGCCTCAGACCTCAGATGGACCATCTTTTCTGTCTGCGTTCACTTCCTCATGATGTCATTCAGAGTTAATAAAAAGCATCTCTGTGGATGACTCTCAAATTCATAACTCTACCCCACATCCCTCCCCTAAAAGTCAGGCTCAGACATTCAAGTCACTCTTCTCAGAACATTTGATTGAAAGTTTAAAATTATTTTTAGTTTGGAAGTAAAATTTGTGAAATTTCAGCTTCACAACCGAGTGTTGGCAATGATATCTAAATTCAAGGTTTTTTGGATCACTTCCCTTTTGGAGTAATCTTTGGCTTTTGGAATAATCTTCATAAATGTTCCTTCACATATGACACTTAAGATTTCAGGGCCTCTACAGTTTCACGTACTGATACTTTCAGGTTCTTTAAAAATAGGTGACATTCACTAACCAGGGAATGAAGAAGATGATCCTGTTAAAATTAAGTTCGCAGCCACTTTGGGAGGCAGTTGGCGGTTTCTCACAAAACTAAACACACTCTTGTCATACAATCCAGCATTCGCACTCCTTGGTGTTTACCCAAACGAGTTGAAAACTTGTATCCACACAAAAACCTGCACACAGATGTTTATTGCAACCAAGCTATAAACATGAAGCAACCGTTATCCTTCAGTAGGTGATGGATAAATAAACTGTGGTCCTTCCAGACAATGGAGCATGACTCAGAGCTAAAAAGAAATGAGCTTCCAAGCCATGAAAAGCCGTGGGGGAGCCGTAAGTGCATATCACGAAGTGAAGGAAGCCAGTCGATTCCAACCATATGACATTCTGGAAAAGGCAGAACTACGGAGACAGAAAAAGGGTCAGTGGTTTCAGGGGCTGGGGGGTCAGGGCAGGGAATGATGCAGAGGCAGAGCACCGGGGCTTTCTAGGGTCATGAAATGCTCTGTGTGATGCTATAATGGTGGATACATGTCGTTATATATTTGTCCAAACCCATGAATGTGCAACGCTAAAAGGGAACCATAATGTAAACTGTGGATATGGGGGGATAATGACATGTTGATGTAGGTTCATCAGTTTTAACAAGGTACCACTGGTGGGGATGTAATGATGTGTTGAGAGAAGGCTGTGCATGTTGGGGGGGTGGGGGTTTAGGGGAAATCTCTGTACCTTCTGCTAAATTTTGCCATGAACCGAAAACTGCTATAAAAAGTCTTAATTTTTAAAAAACAAGAGAGAAAAATTGCAGTTAGGTCAGCTTGCCCCTGGGCTCAGTGTACTGTGATGGCTCACCACCCCCCTCAGTGTGGAAGTGGAAGTCTGTCCCCATAAAGATCCCAGAATCGCTGACGGTCAGTGGTCCTGACACCCGGGCCTGTGACGTCATTTACTCGGACATGGCCGGCCTCCTTCTGCGCCCGGGCCTCTACGCTCGGCTCCGTGGGCCCCTCACACCCACTCCTTTATGCCTCATCCTAACACCACCGTGGAGGACATCCTGGTACCTCTGCAGGCTCTCCACTCTCACCTCCTTGTCCCTAGTTCGTCTTTCCTGTTCATGCTTATCACTGTTCAACATGCTCATACTTCACGTATTTAGCTCATCGTTTTATATATATATAATTACTTATAAATTAACTTATTAACGTATCCACATACGTTATTTTTCTGTTTTCTTCACAAGAATTTCATCTCCATGAAGTCTGTGGTTTTGTTTTGTTCACTGGTGTGTTCCACTGCCTTGCACACTGCACTCAATATTTGTTAAAGGTACTCAGTGCATTTTTGTTAAATGAATTAAAGAACTTCAATTAACAAAAGTTTAAAAAATGTGGGAGGGTGAACTAAGTGGAGACCTCAAAAGTCTGCAATATTTTAAAGAATTAATTCTGTGAGACTATATGGAACTAAACATATTTTAAGCTGTGAAATATCATTTGGGATATGAGTAACATTTAATTCTAGGTCTCTTTATTTGCCTTATAAGTCAGTAATTTATGTTTGAAAAATCTTCAGGATAGTTCTAGGAGGTTTGTAAATAAACATAGTATAAGTTGCAGAGGATTTTTTCCTCTCCCTCTGGAAGTGCTAAGTGCAGAATTTAACTATTAACTGTTTTTCTGATAATGTTCACTACCCAGAACCCCCTCTCTGTTACCCAGATAGGGAGAAGACAAAAGAACACACTTATATCTGGGCATATGTTGGCTCTACAGTTTGGGTTATTTTGGAAGAACGTTTTTCTTCTTTACTAAATTAAAGTCTTTTTTTCTCCTGCTCTGTTATTATGAAAGCCATCCAACCATACTTCAACAATGAGGGGTTTTTGTTTTCATCCTGGACCACTAAAAAATTAGAAGACACCATCTAAATATAAGCCTTTAGGTATATATCACAAAATAGTTGTCTTATAACATCCGTAACCGTAACCTGACAATAATGTGCTGACCGAAATGAAGTACATAGAATTGCATCTGTCTGAGGAATGAGAAATACCCTCACTTTATTATATATCAAAGCTGGTAAAAAGGTACACTTTTGCTAAAATGTACGTTCTCAAGAGAGCTTCACGGTATTACTAAAAATCAAACTAAAATTATGGAGCAGAGGCACCACTTTCACTTCTGCTGTACCTTCAGTGAGTGCTTCACAGAACCTGTTTATTTCCTGGGTTAGCCATTCAGAGTCCTACCTTCTGTCCCCCAGGTCCAACCCTACCTTTAGAAAAGGCTTTCTCTGACAGTGTACACAGCCCTCCTTGGGTACCCGCAGAGGGTTGGTCCAGGACCCCGTGGACACCAGAACCCGAGGATGCTCAAGTCCCTTACATAAAATGGCCCAGTATTCGCATGTAACCTACATACACATTAAATCATCGCTAGATGGCCTATAATACCTAATACTACAATGTTAATACTATGTACGTATTTGCCAGCTCCGGGCAAATTTAAGTTTTGCTTTTTGGAACTTTCTGGAATGAAAAAATATATGAATTACCATCATCTTCAAAACACCACCCCTGTGCTCCCCTGTCACCGATGTTTAGGGCCCTGACTGAGGAGTGGGTGGTCCCCTGTTGTCTTTGACATCACTCCTCCCCGTTCTCTTCCATGTTTTCATGGTTGAACGACACCTGCTGGTTGGGGTACATATAATAACTTCGTCTTAGTTCTGCAAATAACTGTCCTTTTCACGCTTGTTACCACTGTGAGGTTCCGTCTACATATCCCCTGGTGAGGATTCGCAGCCTTTCATGTCCAGAGCATTTCGTCTGTTATTTGAAAGTCACTTTTTCTGGACATGAAACCTTTGGATCGTATTTTCTTTCACTGAATTTCTTAAGTATGCTACTTTTCCTGCTGAAGTAAGCATTTCTGCAGAAAATCTAATTTTAATTTTCCTTGTAAGTCACCCTATCTCTTTGCCTACATGCCCAGAAGACTATTTTCTTCCCTTTAAAATTCGGTAACATTGTTTGAATGTTCGGGTGTTGGTCATTCTGGATCAATACTACATGCGAATTCTTTTCGAATACGCAGCTTCAAATTATTTAAAAATTTTATTTAGGAAAGCTTTTATTTTAATTATTGTATTTAATGTTTATCTCTGTTTCTTTGTTTTGGTTTTCATCTTCAGGATTGATGTTATGTTGGATATTCTTTGCCTCATTTTAATACTTAATGTTTTTTTCCAAATTATTTGAGACATATTTTATTTATTTTGATTATATTTTTTCGACTTCTGCTCCTTTTAAGGAATTAACTGTTCTTTTACTTGTTCTCAATTCCTTCTAATTTAATCTTTATTTTTGTAATAACCTTTCATTTTATTTCTAATTCTTTCTAAGTTCTTTTACTCTAAGTTTTTTTAAAAAATCTTTGTCATTTTTTTTCAGGTTATATATCATTCTCTTGTGTCTTTCAGTTACTTTCAAAAGAGTAGGCTATCATTTTTATATATTTTGTTGGTATGCTTTCTGGAATAATTTCATGGTTAAAGGAATGTTATTCTGTTCCTTATTCTGTTTTGTTTCCTTCCTTACAGAAATGTTGCATAGAATTTGAACTCGATTCTGTCCTACATTTTGTTTTTATCTGAGATTTGTATTTCCAATTTTTGGAGTTGTGATTTAGTTAGAAAGCGTGGCAAAGGAGTCAGGTAATCGAACTTCTTAGAGGTTTGTTTCTGCTGTTCAGAGTTAAAAATTGGTGGCTTGTATTCCGAGATGTGCTGATTCGGTCTCTCTCTGCCCCTTTAATCTGCTTTCTTCCTTTGACTCTGTCATCGTCGACTCAGATTTGATTCTGTTCTGAGCAGCTTCCGCGGAGTGCAGACTTGGGATGTGAAACTCCTGGCTGGTCAGTGTCAGGAGTTCCTGTGGGTCCACAACCTCTCCCCGCTAACTCCTTACTCTGGGACGGTGTCAGCTCCTGTCTACACGTTGCCTCCAGGTGGGTATGCTCGTGGATCCGTCACAAACCCTCTGGACCCTTGATTCTTCTGTTGGGCTGATTCAGACACACGCAGGTCTTCTGGGTTTAGTGCTTTGTCCCCACTTGTCTGTATTTGGGCGTCTGCAGAGGTAACTGCTCATTTAGTTTTGTTGTCAATATTGTCTATGGGTTTTTGGCTTTCCTGTTTCACTGCCAGCTGTATTTTTGTGAGGGGATCCGGAAAGATTGAAAAACTACCCTGATGCCATAGTTTTGAAGAATCTATAATTCTGAAGAATCTAAATTTGGCAAACTATTAAAAAAAACATCAATACAAATAAATTACTTGACATTATTTTACCATAATATCGTTAAAGAAAAGCACTCTGGATGGAGAAAAAAAGACTATATCTACAAATTCTGTATATTTCAATTAAAAAATAGAGGTGCAAATAGCCTCCAGTAGAATTCATTCTCAGTTTCCCAGAATCCCAGCACATGAGAAATATTTTTCTCAATTCAAAATGGTATATTCTAAAGAGAAACTTCAGTTGAAAGTGTTAACGACTTCAAATTTGTTAAACAAAAAATGCAACTTTGAAGAAAACTAGAATCAACTTTATTTAAAAATCAATAAATTCTTCAGGAAAAATATAGCATTTTAGAAATAGGTATGTCTAGGAAGCTGGTTAAAATATGTGAGTCTGTAGCATATAATAATTATGCAGTTGATTACATTTCAGCAATACTTTTTTAATGTTCAGAGACTCGATATGATATTAAAAATTTTTGCTTTAATATAAATAAATCTATACTATTTTTACATTAAAAAACTATTGTATAGGTCCATCAATGTAATAAAATCTATTTGTTGGTTAACAAACATGTCAACTAATTAGATAATTTTGATTATTTTGAATGTTCCTTTTATTATGTGATGAATTGGGAGATTGGGATTGACTTATATACACTAATATGTATAAAATGGATAATTACTAAGAACCTGCTGTATAAAAAGATAAAATTAATAAAAAAGGTTTCTTGGTTTGGAAGGTCACTTGTATGATTCTGGCAGTAATGGACATTGCAAAACTAGTAGGGTCAGCATATGAGAGCCCTTAATAAGATGAAGTATAGCCATTAGAACAAGAAATATGCGGGTGTGATCAGAGAGGAATTTACTTGGGGTTGAGATTTTGGTAATTACGTAGTTGTTGATAACGACCATGACTTGGGTATAAGCATGAGAATAGGTGGGCTAACCCTGGGAAAGACAATATTTTGAAAGCGAGGGGATAACAAACTTTAAACCTAGGAGGTTGTACTGGTGTTGGTAGGAAGAGGACTAAAAATCAGAGACAGGAGGCACATCTCATCCTTGAGATGCATGAGAAGGAATGAGAGATTGTGCACAAAGACTGTACATTGTAGTCTCATGGCACGTACTTCATTGGATATTATTTGTCCTCTCAAAGTGAACACATTTATCACACGTAAAGTTATCTAAATTTCTCATATCAACTCTTACGTGTTTTGGAGGCTGTAAATCACAAAAGACAAAAAGGAACGGTGAGACCACAGAATACACATAACCTTAGGTGTTGAAATGCAACAGAAAAACTTCCATCCATGAGGATAAAGTGTAAAGAAGCAGGTCAAACTAGATTTAGAAAGCTCTCTCCCTTAATTGGGGTATCTAATACAGGTCCTCCAATTTCTTAAGACTCCCTCACAAAAAGTAGTCTATATCTGTATCTATTAATCATATTAAACTTTCGTGAAGCATGTTAAGCACATGTGCCAAAACTTTACATTTATTACTTAATTAACATAATAATTCAGTGGAATAATTTGGTCACTGCTTTATAAGAGAACTGAGGTTTACAGTGACTGGAAATCTGTCCCGTGTCATGTCATCAGTACAAGTTAGAACTTGCATTAAAATTCTCATATATTAGAGAATGAGCTCTTTTCATTACGTCATGTTGCCTACCACTTTACATTTTTGTGCAACTTTAAAAAATTTTAATCCTTCTAATGTCAACATTTCTACGTGTACGTGACAAATATTCCCCCATTTTCCATCATTGAGATATAAGGACTAATAATATAAACTCAGCATATTAAAATATTTGAAATGGCACGAGAAGTAACACTTTCCCTAAAATTTCCAAAATACGAGTTATTCATTAAAGAATTACAAGAGAATATCAACTGATTGATTGCCACAAATATTGATATTTAACATATACATTCATGTGCAAAAAAATATCCTAGGTTTTGTGTGGAAAATTAACTGTAGGATCACAAAGTTGAAAACCCAAATATATGATAAGCCAGACAGTGGAGACAAGAAAGGGGGACCATAAATGTAAACGTGTAAATACAGCATCGTGGCACTCTTGCAGACTTTATTACGTGTGCAAATATGTGTAATGTCAAACGCAGATAAAATATATATGTTATATGTAGATTATTCTTCCACATCAATTTTGTAAGCAAGTAGAAAAGTGTATATTGGGCGATGATGCAAACAAACGAACTCATAATGTATTCAATCACTTACCCCCAAATGAGTCTCACTAACTGTGAACTGTAATAAATACAAGTTTGCAGAAGTGGAATGGGTTGACTTTGGAAATGAGTTAGTTATTACCCATCACTGAAATTGACTTCCAAAGTGATTATTTAATGGATAGTTCACATGTAAATGTAAAACGTGTAAATGTGACTCCATAAATGTGACTTTCGTATGTCCAATTCTTTTTCCAAGTGGTTTGTTTGAATGTTTTGAAGACTTCTTACCCATCCTCATCCACCAGAATACTAATGCCACAGTGATATCTACTGTAAAAGGTACATTTAAATAGCAACTCTTTTTTTTTTTTTTTTTTTTGTGGTACGCGGGCCTCTCACTGTTGTGGCCTCTCCCATTGCGGAGCACAGGCTCCAGACACGCAGGCTCAGCGGCCATGGCTCACGGGCCCAGCCGCTCCGCGGCATGTGGGATCTTCCCGGACCGGGGCACGAACCCGTGTCCCCTGCATCGGCAGGCGGACTGTCAACCACTGCGCCACTAGGGAAGCCCTAAATAGCAACTCTTAAGATCAGTCTTGACTCAGAAAATTTTGCACAAAGACGGTACTGAGACATGGCAGATGAGAAGGAATTCCTGAACTTGGTGGGCCATGTGGATGGCATCTGACAAAAATCATAGAGAAGTGGATTGGGCAAAGGATAGGAATAAAAATGGGAGTAGGTTATAGTAAAGTCTGATGAGCTTTTTCACAGCCTTTCCTGAATTTTTGAGATGGGGTAGCTGTGCAGCCAACTGCATCTAAAGAAAAAACACTAAAATGATGACTGTGTTTGTGTAGCCAGGGCTTAGAAGGTCACGTCTCTTTTATTCTTATTTTGTTGAGACTTTGCATTACGAAAAGGTGTTGGAATTGTCAAATAATTTTTCTGAATCTGTTGAGATGATCTGGTGGGGTTTTCCCCTTTATTTTATTCATATGCTGTATTGCATTAATTGATTTTGAGCTGCTAAACAAACCTTGTGTTCCTGGGATAAATCCCTTTTTGTATACTGCTGAATTCAGCCTAGTTGTTTGTTGTTTAGGATTTGTGCCTCTTTATTCATGAGGTGTTGGTTTCCTGTTTGCCTGTGATGTTCATGTCTGGCTTCCTTCCTCTGTCCTTCTTCTGGAACGCCCATTACACATACTTTCATTCTTCTCTCTTTGTGTTCTTCAGACTAGATAATCTCCGTTGATCGGTTTTCAAGTCACTGATTCTTTGTTCTGTCTTCTCAAATCTGCTGTTGAGCACCTCTATTGAATTTTTCATATCGGTTATTGTATTTTTCAACCCGAGAATTCCTATTTAAACTTTTCATCTTTTCTTTCTCTTTGACATTCTCTACTGGTTGAAACATTATTCTGATACTTTATTTTGCTTCTTTAGACATTGTTTCCTTAGCTCCTTGGGTGTATTTTGTAAACAGCTGAGTTGCAGTTCTTATCTAGACCTTCCTCAGGGACATTTGTGTTAATGTCTTCTCTGTGTATGAGCTATACTTTCTTTTTTCTTTGCATACCTCGTACTTTGGCATTGAAGACTAGACATTTTGAATAGTTTGTTTTGGCAAGTCTGCAAATCAGATGCTCTCTTTGAGAGTTTTTAAAGTATTTATAAACTTCTCATTTCACAGACGTTCCTCTCTAGTTTTCAGTTAGTCTGTTGTTTGCCCTGTTTCCTAGGACCTCAGGCAGCGGCAACTAAAACCTCTGGCTGTAAGTGTTTCCAACACATGCAACCGCCCCCGTTCCAGCTGGGTGACAGCTTTGGCACCGGGCAAGCTCTGAGTCAGGGGAGTAAAGACAGGCCGTTCGAGCCAGGCTTCTGTGGAGCCACCGGACAGGTCCAAACAAGTACTTACACATCTTTGTAAGTGGGGTCTGTTCGGCTCCTTATGCTACTACTGGGAATGTGGGCTGGTATTTTCAAAGCCACCATGAAGTTGGGAAACAGAAGATGGGAAGGAGGCAAGTTAAAATGCCACAAATGTCACTGTTCTCACCAAGACTTAGTTGTTTTTTTTTGAGTAAGCACAATCTAGGTTGCTGAAAGCCTTTCGGTGCTCTCAAATATTGATACTAACGGGCTTTTCCAGTTTTTTTGTTGCTTTTTTGGAAGGGACGGTTTCAGAGTTCTTTACTCTGCCATTTGCTGATGACTCTGTGGTTTTTAATTTGCAACTTTTTTTTTCCCTCTCACTGCTGTGGCCTCTCCTGTTGTGGAGCACAGGCTCCAGACGCACAGGCTCAGCGGCCATGGCTCACGGGCTTAGTTGCTCCGCGGCATGTGGGATCCTCCCGGACCGGGGCATGAACCCGTGTCCCCTGCATTGGTAGGCGGACTCTTAACCACTGCGCCACCAGGGAAGTGCTAATTTGTAACTTTTAAATCATAATTTAATCAACTAAGAAATTATTATAAGCTGTGCAGCTAATACTTTATCTGAGAGGTCTATAGACTTTTAGAAAAACGTATTAAATGTTAATGTACTATGTCTAAACAAAAATCATATAAGGAAGGTCTCCATCGTTTTAAAAAAGATTTAATTTTCACTTTCCTGGGGATATTTATGTGCATTATCTTTCAAGGCATAGATATATCCTATAAGACTTCCAGTCCTGTAAATGTATACCAAAAATATATATAAAAATTATTACAGGACTCTTCTTTGCTAGTTCTTTTGTGTTCAATATAACGATTAAATAGGAAGAAGTATCAGCATATATAAAAAATGACTGTTGAACGGGGAATTCATGTTTTTCTGTCTCTTCTGAAGCATAACAGGTAGTTATGCTGTAGACATATGAAAAGGTGGAAGGAAAAAATGACAAGCAGATAGGAACCAGGCATGAAAAATAAAGAGTAATTAGTTTATCCCATGTTGAAATTTTATGTTTAAGAAAGAGGAAACATTTAGTTGGCAGAGACTGTGAGATGAACGATTTCCAATTTGATGCTCAAATGAACAAAAGATCATTTCTCAAGGGTGGCTGATGGAAGCGTGGTTGCTTCTAATGTGAGGATGACTCAGAAACACTCTTCTTGTAAGAAAGGCATAATTTCCTGGAATTATGATACTCTCAAGTAACTAGTGAACCGTATTTTAAACAGGAAAAATGGCAAATCCATTGCATTAAAAATAACTCCGAAAAGCTAATCCTTTTATTCCCACTGTCAAAAGCAGAAAGAATGAATCAGTTTGAATAGGTCCTATCGAATACCCTGTTTAAATGAATACAGCAAATAATGTAAATGCTCCATGGCTTGCTTTCTACTATTAAAAAAAGTCATCTAGATAATAGGCAATTTCACTAAGTCGGCCCAGCCAGTGTGCATTTTTATATCTTAAAAAGAAGACTTTAGATCATATATTTTTGTAAAATCACCTTTTCCTTGTTTTGAAAAACAACATGTCAACGTGACTTTATACTATTTTGAGTATAGAATAGTCTAAGCTGATTAGATGGTCAAACGTTACCTACATGGTTAACTCAAAACCTTTAAATTTCTCCTTATCAATCACCAAGTATCAGAAAATAAAGGGACTATGAAATTATGCTGTCAGAGTAATATAATACTGAACACACACACACACACACACACACACACACACACACACACGAGACATCATTAAGATCCCAATGGGAGCACAATTAGAGAACATTTAAAAGGAATTTATTACTTTCTACAAAATGTGGTTTCTATATTTTCCTAAACAAGTCTTCTTTGAGAAGAAGATAAAATAAGTACTTGTACCTAACAGATGCTTATATATAAGATAGTGGGAGGAAAGTTAAGTTAGAATGAGCAGCTGAATGCTGTTTGCCATGTAGTAGAAAGTATTACAAAACACTGAGGAGACACTGGGACTTAGAGAGTCAGGCCGTGCCATTCCCCATAATGTGTGTCTGGGCATCGGCGGCCTCATCCCAGCCCAGGTGGGGCTGACCTGCATCCACGTGCTCTCCAAGACTTTCCAGGTGCTGGTCGCCTGCAGAGAGGAAAAGCCAAAGAAAAATGTGCCTAGCTCTTGTTCTGTTAAAATATTGAGCAACGTATATTTTAAACAATCTACTGGTTTGTTCTCTGGGATTGATCTATAACTTACATCATCTTAGTCATTTAAAAGTAAATAAGGCCATTTATGACCCATGAGCAAGATGACAGGCATTAAAGTTATTTTTTAAAAATTGCTTGTGTGACATATAATTGGTATTTAATATTAATATCTGTGCCAGGTTTTTAGTCCTAAAAATTTGTAATGGTGTCTCCTAAAAACGAAAATCCCTCTTTTGGTTTGAAAACGTGAGATTCTGATTTTCACTGAAAGAAGCGTGTGGAAAAAGCAATCGAATGCATTAAAGGAAGTGACACAAAGATTAAAGAATAGGACGTAGCATACACGCAACAGAAAACTCCAATATTTAAATTTATTAATGACATCCACATACTATTACTTTTGTCTCTATGGTTGTATTTTTTGGGTACCTTTGACTTTTAATTTAAAAATTTTGTGTTCAAACTTTTATATTAGTGATGGATTCCATAAATTTTAATGTTTAATAAAATCATATTGAGAGAAAGTAATTTTGAACACCTTGAATAAATGCAAAGATTTAAAAAATAAAGGTCAAATGTTTTATTATAAATTTTAATGTTATTTTAATCTTCATTTCATTTCCTTATTCTAGTGTCACTTTTAAATTTATTTGATTTCATAAGTACATAGAAATATTTTATATTACAACTTATTACCTCTTGAGTAATGATCAGTAGCAGAAGTGCATCATTATAACAAATATTTTATTTTGAATGTGTAAATGCACCTATTAAATGTGAACCACATAGACTGAAAATCTATCTTTGAATATATAAAAGTTTGAAACTACACCTCTTGTGTGCATTTCTGATCAGGAAAATTTAGCATAAAAACTTTTAAAACATAGATTCATATGCAGAATAAGACTCCATGGATGTTAAAAAGTGGAAGACAGAGATAAACTGATTAGTTGCACATTTATCATAGACAAGGCAGTATTGTGAATAGTTTTGATGAAATAAAAATAAGGTATTTACATTGTGCTCCTGGAAATTATCCTCCAAGAAACTGGAAATACAAAAGAAGCAGCACGTTTCCTCCTCAAAGATATTTCAAATATGTTTGAAGCAAAGCTTCCTGGACAGTTTTTTTTTTGTTTATTTTATTGATTTGATTTTTCAGCCTGAAAATATAAGTAACTTTTATTGATATGATAACCCATAGCTCTCTTGTTTAGACTTTGGGAACTTCATGGTGCGAATCTGTGGAGCAAATAAATAATCCTTTTTCTTCTCCTTAATTCGGAACCATTGAGAAATGGGATGGCGAGACAGATGGAGCCCAGCCCCCTGCTCATTAGCAAGAAAGCACACTGAGAGCGTGATTTCCTCTCCACGGACACAGGGACTTGCTCAGAACCCACCCAAGTCAGACGGACACCCTTAGCCCACAGGCCTTGCCCGTGGGGCAGAGACCACCTGACCGCAAGTGTGTGGAATCCAGCACCAGAGCACCTTTGACAGATGGGCTGCATCTAAAATGCAAACCGAAAGAGCCTAAGCCTGATATTCAATTTCTTCTTCCACACTCATGTCTTAGGCAGGTCGCTGCGCCCTGAGGCCTGGGGAAGGAAGAGGTGTCAGGAGCAGCTGGGATATTTCTCGTATTTGCTTCTCCTGGTGGTGAGTTCCTGGGTGGCAACAGGAGGATGGAAGGTAAAGCCCATCACACCTATACAGTGCCCCCGCCCCCCGAGTTCTGGAGAGTTCTGGAGACTCTCAGAGCCCTTCTCAGAGCTCTGCAGGGACAGCAGCTGTGGTCTCCCTCAGACTGGGAAAAAGTGTTGTAAATTTATACTCAACTGTTAGAAGATGTGAACTTTGCTTGGAACCCAGATCAAAGCGGGTTTGCAGCCCATGTGGGACAGAAGGCATTTAATAGATGTCAGGATGTCAAATTTGGATATTGCTTTATTTAATATGTGCGTTAGAACACTCCATACTTTTCAATTCTATTGCGAAAACCACAGTTTACATCAAAGAGCGTAAACATAACAGGTATCTGTTGTAAAATAAACATTACTGATAATTGTTCCTTTGGTGTAACGAAAAACAAAGCTTCTGTCACCACGTTGTATAAGCCATCTTCCAGTCTGAAAAGAGTCTAATATTGGTTCTTAAAATGCAGAAAGCCACTTACTTCAGTCAAAGGATTACTGACACCTGGAGTTGGAAGAAATATTAAGATCACCTGGTTCAAATCGTTTTTTTTTCCCCATTGAAATCCAGAAGCCCACATAAGTCAGCTGGTTTTCAGACGTAAACTCATGATAGGTTAGGCCCAGAACTCCATTTTCCTCATCCGAGTCCAGTGGTCCTTCTAATTTACGATGACGCAATCTATGTATTTTCAAATGAACTACGTTATTGAAGAATAAATGATAGAGAGGAGTGCACAAATTGTAAGTATCCAGCTCCACGTGTTTTCACATGGTGAGCACAGCCCTGTGATCCCCACAAATCAGGAACCGTCGGCTCCCCCTGCACCCCACACACCCCACTACACCCTGGGGAGGTAAAGCCTCTGGGTGTCTGTCACCAAAGTAATCCTCCGCCCTTATTTCATCTAAGTTCAACCACGGAGTCAGCACTCTTCATGTCTGGTCTCTCACTCAGTGCCACATGGCGAGAGTCTTCCCTGTTTTTTGCACATGGCCTGTGTTTGTTGACATATAGTGCAGGCTGCTATCTCTTGTGTGGTTCCTGTGTACACAAATCAAAAAGGTCCCCGACAACACGGTTCAAGTTTCAGTGTCCGTGACTAGGAATTGTGAGTATTTTCATGAACTGGAACCTTCCGTGCTCGACAGCTGTCCACAAATCACTGATGCACAGCAGGTCACCGACCGTTCCAGTCCTTCCTTCTGAGCACCTCGATCGTCACCGTGAGTCTAGCATCTGGTTCGTGCACAGACAGCCAAGTGTGCAGCTGTGCTTGGGTGACGAACCACATGGCATCCTACAAAAGGAATGATCAAGAGAGGACACTGTGGGGCTTCCCTGGTGGTGCAGTGGTTGAGAGTCCGCCTGCCGATGCAGGGGACACGGGTTCGTGCCCCGGTCCGGGAAGATCCCACATGCCGTGGAGCGGCTGGGCCCGTGAGCCATGGCCGCTGAGCCTGCGCGTCCGGAGCCTGTGCTCCGCAACGGGAGAGGCCACAACACTGAGAGGCCCGCGTACCGGAAAAAAAAAAAAAAAAAAAGGATCAGAGACTTGAACAGACTCCTCAGCAAAGATGTCCCAATGGCAAAAAGCACCTGAAGAGATGTCATCAGGGATTTATGTGGCTTTTCCATGGGCAAAAAGGTCTTTAGAAAAGATGAGGATGTTTCTAGCAGCCAAGTCTGAGTCGATGCGGACAGGTCGACGGGGGATGAGCGAACAGGGATGCGGCCCCGCGCGGCAGGGGCTGGGCTACTGCAACTGCAGGTGAGCAGACGTGCCAAGAGGCAGTTCAACAGAGAGAACTTCTAGATCATTTAAGTATCCAAGCCAAATTAAGGTAACATTTTTTACACCTGTGTTACTTTTGTTTTTCTGCCGGGTCTTCAAAGGAACCCAGTTGCACGTGGGTTAAATTGGGCCCGAGGAGGAAGTCAGTGCCTTGCCTGAGGCCGGCGTCCTGCTCAGCGCTCCCAACGGGAGGACGAAACTCCACGACCTCCTGCTTCCCCTGGGCCGTTCACCAGGTTTGCACTACCTGTTTTTTTCTGTCACTATTATAATTTGTTTCACTCTGTGAATGTTACTGAATGTTTTTGCAGTACTGACGTGGGCTGGTGTTAAAAATGATCAAATACTCTACGTACGCAGTGATACACAGGCATCTTCTCAGACGTACACGCCCTGTGAAGGTTGATTCACTTACACGGCACATCATGCTCCTGCCCGATTCTCTCTGTGACGGTCTGAACTCTTAACAAAGCTGCTTCCTAAGTCCTGGGTGATGCCAGGTAGCGGCCTGGTGATGGTGGCTCTGAGATGAGCACAGCGGGTGGTGATTTGAGGTGATGGATCCAGCTGGGGCTTGCAATGGAGGCTGTTCAGTTCCCACTTTCTCTATGAAAAAAAAATAATTGAATTGATTCTCGTAGAGCTTGTCAGAGAGCTTCAAGTGTCTGTCCTTCCACTGTAAGAGGGGAAGGACCAGTTGTGATGGGCAGCCTTTTTCTCAGGGCAGAACTTGGCCCAATGCCCCTATCCGTGGTTCACGCCCAGGACAATCCTGCCTTACATTCTGATCAAAAATTGTTCCTAAATCAAACTTTGAATTGATGCCCCAGCTCTGAGGTTTGCTGACTGTGTAACCTGGGAAGTCACGTGATGTGTGTAGACCTGAGCTTCCCTTCGTTTAAAATCAAGGTGGTTAATAGAGGCAAAGATCAGATTAGCGATTGACGGGGACGGGGGGAGGGGGATTGAAAGTATCTGGTCAGTGGGTATGGGGTATTGTGGCGGGGGTGATGGTGATGAAAATGATCTGGGGCTAGAGCGTGGTGCTGTCTGTCCAACACTGTGAAGGTACTAAAAGCTACTCAGCTGTACACTTTAACATTGTTAAAGTGGTGAATTTTATATGATGTGAATTTTATCTCAGAAAATATAAGGTGGCTGTACTGCATGGTATTCAAGATCCCTGAAAAAAACTTCTCCCTGCACTTTGGCACACGAAGACCTCTGTCCTAAGTAACATCTGATGCTTTAGCACACAGGATGGGAGTCCCTGCATCTGGGTGAAGTCTACCACGGTTTTATAAATTTTGGCTGCCAAATTTGGGGCACTGGCTTGAATTTGGTTTAGATTTACTGACACGCCTTTGAGGAACATTGAAATAAGTCTGACATGAACTGGATCCAGTTCCAAGAGGATCGAAACAGTCCTTCCTGCTCCCGGGACTCTGACCATGCCCTTCATTCTGCCCGTGGAGCCTGAGGGGCAGGACAGCAGCCCCCAGACTCAGGGAGCTGAGGGTCTACATAGTGGCCTGCCGGTCAGACAGTGGGGATGCCTTAGTGGGTAAAGTTAAGTAAAGGGAGTAGTCATAGCTGCCTGTTTATTCTTTCTTTGCTAAAGCTTACTTCGTGTTTATTTTTCAAAAATTCAATGAATATATCGGTATATTTTGTTTATCCTGCATAGCCCTTCTTTGCACACTTACTGAGGAAAGGCACAAGCATATTGCTGTGTTAGCTACTTTCCAGAACCCAGCTCTCCTGAGGCCAATGCTACACCTTCCAACTAATATTGGCCATTTTCTCTACATCCAAACTGCGCCCAGGAGACCAAGCAAATTAGTAAATATGCTAATGCATATTTGAAATGCAAAGTTTTTATTTGTATATAAAGGTTATTATATATACGTCCATATGTACACACACGTAATGTTTACGATTGTTTGTATTTGAAAAATATTTTCTATGGTTTGCCATCATGGTTTCTAAATAGCGTCATCTTTTCAGACATCAGAGAGCACCCTGCACGTCATATACAGGCAGGAATTGCTTTTTGAAAGACTGGCTGAAAGAAAATCCTTGAGTTGCTTCAATCAATTTTAAACCAAAAGAAATGTTGTAGTTTCTGGGAGAGAGCCTGTGTGTGAGTCTGTGTGTGTGTGTGTGTGTGGACACTCAGTTGAGTAATTACGGCTGTCCCTTGTGGAGACCACCCGCTGGGCTGGCATGGTCCACCGTGTTCCGTATCTTTCCTGTTTCGTTTCCGTAAAGGTCTCTTTACACTTTCACCGGCTGGGTCCCTCGTCTGACATGAGGAGCCTCACTTTCTTCTCAAGCAGTTTCTCGCATCTCTGTTGCTGCATTTTGTCAGCTTTGTGCCACAGTTGCCATTGCAAATAATGAGAGGAGTGTGGAGCACAGGAGCGTCTGAGAGTGTGCTTCTCAGGGTGCGCACGGTTCCTTTATAGAATCACAGCGAGTTAGTTAAGGCGTAATCAAGAGGCTTTAATATGAATGCTTTGATTATTATTTAATGTTGATTTCTAGAAGTCGTAATAGTCGATGGCCTGTCTTTAAAAATCAGTGAAGAGGAAGAAGGATATAAATACTCCTTTCGGTCTTCTCTCATTGTGTGTGAGTCGAGGTTTTATTTTTCCTTTTAGAACGCCAAAGAGTTTTCAGTTTAACATACAACATACTGCATTTTAATGAAAGCTTGAGAAATGCTGCATATTTGTAGAAAGACTTACCTTGCTTTTTCTCTGTGCCATGGGTATGATTGGCTTTATTTTCATTTCTAACAGCAAGGAGACCCACACCCGACTGGGAGTAACCTGATGGAAAGGGGTTTATGCCACCAGTTACTAAACCGAAGTCCTTCCCCCCCCCAAAGTTTTGTTCTTTTTTTCACCTTTTCCCCACAGATATTCACAATGATAAGTCTCATTTCCATCTGGCTCTTATTTAATTATAAGTTAAGATTTGATCTGTCCCTTAAGTTCTCACAAGATGGATGCCCTGTAGGGAAAGGCCGTAAAGCAACAAGACCCAGGTTCCCATCCAGACTCAGTTATATAATTGGAACAGTGACTTTGGTTCAATCACTTAATTTTCAAAAAACTCAATATTCTCACCTGTGGTATAATTAAAAATGACACCCACCTCAAAAGTTTTTTCAAGTTTATTATATTGCATAATGTCTATAATATCCTTTTATGTGTCGTAAACTGGATCCAATTCAAGCTGACTGTTCATCCTAACCACTGAGAAGGGCATTGCACCAAGATGCATATCTGAAAGTTCAGGGCAGACAGTATCAGGCGAAGGCCTAACACAGCACTGGCTGGTGTGACACTGCCTCTTCTGTAACCTTAGACCATTTAAGGCTTTTAAAAAATTTTTTTAAAAATTTTATTGAAGTGTAGTTGATTTATAATGTTGTGTTAATTTCTGCTGTACAACATAAGTCTTAATATCTTTATCTGTAAAGAGAGAGATGATAAAGTTCAACTTACAGGGCTGTCGTTAGGATTAAATGAGATAAATCCTAGCACGGTTCGGCATATGCTAAGTGGTCAGTACAGTTAAGCGATTACTTTTCTGTTTCCTGAGCTGTGGATGTCCAGGCTCTGCTCTCTGCCAATCTCCAGACGAAGCAATACTGCCAATCCAGGGATCTGGTTGTGACTACAAAACCAGTGTTTGCTGTGTTTATAGATGCTCTTCTGTTCCCCAAGACCAGATTTTCTGGTCTGCATAAACCACTAGCAAAAGGAAGCAGCCGGCGTGTTGAGGTCATCCAAGTGATTTGACGTATTAGAAACACATCTAAATCTCAAAAGCTGGTAATAATTGCTTGTGAATGATCAAAGTGGTCTACATTATTCCATCATTCTAAGGGGAATCTGGTCCTATTCTCCTCAGTGGCTTTAACTAACTTTAACTAGACCGACAGTACTGTCCAAGAGCTTGTTTAAGACTTCAATTCTATACTAAATTGGTACTTAAGGACTTAAAAATATCCAAGTATATTCTTAATTAGCATACCAGTGTTAAATGTTCATTAAGTGCTCGAAAACAGTTATTAAGTATTTAAAATTTTTTTCTGAAATATGATATATAAGTTTGAGTTGAAAAGTATTTGATAATGAAAAAGGAATACCAATACCCTTCTATCCAATTGCCCATGATATATCAATGATGTAACAAAAATGATTACACCTCCGTGGCTTAAAGGGAGCAAAGATTTTAGTTTCTTACTCAGTTGGAATTTCCTAAGGATATTCTACAATTCTTAATGTGGCAAAATCATAATGAAAAAGCAGGACCTTACTATCTCTACTTTGTATTTACGGAATTGTAGGTTTTTATTCAGAATCCAAAGCTACTTCGGAGGATTAAGATCTGTTTGCTTTTGGTGAGCTAACTTAAAGTGGTGATAAAAATCAGTTATCATGCAAATGTTTTTCTGCTGTTTAAAAATATCATTTTTCTATTTTTGTAAAAGTTTAATTATAAACTATAAATCTATGGAAAAGCTGACTTTATTAACTCTAGGAAATGCTAACTAGAAAATTACAGTCTCAACATTCAGGAGAACTAAGCTATCACATTAGCCATGTATTGTGAGAGTAAAGTTAGTCCCTCTTCATCTGCATGTTGTCTGTATTAGGACTGATTAAAGCGTCTTTCTAAATCTTTCACCTAATTTAGAGTCAATTAAAAAATTACAACTTTCTGATTAACTTCCAGTTGTTTTAAAAATATCATGTTGATCCAGCTGAAATTGTGGAATTAGCTTAATTGACAAATTAATATTTTTATCATACTCTATTATTAATTTGAAGATAGATATCCTTAATTAAACCAATCATGTATGAGTAAGTATTAAGCCTGAAACACTGTATATTTATTTATTTATTAACATTTTTATTGATTTGCTTTACAGTGGTGTGTTAGTTTCTGCTTTATAACAAAGTAAATCAGTTATACATATACATATGTCCCCATATCTCTTCCCTCTTGTGCCTCCCTCCCTCCCACCCTCCCTATCCCACCCTTCCAGTGGTCACAAAGCACCGAGCAAATCTCCCTGTGCTATGCGACTGCTTCCCACTAGCTATCTATTTTACATTTGGTAGTGTATATATGTCCATATATACACTACCACTGTCTCACTTTGTCCCAGCTTACCCGTCCCCCTCCCTGTGTCCTCAAGTCCATTCTTTAGTAGGTCTGCATCTTTATTCCCATCGTGCCCCTAGGTTCTTCATGACCTTTTTGTTTTTTTTTGATTCCATATATATGTTTTAGCATACGGTATTTATTTTTCTCTTTCTGACTTACTTCACTCTGTATGACAGACTCTAGGTCCATCCACCTTGCTACAAATAACTCAATTTCGTTTCTTTTTATGGCTGAGTAATATTCCATTGTATATATGTGCCACATCTTCTTTATCCATTCATTTGTCAGTGGACACTTAGGTGGTTTCCATGTCCTGGCTATTGTAAAAAGAGCTGTAATGAACATTGCAGTACATGACTCTTTTTGAATTATGGTTTTCTCAGGGCATATGCCCAGTAGTGGGATTGCTGGGTTGTATGGTAGTTCTATTTTTAGTTTTTTAAGGAACCTCCATACTATTCTCCATAGTGGCTATATCAATTTACATTCCCACCAACAGTGCAAGAGGGTTCCCTTTTCTCCACACCCTCTGCAGCATTTATTGTTTGTAGATTTTTTTCATGATGGCCGTTCCGACTGGTGTGAGATGATACCTCATTGTAGTTGTGATTTGCATTTCTCTAATGATTAGTGATGTTGAGCATTCTTTCATGTGTTTGTTGGTAATCTGTATATCTTCTTTGGAGAAATGTCTGCTTAGGTCTTCTGCCCATTTTTGAATTGAGTTGTTTGTTTTTTTGATATTGAGCTGCATGAGCTGCTTACAAATGTTGGAGATTAATCCTTTGTCAGTTGCTTCATTTGCAAATATTTTCTTCCATTCTGAGGGTTGTTTTTTCGTCTTGTTTATGGTTTCCTTTGCTGTGCAAAAGCTTTGAAGTGTCATTAGGTCCCATTTGTTTATTTTTGTTTTTATTTCCATTTCTCTAGGAGGTGGATCAAAAAGGATCTTGTTGTGATTGATGTCACAGAGTGTTCTGCCTGTGTTTTCCTCTAAGAGTTTTATAGTGTCTGGCCTTACATTTAGGTCTTTAATC
This sequence comes from Leucopleurus acutus, assembly GCF_964270905.1. Classification (NCBI taxonomy): domain Eukaryota; kingdom Metazoa; phylum Chordata; class Mammalia; order Artiodactyla; family Delphinidae; genus Leucopleurus; species Leucopleurus acutus. Next base: position 115,011,651 of record NC_139150.1, on the reverse strand, counting down.
CATGTTGAGTTTATTTTTGTGTATGGTGTTAGGGAGTGTTCTAATTTCATTCTTTTACATGTAGCTGTCCAGTTTGCCCAGCACCACTTACTGAAGATGCTGCCTTTTCTCCATTGTATATTCTTGCCTCCTTTATCAAAGATAAGGTGACCATATGTGCGTGGGTTTATCTCTGGGTTTTCTATCCTGTTCCATTGCTCTATATTTCTGTTTTGTACCAGTACCATACTGTCTTGATTACTGTAATTTTGTAGTATAGTCTGAAGTCTGGGATCCTGATTCCTCCAGCTCCGTTTTTCATTCTCAAGATTGCTTTGGCTACTCGGGGTCTTTTTTGTTTTCATACAAATTGTGAAATTTTTTGTTCTAGTTCTGTGAAAAATGCCAGTGGTAGTTTGGTAAGGATTGCATTGAATCTGTAGATTGCTTTGTGTCCTGTAGTCATTTTCACAATGTTGATTCTTCCAATCCAAGAACATGGTATATCTCTCCATCTATTTGTATCATCTTTAATTTCTTTCATCAGTGTCTTATAATTTTCTGCATATAGGTCTTTTGTCTCTTTAGGTAGGTTTATTCCAAGGTATTTTATTCTTTTTGTTGCAGTAGTAAATGGGAGTGTTTTCTTAATTTCACTTTCAGATTTTTCATTGTTAGCGTATAGGAATGCAAGAAATTTCTGTGCATTAATTTTGTATCCTGCTACTTTACCAAATTCATTGATTAGCTCTAGTAGTTTTCCGGTAGCGTCTTTAGGATTCTCTATGTATAGTATCATGTCATCTGCAAACAGTGACAGCTTTACTTCTTCTTTTCCAATTTGGATTCCTTTTATTTCTTTTTCTTTTCTGATTGCTGTGGCTAAAACTTCCAGAACTATGTTGAATAATAGTGGTGAGTGTGGGCAACCTTGTCTTTTTCCTCATCTTAGTAGAAATGGTTTCAGTTTTTCACCATTGAGGATGATGTTGGCTGTGGTTTGTCATATATGGCCTTTATTATGTTGAGGAAAGTTCCCTCTATGCCTACTTTCTGGAGGGTTTTTATCATAAATGGGTGTTGAATTTTGTTGAAAGCTTTTTCTGCATCTATTGAGATGATCATATGGTTTTTCTCCTTCAATTTGTTAATATGGTGTATCACATTGATTGATTTGCATATATTGAAGAATCCTTGCATTCCTGGAATAAACCCCACTTGGTCATGGTGTATGATCCTTTTAATGTGCTGTTGGATTCTGTTTGCTAGTATTGTGTTGAGGATTTTTGCATCTGTATTCATCAGTGATATTGGTCTGTAGTTTTCTTTCTTTGTGGCATCTTTGTCTTGTTTTGGTATCAGGGTGATGGTGGCCTCATAGAATTGTATATTTATTTTTTATCAGAGATGCAGGCTGCAGTATGTTAGCTTATTTGACATATGCATTACAATTAAGTATAATATTGTAGGAAAAATATTACTATCTCAATAGTCACATTTATAATTATTTTTAATTTTACTGAAATATTTTGATTTATGAGATTGTGTTTAATTTCTGCTGTACAGCAAAGTGACTCAGTTATACATATTCTTTTTCGTTACGGTTTTTCACAGGATATTGAATATAGTTCCCTGTGCTATACAGTAGGACCTTGTTGTTTACTCATTCTGTGTATACTAGTTTACATCCGTTGAGTCCAAATGCCCAATCCATCCCTCCTCCTACCCTTGGCAACCACAAATGTGTTCTCCATGTCTGTAAGTCTGTTTCTGTTTTGTAGATATGTTGATTTGTGTTTTATTTTAGATTCCACATATAAGTGATATCATATGATATTTGTCTTTCTGTTTCTGACTTACTTCACTTAGTATGATAATCTCTAGTTTCATCCATGTTGCTGCAAATGGCATTATTTGATTCTTTTTTATTGCTGAGTAATATTCCATTTTATATATGTGCCACATCTTTTTTATCCATTCCTCTGTCATCGGACATTCAATATTAGTCACATTTTTGCCTTGGCTTCTGAGATGCCTGAGGATTTGACACTTGGTCAGATTTCTTACAACACTAACTCAAGGAATCTATAGGAATATTCTACATATTCTTTTTTTTTTGTGCTACGCGGGCCTCTCACTGTTGTGGCCTCTCCCGTTGTGGAGCACAGGCTCCGGACGCGCAGGCTCAGCGGCCATGGCTCACGGGCCCAGCTGCTCCGCGGCATGTGGGATCCTCCCGGACCGGGGCACGACCCCGTGTCCCCTGCATTGGCAGGTGGACTCTCAACCACTGCGCCACCAGGGAAGCCCTACATATTCTTTGAGTTATATGTTGTAGCCCAAGCACAGTGAATCAACTTCTGGGCAGTGTTCATTTTAATCCCAGGACAGTAAATGAAGGTGATGTGCATTACACAAACGAGGACAAACTCCATCCTTTCTCTGAGCTGGACCTCGAGGCCCCAGAGCCCCTTGTACACTGAGAGCTGTAGCTTGTGTCTTGGGAGAGGAGTTGGAGGGGCAGCTCGGTGGGAGCCCCAACGTGGGTGAGCCTGTGCAGTGTTGGGTAATCATTACAGTGTTGTCATTCCTTCATTTTAATCCAACCCTAAGGATGAAAACTTGCCTTCTGTGGTCTTTGCTGTGGAGGATGCAAGGTGAGGTTTTGCACAGCAGTAGAAGCAGCAGGTCAGGTGAGGAGAAATCTGTCCTCACAGTCGTGGGACCTGGGATCATTCACGATCTGATCGGGGGTGCAGTGGACAGGGGCCCTGGCTGGGGGTGCTGTTGAGAGGTCTGGGGCTGTTGACCTGGAGCAGCAGGGGAAGGGCCTGCAGCAGGACAGTACCTAGGCCTTTTCCTCCTCCAGTTTCTGATGGACGTGCTCGGGAGAGGCTGAGTTCTGGCAGTAAACTCCTTGGGATTGAACAACTGTCATTTAGTCACATACAGATTAGAGCCCTAAGGCTCAGACAGGTTAGGCAATTTTCCCGAGATCACAGGTAATAAATTGCAGAACCAGTGTTAAAACTTAATCTGCATTATTTTAAGCCTTTCCAATCTGATACACTCCCCAAAGTTATAAATGATGAAAATTCAAAAATTGTAGTTGATCAGTAATTGATAATGGTACCAACTATTACTCATGGCGGTGCAGCTACATCTGTGGATACTGGATACACCTTCGTTCCAACATCTTCTATGAGGAGGAGGGAGCCAGGGGAAATAAGGAGGTGGTCTGGGAAGACAGAAAAACTGCCCTAACTCGTTTTGCACCTTTGTCTGCCTTGGCTGGCTTGTGTAGATGACTTTGAGAAAATCTGTGGGTTTTTTTTTTTTAATATTTTTTTCTATTTATTTACATATTTATTGTTGGCTGTGTTGGGTCTTTGTTGCTGTGCACGGACTTCCTCTAGTTGCGGCGAGCGGGTGCTGCTCTTTGTTGTGGGGTGCGGGCTTTTCATTGCGGCGGCTTCTCTTGTTGCGGAGCATGGGCTCTAGGCGCGCAGGCTTCGGTAGCTGTGGCTCATGGGTTTAGTAGTTGTGGCGCACGGGCTCTAGAGCACAGGCTCAGTAGTTGTGGCACGCGGGCTTCGTTGCTCCACAGCATGTGCGATCTTCCCAGACCAGGGCTAGACCCTGTGTCCCCTGCATTGGCAGGTGGATTCTCAACTACTTGGCCACCAGGGAAGCCCAAATCTGTGGTTTTAATTGGACTTTGTCATTAATTTATTTTTAATGAGGGAGAAAACTGATGGAGAGGGGAAACAAATGTTCAACAATTTAGATGAATTATTGTTAACTAAGATCGTTTAACAAGAGATCGATGGTCTTTGTAAATTAATCAGATTTAAGATTATTACCTCCGTCATCACTCACAAAGGTGATCTGATACATCAAAGAATTATTTATGCACACAGAAGAAACTGTTAATTAAAAAAAGGAAATTATCAATTCCTTCAGTACCTTCCTGACCATTTATGAACATGACAAATTGACAGGTAAAACTGACCGTCACAGGGCTTTTGTAACCACATTTACACTGGCTATTTAATATTATAATTTTGAATTCACTGATCTGGAATGGGGGCTCAAGTCAGGGTGATTTTTCCCCCAGGGCATATCTGGTGATGTCTGGAGACGTTTTTGGTTGGAGGTCAAATGCCGAGGGCATCTAGTGATAACTCTAAAAGAGGGGGTGTTTCAAACTTAGGGTAACAATCGTGAATACAAAATAGCTTAAGTATTTGTCACCCATGTATGTTATGAGGTGACCTTACACATAAATAACAAGCTGGACCAGTCAGTAAATAGTGTAAAGAGATACGGGGTCCTCCTGCACAAAATAAAAATTGGAATCTTGCCTCTCACCATATACCCCCAAATTCTGGGTATATAAATTAACTAAATATGGGAAACAGAATGATAGAAATTTAGAAGAAAACATGGGGAAATACTTTATTAGTCAGCAGTAGGATATGGTTTCGTAATTCATTTTAAAAGGGGGAAAACGTTTAGTTAATTCTATTAAATAAAACACTAAAAAAAGCCTCTATATCAGAAGATAACATGATGAAAGGAAAGTTAAGCCATATTAGGGGAATTCGTTATTTGAAAAAACACATGGCTGACAAAGGATCAGTCTCCAGAGTGTAGAAGGAGGTTTAAAGAATCCATAAGGAAAGGAAAAAAACACACAAACAAACCAAAAAAACCAGTTCGGTAGAAAAACAGCCAAAGTTCCCGGAAGGCACACAGAAACCCAATTAAACTGAAAGAGTTTCAAACACGAATGGGGGAATTCGATTTAAAATACTGAGATACCTTTTCCACACTTCGATTTGGGGGATGAAAACAAAAACTAGCACCAAATATTTCTGTAATTTAAGAAGCCTAATGATCTTTTGATTTAGTTCCTTAGTTCATTAATTTAACTTTTTGCACTTTTAAAGTATGAGCGTGAAGCGTTGCCGACGTGCCGTATGCAAGAGGCGAGTCGGCGGTGACCCTGGACCTGAGGCGGAGCTCTTTGGGGACCAGCATTCAGCTACACGTTTCCTCCCCAAATATTACTTTCCTGACACCTCAGTCTTGATATTTTACTGCTGAAGTTACAGTTTGCCTCTGATTTAAAAACGTCTACTTGAGATTTTATCATGAGATAGCTATAATGCATTTTGATATTTCAAGAGGTAAAGGATTTCTGTTACTTTTTGTTATTCGATTTGTCACTTAAATACCTACTTATGAGAATATAGTCAGTGTGTCAGCTACTTGAAACATTTTGAGGGCTTGGCTGTGTCACTGTCTGCGCTTCCTCTTTCTCATGAAGCCACTGTGCACCGCGTGTGCGACGCGCCCCCGCCTCAGACCTGGTCCCGCTCGGTACCCTCCAAGGCGCCGTCGTTCACGGCACCATCAAGGCCGCACGTCCCGGGGTCACCACCTGCACCTCTCCTGCTCATTCCACACGGACAGCATCTTTGGGAACATTATTTCAAACAAATCCAAATTCAAAGGATTCCCACCACCTCCCCTGCCGCCCGTGCCTCCCGCACGATGATCCCTTATCTCGGTTGCTGAAAGGAGGTCTGCTTGCTCTCCCCTCCTCTGTAGACTCCGCGGGGCTGCACGGTGCTCACACCCGGTCCTGCCTCTGTCCATTGACCTCACTTTCCACCCTCTGTCCCCACGTCCTGCTGCTTCACACCCTCCTGTCTTTCCTGCACAGCCAGGCTCACTCTGCAGCAAGACTTTGTCCTCGGGGCCCAGGCACGGTCTCCCGCCTCACGTCTGCGTGGCCTGTCCCTCTGTTTCCACCCATTACTCTACACAAACGGCACAGCCTCAGAGAGCCCCCCTCTACCGGTCACTCCTAACCATTCATCTGTTTTGTTTTGTTTTCACGCAGTGCTTTCTTCCAACTGAAATTGTATCATATTTTTACTAATGGTTTGTGCGCTATTTTCCCCAGTAAAATATAAGCTTCTCAAGGGGAAGGCTCGGTCTTTGTTTGCAGTGAGCAGATCACCCAGCACCTGCTGGGCGTTTCTCATATATTTTTTGAGATAATGAATAAATCTTGCTCAATTTAGATTGAGTAACAATGGGGGGGCAGACAATTTATTCTTATGGTATTTAGTAAAACATTAATAAATTTAAACTGTATTTTAAAGATTTACCAGGGAAATCATTTAAAAGATACTCTTATTTTGAAAAGCAGCCTTTTCACTTCAGTTTGCAGATTTCAAGCTGAGTTAAACCTGTAGCTATTGCTGCTGTATTTGAGGGGAATGTTGACCAATTCTGAGCACCACTGATCCAGAGCACAGTTTAACTCAGTCTGAGGAAGCAAAGTACAGTTGCCCCGTGTATGACCTCTGTGTGCCTCGGCACTAATTCATCTGCAGGAGGCAAAGCCACCTACTGCTCCAGGAGCATCACCTTTTCACTCGCTTCCTGCAGTCAGGTTATTTCAGAGCTTGGCAGTGATGGATCTCAAAAGACCGAGAATTTTGTGTGATGGTGATATCGTAGACCCGACTGTCAGAAGGCCGCCTGCCTTTTTCCAGTAGGCACATGTTGTTTTGGTACTGGTCAAGGGACAAATAAAGAACAGCGAGGTCCGTTTCTCACTGAAATTGATGTGTTATTTTAAAAGGAGCACTGCCTAATCAATTTACTCCAGATTTATCAAATAAATAAATTTACAGGTTGAATTAAGTCTGCAGCTCAGAATCGTAATTTCGAATTACTTCCCCATCACAAGGTTAATAGTGAATCTGATTTTGTTTTCTCTCCTTTTACAAATCTCGTGCATGGTGACAGTAAATCCAAAACGTTCTGTGAAAAAGGCTGATAGAGGTGGAAGAAAAGGGGGGGGGTCCTGAACTGTGCTCCACCGGCTGTCTCGTGGAAGAGAATGTAAAAATATATATATATATATATATAAATATATATAACTGAATACATATATGTATATAACTGATTCACTTTGCTGTATACCTGAAACTAACACAACATTGTAAATCAACTATGTTTCAGTAAAAATTTTTTTAAAAAATTAGGAAATAAAGGATGAAAATGCCACAAGAGGAAAGAAAGGCAAGAAGAAAGATAAAGAATATTGGGGAAGTCATCACCAGAAATGTACCTCCACATCAGTACCAGCCCATGTGTGTCATGCTCTATCTTCTGGTTGGATCATGTCCTGCACAGATGGACTCTTGCTTTCATGATTTGTGCTCTGATATGGACAGCTAGCGCTAACAACTGTCATGACAACATGGTAAATGTTGTTACATGTTTCCCTCCTTTGGAGCCGCCTTCCAGGGCAGTGCAATGGGCAGAATCCTGCCCCCCCCCCCCCAACGATGGGCATGCCTTATCCTTGGAACCTGAGATTATGTTATGTAGAAAGAGAAACACTGCAGGATTGGAGGTCATTCTGGATTATCTGGGCCCAGTCTGATCACATGAGCCCCTAAAGGAGAAGAATCTTTCCCAGCTCAAGTACGAAAGATGAGACTCAAGATGCGGCAGGGGAGATTCAAAGCAGGAGGAGAACTAGTACTTTTTATAGCATTGAAGACAGACTATATCTTCCACAGATGGGGTGCAGCAGCCTCCAGACAGTGAGACTCAGCAGTGCCCTCCAGGGCTCCCCAGCACAAGCCCCTCTGTGTCCCCTGACTCCTGTTTGTGGGAAAACCTTTAGTCTCCTAGGCCTCCCTGAGTTCCAAAGAACCAGCTCCGAAGGTTAATCATTTAAGAAGGGGCAGAGGGGCTTCCCTGGTGGTCCAGTGGTTAAGACTCCATGCTCCTAATGCAGGGGCCCGGGTTTGATCCCTGGTCAGGGAACTAGATCCCGCATGCATTTTGCAACTAAAGATCCCACACGCTGCACCTAAAGATCCGATGCAGCCAAATAAAAAAAAAAGAAAAAAAAGGAGCAGAAAAGGGGCCAAAGGAGAGGCAGTAGGGTAAGGAAGGGGATAACTTAAGCAACAAGTCAAACTGTGGGATGGGGTCCTAAGGCCCTAGTTTTCCTTGAGGAAGACAGATGACCACGTCTGATGCACAGTCTTAAATTGTTTTTACAGAACCCGGACCCCCACTGGTGAAAACCACTGACCTCAAACTGGTAGACCCTAGATTGATTGGAGTCAGAAGATTGATGGTTGAGATCCCTGAAACAGCACCTGCTACCTCACCCCCAGTCTATCAGAAAATTGTCCACATGCTCATCACACACCCTGCAACCCTCTCCCCTATGCTGCCTTTAAAAACCCTCGTCCCAAAGCTACTGGGGAGGTTGGGTCTTTTGAGTACTAGCTGCCTGGACACCTTGCTTGGCACCTGCAATAAACGCTGCGCTTTCATTCACCACCACCTGGCATCCGTAGGCTGACTTTGTTGTGTGTCTGGCAAGCAGTTTGGTTCTCAGATTATTCTCAGCAAAGAAACGGTAACTTGGTTCTTCAAGGAACTGTATTCTTCCAACAACCTGAATGAACAGGAAATGGCTCCTCCCGTGAAGCATTCAGAAGGGAACACAGCCTGGCCAACACCACGATTTTAGCCCATTGAGACCCATGCTGGATTTTGGTTCTACAGAACTGTAAGTTAATACGTTTTCTGTTGTTTTAAGGCATGGAGTCTATGGTACAACCGAAAACTGATACAGAGAGCAACTGCCTTTTCCTGCCCACTCTGTCCATGCTACTGATGAAAGAATGCTGTGGGAAAAAGTCTGGAGATGAGAATCCACTCAAGATGCATTTAGAAAATGTGATAAAACTGCCATGATTGGGGAGAACATGTTTGGTGGTAAATGTCTGGGGGCATAAATGTTTGGAGAAATAATGGGAGATCAGATCGCTGTTACTTTGTTTCTGGCTTTTGGAGATTTGCTGTTTGCTTCATCAACTGAAAATTCAGAAATATTTACTCAACGTACCTGCAATTTAGTATAAGTTAAAGTTTCTTCACTTCCTTAGATGAGGATCACTAGTCATAAAATATGTCACAAGATTCAAAAGAAATGCATTGTATTTCCTCAGAAATGAAGTTTTATCTCTAACTTGTTTTTTATTTAGGTCGTGCCATGTGGCATGCCGGATCTTAGCTCTCCGACCAGGGATCAAACCTGTGCCCCCTGCAGTGGAAGCGCAGAGTCCTAACCACTGGACCACCAGGGAATTCCCCATCTAACTTGTTTTTAAATAAATAATTGAACGTTCAGAATAAAATCCAACAACTTCCCTAGGCATGGGCATGCCCTTGTGAAATTTGGCCATTTGTTTCCCTGATCCCTGCTTGAGTCGACTCACTCCATTTTGTTAGAATACATGATTTTTTACCCATCAGGCTGCAGCAGAGTTGACAATTGTCCTTAATTCTCGGGCACTCCTCTGGGTGCAGAATCTGTCTTCCCAGCCTCTTAGGAGCTGATAATCTAAAGGAGAAGTCCTACCCCTCTGTCTCTTGGCCATCACCGGACACACCATCCTTTGCAGTTTTCATTTCCTAACCCTAATTGTTTAGAACCTATTGATGAGCCACTAGCTAAGCAGACGCCCAGGTGGAAATGGAAACAGCAGTCATCCCTTACAGTAGAATCTTTGTACATTATCTTTTGGGAGGTAAAACGTTTTCTGCCCCTTACACCAGGAAGATGTGAGGGAAGAGGACACCTTTGATCCAGGCACCCTGAAATCCCTCAGAAACTCACCCTTTCTCTTGCCAGACCTTCCCCTTATGAGACCTAAGTTGTCTTCGTAAGGATGTGGGGTTGACCAGTTCTCCAAACGTTCATGTTTCAAGTAAGTTTCACAGAGGTGATGAAGTCCCTCATAGGAAAATCTTTGCTCTCAGTGGTGGATTAATTTGTGTCTTTTGTTCTTAACTTTGAGAATTAGACCAATTCTAGGACAATAGCAAAATCTCACATGCCTCTGATTACTGCCGCATGTAACTCTAAAAAAAATTCAGAGTGTGGGGATATAAATTTGACAGAAGGGCTCTTAGAAGCTTTGTTAAAAAATTTTAGGACTTAAAAGTCTTCGAAGACATGAGCGAGTAGGAAATTCAAAGAGATAAGAGCTTACGTTAGACATCAATGTAGGACATTCTGGGTATTTTGCAAGAATAATGAAAACATGGTGAGGTTTGTTTAACGGAATATGGTATGTAGTTGGGGTAGAAGAGGTGAAGAATGGAAAAGAAGGTGAATTATCAAGCACTTTGATTTCTGTCTTGAGCAAAGCAAAATTTAATAGCCATAACTGGTGAATCAAATGTTTTCCATAAAAGGTATTGGTTTATAGATTATTATTAACATTAAATTTATTAGAGAAGAAGCCTTATTTTTTAAACTTTTAAAATCATGGAACACTCTTAGGTACTATGATCAATCCCTTTTCAGTACCAAAAGCACATGGAGTCTACTGCTTTTCTCACTTGATTGTGCTTGGATAGAAAATTTGTGAAGCATGGAGACCAATTCACTTCAATGAATGTGTTGGGCTTTGTGACTTGGGAAGTTAATTCTTGAGATTGATGCTCTGAGCATTAGAAAAAGTATTAGTGGTTTCTATAATGCAGCTTTGTTTCTCACAATAATAAATTACCATTCATTTGGAGTTGTGTCAAACTTAATCTGCTGCAAAAGCCAGGTCATAGAGTTGATTTAAGTGATTATTTACCTCATTCTTTTGTTGCTGTGTTTGACATTTTTTTGCTTTCTTTCAGAATATTTGAGTCAATTTCTCAGTTATTGATTATTTTAAGTAATATTATTTTAGACCTACATTACTTTATTATGAGTTGAATAATACTATGTAGTTTATTCTACCATAAATTTTAACTGCCAATCTAAATGGAAATAACCTCCCACATATGATTAGTTTTTTAAAATTTATTTATTTAAGAGGAAGGTAAATAAATGATAGATCTAGTGGCTAGAAGAATCATTTTTCCCCACATTTTATTAATATTAAAAATACAAGATAATTTTTATCATGTATGTGAAATAACAAATGCTGCTTATTACCACTTTTATGCCTTATATAAACCACCCAAGTATAAAGTTGAGAGTAAAATTATTATCCTGTGGGAATTAATTCCAAAATAAGAAATGGTAATTTTTATCATTTCTAGGCTTCTCACATTGGTGGTGTCTTGACCATAGCTCTCTCATGACCTTGTACTACTACTGCAGAGTGACTTTTTGTGGGCAAACTTTAATAATTTGTAGCCTTTTTCAAATTATTTAACACTTCACAGATTGGTTAGGTTAAGGATACTTTAGCACCAGGCACCTAAAAAAATAGAAAAAAAGTCGTGTGCTGGTTACAGGGATGAAAAGGAGATGATGGACTGGAAGTAACTGTCCGGGTCTCTTTCCTCAGTCTTGCCGGAAGGAGCGTGCCTGAGGTGCCTTGGTGGTGACAGGTTCTGGTGGAACATGGCTCAGCTCTGCATGGCAGGGCAGCAGGAACAGGTGGTGTGTGGAATGCGTCTTCCAGGGAGGATGCTGGACTAGTCAGGCTAAACAGCAGCTCTTGGAGGTAGTGCTGTCGTTATCCTCATCGGTGATATTGCGGATGGGTCATGGGTGGGACAGGACTGGCTATGGTTAGGGTTAGGGGCTCCGTCATAAACACATGACGGTTCCTTACACTGATACTTTTGCATCTATAAAAATTCTCTGTAATATTGTCTATCAAATTCTACAGAATAAAATGTTCAAAAACATAATCTTAAAAAATACAGTTCATAATCTATATGCTGATGTTTAGTAATTTATTCAGCTAGTCTCCCCTGGATTCTGTTTTGTACTCTGTAGGGGGAAAAGGTTTATAATATTTGCTTTGAGAATTGTTTGAGATTTATTTATTCTAATAGTTCAGATGTTTGAATGATGTGTTTTTTTTTGTGTACACAGCTGTCCTTCTGTGATAGTTTTGTTTGTTAGTGGTATGGGCTTTTTAATTTTTTTTTTTTTTGGCAGTTTCTTTTTTAATTTTTATTTTATTTTGGAGCATAGTTTATTTATAATGGTGTGTTATTTTCAGGTGTACAGCAAAGTGATTCCGTTATGCATATACATATATCTATTCTTTTCCAGATTCTTTTCCCACAGTGATTATTACAGAGTATTGAGTAGAGTTCCCTGTGCTATACAGTAGGTCCTTGTTGTTTACCTATTTTTTATATAGTGGTGTGTATATGTTAATCCCAAACTCCTAATTTATCCCTCCCCACCACCTCTCCCCTTCGGTAACCATAAATGTGTTTTCTAAGTCTGTGAGTCTGTTTCTGTTTTGTAAATAAATTCATTTGTATCATTCTTTTAGATTCCACATATAAGTGATATATGATATTTATCTTTCTTTCTCTGATTTACTTCACTTAGTAGGATAATCTCCAGGTCCATCCATGTTGCTGCCAGTGGCATTACTTAAATATTTTTTTGGCTGAGTAATATTCCATTGTTTGTGTATCTATCTATCTATCTGTGTGTGTGTGTGTGTATATATATATATATATATATATATATATATATATATGTATGTACAATATGTATACCATATCTTCTTTATCCATTCATCTGTCAGTGGACATTTAGGTTGCTTCCATGTCCTAGCTGTTGTAAATAGTGCTTCAGTGAACATTGGGGTGCATGTATCTCTCAGAATTATGGTTTTCTCCCAGTGTAAGCTCAGGAATGGGCTTGCTGTATCACATGGTAGTTCTGTTTTTAGTTTTCCTAAGGAAGCTCCATACTGTTTTCCACAGTGGCTGCACCAATTTACATTCCCACCAACAGTGTAGGAGGGTTCCCTTTTCTCCACACCCTCTCCAGCATTTATTCTTTGAAGATTTTTTGGTGATTGCCATTCTGACTAGTGTGAGATGATACCTCATTGTAGTTTTGATTTGCATTTCTCTAATAATTAGCAATGTTGAGTATTTTTTTCCTGTGCTTTTTGGCCCTCTGTATGTCTTCTTTGGATAAATGTCTATTTATATCTTCTGTCCATTTTTTTGATTGGGTTGTCTTTTTTTTTTATATTATGCTGCATGAGCTGTTTGTATATTTTGGAGATCAATCCCTTGTTGGTCGCTTCATTTGCAAATATTTTCTCTCATTCTGAGGGTTGTTTTTTCATTTTGTTGATGGTTTCATTTGCTGCGTAAAAGCTTTTAAGTTTACTTAGGTCCCATTTTTTAATTTTTGTTTTTATTTTCATTATTCTAGAAGGTGAATCCAAGAAGATATTGCTGTGATTTATGTCAAAGAGTGTTTTGCCTGTGTTTTCTTTAAGAGTTTTGTAGTATCTGGCGTTACATTTAGGTCTTTAATCCATTTTGAGTCTATTTTTGTGTATGGTGTTAGAGAATGTTCTAACTTCATTATTTTACATGTAGTTGTCCAGTTTTCTCAGCACCACTTATTGAAGAGGCTGTCTTTTCTCCATTGTATATTCTGGCCTCCTTTGTTGTAGATTAATTGACCGTAGGTGCATGGGTTTATCTCTGGGCTTTCTATCCTGTTCCGTTGATCAGTATTTTGATTTATGTGCCAGTACCATACTGTCTTGATTACTGTAGCTTTGTAGTATAGTCTGAACTCAGGGAACCTGATTCCTCCAGCTCTGTTTTTCTTTCTCAAGATTGCTTTGGCTATTTGGATTTTTTTGTGTTTCCATATAAATTGTAAATTTTTTTGTTTTAATTCTGTGAAAAATACTATTGGTAATTTGATAGGTATTGCATTGAATCTGCAGATTGCCTTGAGTAGTATAGCCATTTTAATAATAATGATTTTTCCAATCCAAGAACACGGTATATCTTTCCATCTGTTTGTTTCATTTTTGATTTCTTTCATGAGCATCTTATAGTTGTCAGAGTACAGGTCTTTTGCCTCCTTAGGTAGGTTTATTCCTAGGTATTTTATTCTTTTTGATGTGATGGTAAATGGGATTGTTTCCTTAATTTCTCTTTCTGATCTTTACTTGTTAGTGTGTAGAAATGCAAGAGATTTCTGTGTATTAATTTTGTATCCTGCCATCTTACCAAATTCATTGATGAACTCGAGTAGTTTCCTGGTAGCATCTTTAGGATTTTCTATATGTAGTATTGTGTCATCTGAAAACAGTGACAGTTTTACTTCTTCTTTTCCAGTTTGGATTCCTTTTATTTCTTTTTCTTCTCTGATGGCTGTGGCTAAAACTTCCAAAACTATGTTGAATAAAAGTGGTGAGAGCAGACATCCTTGTCTTGTTACTGGTCTTAGAGTAAGTGCTTTCAGCATTGTGTTTTTAACATTCATCTTTGTTCATTTTAGTGTGGATGAGCACATGAGGTATTCTGGATCAAAAACTGATTTCTTACTAAGTACCTCCCTGTAAATAACAAGAGTGTGGACACTCCATTTGCTCTAGCCCTTATCCTGAGGGCCATGTGGTAAGTGCCATGTCAGTCATTTTACATGACACTTGGAAACTCCACAGGTGAAGGCTGAAGAAAAATTATTATTCTTTGCTTATAAAGGGGGAGGAGCCAGCCATACCTCTCCCCTCCTGAAAGGGTCTCCTTGGAAATGTAAGGGACATGAATCTTAACCATAATCATTGGGTGAATCCACCAGGAGCCAGTTAGTCCCTGTCTCAGCTTGCGCTACTCAGAGGCTTTCCCTGTTCTGACTTTTCTCCTTTTGACATGGATACATCTAGAAAGTTGAAGTTTCTGTCTGTCTGACACTCTAGGGTTTACCCCAGACCTAACCTGGGCTTTCTCTGGGAGACAGGGGAAGCTTTATTATCCTTCTGGATAAAAGCAATAGACTAGACAAATGACTATGCTTTGAATTCCAGTGGTATGTGATGAAGTATGTCTAGTGGAAATGAAAGCAAACACTCCCTATCTTCATATCATGCACATTTCAGGAGGCCAGGGCCTCTTGCAGGAATATGAGAAGTCCAGGAAGTTTATTCTCTCTCTCTTTTTCTCTCTAAACCATTTTAATATTCATTAGATCAACCTTGTCATCTGTGGTTCCTCCAAAGTGTAAGCCCAGTGAAAGCAGGGAGTTTGTCTTTTTAACTTTTAAACAGAATGAACAAGTTTTAAATGTGTTCTTCAAACTCTTTTTAATGTTTCTTTTAGCTGATTAGTTTAAATATGTCAATTTGCCATTTTTTGTACATTAAAATAGTCAAATATTGGCAATTTCATATGGTCAATGTCGTACTTGTTGGCAGAGATGTGGTCTAAATCCTCCACTCTGATTTTGCATATGTTGATGTTGCCTTAAATTTCTGACTTTCTGGTAAAACAGTCGGGAACTATGACATAATGTCCAGGGATGACTTTTTTTTAAGATGCTTTAAACCTTTGTCAATATAAAATAAGCATTTTAATGTTTTCTAGTAAATAATTTGTATATCTGAGGTTTTTGGGGTTTAGAGTTTTCTTCTTGCTTATATTCAGTGCTTGTTGTACTGTAGTTTATCCATATTCTTTTGGAAATAGATTGTTGATTATAAGGTTACAGTCTGCTTAGACATTTTGTTGTTGATATAGATCATCTACACTGTGGCTGCCATTAAGAATTTTCTTTTTCCTTAGAGCCTTGAATTTCTACCAAGCTGTATAATATTGGGCTTTTAATATTCATTAAATATTAACAGATGTTTAATATGAACATACTGTTCAACGTTAATAGTGTTAATGCCATTAGTTTTATAAACATACATCAATACTCATTATTAATTAATACTAACTTTAATATAAGTATTGCGATAACCTCGTTACTATGGTCTTTATTAACAGTATCACTGTTTGGCGTTTGGGAAACTGCATCTGCATTTTCTGCCCTGATTGATCATGTTTACCCATGTGTCTCTGAGTCACAGCTTTTGGATGGTGACACGTAAATAGATGCTCTAAATAAAGCCACTCGTCTGGGCGCCAGGCTCGGAGATCAACCACTTAGGTGACGTCTCCATTTTCGTACCGCAAATGCCTCTGAAATCATTATAACTGAAACGGCATTCATCCTCTGTCCAAAACTGCTCCCCGTTGGGTCTTCCTGTCCAGGTAAACGGTGCCACTTGCTCTTGCCAGATGCAGGAAGCCAGCATCCTCGACCCCTACTTTTCCTTGATACCCTCTCATCCAGTCTTGCCAGCACTCCGGCCCTCTGACTCAAGACCACATCTCAGATCCTTCCCTCCTTTCTCTCCACCTGCATCACCCTCGTCCAAGCCAGCGTCACCGTCAACTGACTTCTGTGTCCAACTCCTAACTCATCTCCTTGTGGCCACTCTTGCCTGTGAGCAGGTGACACAGGGTACCTGAAAAATCTTACTAAGTACTCTTGGGATCTATCGATACTTAGTTCATCTATCAATACTTAGTTCTTCTTAATCCAGGTCCATGACCACTTCCCGTTGTGCAGTAGAGGCCTTGTTAAGGTGACAGAGTGATCGTGTTGGACTAACACGGCCAACCACCAGGATGAACCACACTCAGTGTCGGATTCACTGTTTGTAAAACCACCCCGTTCGTTTACACTTAAAAATATGCACTGATGTTTTAAAAAATACGTTTCAACTTAAATAATCCTCTTGGCTTTTTTTTCTCTCTACTACTACCATATGAGTGGCAGAATTATTATGGTGGTGACATTGTGAATTAGATTTTCAAAATTCTGTACTTGATCATTTTCCTCAAATTTTTTTCTTTAATGTCTTTATTGGAGTATAATTGCTTTACAATGTTGTATTAGTTTCTGCTGTATAACAAAGTGAATCAGCCATATATACACACACACACACACACACACACACACACACACACACACACACACACACACACACACACACACACACATATATATATATATATCCCCTTATCCCCTCTGTCTGGTGTCTCTCATGCACCCTCCCTATCCCACCCCTCTAGGTGGTCACAAAGCACTGAGCTGATCTCCCTGTGCTATGTGGCTGCTTCCCACTAGCTATCTATTTTACATTGGTAGTGTATATATGTCCATGCCACTCTCTCATTTCGTCCCAGCTTATGCTTCCCCCTCCCTGTGTCCTCAAGTCCATTCTCTACGTCTGTGTCTTTATTCCTGTCCTGCCCCTAGGTTCTTCAGAACCTTTTTTTTTTTTTTAGATTCCATATATATGCATTAGCATACGGTATTTGTTTTTCTCTTTCTGAGTTACTTCATTCTGTAGGATAGACTCTAGGGCCACCCACCTCACTACAAATAACTCAATTTCATTTCTTTTTATGGCTGAGTAATATTCCATTGTATATATGTGCCACATATTCTTAATCCATTCATCTGCTGATGGACACTTAGTTTGCTTCCATGTCCTAGCTATTGTAAATAGTGCTTCAATGAATATTGTGGTACATGACTCTTTGAATTATGGTTTGCTCAGGGTATATGCTCAGTAGTGGGATTGCTGGGTGTTATGGTAGTTCTATTTTTAGATTTTTAAGAAACCTCCATACTGTTCTCCATAGTGGCTGTATCAATTTACATTCCCACCGACAGTGCAAGAGGGTTCTCTTTTCTCCACACGCTCCCCAGCACTTATTGTTTGTAGATTTTTTGATGATGGCCATTCTGACTGGTGGGAGATGATATCTCATTGCAGTTTTGATTTGCATTTCTCTAATGATTAATGATGTTGAGCAATCTTTCATGTGTTGGTTGGCAGTCTGTATATCTTTTTCGGAGAAATGTCATTTTAGGTCTTCTGCCCATTTTTGGATTAGGTTGGGTTTTTTTTTTTTTTTTGATATTGAGCTGCATGAGCTGCCTTTGTATTTTGGAGATTAATCCTTTGTCAGTTGCTTCATTTGCAAATATTTTCTCCCATTCTGAGGGTTGCCTTTTCATCATGTTTATGGTTTCCTTTGCTGTGCAAAAGCTTTTAAGTTTCATTAGGTCCCATTTGCTTATTTTTGTTTTTATTTCAATTTCTCTAGGAGGTGGGTCAAACAGATCTTGGTGTGATTTGTGTCATAGAGTGTTCTGCCTCTGTTTTCCTCTCAGAATTTGATAGTGTCTGGCCTTACATTTAGGTCTTTAATCCATTTTGAGTTTATTTTTGTGTATGGTGTTAGAAAGTGTTCTAATTTCTTTCTTTTACATGTAGCTGTCCAGTTTTCCCAGCACCAGTTATTGAAGATGCTGTCTTTTCTCCATTGTATATTCTTGCCTCCTTTATCAAAGATAAGGTGACCGTATGTGCATGGGTTTATCTCTGGGCTTTCTATCCTGTTCCACTGATCTATATTTCTGTTTTTGTGCCAGTACCATACTGTCTTGATTACTGTTACTTTGTAGTATACTCTGAAGCCAGGGAGCCTGATTCCTCCAGCTCTGTTTTTCTTTCTCAAGACTGCTTTGGCTGTTCGGGGTCTTTTTTGTTTTCATACAAATGGTGAAATTTTTTGTTCTAGTGCTGTGAAAAATGCCAGTGGTAGTTTGGTGGGGATTGCATTGAATCTGTAGATTGCTTTTGGTAGTATAGTCATTTTCACAGTGTTGATTCTTCCAATCCAAGAAAATGGTATATCTCTCCATCTGTTTGTATCATCTTTAGTTTCTTTCATCAGTACCTTATAGTTTTCTGCATACAGGTCTTTTGTCTCCTTAGGTAGGTTTATTCCTAGCTATTTTATTCTTTTTGTTGCAGTGGTAAATGGGAGTGTTTCCTTAATTTCTCTTTCAGATTTTTCATCATTAGTGTATAGGAATGCAAGAGATTTCTGTGCATTAACTTTGTATTCTGCTACTCTACCAAAATCATTGATTAGCTCTAGTAGTTTTCTGGTAGCATCTTTAGAATTCTCTATGTATAGTATCATGTCATCTGCATACAGTGACAGTTTTACCTCTTCTTTTCAATTTGGATTCCTTTTATTTCATGTTTGTCTCTGCTGTGGCTAAAACTTCCAAAACTGTGTTGAATAATAGTGGTGGGAGGGGGCAACCTTGTCTTGCTCCTGATCTTAGTGGAAACGGTTTTACTTTTTCACCATCGAGAACGATGTTGGCTGTGGGTTTGTCATATATGGCCTTTACTATGTTCAGGTAAGTTCCTTCTATGCCTACTTTCTGGAGGGATTTTATCATAAATCGGTGTTGAATTTTGTTGAAAGCCTTTTCTGCATCTATTGAGATTATCATATGTTTTTTATCCTTCAGTTTGTTAGTATGGTGTATCACATTGATTTGCATATACTGAAGTATCCTTGCATTCCTGGGATAAACCCCACTTGATTGTGGTGTATTATCCTTTTAATGTGCTGTTGGATTCTCTTTGCTAGTATCTCGTTGAGGATTTTTGCATCTATGTTCATCAGTGATATTGGCCTGTAGTTTTCTTTTTTGTGACATCTCTGTCTGGTTTTGGTATCAGGGTGATGGTGGCCTCGTAGTTTGAGTTTGGGAGTGTTCCTCCCTCTGCTATATTTTGAAAGAGTTTGAGAAGGAGCAGTGTTAGGTCTTCTCTAAATGCTTCATAGAATTCGCCTGTGAAGCCATCTGGTCTGGGCTTTTGTTTGTTGGAAGATTTTTAATCACAGTCTCAATTTCAGTGCTTGTGTTTGCTCTGTTTATATTTTCTATTTCTTCCTGTTTCAGTCTTGGAAGGTTGTGCTTTTCTAAGAATTTGTGCATTTCTTCCAGGTTGTCAATTTTATTGGCATATAGTCACTTGTAGTAATCTCTCCTGATCCTTTGTATTTCTGCAGTGTCGGTTGTTACTTCTCCTTTTTCATTTCTAATTCTGTTGATTTGAGTCTTCTCCTTTTTTTTCTTAATGAGTCTTGCTAGTGGTGTCCCAATTTTTTTTATCTTCTCAAAGAACCAGCTTTTAGCTTTATTGATCTTTGCTATTGTTTCTTTCATTTCTTTTTCATTTATTTGTGATCTGATATTTATAATTTCTTTCCTTCTGCTAACTATGGGGTTTTTTTTGTTCTTCTTTCTCTAATTGCTTTAGGTTAGGTTTTTATTTGAGATTTTTCTTGTTTCTTGAGGTAGGATTGTATTGATATAATGTTCCCTCTTAGAACTGCTTTTGCCGCATCCCGTAGGTTTTGGGTTGTCATGTTTTCATTCTCATTTGTTTCTAGATTTTTTTTTTTTTTTTGCGGTATGCGGGCCTCTCACTGTTGTGGCCTCTCCTGTTGCGGAGCACAGGCTCTGGACGCACAGGCTCAGTGGCCATGGCTCACGGTCCCAGCAGCTCCGCGGCATGTGGGGTCTTCCCGGACTGGGGCAAGAACCCGTGTCCCTGCATCAGCAGGCGGACTCTCAACCACTGCGCCACCAGGGAAGCCCTCTAGGTATTTTTTGATTTCCTCTTTGATTACTTCATTGATTTCTTGGTTATTTAGAAATGTGTTGTTTAGCCTCCATATGTTTGTATTCTTTACAGATTTTTTCCTGTAATTGATATTTAGTCTCATCGCGTTGTGGTCGGAGAAGATACTTGATACTATTTCAGTTTTCTTAAATTTACCAAGGCTTGATTTGTGAACCAAGATATAATCTATCCTGCAGAATGTTCCATGAGCACTTGAGAAAAAAATGTATTCTGTTGTTTTTGCATGGAAGGTCCTATAAATATCAACTAAGTTCATCTTGTTTAATGTGTCATTTAAATCTTGTGTTTTCTTATTTATTTTCATTTTGGATGATCTGTACTTTGGTGAAAGATGTGTTAAAATCCACTACTATTATTATGTTACTGTCATTTTCCCCTTTTATGGCTGTCAGCATTTGCCGTATGTATTGAGGTGCTCCTATGTTGGGTGCATAAATATTTACAGTTATATGTTCTTCTTGGATCGATCCCTTGATCATTATGTAGTGTCTTTCTTTGTCTCTTGTAATAGTCTTTATTTTAAAGTCTATTTTGTTTGATATGAGAATTGCTACTCCAACTTTCTTTTGATTTCCATTTGCATGGAATATCTTTTCCCATCCCCTTACTTTCAATTTGTATGTGTCTCTCGATCTGAAGTGCGTTTCTTATAGACAGCATATACACGGGTCTTGTTTCTGTATCCATTCAGCCAGTCTGTGTCTTTTGTTTGGAGCATTTAATCCATTTACATTTAAGGTTTTTATCGATATGTATGTTCTTATTACCATTTTCTTAATATTTTTGGGTTTGTTATTGTAGGTCTTTTCCTTCTCTTGTGTTTCCTGCCTAGAGAAGTTCCTTTAGCATTTGTTGTAAAGCTGGTTTGGTGGTGCTGAATTCTCTTAGCTTTTGCTTGTCTGTAAAGGTTTTAATTTCTCTGTCAAAAATGAATGAGATCTTTGCTAGGTAGAGTAATCTTGGTTGTAGATTTTTCCCTTTCATCACTTTAAATATGTCCTGCCAGTCCCTTCTGGCTTGCAGAGTTTCTGCTGAAAGATCAGCTGTTAACCATGTGGGTGATTCCCTTGTATGTTATTTGTTGTTTTTCCCTTGCTGCTTTCAATATTTTTTCCTTGTATTTAACTTTTGATATTTGATTAATATGTGTCTTGGCGTATTTCTCTTTGGATTTATCCTGTATGGGACTCTCTGTGCTTCCTGGACTTGATTTACTATTTCCTTTCCCGTATTAGGGAAGTTTTCAACTATAATCTCTTCAGATATTTTCTCAGTCCCTTTCTTTTTCTCTTCTTCTTCTGGGACGCCTATAATTCGAATGTTGGTGTGTTTACTGTTGTCCCAAAAGTCTCTGGGACTGTCCTCAATTCTTTTCATTCTTTTCTCTTTATTCGGCTCTGTGGTAGTTATTTCCACTATTTTATCTTTCAAGTCACTTATCCGTTCTGCCTCAGTTATTCTGCTATTGATTCCTTCTAGAGTTTTAAATTTCATTTATTGTGTTTTTCATCATTGTTTGTTTGCTCTTTAGTTCTTCTAGGTCCGTGTTAAATGTTTCTTGTATTTTCTCCATTGTATTTCCAAGATTTTGGATCACCTTTACTATAATTACTCTGAATTATTTTTCAGGTAGACTGCCTATTTCCTCTTCATTTGTTAGGTCTGGTGGGTTTTTACTTTGCTCCTTCAACTGCTGCATATTCCTCTGTGTTCTAATTTTGTTCCTGAGGCTGCGCCGAGAAATTTCCCTTTCTCTTCTTTGTTTTCCCACCTCCTGCGGTTCAGATGTGGTTTTGGCCCCATCTCTGCGTGTAGGTCACCTGAGGGTGCCTGTTCCTGCTCAGACAGGACGGGGTTAAAGGAGCAGCTGATTAGGGGGCTCTGGCTCACTCAGGCCGGTGGGTGGGAGGGGTACAGAATGCAGGGCGAGCCTGTGGTGGGAGAGGCCCGTGTGACATTTCACCAGCCTGAGGTGCACCGTGTTTTCTCCTGGGGAAGTTGTCCCTGGATCACGGGACCCTGGCAGTGGTGGGCTGCACAGGCTCCTGGCAGGGGAGGTGTGGATAGTGATCTGTGCTTGCACACAGGCTTCTTGGTGGCTGCAGCAGCAGCCTTAGCGTGTCATGTCCATCTTTGGGGTCCGTGCTGATAGCCACGGCTGCACCCGTCTCTGGAGCTTGTTTAGGTGGTGCTCTGAACCCCTCTCCTCGTACACCCCAAAACAGTGGTCTCTTGCCTCTTAGGCAGGTCCAGACTTTTCCCCGGACTCCCTCCCGGCTAGGTGTGGCATCCTAGCACCTTTCAGGCTGTGTTCACGCATCTAACCCCAGTACTCTCCGTGGCATCTAACCTCCGAAGCCTGAGCCTCAGCTCCCAGCCCCTGTCCGCCCTGGCGGGTGAGCACACAAGCCTCTTGGGCTGGTGAGTGCTGGTCGGCACTGAGCCTCTGTGCGGGAATCTCTCCGCTTTGGTCTCTCCACATCCGTTGCTGTGCTCTCCTCCGTGGCTCCGAAGCTTCCCCCCGGTCACCCCCATCTCCGCCAGTGAAGGGGCCTCCTAGTGTGTGGAATCTTTTCCTCCTTCACAACTCCCTCCCAGAGGTGCACGTCCTGTCCCTTTCCTTTTGTCTCTGTTTTTTCTTTTGCCCTACTCAGGTACGTGGGGAGTTTCTTGCCTTTTGGGAGGTGTGAGGTCTTCTGCCAGCGTTCAGTAGGTGTTCTGTAGGAGTTGTTCCACATGTAGATGTATTTCTGACGTATTTGTGGCGAGGAAAGTGATCTGCATATCTTACTCCTCTGCCATCTTGAAGGTCCATCTTTCCTCCAATTTTGATTGTTTTCCAAATTAAGTGTCATTTCTTGAGCCAAAAATATAAAATAAATACTGTATACACAATGAGGAGTAAGAACAGAAAATATATAGCCTCTCTAATAATCCCTTCTTTCTCAAAAAATACAATACAAATAACCTTAGAAGAACTGAATAAAAATATCTTAACTTTTAAACAGGGTAATTTAACTATGGCATTTTAGATAAGTTAGCACATGTCAAATGTATTTTTATACTGCTGATATTATAGGTTGATGCAGGTTCATAAAATGTTATGATGAAAGTTATTTAAATCACAAAATGTCACTAACAGCTTTTAGTCCGTGAAAGAACAGCTCATCAACATATAATATGCCAAAACTGAGAAATACAACAACCTGATATAGGGAAATTACTGATAATTTTCCTGATAATAATACAGTTATGGTACACTGCCAAGTTAATGAATTATTTTACTGCTGCTATGGTTTCTCAATTATTCCACTCTGATACACCTAGTTACACACAAGTGAAAGTAGAAAAACCCTTGAAAAGCTGCTGTGTAGATTTTCATATTTTCATGGCAAATTGGTGAAAAAAAAATGTTCAGTGATGTTTAAATACTAAACTTAAGAAAAAATTGTGCATTTTAGTATTCAAACACAATAGGAACTATTAGTTTCACGAGTTAGAATTAAAGAAGAGAACACTACTTTTCTGAGGTACATTTTAAAATAATATATTATAATGATATCATATATGTATAATTCTGGCTCTACTGTTGAAAAATACTCCAACAAAATTATTATAAATTATTATTATTATGAATAATACAATTTTGTTGGAGTAGTTTTAAAGGGTATAGCCAGAATTTTTAATATACTTAATATAAGATAGATAAATATAAAACTTTACATATATAAATTTTGAATGCATCTGAAAAAGAATTTTGTATGTATAACTTGAGATTTGTAAGGTAAACACATTTCTGATTCCAGTTATTTGTTGTGAAATGCCAATTTTTTTCTCTCATGTTTGGAAAAGTGAGAAGATGTATCTTTCAAACAAATTCAAGGCATAACTTTGATCTTTGTTTTTTGTGATGCCAAGTTGAGGAGAAAATAAAGAGTCAAAAAATGCAAAAAAATTTTGCTTAATTTTTTTCCCCCAAAGAAAAATAATAAATGACTTGTTCATGAAAACTCCTCTTAGTTTTATTTGAAAACTTTAACAATCGTCTTTTGGTTTTATATTAATGAGATTGAAAATGGTTTTCCATTTTGACAATTTTTTCTGAATTTCTGTTGCATTGATGGATTAATGGATGTAATGGTCTTCATTTGTGTGGATTTTTGATACATTTTGTATTTGACTCCAGTTTAATTATCATGCAGTATAAGGTGACAGTAATAATTTAAATTCCTATGTATTTATGAATTTTCATGATTGTATTTTTTAAAAGTATTTAAGATTCTACCAAATTTACATACAAGACAGTTTATTGTGTTGCTCGGAAATGTGAGCTCTCAGGCAATCTTTCTGACTCCAGGTAATAACTGGGACTGTTTTTGTCTTATGTTCTCTGTGCCTCAGGTTTCTAATCTGTACAGTGAAGATAATAGTGCCAGAAAAAGCACTTAGAGGAAACTCTGGCATTTAATATGCACCCAATAAATATAATTAGTGTATTAAGAATGATAAAAATAAAACAATCTATTTACTTTTGTATTTTTTTTCATATTTATTGGAGTGTAGTTGATTTACAATGTTCTGTTAGTTTCTGCTGTACAGCAAAATGAATCAGTTATACACATACCTATATTCACTCTTTAGATTATATTTCCATACAGGTCATAACAGAGTATTGAGTAGAGTTTCCTGTGCTATACAGTGAGTCGTTATTAGTTATCTATTTTATATATAGTAGCATGTATATGGCAATCCCAGTCTCCCATTTATCCCTCCCTCCTCTTTTCCCCCTTGTAACCATAAGATTGTTTTCTACATCTGTGCCTCTATTTCTGTTTTGTAAATAAGTTCATTTGTAACTTTTTTTTAGATTTCACAAGTAAGTGATATATGATATTTGGCTTTCTCTGTCTGACTTACTTCCTTCAATATGACAACCTCTAGGTTCATCCATGTTGCTGCAAATGACATTATTTCATTTGTTTTTAAGGCTGAGTCATACTCCATTGTATATATGTACCACATCTTCTTTATCCATTCTTTTGTCCGTGGACACAGTTTGCTTCTACATCCTGGCTCTTGTAACTAGTGCTTCAGTAACATGGGGGTGCATGTGTCTTTTCAGATTATGGTTTTCTCTGGGTATATGACCAGGAGTGAAATTTCTGAATCATATGGTAGTTCTATATCTAGTTTTTAAAGGAATCTCCGTACTGTTCTCCATAATGGTTGTACCAATTTACATTCCCACCAACAGTGTAGGAGGGTTCTCTTTTCTCCACATCCTCTCTAGTATTTATTGTTTGTAGATTTTTTGGTGATGGCCATTCTGATTAGCTTGAGGTCATACGTCATTGTAGTTTTGATTTGCATTTCTCTAATAATCAGTTATGTTGAGCAGTTTTTCATGTGCTTTTGGAACATCTGTATGTCTTCTTTGGAGAAATGTCTGTTTAGATCTTTTGCCCATTTTTGGAGTTTTTTGGGTTTTTTTGGATATTGAGCTGCATGAGCTGATTGTATATTTTGGAGATTAATCACTTATCAGTCACATAATTTGCAAATATTTTCTCCCATTCTGTGGGTCGTCTTTTTGTTTTGTTTATGGTTTTCTTTTCTGTGCAAAAGCTTCTAATTTTAACTAGGTCCCATTTGTTTATTTTTGTTTTTATTTTCATTACTTATGAGGTGGACCCAAAAAGATATTGCTGAGAGTTATGTCAGTGTTTTGCTTAGGTTTTCCTCTAAGATTTTGATGGTGTCTGGCATTACATTTAGGTCTTTAATCCATTTTGAGTTTGTTTCTGTGTATGGTGTTAGGGAGTGTTCTAATTTCATTCTTTTACATGTAGCTGTCCAGTTTTCCCAGCACCACTTATTGAAGAGGCTGTCTTTTCTCCACTGTATATTCTTGCCAACTTAATCAAAGATAAGGTGACCATATGTGTGTGGGTTTATCTCTGGGCTTTCTATCCTGTTTCATTGATCTATATTTGTGTTTCTGTGCCAGTACCATACTGTCTTGATTACTGTAGCTTTGTAGTATAGTCTGAAGTCAGGGAGCCTGATTCCTCCAGCTCCGTTTTTCTTTCTAAAGATTGCTTTGGCTGTTTGGGGTCTTTTGTGTTTCCATACAAACTGTGCACTTTTTTGTTCTAGTTCTGTGAAAAATGCCATTGGTAGTTTGATAGGGATTGCACTGAATCTGTAGATTGCTTTGCGTAGTATAGTCATTTTCACACTGTTGATTCTGCCAATCCAAGAACATGGTATATCTCTCCATCTGTTTGTGTCCTTTTTGATTTCTTTCATCAGCATCTTACAGTTTTCAGAGTACAGGTATTTTGCCTCCTTAGCTAGATTTATTTCTGGGTATTTTATTCTTTTTGATGCTATGGTAAGTTGGATTGCTTCCTTAATTTCTCTTTCTGATCTTTTGTTGTTAGTGTATAGAAATGCAACATATTTCTGTGTATTAATTTTGTATCCTGCAACTTTACCAAATTCATTGATGTGCTGTAGTAGTTTTCTGGTGGCCTCTTTAGGATTATCTATGTATAGTGTCATGTCATCTGCAAAGAGTGACAGTTTTACTTGTTCTTTTCCAATTTGGATTCCTCTTATTTCTTTTTCTTCTCTGATTACTGTGGCTAGAACTTAGAAAACTATGTTGAATAAAAGTGGCAGGAGTGGACATCCTTGTCTTCTTCCTGATTTTAGAGGAGATGCTTTCAGTTTTTCACCATTGAGAATGATGTTAGCTGTGGGTCTGTCATATATGGCCTTTACTGTGTTGAGGTAGGTTCCTTCTGTGCCCACTTTCTGAAGAATTTTTATCATAAATTGGTGTTGGATTTTTTAAAGATTTTTTTGATGTGGACCATTTTTTAAAGTCTTTATTGGATTTGTTACAATATTGCTTCTGTTTTATATTTTGATTTTTTGGACGTGAGGCATGTGGCATCTTAGCTGCCTGACCAGGGATCAAACCTGCACCTCTTGCATTGGAAGGCGAAATCTTAACCCGTGGACTGCCAGGGAAGTGCAATAGGTGTTGGATTTTGTCAAAATCTTTTTCTGCATTTGTTGACATGATCATATGGTTGTTACGCTTCAGTTGGTTGATGTGGTATATCACATTGATTGATTTGTGTATATCAAAGACTTGCATCCTTGGGATAAATCCCACTTGATCGTGGTGTATGATCCTTTCAGTGTGTTGTTGGATTCTGTTTCCTAGTGTTTTGTTGAGGATTTTTGCACCTGTGTTAATCAGTAATACTAGCCTGTAATTTTGTGGGTTTTTTTGGTGGTATCTTTGGTTTTGGTCAGGGTGGTGGTGGCCTCATAGAATGAGCTTGGAAGTGTTCCTCTGCCATTTTTTGGAAGAGTTTCAAAAGGATAGGTGTTAACTCTTCACTAAATGTTTGATGGAATTCACCTATGAAGCCATCTGCTCCTGGACTTTTGTTGGTGGAACTTTTAAAATCACAGTTTCAGTACTTGTGATTGGTCTGTTCATATTTTCTCTTTCTTCCTGGTTCAGTCTTGGAAGGTTGTACCTTTCTAAGAATTTGTCAGTTTCTTCTAGATTGTTCATTTTATTGATGTATAGTTGCTTGTAGTAGTCTCTTATGATCCTTTATATTTCTGTGGTGTTCATTGGCACTTCTCCTTTTTCATTTCTAATTTTATTGATTTGAGCCCTCTCCCTTTTTTCCCGATGACACTAGCTAAATGTTTATGAATTTTGTTTATCTTTTCAGAGAACCAGCTTTTAGTTTCATTGATATTTTCTGCTGTTCTCTTTGTTTCTATTTTATATATTTCTGCTGTGATCGTTGTGATTTTTTTTCCCCTTCTGTTCACTTTGGATTTTGTTTTTTCTTCTTTCTCTAGTTGCTTTAGGTGTAAGGTTAGGTTGTTTGAGATTTTTCTTATTTCCTGAGATAAGATTGTATTGCTGTAAACTTCCATCTTGAAGCTGCTTTTGCCACATCCCAGAGGTTTTGGATTGTTGTTTTTTTGTTGTCATTTTTCTATAGGTATTATGTGATTTCCTCTTTGATTGCTTCAGTGATCCATTGGTTGCTTAGTAACATTGTTTAGCCTCCATGTGTTTATGTTTTTTTACAGTTTTTCTTTCCTAGAGTTTATTTCTAATCTCATAGCATTGTGGTCAGAAAAGATGCTTGATATGATTTCAGTTTTCTTAAATTTACTGAGTCATGATTAGTGACCCTAGATGTGATCTGTCCTGGAGAATGTTTCATGTGCGCTTGAGAAGCTAGTGTATTCTGCTGCTTTCAGATGGAGTGTCCTATAGATATCAGTTAAGTCTATCTGGTGAAATGTGTCATTTAAGGCTCATGTTTCCTTATTAATTTTCTGTCAGGATGATCTGTCTGTTGGTGTAAGTGGCGTGTTAAATCCCCCCACTATTATTGTGTTACTGTTGATTTCCCCTTTTACGGCTGTTAGCATTTGCCTTATATATTGAGGTGCACCTATGTTGGGTGCATATGTATTTACAATTGTTATGTCTTCTTCTTGGATTGATCCCTTGATCATTATGTAGCGTCCTGCCTTGTCCCTTTAACAGTCTTTATTTTAAAGTCTATTTTGTCTGAAATGAGTATTGCTACTATAGCTTTCTTGTGATTTCCATTTGCCTGGAATATCTTATTCCATCCCCTCGCTTTCAGTCTGTATGTGTCCCTAGGTCTGAAGTGGGTCTCTTGTAGACAGCATATATATATAGGTCTTGTTTTTATATCCATTCAACCAGTCTATGTCTTTTGGCTGGAGCATTTAATCCACTTACACTTAAGGTAGTTATGGATAGGTATGTTCTTATTGCCATTTTCTTAATTGTTTTGGATTTGTTTTTGTCAGTCTTCTTTCTTCCCTTCTTTTGTTCTCTTCTTCTGTGGTTTGATGACTATCTTATTGTTGTGTTTGGGTTGCCTTTTCTTTTTTGTGTGTGTATCTATTGCAGTTTTTTCGTTTGCGGTTCCCATGATCTTTTGATACAGGAGTCTGTATGTGTACAAGGTTGTTTTAAGTTGCTGGTCTTTTAATTTCAAATGAAATTCCCATTTCCTGCCTTTGTACTCTCCACTTCTCATAGTTGCTGGTTCTGATATCATATCTGTGTGTGGATGATTTCCTACTATTACTTTATGTTTGCCTTTACTCGTGAGCTTTCCCATTTGTGATTTTCTTGCTTCTAGTTGTGGCCTCTTTTCTTTTTTTTTCCCCTGCCTAGAGAAGTTCCTTTCGCATTTGTTGTAAGGCTGGTTTTGTGGTGCTGAATTCTCTTGGCTTTTACTTACCTGTAAAGCTTTGCGTTTCTCTGTGAAATCTGAATGAGAGCCTTGATGATTAGAGTATTCTTAGTTGTAGGTTTTCCCCTTCATCTCTTTAAATATACTGTGCCACTCTCTTCTGGCCTGCAGAGTTTCTGCTGAAAAATTAGCTGATAACCTTATGGGGATTCCCTTGTATGTTATCTGTTGCTTTTCCCTTGTTGCTTTTAATATTTTTTCTTTGTATTTAATTTTTGTCAGTTTGATTAATATGTGCCTCGCAGGTGTGTGTGTAATCTGTGGTTTGTGCAGCCGCAAGGAGAGACTTCAGCTCTTCTTCCTTAGTTGCATGGCTCCTGGGGCTCAGCTGTGGTTTCAGCCCCACATCTGCGTGTGGGCCACGCACACTGGCATCTGCACCTGAGGCTGGCCTGGAGCACACATTGCCTAATGCCCATAAAAATGCAGTACTTCTTTCCCCTGCTGGCACAGTGTCCTAGGAGCCTTGTGAAACCAGATTTAAATAGGACCCAGATTCTCATTCCATAGCACCCCAAATCTCCAGAATAGAATATAAAATCACTCATCAAGTCATGGACCAGAAAAATGCTGTTTTAATGAGAAAAGACAATCAACAGATGTCCACAGTGATGTAACACAGATGTGAGAATTATCTGCAAAGAATTTTAAAGTAGCCTTCAGAAAAAGTACTTCAGTGTGCAATAATGAACATGTTTGAAGTAAATGAAAAAATGGAAAGTCTCAGCAAAGAAATAAAACGTCTCAGAAAATAAATAGAAGTAGAAAGAAGCAGCAAAGGGACAATTTTTAGAACTGAAAAATACAGCAATCAAATAAAAATCTAAATGGATAGACTTAACAGCAGAATGAAGAGGACAGAGAAGAGAATCAGTGAACTTGCAGGTAGAACAACAGAGGGAAAACAGACTTTATAAAAGAGTGAACAGAGCCCCAGTGACCTATGAGACTATCTCAAAATATCTCACATTTGTATTACTGAAATCACAGAAGGAGAGGAGGAAAAGAGTAGGGTTGAAAAATTTCCTGAATTTACCAACAGACATAAATCTACACATTAGAGAAGCTGATGAAACTCAAAGAGGATAAATCCAGTGAAATCCATATCAACATTCATCATAATTAAACTTCTGAAAACTAATGACAAAGAAAAGAATCTTGAAAGAAATGAAAGAGATATAGTACCTTATCCAGAGGGTGAAGCAATTCAAATGATAGCAGATATTTCATCAGAAACTATGTAGATCAGAAGGCGGTGACATGACATTTGTCAAGTGCTGAAAGAAAAGAACTGTAAATTCAGAATTGTATCTGTGGTAAATGTACCCTTTATGAATATAGAAGAAAGGCATTCTCAGATAAATAAAAAGTAAGGGAATTTGTTCCACGATATGTGCCCTAAATGAATGGATGAAGGAAGTTCTTGAAACAGAATAGAAGTGATAAAAAGTATACTGGGAAAAACAGGAAAGAAGAAAACATGTAGGAAAAAATAAAAATATAGGTAAATACAATAGACTTAACTGAGAAGAAAAAAGTGAGCTGATCCAGTGGTATGCTATGGTGGTAAACATTTAACAATGGGCTCTTCATAGATGGGGGAACTTTAACTTGCAGCATTTGATAATTGCTGTGGCATAAATATTAGTATAAATACTAATTTAAACTACCAGTATGGAGCATCAGCTAACAGAGTTGAGAAGAGATGCGCACAATTGACTCGAATGGGGGCCGCCCATCACTGGGTGGACCCCAAATTAGGCAACACTGAAAACAATGTTTTAGCCATGGTGTATAAGTGAACTTGCAACATAATTGTTTTTAAAGTAAATATTTATTTTTGATGAATTTTTGTTAAAATTGTTTGCATTATTCGTAGTCACTTTGTACAAAAATCCACGTGACAAAGTAGCATCCACTTTACTGAAGCAAATGCATACATCACACCTGAGAACTCTGGCAGTGTGGGCCCCTGATATCATACCTGGAAGGGGCAAGTTAGACTCCAGGCCGTGCTGGTTCTGCCAGATGATCAACTCAAACAAAGGCCCCCTGCCTTTTGGAAAAAATGGAGCCACAGGTGGGGAGCTGTCTGTTGTCTGTCAACATTAGTTATAACTTTACTTACTCTGAATAACTAGATAAAGCTCGGTGCTAGTATCTTGCTCAATATGGAAGAGAAAAATTAAATGGACTGGGGTAACTCCCATTAACACCGAGATTATCAGTATAAACTGAAGTTTACCAGCTGTGGATCCTAAGGTATAATGATCACAGTGCTATTATGACTGACTACAGAACTTAACTGGGTCAATTCTCAGCTTGTGACAGCTGCAGGACATCATCTCTAGTTGAGAAAATAAAGAAGCCGTTATAGAAATTGACAAAACAACTGCTAGACTTAGAATCACAGGGCAGAAATCACCATTTATTGAAGAGAAATGTGTAACTCCTCTTTCTCTCTCTCTCTCCCTCTTTCTTTGCTCACACAAATACACACACATGCACAGACATAAACATACTATCACTAAAGAATAGATGTAGTCAAGGATCCCTATAACATAGGGTCATAGAATTTGTTTATAATCTGGGGGGAGAAGGAGTAGCATTTCTGAATGCATTACTTAGGCTTTTAGAACCTAAGTAAAGAATTCAGGATAAATACTCAACCTTCTATGAATGCTCCTAAGACAATTTTTAGCATCATTTTCTCCATGTAAGTTAATGATTGGAATTCACATGATTCATAGTGCGCCTTCCCCCCCCCCCAAAAAAATATTATGATTAATTTTCAGATCACGTGCCCGAAAATTGCCTTTCCAAATTCACATTTGTAGAATAATTTTAAAAAATATTCATCCTCATATATATTGAGGATACATTATCTTCTTAAATATTAATATCAAAATTTTCTCAGTTCAAATTTACTTATAATTTACTTCAAAAGTAACACATGACAGTTTTTGCCTTTCATTGTTAGTTGTATATATTTGTTATAATTTTGTTTCATGCAAAAATGTTTTCAACGTTGGAGTCATACTAATCATTTCAATTTTTTTTTTTTTTTGCGGTACGCGGGCCTCTCACTGTTGTGGTCTCTCCCGTTGTGGAGCACAGGCTCTGGACGCGCAGGCCCAGCGGCCATGGCTTACGGGCCCAGCCGCTCTGCGGCATGTGGGATCTTCCTGGACCGGGGCACGAACCCGTGTCCCCTGCATCGGCAGGCAGACTCTCAACCACTGCGCCACCAGGGAAGCCCTGAAATTATCTTTTTGTCACCAATTTGAGATGCCATCTACATTACATATTATATTTTCATTATTTGGGGATTTAAAATTTTTTTTCAATTGGTACACCCATCTATTGATAAGTCAATGCCACAATGTTTTACTTACAGAGTGTTATTGTGTGTTTTAATATCTGTTAGCGCTAGCTCCTATATTCAAACACACACCGGGGCTCTTTGAATCCAGATTTTGAATTCAGGTTACTTGCTTTTAACCCTCTCGTGACAGGGCACTTAACCACCAGACACACTGAGCGTGAAAATCTAAGCTTGAGTAAAGTGACAAAAAGAAATTTGGTCCTCTGTCTCAAGCTCCAAAAGGATATTCACAGGCAAAATACAATGGAAGAAGAAGGTTAGGAATGAGATTTCAGGGATGGTTTAGCTTCCTGAGTGTTTGCCAGTCTTACAAGACACAGTGATGAGTAAGGAACCAATACAAGTCTGATGTTCCACAGTCATATACTAACTACACTAACTCTATCAACTTAGTCTAGAAGTACCTGAAATGGTCCTGAATGTCCTCCATAATACTTACAATTTTCTCATTGCAAAATAGTTATTTTCTAAGTTTTGCAAGATTGTTCCATTTCTTAGCTTCTCCTCTGCCTTTATTTAATCCATTGTCTTGAATCTTTGCTTGGATCAATAAAATCCAACCCTAAATGGAAGACAGCCTATGTTTATTTTCCAGCCTAGTACTTTTACTGTTTCTCTGGGATATTCAAACCCTAGAAAAGGTTGAAGCAATTTTTCTAAGCTTCTTACTCACTATTCATCAGTAACATGAAGCCCATGAAAAACAGTTAAAATCAGTTTCCTCAATTCCCTCCATTGTCTCCCCCTCTTTGGTCCGTCTCCCATGTGATCTGAGTTGTTTTTAATGGAACTGGGACAATTTATGTGATGAAAATAATTGCCCAAAACTTAGACACTCTGAAGAATTTAGGTCTGGCTCAGATGTGTGGGAACAGTGTTTAGACATGAGTTCAACCCTAGCTCCCCACATAAGAGGGCATCACACTGACTACTAGTTCTATGCTGTGGTTATTTGTCTCTAGGGAACAGGGAATGAGTCTGACTGAATCCACTAAAATTCAGTAGGATTCTGCCCATGTGTGGAAATATGCTGAAGAGCCACTGTGCAAGCAGAATTATTATTATTTATTTTTAACATCTTTATTGGAGTATAATTGCTTTACAATAATGTGTTAGTTTCTGCTGTATAACAAAGTGAATCAGTTATACATATACATATATCCCCATATCCTCTCCCTCTTGCGTCTCCCTCCCACCCTCCCTATCCCACCCCTCCAGGTGGTCACAAAGCACCGGGCTGATCTCCCTGTGCTATGTGGCTGCTTCCCACTAGCTATCTATTTTTCATTTGCTAGTGTATATATGTCCATGCCACTCTCTCACTTTGTCCCAGCTTCCCCTTCCCCCTCCCCATGACCTCAAGTCCATTCTCTACGTCTGTGTCTTTATTCCTGTCCTGCCTCTAGGTTCTTCAGAACCCTTTTTTTTTTTTTAAGATTCCATATATATGTGTTAGCATACGGTATTTGTTTTTCTCTTTCTGACTTACTTCACTCTGTATGACAAGTCTCTAGGTCCATCAACCTCACTACAAATAACTCAGTTTCGTTTCTTTTTATAGCTGAGTAACATTCCATTGTATATATGTGCCACATCTTCTTTATCCAAAGCAGAATTATTTTTAAAGACAAGTACATTCATTGATAAGCCTCAACAGGACCTAGAGTCACGCCTGGTAGAAAGTGATGGATTATTAAAACATTTGCAGCATACACACACACAAAATACTTGAAGCATAGTTGGGGCTGACTCCTAAAGGCTGTCCTCAGCAGATGGGTTTTGGTATCTTTAGTTTGCTTTTGATCTTATAGAACTTGACTTTCACTTATGACTTAGGCCATTTTTGGAATCCTTGATTAAGGCAGCCTAACAAAATATGCAGCTGCAATTATGTTAACATTTAATGTGTTTTGATTACAACAGATTGTAGAACACCAAAATGTCCTCGCGTATATTTATAGAAACATTTCTACATATGACTCAACGTCCAATTGTGTGTGTATGTATGTGTGTCCTTAGCAAGATAAAACTTCAAACATATAAATAGGGATGCAGTTATTTACTGGAATTCTAAAATAGGGGCCAGAGAGCTTAATACACCTGCATCCAGCTGATATGCACTTCAGAAAAAAATAGCCTTGAAGGAATAGGCAGATAACTGTATTCAAATTTCATGGTAAATGAAGGGTAAGTCTAAACTAAGTATTTCACATACATGCACAGTCAGGTTTCTGAAAAGATAAAGGTCAGAATAACTGCAATTCTAAAAATGGGCATGCCTTTTATTTTCCTGACAGTGCTTTAATTCTATGAAGTAAATATTAAATCAACGGATAGAATTGTCTATTCCACAACACATTTTATCAAAGTATTAGCCATTTAATTAGATTGGGGAGCTATTGCAATGTTGCCATACACTTAAATCAGAATTTTAGCCTTAGACTGAATCTAAGATGCTTTAAACATGTTGCTTATTTCACAATGCCATTTAAATTTCTAGATTTTCGAGCATGTGGTATTTTTAGAGAGCAATGGGCATGAAAATTCTAAAGGCTTAAAAGAGAATTACAAATCTAAACTTTGTAATAGCAGTTACAAATCAAGAATTACTCCTCATGTCTCCTCCTGTATTATTCTGCCCTCAGAATGCGTGCATGGGCCATGAGCAGAGAATATTAGAGAAAATTAAGACGTCCTTCCTAAACACTTAGTGCCCTTGGCCTCCTATTTTATGTTTAAATTACCCTAGAGACATTTGCTGCTTATTTTATCCTATTTTGTACCCATGATACTATTTTTACCTAGTTGTTGTCAGATTAATTGCATAATAATATGAATAGCATCACCGTGATGACAAAACTTGCGAGGAGGCGTGGGGATTGGGATAACGGGTTGTAGAGGTTTTACAGGTGAAATGAGGACAGTCCTTGGACGTGTGAAGTCTGTGACGATAGTTGAATGTAGCTGCCCACTTCCAGTAAAAAAAATCTATGGGATAATCTCTGGTTCTTCTCACCATTCCTCTCTCTGCTCAAACTGCCCCTTCTCGGTGAGTCGGCCATCACTCTCTACACCCGTCTTTCTCTATTTTCATGATAGCAGTGAACACTACCTGAAATTTCATTATGTGGTCTCTTTCTTTGAGTGCCTCTCACTAGGACGTAGCCTCCTTGAAGGTGAGGGACACTGTCTTGTGCCGTGTTCTCAGAACCTGGAACAGTATTTGGAACGTGGAAAGCACTCAATAAGTACTTGTTGAATAGATGCATGAGTGAATACATAAATTCAAACGTTACTTCTGGTCACCTCAGCAACTTGCTTGGGACAAGACTCTTCCCTCACATCTGGAGTTTGCCCACTAGTGAGAGTCAACAGTTTAGGGAAGGACATGGACCTTGCCTCTAAAGTGGAAGGTTGGTTGTTCTGGATTTTTTTTTTTTTTAATGTGTCCTGTAGAGCAGAGAGAATGGCCACTTGCGATACGCAATTTTAATTATGTTACCAGTTTTTGGCAAGTTTAATGATCAGGTTTCTATATTCTGACAGCAATATTACATAGTGATCAAGCACTGGAAAGATATTTCTCACAGTAATTTGGTTACCACCCCATGTTCCATTTCTGCAATCTATGTTTACAGACTGTCTTAACCAAAATGATGCTTACAAATCTTAGTAAACATTTGCTAACTCTGTTTACTTCTTAATGAGAAAGAACAAACTATTAATGGTACGGTGAGTTATGGGGAGGTTTCAGGCTCATAAATGAAAACTCACATTGCTGTATCTTCCATAATGATGTCCATGAATAAACAAACAGATGAACAAATCCCCTCTTTTTTTTTGGAAGTATTGTCCAGCCCAGAAGTGAAAACATTGTTTAATTCATACAAGAAAAGAAACCTATCATGATTTTTTAAAAGTATTTCTCTATTTTTAAAAAAATTTTTATTTTATTTATTTTTGGCTGCGTTGGGTCTTTGTTGCTGCACGGGGCTTTCTCTAGTTGCTGCGAGCGGGGGCTACTCTTTGTTGTGGTGCTCGGGCTTCTCATTGCGGTGGCTTCTCTTGTTGCAGAGCACAGGCTCTAGGTGCATGGGCTTCAGTAGTTGTGGCACGTGTGTGTCAGTTGCAGCACGTAGACTCAGTAGTTGTGGCTCGTGGGCTCTAGAGCACAGGCTCAGCAGTTGTAGTGCACGGGCTTAGTTGCTTTGCGCCGTGTGGGATCTTCCCAGACCAGGGCTCAAACCCGCATCCCCTGCATTGGCAGGTGGATTCTTAACCACTGCGCCACCAGGGAAGCCCCTACCTATCATGATTTTAATAACATAGATATTTAACGTTAACACAGAATGTAATAAAAACTGCAAGAAATTGAAATTCTTCAAAATTATGTAAACCTTTCCCATTTTCTCCAGGGATTACATATTTACCTACAGAATTTTGAGTTGATGTATATTTTCATTTCTCTTAGGTAAAAACCTAGGAGACAGATTGCTAAGTAACATAGTAAATATGTTTAACTATATAAGAAGTTGCAAAACTGTTTTCCAAAGCGATAGTAACCTTTGCATTTTGCACCAACAATGCTTGAGGGTTATACTTTCTCTACATCCTCACTAGTAAGTAATGGTTTATCACTGTGATTTTCTTTCTATTACTGAATGACTAATGATGCTGAGGGCCATTTTATATCCTTAGTTGCTGTCTCTATAACGTCTTTTAAATGAAGTGTCTGTTCACATCTTTTGTTCATTTTTATTGAGTTGTGTGTCCTCCTATTGAGTTGTGATAGTTCTTTGTTATAGATTATAGTTCTAGATATAAATCCTCTTTTAGATATTATTTTATTTTTATTTTCTTAACAGTGTCTTTCTAAGAGCAGGTATGATTAATTTGATTGAGTCCAATAAGTATATCATTTTAAATTTCATATTGTTTTGTGTCCTATCTAAGAAATCTTTGTTTTTCCCAAAGTCTTAATATATTATCCAATGTTCTCTTGTAGAAGTTTTCTGTCTTTAGTTTAGTTCTAGTTTAAAACTGATGATCTATTTTAAGTTAATTTTGAACATGTTGCAAACAGTGATTTGAATTTTATTTTGCATATGATGCCTATTTTTAGTAACAAATTATTGTGTAAACTCTCCTTTCTCTTGAATTTCCTTAGCAAATTTGTTGGAGATCAATTGACCAAATATGTATGGATCTACTTTTTACTGTCTACTCTGTGCCATTGGTCTGTGTGTCTTTCTTTTACCAAATACCACACTGTATTTTACTTTATATTTTACTGAGGTAACATTGACTTATAGCATTATATGAGTTCCATGTGTACAGCATATTTCTACTTCTGCATACCCTACAGTGTGCTCACACCAAAAATTTAGTTTCCTTGAGGGCATGATGCTAAGTGAAATAAGGTGGAGAAAGAAAACTATAGTGTGATTTCACTCATATATGGAATCTATAAAACTAATAAACCTCACTGCCTTTTTTTTTTTTATAAGAATGCAAAATTTATCTAGTTTTGGGGTGGGTGGGAAAATTTTTTTTTGAGGTATAGTTGATTTACAATATTATATTAGTTTCAGGTGTACAACATACTGATTCAACATTTCTATAGACTAGACTGCATTTATAGTTATTATAAAATATTGGATATATCTCCTGTGCTGTACAATATATCCTTGTAGCTTATTTATTTTACTCATAGTAGTTTGTATCTCTTAATCCCCTCCCTCTATCTTGCCCCTCCCCCCACCAGTGGTAACCACTAGTTTGTTCACTATATATATGAGTCTCTTTCTTTTCTGTAATTTTCACTTCATTGTCTTTATTACTATTGATTCATATTAAATATGAAATCAGAAGTGAGAGACCTTCAAATTTTTTAATTGTTTTCCAAATTAAATTGACTATTTCCTTTACTTTCCAAATGAACTTTCAGTTTTCACAAAAAATCCACCTGGGATTATGATTGGGATTTTATTAAATCTATAAATCACTTTGGAGGGAATTGATATCTTGACAGTGTTGTGTCTTTCAATCCATGAATACCATATAACTCTCCATTTATTTAATTTTTAAAGACCTCTCATATATGTGTATGTTCTGTAACTTTTTATATGTTTTATCTTCAGTTTTATTTGAATTTTTAATTCAAATAATTTTCACAATTCCCTTGTGAGTTTCTCTTTGACCCATGGGTTTGTTTTTGAACTTCCAAGTGTTGGGGATATTCCATATATTTTTCTCTTATTCACTTAAAATTTAATTTGATTGATAGAAAAAAATCAATCAAATTAAATTTGCCTGATTTCAATGCTTTGAAATTTGTCAGGGTTTGTTTTCTGGCCCAGAGAGTATGGGCTATACTGAGGAATCTTCCACATATTCTTGACAAGAATGTGTGTCCTCCTATTTTTGGCGGTAGGTAGTAAGGTTCAAATCTTCTATGTACTTGAGATTTTCTGTCTAATTCTATTGATTAATGAGTGCAGAATGTTGACTTTTCAACTGTAATTGTGGATTTGTCTATTTTTCCTTTCAGTTCCATTGTTTCGTGCTTTGTGTATTTAAAGGTCTGTTGTTAGGTGCCTCCACGTTGAAACTCCTTGTGTATTCTTAATGAATTTGCCGCTTTATCATTATGTAATGTCCCTGTTCATCCCTAGAATTATTCCTTATTCTGAAATTGTCTTTTTGGACAATATAGACCATTCGAGCTTTCTTTTGGTTAATGTTTGCATGGTACACCTTTTGCATTAATTCACTTTCAGTCTTCATATCTAAAGTAGTTTTCATGTAGAAAGCATGTAGTTAGATTGTGGTTTTAAATCTAATCAGACAATTTCTGTATTTTAGACCAGTTATCTTTGGGGGATTTAGCCATTTATATTTCATCTAATCATTGATACGGTTATGTTTATATTTACCAGTATGCTTATTGTTTCCATTTTATCGCTCTTCTTTTCCTATTTTCATCTTTGTCTGCTTTTATTACAATTGAATAGTTTTATTCATACTATCTCCTTTATTAACTTATTAGCTATATTTGTTTCATTATGACTTCTAATAGTTGCTCTACATATCTTTATTATAATCTATGTTTAAATAATATCATACGACTTCAGGTATAGTATAAGAACCCCAAATTATATAATTTTAACTCCTCTCTCCCATCCATTGTGCTATTATTATGTTTATTATTACATAATATACCTTCTAATACATTGCTACTTGTTTTGCTTCAGATAGTCAATTTTTTTCGAGTGATTACAAATAAGAAAAGACATGTCTTTTATTTAAAAACATCTTTTTTGGAGTATAATTGCTTTACAATGGAGTGTTAGTTTCTGCTGTACAACAAAGTGAATCAGCTATATGTGTACATATATCCCCATATCCCCTCCCTCTTGTGTCTCCCTCCCACCCTCCCTATCCCACCCCTCTAGGTGGTCACAGCACGAGATGATCTCCCTGTGCTATGCGGCTGCTTCCCACTAGCTATCTATTTTACATTTGGCAGTGTATATATGTCCATGCCACTGTCTCACTTTGTCCCAGCCTACCCTTGCCCTCCCCATGTTCTCAAGTCCATTCTCTATGTCTTTGTCTTTATTCCTGTCCTGCCCCTAGGTTCTTCAGAACCTTTTTTTTTTTTAAATTCCGTATATATGTATTAGCATACTGTATTTGTTTTTCTCTTTCTGACTTACTTCACTCTGTATGACAGTCTCTAGGTCCATCCACCTCATTACAAATAACTCAATTTCATTTCTTTTTCTTTTTTTTTTTTTTTTTGCGGTACGTGGGCCTCTCACTGTTGTGGCCTCTCCCGTTGTAGAGCACAGGCTCCAGACGTGCAGGCTTAGCGGCCATGGCTCATGGGCCCAGCTGCTCCACGACATGTGGGATCTTTCCAGACCGGGGCACGAACCTGTGTGCCCTGCATCGGCAGGCGGACTCTCAACCACTGCACTGCCAGGGAAGCCCCTGGTTTTTTTTTATTATTGAGCTTCATGAGCTGTTTGAATATTTTGGAGATTAATCCCTTGTTGGTTGCTACATTTGGAAATATTTTCTCCCATTCTGTGGGTTGTTTCATCATTTTGTTTATGGTTTCCTTTGCTGTGCAAAAGCTTTTAAGTTTCATTAGGTCCCATTAGTTTATTTTTGTTTTTATTTCCATTTGTCTAGGAGGTGGGTCGAAAAGGATCTTGCTGTGATTGATGTCATAGTGTTCTGCCTATGTTTTCCTCTAAGATTTTGATGGTGTCTGGCCTTACATTTAGGTCTTTAATCCATTCTGAGTTTATTTTTGTGTATGGTGTTAGGGAGTGTTCTAATTTCATTCTTTTACATGTAGCTGTACAGTTTTCCCAGCACCACTTATTGACGAGGCTGTCTTTTCTCCACTGTATATTCTTGCCTCCTTTATCAAAGATAAGGTGACCATATGTGTGTGGGTTTATCTCTGGGCTTTCTGTCCTGTTTCATTGATCTACATTTCTGTTTCTGTGCCAGTACCATACTGTCTTGATTACTGTAGCTTTGTAGTATAGTCTGAAGTCAGGGAGCCTGATTCCTCCAGCTCCGTTTATCTTTCTCAAGATTGCTTTGGCTATTCAGAGTCTTTTGTGTTTCCATACAAATTGTGAAATTTTTTGTTCTAATTCTGTGAAAAATGCCCGTGGTAGTTTGATAGGGATTGCATTGAATCTGTAGATTGCTTTGGGTAGTAGAGTCATTACACAATGTTGATTCTTCCAATCCAAGAACATGGTATATCTCTCCATCTCTTTATATCATCTTTAATTTCTTTCATCAGTGTCTTATAATTTTCTGCATACAGGTCTTTTTTCTCTTTTGGTAGGTTTATCCTAGATATTTTATTCTTTTTGTTGCAGTGGTAAAGGGGAGTGTTTTCTTAATTTCACTTTCAGATTTTTCATCATTAGTGTATAGAAATGCAAGAGATTTCTGTGCATTAATTTTGTATCCTGCTACTTTACCAAATTCATTGATTAACTCTAGTAGTTTTCTGGTAGCATCTTTAGGATTCTCTATGTATAGTATCATGTCATCTGCACACAGTGACAGCTTTACTTCTTTTCCAATTTGGATACCTTTTCTTTTTCTGCTCTGATTGTGGTGGCCAAAACTTCCAAAACTATGTTGAATGAGAGTGGTGAGAGTGGGCAACCTTGTCTTGTTCCTGATCTTAGTGGAAATGCTTTCAGTTTTTCACCATTGAGAATGATGTTGGCTGTGGGTTTGTCATATATAGCCTTTATTATGTTGAGGTAAGTTCCCTCTATGCCTACTTTCTGGAGGGTTTTTATCATAAATGGGTGTTGAATTTTGTTGAAAGCTTTTTCTGCATCTATTGAGATGATCATATGTTTTTCTCCTTCAATTTGTTAGTATGGTGTATCACATTGATTGATTTGCATATACTGGAGAATCCTTCAATTCCTGGGATAAACCCCACTTGATCATAGTGTATGATCCTTTCAACGTGCTGTTGGATTCTGTTTGCTAGTATTTTGTTGAGGATTTTTGCATCTGTGTTCATCAGTGACATTGGCCTGTAGTTTTCTTTCTTTGTGACATCTTTGTCTGGTTTTGGTATCACAGTGATGGTGGCCTCATAGAATGAGATTGGGAGTGTTCTTCCCTCTGCTATATTTTGGAAGAATTTGAGAAGGGTAGGTGTTAACTCCTCTCTAAATGTTTGATTGAATTCGCCTGTGAAGCCATCTGGTCCTGGGCTTTTGTTTGTTGGAAGATTTTTAATCACAGTTTCAGTTTCAGTGCTTGTGATTGGTCTGTTCATATTTTCTGTTTCTTCCTGATTCAGTCTTGGTAGGTTGTGCATTTCTAAGAATTTGTCCATTTCTTCCAGTTTATCCATTTTATTGGCATATGGTTGCTTGTAGTAATCTCTCCCGATCCTTTGTATTTCTGCAGTGTCAGTTGTTACTTCTCCTTTTTCATTTCTAATTCTAGTGATTTGAGTTTTTCCCTTTTTTTCTTGATAAGTCTGGCTAATGGTTTATCAATATTGTTTATCTCCTCAAAGAACCAGCCTTTAGTTTTATTGATCTTTGCTATCGTTTCCTTCATTTCTTTTTCATTTATTTATGATCTGATCTTTATGATTTCTTTCCTTCTGCTAACTTTGGGTTTTCTTTGGTCTTCTTTCTCTAATTGTTCTAGGTGTAAGGTTAGGTTGTTTGTTTGAGATGTTTCTTGTTTCTTAAGGTAGGATTGTATTGCTATAAACTTCCCTCTTTGAACTGCTTTTGCTGCATCCCATAGGTTTTGGGTCGTTGTGTTTTCATTGTCATTTATTTCTAGGTATTTTTTGATTTCCTCTTTGATCTCTTCAGTGATCTCTTGGTTATTATGTAGTGTGTTGTTTAGCCTCCATGTGTTTGTATTTCTTACAGATTATTTCCTGTAATTGATGCCTCATCTCATACCATTGTGGTCAGAAAAGATACTTGATATGATTTCAATTTTCTTAAATTTACCAAGGCTTGATTTGTGACCCAGTATATGGTCTCTCCTGGAGAATGTTCCATGAGCACTTGAGAAGAATGTGTATTCTGTTGTTTTTGGATGGAATGTCCTATAAATATCAATTAAGTCCATCTCCTTTAATGTGTCATTTAAAGCTTGTGCTTCCTTATTTATTTTCATTTTGGATGATCTGTCCATTGGTGAAAGTGGGGTGTTAAAGTCCCCTACTATGATTGTGTTACTGTCAATTTCCCCTTTTATGGCTGTTAGTATTTGCCTTATATATTGAGGTGCTCCTGCATTGGGTGCATAAATATTTACAATTGTTATATCTTCGTCTTGGATTGATCCCTTGATCATTATGTAGTGTCCTTCTTTGTCTTTTGTAATAGTCTTTGTTTTAAAGTCTATTTTGTCTGGTATGAGAATTGCTACTCCAGCTTTCTTTTGATTTCCATTTGCATGGAATATCTTTTTCCATCCCCTCACTTTCAGTCTGTATGTGTCCCTAGGTCTGAAGTGGGTCTCTTGAGGACAGAACATATATGGGTCTTGTTTTTGTATCCATTCAGCCAGTCTGTGTCTTTTGGTTGGAGCATTTAATCCATTTACATTTAAGGTAATTATCGATATGTATGTTCCTAGTATCATTTTCTTAATTGTTTTGGGTGTACTATTGTAGGTCTTCTTCTCATGTGTTTCCTGCCTAGAGAAGTTCCTTTAGCATTTGTTGTAAAGCTGGTTTGATGGTGCTGAATTCTCTTACCTTTTGCTTGTCTGTAAATGTTATAATTTCTCCATCAAATCTGAATGAGATCCTTGGTAGGTAGAGTAATTTTGGTTGTAGGTTTTTCTCCTTCATCCCTTTAAATATGTCCTGCCAGTCCCTTCTGGCTTGCAGAGTTTCTGCTAAAAGCTCAGCTCTTAACCTTATGGAGATTCCCTTGTATGTTATTTGTTGGTTTTCCCTTGCTTCTTTTAATATTTGTTCTTTGTATTTATTTATTTATTTATTTTTGTGGTATGTGGCCCTCTCACTGCTGTGGTCTCTCCTGTTGTGGAGCACAGGCTCCTGACACACAGGCTCAGTGGCCGTGGCTCACGGGC
Organism: Leucopleurus acutus; assembly: GCF_964270905.1. Lineage (NCBI taxonomy): Eukaryota > Metazoa > Chordata > Mammalia > Artiodactyla > Delphinidae > Leucopleurus > Leucopleurus acutus. The sequence continues at coordinate 114,966,880 of NC_139150.1, read as the reverse complement.
CCAGCCACTCCGTGGCATGTGGGATCCTCCCAGCCCGGGGCAGGAACCCATGTCCCCTGCATCGGCAGGCGGACTCTCAACCACTGCACCACCAGGAAAGCCCTGTATTTAATTTTGGATAGTTTGATTAATATGTGTCCTGGAGTGTTTCTCCTTCGATTTGTCCTGTATGGGACTCTCTGTGCTTCCTGGACTTGATTAACTATTTCCTTTCCCATATTAGGGAAGTTTTCAAATATAATCTCTTCAAATATTTGCTCAGTCCCTTTCTTTTTCTCTTTTTCTTCTAGGACCCCTATAATTCGAATGTTGGTGTATTTAATGTTGTCCCAGAGGTCTCTGAGACTGTCCTCAATTCTTTTCTTTTTTTTTTCTTTATTCTGCTCTGCAGTAGTTATTTCCACTATTTTATCTTCCAGGTCACTTATCCGTTCTTCTGCCTCAGTTATTGTGCTATTGATCCCTTCTCGATAATTTTTAGTTTCATTTATTGTGTTGTTCATCACTGTTTGCTCTTTAGTTCTTCTAGGTGCTTGTTAAACGTTTCTTGTATTTTCTCTCTTCTGTTTCCAAGATTTTGGATCATGTTTACTATCATTATTCTGAATTCTTTTTCAGGTAGACTGCCTATTTCCTCTTCATTTGTTAGGTCTGGTGGGGTTTTGCCTTGCTCCTTCATCTGCAGTGTGTTTCTCTGTCTTATTTTGCTTAACTTACTGTGTTTGAGGTCTCCTTTTTGCAGCCTGCAGGTTCGTAGTTTCCTTTGTTTTTGGTGTCTCTCCCCAGTGGCTAAGGTTGGTTCAGTGGGTTGTGTGGGCCTCCTGGTGGAGGGGACTAGTTTCTGTGTTCTGGTGGTTGAGGCTGGATCTTGTCTTTCTGGTGGGCATGTCCATGTCTGGTGGTGTGTTTTGGGGTGTCTGTGGCCTTATGATTTTAGGCAGCCTCTGTGCTAATGGGTGAGGTTGTGTTTCTGTCTTGCTAGTTGTGTGGCATAGGGTGTGCAGCACTGTAGCTTGCTGGTCGTTGAGTGGAGCTGGGTGTTGGTGTTGAGATGGAGATCTCTGGGAGATTTTTGCCATTTGATATTACGTGGAGCTGGGAGGTGTCTTGTGGACCAGTGTCCTGAACTTGGCTCTCCCACCTCAGAGGCACAGCCCTTTTGCCTGGCTGGAGCACCATGAGCCTGTCCTCCACACAGCTCAGAATAAAAGGGGGAAAAGAAAGAAAGAAAGAAAGAAAGAAAGAAGTCAAAATACAATGAAATAAAATAAAGTAAAATAAAATAGTTATTAAAAAAATTAAAGTAGTAAAAGAAAAAAAAACGGACAGATAGGACCCTAGGACAAATGGTAAAAGCAAAGCTATACAGACAAAATCACACACAGAAGCATAAACATACACCCTCACAAAAAGAGAAAAAGGGCAAAAATATATATATACTGTTGCTCCTGAAGTCCACCTACTCAATTTGGGATGATTCGTTGTCTATTCAGGTATTCCACACACGCAGGGTACATCACGTTGATTGTGGAGGTTTAATCGGCTGCTCCTGAGGCTGCTGGGAGAGATTTCCCTTTCTCTTCTTTGTTCGCACAGCTCCCGGGGTTCAGCTTTGGATTTGGCCCCGTCTCTGCATGTAGGTCACCTGAGGGCGTCTGTTCGTCGCTCAGACAGGACAGGGTTAAAGAAGCAGCTGATTCGGGGGCCCTGGCTCACTCAGGCCAGGGGGAGGGAGGGGCACGGAGTGCGGGGCGAGCCTGTGGCGTCAGAGGAGGTGTGAAGTTGCACCAGCCTGAGGGGCGCCGTGCGTTCTCCTGGGGAAGTTGTCCCTGGATCCCGGGACCACGGCAGTGGCGGGCTGCACAGGCTCCCCGGAAGGGGGGTGTGGAGAGTGACCTGTGCTCGCACACAGGCTTCTTGGTGGCGGCAGCAGCAGCCTTAGCGTCTCATGCCCGTCTCTGGGGTCCGCGCTGTTAGCCGCGGCTCGCGCCCGTCTCTGGAGCTCCTCCAAGCAGCGCTCTTAATCCCCTCTCCTCGCGCACCAGGAACCAAAGAGGGAAGGAAAAGTCTCTTGTCTCTTAGGCAGGTCCAGACTTTAACCGGACTCCCTCCCGGCCAGCCGTGGCGCACTAACCCCCTGCAGGCTGTGTTCACGCCGCCAACCCCAGTCCTCTCCCTGCCTCCGACCGAAGCCCGAGCCTCAGCTCCCAGCCCCGCCCGCCCTGGCGGCGGGGGAGCAGACAAGCCTCTCGGGCTGGTGAGTGCTGGTCGGCGCAGGTATAAATTGATTCACTTTCTCATGGATTTGTCATGTAACTAAACTATTGGTTTGAGCTTGTGTGACAGTTACTTCATCAGTGCAAGAATAATGTGCTAATAGTTGAATGTAATCACATGCAGTATTTTTTATGACTTCATATCAACACTGAATCACAAAGAAAGAAAAATAAATTAATAAATGTTTTTCTTTAGTTTTGAGGTTGGCCAAGTATACACAGAACATACTGTAATGTTATGTTTAATAGGAGAGAAGACATCCAGTTAATCCTTTAAATGGGAGCAGCCTCTAAGTTGAGGTATGTTTGGATTCTTTCTCCAGAATATCAACAGCAAGCTGTCCTTCCTGTCACCAGACAGATGACAAATGCATGCTGTTTAGTGTGTGTGACATTTAGAAAGGAAAACACAGAGGTCTTCGGGTCATGTTCTAGTTTCTATAATTGAAATAACGTGCACAAACCATATTCATCTCCTGGACTAACCAGAGCTTGTTATTAACCGATGGTGCAGTTATGAAATACTGGTCATATTGCGAGGAGTCAAAGCATGTACGTGATATGAAAGACAAGAACAGTAAGGCGTTTAATAGGTATCTCTTTTCAAACTTCATCTCACATTCTAACATCGTAAGAAAGAAAAGCCTTGTTTCCTAAAGTAATAGCGGTATATCCCATGTAAAGAGTAAGTCATCCAAGGTCGTCTCACAGGTTCCAAGGAGGGGTCAGAGCTTCCTGATGTATTAACAAGAGGTCTTGTTCTATGGCAGGTGGTACCACATTCACTCTCCCTCTAGCCATTAAAAAAAATGTTTTTATTGAAGTACAGTTGATTTACAATGTTGCACTAATTTCTGCTGTACAGCAAAGTTATTTAGTTATACATACATATACTTTTTCATATTCTTTTCCATTATGGTTTATCACAGGATACTGAATAGTTCCCTGTGCTATAAAGTAGGACCTTGTTGTTTATACATTCTGTATGTAATAGCTTGTATCTGTTAACCCCATCTCTCTTGCCATTTTTCCAGAGGCTCCAATTTTCTAATTAACAAAACATCTTTTTAAGAGACACATGGAGAAATGTACAGTCTGAAGAGGTAGGATAAGTGATGAACTTTAAAATAAGTAGGGAAACAACAAAAGAGAAAAAAATCACAGAATACCACAGACAATTTGACTTTGGTACTAAAATGGCACTAGGGGTCAGTGTTTGCAACATCAATTATCATTGAATAGGAAAGATTTAAAATTACTGCTTAATAAAGATTTATCATCAGGGCAATGACATAATAGAGAAATGACTGCAGTATATATTTCCACTTTTGTTAACTGTTGTGTGTGTGAAAGCATGCTAGTACAGGGAACACAAACAAAATCTGTAATTCACACGAAAGTGGTCAGAGGTCACATAGTTTCATCTGTTAAATTATAAAATGGAAAAGAAGCAACTAGGGATAGATCTGTGTTTAACAGTGAACTGAAGAGGATTCCTTCAGAGAGACGGGCAGTGAATGAAAGATATTTTGGTTTCAGCATTAAAGTGTGCCAGGCTCTGTCACAGGTGATGGGTTAGTGGTGAAGGACACAGGCCCCTCCTTCCCCAGAGCTCACACTCTCACGCTCCAGATAATGACAGATGCTAACCAGCAAACAAGAACATGCCATATGGTCAGAGCAGAGGTGAGTGTTACCCATCGGGATCAGCATGGGTGCATAGGATGCAGGTATTGGACTGCTTGACGGAAATACTTTTGAAGTAGAACCGACAGGATTTGTTGCAAAGATATATACAAAGTCATATAAATGTGGTCATAAAATACGGCATGGTGGTGTGTATTGTGTAGACATAAATATATAGGCATACATAAGTGCTTAACGGTGTTGCTTTCCAAGTCATTTCCTTTACATCACTCCCAGCTGCACAGACAGAACAGGTGCCACCACTGGTGGGTAGTTCTTTGAATCTCCTTCGGGGTTTAGATGCTGCCTTACTTTTTGTCCAAGCAAATACAATCAGTCCATTCTTCAAATAGGAAAGCTTGCTCTTTGTGATCATAGTGAAGAGGGCTGGAGAGTTTTCTTCATTACATGAAGTAAAAAGGAAAATATGAGGTAGGGCATTCTTAAGGTTCAGGCATGGTCCAATTCACAAAATTAGCCTCATCATTCATTTGTTGCTGATATCCCAGCAACACATGAATACTTTAATTTTCTAAAACCAACTAGGGGGGTGTATGATCATCTGAACAGTGGTTAGTAGGATCAAAAGATCTTTTCTCTTGTTCTTTCCCATCTTATTACCTACCTCTGCTTCCCCCTGTCTCTTGACTACTCCCTCTTTCTCTCTGTGTCTCTCTGTTCCTTCCTCTGCCTGTGTGTGTGTGTGTGTGTGTGTGTGTGTGTGTGTGTGTGTCCCTCTACGGCTCCTCCCTCCATTTCTGTCTTTCTCCTTTGCCAACTCTTCTCCTTTTTCCTTAAAGTTATTAATTAGTTCATGACCTTGGTCATCCTTTAGTCCGATTTCTTTTATCATTTCGTATCCTGCTTCTTCCCATCTTCCATCCATCTCTCCTGCATTCACCCTCTGTCTGTATCCTCTGTGTGTGTGTGTAAATGCCCTTCTTATACAATGACTGGTATCCTTAACTGTACTAATTAACAAAGAGCTGGACATCTGAGTCAAGCTTTGCACCATACCCGGATACCCCAAGGTGCAGTTGCTGATCTTTGCGTGTGTGTACACTTACTTGGCCATAGATTTCTGCTCATTGTGACTGTGGCTTTCCAGGAAGGTCCCCGGCACCAATCACAATCTTGTAGGCCTGGAATGAAGGCTTTAATCTTTATTGGAGAGACATGGAGTGTTCTGTCAGCACCATCGTGGCGTGAACCGTGTTTCCACAAGGCTCCTTTGCGATGCTCTGCATGACAGCGAATCAGCTGTGCTTTCTGATGACGCTTTGGCCAACTTGGTCATTTATCACCCTGTATTTGCTTTCCTTACCATCCTCTCTCTTGTCTTTCCTTCACTCTTATTTTCTGGGTTGGTAATCACCCTACAATGTTTGTTTCAGACTTGGTTTTCTAGGGAAACAAGGGAAGCCCAGCCCGAACTGCCAATGATCTCTATAGTCAGAGATCGGAGAAGGTCAGGTCGACTGGATTCAGTCCACACTATTTGTCACACATGTGCTGGTGGAAAGCGGAGTTGTGAGCCACAAGGTCTGCAAGGTCATAATAAATGTGCAGAATTAAACCAAGAAATAAATGGAGAGAGAGAAGTGGGGAAAGGAGGCACACAGACACAGTTACGTGGGTTTCTTCCTTCTCAAGACTTAGTTTCTTAGCTCTGCTCTGTTTAGCTCTTCTACACTTCCATCAATAGATCCGTCATTTATCTTAGGACACTTTAATGAGATTCCATGCACTTGCAAACAGCCGTTGTCTTGACCTGTGTTGTAGCCAAATCCATAATAGTCCGTCACCTGTCTTTCTTTTCAGGGAGTCTGTCAGGGACCATTTTTGCCATATTTCATTTAATAGCCATCAGGTCTTATTATTTTAGCATCGCTCTCTGCCAATGTGAATCTCCGTTTATCCTCACTTTGATGTCCTGAGTGTTACTTATCTTTTCCTCTCCTCTCAATCTCTGGTGCAATTTTGGAAAAATGAAAAAAAACCCAAAAACCAATGCATTTCAGGGGGACATTAACAGCAGTGAATTCCAGGTATTTATAATTCTGTGTTTCCAAAAACACAGAACCCCACTATGCCTCCCCCGAAAGACGAAAATGAAAGTGCAGGAAAACATACTTTGAAAGTGAATGAGAACAGAATTTGATCTGAGTTCAAAATTCTTCTTTCTCACTTGTAAGCTGGAATTGGGCTAATTCCTTAGCATCTCTGAGCCTCAGTTTTCTCCAGAGTAAAATGAAGATTAAATGAGCTAAGATACTATTTAAACTGTGTAATAATGCCTGAAACATAAGATGTACCCTGAGCCACTTATGGACCTTCTATTTGTCTGATCTAAGTAAGCTCTGCAAAATAATGAATTGTTTTTCACTAGGTTGTAGAGTCATAAGTCTTGCTTCTTTGTGTTGTTTTTCCAAAACTGTTCCTCATTTCAAATATTAAAGCAGATATTTATAGCCCAAGGTTCCCAGACAATCTCATTTATCTGTTATACTTTCTGCTAATGTCTTCTTTCAGATACTATTAATATTTTTGTGAATGTTCCTTTTTTTTCATGGTGGTTTCTGCTGTATCACATGCTAACCAGCAATAGTGGGGAAACGGGTGCTGTATCTGACATGCGTGCTTCGTTTTCCCAGAGTGAGAGTTCTCTTCCGTGCCCAGTCTCATGGTCCACTCAGCTGGTCAGAGGAAACCACTGTGTGACTTTCCTTCTGCCCCAGTATAGCCCACCTGCTTCCATGACCCATTCTGATGGGCTGCAGCCCTTCTTTTTTCTACGAAGAGTTTATGTTCTGTGTTTGTGGAGCCACGCTGAGTTTGCCTGAGGAATTTCATTAAGAATGTTTCTATAGAGAGATCACTGTCTCAGTTCCCTGCCTAGGAACAAGCAGGGCATCGAGGCCCTGACCTGGATGAGGCCAGTGAGAGACAGTTTGAATCAGCATCACTTCAGCGGGCAGAGGAGAAAATTCAGGAGTTCATGAGGTGACCATGGCTAGAGACTGGACCATCCACCCAGTGAGGCAATGGCCTGGGGGAGGAAGCCTGGGGAGATGCTGGGGGTGGAGTTGAAGTCCAGGTGCTCACTCAGTGTCTCCAGGGCGTCCCCACTCCTTCACCCACAGTGGGGGAGGGTCAGTAAGGACAGTGGGTTTGTTGCTGTGAAACTGCCATTTTCAAGGGAAGAGACGGATGATCAGCGGTTCATTTTTGACACCTATAGTGATGGCAGAGAATATTCTACATCACTGTGAGTTGCAGAGGGGGCAGAAATAGCTCGTACTCGCAAAACATGAAAGCCAGCTGTCACAGTTCAAGTGAAATTTCACTGCAGTGGAAACAGAGTGCATACAAGTAAGTATTGATAGAAGCTGGCATCAGTGGAGATCAAATTCCAGGCAATACCGACAGTCCGATACCTAGTGTCAGTGAGGTTAATGGAAATACTGTTATTCATAAGGCACAGAATTTTAGTACCAAGTACCCAAAGTCTTTATTTTGGAATTGGGAGGAAGGTAAATTCCGTCTGAGTGTACCTCACAGCAGCTACTACCAAGAAAATTCTGCGTTCTTACCTAAACTTTTAGACCTTAGAAGATCGTAGATATATTACCTTCGGAAATAACTGACGGCTAGCTGAAATACAAAGTGTGCAATTGTGGAAAATCATTTACATGATACATATCTAGATAATGATGTAAAATCTGGCCTGTCTTAGCTGTCACTCGGGTTTTGTCAGCTATTTCCATGAATGACTTTTTAAAAAAATTTTATTGACGTATATATAGTTGATTTACAATGTTGTGTTAACTTCTTCTGTACAGGAAAGTGATTCAGATACACACACACACACACACACACACACTCTTTTTCATATTCTTTTCCATTCTGGCTTATCACAGGATACTGAATATAGTTCCCTGTGCTGTACAGTAGGACCTTGTTGTTTATCCATTCTATATATAATAGTTTGCACCTGCTAATCCCACACTCCCAGTCCATCCCTCCCCCACCCTCTTGGCAACCACAAGTCTTTTCTCTGTCCATGAATCTGTTTCTGTTTCATAGATAAGTTTGTCATATTTTAGATTCCACATGCGTGATATCATATGGTATTTGTCTTTCTCTGTCTGACTTGTTTCACTTAGTATGATAATCTCTAGGTCGATCCATGTTGCTGCAAATGGCACTATTTCATTCCTTTTTATGGCTGAGTAGTATTCCATTGTATATATGTACCACATCTTCTTTATCCATCTGCTGATCTATCTGCATCTGCTGATAGACATTTAAGTTGCTTCCATATCTTGGCTATCATGAACAGTGCTGCTATGAACATTGGGGTGCGTGTATCTTTTCAAATTATAGTTTTGTGTGGGTATATGCCCAGGAGTGGGATTGCTGGATCATAGGGCAACTCTATTTTTAGTTTTTTGTTTTGTTTTGTTTTTATAAATTTTTAAACTTTATTTATTTATTTTTGGCTGCATTGGGGCTTCGTTGCTGTGTGTGGGCTTTCTCTAGTTGTGGTGAGCAGGGGCTACTATTCGTTGCAGTGCAAGGGCTTCTCATTGTGGTGGCTTCTCTTGTTGTGGAGCATGGGCTCTAGGCACACGGGCTTCAGTAGTTGTAGCACGTGGGCTCAGTAGTTGTGGCGCATGGGCTTAGTTGCTACACGGCATGTGGGATCTTCCCGGACCAGGGATCAAACCCGTGTCCCCTGCATTGGCAGGTGGATTCTTAACCACTGTGTCACCAGGGAAGCCCTGTTATTAGTTTTCTAAGGAACTTCCACCCTGTTTTCCATAGTGGCTGCACCAACTTATGTTCCCACCAATAGTGTAGGAGGGTTCCCTTTTCTCCACACCGTCTCCAGCATTTATTCTTTGTAGATTTTTTTGATGATCGACATTCTGTCTGGTGTGAGGTGGTACCTCATTGTAGTTTTTTCTCTAAAAATTAGCAGTGTTGAGCACATGATTGACTTTTAATCATGGAATTTCACCTTATTTTCTTTTAAAAACACACACTATTTTTCATAGTATGTTTCTGATCAGTCACACTGAAGAAAAAAGAGCATTAGGGAGAGCTTAGATTTAGTTTATCCAAGCACAGCGCCCGGACATCCGCCAGCAGATACCAAGTGCATTCCTCTAAACGGCATTCACTGAGGGATCCCTTGACACACTTCATGAGCCCTAGAGATAGTGTGACACGCAATCCAGTCAGTCCCCCCTGAGCCCTGCTGGTGTACAAACCTGGGAGGGTGCCGCACACTGGTGTGTGGAAAACACACTCCGACCACAGAGCATTTAGACACCTGAGTCCTGGAAGCAAAAATTACCTTTGTGGTAAAGCAGAAAGTAACACACCATTGTAAAGCAATTACACTCCAATAAAGATGTTAAAAAAAAATTACCTGGTAAATGCTGTCGGAAAAGCTACTGCCTGCAATTTTAAGTAGAATTGAATCGTGTCAGTAAAAAACAGCCTCATTTCAAGTTATCTGTGTACAATTTAAGGAGTTTAAGTGCTAACTGCTTCAGGACAAAACTGCTCATCTTTGACTTTACCTAAAGTTTCACACCTCAGAAGATCGTAGAAAGTGCACGGACCATGCCTTTTGCTGGCTCTGATCTCTGTGGTGTTGTATTAGCATCCAGGGTGTAGGAAGCCCATGGCTGTTGATGAAACTAGATCCTTATGTCACTAGGACCTAATAAAAGTGCGGGCTCTTTCTTTCTGGAATGAGCAGGAGAGGTTTCCTAATAAAGAACTGTAGCTCTGGGTAAGTGTTAGAGGCTGGGATTGATGGTAATCAGGAAACCGTCTAAAGCTTGTTAACAGTTGGCTAATTTGATTTGAAGAAGTTGTTGAATCTGTGTGCAGATGTTCTCAATATGCCGAAGTACCAAGCAAGAAGTAATGATTCCATTGGTGTTTCTTCTCTTAATTTAGTGCTTTTGTACAAACAAGGAGATATTATAGCTATACTGTGCATCAGTGCAATAGGAGAATCGATGGTCAGGTTTTGCAGGGGAGATATTCACAATTACATTAACAAGTACACAAATAGGTGAAAGTTAATAGAAAAATTCTTCTCTGTTTTTCAAACCTCATCCTAACACTTCCTCCCCTCCTTCAAGACAGATGCAGGTGATGGCCTTTTAATTCCCAGAGGTAATAACAGACGCCACAGGAGCAGCGCTTTCACAACTAATGGACAATCCTCTAAAAACCTGTTTCAATCGTGGTAAAACGCACGAGATGTAAGCATGACCATCTTGGCCATTTTTAAGTGTACAGTTCAGAGGTGTTAGTACGTTCACATCATCCTGCAACTGAAACTCTACCTGCTATGTAGCAACTCCACATCCCTCCCCCCCCCCACCTCTGGCAACAATTCTACTTTCTGTCTCTGAATCTGATGACTCTAGGACCTCATGGGAGGGAAATTAAACACTATTTGTCTTTTCACGACTGGCTTATTTCACTGAGCATTACATTCTCAAGGTTCATCCATGGTGTAGCATGTGTCAGTTTCCTTCCTTTTTAAGACTGAATAGTATTGCTTGGTTAGACCACATTTTATTTATTCATTGATAGACACATGGGTTACTTCCATCTTCTGGCTATTGTAAATAATGCTTCTATGAGTATGGGTGTACAAATATCTCCTCAAGACTCTCTTTTCAGTCCTTTTGGGTATATGCCCAGGAGTGGTATTGCAAGATCATAGGGTAATTCTATTTTTAATTCTTTGAGGGAACTGCCGTACTGTTTGCCATTGCAGCCACACCATCTACATTTCCATCAACAGTGTACAGGGTCCACATTTTCCACACCCTCCCCTCCCCTTGTGATTTTCTTTTTAATAGTAGTCATTATAATGAGTGTGGAGAGTATCTCATTTTGGTTTCGGTTTGCATGTCCCTAATGATGTTAAGCATCTTTTCGTGTACTTATTGGCCATTTGTATAAACCTACAATCTTAACTGTGTTCTCAACTATCCTTTCATACTGTTGATAGTATAATAATAATAATAATAATAATAATAATAAAAATATCTTTGAAAAGTTACTGTGTAACAGATAGGGTTTGGAGTGCATTATGCGTATATTGGCCCACTTGATCCTTGCAACACCCCTGATACTGCACCCCCTGGGTTGACAGAAGCGGGTTAACAGGAACTCTTGAGCTTGTCTTGCAGAGCAGCAGATAGGGGAACCGCTTACTGAAACCCCTCTGCTGGTAAATGGCCTTCACTGACTCAGCTTCCTTTAGTTATTTTGTTTTTCTTTCTGTTTTCCTCTCTTTAATTGCATACATTCCCAGCTTCACGCAGCCCAGGTGTTTTACAAGAACTTGGAGTCACCTCCTGACCAGTGCAAGCCTGCCGAGGCTGGTTGGACCCCCGCCCTAAAACAGGGCCTGTGAGGGTGTCCCATGCTGACATCAGAGGCTAGAAATGCCTCCTTTAGATGATGCTAAGTGCTTCCATTTTGAATCTGCACAAGCACGTAGCCCAGGTGCAGCTGCTCAGACCACCGATGACCTCACCTCTCCCCACGCCTAAGATCACCCCGCCTACCCCATAAAGACCCCGCCTGCCTCAGAGAACTCGCAGACCTCGGCATCTCAGTGTTTAGTTCGTTGTGCGTTGGGCAAACAGACCTGGTTCAGTGACAACCCCATGAGGTAAATGTCATTTTCCTCTTTTCTCAAATGAAGAAACTAGGACACAGATGGATTAAATTACTTAACCCAGGTCCCACAGCCAGTTAGTCTTACAAGTCTGGATACCCAGTTATGAGCCATCCAGGTGTCCCTCCTTCTGTCTTCGGTGAGTTCCTGCTCTTGCGTTTGGGACCCAACTTTTCTCATCTACGTAGACAATTAAGTCATAAATTACCTCCTTTCTCCCTTTATTTCACATTTTCCAGGCACCTTCTCCCACATGTTGCTGGTGCCACACACTTAGCCTAGACAGTTTTATCTCATCCTCCTTACTTTACCATAACTCACCTCATCTTACCTTACAGGCAAAACTGAAAACCTTTTCTGACTCTAACTTTATCCCTTCCAAGCTTCTCTTCATAATCAAAGACCTTTGCTACTGTTATTATATGTTGACGATTTATATGTTTATATATTTTACATGTGTATATACTGAGAACTCCCAAACTTGAAGCCCCATACCTAATTGCTCCCTGACCCATATAATGAGCTTCAGACAGTATATCTAACTTCTTAGGGTCTCCCTGACTTGTTTGTCTTTCAACATTTATAACATTTTCCCCCCAAACAATGTACGCCCTCTTTGTTTGTGATCTCGTCAATCCTTAAACCATCTACACAATTGCTCAAGCTTGAGCTTAGCCCTGTCCCTTTCTGAACCCCTAGCTTTAATTACCAACACTTTCTGCTGATGTCTCTTCTAGATAATTCTCAAATCTACCCACTTTTCTCCTGGAGAAACACTGTCATGTTTGTCCCATTCACACTGGCCCATCCCAGGGTCTGAATATGCCAAACTTGCTCCAGTCTTGGGGTGTTAGCAGTGGAAGCTTCTACTCAAAATAGACTTCTCACCCGTCTCACGGAGTTGCCTCTTTTCAAAAATTTCTTTTAAAGATATTTAATTTTTACCTTTCATTTTTATTTTAAATACTACTTATTAAACTTTAAAAATATTTACATAGCCATGATGTTACTGCATCCAAGCTCATACCGCTCACCACACGACAGGCCAATAAATTGAGAGATAAGTTGTTGGGGCAAAGAATAGTGACTTTTTCAGATGGTACACGTGTTACCGTTGATAAACCTACATTGACACGTCACATCACCCAAAGTCCATGGTTTACATTATAGTTCACTGTTGGTGTTCCACATTCTATGGGTTTAGACAAACGTATAGTGACCTGTGTCCACCATCGTAGTATCACAGAGTAATCACACTGCCCTAAGAGCTGCCCATGCGCTGTCTATTGCTCCTCCTCTTTAATTTCTGGGACACTGATCTTTCTACTGTCTCCATAGTTTACCCTTTCCAGAATGTTATAGAGTTGGAATCATACCTTACAGCAGCCTTTTCAGATTGGCTTCTTTCACTTAGTAATATGCATTTTTTCCTTCACGTATTTTCCATGATCTGGTTTGATGCCTTATTTCTTTTTAGCACTGAATAATAATCCATGGTCTGTACCACAGTTTATTTATCCATCACCTACTGAAGGACGTCTTTGTTGCTTCCAAGTTTTGGCAGTTATGAAAAATCTGCTATAAACATCCATGTGCAGGTTTCTGTGTGGGCATAGGTTTTCAACTCCTTTGGGTAAATAACGAGCATGATCACTCATGTATGGTAAGAGTATTGTTAGTTTTGTAAGAAAGTATCAAACTGTCTTCCAAGGTGGCTTAACGGTTTTGCATTCCCACCAGCAGCGAATGAGAGTTCCTGTTGCTCTACATCCTTCCCAACACTTAGTATTATCAGTGTTCTGAATTTTGGCCCTTCTGATAGACGGGTAGCGGAATCTTGTTATTCTAATTTGCATTTCCCTGATGCATATGATGACATAAGCATCTTTTCATACGCTTAGTTGCTATCTGTATATATTTTTTAGGTGAGGGGTCTGTAAAGGTCTTTGATCCATTTTTAAATCTGGTTGCTTTCTTGATTGTAAGAGTTCTTTGTATATCTTGGCTCATGTTCCTTTATCAGCTATGGCAATTACTTCTGCCAATACTGTTTCTTTAGATAAAGAGAAAACAGATGATTTTAAACTAAAATACTAACTATGATCTATTTTTAGGGAAGTCATAAGGATTTTACAATCTTTGACAATACAGAAACATTGAATCAAGCTGCTTTATAGTAAGAAATGCTCTATTCATATGCTAAGTATGCCTGATCATTTGTATTTCCTATACATTCTAGGAAAATATTTATTTAGAAAAAATAGTGTTTCTTCTTTCTACTATCTGAGAAAAATTTAAGAAGGACTATATAGTAGTATTAGCTGAATTTTAACAGTTCTTCGTGGTGGATAGTAGCACACAGAATTCTGTGTACCTGCTACAGTTTGCTCTTCTGAATTTCAAGGAGAATGTAGTGAGTCTAAGAAATCTGCAGTATTTATTGTGTGATATTTTGAGTGACATTCTGCTTAAACTGGGCGTAAGCCTGGTAAGTTGAGAATCAGAGAAAGTAAGGTGGGAGATTTGATTCCCAGTGTCTCCAGGCAAACACCATGGAGCCCAGGTGAAGCACAGGAGGGTGGTCCTATAGGGCATATTTGGAATGGAAAATTTAAGTCTCCGTCACTGGGGAAGGAAAGATTCCTTTTTCTACGTGTGTAGCGACTGAGTGTTTGCTCTTTTTTTTTTTTTTTTTTTAACATCTTTATTGGGGTATAATTGCTTTACAATGGTGTGTTAGTTTCTGCTTTATAACAAAGTGAATCAGTCATACATAAACATATGTTCCCATATGTCTTCCCTGTTGCGTCTCCCTCCCTCCCACCCTCCTTATCCCACCCCTCCAGGCTGTCACAAAGCACCGAGCCAATATCCCTTTGACTGATGGGAAAAAGCTACGTTAACGTATGCATAATGCAGAGGGCAGGCCCTGACTGGGGGGGTAATTAACCTTCCAAGGGCTTTTACTTTGGCAGGTTAGATGGACTAGCCGTTCACTATTGAGAACCTTGAACAATAACAGGGAGACTTTTATATGCTGCACATCTAAGTATGATCTGTGTTTAACGTTTTTCCTAAGAAATAATGTGTAGCACTTGGTTTAAAAGTTAATGCCTATTCTCATGACTTTATTGATCCTTGAGATGGTTTTAATGGATAGAATATGACAAGTCAGCCCCCAGGTTTGTTGAATAAAATCCACTTCCCCCCAGTGTGGATTACTGACAAGGTGCTTCCCACTCCCTGGAGGTGTTCTGCTTCAGATCCTGGCTCATTCATTCTGAACGTCCAACCAGGCACGTCCATAAAATTGGAATAGAGAGTAGATTTGACGAGTTAACCAATGTAATACGAAATGATTCCTAACTGCTTAGATGTGGTGGATGTGCCTTTAACATGAGAAAGTCACACTGTCTAACCACAGAGCTGGGAGGGAGGATTCTTAGCCTTCGAGTAACAAAGTAAAATTCAATTGTCCGTGTCGGGGGGTGGGGCCGGGGTGGGGTGCCTGCCCCGCTTGCTCTGCTGTGGCTCAAGTGCGAGCACATTTTCTCAGACTTTCTTATTTATTTGCTTGTCATGACTGTTTTGATATTCAGCTGACAAACTATTCCCAGTGACTGATGTGAGGAAATGCCCGGGGATGTTGGGAAAGAAGTAAGAGGACAGTCAGTCGAGTGCCTGACCATCTTCAGGGGACCTTCACACTCTGCTGGGTGCTGTGACTCTGCCTCTTTTCCGCCTCTCTCACCTGATGACCTGGGTCTGCCTTAGGTGTGTGATGTTTCAACTTCTACTCAGGCCTCTCTGTTAAACAAAAGGCAGCTTCTGTGATTGTGGAAACCTAAGCTTCACTTGGCTTTGTTTCACTGGCTCCAGAATTAGAGGGCCAGTGGGATGTATGAAACGAAGGCTACCTCTGACCAAATTTTGGGAATCATTTTTTGTAAAATGTTGATTAATTAGGAAAAGCGTAAGCACATTAAGGCTGCTTAGACAGGCTCCGGACGCGCAGGCCCGGCGGCCATGGCTCACGGGCCCAGCCGCTCCGCGGCATGTGGGATCTTCCCGGACCGGGGCACGAACCCGTGTCCCCTGCATCGGCAGGCGGACTCTCAACCACTGTGCCACCAGGGAAGCCCCTGGAATTGTTTTAAAATGGTATACTGACAAATATCTAGTGTCATCAGAGTCAAATGGGACTATACTAGAAAATATTATTCAGATAAATGAAACACAATTATGATCTAAAATGTTATTAAAATAATTTTTGATAAAAATCGATCCAAACACGCCTATTCATTTATTCTTAAACATAGGAAACTAAATGTGATTTTAAAAAATCCTTGAAACTTTAAAATTTTTACTTCCTATTAAAAGTGACTTGATTTGTCAGCTCTTACTTCTGTTTTCATTGTGCTTTTGTCCTTGCCCCAAGGTTAGTTTGTTCTCCTGCACTTTAGTGAAATTTCTGGAAGACACTAAAAGGAAATATGAATTTGAATGAATTAGGCTCTAAAAGTAAAACAGGTGTGTGTGCACACGTCCATGCGGGGGCGGGGGCCTTACAACTGCTGATTCTGTTTCTGAGATTCTGTGTTTGCATTTTTTGAGCTTTCGGGCTGTGTTCTGAACAGCAGAGTTTACCTGGAGACAGAGTTCCTAATAAGGGGATATTATGAAAAAGTCTGCCTTTATTCTTCAAATATTCTCCTAAATAGACAAGCCACAATAAAGACACACAACAGTTCTCATCAGGATTTAGATATCAGGCTTGCAAATCAAAACACTGCCTGCAGCAAAAACAAAGCGATTCCCTCTGTTTGCATTTAAAATTCATGAAATGACAGAAAATTTAAACAGCACCAAGTGAGAGAGCGGCATGGACACGTATACACCACCAAATGTAAAATAGACGGCTAGTGGGAAGCAGCCACATAGCACAGGGAGATCAGCTCGGTGCTTTGTGACCACCTAGAGGGGTGGGATAGGGAGGGTGGGAAGGAGACACAAGAGGGAGGGGATGTGGGGATATATGTATACGTATAGCTGATTCACTTTGTTATACAGCAGAAACTAACACACCATTGTAAAGCAATTATACTCCAATAAAGATGTAGAAGATAAAATAAAATAAATAAATAGCACCATAAATCAAATAATATATAAACATAGTTTAAACTATGTGACTTTATAAGTCTTTTAACGTTTAAGTGATTTCATTACAGCTGATTTCCTACCAAGTTATTCCAACGTGGCAGTTTCACATAAAACTTGATAGAAAAGTAAAAAACTCAATCCATAGACTGCTTTATACATCTGTGCAGACCCAAATTATTTAGACTTGCTCTGGTTCTCAGCTATTGAAACACAGGAGAATCACATAGGCACTTGTTTAAAAGACAGATTCCTGCATAATTCAGGAGGTCTTAGACCCTAGACTCTAAACTTTCATGACCACCACAGGTGATTCTAACGCAGGTTATTCTTCGACTGTACTTTGAAGAATTTGGTCTACAGCCTGTGACAGAAGTACAGTCCACCTGTTGGTGGCACTCCTAGCACCTGGGAACGTGTTGGAAATTCAGAAATCTCAGACTCCACCAAGAATTTGTGTTTTTTTTTTTTTCTTTTTTTTTTTTGGCCTTACTGCATGGCTTGCGGGATCTCAGTTCCCCAACCAGGGATTGAACCCGGGCCACAGCAGTGAAAGCCCAGAATCCTAACCACTAGGCTCCCAAGGAACTCCCAAGAATTTGTATTTTAACAAGAGCTTTAGCTGTTTCATAAGCATATTAATACACTGAGTTAGAGCCTGTTACTTGTGAAGTCAGTTAACTTCGTACGTAAAATTTTTACAGCGACTTTGACATTTATATTAAGGGCACAAAGTGCATTTAGATCCTCAGGAAGCAGAGAACTTTGCATCAGTCACAAGGAAAATGCTGTAACTTCAGATGTTCGTGTCAACAGTAATACTCCAGTTTCTTCCAGTGCGCAATGGCGAATCCCCTGTGTGCGGGTCTGCCGAGATGCATTTGCTCGTGAGCTGCCCAGAGAATGAATTTGAGACATGAATTCTGGCAATAGAAACATTCACTCTCCAGCTAGAAATATTTAGTAGCCCTTACAGTGCTGGTAACTTACTGATTCCCTTTGAAGCAATGGATCATGGACCTCATATATGGCAAAGGACATTATGCAATGCAGAGAACTCTGCCTTTACTATCTACCAAAAAGAAAAGAAGTCTCATTTAATTTTCTTTGTTGGGGTACAGTTGCTTTACAATGTTGTGTTAGTTTCTTCCGTACGGTGAAGTGAATCAGCTCTATGTATACATACATCCCCTCCCTCTTGGGTGTACCTCCACACCCCTATCCCACCCACCTAGGTCACCTCAGAGCACCGAGCTGAGCTCCCTGTGTTATATATACAGCAGGTTCCCACTGCTATCTGTTTTACACATGGTAGTGCACATACGTCAATCCCAATCTCCCAATTCATCCCAAACTTTATTTTTTAGAGCAGTTTTAGGTTCAAAACAAAACTGAGCAGAAAGTACCTAGAGTTTCCACAAACCACCTGTCCCCCCTTTCAACATACACACAACTCCCGCCATCAACATCTCATACCACTGGCACATTTAGTACAACGGAGGAGCATACATGGATCCGGCAGCATCTCCCAGGGTCGCAGTTCCAGCAGGATTCATTCCTGGTCATGTACATCCTCTGCATATGATGGCATGTGTCCCCACTGCAGTGTCACGCAGAAGGGTTTCCTCTGTGCTCTACCTGTCCCTGCTGCCCTCCCCCCGCAAGCACCAATCTCTTTACTGTCTCCATAGTTTTATCTCTTCCAGAGTGTCACATGGTTGAAATTATACAGTGCGTCGTCTTTTCAGATTGGCTTCTTTCACTTAGTAAAATGCATTTAATGTTTCTCCGTCTTTTCATGGCTGGATAGCTCATTTCTCTTAAGCACTGACTCATATTCCATTGTCTGATGGACCACAATTTATTCATTCATCTGCTGAAAGACATCTTCGTTGCTTCCAAGTTTTGACAATTAGGAATAAAACAGCTAAAAACATCCATATGCATGTTTTTGTTTCAATATAAGTCTTTTTGTTTGTTTTTACGGTACGCGGGCCTCTCACTGCTGTGGCCTCTCCCGTTGCAGAGCACAGGCTCCAGACGCGCAGGCTCAGCAGCCATGGCTCACGGGCCCAGCCGCTCCGCGGCATGTGGGATCTTCCCGGACCGGGGCACGAACCCGTGTCCCCTGCATCCGCAGGCGGACTCTCAACCACTGCGCCACCAGGGAAGCCCTCAATATAAGTTTTGAACTCCTATGGGTAAATACCAAGGAATGTGATCGCTGGATCTTTTTTTTTTTAGCATCTTTATTGGAGTATAATTGCTTTACAATGGTGTGTTAGTTTCTGCTGTATAACAAAGTCAATCAGCTATACGTATACATATATCCCCATATCCTCTCCCTCTTGCGTCTCCCTCCCACCCTCCCTATCCCACCCCTCCAGGTGGTTACAAAGCACCGGGCTGATCTCCCTGTGCTAGGTGGCTGCTTCCCACTAGCTGTCTATTTTACATTTGGTAGTGTGTATATGTCCATGCCACTCTCTCACTTCGTCCTAGCTTACCCTTCCCCCTCCCTGGATCTTAAGGCAAGAGTTGATTTAGTTTTATAAGATACTGTCAAGCTGTCTTCCACTGCGCCCATACCATTTACATTGTGAAAACAGTGAGTGAAAGTTCCTGTTGCTCCACATCCTTGCCAGAATTTGGACCTGTCGGTGTTTGGGTGTAGTAATACCACACTGTTGCTTTACTTTGCAATTCTGTAATGACCTTTCTATGTACTGAGGATTTTTGCATCATGTTCATGAGGGATATTGGTCTATAGATTTCTTTTTCTGTAATATCCTTGTCTGATTTTGGTATCAGTGTAATGCTGGCCTTAAGTGTGAGTTAGGAAATACTCCCTCTGCTTCTGTCTTCTTGAAGAGATCGTAAAGAATTGGCATAGGAACTTCCCTGGTGGCACAGTGGTTGGGAGTCTGCCTGCCATTGCAGGGGGTGCGGGTTTGAGCCCTGGTCCGGGAAGATCCCACATGCCGTGGAGCAACTAAGCCCGTCCGCCACAACTACTGAGCCTGCGCTCTAGAGCCTGCAAACTACAACTACTGAGCCTGCGCGCCTAGAGCCCGTGCTCCACAAGAGAAGCCACCGCAGTGAGAAGCCGTGCACCGCAACGAAGAGTAGCCCCTGCTTGCCACAACTAGAGAAAGTCCCTGTGCAGCAACGAAGACCCAACGCAGCAAAAAATAAATAAATAAAATTAAAAAAAAAAAAGAATTGGCATAGTTTCCTCCTTAAATATTACAAAGAATTCATCAGTAAACTCATTTGGGGCTGGTGCTCTCTTTTGGAAGTTTATTAATTATTGATTCAGCTTCTTTACTAGATATAGGCTTATTCAGATAATTTATTTCTATGAGTTTTGACAGATTGTGTTTTCACAGAATTGGTCCATTTCATCTAGGTTATCAAATCTGTAGGGATACAGTTGTTTATAATATTCCTTTGTTATACTTCTAACGTCCATGGGATCTGTAGTGATGTCCCGTTTTTTATTTCTGATTCAGCAATTTTGTCTTCTCTCCTTTTTCTTAGCCTGGCTAGAGGCTTATTGATTTTTAAAATCTTTTTAAAGAACCAGCTTTTGGTTTACTTGATTTTCTTTACTGACATTGTTTTTTAATCTTTATTGATTTCTGCTCTAATTTTTTACTATTTCATCTCTTCTGCTTACTTTACACTGACTTTGCTCTTCTTTTTCAAGTTTCCTAAGGTACAAGTTTTGGATATTGATTTTAGATCTTTCTTATTTTCTAATATTTGCATTCAATACAATAAGTTTCCCAGTAAGCATCATTTTGCTGCGTCCCACAAATTTTAATGTCGTTTTTCATTTTTATTTCAAAATTCATTTTAGCCAAAATATTTTAAATTTCTCTTGAGATTTCTTCTTTGACCCATGTGTTACTTTGTGTGTTGCTTAATCTCCAAGTATTTCAGGATTTTCCAGCTATCATTTTGTTATTTATATTGGTTTAATTCAGTTGAGGAGGGTGCCACAATCCAATTGTGGATTGAGAACATTGTATAATTTCTATTATTTTAAAATTGTTAAGGTGTGTTTCATGGCCCAGAATGCGGTCTGTCTGGGTGAATGTTCCATGTGAGCTTATAATTCTTCCATGAAGAATTGGTAATTTGTTTTAAGATGAAATGGTCTCTAGGTATCAAATATATATATATATATGATGGTGCTGTTGAGTTCAATTATGTCATTACTGGTTTTCAGCCTGCTGTTCATTTCTTTTTAAAACATTTTAAAACTTTATATTGGGGTACAGTTGATTACAATGTTGTGTTAGTTTCAGGTGTACAGCAAAGTGATTCAGTTATACATAAATGTATCTATTCTTTTTCAAAATTTTTTCCCATGTAGGTTATTACAGAATACTGAGCAGCGTTCCCTGTGCCACCTTGAGCAGCGTTCCTTGTTGGTTATCTGTTTTAAATATAGCAGTGTGTACATGTCAATCCCAAACTCCCAATCTATCCCTCTCCTCCAGCTTTCCCCCCCAGTAGCCATAAGTTCTTCTCTAAATCTGTGAGTCTGTTTTGTAAATAAGTTAATTTGTGTCTTTTTTTTTTTAGATTCCACAATATCATATGATATTTGTCTTTCTCTGACTTACTTAATATGATAATATCCAGGTCCATCCATGTTGCTGTAAATGGCATTATTTCATTCATTTTATGGCTGAGTAATATTCCATTGTATATGTACCACATCTTCTTTATCAGTTTATCTGTTGATGGACATTTAGGTTGATTCCATGTATTGGCTCTTGTAAATAGTGCTGCTATGAACATTGGGGTGCATGTATCCTTATGAACCATATTTTTCTCTGGATATATGCCCAGGAGTGGGATGGCTGGATCACATGGTAGCTCTATTTTTAGTTTTATAAGGAACCTCCATACTGTTCTCCATTATGGCTATAACAATTTACATTCCCACCAAGTGTTAGGAGGGTTCCCTTTTTCCCACAGCCTCTCAAGGATCTATTGTTTGTAGACTTTTGGATGATGAGTGTTCTAGGCATTCTGACCAGTGTGAAGTGATACCTCATTGTAGTTTTGATTTGCATTTCTCTAATAATTAGTGATGTTGAGCATCCTCTCACATGCCTTTTGGCCATCTGTATGTCTTCTTTGGAGAAATGTCATTTAGGTTTTCTGCCCATTTTTTGATTTTTTTTTTTTGATTGGGTTTTTTGTTTTTTTTGACATTGAGCTTCATGAGCTGATTGTAAATTTTGGAGACTAATCCCTTGTCCATTGCATTGTTTGCAAATATTTTCTCCCATTTTGTGGGTTGTCTTTTCGTTTTGTTTTTGGTTTCCTTTGCTGTGCAAAAGCTTTTGAGTTTAATTAGGTCCCATTTGTTTATTTTTGTTTTTATTTCCATTACTCTAGGAGATGGATTAAAAAAGATATTGCTGCAATTTATGTCAAAGAGTGTTCTACCTGTTCTCCTCTAAGAATTTTATAGCATCTGGTCTTACATTTAGGTATTTAACCCATTTTGAGTTTATTTTTGTGTATAGTGTTAAAAAATGTTCTAATTTCATTTTTTTACATGTAGCTGTCCAGTGTTCCCAGCACCATTTATTGAAGAGACTGTCTTTCCTCCATTGTATAGTCTTGCCTCCTTTGTCATAGATTAATTGACCGTAGGTGTATGGGCTTATTTCTGGGCTTCCTATCCTCTTCCATTGATCTATATTTTTATTTCTATGCCAGTACCATACTGTTTTGATTACTGTAGTTTTGTAGTATAGTCTGAAGTCAGAGAGCATGGTACCTCCAGCTTTGTTCTTTTTCCTCAAGATTCCTTTTGTAATTTGGAGTCTTTTATGGTTCCATAAAAAAAGTTAGAATTATTTGTTCTAGTTCTGAGAAAAATGTCATGAGCATTTTGATAGGGATTGCATTACATCTATAAATCTGCTTTTGTTAGTGTGGACACTTTAACAATGTTAACTCTTCCAATCCAAGAACATGGGATATCTTTCCATTTTTTTGTTTCATTTTCAAATTCCTTCATCAGTGTTTTATCATTTTCAGAGGATAGGTGTTTAATCTCCTTGGTTAAGTTTATTCCTAGGTATTCTTTTTTGATGTGATTTTAAACTTTTTTTTTCTTGCTTTCTTTCTGAT